>NC_069657.1:101456856-102829356 GCF_027244095.1 Hemicordylus capensis | reverse complement strand
AAAACCCTGAATTACTCTTCAGTTTTTATTATTGTGTATCCTTATATAGATTCACATGAAGGGCAAAAGAAAAATTAACTAAGCAATCAGTTTTGCTAGTGGGGGAAAAATAAGACAATATAGTGATAAGACAGTACACACATCTTCCAAAATCCACAAGCTTTCTTAGAGACCTCTTTAATATAAATAAAAACATAAAACTGATGTTCAAAGTTAGTGTCCATGTTTAGGGAGGAGGAATTCCCAAATTAACCCTCATGCCCTCTCACACTAAATTACAGGCACGGGCATTGCCTCAGAGTTGGGGAGGAGAGAAATATATTCACTCCACTCCTTTACCTATCAGTGGGAATAAAGATCTGTGCTCCTCCCCAGGAGCCCACCAGACCAACAACCCCCGTTCCTTCTGATCGTCTCATCTTTGGCAGCCCCTGCCTTAAATAAAGCCCTACATTTAGGACACGCCTCCCCCCTTCCAGCCTGCTCCCTTGGCCAGGCAAGTGGATTGGCCACCCAATCTCTGGCTTCCCAAGGGGCCTTCTCCTCCAACTCCACCCCCTCGCTAGCATTTCCACACAGGGCTGCAGCTGTGGAGCAGACGTCATCATTATCCCATCTCCACCACTCTGCTGCCTCCCGGACTGCACCAGCCTATCCCCCAGCAGCCGTCGCCCGCCTCTCTGAGCCCTTCCTATCGTCCTGGAGGGAACTGCTGGGGTTGTCCCGGCAACCGGAGCCTCCTGTCTCTCTTTGCACATCCCTGATTGACTGGGTAAACAACCCTGTTTCACAGAGAAGGGTGGGGAAGACAGACAGTTAGCAGACATTTCAATGTGAAATATACTTATATTTAAGCTACTGTCTATTAATTATGTACTGCTGCTGGCTGTTAGAGTGTGTGGATAGGCACAAAATGTATCCTGCAAGCTCCCATTAACATTTGGGGGCATTTGGGGGGAGACCACAAGGATACCCAAAAATGTTAGTTTTGAGGAAGAAGCCTGGACCTCCCCCGCCCCTAACAGCCCCCCCCCCAAAAAAAAACCACACCAAAGAAGCAGGAGACAGAAGAACCCCCAAAGAAACACTTGGCAGCCATGAAACTCAAACAATGGTTCCAAAATGAGGTTATTCATTCATTCATTCGATTTCTACAACGCCCTTCCAAAAATGGCTCTGGGCAGTTTACACAGAGAAATAATAAATAAATAAGATAGATCCCAGTCCCCAATGGGCTCACATTCTAAAACGAAACTTCAGATAGACACCAGCAACAGTCACTGTGCTGGGAGTGGCTATGGCCAGTTCTTCAATTCCTGTCAATCAATAAGCCACAGCCAATAACACTGTGGCTAATAACACCTAATGGTGCAGCGGGGAAATGGCTTGACTACCAAACCAGAGGTTGCCATTTTGAATCCCTGCTGGTATGTTTCCCAAACTTTTGGGAACACCTATATCAGGCAGCAGTGATATAGGAAGATGCTGAAAAGCATCATCTCATACTGTGCCAGAGAAGGCAATGGTAAACCCCTCCTGTATTCTACCAAAAACAACCACAGGGCTCTGTGGTCACCAGGAGTTGATACCAACTTGACAGCACACTTTATCTTTAATAACACTGAAGTTTGTGGGGAGGAAACTTCTAACATGTTTCCACAGCTAAGGAAAAGGCAAAAGGGGAAGGGAAGGAACAAGGAAAACCATTGACAGGGTAACAGCTGCAGATATACAAGGCACAGGCAATATAAAGATAATAGGGTTGGAGGCGTTTTTGAAGAAAATGCCATACACAAAAACAAAGAGAAGAGGACATGTACTTTATTATCTTGGTAATCTTTACAACAATCATATAGAGAAAGTAAGGATTATTAGCTCATATTGTAGGTGAGTTGCTGAGACTGAGTGGAAGTGACTTGCCTAAGGATACCTAATTAGGATTTATTTTTTTTAACATTTATATTCCGCTCTTCCTCCAAGGAGCCCAGGTCAGTGTACATAGTTAAGTTTCTCCTCACAACAACCCTGTGAAGTAGGTTTGGCTGAGATAGAATGACTGGGCCACAGTAACCCATGGCTGAATGGGGCCACAGTATCATGGCTGAATGGGGATTTGAACTCAGGTCTTCCTGGCCCTAGTCCAACACTCTAACCACTACGCCACACTGGCTCCTGTTCATGGCAGAGGTAAGATTCCATTTCAAACCAGGGAAGTCCTGGCTCCTGATTTGCAGGTTAGTCTCTATATAACACCAGTTCTCTTAGGGAAGAACAGTGCATTTTTAATGTTCCATAACAAAGCAAGTGGTATAGTTGCATGCACATGCAAATGAGTAGGGATTTCAAATTCCTCATGGTTTCATTAAACATTTTGCAAGGGTTGTACATAAAAAAGAGACATTATTTAAAGGCAAGTAAATTATCTTACTCTTTTACCACCCTAGAGGAACTCTGATTAAAGTTTAATCTTTTTTCCATGTGTTATCCCTGAACTAACTGAATGTAGCTAATCATATATTCTTTATTGAAATAAACATTAAAGAAATTGCTCTATTTTTAAACTGTAAAGCTTTCACAAGACAGAATATGATCTATTTACTGGATCATGCCAGGAGAGAAACGCAGCAAGATTCCCATCCAGTTAATAGCCAGGCATGTTGCAATATGCTTGGCATCATCCATGCCTGGTGGGAGAGGGAGAGGAAGGCTAAAGATCTCCATTAAGCTCTATGCAGATCCTCTGCCATATGAGCTATTAAACTTTCAGGAGGAGTGAATTATGCCATTACATTTTAATTTATATTTTTGCTTTAAAAGTATGTTCAGTGTAAAAAGAAAAATCCCAGTCATAAAAATATGCAGTCTAATCCAGCTAAACTTAAAATCTTGCTGTAGCACATTAGAAGCACACATGGTTTACATGAAGAAGCTCCTAAATTCAGTTCTTGGTACCTCCAGTCATCTATTAGGGAGCTAGACAATATTGAGTGTGATGGGGAAATTGGCAGCTCCATATATTCACTTTTAAGTATGCTAAAGGTAAAGTGTGCTATTGAGTCGGTGTCAACTCCTGGCGACCACAGAGCCCCGTGGTTGTCTTTGGTAGAATACAGGAAGGGTTTACCACTGTCATCTCCTGAACAGTATGAGATGATGTCTTTCAGCATCTTCCTGTATCGCTGCTGCCCAATATAGGTGTTTCCAATAGTCTGGGAAACATATCGGTGGGGATTCAAACCAGCAACCTCAGACTTGCTAGTCAAGTCATTTCCCTGCTGTGCCATTACTATGAAATTATATCATTTAATATATGCTCTGAAAGTATTGTTAAAAATATTTATATACCAATTTTCAGTATAAAAAGTTGTCAAAAGCAGTTTACATTGCAAAGAGTATGAGAAAATGATTTCCTGTCTCAAAAGGGTTCACAGTCTAAACACACACACGATACGCGGGGAAAACTGAGTTGAACAGGGACAGTTGCTCTCTCCCTTTTAAAATAAGAGATCCACAACTTTAAGAAGGTAGTCTTTGTCCAGTTAGCAAGGGTTACAAAGTAGCACACTCCATAAACCCAGATTACCACCTCACCATATTACATTGTTTTGATACTGTTCAGTTAATGTGTGCATGGATCAGAGTCTGCGATTCAATTTGAGCTCAAATTGAATCACAGAATCATCAAATTGATTCGTCAAAATTAGCCGGCTTAGCCAGCTGTCTCAATGAATCATGCTTGAATCACTCAAATAGATTTGGGTGATTTGAGCACCATTTTGAGGCCCATTTTTCCAGGGAAAGCTGGGGAAATAGGCCTCAAAATGGCACTGTTTTTCCGAGGAGAGCGAATCTACCAATTAGTGGGTAGACCAGCCCTCGTTCTGCACTTAGCGCATCAGCCCACCTCAGAGGACCCCCAATCTGCTGTCTCTTCTCTCTGCCATGCCATTCAGGGATGTAGCAAGGTTGGAGTGGGCCCAGAGATGAGATTTTAAAATGCCCCCCCTCACTGCTTTCCTTTCCTTCTCCTGGAGATGTCTCTGCTAACTATCCCAACTAGTTACAAGGTGTAAATAACAGCAGAACCAACTAAACACACACACTTCACAATATATAGTGAAATACATTGAATACTATATATTTGTGCTACTTTTCATGCCTAGAACACACTAGAAGTAAGAGTATTTATGCTGCTTAGCTAGATAGATGCTAAGATATCATGAGCTAGATAGATGTAATTCAAACTCACTCATTTCCTTCTCACCTTCAACAGTAAAATTCAGTACACTGTTGTCTTCTACAAGTTCAGAAGTTGGTAACATCTCTGCAAGATTAACCCATAGATAAATCACTATCATGGTCCTAGTTTACAAGTAAGCTTATTAGCTACACTCTTCAAACAATTGACTCTTGACTAAAAGCATAATCTGAAGCTCAGCTCATGAGGTAAAGAAATCTTTAATGAAGCTGAATAGTGGTAACAAAAAGCATAGTTAAATAATAGTAATATGTAATATGTGTGGGGGGGGGGAAGAGAGAGAGAGAGAGATTGAGAGAGAGAGAGGACCTATGTACCACAATAGAACATCGTCCTAAATTGTTTTTTTTAAGGTTTTGTAAATTGTGGACGATGCAAGTCATTTACTGGTACTAGAGAAAGACACGCTATTCTGGTATTAAAAAATATTTTGTAACAGTACTTCTGAACTGATATTTGAGCAAGAGAGTCCCACTTTATGACATTAAGAGAAAGTATTTATCCTTTTTAGATTTGAATTGGCATTTTGTGTAAATAAAGTATTCTTTAAAAGGGTTATTTCTATAGTCATACGTATTCCATAAATGTATAGAAAGCAGAGATTCCCACAGGGGAAAAAAACATGTTAGCCCTCTGTAATATTTCAGATAAAGCTTTTAGAATTATAAATATTATTGGAAATTAAATACATGTTGTGAATCATTTATTTATTTATTTATTTTTGAAATAAAATGTGTTTTTAAAAAATCAATAGGTGAACAAATCTAAAAGAATCTTGGTTTTCTTTTGTTGGACAAGAAAGAAGTACAGCTTGATATTGCTTAGTGATGAACTCTGTACTTCATTGTACTATTCTTTTGCAAAGAAACTGGCAGTTTCCATTGCTCAGCTTGGTATGATAATTAAGTGACATATTTCAAATTCCTTCAACTGAAAGGAGCACCTAAGAGAAAGGGGCACTATTGTTTAGTGAAGTGCTTAACAAATCACAAAACTACACTAACAAAAGCTGGTCATGTTGCTTTCTCAATATTGTTTATTGAACATTTAGTTGTATCTTAAACATCTTGATTCTCAAGCACAACCAGAACACCCAATCCAAACTGTGACTTTGGTGGAGAGGAGAGCTGGTCTTGTAGCAAGCATGACTTGTCCCCATAGCTAAGCAGGGTCTGCCCTGGTTGCATATGAATGGGAGACTTGATGTGTGAGCACTGCAAGATATTCCCCTCAGGGGATGAAGCCACTCTGGGAAGAGCAGAAGGTTTCAAGTTCCCTCCCTGGCTTCTCCAAGATAGGGCTGAGAGAGATTCCTGCCTGTAACCTTGGAGAAGCCTCTGCCGGTCTGTGAAGACAATACTGAGCTAGATAGACCAATGGTCTGACTCGTTATATGGCAGTTTCCTATGTTCCTATGAGAACAAGAAGGTATGTCATTGGGCTGTGTGGAGGATTGTTATTAAACGTTTGTAATGGAGAGAGAGAGAGATTCATACCAGGGAAGGAAGTGGGGGCAAACAAACACAAGCAGATTGGCTTTTCAAATGCAAGCGCACACACAGTGGCTTAATGAAGGGCAACAATAAAACTAAACAGATATGGGATGAGGAACACTGGGTTTTTTTGTTTTTGGTTGTTTTACTGTGCTTGAGAGAGGAAGTTCACAGTCCCGCCACTTCTGGCTGGGCTGAGGCTCCCTCCTTACTTCCTGTGATTTGCCAAGAGTGACAAGGAAGTGGTAGTGAGCAATCCAGAGGCAATCCAGTGTTTAAAGAAACACTTTCCTGAAAGGTGGCCAGAACCCATATGGGGAATCCACAAAGGTGAGTGAGGTAGGGAGGGGAGAGGAGGGGGTGCTTTCCCAGCTTTGGGATTGCAAGGAAGGCGGAAGTCCTGCTTGGTTTCAACAGCATCTGTGTGCTTGTGGAACAGGAGGGAAAGCCGCGAAGCGTCCTTCAGGGCAGGGAGAAGAAAAGAAGAGTTGCTCTGCTCTCAGGGTGGCTATTTTTCTCTCTCTGTACCCGGCGTTGCAAAGAGAAGGGAGGTTGTCACTTCACCATGAGAATCATCGTGCAATAGGGTTTAGGTGCCACTTTGCAGCTGGATTGCAAGAGGAGCCTTTCTCCAACACCCCCTCCCTCCAGTTCACCCCCCACTCACCCCTCAAATGTCTCCCTTTTGCTCTTTGCCCCCCACCCCCGCAACTCTAACTAAGGGGTGTCACTGGTCTTTCCGGTCTCACCGGTTTGGGCTGGAAAGGCTCCTTGATGACGACGCGTTGGCCTCAAGCTCTGAGATTTAATTCCCTTCACAGTTCTCATCCCCTTAACTGCACAAACACAATAAATAAAAGTTTGATGAACATAATAGCTTTCCCCCATCCCCATTAATTATTAGAGGCTACCGGCCCTACTCAGCAACAGCGGCGGGATCAGCTAACCTGAGGGCTCCATGTCTCTCCTTACAAACATGCAGCAGCCACCCTCCCTGCCCATGATGTGTCAGTAAATAGCATCAAGGCAGGAAGGGGACACTGGCCTCGATAAACTGGGCGACGGGCGGCGTTCATAGGCTGTGATCTTTTGCTCACTCACCGGCATGTTCCAGCTGATCATGCACCTTTCTGGACTTTTCCACATATGGCACCACCAGCCAATGGGTGCCTCTGGATGGGGCAGGAGGAGCCTACGAGTAACGAGGCAAAAAGGTGGAGATGGGGACAGGAGAGAGGGAGGGAGGGAGAGACAGAGAGAAGGAAACTTGCCTTGCATGTGACTTGCCTCTGGGGCCCCTCAAGGCAGTGCGCCCCGAGACAACTGTCTCCCCTTGCCCAATTGTGGTTACGCCCCGATGCCATTGTTTTATTGAAGGGAGGAAATGAAAGAAAGACCAGGACAATTTAGTTATATGTTTTAAAGTACACAATTTTACTGAAAGGACATAAGGCAAAACTGGATCACTGTGGTCAACAGATATAATATTGCTATCAGTCTGCTCCCTCATTTTTACATTTATACTTATAAATGGAGTTTAAGACTCCACATAATCATAAACCAGCAAGAAAGCATAATCACATGATAGCAAGGAACTCCAAGTAATTGCTCTCCAAGCTGGGTAAGAGCATATGGGATTTAGTCAACAGCGACATCCTTAGGGTGGGGCAACTGAGGTGATCGCCCCCAACTCCATGCCTGGACAAGCCCTGCTCAGAGCACACTGGCCGAGCAGCCTGCCCCTGCTCACTGCTCCCTCTCTGCAGGAGCAGGAATTCACTGTCCCCTGCCATTACCACTCAGCCCAAACAGCCCAGCACTACAAACACAGAGCAAGCAGGGCAGAGCAGGTGATTGTTTTTCCCTGGGCCGTCTCCATGGCATGGGAAAAACAACAGCCTGACCACTCGGACCTGCTGCAATGTTCCAATCACCCAACTCAGCCAAAAGCCACACCTACTCTGGCTCGCTGGCTTTTGCTCTTGCTTGCCTGCCCAGCCCCACGCCTGAGATTTGTGCAATCACAGAATGAAGATTAGCAGTATTTTGCACTGCCTCTTTAAGAAGCAGGCCCAGAAAGCATCAGACTGAGAAAGCTATGAGTTAATTGGAGTCAACAGATTCACTTCGGAGTTGAATCCTGTGTGAGCTTCAGGGGCCTGAATAATCCTGGGCCTAGATGAACTAAAAACTAAAGAAAATCACCCAGATAAGTCCTGTGTTTCTTTTTTTTAAAAAACAAAACCCTACCAATCTAATTTTTATGCACTTAGCTTTTCCATCAGTAGTAAATAGCTGAGTTATTGTCAGAGCCAGGGTGGATAAAAATCAATGATTTTTTTTAAAAAATCGGATTTTTTAAATTTAAATCTGATTTTTTTTAAATAAAATGCTTTTTGAGGAAAATATATTACCATCCAAAGGTTATTCCATCATGAAATAAAGATTAGTTTTTTAATTATGTAGAATAAGGCTGTATATGTTTAATTTTTTTGGTAAATAAATTCCATTAATCCATTCACAATGTCATGCTCTTCCAGAGGTTTTTGTAAGATTATTGGGCAGTTTCTCCGCCTACAAGATATTATCACAGATGCTTGGTTTACTTTTGCAGTTCTCAAAACTGAATTTGACTCAGCAGAGATCACATGCCTCTTCTTCACAGCAAAAATGTTATGACATGAACAGAGTTGAGAAAAAGACCTTAATCCTATTGTTCTACAAACCTTATGAATACAGAATCAACCCCTTCAGTGCTAAGTTTCAAGAAGTTCAGTGAAATAGAATAGAAACAATATTTTTCTGATTGTTTGGAGTGGAATAGATCTGCACAAGAAGAAAGTGAAACTAAGTGTGAGGAGGGAGGGGCAAGCAGACAAGCAGTACAAAATGAAAGTGAAACTTTCTGAGCACAATACTGCATAGCCACAGACAGACAAGTCTTTGGATCTTTTTGTGTGAATGACCTGAGGTTTATCACATTCTTTCCTTGGAGAAAAAAACCTATAATGGCAGCAGGCCGTAAAAGAGACCCAGTTTGGCAATATTTTAATGAAGTTCCTTTACCTATCGGTAAGGCAGGCATGCGTGCAAAATGCAAACACTGCAACAAAGAAATGCAAGGCCTGGTGGCCCAAATGAGGCAACATCATGAGAAGTGCTGTGATGAAGATGACCAAAGAAACATATTTGAACAGGCAGGATCTTCAGGTTGGTAAACATTTTTATTGAATCATATAATATTTCTAAAGACTCCCTTGAACTGTCATGTTTGAGCAAAATTATATTTCTTATTATTACTGCATGTTACTGTCATTTGGTACAGTTATGAAGAAAAGCAAATATTCCTTTTGGGGCAGTGCTGTGTACAATAAGCAGAAATTGTATAAACAATAAAATAACAGCATTGACTTTTTTGTTTAGGGGAATTCATGGATTCTGGAAACTATCCACCTTCAAGATCACCATCCTCCTGTTCTACAGTTTCAGAGTTATCCATCCAGGATAGTGCTTCATTAGCATCATCATCAGACACCCACAGCCACATATCACTATCACCTAAAAGAAAGAAAAAATCCTTCCCTCCTGGAACCACCATAGATAAGTTTGTGATAAAAACTAGCAGATTAGAAAAAGTTAATTGATGAAAAAATTGCCCAGTTTGTTTATGCAATGAACTCTTCTTTCCGTCTGACTGAGAACCCACATTTCATTAATATGGTTCAGTCACTGAGACCAGGATACAGTCCACCCAGCAGAGCAAATGTTGCAGGGAAACTGCTGGATAAAGTGTATGACAGAGAAATGGAGCAATGTGCAACAGCTCTGGAGGGTAGAATTGTTAACCTAAGTATTGATGGGTGGAGTAATGTCCACAATGATCCTATTGTATGTGCTTGTATAACAACAGAAGAAGGGAAAGTCTTCCTTGCACAAACAATTGATACGTCAGGAAATGCACACACAGCAGAATACTTACAAGAAGTGGCAGTAAAAGCTATAATAACATGTGAACAAAAATTCAAATGTCTAGTACGCAGTTTGGTCACAGACAATGCTGCAAATGTATCCAAGATGAGAAGACATTTAGAAGAGCAGGAAGGGAATACAAAGCTAATAACATATGGTTGCAGTGCTCATTTGCTGCACCTCTTAGCCAAAGACTTAAGTGTTCCAGAAATAAAGACTAATGTTGTTGAAATTGCTAAATACTTCCGTAACAATCACTTTGCTGCAGCAGCTCTGAAAAGGATGGGTGGAACCAAGCTAATGCTCCTACAAGATGTTAGATGGAACTCTGTGGTGGACTGTTTTGAGCAGTATATTCTGATGACAGTTTGTGAACAAAATCGAGATAAAATAGATGGCACTGTCACGGCCAAAATCCTCAACATTGGGCTTAAGAGAAATGTTGAACATATGCTGAGCATGCTGAAACCCATCTCTGAATCTTTAAGCAAAATACAGAAAAATAGCTGTTTTATTGCTGATGCTGTTGAAATTTGGAAGGAACTGAGTGAACACTTAAAAACAGAACTACACATGGACAGAATTAAATTACAAGCATTAAAAAAACGAATGGGACAAGTACTGTCTCCAGCTCATTTTTTTGGCAAGTATTGTCAATATCCAGTACCAGGGTTAAAACTTAAGTGCTGAGGAAGAGGAGTTAGCTATGACATGGGTATCCAGCAATCATCCATCTGTAATGCCAACTATAATAAACTTCAAAGCTAAGGGGGAACCATTCAAGAAATATATGTTTGCTGAAGATATTTTAAAGAAAGTCACACCAGTGAACTGGTGGAAGTCACTTAAGCACTTGGATTTAGAGACTGTTCAAGTAATGATTTCACTTTTAACAGCAGTAGCTTCTTCTGCAGGCGTTGAAAGAATATTCTCTTCCTTTGGACTCATTCATTCTAAATTGAGAAATCGTTTGGGACCTGATAAAGCAGGAAAGCTTGTTTTTCTTTTCCAGATTATGAACAGAGAAGAAGATGACGAGTGAGCTACAGAGGATAGTATTTAAGTTTTTCATGTGTAGGCTGGGCTGACAGTCTAAGTTTCTTAAAATATATATATTTTGTTTAGCCAAATTAGTTAACAAACATGGATGTTTGTTTAAACAAATAACATATGCTGTAATGTTATTGTTTCAGTTGAATAAATCTATTTAAATTGTTATTATTAAGGTAATGATTATTTTTCTCCTTCATAAGTACAACAGAAAAGTTGTCCAAATATGAATGATTAACCTATTAAACTGGGGATAAAAAAACTAATATGAAAAGTTGTTATTCTAAAAATCTTCATCTACTTGCATATTAAAGTTATACCAGCAAGAATTAGTCTTTATGTAGAAAACTATGATTTAAATCAAGCCTTACTGACTAGTGATTTAAATCGTGATTTAAATCGTGAATTAAATCAGTTTGACTTAAATCAAATCCACCCTGGTCAGAGCACCCCTGTTCTCAAAGAACCAATAATTAGCTCCAATTGGAAACCTATTTCTAATAAAAGGTATCCTAAAACCATCCTTGAATAAAATCTGGCAGCTTGCCTGTCAAGGTAAAGAGCTAACCAATAAAAGCTAACTACAAGTACATTAAACATAATAATTAACTGGCACTGGATCTCTGCTCTGACAATATCTAAAAGCATGTTTTACTTCTTTGATTCTTTTCAGCTCTTTTGGGGAGCCCCACCCACTTTCCAGCAATTAAAGCTAAAGTAGTACCTGTGGGTACTACTAAGTAGTACCTGTGGGTGCAGTGGGGAAATGAGTTGACTCGCAAGCCAGAGGTTGCCAGTTCGAATCCCTGCTATGTTTCCCAGACTATGGGAAACACCTATATCAAGCAGCAACGATATAGGAAGATGCTGAAAGGCATCATCTCATACTGCATGGGAGGTGGCAATGGTAAACCCCTCCTGTATTCTACTAAAAACAACCACAGGGCTCTATGGTCGCCAGAAGTCGACAGTGACTCAATGGCACACTTTACTTTTTACTTTAGTACCTGTACCTAGAGCACATTCATGTTGAAGTCTACAAGACCAATGAAAAAGAGTCTTCACTGGCATTGTAATCCTAGTATAACCCTTGTAGATTTTTGAAGAACTTACTATCAAATGTAGGTTATAATGCTGAATACTGAACACTTACTTTTCATTTAGGAGTATTGCTGTGGTGACTTCCATCAGCCCACTGACAAATTAGTTCTGTAAAGCCACCGACCAAATGATATCTTTTATTATTAATAATAATGATGATAGAAAGTGGGCCCATCATTTGGGCAAATGAGAATAACTAGAGATAGCTCCACCCCAAGATGCAGCAAAGACAGTCAAGAACAAAGTCCAGGAGAAGAATAATCCAAGGCACACAGTCAACTTCAGGACCAGTTGCTACAGACGAAAAAAGAGGCAAAGGAATAAAACCTGGGAAAACACACACACTGTGTTGTCTGTTGATCTTTGACTCTATACAAATATATCTGTATATATTTGTAGAGAGTCTGCATTCTGACTTTATTGGTTACTTAAGCTGTTAATTAACAGAATGTTGTGAAGGTTCCTGATAAATTTAAGTTAGTTACCTGTAACTGTAGTTCTTCTAGTGGTTGAATGCACATTCACATGACCGGTCCTCGTCCCCACTGCAGTTACTTTGGCTGTGGCAGTCTTGGACAGAGGAGATTTGGTGGGAAGTGTGAGATAATAACTAGGGATGGGGAAGGGAGGTGTTCACGAGAAACTCTTAGAGGGGAAAGCTCTAGAAGATTCCAATGTGAGCTCTGTGTAGGCGCAAAGCCCAAGAGTGGGAATGTGCAGAGACCACATAGAAGAATGGAAGGTTCCTAACCTTTAAAGCAAATGTCTATTGTAGGTTTTTCTCTAGCCAAGAGAAGGAGACTGAGGCCTAGGCCTCATCAGGGGATAATGGAAGGTTGATAAAGTATGAATGTAAGTAAATTTTATTTACGGTCGTTGACCAAATATAAAACCAAAAAATTACAAAGCTTACTATGACAGAAAAGAGATAACACAGTAGCGATTGGAGCAGTACCAAATCATCATCACAGCAGTCTTATAAACAATCCAAGCTCCCTTTTGAATCAATCAGGGAGATGTGCACCCTAATGGCTATATAACATAATTTTGCTACGTATAGGAGATATAGGAATCATTATCCGCAAGTAAAAATTTAACTAAAAAAATCATCAGAGTGTCCATGGAATTTAATCAATAGGGGTAAAATCAAATGGTGCCTAATATCCTGATAAAAGCTACAATTCAGTAAAACATGAGCAATGGTTTCAATTTCACCAGAACTGCAGGAACAAAGCCGAGCCTCCATGGGTAGATGTTGAAACCTCCCAGTAAGCAGAGCTGCTGGGAAAGCATTCAAGTGGACTCTGAAAAAGGCCCAGCGAAACTTAGAAAAAGTAATAGAGGACAAGTACGATGCAGAGGAGAAACCCACCCCGATCTTTAATGATCTATAGAATGCAGGCAAACAAGCCACCTCATTCTGCAACTCAATATCTTCCAATAGCTGGTGAACTGTTGGTGATGCGCCCTACTCGCAGAGTTACATTCCAGTATCCCAGTGGAAATGTAAGAAGACTCCAACACACAGGCAAGGATTTAAACTGAAGAATATATTGTAGAAAAAGCACTCACATGATATTGCAGCTCAGTAAGTCCATTTACACATAGATATATATATACATCAGGCACATGGATACAGAATGTACATAGTTCAGCCGGGTGGACCACAGTGTAGCAGCATCTGCCACTGTGGACACTTTACTCTTCTCTGGGCCTCCTTCTTATACTGGCCTTGGCCAATCACTGCAGATCATTACTCAGCATCTTGTAATTGGCCTCACATGTTGCTAGTCACTAATCACAGTAATTACAGTGACTTGCTATTTTCACCTGAAGGCATATTACCACAACACCTTACAGAGATATATCCTGACACCCCTCCTATCTCTTTTTGGTGTTGTGCAGGCCCAGCTTTTCACATATTCCATTGTGCTTCACTGCACATAGGGGTTTCGTCATAATGTCTGCTAGATTATTCTCAGACATACAATATTCCAATTTCACGATTTCATTATCAACAGCATGCTTCACATTTTGAAACTTGATATCAATATGTTTACTTCTATTCTTTACTTTTTCCATTTCTGCAATCTGTATGCAGGTCTGGTTGTCTTCATACACAGTAATTGGATACTTCACATGTTCATCCAACTCATTTAACATCTGTTTGTACCATGTCAATTCTGTACACAGATCAGATAATGAAGCATATTCTGCTTCTGCTGTGGATGTCGTGATACTATTCTGCTTTCGCGTCTTCCATCCAATTAGACTACCACCAAGCAATATGACATATCCTGTGGTGGACTTTCTATCTTGTACATCGCCAGCCCAGTCACTGTCCACATAGGCTTCAATTTTTAGGCTTTCATCGGGTTCCAAGTGCAACCTCTTGCTCATTGTACCTTTTAGATATCTTAAGACTCTTTTAACACCTACCCAATGTCTTTGCGTGGGTTTGGTGGAATATCTGCTTAAGATATTTACAGCTGTCGATATGTCAGGCCTTGACCACTGGGCTAAGTACAATAATTTCCCAATTATAGATTGATATAGCTCCACATTTTCAAATGGTTCACTTGTACAACTGTCTTCATTTAAGAAACCAGTCACCATTGGTGTTTCTACTGTTTTACACTGCTCCAAGTTACATTCTGCTAACATCTGTGCAATCTTATTGTCTTGTATTAGTATGTACCCCTCGTCTGTATGCTCTACATGCATGCCAATATAGGTTTGAATCAAACCTATAGATGTTTAACAGACGGTTTCTTACCATATAACATGTAATAGGAGGTTTGCTGAATTGCAGAGCTCCACAGCCTATTCACAATATAGTTAGCCGTTAAAATTGCCTCCCCCCAGAGCACTCTTTCAAGGTTGGCATCCAGGAGCAGGGCATCCTTCATGACTTGTAGTAACCCGTTTCTCCTCTCAGCCACCCCATTCTCAGCAGGGGTGTATGGATTGGTTTTTCTGTGCGATACCCCAATACCTTTCAACCAAGATTGGAACTGATGAGAGAGAAACTCAGTTCCTCTATCTGTTTGTATCTCAGCAACAGAAAGTCCAAATTTTCTTTCCACATAGGTAAGCCATTCTTTAGATCTGGCAAATACCTCTTTTTTGTCTTTTAATAGGTAACAGAACCCAAATCTGGAAACAACAATAACCATAGCATATTTGGCGCCTCCTTTAGTCTGACTCAGTGGCCCTATCAGATCAGCATGTACCAATTCAAATGGCCTTTTGGTTACTCTATTACTCCTTTTACTTACTGAAAATACCTTACTTTTGGCTTGCTTACAAATAGCGCAATCAAGGTATTTAGTACACTTCTTTTTATCACAGCCCTCTGCAAATTCAGGCATTTTACTTATTGTGGAAAAACATGCATGACCTAGCCTTCTATGCAAGCGATGAATACACCTGTCATGAAAAGGTATATTATCATGCACAGCTGAGGCTGCTTCATTCTGTTCTAAATAATATAGGTTATTATGCATTTTTCCTTTTGCTATCACTTTGCCATTTTTGGTTATGAGGCATTCCTTATTGCTGAAACTCACTTTGTATCCAGCAATATCTAAACGAGGAATGCTGATTAGGTTCTGCCTAATGCTTGGTACACATAAAGCATTTACTTCATCACATAACTCTGGAATACATACTGTTCCTTCCCCCATAATGTCCGAACACTTGCCATTAGCCAGGCTCATGTGTTTGCCAGTAGCTGACCTCAGTTCTGGACAAAGTTCAGGATCCACGAATATGTGTTGAGAACATCCACTATCTATTATACACTCTGAGCTACTCACATTGACTCTCTCACGTATCAGGTTCACGTGACGACCGCCTCTTTGTTGCTGAGTTCCTTTTCGCGCTGCAGGCAATCTCTGCTTACAGTCTCTTTGTAAGTGTTTACAGAAACCACATTTAAAGCACCTCCTCACATTCTGGATGCTTTCAGCCTCCTCATGACCTGAAGTTTTCCAGCTGTCCATTCAACGCTCTGCCTTTTCTTCTCGTCTCTTTTCCTCCTCGAGCAACCGGGCAGATAGCAGATCTACAGTTAACTCTTTCTCGTCCAAAGCCTCCAGGGACATAACAAGCGTGTCCCATGACTCGTATAAGGAGAACAGAACCACAAATGCCTTGTGACACTCTGTAAAGTCCATCCCTCGCTCAGATAGTTCAGAAAATGTTGCAAGCATATATTCCAGATGCCTTTCCAAGGATTCCCCGGTTCTTAATTACTTGCGATATAGCTTCCTAGTCAACATGACCTTGGAACATGCAGTCTTACGCATAAACAGCTCTCTTAACACATTCCAACATTCCAAAGCTGTATCGAGGCCTCTCACATGAACCAGCAAGTTATCCTCCAAACATAACACTATGCTGGCCAACACCTTCTCATCCAGCGTTTGTTCTTCAGCATCTGGTTCATCAGGGGGGTTGATCACAGCTCCCCACAAACCTTCTTTCCGCAGGTACATCTGCATTTTCAGGCTCCAAGCCAAATAGTTCATCCCGTTTAACTTGCTTAGCGGGATGTAATGTGTTTATCCACACGCCATAGTCCACACTTTACTCTTCATGTTACTAGTGGTACTCAATCCTTCTTCTCGTGCTTCACGTTTCATCACAGGGTGCAGCAGGAGCGTGCTGGGCCCATAACCTGTTGGTGATGTGCCCTACTCGCAGAGTTACATTCCAGTACCCCAGTGGAAATGTAAGAAGACTCCAACACACAGGCAAGGATTTAAACTGAAGAATATATTGTAGAAAAAGCACTCACATGATATTGCAGCTCAGTAAGTCCATTTACACGTAGATATATATATACATCAGGCACATGGATACAGAATATACATAGTTCAGCCAGGTGGACCACAGTGTAGCAGCATCTGCCACTGTGGACACTTTGCTCTTCTCTGGGCCTCCTTCTTATACTGGCCTTGGCCAATCACTGCAGATCATTACTCAGCATCTTGTAATTGGCCTCACATGTTGCTAGTCACTAATCACAGTAATTACAGTGACTTGCTATTTTCACCTGAAGGCATATTACCACAACACCTTATAGAGATATATCCTGACACGAACCAATTTTTTTGTTCTCACAAGGCCCATTTCCGGTAAGGAATCTGGAGCTGATCCAAGGAGAAGAAGTTTGTTAACTATCTTCTTCAAACACCAGGGCGGTTGAGGCATAACCGATAAAAATTTAGGTATGAGTCCTACTGGTCAGAGATGACATTTCAGCCAGTAATAGATGATTGATAGCCAAGCCTTAGTTTCTACCTTTAGTAAAAGAGCCTCCTGACAGATCACCACATTAGCAGTGCATCTGGGTGTAGAAAAGAGAACTCTCAGGAAACCTGACTGAATCCTTTCTAGAGTAACAAAATTGGTATAGGGGCCTAATTGGACACCATATAAAAGTAATGACATGGATTTGGCTAGGTTTGATAGCAGCAAGAATATAACCACCACCCTGAGTGCAGTGGAATCACAATATAGCTGTTGCACTTATTTGTGCCATGTCAGCAACCAGTCTGACATGTGCAAATTTCCTGCCATTGTGCTGAAAAACCACTCCAAAATATTTAAAATGTTTCACTTGCTCAATTCGATGACCCTCGACAGACCAAGTGAAGTTCTTAACTCTGTTGTTAAAGGAAACAATTTTAGTTTTGGAGTAGCTGATAACCAAATGCTCCTCCTGGCAATGGAGAGCCAGGGCCCACAAAGCTATCTTGAGACCAATCCTGGTCTGACAGCATCGTCAGCATTCAGAAGTATTGGTAGCCTTTTGTCAGCTAGTTTGGGGGCAAGGATGTTCAATCTCTGCAGCCGTTTGATTAACGCATTGATATAGATGCTAAATAAAATGGGGCCAGTATACAACCCTGCCTCATGCCTTTTGAGGTTCGAACTGAATTGGATAATTGGCCCGCTAGATTGAATCGAACACAGAGAGTGGTATTCTCATGTAATTTGTAAAGTAATAGTAGAAGCCGCTTGTCGATTGATGAATTTGAGAGTTTTGACCATAGAAGGCCTCTAGAGATAGAATCAAAGGCGGCTTTGAAATCAACAAAGGCTGCAAAAAGGGATCCTTTATCAGAGCAAACATATTTGTCAATTAAATACTGCAAAATTAGATAGTGATCCATAACTGATCTAGCATACCTGAAGCCAGCTTGTTCTTCCTCCAATAAGCCTTCTTGTTCTAACCAATTACATAGTTTTATATAGAGATGTTTTGCGTATAATTTGCTGATTATATTACAAAGGCTTATTGGTCTATAGTTAGTTGGATCCTCTCTACTTCCTTTTTTGAAAATAGGAACTATAGGTAATAGTGAGAACCAGTCATGTGGAATTTGGGCCATCTGATCAATATATGTAAATAAAGAGGCCAGCACTGGGACCTACCAATCAATGTTAGATTTCAGTACATCAGGGGGGATGAAATCATTGCCAGGGGCCTTTCCACTCTTTAGTTGAAGGATCAATTGTTTGATTTCTTGAGGTGTTACAGGGGGCCATTGAGGTGTGGAGTCAACTGGTAAGTCCGTCTGGGTATGTGTGCTCTGATCACTGTAAAGAGAAAAGATTCCCAAGATTCAGCTGCAATTAGACTAGCCATATAACTAGAGGAAGAATAAAGTATGAATGAATTTGACACACACAGGGCCAATTTGGGTGAGACACCAGCCTCAACACGTGATCAGAGCATCATTGCACTGAGTGCACACCCACCCTGATGTAACTTGAGGATGTCCCAACACATAAGGGGTGAGGGGTTTGAACAGGGTTCATTGCATGAAGGGTGTCTGACCAATGTTTTGGAGGGCATGTATGTATGTATTTATTTTAATTTATTAATTCGATTTCTATACCGCCCTTCCAAAAATGGCTCAGGGCGGTTTACACAGAGATATAATAATAAATAAATAAGATGGATCCCTGTCCCCAAAGGGCTCACAATCTCAAAAGAAACATAAGATAGACACCAGCAACAGTCACAAGTGTGCAGTTTATTATGGCGAGTATTTTGATGCCAGCCAGGAGACTGCTGGCGTGTGGGTGCCATGCAGAGCCGTGTGGCACTGACACATGATCAGTTAGCCTGGGCTAATGGCACATTTGTGACCTTAACCCAGGCTAACAGTTGGGGTTCCCTTGCAGGTTTGCCACCGTTCCACAACTGGGAGCTGTATGACTCCCGCAAGTTCTTACATGCATGCAAAAATGGGCTGGGTTTCCCTAGCCCAGTTTTGCCTGTGCTTGAGAACAGCCTGTGTTCTTTGTATGGGGCATTCACCTCTATGTGAATGTCTCTATGTATAGGCTTGAGGGGTGGAGTCACAGTTTGTTTGTCCGCTCCTTACTTGTTGCCTTGAATTCAAACTGAGAGGTTCTTCTCTCTGCATAAAATACTTTTAGTCTGTTTATTGTTTTCTTAGCCTATGTTTAGTTATTAATAAATCTCAAAGTGTTGTTTCTCAGTTAAAGTTGGCTAGTTGGCTTCTTGTTCTATAACTTATAGAGGATAAGAAATTACTTTGCAACAATACTAGCAGACAATGAGAAGGCTGAGGTGAATATGAGTGTGTAGCAGGGCAGGTGGAAAGATTAAAAATTCAGAACCATGTGCCTTTGCAACCACACTGCAACAAGACCAAACAGTTCAAATAACCAGGGCAAAGACAAACAAGGTGTAACATCCAAAGCAGAACTTGCAAAGATCCTTAAACAGTCCCACAAAGACCAGCCCCTTCAATACTAGTACTGGCTAAGTCAGATGAAAATACCATTCTCAGGCAAAGAACATTAGGTGCCATGGATTATGATAATACATATTTCTATACCACCCCAAACTTACGTCTCTGGGTGGTTTACAACAAAAACAGAAAAGTTAAAACATTAGTTAAAACAGATAAATGACAACAAAGGAATTAAAACATTGGTTAAAATAAATGACAGCAAAAAGTTAAACCATTATAACTTAAAACAATATTTTAAAACAATGTTAAAACTATTAAAACGGTATTAAATTAAAAGCCTGGGTGAACAAATGTGTCTTTAAATATTTTTTAAAAAAATTGTCAGAGATGAGGAGGCTCTTATTTCAGCAGGAAGCACATTCCAAAGCATCGGGGCAGCAACTGAGAAGGCCCGTCCCTGAGTAGCCACCAGAAGAACCAGTGGCAACTGCCGACGGACCTCTCCTGATGATCTCTATGGGCGGTGGGGTTCATGACAAAGAAGATGTTCTCTTAAATACCCAGGGCTCAAGCTGTTTAGGGCTTTATAGGTTATAACCAGCACCTTGTATTTTTCCTGGAAACTTATTGGCAGCCAGTGTAGCTCTTTCAATACAGGAGTAATATAGTCTCTCTGAAATGACCCGAAGACCAACCTAACTGCCGCATTCTGAACCTGCTGTAGTTTACAGACTACATGCAAAGGCAGCCCCACATAGAACACATTACAGTAATCCAGTCCAGAGGTTACCAGCATATGCACCACTGTCCTTGTTTATCTATAGAAATGGACACAGCTGGTATATCAGCCAAAGCTGATAAAAGGCACCTCTGGCCACTGCCTCAACCTGGGACACCAGGGAGAAGCTCGGATCCAGAAGCACCCCCAGACTGCACACCTGTTCCTTCCAGGGAAGTGTGACCCCATCCATAACAAGCAGATCAAACTCATCTCTCGAGTTTCAACCCCGCACAATGAGTAACTCTGTCTTATCTGGATTCAGCCTCAGTTTGTTATCCCTCATCCAGCCCATCACTGCCTCCAGGCAGGCATTTAGGGAGGTTATGCCTTCTCCTGATGAGGTTGACATGGAGAAATAGATTTGGGTGTCATCAGCATACTGATAGTACCCTGCACCAAATCACCTGATGATCTCTCCCAGCGGTTTCATGTAGATGTAAAACAACATCGGAGACAATACGGAGCCCTGAGGGAAACCATATGAAAGTTCAGATTTTGAAGAACAACAGTCTCCAAGGGACACAATCTGGAACCTGCCCGAAAGGTAGGAGAGGAACCACTGCAAAAGGGTGCCCCCTACTCCCAAAACCCTCAGATGCTCCAGAAGACTACTATGGTTGATAGTATCAAAAGCCGCCGAGAGGTCCAAAAGGACCAACAGAGTCCCACTTCCTCTGTCAATTTCCAATTGGAGATCATCCATCAGGCCAACCAAGGCGGTCTCCACCCCATAGCCCACCTGAAAGCCAGTCTGAAATGGGTCTAGATAATTGGTTTCCTCCAAGACTGTCTGGAGCTGGGAAGCCACGACCCCTTCAATTACCTTGCCCAGTCACAGAAGGTTGGAGACAGGCCTGTAGTTCCTCAGCTCTGAGGGATCCAAGGCAGGCTTCTTCAGAAGTGGTCTAATAATTGCCTCCTTAAGACAAGGAGGCACCCTTCCCTCCCTCAGAGAAGCATTTATGATCTCTACCAAGCCTCCTACAACAATCCGCCTGCTAGATAGTATAAGCCATGTCGGGCACGGGTCAAGAGAACAAGTGGTAGGCCGCACCACTCCAAGCAGCTTGTCCACATCCTCAGGAGTCACAAACTGGAACTGATCCAACAAAACCACACAAGAGGAGTTGCTGGACACCTCCACATCAGACACTGAAGTAATTGTGGAGAATGAGTCTAAGTTGGCCCAAATCTGAGAGATTCCCCCCCCCCCACAAAGAATTCATTAAACACATCACAGAAGGTAATTGATGGTTCCAGACTCTGATTCAAAGGAGGAGGGGCACGTACTAGCCCTCTCACAACCCTAAACAACTCAACCGGACATAAACTTGCGGATGCAATACGGGCAGAAAAGAATCTCTTCTTTGCCACACGTATTGCCTGAGCATAAATCTTCAAATGTACTCTATGTTGCAATCTGTCGGATTCGAGTCGAGTCTTTCTTCACTTGCGCTCCAGTCATCTACCTTGCTGCTTCAGCCCCCGTAGTTTTTCCGTATACCAAGGGGGCAATTTTGCAGCAGGCTGGAGAGGACGCTTAGGAGCAATCATGTCCACTTCTCCTGTGAGTTTGCTGTTCCAGTTCTCCACCAGAGCATCAACAAGATCACTGGCAGAGCCAACACTAAATCCCTCCAAGGCTTCTTGGAATCCTATTAAATCCAATAACCTTCTCAGGCGGAACATCCTAATAGGCCCTTCAGCCCTGTGAAGATGGGAAGTGATGGTGAGTCCAACCTTAACCAGATGGTGGTACAGCCATGATAATGGGGAAATCTCACGAGTCCCCACCCACGGAACACCACCCTGATCACAATGAAAGACCAAATCAAGCATGTGACCAGCAGTGTTTGTCAGTCCAGAGACCACTTGGGATAGGCCCACAGTCATCATGGCTGCTATGAATTCCTGAGCCACCCCAGACAAATTGGTCCCGAAATGAACATTGAAGTCCCCCAGCACCACAAGCCTGGGGGACTCCAACTCCAAGCCCGAGACCAAGTCCGTCGGCTCAGTTAGGGACTCCGTTGAGCAGCGGGGCGATCAGTACACCAACAAAAGTCTCAATCTATCCCTGGTCCCCAAACTTTGGTACACACATTTGATATGGTCTGGCACCTCAGTAAGGATCCTGGTAAGGGAGATGTTATTCTTATAGACCACAGCCACTCCACCTCCCCACCCGCAGTCCCTCACCCACTCCTCAGTGGAGTACCCTGGAGGGAGAAGCTGGGACCAAACCGGATCTCCGTAATACAAACCAGGTCAGCTCCTGGATCCAGAATCAAATCATGAATGGTTTCTGATTTGTACTGGACCAAACTGGCATTACAAAGGAGCAAGGTGAGGTTCCTAGGGTGGTTGGCACTGCTCCCTGAGGTCAAAGAGCTGGCAGGGCAGCCAGAAAGGGAAACAGCTATTAGATTTCTTATCCCCCTTCCCCTGTAATAACCCGCTGACTTGCCAACATAACTTCTTCTGTTCCCCACCACCACCGGAATTCCTGCCCATAATCAGTGGATACAGCCCCTGTTTCTCCAACTCCAGCCAAACCCAGACACATTATAAAGACTCTCAGCCAGGTCTCAACTAAAAACAAAAGCCAAACTATTAAATTCCCCCCCACACATGAGTACTTGGGCCAGGAGGCCTGGCCCTCACTGTCCCCCAGAGAGCCGACCACCTTTAGTGTCGCCCCTTTGGTGGTGGGCCCGCTGCCACTGGCAGCACCCTAAATAGCCCTGAGAAGGAAGCTCCGGCAGATGGAGTCCAGGAAACTGCCAAGGCACCCCCTGTGGACCCCAGTCCTGCAAAGCCTCACCACAGTTCAGCAGTCTGTCCTGGGGGGCAGATGGCAAACAGGGAGGCAGAAAGAGAAATGGGCGGGCAGGCGCCCAATCCCTCACCCTAGGGTCTGCCTAGGAGCAGATGTTGTCCCTCCTCTTCTCTCTCCGGCAGGCTTCTAGGGGGCTGGAGTCACTGGCAGCACACTATATAGCCCTGAGCAGGCAGCAATAGGCAGATGGAGTCCAGGAAACTGCCAAGTCACCCCCCTGGGCCCCAGTCCTGCAAAGCCTCACCTCAGCCCAACAGCCAGTCCTGGGAGGCAGATGGCAGACAGGGAGAAGAAGGAGAAGCAGGCAGACAGGCACCCAGTCCCTCACCCTGGGGTTTGCCTAGGAACAGATGTCCCTCTTCTCTCTCCTGCAGGCTTTCAGCAACATTTAAATCTGTTGCCAAAATTACGGCTGCACTTCCATTCTCACAACATTCTCCTCCCTAAGAAAATCATTATTTGACTTCACAAGGTGGTGTTGAGGGTACTTTTCTTTGTCTCACTATCTTCGGTCACTTTTGCTATCATGAATCTGCTTGGCTGAGGTGACCTCGTTATTTGATTTACAAGTATCAGTTCTATCATCACTTTAGAAATGGCAGTGTGAGCAAATGACACTAAAAATGGTGAGGATAAAGATGAAAGAATGGGGAAATCATATTGGAATAACCAAATGTGCTTGCAACAAATGCTAAAGAATGTTTTGGGGGTTTTTTAGAGTTAGTTTTTTAAAAAGAGGTATGGTAATTTAAAAAAAATAAACTCATGAAGCAAACATTGAATGTGTTTTGCTTTAGCCCTGTTTTTAAGTCCTATGGATTTAAATAGTTTAAATGTAAGCAAATATTTAATTCTCTATTGAACTCAGTGAAATAAAAGTATTTAATTTTCACTAGATCATGCCTTTGTTCTGGTAGAAGTCCCCCATTCTCTGTTTTTAAACAATGAAATGGCTAATTGCACTGATTACTAGCACCATAGTAGCTAATGCTCTCAAACATCTTTCTCCTTCCTGCTATCATTGACTTGATGAGCACCTAATCACAGAGAGGCACTGCATTTCTAGACAGAAAAGTGCATACATTAAATAAAAATGTTTGAGTTTTTTAGTTCACTTATTTTCAAGGCACTTTCCAAAATTACCTGCTTTGAGTCCGTTACAATAATGGCATCAACTGAATCAGAATTTAAGCAACTGTTATTTCTTGGCAGGGTGGTTGACTCAACAATCTAAGTGGACAGTTATTGACTTCCTGTCTAAATGGGTTGTTTCACAGAGTAGTTAGCAGGTTCATCTCTTTACTTTCCCCACAGGAAAAACAGGATGCACCTGCCCAAATTGATAGAACAAAATTAGGCAAACAAGGAAATTCAGTATTAAAAAGGGGGAAATATAAAATATTTAAAGTGTGCTTTGGTTTTAGTGTCTAATACCTGAACATAATACTTTTCCTACATAAAGTTTTTTCCCTAGCTGCCTAAGCTGTAAACCAGGAAGCCACTGAATTTTATAGGAGCCCAGGTTTGCTCATGATCTGAGTTCCCAGTATGAACATGAAACTCTATAAAATGAGTATTACAGTAAAACTTAATTTGTCTATATATCCTGTATGTGGAATTTTTTTTACATATAAATGCTTGCTAAGGTGACTGGTAACTGGCTACTAATGCTATTCATTTTCTCAAGCTACTTAATCCAAGATGCTCCATTAAGGAGCAGGTCCTTCAGGCATGCGGGCTCTAAACAATTAATAACCAGTAACTTGAACTGGATCTGGAAACAAATTGGCAGCCAGTACAGCTCTTTCAAAATGGGAATAATATGCTCCCAGCAAGCATCTACAAAACTTCAGCTGCTGCCATTTGTACCAGATACATTTCCTGAAAATTCTTCAAGGGCAGCCCCATGTAGAGTGTGTTGCAGTAATCAATCTGTATCATGACTAAGGCATGGGTAAGCATGACCAGACCTGCCCTCTTGGGAAGGGAGCACAGCCAGCGCACTTGCTGAAGCTGTGCAAAAGCACTCCTGGCCACATCCTCTACCTGAGCAAAAATAAATAACTAAATAAAAAATTCCAAAATCAGTCCAGCAGTACAAGAGACTGTGGCTGCATTCACATGTAACATGGAACCACAGGTCCAATGGGCCCGCAGTTCCACTCCCCCATCCCTGCTATCCCACCAGAATTCAGATGAGATGGATAGCAATCAGCAATCAGCGAGACTGCAGGCAGGAGAGAGAACTGGCTGCCTGAGCTTCCTTTTTGACTGAAAGACAGCCCCAGCAGCCAATAGCAGCTGGAGTGAGGGAGGAGCTTCTTCCTTCAACTCCAGTTGCAAAACAGCCAGACTACGGAGCTGCGTTCGGATGAAATGCTGGCACCACTAAACTGGAGGTCCAGGCAGTGAAACTCACTACAAACTGAAAGTACAAATTAGAGTCTGGGGAGGGAACAGCACACCCATTTTCTGTCAGAACTGCGGTTGCCCACATTCAGATGTCCACAAATTGTAACCAGAGGCCCCTTCAACTCGTTTTGTGTGACATGCACAATGCGGCCACTGTCAGCAAAAACCAGATCCAGTGCATGCCCCACCACATATGTAGGGCCAGATATGAATTGAAATAGGCTCATGGTTGGGTTTCAATGGTTTCAGCATATATGACAGCAATGGGCTTACTAGCAGAAGGCTTGGAATATTTATTATTTATTTATTTGTCATATTTTAATACTGCCTGATATGTATATCTATAGGCGTGTACAGAATTTAAAACAATATAAAAGTCACAGATTAAAATCCATGAAATACAATAAAAACAATAGCATAAAACAGTTGTTAAAACAAATTATTAAAATTAATTCTAATTAAAAGCCTGCAAGAACAGGTGTGAGTCTTGAGGTTTTCCTAAAAACAAACAGAAAAGGAAATGCTCTTATTTCAGCAGGAAGCATGTTCCAAAGCCCCAGGTCAACCACAGAGAAAGCCTGGTCCCAGGTCACCACCAGACAAGCTGGCGGCAACCGTAACCAGACCTCTCCAGAAGATCGTAACAGGCAGCAGGGTTCATGACAAAGAAGGTGCTCTCTTAAAAATAGGTGCTGAAATACTCTATGAATGCCACCTCCAAGGCCATCTCCACAAGCTTAGGCAGGAAGGCTGAGTTGCAGTGGACTGGATGGTAAACAAACAGAATCCCTTTCTTAAAGGACAAACTCTCAAGATTCTGAGATCACCTTCCTATGCATCTGAAAATTAGAATGAATTCATAATAGATAACTGCAACTTCTCTTCCCCAACCTTCAAGGCAGGACAGCTGCAGGATCTGGAATCCTGGAAGACAGACCTGAGACATACCCACCTCACTCAGATCAACTAGGTAATCACACATACCAGGTCAGCATGCTCATCCATAATTAAATCATGGATGAGAAATGTCTTTGCATTCACTGACCTGGCATTCAATAGCAGAGCCCTGATCCTTGAGGGAGTGTTTCCAGAATGGCTTGGAGCTGCAGGACTGGGATAGAGCTGAGAAATAGGTGTCCCCAGAATATCCCCAGTTCCCTAGTCTCCTAGGCACATCTCAAACACAAGCTCCTACAACACTGGTTTCTCAAATCTATTAAACAAACATACAAGGGACAAGAAGGGTGACAGGACTGCTCTCATCAGTCCTCAATAACCCTGGAAAACTATAGGAGAAAAATAATGACTCCAAAATGGGCAGAGATTTAAATAAGCCCTCTCACTGGAACCATGTTGGACTCTTATACCCCTTAATGAAGATAAACTTAGAGGTCACTCACATGACCCAAATCCTGATGGCTAGGGAGGGCGGGGAGGAAGGCAGGAGCATACCTTCCTCCCCCCACATGAATTTGGTGATCTTCACACCATGCTGCTCCGCCATTCACATGATCACCACTGCAGTGAGCAGCGTGGCATTCTGGAGGTAGCCTGGGTATGGCTGCTAGTAGCCTCCCATCCATTTTCACAGACTCCCATCCACTTTGTAGTTTGAAGACCTCAGCATTCCCCATAGAAGACCCAAGCAAGCAGCCACAAGAAAGTGAAACAGACCTGGACCTGCTGTCAAACAATGCTCTCTCCCCTGTACTCTGACTGTAGACTATGCTGCAAACAGTCCTGGGAATGTGGCTTCTCACCTAGAGGAAAAATGATCTGAAAGAATGGTCATGTGGGCCTTTACAAGTATAGAAAGAATAAATATAGACCCAGATAGATATACTGGGTCTTTGTTGGACCCAGTAATATCATGGATTACTCATACTTTAAATGTGAGTACTGAATAAGGTGTATGTGAGGAAGCTTTCCTGACACCTATGTAAGTGACCTATATAACTTGTATCAAACTGATGTAGTTCAGTAGTATTGCACATAAAATCTACCCAGATATTCCACTTTCAGGACTGTGGCTGTTAATAGGGGTTTTGACAACACAAGCAAAAAATGATTGCCAATTAGCCTTAACTTTACTGTCATCCTTAGCATTTAAAGATCAGAAAGCAGAAAAATGAATTTCATAGTCTCTTTAAGCATCACGTCTTTTACAAGCCCAGCACTGAAAATCAAGTTCTTTTATATCAATCTGTTCTACTAGAAATAGAACTAATTTGATTGTTATTTTTTATTTACTTTTGTTGGAAGAAGAAGATGGCTTCTAATCATATATGGTAAAAACTCATTAGCTCTGAAGCTGTCTGCTTTTATCCCTTCTGTTGAGAAGAAACATGCACTCACTGGCTCTCACACCTGTAAGAGTATTTTCTAACTCCTCATTTTCTTCTCTAATTACTTCTTGATTGTGGGGAAATTCTCTGAGCTGCTGTGGAAAGGAAATCATTGTCTTTTTATCCTCTCTGTGGGGAATTGATTCCACTTGTTTACTGATGTGTGTGGCAGACTGAATGAAATGATTCCTAATTAGCATATATGAAATAATCATTGGTCTATCTGGAGTCATAATTAATGCATTAGGAAGAATTTACCGAATGTCAAGGAGAAAGACATTAGCATAAATGAGCTTATTTTAGATAGGCTGTGATGGAGAGAATACTTTTCAGCAAGAATGTTTACTAAAATTAAGCAATAACAACATATCAATTTACTAAGAACCATTACCACGCATGATTGGAAACATTAACTTTTGAAGCTGAGCTCCATTTCCTTCTCTTCGCCACTATGCTTAATCTAAGCCTCTTCATGACATTTGAAAATACTTAATACACAACCTGACGGAAATGGGGGCAAGGGAGGGACTATCTTGTCAGTGTAACAATGGCTTAAAACCTTTAATTTAATATCTTCACAGATGCGTGGAAAAGGGCTGTGGGAGTGTGAAGCCCTACAAGGTAAATCTAAGCTGCTATTGTTTCTGCCAATAATACAACCTGTACCCAAAGCAAAATCCTGTGATTATCCACCCACAAATTAATGTGAGTAAATCGTGTTAAGTAATGTTTCTATTTGTTAGATAAAGTGACAAGCCATGATTACATACTTTGAATGTTATCTCTTTCTTTTCTCATGAGTCACCTATCTGTGGATCTGAGCTTTAATCTGAAAATTGGCTAATATCATGAAACTAGATTTCATTTTGAGATAAAGTGAAATTCAAGTTTCCCTTGAGATAAAAGGAAACTAGCTCTACCCTTTGTAGTAGCTATAAATGAGTTCTAAGAATCCCAAGGGACTGACTAGCACTGAAATGGGATCTTACTTCAGACATTGTATTTATCTCTGTGTGTGTATGTGTGTGTATCTACACACGCACACATATTGGCTACCTTCAGACATAACACAGAATCACAGGTCCAATGGACCCACAGTTGCACGCCCCTCCCCCTCCGTTCTCCCATCTGCATTCGCGTGTTCAGGAGAGCTACCTCCCTGCAGTCAGAGAGACTGCAGAGATGCAGCGGAGCTGGCTGTGCAGGCTTCTTTCTTGACAAGGACAGCTTGCACAGACAATTGGGGAGGAGGGAGCTTCCTCCCTCAACTCTGGTTCCATGGACACACTCGCTGCTGCCACCACCATGGCCGCTCGTTCCCCTCAGGCCGCTGACAGGCCCAGGCCCAGGCCCATCTCTTGCCTGACTGCCTCCCTCTTACAATGGCCTCAGTAGCCCCAAACAGCAGCAGTGGTTGCCTGGACCCTTCCTTGCTGCCAGTCCTGCCATGGCCACTCATTTCCCTCAGGCTGCTGACAGGCTCAGGCCCGTCCCCTGCGCTTCCTTCTGTCTCTCTTCCTCCTCCCTTCTTTTTCTCTTTCTCTCTCCTCCACTCACTCTCCTCCACTCTTTCTTCCCCCTCCCTTCATGTTTTTTCTTCCTCCCTCCCTGAGTTAACAGATTTTGTTCATTTACACAATGGCATCCTCCTTCTCTTGAAGGGGCTCTTTCCTCCCTCATGACCTGTCTTTTTGCAGACCCCTGCCTGCTATCCTTTTATATCAAGAACATCTTCCAACCAGTAACAGCTGCATTCCAACTGACCTTAATCATCACAGGCCCCTTATCTGCATAGGGAATCCCCACTGCCCAATCACCATGGTGCTTCTGCTTTCACAGGCTCCTACTCCCTATCTTCATATTGAATTCCCACTGCCCAGTCAGGTGCTTCTGCTTGCAAACTCTGTATATCGAATTCCCACTGCCCAATCAGGTGCTTCTGCTTGCAAACTCAGCCAATCGCCTCCTTCCTACCACGTTGCCGCGCATGGCCCATCTACAAGAAATAAGTATATAGATTCTGGCAATCCATTATGAACTTTATATGTCTTCTATGTATATGCTTTCCTTTTCTACATTTTATCTTCCCCTTTGTATTGTAATTTTACTAAAACAATAAAAATGTTGTTTTAAAATAAAGGCACTGTCTCATATATAGTTTGCTTGCATAAACTTAAGCTCTGTGTGCCCACACTTTGCTTTGTCTTTCAATCCCAGTTCCTTTTTATCTGCAGCTTGCTTGGGGACAACAGTGATCTGCAGAGAGGCAGCATGGGAATAGTCAGCACCTAAGTGCTGACATTCCTTGTTTACTTTAGCCCTCTTCAGACATTATTAAGCAAAGTCCCACTCATACTTACAGCTTGGAAAGTGGGGAGGAAGTCCCACCCTGGAGCTGTCACCTTCTCCTGTTAGGAGCTTTTGGTTAAGGCGTTTGAAGGAAAAAGCACCACATCCGTGATGGCCAGCGCTTCTGTGAGTGGCAACTTGGATCACCCAAGGTTGCTGCTCATGGAAGCACCGGTTATCATATCATGCCTATGCTGTTTTCCCCTTCAGGCAAACAGAGCTGTATTCATGAGCACCTGGCAGGAAGGGGTGAGTGACAGCTCTGGGGTGGGGCTTCTGCTTTCGGAGCTGTAAGCATGAGTGGGACTTTGCTTAATAATGTCCAAAGAGGGCCTTTATATTAACCCATTTGGGTTGAATAGAAGAGCACACAAGGTTGATAGATGCAAGCCAGTGTGGTGTAGTGGTTAGAGTGCTGGACTTGGACCAGGGAGACCCGAGTTCAAATCCCCATTCAGCCATGATACTTGCTGGGTGACTCTGGGCAAATCACTTCTCTCTCAGCCTAACCTACTTCACAGTGTTGTTGTGAGGAGAAACTTAAATATGTAGTACACTGCTCTGGGCTCCTTGGTGGAAGAGCGGGATATAAAATGTAGATGATGATGATGATAAAAATAATAATAGGCTATACCTCCCTCACAGCTCAGGTGGAAGAGGAATGCTGCAAGTCCATCAAACAGCAGAGGAGGAGAAAAGAGGCCTTGAAGAATATATGAAGGACAGTGAAGAAGATGCACTTCAAATGGTCAATAATGAGAAACTATTAAACACCAATGAAACAAAGCAGGCCTACAAGAAAGAACAAGTCAAGAACCGAGCAGAAAAATGGAAAAATAAGCCCCTGCATGGTCAATATTTGCACTAGGCTTGTGCCCGAAACGTTTCGGAGGCCATTGTAAAGGCCTCCGAAACGTTTCAGGTGTAGGGGCTGTTTCGGTGCCGGCGGGGGTAGAGCTTTAAGGGCGGGGGAGTGTGTGCTCACCCCCCACACACATTTTCCCCGCCGGCGCTCTCCAAATTTAAAGCCCCTCAGGGCGGCAGCGTTCCTCCCTGTCGCCCCGTTCCCCCTGTCGGCCGGAAGTGGCCAGAAGTCGCGTGCGCGCGTGCGCCAATCGTGCGCGCGTGCACGATGCGCGGCCGCGCGCACGATGGGCACACACACGCTCGCGACTTGCAGCCACTTCTGGCCGACAGGGGGAACGGGACGGCAGGGAGGAACACTGCCGCCCTGTGGGGCTTTAAATTTGGAGAGCACCGGCGGGGGAAACATGGTGGGGGGGGAGTACACTCTCCCCCGCCCTTAAAGCTCTACCCCCGCCGGCGCCGAAACAGCCCCTACACCTGAAAGAAGAAGACCAAAATAATCCCAGTAGTAACTGGCACCCTAGGTGCAATTCCAAAAGATCTTGAAGAGCACCTCAACACCATAGGGGCCACAGAAATCACCATCAACCAATTACAAAATGCCACTTTACTGGGAACAGCCTATATTCTGTGACGATATCTATAATAATAACAGCAACAACACTGATAATAAAATTCAGCCATCCCAAGTCCTTGGGAAGGACTTAATGTCTGGATAAAACAAACCAGTCAATAACACCTGTCTGACTGTGTAAACAAAAATAATAATTCAATATGCCCAGCAAGATGCTGCTTAAAAAAATAATAATATTTTATTGGTTTTCTGGTAATGAAAATAACAAATAATCATTTTGAAAAACATTAATATAAACTGTGAAATGGTTGACAGCTTTTTAGGGGTGTGCAATTCAGGTTTTCAGGTGATTTGGCTCGGACCCAAACCGAATCACCCCTGTTCTATTTTGTGCCCGAATCTGGGTCACCCGAATCACCCTTGATTCGGTTCGGATTCGGATTTAATCCGAATCCGAATCTGAATCGATTCGGGTGGGTAAAAAGGGGCACAGGGGCAAAATTTTGGGGTGGAGTGGTAGATCCCAATGGGTGGAGTCTACCACCCCAAATTCAAAAAAACTTCTGAGGTGTGAATTCTCATTCTATCATAGCAAATGAGATTTTTTTCAATTAAACAACTCTCATGACCCCACTTTCACTTTTTCACACTTACTATGAATATGAGGAAGTAATCAATTTAGCACACTTCACCTTATGAAGACAAACCTCATAAATTCACCAAAATGCACCCCTCTGCCCAATCACTGTGAAATTGGGGACGGGTGGTAGCCTCCACCCATTAGGCACTATCTACCAGCCCACCCCAGTCCTTTGGGGCAGATCCACTTACTGCCCCCAATCTACCCCAAAGACACCCAAACTTCAAATATTCCAAAAAAATCAGCCGTCTGCCCAATCCCCCTGAAATTGGGGTGGTAGCCTCCACCCATTAGGCACTACCACCCCACCCCACTCTTTTGGGGCAGATCCACTTTCTGCCCCCAAACTGCCCCAAAGTCACTAAAATTTCAAAAATTCTCAAAAAATCAGCCCTTTGTCCAATCCCCCTGAAATTGGGGTGGTAGCCTACACCCATTAGGCACTACCACTCCACCCACTATTCTGCCCCAGGCCCCACTTTCTGCCCCTATCTGCCCCAATCTGCCCCAAAGACATGAAAATTCCAGAAATTTCCCAAAAATCAGGCCTTTGCCCTATCCCCCTGAAATTGGGGTGGTAGCCTGCACCCATTAGGCACTAGCACCCCACCCCACTCCTTTTTCCCAGATCCCATGCTATGCCCCCGAACTGCCCCAAAGTCACTAAAACTTTTTTAAAAATCACCAAAAATCAAACATGAACCGAATCACCCGAATTTTTTGGGTCCGAAATTCGGGTGATTCGGCTCGTGCCCGAAAAATATCGGGGGACATCGGGGGTGATTCGGTTCAGCCCTGAATCACCCGTAATTGTTCATTTCGGGCACGGATCGTTCTGTGCCCGAAATTTTTTGCACATCCCTACAGCTTTTATAAGTGGCTCTAAAGGTAAATTGGGGGGAAAGGCAGGGATCTAGCAAATCCCAGTCTTGTTTTACCAATAGGTCACAGACCTTGGAGCACCCATTCCTTACTTTCCTCACCCATCATAATAATGTAGCTAGCAAATAAGAATAGCCAAGGATATATAGCAAAGTGAGAGCCCGTGGTTTTGTGGCAAGAGAGGTATCTTTAGACTGGGGAGGTCCACACATGAAGCTCACTGGCTGACCATGGGCCAGATACTACCTCACAGGGTTGTTTTGAGAATAAATAGGATAGTCCCATGAATGTTAACTGGGCAAAGAGGCACCTTTTACCGTGGTGATTCTCTTTATTTAGCAGGGGGAGAGTAACTGGCCCTATCCACCCCCAGCACAGTACTTCCAGTGACTGTTGCTGGTGTGTGTCTTATGTTTCTTTTTAGAATGTGAGCCCTTTGGGGACAGGGAGCCATCTTTTTTGTTATTTCTCTTTGTAAACCCCCTGAGCCATTTTTGGAAGGTCGGTGTAGAAATTGAATTATTATTATTTATTTATTTATTTATTTATTTTGGTGATCAGGGGTGTACCTAGGCTGTAGTGGGCCCAGAGACAAGATCTTAAAATGTGCCCCTTGATGCCTCCTTCACCTTCTCCTGGCTAGGCATGTGCACGGACTGGTTCGGAGGCCATTCTAAAGGCCTCCAGACCGGTCCAGTCACGGGGTGGTTTTGGTTCGGGTGGAGAGTTTGGGGGGTTCCATTAAGGGCGGGGGGGGCTTTACTTAACCCTCCTGCGCTTTCCACACACTGCTGCCATAATTATTGAAAAAATTGCTCCTCCGATGGCTGTTCCGATAAAAAAAATGGCTGCCCCCTTGAAGCCCTGGCCCCCTGCTGCTGCCTTGAAGCCCCCTCCCGCCCCCTTAAATCTCGCCCCGGGCCCTTAAATCTCGCCCCGTTAACTCTTGAGAAGCGGGCGGGCGGCAGGGAGATGTCCTCCCGCCCCCTTCCCTGCTAGGCTGCAAAAGACTTTAGGAAGGCTTCTGCGCATGCAGAAAGAGTTATCAAGAGTTATCAGGGCGAGACCACAAGACCAGTTCTCATCCCCTTCTGTGGGTTCCAAAGGAAGCTTCAGTTCCAAGCTTAATAAGATTTGTCACGGCTGTAGCATGGCAGGATTTTTTATTTTTTTTGTAAAAACACCAATATTTTTCATTTGGAAAAAGCAGGTGAAGGGTATCCAGAAAAACTACAGTTTAAAATTAGCAAACAATCCAGGATGCTAGGCTAGCTCCACTCTTCCCCAACCCTGAAGTATTATGAGCCATTCTGGGAGCAAGGGACATTTTTTTGAGAACTTGTTTGGTTGAAAAACATTTGAATATATTTTCAACAACCAATCAATAAACCCCCTGCCACCACCCCCTCTTTCCTTTCCACAGAGAGGAAAATGACTCATTGCAAGTTCTGAGGGGAAGATCACATGGGTGAGGACTAAGAGGAAAGAACTTAATCATTTAAAATCATTTTTTAAAAGTTAAAAATAGCAGGCACAAATCTCTCTCTCTCTCTCTCTCTCTCTCTCTCTCTCTCTCTCACACACACACACACACACACACACACAAACACACACACACTCCATAAATGTGGGAAGCAGGGGGGAAATCACACACACACGTAAACACAAACACAGATAAGCGTTGTTTGACTTTCCTCTCCACTTGAACAGTTGGTGAGTCCCAGCTGACCTCTGTCCTTAGTTCAAGTGGGGGAGGAACTGAGAGCTCAAGATGAGACTGGGGAAGGGAAGGGCTGCTGCTTTAAGCGTTTGCTGCTGCAGCCAGAGAAATTGAGTATCACAGAGAACCTGCTTTGGGGGACTGCAGTTCACACTCCTGGCAATGGAACTGGAGAGAGGGCAAGGAGTGGCCTTGGGGGTCAGTTCTGTCCCTAGTGGGGCACGGGGCTGGGGGCAAATCAGCATGTGCGTGGCCTCCTTAACTTTTCAATCTAATATACAACTTACGTAAAACATGCGTGCACTCATACGCACACATTTTGGCACTCCACACTTTTGCCTGGAGGCAGAAGTAAGAAAGTCCTCCCTCCCTCATTAAATGACATGGGGAAACAACTCTTTTTTTAAAGGGTGGAGGAAAACAGCTCTGCACCAAATTGTTCAGTGCATGACACTCCCAGAGGTGCACCTAGGTGATTTTGGAGCCTGGACCTAAAAGCCTTTGGAGCCCCACCACCACCACCACTGCAAGTTAAGCATCATCCCCCTACACACACATACCATACACACCCCATTTTATCTTCACAACAATCCTGTAGATTAGACAGGAAAATTGGGCCCGTGATTTCACACACAGACACAGCATTCTTCAGCACAAAAGTATAAAATGACACAGATAGTCAGCAGGGGGAACAATGGCTGTGTGTGAACGAGCAGAGCAATCATGGAAAACTATTGGGTGTTCCTTCTAATTTTTTCCATCAGTGAGAGGAATTAGTTTTGCTCTGGGCGGCAGTATCAAGGCAGTGTACACACATGTTCATTATTATGTGCCACTATTGATACAACACACACACCATAAATATGGAAGGAAAGAAGTGTATTTTACAATTCTATTTTAAAATACTTCTGTTTTAATAGCAATTGTATTTGCCATTGGTGGTTAAAAATGGCCTATAAAAATAAAATAAGTAAAATAAATAACTCCCTGTTGTCTACATTTGGTTATTTAAATTTGAATTAATCCTTGCTTTCTTGCTCTTATCCTGTAAAATATTGATGAGTGTTAGTTGTCCCTATAGTTAGTCAGTTGCAGTAGGCTTCCCATTTCCTTCCAAATATCATGGAGATTGGAGCTAACACATGCCTTAGATTAATCAAACTAGCTGCTTACCAAAGATATATTAAATATATCAGAAGTATAAAACCTTCCAGGGATGTGGCTGGACCCTTAGATGATGAGGGTGTGAAAGGTATTATTAAAAAGATAAGGAGATTGCAGAGAAGCTGAATGAGTTATATGCATCTGTCTACATGGCAGAGGATACTAACCATATACCCTATCCAGAACTGAGTTTTTCAGGTTTAGCAGCTGACAAACTGAGCTAATTTGAGGTGACAAAGGAAGATGTTCTAAACTGTCTTGAAAAGCTAAAAATTAACAAATCGCTAGGGCCAGACGGCATCCAACCAAGAATTCTGAAGGAACAAAAATGTGAAATTGCTGATCTCCTAGCAAAAATATATAACTTGTCCCTAGAATCAGGCTCTGTACCAGAGGACTGGAAAGTAGCCAATGTGACTCCAATTTTCAAGAAGGGATCCAGGGAGGATCCGGGAAATTACAGGCCAGTCAGCTTAACTTCAGTGCCAGGTAAACTGAGGGAAAGCATACTTAAGGACAAAATTGTTAAGCATATAGAAGAACAGGCCTTGTTGAAGGAGAACCAGCATGGCCTCTGCAAGGGAAAGTCTTGCCTCACTAACCTTTTGGAGTTCTTTGAGAGTGTCAACAGGCATGTGGATAAAGGTGACCCAGTTGACATAGTATGCTTGGATTTCCAAAAAGCTTTTGATAAAGTTCCCCACCAAAGGCTCTTGAGTAAACTTAGCAGTCATGGGATAAGAGGACAGGTTCATGTGTGTATTGGTAACTGGCTGAAGGACAGGAAACAGAGAGTAGGAATAAATGGACAGTTTTCTCATTGGCGGTAGGTTGGAAGTGGGGTCCCCCAGGGATCGGTACTGGGACTTTTGGAGCTGATTCAAACCTTCAGGGTAGTTAATAACATCAGAAACTTAAAGATAGATAAACACAGTAAGCTGCCTTCTACTGGGTCAGATCATAGTTCCATCTAGCTCAGGATTGTCTACACAGACTGGCAGTGGCTTCTCCAAGGTTGCAGGCAGGAGTCTCTCTCAGCCCTGTCTTGAAAATGCCAGGGAGGGAACTTGGAAGCTTTTGCATGCAAGCATGCAGTTGCTCTCCCCCATCCCCTTAGGGGTATATCTTACAGTGCTCACAAATGTAGTCTGCCATTCAAATATAAACCAGGGTGGATCCTGCTTAGCAGATAATTCATGCTTGCTGCCACAAGACCAGCACTCCTCTCCAACTCAGGACTACAGGGGGAGGAATGTAGGTTGGGGTGAACCATAGGGAAATTAAATGGGGCAAATCCTCTTCTCTTAAGTCCCAAATATAAAAAATGCTAGAAAAGTCTGCAAAAGGGGGACTTTGTATACCTTTTGAAAAAAGGCTATTTCAGGACAGAGGCTACTTTATAATAGTGACCAGCACTCCAGTAAAAAACACATTCAAGCAAACCACACATGTAAAACACTCTCTCTCTCTCTCTCTCTCTCTCTCTCTCTCTCTCTCTCTCTCTCTCTCACACACACACACACACACACACACACACACACACACACACACACATCACATGCACAGAAATCGATATTACTTCTGAAGAGAAACACTGGCTAAGCAAGGGTTAGGGTTTTTGGTTTTACTTTCCTGCGGGGAGACTACCTGTCAAACAGCCAACTTCTGCCACATCCCGACTCATTCAGAAGCAACTTCGTCATCCAAAATGCCAGTCAGAGCGGGGGGGGGGAGGACAAGACCCCAGGAGAACCAATCAGGAAGCTCCTTCTGGGAGAGGGCGGGACTAGCAGAGAGAGTATTAGCCCTTCATTGACTCTGATGCTGCCCAGGAAATGCCAGTCGGGATCCAAACTCACAGGGAGTGCAACTGTCCTTGCACACACACCCCGATCCACCCTCAAAATGGTGAGCTGAGCTGCTGCCTCTCTGCCTACTGCTCCTGCAGCTGCAGTGACTACAGAGAGAGTGAGCAGCATGGCAGCAAGTAGGGGCAGACTGCTCGTTCTTGGAGCCTCTTGGAGCGCGAGGCCTGGGGCGGCTGTCCCTTGGGGGCCCCTCAGAGGTTGTGGGCCAGGAGACATGCATCTTCCCTTGTCTTATTAACGGTATCACCCATGCTGTGGCTGGGGATAAAATGTAATACAGTAAATAAGTAATGTTACGTCAGTTATGATGACCTTAAAAACAGCTTTTATCTTTTCAAACCTGTCATGTAAAGTGCTTTTCATGCCCTTTCTGCAATGCATGCCAATTAAAGGTGGATACGTACTCATATCCAAATGTATTCCTGTGTGGTGTTAACCAGTGCAAGTGATTCCTGGTCAGGTCATCTCTAAAGCTCAGTGAAGGCACAGAAATAGCTCTCTTACATTTTTGTAGGATTTGGATCAGGTTTAACATAGTGATGTTTGTAATAAGCTGTGCCGATCACATTTTGCAGTATATGAAGTATAACATTTTACTAGCTAAGTATGAACTAATAATTGTATAGTCAGTGAAAATGCCATTTGTGATTGTTCCATAACTGCACAGGATCAATGCCTAGCATAAAATAGAAAGATATATTTATTGACAAGTACTTTTCTTTAAAGATTCTTTATAGCTTAAAGAATAACTTTCTTCTTGAAATGATGCTAAAATATGGCATGTTGTCTTCAATAGGTAATCACACTGGGGATATTTATGCACTGTCTTTCCTATCATTTCCTATTTGCGGTTTTATCTTCCAGAACTTATTCAGAAGGAAATTGTGTTGTACATATTTGAAACCATTTAAAATATCATTCTGTCAGGAAGCCTGTTACGAATTATGCTTTATGTGGTAGTCATTGTATAGCTCTGGACCAAGTGAGGAATACTGTAAGGGGTAAACCGCCTTGGGATTGTTTTAAGGAAAGGCGGTATATAAATTTAACGATAAATACATAAATAAATAAATTAACAATAAATAAGCAGAGCTAAGGTGAATTTAGATGATAAAAGAGATACATCAAAGGAGTGCAAATTACTTGTGGAGGATATGCACATGACTTGTGTTCCTGGTTTCATATCCAAAGGAGAACCCTGGCATATCCTCTGTGGCAAGATGGGAGGATCAGTACCTATTTTTTTATATTATTATTATTATTATTATTTTTACATTTATATTCCGCTCTTCCTCCAAGGAGCCCAGAGCAGTGTACTAAATACTTGAGTTTCTCTTTCACAACAACCCTGTGAAGTAGGTTAGGCTGAGAGAGAAGTGACTGGCCCAGAGTCACCCAGCTAGTTTCATGGCTGAATGGGGATTTGAACTCAGGTCTCCCTGGTCCTAGTCCAGCACTCTAACCACTACACCACGCTGGCTCAAATTTACACTTTGGGTAACAAGAAAGCATAGCTTAAAAAGCAAGAAGACTAGGTTTGGGTTCTTTTCTCTCAGCCCCATCAAGAAGCCTCTTAAAAAATACATGTGTAAGAGTTGGCAGTGAGAGTCCCAGGACATGGTCAAAACCCTCAGACACAGCATCTCTGCCAAAGTTAAGTAGGTCTGGATTGGATGCGTGCTTGAATAGGACACTGCCTGAGATCCCTGTTCACTTTGCCTTTAGCTTCACAGTGGAAGAAAGATGGGAAATAAACATAATAAATTGCACAAATCTGTATAGGGTAGAGCAATGCTTTGTATGCAATAGATCTGAGGCTCAATTCCTGGCATCAGTCAAAAAGATCAGGTAACAGGCAATAAAGTCGCTTGCCTGAGATTCTGGATTTCAGAACAGGAAGCAAAGAGATTTCAGGAGGGTGGGTGTGATTCACTGGCAAGGCTGAAAGGTTCATTGTTGAACACTTTTTACAGAATCAAGCCATTAGTCCATTGGTTCACTACTGTCTCCACTGACTGGCAGAGCTCTTTAGGATTTCCTAGCCCTAGAGCTGTCAGGATTAATGTTCATCAGCACAGAAGAAAAGAGTATATTTTTCAAGTAAAGTGAACTGTCCCTTTGATCTGCATTGCTCATATATAGGGCCATCTAATGGTTTATAAAAACTGACCCAGAGTTTTTAGAACCAGTGATTTAGCTAAAGATATAGCTGCTCTAGAGGCATGATTACCTGCCTCTGTTTTTGAAAGAGATACACTGGTTGTCAATTGTTTCCGGGTCCAATTCAAGTTGCTGCTTTTGACCTTTAAAGCCCTGAACGGTTTGGGCCCTGGATACCTGAGGGACCACCTGCTTCCAAGGCTGCTGCCTGCTTGACAAGGTTGTCTGGGGGGAGGGCGGACTCTGCAAGAGGTGCCAACAATGAGGGCGGCTTGGCTGTCATGCACGTGGGACAGGGCCTTCTCAGGTGTTGCCCCCAGACTCTGGAATGCTCTCCAAGTGGTCATCCACTCCTCAGACTCCATCACAGTTTTTAGAAAGCATGTGAAATCTTGGCTTTTTATCCAGGCTTTCATATGATTGTTTCTACTGCTGTCACTTTATATATTATATACTTGTGCTTGCTTTTTAATCTTTTAATCACATCTGTATTTTTACATTGTAGTTAATATTGTAATTAACTACAGTCTGGAAAGGATTTAGACCCTATCCAGGCTGGCTTTCAGGTGGGCTATGGGGTTGAGACTGCCTTGGTCGGCGTGATAGATGATCTCCATTTGGCGATCAACAGAGGGAGTGTGACTCTGCTGATCCTTTTGGATCTCTCAGCAGCTTTCAATGCCATTGACCATGGTATCCTGCTGGGTTGCTTGAAGGAGGTGGGATTGGGTGGCACTGTTTTACAGTGGTTCCATTCCTACCTCTCTGGCAGATTCCAGATGGTGTCACTTGGAGACTGTTGCTCTGAAAAGCGAGAGCTAACGTTCCACAAGGCTCCATACTGTCTCCAATGCTTTTTAACATCTATATGAAACCACTGGGAGAGATCGCGAGGAGGTTTGGTCTGGGATGCTGACCATATGCTGATGACACCCAGATCTATTTCTCCATACCAACTTCATCAGGAAATGGCATGGCCCCCTCTAAATGCATGCCTGGAGGCGGTATTGAATGAATGAGGGATAACAGGCTGAAGTTGAATCCGAACGAGATGGAGGAACTGGCTGTAGTGGGTCGGCATCCAAGAGATGGTTTAGATCTGCCTGTTCTGGATGGGGTTACACCCACCCACCCCCCTAAGAGATCAGGTTGGTAGTTTGGGAGTGCTCCTGGATCCCAAACTCTCCCTGGTTTTTTATGAGCTTCAGCTGATACTCCAGATACATCCATTTCTGGAGACAAATGACCTTAAAATGGTGGTGCATATGCTGGTAACCTCTAGGCTTGACTACTGTAATGCACTCTCCATGGGGCTGCCTTTGTATGCAGTTCGGAAACTACAATTGGTACAGAATGCGGCAGCCAGATTGGTCTCTGGGTTTACCCGTCGAGACCATATAGCATCAATTCTAAAAGAACTGCACTGGCTGCCGATATGTTTCCGAACGAAATACAAAGTGCTAGTTATTACCTATAAAGCCCTTAATGGCTTATGTCCAGGGTACTTAAGAGAGCGCCTTCTCTGTCGTGAACCCTGTAGTCTATTAAGATCATCTGAAGAGGTCTGGTTACAGTTGCCACCAACTCGTTTGGTGGCAACTCAGGACCAGTCCTTCTCTGTGGCTGCCCCAGGACATTGGAATGTGCTCCCTGCTGAAATTAGAGCATCTCATTCTCTGTTTGCTTTTAGGAGGACCCTGAAGATGTACCTGTTTTCCCAGGCTTTTAACTGAAATTTAAATTTTAAATTTTAAGGTGTTTTTATCTATTGCGATTTTTATCTGGTTTTGTGAATTTTAAATGTTTTATATTTTATATTGTGTTTTAATCTGTACACCACCTAGATATTTCTATATTAGGTGGTATAGAAATTCAATAAACAAACAAATATTTTAGTTGTGTGCTTTTTGTAGTCTTGTTTTAACTTTTCTGTGAACCGCCTTGAGATTGTTTTAATGAAAGGCGGTATAGAAATTTAACAATAAAATAAAATTACCCGTGGCCTCAAATCTGAGAGGGGGGCAACTTCTCTCCCCCACCTGATCCTAAACTTACTGTTTGACAGTAAATGATTATGCATCACAGTTTCTAGGGTTGCCACCTTTTACAGCTCCTGTAATAAACATATATTGCTTTTCAATTCAATGTCAGTCTGTTGCATGCTATTACTTACAGATATGATACACATTAATGCAATCTATGTTAATACCACACAGTGAGGTTGTGCACATGACCTCCTGGCCACTGCTCCAGAGGGCTGCAGGAGCTCGCCTGCCTTCCCAACAGATGAGTGGTGGCCATTCTTGCCTTTGCTGCACCACACACCCATGCAAGCAGCAGCACAGGAGGAGCTGGGAGTAGGAGGACTTCCCCCTCCCACATCCCAGGGTGCACTGCACCATTAGCATGGCAGCTGCTCACTTTAGAGCAGCCACTGTGCTCAGAGTGGCCACTCCTTCCCCCTGGCTCACTGCTGGAAATGGTGGCAGGCCAGGCAGAAGCATTTTGACCTTGTGGCAATTGTGCAGACGATCGCCTGCTGAGGTTAAATAAACCTCTGTTAAAAGCTAGGTCCAAAAGTTGGGCTAGTAGAGGTGGAAGTGTTATGATCAGGAGTGATCCTCGCACTCCACACGAACAGCTCAACCCAGGCTGGGCTGCCCTAGCCTGCGTTGGGCTACTCATGTGAATTGTAGTTCACATTGTAGTTCATTCTGCAGAGTGCGGGGTATCTTTTAAGGTTATATTTGGGTTCATTTTGGGTATTGTTTTGACCACTATTTCTCTTCTTTTCTCTTTTGTATCCATGGCTTTAACATTAGCTGCAAGTGAAGCTTTTTCTGTTGTACTAGCATACAAAGAAAAGCATCAACTATGCTATGAAAATTAGATTTTCAAGATACTGTTAATGATAGGAGCAGGGCAATTAAAACATGGTAACTCTAGCAGCTTCAGTGAAATTGAAGTTACTTTTTTGGCAGCAGAAATTATCACCTTTAGTTGGTCACATAATGTGTAATTTGTGCTTATATTTTCTTTGGCAAGGAATTGGCTGCTGTATACACAAAGCACCACTATCTACAAGTTGTCTGTTGGTATTTCTATCTGCTCATGTTTAAATGCAAATTTTATGGAGCATATACTTGTGTGGGAATTGAAGATCCATCTGTGGAAAGTGCCCTAAATGCCAGGGGTGCTCTTTTCGATTAAACATTATTCAAGTTTTTATCATTGTTCAACTAGGTGCCTGGTTCAGTTCATTCGTAAAACAAGAACAAACAGCAAAGAAAATTCACAGCTATTTAGAGCTTCTTGAACATGCCTGAATAAATAACTTATTTTAGCTTTTACAGTTACATTCATATTGCCTCTATAGGTAATATATTTTGCAATACATTTTTCCTGACATTTTGTAATCAGATTGGGTGTCTTTATATATGGGGGACAAAAGCTGAAAAATCGGCATCTCCCCTATTTCTATTTGTTCCTGTCCTAGAAGATCTTTATGGGAGCATCAGCAGAAGCAATATTTCCGGAAATATATGCAAACTGCTATAAGTGCTACTACTCTGTTCTCCACTGACATTTTGGCCCAGTGATAAATGCTGTAGCAAAATAAGGCCATTCCAGAAAGGTCAACGCCAGAGAACCGATTAGCGTGGCAGCTGCTTATGGAGGCATGTTAGTGTGATGGAATATACTATTTGCTTCATTTTTCTTTGGGGCTCTCCATGCAGTTAAATTAGTAGAAAGAAGTAGGGGAATGCCACTGTAGTTATATGGCTTTAAAAAGCTGAAGACCGAAAGTAGCCTAGTTCCAGGTCCCCATATCAATGTACAATACAGCCAGAGGCTGCCAACAAGCTAGGGATGTGCAAACAGGTTCTAAGTTAAAACTCAAACCAAACAGGGCATTGAATTGGCAATGCTGGTCCAAGTTCGAACCAAACAGAGCCTGGTTCTATTTGAACTGGTTTGAACCTGATCGAGCCAGTTCAAGCCTCCCAAACTGGGTTGGGTGGTAGGCACCCATGGGTACCAACTACCACCCAAACCCCAAAGCAATCGGGCACACCTACAATATTTAATTTTTTTTTTAAACTTAGGTTATAATGGGGACTCAAACTGGCACATTATTCTCTATGTGGTGCACCTACGGGCACAAACCCAAGGTGGATGGTAGGCACCCAGGGGTACCTACCACCTACTAAACTCCAAAGCAATCGGACACTCATGTGATTTTAGATTTTTGGGGGGAGATTTTTCCAATTTTCCATTTCTCCTATAGGAATAATGGGGATTTGATGCAGCTCCATCCCCCCTTGGGGGGTGCCTTGGCACCCCAAATTGGGTTTTGGGGCATGGCAGGTATGGCCACAACTCCCCCCAGGCAGCCCCAAGTTGGTAGGGTTTACCATTTTTAAATATATATTTTTAAAAGATTATAGCCTGTTTCAATGCAATGAATAGGAGTCCCTCCCCCATTCATATAAGTAGAACAATGTGTGACCTGACCTCTGACCTCAATTGCTGTGAGTTCACAGCAATTAAGCTCACAGCGTTCATTGCATTGAAACAAGTGCTCGCTCTCTCTCTCTCTCTCTCTCTCTCTCTCTCTCTCTCTCTCTCTATATATATATATATATATACACACACCTATAAACCCCACCAACTTGGAACTGCCTGGGGGGAGTTGTGGCCATATCTGCCATGCCCCCAAATCCAAGTTGGGGTACCCAGGCACCCTCCCCAAGGGGGGAAATGGGGCATCCTCAAATCCCCATTATGCCCTATGGGAGAAATGCAAAAATGGGGGGGGGGGGGTCATCAAACAATCATTAATGATCACAGGAGTGTCAGATTGCTTTGGGGTTTGGTGGGTGGTAGGTGCCCTTGGGTTCCTACCAACCACCCTGATTTTGTGCTCTAGGTTCTCCACATAGGGAATCATTCTGGCTGCAATCTTCTTGGCTTCCTTCTGGTGTTGGTGCTGGAGGTGAGAGACTGCCTGGCAGACCTGGCTGTGTTTTTGCAAAATGCATGCCTGAACAGAAGAGCAGGGGGGAAAGGTGTGCGCGCATTACTTTAAGTTCTCCTTCACCACGGAGAAGTGTTTGCCTTCCCCTCTTTATTTTCAGTTTGAGTGATGCCGGGTTGGTTTTACTGCCTTGAGCCACTATCTTGATAGGTCTCTTGTGGTTTGCGTGGCTGTTGTTTAGTTTGTGGTTGGTTTGCTGTGCGGGCACAGGAGCAGCAGAACAGTTTCTGTGGTGGGTTTTTTTGGTTCTTAGTTGGGTGTATTTTTAGTTGTGTCACGGTGTGTTGCTAGTGTGGCCTGCTAGGGGCACAAACCGGGGTGGGTAATAGGCACCCATGGGAGCCCACCACGCACGGAAGCCACAAACAATTGGCACTCCTGTGATTTAATGTGATTTTTTAAAATTGCTTTTTCATTTCTCCCATAGGGAACAATGGGGATTTAGGTGACTGATCTGGCCCATTTAGGTGACTGATCTGACCCCTTTGAGGGGTGCCTGGGCACCTGAAAGTGGGTCTAGTGGCATGGCAGGTTGTGCCAGAACTCCCCTCCCCACCCCGCCCAGGCAACACTTTGAAGAGCTTTTCATAATATTATATACAAACAAGAGAATCAACTCTGATAGATACGAAAAGCTCTTCATAGAGACTCATTGAGAGAACTCATAAAGCAACCAAGAATCAAATTTTTGGATTCTTGATTGCTGTATGAGTTGTCTCTATGAAGAGCTTTTCATAATATTATATACAAACCAGAGAATCCACTCTAATCGACTGTTAAGAGAGGCCAGAACTAAAAAATTCTGGGGGAAAAACATATAAAACTTACCAACCTGGGGCTGCCTGGGGAGAGTTCTGACACAACCTGCAGTGCCCCAGACCCAATTTGGGGTACCCAAGCACCCCCAAAGAGGGGGAAATGGGGCATCCTTAAACCCCCATAATTCACTATGGGAGAAATGCTAAAAATGAAAAATCCTCAAAAAATCATTAATAATCACAGGAGTGCCTAATTGCTTTGAGGTTTGGTGGGTGGTAGGCACCCTTGGGTGCCTACCATCCACCCCAATTTTGTGCCCCTAAGTGTTCCACATGGGGAATAATGGGCCAGTTTAAGTCCCCATTATACCCAATGTAGAAACTTTTCGAACCGGTTCAAATTGGGTTTGAATTCAAACTGAACCAGGGGAGGGAGGGTTCCAAGCAAAACCAAAACTGAACCTACCCACCCTGGTTTGAAGCTGGTTCAAATTCAAACCAAACAGGCCAAGCCAGTTTTGTGCACACCCCTACAACAAGCTAGGGATGTGCAAACAGTTTTGATGTCGAACCTGTTCAGTGCTGAACCTATTTGAACTGAACCATTCCCTGTTCGGTCTGACCCCAGACTGAACACCCCCCAACTGTTCAGGGGAGTTTGCGGATTTTTAAAAAAATTAAAAAATATTTTTAACTTTCTCCCTTTGGTGGAGTGCGGTGGTGTTGGGGATCCACAGAGGTTCCCCCTCCCACACCAGCCTCCCTTTATGCCACCATCAGCCATTCAGCCAGCTCTTCAGCCAGCTCTTCAGCCTGTTCAGTCCTTCCCCCTCCAGCACAGTGGCCATTTTGGAGGCCACCGTACCTGTGCAATTGTCCTCTGGACCACGCAGAGGACAATTGTGCAGGTGCTGCAGCCTCCAAAATGGCCACCGCACTGGAGGGAGGAGGCCCGAATGGGCCAAAGAGGCAGCCGAACAGCCAGTGGTGGCATAAAGGGAAGCTGGCAGGTGGAGGGGGAACCCTCCACAGACACACACACCCGCTGCCTCCAACAACTCCCACAAAGGGAGTAAGTAAATATATATATATATATATATATATATATATATATATATATATATAGCAACACCTGGCCCCCCGGACCAAATCGAACCAGGGGGGTTCAAGGGGGTGCCGGACTGAACTGGCCTGGTCTGGTTCAGGTCCAGTCCGGACTCAAACCGAACCGGACCAGCTGGTTCTGTGCACACCCCTACAACAAGCTAGTCCTTGTATTTATATTTTCCGGTATTAGGATCTGAATAAAATCCAGATGCTATCAGGCTATGTCAATGGCCCACTTGATTCTATCAGGCTCTGTTTGTAAGCTACAAAGTTCTGCCCTTGATTTACCCCAAACTATCAGATTCTGTGTTGACTTTGCACATGACCAATTGTTATTTCAGGCTCAGCCTGGACTCAATGAGTTAGGCAGGATTTTTGAAATCCAAATTTTTTAATCCTAAACTATTGCCATCTTCTAAGAGAAAGATTTGAAACAGGTATAGAAAATATTCATAGTTTCAGACAATTCCTACTCCTTACTCAGAATATTTTATATTGTTGACTTTTATCTCACTGAAGGAAGATTTGCTTTATTTGTTTACTAATTTGGCCTGGCCTTCCAAGGAGTTTTAATTGTTTTTAAGTATTTTAATTGGTTTTAAATTGTGTTAAAATTGTTTTTATATTGTTTTAAGTAGTGTGTTTTAAATGATGTTTGTTTGAATGTTTTTTTAAAACTAGTTATACACCTCCCAGAGCCTCTGGATGGGGTGGATTATAAATGTAATAAAATAAATAAATAAATAAATAAATAAATTTTTAAAAAATCATTTATAATTATAACAGCAGTCTCTGTTCCATAGACTTAAATAGGGTAATTGCAATTTGCAAACACACACACATTCCTGTTTCAGGAGGAAGCCTTGGGAAATAACTGAGGAGGAAATTATGATAATTAAACCTCTATATCAAACACATGCACGGTGAGGTGGGTTGAGAAATACATGGACAGTTGTATCTGCTCATATTTCCTAGTTCCGGTCCCTTCCGTACACAGAGCATTCCCCACAAGTACTTGAACCCTTCCTTCAACATATACTTGCACACTGGTTTTAAAATTTCCATTTATCCTGGGCACAAACATCCAACCATCAGATCACAAACAAAATGAAGATAATAAAAAGAGAGAGAATCAAGACAATCACAAATATCCCACCAAAGGATTGTTATATAACTGTTGTAACTAATGCTTAAACTGGTGGTTGTTGAAGAGAGGGGCACTGTTCTGGATGGAATGGTACCACCTGCTACAGCAATGATAGTGTTCAAGTTGCTTCCCTTCTCACAAGGCTCAGATATATAGAACAGAGGTTTTTGTGTGCAGCTATACATTGACATATTTCTGCTCATTTTGCCCTACTTAAAAGCAGATCTTGAAAACAGAGGAGGCAACAGGCTTTGCATTTCTCTCCCAAAAGAAGATATCAAATAAGGAAACATAGCAAGGAAACCAAACAAGAAAACCAAGGGGAAATAACAAGCAACATTTTTTAGGGCTTGTAATTTTCTAGGGTTTCGTTTCTGGCTGGCTGGCTGGCTGGAAGTGTGTGTGTGTGTGTGTGTGTGTGTGTGTGTGTGTGTGTGTGTGTGTGTTGGACAGAGCAACTGCAGTTAGCCAAAGTGTGGGATTAGTTTCAGGTGAGTGGCTCAGCTTGTGGGAGGGGTCACATTCCTGAGGTGAATCAGATTGCCAGTAGATCTTGAAGACAAGGATCAGACCAGAAGAGATTTGTTATCAGGAGTTTGCACACAAATATTGAAGATGTTTTGCAGGAGTTTAGCAGGAGGTTGGCAGGAAATTTGATGAGGAGGCACACAAGTGGTCCCCCCTTCATCACAGAGGAAACACGCAGCACAAAGATAATGTAAATTCTACCCTACACCTTTAATGTTCTTGGATAACAAAGCTCAAAACCTTTAATTAGCTGAAAACTGTACCCAAGATGTAGCTTCAAGTGAATAAGTGCTATATAGTCTAAACAGCCAATCAGACCAGTTATGAAGGTAGAATGCCAGGAGGGGGAGCTTCCCAGTGTATTGCACAGAGTGTTGCATGGACAACTATATGTCTGAGGGCCAAAGTCCTGGGTGTGCGCTCAGTGCAAAGAGCTCTTGGCTCTCAGGGAACAAGCTTGTTACCTCAAAGCCAAGATGGCTGACCTGGAGCAGTTCAGGAAGGCAGAGAGATGTATGGATGAGACTCTCAGGGATATGATAGAGGCATCCCACTCCCAAGCTGGCAGTGCTTCTGCTGGCATGGAGAATGAAGGTCTCTGGGAAGGAGGTCTGAGGAAGGGGGTAACACTACCTTATCAGGTACCCCCTCCTTGGGAGATGTACCCATATCCTCTCGCACAGAGGATCTTCCTCTAGCGGGTGGTGGCCTCCTAGTAGTGGGTGATTCGATCACTGGGGGCATAAAGAGATGGGTTTGTGACCCACGTGTAGAATGCACGGTGACTTGCCTGCCCATTGCATAGTTTGCAGATGTCACACTGCATCTAGGTAAGCTGCGAAGCAGTACTGGGGAAGAGCCAGCTGTAATGGTGCACTTTGGCACCAACAACATTGGGGAATGCAGTCTGGAGGTGAAATTTAGACTTCTAGGTAGCGTATTGAAATCCAGGACCCCCAGGGTAGCATTCTCTGAAGTGCTACCTGTTCCACGTGCAGGGCAAGACAGGTGGAGCTGAGAGATCTCTATGCGTGGATGAGATGGTGGTGCCAGGAGCAGTGATTTAGATTTGTTAGGCGCTGTGATACATTTTGGGGTAAGCAAAGCCTGTGCAAAAGGGATGGGCTCCACTTGAACCAAGATGGAACCAGTCTGCTGGTGCTTAAAATCAAAAAGGTCACAGAGAAGCTTTTAAAATGACACCTGGAGTAATTGCCAACAGGAACTGGGTGATATTTGGTTTGGCAAGAAAAATCTCCTAAGGTATGAGGGTATACATGTTCTGGATAAACAAGAAGGGGACAGGTAGAGCCAAGAGCTGAGCAGAAGGAAACACATGACAGTTGACCCCAAAGGTCAAATGATGGTAAAGGAGATAGCACACGCTAACACCAGGTAAGAGACTTGAGGTATTGGTGTCTATATACCAATGCAAGAATCCTCGAAGCGAAGATGGGTTTGCTGGAGTGCTTGCTTACTAAGGAGGGCATAGATATAGTGGGCATAACATAAAACTGGTGGAATGGTGAGAACCAGTGGGATACTGTTATTCCTGGATATAATCTCTACAGAAGGGACAGGGAAGGGTGGATTAGGGGTGGAGCACCACTGTATGTTATAGAAAGGATAGATTCCAATGAGCTAGAAAACCTAGGTGGACCAGCATCCTCCACGAGAATCATTATGAGTAACAATACCAGGACTGAAAGGAAATGTGTTACTAGGGACATGCTATCACCCTCCAGATCAAAATGCGAGCGTGACCTGGAGTTCACTCAGAAAGGCGTCAAATCAGAGAGGCATCAAAGAAGGACAGAGCAGTAATAATGGGTGATTTCGACTACCTACATTCACATTAAGGTAATGAATGTGAGTACATTTGCATTCAGGTAATGAAAGAGAGGCCAAATTTCTAGACATGCTAAATGACTGTGCTTTAGAACATTTAGTCATGGAACCAACCAGAGAGATGGAAAGCTTGGACTTAATCCTCAGTGGTGCCCAGGACCTGGTGTGAGAGTTGCAGAACCATTGGGGAAGTGACCATAGTGTGATCCAATTCAGCATATATGTGAGTGAAGAATTGTCAAGGAAGTCCAACACAGCTATGTGGACTTCAGAAGAGGAAACGTCTCAAAAATGAGGGGACTAACAAAAAGAAAACTGAAAGGGAAAATCAGGAGGGTCAAATCACTCCAGAAAGGAGTGGAAAATAGCTAATGTAACTCCGGTTTTCAAAAAGGGATCCAGGGGCGATCTATGAAATCACAGGCCGGTAAGCTTAACTTTTCTGCTGCGTAAATTGATGGAAAGCATACTTAAGGACAAAATGGTCAAACATATAGAAGAACAGGCCTTGCTGAAGGAGAACCAGGATGGCTTCTGCAAGGGCAAGTCTTGCCTCACTAACCTTTTGGAGTTCTTTGAGGGTGTCAACAGGCATGTGGACAAAGGTGATCTGGTTGACATGGTATACCTGGACTTCCAAAAGGCTTCTGACAAAGTTCCCCACCAAAGGCTTAAACTTAGTAGTCATGGAATAAGGGGACATGTTCATGTGTGAATCGGTAACTGGTTGAAGGACAGGAAGCAGAGGGTAGGAATAAATGGACAGTTTCACAATGGAGGGAAGTACGGTCCCCTAAGGGTCGGTACTGGGACCAGTGCTCTTTAACTTGTTCATAAATTATCTAGAAGTTGGGGTAAGCAGAAAAGTGGCCAAATTTGCAGATGACCCTAATTTTTTTTAGGGTGGTGAAATCCACAACAGATTGTGAGGAGTTCCAAAAGGATCTCTCCAAAGTGGGTGAGTGGGTGAAAAAAATGGCAAATGCAGTTCAATGTAAGGAAGTGTAAAGTGATGCATACTGGGGCAAAAAATCCCTAACTTCACATATATGTTGATGGGTTTTGAGCTGTTGGTGACTAACCAGGAGACAGATCTTGGGGTTCTGGTGCAACATCTCATTGAAAGTGCTGACTCAGTGTGTGGCAGTTGTGAGAAAGGCTAATTTCCCTGCTAACTTGGCAAAGAGGCACCTTTTAACATGTTTTTATTCTTTTATTCTTTTTATTTTTATTCTTTTATTCTATTCTAAATAAAAATTATTTTTATTTAGCAGTGGGAGAGTAACTGGCCCTATCTACCCCCTGCACTGTACCTCCAGTGACTGTTGCTGGTGTCTATCTTATCAGGGGCGTAACAAGGCTGGAGTGGGCCCAGAGACAAAATTTTAAAATGGGCCCCTTGCTGATGCACACAAACACACTTCACAATATATAGTCATGTGACTTGCCTCATGTGACTTGCCTCTGGGAGGCCCCTCGAGGTGTGGGGGCCCCCAGGCAGCCGCCTCCCCTTGCCTAATGGTCCTGTATCTTATGCTTCTTTTTAGATTGTGAGCCCTTTGGGGACAGGGATCCATCTTATTTATTTATTATTTCTCTGTGCAAACCGCTCTGAGACATTTTTGGAAGGGCAGTATAGAAATCAAATGAATGAATGAATGAATGATTCCATGCTAGGGATCATTAGGAAGGGGACTAAAATAAGAATGCTAATATTATAATGCTGTTAAGCAAATCTACAGTGCAGCCACATCTAGAGTACTGCATACCGCTTTGGTCATTATATCTTAAGAAGGATATTGCAGAACTGGAAAAGGTGCAGAAGAGGGCAACCAAGATGATCAAGGGCATGGAGAACCTTCCTTATGAGGCTAGGCTACAGCACCTGGGGCTCTTTACTTTGGAAAAGAGGCAACTAAGGGGAGACATGATTAGGGTGTATAAAATTATGCATGGAGTGGAGGGCGTGGACAGAGAGAACTTTTTCTCTTTCTCTCACTAAACTAGAACCAGGGGTCACCCCATGAAACTGAAGGTCAGGAAGTTTAAAAACAACAAGAGGAAGTACTTTTTCACACAGCCCATAATTAATCGATGGAATTCTTTGCCATGGGATACAGTGATGGCCACCAGCTTGGCTGGCTTTAAAGGGGGCTTAGACAAATTCATGGAGAACAGACTTAATGGCTACTAGTCTGGTGGCTGTGGGCCACATCCAACCTCAGAGGCACGATGCCTCTCAATGCCATTTGTAGGACAGCAACAGCAGGAGAGAGGGTCTCCCCAGAGGCATCTGGTGGGCCACTTTGTGAAACAGGATGCTGGACTAGATGAGCCTTGGGCTTGATCCAGCAGGGCAGGTTCTTCACAAACTCTGTTCTCAAAAGGCTGTCTTCTCTCACTTAGATGTAGTAAGAGTTTCTCTAACAGAGCCCTGCTCCTTTCACATGCACTTGGAACACTTGTGAATTTGTTCTAACCTATTTGAGATAGATAAACAGCTGATGTTTAAATTCACAAGAAGATTATGTTGTTGTTAACTGCCCAGAGATGAAAGCTTGGGACGGTGTACAAATCTGACAAACAAACAAACAAACAAACAAACAAATAAGATTCATCGGTCTCCTTTAAAGAAATTGAACATTAAATTTATACACACACACACACACACACTTTAATGTGGCTGCTCTTTTATGTTTCTTAATAACCAAATAATACCTCATAATAACTGATTATCTAGACCCTTTTCAAACTGATAATCAATGGAATATCTAGACCATTTTCAAACTAATTAGAGCAGCCTAAGGGGTTGAGACAGCCTTGGGCGGCAGCAGCACCATGAAGATTCCATCCTGGATTCCATCCCATCTCTGCTGGCCATGAGGTGGGGCTTCTGCAGCTGCACTCCCAACTCAGTCTGGCCCCTGCAGCACATTCTTCTCCAGCTGGGCTGCTCTCCTCTCTGGTTTGCCCAGAGAGGAACACAGCCCAGCCACAGCCACCACTGCATGCAGCCAATGGGTGTGCCATGGGGCACCAACTGGGCTGGAGTGCAGCAGCTGCTGCTATATATATTAGTTTTTACTCTCTGTTTGGTCAATGACTGTAAATAAAATTACAATTACAACAAAGATGGTGTGGCCAGTGAGGTTGGGGCTGGTGGGTCGGAGGTGGGGCAGGTGGCGGCAGAACCAGCCACAACTGTGGCTCTCTCTCCTCCTGCTGCGCCATGGCTGCCTGCCTCTTTCTCTTGCTCTCCCTCTTTTTATCTTTGCTGTAACTTGAGTTGACAAGCAATAACCAGCCTGCTTGATTCAAGTTAGGGTGTGGTGACCACAGTGGGATGGGGAGAGAGAGAGAGAGTGTGTGTTCTCGTCTTTGATATGCAGTAGCACTGGCATTAGTCTTGAATGTCTAAGATTGTTTCACTTTTGCAACTTGTTTGTGAAACATGCATTTTCTTACATATTGTGTGTGCTTCATTTAAAACAGCTTAAAAGAACCAAATCTGTTGCTATATGGAAGACTTTGTATGTCGATGCTTGCATCAACATACAAAGCCCTTACCTGCACTATTCCCATTGGCCACACCAGAAGATGCAACACAGGAATATCCCTGCCACTGCCATGTCTTGCCACTTGCCTCATGTATTGGGGCCCCATAACCCCAACCCGTCCTAGGCTCCAGTCCTCTAAGGGCTGACCCTAGTTGTGAATGAGTATTAACTATTCTTTTGAGTTTCCATTGGTATACACTTCCATATTGATTAATAGATCCATGTTTTGTGTAGACCAAATGGCTTAAACCAAAACAGTGTAGGCTGAGTGTTAGCATTATCATGTAACTGAATGACTATAGCTTCAGGACTTCTCCAACCTTTGGGCTGTGTGGTCTGGGGTGGACGAATGCCTAGAAGTATCCAGATCCTCTCTTACAGAAGGGGGGGGTTGGCTTTGAAGGAATTGAGTGGGGCTACCTACCCATTCCCGAGCCAGGGTGTGTCGCCCAGTAGGGTGATGAGTAGGACTTCTGAGTTCTGACCTGCTTCTATTGGCCCGCACTGTTCTCTAAGGGTGATTAATCACCTGGTGTTCCAGTCTGCCATGCCTGTATAATAGTTAATAAAGTTGTGGCCCTTTTCATCCATATTAACTCTACGTGTCGTCTTGAGCTGGGGTCTGGGGACAATGTTTAATTCTTATTTTAAAATGTTTTTAAATTGTTAATTGTTGTGTTATTGTTTTTAATTTGTTTTAGCTTTTCATTGTTTTACAAGTTTGTTTTAATTGTAAACCGCCCTGAGCCATTTTTGGAAGGGCGGTATATAAATCAAATAAATAAATAAATAAATAAATATAGACATGTAAATCACATAATAATCAGAGGTTTACAGTGCAGTACTATTTGCACAGAGTTCTTGGCATGAGAGACACATGGAGTCTTTAGATAATCAGACATCTCAGAGACATAAGGTTAATGCAGGTTCTGTTTTATAACATTTACATTTTTCAAATATATCATTTAGCATTTTGACTTATTCTTTTTCATAACACATGGCTTTCAACCATTGATATCCCTAGGAAACATCTTTACATATTCATACCGCTTTAATCAATGTTCCTCCATTGACTTAGGAAGCCCAGGTGTGAAAAGTATCTTTGAAAGAAAAATATACTCATCATTTTAAAAGCGTTTACATTTTAAAGTCAATGTTGAATATGCTAATTTGGGCAATGATAAAATTAACAAGCATTCAGCATATCTTTAGAATGCCAGATTGCAACATAAAATGATCTTCCAATCAGAACATCAGAAGTATAGTATGTTTTCAGCCATTGATCCAGGGGCTAATGGCTTTTTGTATTTGAATAAGAGTAGCTGAGTATAGAATGCATGTCAAGTGGGGAAAGGAAAGATCAGAAGCTGTTATCTAGAAAATCACTATGCTGGTACAGAAATGAGGCATAGGGAACTACCTATCTGCCCTTACAGACTTCCCATCTCTTCTTTTCGTGCACCATGACAGTAACAGAGGTAACACTTAGAAAAGTGGAGAGAAGACAGTCTTCACGTTTTCCTAATGATAGGTGTATTCTGCTTCTCATGCCAAAATAATTTTGGCATGAGAAGCAGAATGCACCTATCATTAGGAAAACTTGAAGACTGTCTTCTGTCCACTTTTTCTTGGTTGCCAGATTGGCTTTTTTAAAGCCAAATTTTGGGTCACGGCCCATTTGACCCTCAAGTATACCCCTCAGGTTCTTCCAATCTACTGGTATTTGTAAGTTACATACTCGTACTATAGGAAATATGGGAACTACTGCTCTTTCACTACAGGGAGTAAGGGCCAAGTGAGAACTGGTCTTGTGGTAGCAAGTATGACTTGTCCCCTTAGCTAAGCAAGGTCCACCCTGGTTGCATATGAAAGGGAGACTAGAAGTGTAAGCACTGTAAGATATTCCCCTTAGGGGATGGAGCCTCTCTGGGAAGAGCATCTAGGTTCCAAGTTCCCTCCCTGGCATCTCCAAGATAGGGCTGAGAGAGATTCCTGCCTGCAACCTTGGAGAAGCTGCTGCCAGTCTGTGTAGACAATACTGAGCAAGATGGACCAAGGGTCCGACTCAGTATATGGCAACTTCTTATGTTCCTATGACACATTCCATTAATAGTGTGTTTGGCCCTGGCATGCTTTCTTTTTCATTGGCAAATAGCAACCATAGAGGACTGGGACCATGGCATGGAGGGAGGCTTGGGCCTTTGCTCCCATCATGGTTCTGATCTGTATTGGGCCCCTTTGACTACTGAATGGCTGGAGTGGAGAGCTCTTACTGTTGCCCATGGTAGCTTTCCTCTTTAACACAGTCATGGGAATACCAATCTGTCCAGAGATCAAGCCAGGGACAAAGACAAAGCTCCCCCCCCACACACACACACACACCATGGTCCTGATTCCATTATCCTGGATTCCCTCAAGGTTGCTATTTACCAATGAAAAAAGAAGGATGCCAGAGGTGGAGCTATAATAGGTTGGACTGGTTCAGAGAACATGAGCCGCTCAGCTACTGGGGGCCACCTGACACGCTCCTTGCCTATTGCCCCGGGTTCCAGCTGACCCTCATTTCTGAGCTATGTTTGTTGTCAGCTGCTTGTGTTTTGTTCATTGTCTCCTTCACTCAGAGCAAGGGAGAGAATGAACTAAACATGCATAACAATGAGCACATCTGGGAATGAGCTCCAGAGAGCTCACGCAGCTCTTCCAGGGATCACAAACAAGAGCTGTGGCCATAGCCCCGCAAGGGTCAAGCAGGCATTCAGAGGCTCATTCCCAGTTGGAGCGTCATTGAGCTCAAGGAAGAGAAAGGAAAAAGCATCCAGCTGGCATCAAAGCACTAGAATGCTCATGTGGTCCTTCTGGGACTTTGACCACACCCCATTGCATGTGAAGTCACATGCAAGGGCGCACGACCAGAGGCCAGGAATGGCTACAAAAGCTCTTCAGAGCTCATTCCCAGCTGGCACTTCTTTGCTGGGCAAATATGTTTTTCTTTCTTTCCCTCAAGCTCAAGGGAGAGAAAGACAAAACAGCTGGCAATGACTCACCAGCTGGGAAACAAGCTCTGGAATGCCTACATGCAGGGGCATCACTGGATGCTGCACACACAAGCAGGGCTGCCAGGGAGGGGGGCAAACACAAGTCCCCATTCCCTAGCCACACCACTGATGCATGCCTGAGCAAATTGCAAAATGTATAGATTGGCCCCAAGTATAACATCTTCTGTACATAATGGAGCTCCAAGTAACACAGAGGCCACAAACTGGATGAAGCCTAATAAATATTGAGTCTAAAAATCTGGCTTTTAATATTTAAATTTTGGCTCTACATAAACCTTAATCCCACTGGATTGTTACCTCTCAGGTTAGCAGGTAAGTTCACTTCCAACTGGGAAATGGAGCTTAAAAGGAAATTGTTTTCCTATGTTGACTATGAAGCTTGATCAAGCTATCCTGGCGCTCTCCCAAAGAATCTGTGATGTAGTGTGGCAGTCCGCTAGAAGTTTTATATCAAGGAGTTTAATGATGGGTAACCAACTATTGAATATGAAACCTGCTAATTACTTAGATAAGCTTACAGTAGCAAAATACCATAGAGCCTTCAGACTAGCACACTTTGATGATTTATCTTCTGCTGTGGCAGGATCAAAAAAGTCCCTTTCATGGAGCAGTTTTGTCCTTGCAAGTCAGGTGCTATTGAGACACTTACTGCATGTGCTACTATACTCTAATTTCTGCAGGGACACTCACTATGAACTAATAGTGCCCCTCCTAGCAAATTACCCTGGCCACCCAGATAAATTCTATGTCAGCTCTCTTTTATCTGACAGCAAAGACAAAATTACTTATGCAGTTGCTAAGTTCTGTCTCATTGCCATTAGAATTCAAAATAATAGTGTATCTTATGGACTCCATAAGATCTATGAATAGCTGAATTTGCTATTATTTCTGTTTGAGCTGTATGTATATATTTCTCTGGTCAGCGACTGTAAATAAACTGAACTGAACTGAATCTAGATGAAGCCATATGCTTTTAAATACTTAGCATTTTAAATACTTACCATTCCACTACCCATGGAACCCATAGGTGGCAATCCACATTTTAGATCATTTTGGACAATTAAATATTGGTTGTATTCTTGTGCAGTGTATACATATGTTGATATTTCTTCTGGTCTATCTTTGAACCTCATTTTCCTTATTAGAGTTTTCATTTGCTCTATAATTGCAACTGAGGAATTAAAATGCCTTTGTGCAATGTAATTCTTAAAGTCACTTACAGCCTTGCATAATTAAAATGGCCGTATTGTACAGCTCACTGCATTTTGAAATGCACTGTTCACTTAGAAGACCATCAAAAATGTGTTTCATAGAGCACTGGAAATATAAAATACTCCATGTTTTGGAATTTTTTCCAATAAAATAATTGGGGGAAAGTGTATACACACACACACACACACACACACACACACACGTGTGTGCACACACATTCACAAATGATTCTCTTCAAGACAAGAAATAAATTATTTGAGCTTCCCAGGTGTAACAACTTAGCAGACAGATTCAGAGACAGTTCAAGATATTTTGGTGGCTGCTTCAGAAAATCCAAATGGCATAATAAACTAAATAATTGACATTTTGTTGTCATGCAGTGGAACCCAAAAATCTGTCACCTGCGACAGATAACTTCTCCCTGCCTAGTGGTTGGGCCAGCCCTGCAGATCACACTTTCGTTTCAGACATGCAACAATGCAGACTGACTTAAAACCGAGGGGGATTGGTTTGGTTTAAAGTTCAAGGAAGACAAAATCTCTTTCAAATACTGGGGAGTTGCTCCATTGGCCAAGAACACTTTCTTTGGCAAGCCACATTTGCCTGCATTCCTGGATAAATCAGAAATTCAGTGGTCTATAGGATCGCAGAGGAATTTGCAGATCTCCTAGCAACTGTTCTCCTATCCATAAGATGACCTGAAAGAGCCATCATTGCCAAAGCATCCCTTCTTGATTAATCGACTCACAAAAGACAGAATAAATGTGACTTATAGGCTCGGAGAAAATCAAGTCCAATCATTTGGACACAGCCCAATCATTTGCATGTTTACTCTTAAGTAAATCACAATCAACTTAATGGGGCTTGCTCTCAGTAAGTGTGATAAGATTGCAAACTTAATTAAGAAGGTCTACCCAGCTATATATAGTATTAGGTGCCCAGAGCACTCAAAGAAAGCTTTGCCACATGCTATATGTTAAGAAGATCAGAGCCATCAGAGTATACAGCATTTTTAATAAAATAAAATAAAATAAAATGATAAAGTGCATGACCATCTTGTTTCATATATGTTTGAAAGCAGAGCTTTTGAGAAGTGAAGAATGAGATCCTATTAGTGTGCTCACTGTAACCAAATCTGCCTGTTAAATCTCACACTCTTTGGAATTTTCTTTTGTTAATAAAGACTCCGAAGTTCCAAATGAGGTTGTTGTATTCCTCATTTCCCAGGTGAGCTAATGCAAACATAGGATGTTCAAGCTGTGTTTTAAGTGTGCTGATGTAATATGCATTCCCATCTCTCACTAATGTTCTTTCACACTCTCCTTCTCTCTGTTCATTGCTGCCATTCCCACAATACACTGTCCTACTGCTTCATAATTCATTATGAGGTGAGAGTGTAAAATGCACAATGACACTTAACAGTTCTCCATAGTCTAATACCACCGCAGGGCTGCTTGTGAACCAATCCCCTCAGGATTAATCTACACTACATTCCAGATTGAGAACGCAAATCCCACGCTCATGTCTGTGTTGCCTTTCTGGCATTTGCAAGCAGCTGCATTAGCATTTTCCAAAATACAAAGAATTGCACAGCAGTTGTACTATTGAATCTCTGGTAATAGTAGTGATGACAGCATGATTGCTGAGCTCACAGATAAAACAGAACAGCCAATTTTCATGCAAATAGTGATTTTTGCTCTTTGAAAATAAACAAATGTTCCTTCTCCCTACTCAACTTCACTCCTTTTACAGGTGCACACCATTTGTGAATCTTCTTTTTGTGCTCTCCTCATTGTGAACTGAATAGTTATTATTATTTGATTGTGTAAACTAAGAACAAAGTGTGGAGGAGGAGGAAATGGCATCAGTATGCATGCTACCATTGCTCAGAAATAATGCAATCCATGTTAATCAATTTTCACTATTTACAATGATTTATCCCCCCACATTCATAAATACAGGTTACTTTTCTTTTTCTACCCATCAGACACATACTGTTCTCACAAGCAGCCTAGCCCAGGCTAGGAGAGGGTTAGGCTTGGCTAGGCTGCTCAGGTGGAGCTCTGGGATTCGCATGGATCCCGGTGCTACCGCGCAGCCTAACTCCTCTCCTTAGCCTGGTTCTTAGCTGAGGTTAAAGGCTGCCGGTATTGTATGAACGTCCTAGAGCAGCACCCATATGGTGGGGGAATCCCCCAAGGCACCGAACTCCTAATGCAGGATATCTGGAGGCTGAGATAATGAGTCCCAGCTTCTGTTGATATGCCCTGCTCCCAGCAGCTTGAGTTGTGTGGGTGTGTGGATCGTGCGCTGTAGAAACAAAGATCAGTCACCTGGGGGAAGGTAGGTTGAACCCTGTCTCCCCTCCTCAGTGTTGGTCATTAGAATGAGCATACTATATTTCCCCATTGTGTTCACAATCACCACCTAACTATGGGACATTTTTTTAAAAACATTGGCCTACACCCACAGTAAGGAAGCACTGGGTTGTGTGTGAGAGGAGACCATGTGGGGTAATTTTGATTACCTCCCCTTTCCCCAGAAGTGTCCTGTGCCACATGCAAATATGTCCCTGAGGACTGTTCCCCCCACCCACAATCACCACTTCTGATTTAGCCAAAGCCATCAGAAGGAAGCACTGCCACGTAACCAGAGCTTCCTTAGTCTGGATGCCAGTCATTGGCCAACATAATGTGCACTGTAATGAAGCCAGAACAGTCTGGGTCAGGGCTGCAGTGGAGCTGGAAGGCACTCCTGATTCTGGAGAGAACTGCAATCGCATAATCAATATTACCGCTATTTCTCCCCTTGTTACAAATGGGAGAAACAGCAGTAACATTGACTGCATGACCGCCAGTTCCCTCCAGTATCAGAGCTGTGTTCCGACTCTGCTGCAGGCCCTACACAGAGAGTCCACTGCAGTGTGATGCAAGTCAGCCATTGCTTTTACTGAGATAAAGATTTTTCCCATAGTAGTAAATAGGGATGGGCCCGGACCGGTCCGGAGGCCATTGTAAAGGTCTCCGGACTGGTCCGGACCGGCCGGACCTGGGCGGTCCAGTTCGGGTGGGGGGTGCCTTTAAGAGCGGGGGGAGGGTTTACTTACACCCCCCCCTGCTGCTTTCCCGCTCTGGCGCTGTAATTTCAGTAGTAATTGGGGCGGCAGGATACCTCCCTGCCACCCTTTCCCTGCTGTCGCTATGAAAAACTCCCAGGAGTCCTTTGCGTGCACACATGTCACAGAGACGTGAAGCACGCACACAACGTGTGCACACGTAAAGGACTCCTGGGAGTTTTTTATAGCGACAGCGGGGAAGGGGCGGCAGGGAGGTATCCTGCCGCCCCAATTACTACTGAAATTATGGCGCCAGAGCTGGAAAGCAGTGGGGGGGGGAAGTAAACCCTCCCCCTGCTCTTAAAGCCACCCCCCACCCCAGTGCCGGACCGCAGTTTGGCGGTTCTGTGCACACCCCTATTAGTAAACTAACTATAATACAATGATAGCTTAAAAACAACAACAGTGACAGAATTGCCGGACTACTAACCAAAGGACATTGAAAGGATGGCAAAGGCATAAAATGACAAAACAATTTATAAGAGTTGGTGTCATGTCATGGCTAAAAGACTGAGCTATGAACCAGAATTTTCCTGATTCAAAGCTCACTTTTGCCATGAGGGGCCTTACACAAGCCACCCCTTCTCAGCCCCAGCTGTAACCAGTAGCATAGCTAGGGGGATAAGGGTCCATGTTCACCCCCATCCCTGGCAGCCCTGCTGTTTTCAGGGGGTGTGCACTTGAGGCCCCTTGCAAGTGATGTCATGTGCAAGTGGGTGTGGCCAGAGCCCCGGAGCTCATTTCCGAACTGTGTTCATTGCTGGGTGTGAATTTTGATTGCACACCCAGCAACAAGCACAGCTGGGAAATGGGGACTTGCTGGAGCTTGGAGGAGGGCAGCCCCTAGGATCAGAGGCACTCTTACCCCTGGACCTTGGGGTCCTGGCCAATGGCCTCCAAGGTCCGGGGGCCTCCTGCTGCCACCCTGCACATGCCACTTCTGCCCCGCGATGAGGCTGAACTGCCAATTTTCTTGAGTGGGCCAAGCAGGCCTTCCTGACTCCTCCAACCTGTGGTGGAGGTGGTAGTTGGAGGAGTGGGAGAGGCCACTAGACCTGACCGTCTGGACCAATGGCCCCTGAGAACTGTGAGGTGCTCCAGCACTCCTGCACAGTTATAATAGAGCATTGCACCAAAATTACCTAGGAGCACCACTGCCCAGTAGCTCGGCAGCTCAGGTTCTTTGAACCCATCTGGCCTATTATAGTTTTACCCCTGGCTGGGACATTTATGCCAAACTAGAGTCTGATTCAAAGCCTGATGAATCTACTGCATGTTCAGATCAACTGTCTTTGTAATGCTATTAAGTTTTGCACTTCTTTTTCTATTTGTATATCAAGGCCCATCCTCACTTCATATTTTATATTCATATTGTTCTGTAATATGTTTTAATATTGTAGTTTCAAGTAAGTATTAGTAATATTGCAATGCTTAATTATGTTTCATGCTAACGGTTTATTTCTATATGAGGGAAATCACCATCTGGTGAAGAGTCATATAAGATCTTGTTTGGCAAATAGGTTCAGCACAAATTTTGATGCCAAAACACAGAGAAGTTCAAAAGTGAAGGTTTTTGATATAATGGTGGGTTACCAGCCCACAATGATGTTTTCCACTAAGCTCCCTATACTGAGATGTCCCAGGAACAAATCAATGTACAGTAAAAGAAATACTGGAGTGAAAAACTACCCTTAGCAATAGGGTGCCATCTTGTCATTAAACATGGAACAAATTTAAGTATCCTGAAAGGCTGCCTGATGCTAAGCATTCTGTGGTGAAATTTAAAAGCAAAGTAGGTTTTCTTTCATACAGTTCAATGATTTGTAGAATTGGCTGCTGGGATGTGTTTGTGGTCATTACTAAAACTAGATAATTTTGAAAGAACTCCTGGAGTATAAGAATATGAATATCTGGGAATGTACTCTCCTACAGTATTCCTATGGTGTCCCTCAACATTCAACTGCTGGAGGCTCAGAGTGAATGACAGGAAATGGAATGGTCCATTGTTCTCAGTGTTCTGGCCACTCTAAGGAATTGAATGGACCAGTAGTCTCACCAGTGGGGTTTATTTTTATGAATTATGTGACCACTGGCAATGGATTGCTATGCACAGGGGAAACATATATTTTAGAGGCATTGTACATTCTTAATCCTGATTAAAGACAGCTGGAGTTGTAGCTGTTTTGTAGCTGTGAACATCAGCCCCATACTATACAGCTCATTCTGGAGATAAATTAAGATGCACTAAAATGTAGAAAAATATCTTCAAATTAGGATTACTGCAGATGACAACGAATAATGCCCTCGGGTATGGGCTCAATATCATTTGTATCTCAGGCTCATTTAAATGTATGCAACATTTATGTCATATGAATGTCCATATTAAGATTTTATAGCACACATTTTGTATGTCATTATTTCTTGGCATATTAAAGTGACTTATGACTCCTAATGTTGCTTTTGCTTGCAACATTAAATTGGTGAGAGTTTTAAAGAGCACGGATACAAGTAGAATAGCCATCTCCTTTTGACATGATGCACAAGACTTTCAAAGAAATCATGAGAACATGAACTTTTAAAAGTTGCTTCTGGGGACGGTTGACAGTTTAAGGCAACCTGTATTAATATGAGTTATTAAAATGAAGTAAGCCGAATGAAAAGCAAAATCTCACAAATGTTCGGGGCGAGGGCTTTTTTCCCTAATGTCAAGCTTCTGAGAGTCAAGGAAAAAGAAGCAATTATTGTAATCCTATCTACCCCAGCTCCTTGATTCTACTTCCTGCCAGCCTTGCATTCTTCCCTCTTTTGCTATTTCATGAGTAAGAAAAAGCTTAGCAAAGTCTGAAACCCATGCTATTACATTTAGGAACCACATTTTCCAAGATATTAAGTGTCCAGAGATTCACAGTGGAAAGTATGCCCCAGAAAAATACTTAGAGCCTATTCTCATTCAAAATACACACTACATTACCATGTGTAATGAGCACAATTAGGCCCATGTCTCTTGAAAAACTCGGAAGCAGTAGCCCAATTATTGCCCATTCGCGACTCCTGAATTGTTGTTTAAAAGGCACTTCCAGTTCTAAACACACAAGCATAAAACTTTGCTCCTGGCAAAGCTCTCCAAGCCTGAATGGAGATAAGGAACTCTGATCCTTATCATCTCCATTCAGGCTTGGCCCACTAAAGAGGCATGGTGAGGCAAGCACCTCAGGGACTGGATTGTGAAAGAAAAAGGAGGGCATCCTGTGCTTCAGCAGCTTCAGCAGCCACTCTGCCCTTACCTCACTTGGTGATGTCTCTCCTGCTGCTCTTCATTATCCCCCTCCCTGCCTTTCACAAAGACAGAGGAGCGGGAAGTGTGGACTCCACATTGCCACTGATGTTTCAAAAGGCAGGCACCATACCAAGTTGAATAGGAACAGCAACAGTAACATCAGCAGCTGCCACCAGAAGGTTGTACCTGCGTCATAGCTCCTGTGAAGCACTTCCACAGTGGGGACATCAGTTATTTATATCCACCTGTTTCCACTCCATGTTTACCTGAGTCCAAAAAAATATAAAGTAAGCATCGATTCTTAGAGTTCTTTTATAGAATAAGATCGAGCCAGTTTGGACAAGTGTCCACTGGCACACACATTCAGGACAGGGACGCACTGACAGTGCACCCACTCTGATGTCACTATAGGACATCACAATGTGCTGTTTAAACGAGGGATGTGCAAAAAATTTCGGGCACAGAACAATCTGTGCCCGAAATGAACAATTTCAGGTGATTCGGGGCTGAACCGAATCACCCCTGATGTCCCCCAATATTTTTAGGGCACGAGCCAAAACACCCGAATTTCGGACCTGAAAAATTCGGGTGATTCAGTTCATGGTTGATTTTTGGTGAATTTTTAAAGTTTTAGTGACTTTGGGGCAGTTCGGGGGCATAGCATGGGATCTGGGCAAAAGGAGTGGGGTGGGGTGGTAGTGCCTAATGGGTGCAGGCTACCACCCCAATTTCAGGGGGATTGGGCAAAGGGCTGATTTTTGGTAAATTTCTGAAATTTTCATGTCTCTGGGGCATATTGGGGCATATTGGGGCAGAAAGTGGGGCCTGGGGCAGAATAGTGGGGTGGGGTGGTAGTGCCTAATGGGTGGAGGCTACCACCCCAATTTCAGGGGGTTTGGACAAGGGGGTGATTTTTTGAGAATTTTTGAAGTTTTAGTGACTTTGGGGCAGTTTGGGGGCAGAAAGTGGATCTGCCCCAAAATAGTGGGGTGGAGTGGTAGTGCCTCATGGGTGGAGGCTACCACCCCAATTTCAGGGGGATTGGGCAGAGGGCTGATTTTTTGAGAATTTTTGAAGTTTGGGTGTCTTTGGGGCAGATTGGGGGCAGAAAGTGGATCTGCCCCAAAGGAGTGGGCTGGGCTGGTAGATAGTGTCTAATGGGTGGAGGCTACCACCCATCCCCAATTTAAGAGTGATTGGGCAGGGGGTGAATTCTGGTGAATTTATATTTATGAGGTTTGTCTTCATAAGGTGAAGTGTGCTAAATTGATTACTTCCTCATATTATTCATAGTAAAGGAAAGTGTGAAAAAGTGAAAGTGGGGTCATGAGAGTTGTTTAATTGAAAAAAATCTCATTTGCTATGATAGAATGAGAATTCACACCTCAGAAGTTTTTTCTGAGTCACCAATTTGGCACCACCAATTTGGCACTACCACCCCACCCCACTATTCTGCCCCAGGCCCCACTTTCTGCCCCAATATGCCCCAACCTGCCCCAAAGACATGAAAATTTCAGAAATTTGCCAAAAATCAGCCCTTTGCCCAATCCCCCTGAAATGGGGGTGGTAGCCTGCACCCATTAGGCACTACCACCCTACCCCACTCCTTTTGCCCAGATCCCATGCTATGCCCCCGAACTGCCCCAAAGTCACTAAAACTTTAAAAATTCACCAAAAATCAGCCCTTGGCCCAATTCCCCTGAAATTGGGGTGGTAGACTCTACCCATTGGGCACTACCACCCCACCCCAAAATTTTGCCCCTGAATCAATTCGGATTCAGATTAAATCCGAATCCAAACCGAATCAAGGGTGATTCGGGTGACCCAGATTCGGGCACAAAACAGAACAGGGGTGATTCGGTTCGGGTCCGAGCCGAATCACCCGAAAACCCGAATTGCACACCCCTAGTTTAAACTGGGATTTGGAACACATGTAGAGGGGCAACTCAGATGATCACCCCCTCACACAATTAAAGGGCATCTCCCAACAGCTTATCGGGATGTCCTTTAGTGACATCAGGGTAGGTACGCTGTTAGCGTGTTCCTGCCCTATCACACAAAGGGCCAGTGATCATCTGAACCAGGCTATTGCAGTATATATTCTAGCATATCAGATAAAAGTGCAGGATCCACCTTCTCGGCTGAGCAGACATTATTATGATCTCAGGGAGACCACTAGACATGTGGTGAAGATTTAGTTCCACAAAATGTAATAATAGCATTCCCACTTTGTTGATCCTAGCATGGATAGAACATGGATGTGCAAACAGGTTCGTCCCCAAACCAGTTTGCGGTAGAAACGAACCCCTGCCCAGTTTGGTCCAACCTCAGACCAAATCCCACCCCCACCCCCCAGGGTTCGGGGGTGTGTGAATATTTTTTTTTTTAAAAAATTAATAATTAAAAATTCAAGTCAACCTTTAGCCCCTTCAGGGGGGCTTCCTTAGGCTGCAGGGGGGGTGTCCGTGAAGGCTCCCCCCCCGCCAGCCTCCGTCATCACTCCCTCCTGCTGAACCGGCTGGTTCTTTGGCCAGTTCAGGCCTGCATAGATCGGCGCGGAGGCCATGTTGCCCATTGCTGAAATCTGTGAGACCTGGCATGGCCCAGGGCCTTGCAGAGGGCATTGCACATGCGCGGTGGCCATTTAAAAAACAAAACAAAATAAATACTTTTTTCAAAAAATGGCCGCCGTGCATGTGCAAATGGCCTCTACTAGGCCCTGGGCCATGCCAGGACTCGCAGAGGCTGTATGCACATGTGTGGCGGCAGGCAACATAGCCACCGAGCCGATCTATGCCGAAGAACCGGCCGGTTCAGCAGGAGGGGGTGATGACTGAGGCCAGTGGGGGAGGGGGTGATGACAGTGGCCAGTGGGGGAGAGGGAACCTACGTGGACCCCTCATGGCCTAAGCAATCCCCCAAAGGGGCTAAAGGTAGATTAAAACATAATAAAATAAAAAAACATATTCACAAACACCCCCCGGACCGTACCAGGGGGGTTTGAAGGGGTGCCGGACCGAACTGGTCTGGTCAGGTTTGAGTCCGGTCCAAACTCGAACCAAACTGAGCCAGCCAGTTCCATGAACACCTCTAGATAGAAGAAACTTTGTTCATTTAGCACATATTGACTGTTATGCATGTTGCTCTTTGCATGTATGGAGCACTGCCAATGCAGAGCAGTACAGGAATTGTTACAGACTAGCTGATCTTGTGCAGAGCATCGGTGCCCCTAGTCCTCCCCTAACCCTAACCGTTTGCCAGGCTGCCGCTTCTCCCCCCCTCCCGAGGACCCACCATTTGCCAGACCACTTCTTCCCCCAGCTCCCAGATGGTTGTTTGCCAGGCCTCCGCTTTTCTCCCCTGCCCCCGTGGTACTTCCCCCCCGGCGTCTGGCCATTTGCTGGACCGCCGCTTGTCTTCCCCCCCCTCCCAGCAGCCAGCTATTCACTGGGCCGCCACTTCTCCTCCCTTGGTGGCTGGCTGTCCCCGTCGCTAATCATCAGCTCGCTCGTGAACTCTCACAAGAGCTGCCACACATGGGATTAACGGTGAGTACATCTAGGAGAATTAAATGTATAGATATTTAAAGATGAGGGACAAACAAACATGAGAAGAACAAAAAGAGGAAGAATCTGATGCAGAAATATCATCCAGCTTTTGTTGCCGGTGCAATCAGCATGAATGTTTTTCACCCCACTTCCAAAATGCTGAAATTAAAAGATTTATCCAGGTCTAGATTCTCTGATAAAACAAAAAATGTATCTTCCATTGGGGTATCACCTTCTTAGGAAGCTGGAAGGAAAATTAGGAAGCCATATACTGAGTCATATCATTGGTCCATCTAGCTTAGTATTGTCTACTCTGACTGAGAGTGGCTCCAGGGTTTCAGGTAGGGGTCTTGCCTAACTTTGGAGATTCCAGGGATTTAATGTGGGGCCTTTGGCAAACACAAAACAGGTGTTTTATTACTGAGCTATGTATGAAGCTGTTTTCAGCCCTGGAATCCATCTAGCTCACTATTTTATGCACTGATAGCAATAGCTCACCAGGGTTTCAGACAAGGGACTTTCCCTGCCCTACCTCAAGATGCCAGAGACTGAACTGGGACTTTCTACATGTAATGTAAAGCATGTGTTCTACCGTTCCACTGGTGTGTAACTTTAAATGGGCTATATAACAATGGAACTTACCTTATCCTACCCAACATTTACAGGGATGCTGCAAACGAGCTCCACTGACAGCTTTGGTTTATTTTCAGGTATTTCTATATATAAAAATAGACTGGGAGGTTTTTTGTTTGTTTTTTTCAGTTATTTTCAGAGATTTTTACAAGGATAAAATTATGTCCAATACTTTCATCTTTGTGATATATCATTGCCAGTTTATGCCAGCTGAGATCATTGTATGAATGAATGGAAAACAAAACAACTTAAGTTGGAAGTAGATGAGATATCTTCCAGGGCTTCATTTTTTAGATCCAAGTTCAAATTCATATGATAATGTGGTGACATCAGTCAATAATTTCAATAATTTGGAATGGCTAATGAAAGATAGGGCAGCAGACCACTAGAAAGTAAGTAGGAGGAAATCGAAGTTCCAGATGAGTGTATCCTGGCATGAGCCAGTACTTCCAACATTTTCCATATTGACTGAATCTGCCAATGTTGGATGGAGAATGTTGGATTCCCTCCACCACCCAATATTCTCTAGTCCAACTTCAAATCTTGGTTACAGATGTTGGGTAAATGTTGGGTGGAAGAGGGAACCCAACATTCTCCACCCAACATAGGTGGCTTCAGATGACACAGAAAGGGACAAAAGTATTGATTTGTGCTTGGAGTATACTCTAGCTGGGAACCTCCAGTTCCTTCATACTTACTTTCTTCTGACAGTCATCTGAAACCACATTTGAAAAGTATCTTTAGAGATTTCAATATTTTCAGAACATGTCAGGATAAACTTTCAAAACTCTTTGCCTCTTTAAATGGCTCATTTTCAAATCTTCCACAAATGGCTTAAATTTCATCCTCCTTACATGTTTTTCCAGGAGAATGTTCACTACATTGCATCACATCTAGTGAAATTTAGTTCACTAAGGTTCACTAACAATTTTTTATATTGGAAGGAAAGTGCTTTTTAAATAGATAGTGGGGTGATTCACACGATTGCCCCGGACAGGTGGGGAGGGTGCAGGGGGAAGGCTAATTTCTCTCCCCCCCCCCCCGACAACCAATGAGGTCTTCTTGGCACACTTCCCTCATGCCCATATGGGCAGCCTTACTCCATTCAGCTCCGTGAAGCACGGAGCAGGGCAGAGGGATCTGAGGCCAGAACTTGTTGTTCCAGCCTCTGGGCAGCATGCACATTGCATTGGGGATTCCCCCCTTAGACAGGCACTCTATGAGCCCATCTCTGTGAGTCCTCGAGCTGCAGACAGCCTGAGGAATCGTATGATACCTGGTATCTGCGAGAGCACCCTTAACCTCAGCTAAAAGCTGTGTCTGTTAAGGGATTAGGCTTACAGGGAGTGGAGGGATCCACGAGGATCCTACTGCTTCTCATGATCAGCTGAACTCTGCTGTGGACAGCCCAGGCAGGTTGGTCATGAGAACAGCCTCACTATGTGTTGTATAGGAACATTATGGGGTCGTATACACGGCCTCTGTTCTAGGAGCTGGAGAGGGACAAGGGGAAGGCAGGATTGCTCCTGCCTTTCTCCACACGATTGCAGATGCAGCCCTTCTCACCACACCGCTCTCTCAGATGAGCGCTGCACTGCTGTAGTGAACAGTGCAGCAGCATGGAGGTTAAAGGAAGGACACCAGGCCTCCAGGAATTCCAAATCGCACCATACAAACAGCATGATGCATTGAGGGATTCCCCCTCAAGCCAGGCACTCTAGGCACTCGGTTTGGTGTATGCTTGGGCTGCGTGCAGGTACGTAAAAGGTGTGCTTGTGCCACTGGGGTAAAGGGCATGCTTTTACCCAGGTCAAAGCCCAGGTCAAAAACTCAGGCTACCAGAGAGACAGTGCTGGGATTGGCCCCAATCTCAGCGTGTCACATGATCAGCCCTACCCAGGTAGGGCTGCCCTAAACTGAGCAGGACTGTTCTTGTGAACAGCCTGTATATTTACAAAACCATACTGGCAATGTTACAACATCAGAGCTTTGCAACTATGGCTGTTCCTTAGCAATGCCGCTGCTTTCCTTAAAGTGTAAATTTCTCTGCTTGTTCTTTCCCCAAAAGAATGAGTGATCAACATGGTAAATGGCAGTACTGTAATTATCTTTGATTAGCAACTATGCTAACTTTAAGAAAGTAAAGTAGATGTTGATTACCAATCACTAATGCAGTGCTTTCATGTATAGTCATAATTCCACTCATGAATATACATTAATCTCATGCATGACTTGTTATCTTTATCTGCAAATGAAAGACATTAACAAACTTTTCCCCCCAACTGGAGAATATTTTTTAAATAGAGACAAATTAAAAAAATGGTTATCATCTAGGATTTCAATGGCTCATTCCTCAGGCTCGATGTGAAGCAGTACCTATGCCCATTGTCTACACAAAAGCACCATTTTATTAGAACTGGCTGCTAAGCACAAAGAATTGCTCAAGTGAAGCCTACTCATGTGAACTGTAAAATGTAAGAGAAGGTACTTGTGAAAAATTGAAGCATCCATTTAGAAGATGTCTAGCTTCTAGCATGCCCTGCTGACAAAGAAGCTGTTGCAGTCTTTCATGAGTAGCTTCTCCATTATTACTCTGCTCACACATGTACCATCATATGATAAGTTCCTTGTCCTTAACAACCAGATCTAATAATACTGGAACTGGCACTAAAGCAGGAAATTTTAACAAGCAAGACTTAAATGTATGCAATAAAAGAAAGCTTGATAAAATCAATTCCCTAGTTCAGAGATACTCTGTTTACTAGGCTAGCCACAGCTCATTGCCAGATGCCTTCTACACATACATACATACATACATACATACATACATACATACCTCTACTATTTATATACCACTTTTCAACAGAAGTTCTCAAAGAAATTTACATATACAAATAAAGTATATAAACAAGATGGCTCCCTGTCCCCAAAGGGCTCACAATCTGAAAAGAAACATAAGGTATACACCAACAACAGCCACTGGAGAGATACTGTGCTGTGGTTAAATATATACCTGTAAGTAAATGATTGCATTCCTTCAGAAAATCCATACTCCTCGTCCACAGGTTCTGTTCTTCAAGGCAGCTTGAAGGATGGACATTCCTTGGTTAGCTGTGTTTCATGCATCCCAATCCTAGGCATGATTAATCATAGGTAAGCCACATGCAGTTCAATGGGATGTACTCCCAAGCATGTGTGCATAGGATTGCAGCCTTAAATAGATCAAGTGTGTGTGGTGGGGTGGGGTGTTCACTCATTCCTTCCTTGCTACTTTGGGTTCTAGGACAACTTTTCACTCCCAGGATCCATCCCTCAAATATTTCAGAGCTACGTTCACTTTAGTTTCACTTATATTTTGACTTGCAGCCTGTCAATCCTGGCTATAAATATTGAGCTGTATTTTCTTGTTATTCTTAGGCCCACAATTCTTTAAGTTGAGGACCTGGCACTATACTGTGACTCCTTCTGTATTGCCATTGAGATCTTAGTATCCATCCCTGTTGCCCTGAACACTCATATTCCCTGGGCTAGATTAGAACCAGTTTGGTTTTTCAGTCTCCAGGCCCACCTGCCCATTGCCATTGTTCATTATTTTAGACTAGGTAGGAACAACTACACAGTATTTACTGGGGATCCTAATGTGTTCATAGGGCTGTGGAGGACGCAGCCATAACTTCATTTTCTAAAAGGCAAGCAAACATGTGAATACACATGCCTGAGTTTGATGCTGACATTGTATTTCTTTCCTTGTCCATGAATATCAATATACAGCTGTTGAGAGAGACGAGGTTAGAGACATGTATCAACCCCTACTCAACCCCACCAAATGCTCTCATAGGCAGCAGAATTGATTCTGCATGCTCACTCAAACATTTTCATTGTGATAGGCTATATAGAGGCTATTCACATGAGCATGTGTGGATAGAGTGGAGGGGGGGGAGGCAAGATCCAGCTTACCTTATCCCCAGATGAACATCAGTTATGTCTTCCATGCACTGCTGCAGCCCACACAATCCATGCTGCTCCTGGAAGTTTGGATCACTGGAGGCTGGGACAGCAATTCTGGGCATACAGCAATCCCACAATGCACCATGTGATGAGAGTGCATCAGGAGATGGGTGCCCTTGCCATCCAACTGCAGGCAGTCCAAGCACCCATACAACCCTGGCACTGAAGTTAAAAGGCACTCGCATCCTTAAACCATGGCTAAAGGCTGGGGTTAAAAATGAGGTCAGGCATCAGGGCAGCAGCGCAATTGTGGTCAATCTGGGTGCTGCACACAAGCAGCCTAACTCAGGCTGGGCTACCCAGGCCTGCGTTAAGTTGCTCATGTGCAAAGCCTTATATTGTTATAATTGCATAAAGCAACTCTGGCTTGTGTAAGTAGTGTATACATGTAACTACTGTAAATGTAGTTGAGACTGGTGTTAAAGCTACATTCCATAATGGATGTGCTTCTTCAGAGCATAAAAATGCAGCATATGGAAACAAGAAGTCTGTCTGCAAAATGCTGTTACAAGATCCGGAATATTTCATCTCCTTGTTGAATTTATAATATACCTCAATCTTCTGTCATTTGAATATATTTAATATGCCCTGTATATAAAATTGAATGCATCATATTTCTATAATCAACATTCTACAATTTCTATTTTCTACTGTAAGTGGAAGTCTCAGATTTCCGGTTCAATGGAAGGGTACTTCTATTATTTCTGAATTTATTTGTTTCCAAAGTCAAACTCCAAAAATACTATGGAAAATGTTTTCATAGAAATAGAAGAGTTTCAGAATATCCAAGCTGTTTCAAAAAATGAGCTTGGCAATATACTTCACTTCAATACACTTCAATTCATTTCAATTCAATATACTTCAATTCAATTCACTTCAATACCTGTTGACAGGAATGCGTAAAACCTTGAACTTCTCAACATTAAAAATCTCACCTGGGCAAAAGGAGCTCTGGGAAATGTTAAAGCTTGTTCACTCTTTTCAGTTAAAACTGGCTGTAAGACAACATACATGGAGAGAGAGAAATTATGTATAGACTGTATAAATATGAGTATTACTTTCTTTCTTTGCATTTCTCCATAACTTTTCCATTTCTATTATCTTTATTCCTTGTTACAGTTAATGAAAACTCTTCAATTACTGATTAAAAATGTCAAGGGAAGAGAAATGCCCAGGGGCAGAGCCACCATTGAGCAAACAGGTTCAAAGAACCTGGGCCGGCACCAATCAGAGGCCGAGCCTGGTGTCCATTTGACATGGGGGCAGTGGCTACGTTCACCAACAGGGCCACACGCCCTGTTTGGGAGCAAATACCATCCAGCGCTGTGTTCACAGAGTGGCCAGGAATGCTCTCCCTGCCTTTACAGGCAAGGAGAGCAGCTCCTGGCCATGCTGTGAATGCAGCGCTGGCCGGTATTTGCTATCAAATGGGGAACGCGGCCCCTTTTATGAACAAAGCCATGCCCCCTGCATCTGACATCAGACGCAGCAGCCTGCTGGCAGGAGGAACATGGGCTGCCAGCTGCTTTCCTCCACCAGTGTATAAGCCTCTGTTCATTCCTTTATTGTTCCTTTGGTTCATACTACCCTGTGTTCCACTCCCCTTGCAGTTTAACTAGTAGAAATTCTAAAATTAATTCCAAGACTGGAAAATGCAGTTTGCTACAGGTGTGGGTTCCTTCCATTCATTTATACCTTCCTTCCTCTCTGTGCTACTAATGTGCAAGTGTGCAAAAACCCTGCAAAAAATAATCTTGATATGCTTGTATATATGCTTCCATTAAGATGTTTTGGTGCAGTGTGTTACTGATGCATACACGTACTCCTGCATACTGACATAACATCACACAAAAAGAATCTTGGCATTGTTAATGGAACTGCTCCCAGGGAATTGGCGAGGACCCCAAGATTTTAGGCTTGTGTGGGGAGATTAGCTAGCTTGAAACTGAGCATTCCCACCTTCAGAATAAATTTGTTCAAAGCTTTTGTCACGGAAAAAACTGACCAGAGAGGTTAAAGTTAAAAATAAAATGAAATTTATTGAAGGGTTTGTGGGGTACAGGGAGAGAAAATAATGGTTAAATGAGCAACGACATTAAACTAATAAGACTAGAAAGACCAGCAGGTTATAAAATACATGTAAAAGTTAACAAAGAGGTAGTTTGGCTTGAGTTTCCAAATTAAGTTGACAAGAGAGAAACGGATAGTTTTGGATTTTAGGACAAATGAGGAAAAAGGGAAGTAGAGTTTTGAGAATAGGGGTTATATACTACCTTGCTCCTTCCCAGAGGAATGCTGTGAGCCCTTGCAGCTCAGTTATTACTGAGAGACTTCTCTTCTCCAAGGCAGGCAAGAAGGTGGGAATGGGAATCGAGGAACCAGGCAGAGGTCTGAGAGTCAGGGAAAATCCAAAAATGGACCAGAATCTCATAGCCAGGAGCGCTGTGCAGACCAGGTTAGGAAAAGGGCCAGTCCAGAGCAAATGTTAAAGCAGGAGCGAGAGGGCCAAATGGGGGTGCCTACGCCAAGACCTAGGAAAAGGTGGTGAGTCCAAGTAAGAGACACCTGGTGAATCTGAGGTAAGGCCACAAGTGACACATGAGACACTGGTGACCCAGGAGACACACAGAGAGATGATATCTTGATCTCTTATAGAAAAATTCTTGCCTAAGGACAATATGCTGATCGCACCTTGAAAAGGTGGGCAATAAGGACAAAGGACAGGATGCAACATTTTTCCTATCCAAACATGAAGAGTGGGTCTCTTCTTGAACAAAAGACTGGGGAAGATCTGAAAGACCCATGTAGGAAGAAGCAAAATGAACATATCAAGGTTTATCTCATGTCTTTTAGAATATCTGGGGGTGGCTAAAATGTAAACAAGCAAGCTCCCCTTGCCTTGAGACAACCTTTTATTTATTTATTGTTATAAGTTTATTCGGTCAATTATTTATTTATTTATTTATTTATTTATTTATTTATTTATTATTAAAACTTTTATACCGCCCTTCCAAAAGGCTCAGGGTGGCTTACATTAAACATTTACTCACTTATTTAAATACATTTACTCACTCATTAGCAAAGGAGATGGCCTGTTGCTTTTTTATCACTCCTTCCTGGGGAGATACTATCTTGACCTGTTCTGCTATGCCAACATAGGGAGAATACTTGGCTGATTCATTAAAGAATAGCTTTGGATTAGATCAGTGATTATCAAACTTGGGTCCTCAGGTGTTATTGGACTTCAACTCCCATAATCCCCAACCAAAGGCCACTGAGGCTGGGGATTATGGGAGTTGAAGTCCAATAACACCTGAGGACCCATGTTTGAGAATCCCTGGATTAGATCATGTCTACTCCAGCTTCCTATTTAAAGTAATCAGGGTGTGACAGCACAGGGAAGTTTTCCTGCAATCCTGGACTTTGAACCTGGCCTAAGAGTGCTTTCTCCCAGGCTACATGCTAAAGTAACATGACCTTTGAGTTAGTTACAGGCAAAACAAAATGGAGATCTCATGGTCCCGTGGGATCCAGAGTACAAAGAGTCTTGTAGTAACAGGCATATAGTTCCAAATGTAGAGGGGTGGTCCTCATGAGGAGCTCCCAGACAGGCTCTGTAACAGTATAATGGTATACACATTCACATTTGATTGTTTTTAGTGTTTTACCAATGCACACAAGTACCTGTGCACATTAGCAAAATGGCAGAAAGAGAATCATGATACAGTACTGTCTCATTAAAATTGCTTTGTGCAGTATTTTATCCATGTACACTGTAAGAAGGGCAGGAAAGGGCACAAAACAACTAAAGGGACATTATTCTGCAGTATCCCTGTTGCTACATCCAAAATTCATACATTAAAAACAAAGCAAATAAGAATTATTTATGTATCGGCCACTTCAGAGACAAGACCAGATCATTCAAAACTTGAAAATCTGGAGAGAAATTTGAATGAGTATACTTTGGGAATGATTCCTAGATCAAGGTCAAGAAGTTATATAACTAGCAAAAGATTGGTATTTAACATTCTTTGTTTTCTGACTAAGTGCTGGTCAGCCTGTCTGCTCTGTGACATCTGGCTGCTTGCCCTTTAGGCTTTTACCCTTTAGGGGCTGCTGGGTGTCTCAGCTTTTCTGCTTCTGTTTGTCGTTTGCGGGGGACGTGTTTATGGTTTTTATTGTTTAACTGATTTTAAGGTTTTATATGTGGTTTTTATGGAGTTTTATTGTAATTTAATGTTTATAAACTGCCTTGAATATAAGTATATGAAGTATAAAGATTGAACAAATAAATAAATATAAATTGAACATCCTTCAGTGTTGAAGTTTAGACTGCAATATCAGCTTACATGTTAGTACTACTGAGCTCTACACTATCAACAGAAAAAGATAAATTACTGTGTTTGTACCTCATGATTCTGATCTGGGTAATAAACAAAGGATTAGAAAGGTGGATGCTGAATCTTACCTTTAGGAATTAACTTCCCCCAAACTTATTCTTTTCCGCTAAAGATGACTCTGTTGATCAGTTTGGGCCTATGAAACTCTCCCTCAAGTAATTTCCAGGGAATTCAAGCAGTGTCATGTTTGCTATTAAGTTCTAGTTTACTTTGAGGCTCTATTGCTCATGATAGGGTTTTAGTTCCTTCTGCACCCCTTCTACAGATACCTTAAAGTTTCCGTAAGGGCCTACTTATTTTATACATTCTTGTATAATTCTTGTACATTCTCCAGGACAAGACTGAGAATTTTGAACTGAGCTTTCTTTGTTTGGGCTTGGGGCACTTCTAGAAGGGGACAAAAGTGTATATGTCTTCTATGTGTACATCCAAGAGGACTGTTTTAATCCCTAGACTGATTCCCACTAGTCCCAATGACAAATGGGGGAAAGAGGGGGATCTATCTATCTATCTATCTATCTATCTATCTATCTATCTATCTAATGAATTTATATACCTTCTAGTATAAAAATCTCTAGGCAGTGTACAGAATTAAAACATGCAATATAACACATTTAAAATTCATAAAAAGATAAAAAAATAGATAAAAACATTAAAAACACATTAAAATTTTAAAATACAATCTCATTGAAGGCCTGGGAAAACAGGTGCATCTTCAGGGTCCTCCTAAAAGCAAACAGAGAAGGTTTCACTTGTTTCAGCAGGGAACGTGTTCCTTCCAAAGCCCTGGGGCAGCCACAGAAAAGGCCCGGTCCCGAGTTGCCACCAAACAAGTTTGCAGCACCCGTAGTCGGACCTCTCCAGATGATCTTAATAGGTGACAGGTTTCACGACAGAGAAGGCACTCTCTGAATTAATGGGATTAGTGGAGCTGGTCTTGACCAAATTAGAAAGAATTGCACAACCCAGGCAACATTTCTTATTTTTCCAGGTGTAGCTTCCCATGCTTCCAACTTAGTACTAAAGGTACCATCTAATGCATACTTACCTGTACAAAAGTCTAACCGAATACATTGGGATGTACTTCCAAGTAAAAAGTCATATGATTGTTCCAATATCACATAATGTCAGTGTACGAAGCTGTTTCTTTTTCTTCTGTTTCTTGTTTCTTCTGCTTCTTGTTTATGTTTCTCCTTCTCCTTCATCTCAGTAATGACAAATTTTGGGACTCCTGCTGTAATGTGCTCCGCAATACTGCATTATTACTAGACTCTATTGACTATTTTAAGAATGCAGCTTGTTCCTACTTGTACATCATTTAATTGGTGTCAGGTCAGTTCCCCCGGAATCATATATTAGAGTGAGATCAAAGCCAGGCCCACTTTTCTTGCTTGGTTCACTTTATTTCAAAGCCTCTCTTTGCCTTTTGCATTCTTCATGGGTTACCATTCCATGCCAGGGACTGAAGCCAGTAAAATGTTGATTTCATTAAGTTCAGCTAATTTTCACTATAAATTACCACACACCGTATATGCCGTCAAACTTTCATTATGCTCACAGCCAGCCTGAACAAAGCCCTTGACCTTCTGAAGATTTCTCAGAGCCTAGGGATTGCTTCTGTTTCATTCTGTTCACATAGATATTGATGCTCTAACATCAATAAATATCCTGAGATCATCCTGTAAAATGTAGTTGAATCTTTCTAAGGAGCAGAAGACACCAATCTGTTCTATGTTTGTTGAGGCACCCAATATATACAGTTCATTACTGTTTTGAAAAATCTAACAATAACTTGGGATGCATCATTTTCTTCTAGCTGACTTTGGAATTACATTTTTAGCCTTCTGTATATAGTCGGGGTTGGGGGAGTAATCTTGAAGTCATGACAAGTAAAGCATCAAGATTACTGCCATGCTTAAAAATCAGAAATACTTTATGTTATATAATTATAGCAGGAGAAATAGCCAAAGAGGCTTCTTTCTAATTACCATTAAGTGCAATTTAAACCACTGATTAAGCCAAAATATTTGGTTTTGTCCATATATCTTTCCCTTTTCTTTCTCCCTTCTTTCTCCCACCTGTTCTAGCATCATCATGAAGGATTCAGCATATGGTAGAATATGCAAAAGGAATCCAACACACTCTCATACTCTTCTCAGGAGTAGCAGTGAAGGACCATGAAGAACAGGAAATAATAGAAAAATGATATACTATGTAACACACACACCACACACACACACACACACACACACACCGTCTCCTTTCTTTCTTCTACAATACATACTAGGCTATTTTTTAATCAATGTAAAATGAGCATAAAATACAGTGGCCAACATCCTATCTAATGCATCATGGAAATACCAAGAAGACATATCAGAAAGGAAGACATCACTGCAGAGAGCTTTCCTAGCTCCACAGCATCAGATGTGCAGAGGAGAGGGAGGCAAATTTTTATCGTCTGCTCTGTTTTCAGAAGTTCCCTGTGTCACAAAAAATTTTCCTTGAGAGTCGTGCAGCCCTCACCTGCCAATCTCAGAAGCGCGTGCTTACAACAGTCACCTCTTCAGACGAATGCTGTAGCCATGGGCAGTGTGGGGGAGGTGAGTGAGTGACATTTCAGGGGCAGGACTTCTGGTGTGCTTCAGGAGGCTTGTACTCTCACGCAGCCTCTTTATCAAAAACAACTGAAAAGAGCTAGAGTGATATAAAGTTTGAAGGCTTCATCTTGAATGTAGTGCATATTATTCAAGTGCCATTTATTTAGCATATTTTCCTCCCAACTTCCCCATGTGTTACTTAGGACAGCTTATTTAGGTCTTCTTCTAGTTTATTTTCACAACAACACTGTGGGGTAGTGTAGGCTCAAAGATACTGAGGTCATTCACACAACCGAAAACTGTGTCCTACCCAGATTTGGGAGCTATGTATGCTCCCAATTTTCAGTTGTGTGGGTGAAAACAACTAGGTAGGAGGAGGGAGAAGTGATTGTGTGGAATCAAGGTGGGAGGAAAACTACCCAGTTTTCCTTCCTACCTTGCTTCCACACAATCACTGCTCTCTCCTCCTACCTAGTTGTTTGCACCCACGCAACCGAAAACCGGGAGCACACACAGCTCCCAAACCTGAGTAGGACACAGTTTTCAGTTGTGTGAATGAACTCAGTAACTACTGTTTCATGGTCTCCCAGTAAGTCTCATGGCTGGATGACCATATAAATCTAGCCACCTTGGACCACAGGTGACATACGTAATCCACTTCACTACAGTGGCTCTCATGGGTGTTCTGGAACATGGAGAAAACTCCTAAACAGGAGTAACTCTTCATTCACTTCAGAGGAGGGAGGAAATCCACAAAGGATTTCACAAAGGAGATGGTTGGACTAGAGTAAATATATCTATTACTGATGTATTGGCCTTAGGTAGTTATTTATATAATTTGGTGAATAATGCAAAAGTATCCTTACTGTATTTGATCAAAAGCATGCTTTTTGTATTTGATAGGCAGAAATCAATACAGCTAAATGATATTTACAAATCAATCTTATGCAAAAAGATTGAAAAAGATGAAAAAAACACATGCTATTCATCAATGTAAAATCAATTTGCATGGCTATTTTTAATGTGAATTCCCATACTAATTCTCTCCAATAATCTTATGTTAAAGAGATCAGTTTCAACCCTCTTTCAAATGTCCCTGTTGTGTCTGTTTTAGAGGAAAGGGGGGCAGGGGAGACTTGTCCCTTGGCCAGCATGAGAGAGAGAGTGATTCATCCAGGCACATAAATAGAGGAGGGCTGGGGAGATGACTTCTCTGGCAAAAAGAGGAGGTCCCTGGAGAAGTGGATGAGAAGGAGTGGTGGTGGGGGGGGAGAAGAATGCCAGTCCAGACTTAAAGAACAACAACAAAGAGAGAAGGCAGAGAGGGGTGTGTGTAGGCGAACTGCCAGTTCAGGCTTGAAACAAAATGGTGAAGCAGGCATATATAGAGAGAGAGGCAGACAGGGGAGATGGGGGGGAGAGGAAGGGGAAGGCAGAAAGCCAGTTAATGGGAGAGGCTGAGATGAAGGCAAAGTTTGCTGTTGGAGAGTCGTATTACCGGGTCACGCCATAGGTTTAGGATGTGGCAGGGCTCGGGACGGATGCTAGCGTTCATGGCTCATCACTTATCAGCTCTCCCTCAGGTGTTGCAGATAGAACTGCCCATCATGAACGTAAGTCTCTCCAGTCCCTTGGCCATGCAGCAGAGATTGCCAGAGACTTCTCGTTCATTCCAGAAAGGAAACCCTTGAACTGGCTCTGCAGCCATGGCAACAGGTTCATGGATATGCAGCCTGCCTGTTAGGTACAGGTTGCCTTCACAGGACCAGGGTGGCCTCCCTCCATACACGCTGCTCCTCCCAGCTGAGTGAGAGCATGCCTTTTTTGCTGCGCTGCCTGCCATGTTTGAGGGGGGTCCCCCCTTTTATATCTAAAACAGGTCCTTAATCTTAATCTCATATCAAAGGCAGACATACCATTTTCTTCATGTCTCCAGTAAAGTGTCAACAACTCTTCCTCACCAGATCTCTTGTGAAACATATCTGGTCAGATGATCCTGGGTGCGAGGGTTGCATCCAGCACTATTTACTGAATCAAACGAAACTGTTTCTTTTTGATGTTCTCAAAATATCCCTGTCTCCCCGCAAGGGGGATAGTTCTGTGGTCAACTTAAGGCAGATTTAAGGCACCTTTCTGGTCCCAGAAAAGTGTTAATAAGATAGAGTGCATAGAATTCAGCATTTACTATAACATTTTTATATGATGTACCCCCTGAAGTATATAGGTACCCTTATCTCTTATGCTTCCTGAATCTTCTAAATGTGATTACTCTTAGCATAAGCAGTTTCAGAAGCGGATATCATGATTACACTTGGCATTGCACAATGCATAAACATAATTCAGAGTGGAGATCGGCAAACGTCTCCCCCTCTGTTGGTCCTTGAACAGAGAATAAACAATTTCATTCAGTTTCCAGTGCTTAGCAAAGTTACATTCACACTCGAGTTACTAATTGACATTTCAGATATGGTAGGCCCAGACATTGGTCTAAGGCCCAGACACTTTGCCTTTTGGGGTCTCAGTCCCGGGCCAAGTTCAGCAAGGGTGCTCATAGCACTACAGCATCTGGGGCTTTTTAGTTTAGAAAAGAAGCGACTATGAGGAGACATGATAGAGGTGTACAAAATTATGCATGGAGTAGAGAGTAGTTTCTCCCTCTCTCACAACACTAGAACCAGGAGTTATCTCATTAAACTGATGGCCAGGAATTTAGGATCAACAAAAGAAGTACTTTTTCACAATTAATTAATACTAGCCGACCTGCACAGAGCATCTGTGTGCTCTTTGGGGCTGGCTGTTCTCTCCTCCCTACCGCCCCACTCTCTTGCCCTCTCTCCCCACTCTCTTGCCCTCCCTCCTCAACTCCGTGGCTGGGTGCACTACTTGTCTCTGCAGCTGGGCTGGGCCCACTGCCACCTGTCTCCGCAGCCAGGCCAGGCCCACCACCACCGCCGCCTGTATCCGTGGCCGGGCCAGGCCCGCCACCACCTGCCTCCGCGGCCGGGCCAGGCCAGGCCCACCACTGCTTGCCTCCATGGCTGGGCCCGGCCAGGCCCTCCGCCGTGGTGACCAATCTTCCTGGGTGCGCCTCAGCCAATCAGGCGCCTCTGCCGCCCAGGCAATTAGCTGGGTGCCAGGACACACATTCTAAGGCACGTCCAGGAGAATTAATAATATAGATAATTCTCTGCCATGTGATGTGTGGTGATGGCTACTAGCTTGGATCGCTTTACAAGGGGCTTGGACCAATTCATGGAGAACAGGTCTATCAATGGCTACTAGTTTGGTGGCTATAGGCCACCTCCAGCCTCAGGGGCAAGATACCTCTGATTACCAGTTGTTGCAGGGGAGCAACAAGAGGAGAGAAGTTGTGCTGTTAACTCTTGCCTGTGGACTTCTCAGAGGCATCTGGTGAGCCACTGTGTGAAACAGAATGCTGGACTAGATAGGCCTTGGGCCTGATCTAGCAGCACTGTTCTTATGTTCTTATGTTTTCTTATTCTCTGGTGGTTAACATTAAATTTCAAAATGTATCAGCATTTCCTAATTGTAAGCAAAAAATAGACACATGAAACATTACCTGATAAAAAAAAGCAACATATGATTGAGCTATTTTAAAAAATACTTCTTTTTAGACTATTTTAAGGCCTTAAAATAGCATACTTTTTGTTAATAGCCTTTCATTTTAGCACATTAAAATATATTTTAGTCCATAATTTATAAAATGCAGTTAGTATATAACTCTCTTAAAATCTGGGGGGAAATGCAAGCATTCTGGCAGGAGTAAGAAACCATACATATTTTTTTTTAAAAAAGGAACAATTACCATTTGGAAGGACTGGGCTGTGGACCCGCCAAGAGAATAAATGGAAAATGTTAGTAACAAGCAGGAATGCAGGATACAGAGCAAAAGGGTCCAAATACACTTTCTTTAATGGCACTCTTTATCTCTTTAAATGTATTTATTTTCTATTCCCATGAGCATTCTGCAAATTGTAGATCCACTCAATGACACCTCCACAGAAAAATATACAAAATGCAGAAGCTCCCATATGCATAGGAAACTTTCTTTCTGAACAGCTTCTCAAGGAAGAGACCCAGTTCTTCAGTGCATGGGGATTGCTGCTTTCCAGTGACATAAAGGAGGGTCATTCCATCAACTCAATGGCTGCTGGAGCTGAACTGACGTCTTTCACAGCATGCATTTCCACAGAGGCCTAAGTATCAGAAGGGTTCAAGACTGCTGCTACACTCTGCTTCTATTTCACACTGGAAATTTCAGTAAGGTATACTGTCATGCAGTGACCATATTCTTTTCACTACATAGCCTGGCCACATCTTAATTGGCTACTGCCAAAAGGGTAGCTTTAGTATCTCATCTGGGATGTAGGATAATCAGAAAAGGTCCCCTGTCAGCTTTCATGTTATAGTTGCTGTGAGAGGAAATAATACATAAGTGCAATGGCAGATTGGTGACCCTATCCTAGTGAACCAAAGATGGCATATGAAAATGGCAGAGAGCATATAATCTGTAAATTGTAGGGACTGAAATTGTGGCTAAAAGCCTCTTCTGCCATAACCTCAGCCGGATGGGAGCTGATGTTTATGAACCCTGTACTTCTCCACGAACATAACATGATCTAGGCCACATGGAAACAGCCCGTGACACCGCACCATCTCCACACCAGTGTTGCCCCAGTTTCCAGTAGGAAGGACCCTGGCATGCATGGAACCAGTCAAGGAAAGAATGTTGATATTGTGATACAGATATTCTGTTGTAATTGGAACACTGCAGGAGAGAGTCAAATTCTCTTTGCCTACTCCTGTCCTGTTGCCAACCAATCTATACTTCCATTCTCAGTTCAGAAAGAAACATCACAAGAGAAATTAAGGACACATACTTCCATTGTGCAGAGGCAAGCACTGAGACAACTTGCTTTGAAGTTCAAGCTGCTTGATATACGTGCTGCACACAAGGGCTTGAGATGGGTGGATGAGAGCAGATTCATTGTGCTGCTTTTGTTTTGCACATAGTTTCTGCCTTTTTTTTACAACCAAAAACAAATCCTAAACAGGACATAGCAGTCAGGTGGGAAAGTGTGTGACACTGTATAAATTCTCTGGTTGTAATCCAGAACATACTTGCAGAAGCACAGCTGTACTAAAAGCATTGCTCTCCTGCTGCCCTTTCAGGGTCACGGTGTTGGATCCCATTATGTTATAACTTCCAATAAATACTGACTTTTTAATGATCACCATTCATCGTGAAAGGCAGGAAGACAAATGAGCATATAGTTGTGGAGGTCATCTTATCCATTTCTGAGTGGTTATCTCTTCTTGAGGAAGCAGCAACAGCGGATCAACAGCACATATACTCATCACCACAAGGTTCTCCAGGAGGTCAAGAATTGCTTACAGTCCCAAATGAAGCGTGTTGAGAAAGACTGGAAGCAGAATTATTTAAAACAGAAGACTGTTCAAGCCATTTAGACTAAAGACCAGTTCACAACACTTTGTGGTGGTGGTTTCTTGAAAATGAAAACTGCACTTGTTAGCTTCCTGCCCTTAATGAGGCAGTGTCAGTTCTCAGCCAGGTTTAGAGATAAGAAGTGGGGTACAGGTCAGGGTCCAGAGCAGTCAGAGTTCTGCAGATGCCAGAGGCAACTCAGGCTGACAGTTCCCAGAGGTAGCAGCTGCCAAGGCAAGATAGTATGGCACTCATAGAGACAAGTTATTCAGATTGAAGAATCAGCCTGAAGCAACCATTGCACGTGAGCAGCAGGTATCCTGTTGGTTCTCAAGTAATCTGGCCGGGCTAATTATTGTTGTTGTTGTTGTTTACACAGTCAGACAGGTGTTATTGACTGGTTTGTTTTATCCAAACAACGAGTCCTTCCCAAGGACCTGGGATGGCTGAATTTTATTATCAATGTTGTTGCTGTTATTATTATAGATATCATCACAGAATATAGGCTGTTCCCAGTAAAGTTGCTTTTTGTAATTGGTTGATGGTGATGGTGATCTTCAGTTGAGCAACCAGGGCTGAAGACAGCAAAGTTACTGGAAGAAACGTTGCTTAACCGAAAAAAAATATACGAAAAATGCCAACAAGGAAATGATGATCTGCTATTACAAGTCTAGTCCAACTAGAAGAGGTTATTTAAAAAGAATGTACCAAATTTGGAAAGAGAAGCATCCAGATACAGAAATAACAGAACAAAGGCTAGCAGAACAGAGAAGATTCATAATAAGAAATAAAGTATTCACAGAAGTTGAGCTGGAAGAACTGCAAAGAGCAACAAAGGCTCAAGATATGGAAGAAGAATTACCACCAACCGAAGCAGTTTGCTCAGGCGCAGGTGGAGGAGGTGTTGGAAATAGAGGATACCACTGTTGCTGAACTGTTTCAAAATCAAAACCAGGCAACCTCCCCTTTGCCTTCACCTCAAAAACCCAAATGCCATTTAACAGAAAAGCAACTGCCCAATGGAAGCAAGATCAAGAACCTGGAAGAGAAAGAACATTACAAATACTTGGGCATTCTCCAGGCTGATAACATCGCACACGCTGAAGTTAAAAGAAAAATAGGAAGTGAATACATCAGGAGAGTTAGAAAAATCCTCAAGTCCAAACTCAATGGCGGGAACACCATACAAGCCATAAACACCTGGGCTATACCTGTTAGCAGATATACTGCAGGAATAATAGACTGGACCCAAGCAGAGCTAGAGACGCTAGATCGTAAGACCAGGAAAATCATGACCATCAATCATGCTCTGCACCCCCGCAGTGATGTTGATAGGCTATACCTCCCTCGCAGCTCAGGTGGAAGAGGAATGCTGCAAGTCCAGCAAACAGTAGAGGAGGAGAAAAGAGGACTTGAAGAATATATCAAGGACAGTGAAGAAGATGCACTTCAAATGGTCAGTAATGAGAAACTATTCAACACCAATCAAACAAAGCAGGCCTACAAGAAAGAACAAGTCAAGAACCAAGCAGAAAAATGGAAAAATAAGCCCCTTCATGGTCAATATTTGCACAATATAAGTGGAAAATCAGACATCACCAAGACCTGGCAATGGCTTAAGAATGGCAACTTGAAGAAAGAAACAGAGGGTTTAATGCTAGCTGCACAAGAACAGGCACTAAGAACAAATGCAATAAGAGCAAAAGCCGAAAAATCCAGAACAAACAGCAAGTGCCGCCTTTGTAAAGAAGCAGATGAAACCGTGGACCACCTAATCAGCTGTTGTAAAAAGATCACACAGACTGACTACAAACAAAGGCATGACAAAGTAGCAGGGATGATACACTGGAACATCTGCAAAAAATACAAGCTACCTGTAGCCAAAAATTGGTAGGACCATAAAATCGTTGAAGAAAATGAAGATGTAAAAATATTATGGGACTTCCGACTACAAACAGACAAACATCTGCCACACAATACACCAGATATAACTGTAGTCGAGAAGAAAGAGAAACAAGTGAAAATAATCAACATAGCAATACCAGGGGATAGCAGAATAGAAGAAAAAGAAATAGAAAAAATCACCAAATACAAAGATCTACAAATTGAAATTGAAAGTCTGTGGCAGTGGCAGAAAAAGACCAAAATAATCCCAGTGGTAATTGGCACCCTGGGTGCAGTTCCAAAAGACCTTGAAGAGCACCTCAACAGCATAGGGGCCACAGAAATCACCATCAGCCAATTACAAAAAGCAGCTTTACTGGGAACAGCCTATATTCTGTGACGATATCTATAACAACAGGAACAACATTGACAATAAAATTCAGCCATCCCAGGTCCTTGGGAAGGACTCGATGTCTGGATAAAACAAACCAGTCAATAACACCTGTCTGACTGTGTAAACAAGAAATAATAATAATATGGGACTTCTGACTACAAACATCTGCCACACAATACACCGGATATAACTGTAGCCAAGAAGAAAGAAAAACAAGTCAAAATAATCGACATAGCAATACCAGGTGACAGCAGAATAGAAGAAAAAGAAATGGGGGGGGGGGGAGATCTACAAATTGAAATTGAAAGACTGTGGCAGAAGAAGACCAAAATAATCCCAGTAGTAATTGGCACCCTAGGTGCAATTCCAAAGCACCTTGAAGAGCACCTCAACACCATAGGGGCCACAGAAATCACTATCAGCCAATTACAAAAAGCAACTTTACTGGGAACAGCCTATATTCTGCAACGATATCTAACAGGAACAACATTGATAATAAAATTCAGCCATCCCTGGTCCTTGGGAAGGACTCGATGTTTGGATAAAACGAACCAGTCAATAACACCTCTCTGACTGTGTAAACAACAACAACAACAACAACTTTATTTGTTAGTCACCCCATAACAAATTGTTATCTAGATGGTTCACAACACAGGATTAAAACATACAATAAAAACACATGACAACATCAATACCATCTCTGAGTATCATCTGGATGACACTGCAGTACAGGTTGGTCAATAACTGTCCTAGCCTGAGAGCTTCTCTGGTGGTGCAAAGAGTAAGGTGCTTGGGCTGAAGGTTACGCACACACACACACTCCTCCTGTGTCTTACAGTCATGAACAGATAGTGATGCAGCCCTTCAGATGTCTGTGCATCTCAGCAACCTGGATTCCTGTTACATTGTACTCTAGAGGGAGAGAGCTGTGCATTTGGACTGAACCACTACTTGGCAAACCAGTTCGGTTGCACTGACCGGCTGGCCAATCAGACTGATGAACCAGCTCAAACTGGTTCGCTATTGAACCATTCGATCTGGCCCAATTCACAGAGAACCAGTTCAACCGCAAACTGGTCCATGCATACCCATACAGAGGGAAGGGTTTGTGAGGGTTATGTTAGGTAAGTCATTGCTAGGTGCTTTTGATTCTCTGTTAAGCATCTGTACAATTCCCATTACACTTTCCCCCAGTTACAAATTAAGCACAGAAATAGTTCAAGTGTTGCTGATTTGTAGATGGTTTCCAAAAAGATAGAGTGAGCCAATTTAAAATAAAAGCTTAAAAAGAGAAAATCAGAAGCAGTCCAGCAAGATCACTTAGCTCAGTAGCATTGAACCATGTGTCTTATGCTCAACCATGTGTCTGAATCTCGTAAGAGCAGTTCCACAATCCTGAACTATATAGGCCTTACCTGTTTTTCATTGACAGACATTAGCTACATCCTAGAGTTTGCATGGACATTTTCCAGTGATTTAAAACAAGGAATAATAAAATAAAATAACCAAGAATGCAGCAAAACAATCAATAACTCATTTTTAACATATTTACTATTGTAATCTGTGAATCATGTCTCAGAAGAAGCACATACAGTTATAACGCTATGCCACTATCTGACCAAAATCCTTGTGTTGACTTATATATATCTCAAGGCTCCAAGCCCATGTAGGTTAAAACCAGCAACAGACCAATCACCAGGTAGTGGGATTTTGTTGAATGATGAATGCAGTATAGCAAACTTGTATGTATGAATTAGTTATTGCTAATTAAACACTTTTGAGAAAACTTTTTAAAAATGTTTTTCAATGGATTCAGTTCACTCATTCAGCAGCACATGCAGCAGCACAGTTCACATTCAGCAATGCATGTTTACCAACAAAGGGATGAGAATCAAGTGATATATATGCATTTGTGAACTAGCCTTTAGACCTCCAAATTGGTGTGCATGCATTCACACAACCCATAGAATGTTTCATAGGCAATTCGGTTTTTTAAGTATCTCTCAGTGTGTTCTCTGAACACCGTAATCTTGCAATCTGCTTAGCTGTCAAGTAACTGCTTTGATTTAGAGCATCTTTTCAATGAGAGTCATTTGCTGAAAGATGTTTTTTCTTCCTCATTTGTAGCAGGCCTTTGGAGCTTCACAACCATCCGGAAAAATTTCAGAAGGGTCATAAGAAGCTGGCATGCCATCAGCCTGATAGATAGCTACATAGAATCAGACAGAACCTCCACAGTCAAGTCAATAATTAATTTTCCCTGTCCAAGATTTTTATTGTTTGCTGTATTAAGAAGTCAGGGGTTATCTAGAGAGCATGCTTTAAATACCCATCAAGAACACAAGAACAAGAGTAATAAAATTTAATTTTCATGCAGAGTTTATTGCTCTTTTCTGATTTTATGCTCTAATATGATAATAGAGGTTAAGCAAGTTACATACTTTCATATCTTCAGTGCCAAACTAATAAACTTCTTTTTATTTTAATGACTGTGAAATTTTTTGTTTTGGCCCTCATTTGCTGAAAAACTCACTCCAAAGTTGTGATTGAGTAATATAAAGTTGCAACCCTATATTAGTCTCAGTTCCCACTACTGCTGGCCTGCTTCCAAGCACAATTAAAGTTTTAACCTACAGTATGTGGCTTGGAACTATAATAGGTGAAGGCCCACCTTCACTCACATCAACCTGCCTAATAACTGAGATCATCTCTGCCACCCTTCTCTGGGTGCCCCCACATTCTGAGATGAGTCAAATGACCCCAAATCTCAGAGGCATCATTTTATGCCTGAGAGACATGACTATGGCAGGACTCCTTCCCCTCCACCTGTGGCACCCAGCCTTTGGAATGCACGCCCCAGGAAGGCTGACTGGCACTGAGTCTTGTGCTTTTTTGGTTCCAGGTGAAGACTTCTTAATTTATCCAGGCTTTAATATCTTTTAAACCTTTTAGCTCTGTTTATGCTCTGATAATGCTGTTGCCCCAATGCCTTAACATCATGGTATTGTTTTATTGTTTTTGGTTTTATTTTTTGAAAAGCTGCCTTGGAGTTCATTGGAAGGACAGGGTACTCAATATGTGAACATTTTTTTTAATATATATATATATATATATATATATATATATATATATATATATATATATCTCCCGCTCCTCCCTTTATGCTAAATCAGATTTTTTGGGAGGAGATGTGGAAGACAGTAGAGGCTGAATTACAAGACCAGCCACCAATGAAGCCAGAAGCTGCTACCTCAGACGGAGGAAGCTATGGCAGCAGGGATGTGCCATACTGTCTCCACCATCCACCTCATGGGGCCACCCACCCCTATCCAACCTGGTGAGACTAGTGAGAGGGTCACCACCACAACTCATGCTCTAGTTGAGGTAGTTCATCTCCCGCTCTCTCTACCTTTTCAAAAAGCAAGGACTTTAATTAAGTGGTAGCAGATGCATCCACAAACCCAAGGTAAGGAGAGATCGTGGGGGCCATTGGTGGAGCTGTGAGGAAATGGGGAAATTGTCCTGTTGCACACTCTGCATGGGTCAGGAGGAAAAGAGAAATTGTGGGGAGAAAAGGTGGTTTCCCCCCCCCCGACATGCTTCACACACTATGGGGATGGGGCCGTGGCTGATCAAGCAGCCTTGAGTGCTTTCAGGTTGAGCCATGGGCAGCAACCTTTTGGTTGCACAGGACTTGAAGCCTCAACCAGGAGAATGAGGCAAACAGTCAAGAAACAGGGCTATTAAGTCAGAGTCATGCTGGGGAATGGAAACTGGATAGACTAACCATGGATATCTCATGATCCTGCAATGAGGTCCAAAGGTCAGGAAGGCTTGGAAAAGCAGGTAAAATGCAGCAGGATTAAAGATGCCGAAGTTTAGGCAAGACCTGCTCAACAGGAAGCCTCTTATATTCCTTCTGCTGTAAGGGGAACCCATGAAAGACTCCACCAGGCAGGCCAGCCTTAGGCTGGGATCTGGAGAGTCAAAGCTTGCCACACTACCTCAAGTAGTGGCTTGGACTGGTCCTGCTTGGGTTCAATAGTTTTTAATCACTGATAGTGGATGCCTCCTGTATTTATTTGTATTGCCATTCTTTTCATTTGGTTTTTGTTAATTGTACTGTATTTTGTGGTATTTGTTCTTGTTGTGAGCTGCTGTTAATACAAAAACAGAAATAAAATACATAAATAAAGTAAACCTGGTATGGGTTAGGTTGTAATATGAAGCTTACACCATTTAGCAATAAGGACTTTATTGTTATAGAATACACACATTCAGGTGTAGTTGAGAAACCGTATGCAAAAAACAAACACACACAAAATGTAATTAATCAATGAATTATCTCTCTCTCTCAAATTTGAAATAATTTGTCAAATGAAACGATGGGTAAAATATTTGTGGGCTCCATGTAGGAAGAGCGGAATAGAAATGTAATAAATAAATAAAGTAAGTACAGTAAGTAAGAAAGATCACCAGGGTTCCCTCTAACAGGGATTCCCAGATGTTGTTGACTACAGCTCCCAGCATCCCCGGCTGCAATGGCCTTTGGCTGGGGATTATGGGAGTTATAATCAAAAACATCTGAGAATCCCTGTTAGAGGGAACACTGACCAGGGTCCAGATAAAATTGCTTTGGCTACCATCAGCTCATGGGATGCCAGTTAGTTATGCTGTCCCCCACCCCAGTGGTGTAGCCAGTCATCACTGGCTATACCAGTGGAGTTGGGGACAGCATAACTACTGTGATCTGCTATACTACTTCTCTCCAGACCTTTTTATCGGGGAAATTAAAACATAGAAAGAGGGAATTGCAACAAAGAACAGACGTTGCGACGTACTGTGATCTGGATATGCAGTAATCTCCTGCAGTGGTTTGTCAAATTGTGTGCACTTTTCAGATTTAAACAGGAAAAAAATTAATTTTATAGAGATGAGCAAGTAAAGGTGTGTGTTACATGTTTCAGTTAAGAACAATTTCAATCTTCATAAAATGCTTTTATGTAGTGGAGAGGATAGCAAACATTATAGGCTAATATATATCATCATCATCAATTCATCATCAGGCTAATATATTCATATTGATGACATCTTAGAGCTGGAGACTGTCATGGAAGAGAACAGGTTCCACCAATATGTTTGGAACATGGCCCAATGGGAATAGCTATTATAAGTAAATGGCAATTCTGATTAACTTAATCTTCTCCTTGGCATCCCATCTAGGACTGGCACTGGCAGACAGTCAGTCAGAACTATTTTGTTGGGTTTATTGTTATGTTGCAGAATGTGAAGCCTGGCCTAATGGAGCCACAAACCACTTTCCAGTGGTTACAGACATATGCGTTCTGGTCACAGCTATATTGGCCTGAAGTAAAGTTTTCCTCCATTGCAGAGAAGTTTCTATCCAATCCATTACTCTATCAATCCATTGTATTATCACAAAGGAACAAACGATAATTTTGGGAGCAAATGGAAGAGGAAAAGCGGGGGGGGAGCGTTGAATGAAATAAAGCTAAATATGGTAACATATTCTGTTGGTCCAGACTGACCATCATAAGGAAATCAAAGCTGGCAAGAACATTGAAACAGACAAATTTCTTTTGTTGAAATGTTGTTAGGCAGCCAAAGAGCATCACTTACCTGACAAATTAGGAATGGAATATTGACAACCAAGTAAATGAAATGGCTGTGCACTTTAACCTTAGATTCTCCAGTGCCTCTGTTTCACAACCACAATCAGCTTGAAATGGATGCTGCACTGTTTTGTACTGAAAGAAAAGAGAAACCAATGACTTCATTATGAGAGCTACTCCTGAGATTTCAAGAAAGGCTGAAATAGCCAGTCTAATGATTCATGGGGACTCTGCCTCAGATGCAGCGGCTCCTTGGCATATCGGCTGAGTTCTTATTGCACCTGCATGTTCAAATGAAGTCTCTAAGGGAGGCTCGGCCCTAAAAACATCTGAGATTTATCTTTACCTCTCAGCTAGGTGCACCGGGCATTACTCATTTTGCATTCTTTAGGGCAATTTTGTACTATTAGAGCTGGTTGGGCAAATATATCACAATACACCTATGGGGTATTTTTATATTAGGAGCATATTTCTCAGAAGCAGGTTCTGTGATTTACTAGAGATGGAAGTACAGGAAGGAGACTATAGCACAGATGGAAGCAGGTCTGGATCTGTCATAGAATGTGATAACAAAGAATGTATTTCAGATGCACAGCAAACTGCATCCTTCCTAAAAAATACAATAGTTTTATCAAGGAATTTTCAGAAAGAATGTTCAGCTTCCACCTTCACTCCTGTACCCAAATATAAACATGAGCCATGAATGAAGCAACCAATCAAGTTCTTTGAAATGCAGGACATTTATTCAAGGAGAATATTTAGCTTCCATGCTCTTTCCTGGATCCCCCAATTGGACAAAGTCCTTTTGATCAAATTGTGAATAGATGTTGTTCTCATTTATAATTGAGAGGCTGGATAATGCAGCTGAATGTGATGATGGGTGTTGACCTTTCTTCAGACCTTCCAAGATCTCTGGGTGAGAGAGGAACTGACAGAGAGATTGGTTGCAGAATCAGGCCCCCACCAACCACTGTAGTCAAGATCAGAGATGAAGAAACTAATAGAACCTATCTAGACCATAAAGAGAATCAGAAAGGAGGAACCAGTAGCAGTCAATTGGCGGGTCCTGCACATGAGGCCAGAGGAAGCCAGAAGGAGGAGGCAGATGAAAAAGGAGAGAAGGAAATGATGACCTTGAAGCTGTTTGAATTCCTGACAGGCAGACCCAAGCCTTTTTAGCTGCCAAGGAGGAAGTCCCTGTGAAGAGAAACAAGAGCACAAAGACAGATCCCTTGTGAGATAACAAAGGGAGGAACTGAAGATCCAGAGAGAGGGGAAGAGGAATCCAGACTAAGATAAGGATAAGATCAAGCCTGTTATTTAAAACCTCAAAAAAGCTTATCACAAAACTGTACTTGGTTTTCAGCTTTGATCCTTTGGTGCCAATGTTTCTAGCCTGCAACCCTAGCCCTCTTTGATGTAGAACTCCCTCCTTGGGAGGAAAATGAATTTACAATGAATCTAGTGAAATGAACAGTATTGCCAAGCTATTCTTCAGAAGAAAGGGTTCTGTTAAAATGAGTTGAAAGTCGATTTCTCATACCTAGCAGGAATTGTCATAAGAAGGTTGTGTTGGCTTTATGGGGTTCAGTGGTGTAGTAACCTGCCATGGTAATTATTACTCCTAACAATATTGGCAAATTGACTAAGTTGAAAACAATGCATTCAGATTCCTGATATATTGCAATAATGCTATCTTAAAATGTGGCTAATACAGCAGAAATGTTTATTCCATGTCTATCGGACACCTTGGAGAATGTTGAATAAGAGATGGTTGCAGACTGCTAGGTTTTGGAGGTGTAATTTGTATGAGGGTACACTTACACATATGGTTTGGTCCTGTCCGGTTATCTTACCATTTTGGCTTGAAATGCATAAGGTAGTTAATATGACATTGGAGTTATCATTGTCCATGAAGGACATTCATATTTTATTGGGTACATCCCCAGCTTATAGAATTTAGCACTACATCAAGAACCGTGAATTCTTTGTGCTTTGGGTGTTGCCAAAAGGATTATAATACAACACTGGAAGGACAAATTTACTCCTGAATTACCACTTTGGATTACTGATATATGTTCTTTGTCAGCATTTGAACTGGGTCTTTTGCGTCGGCAAGGCAAAGAAGAGGAATTTTTAGCAATTTGGTCAATCTTGAATGAACTGTTTATGCTTTGAAATGTAACTCAAATATCCTTGAAGGTGTGTTGTTTTTGTTTTATCCCCACCCCCCACCCCACCACTGCATTGGTTGTATCATAATATGTTAAGTTGTGTTAAGGGTCTTTTTCCCCTTTTGAGTTAGATTTTCATGTATTGTTATAGTCCTTATGTCTTTATATTGTAACTTTATTGCAAAAAAGGGAAAATATTGCAATAATGCTGACTTTGCTGTGTTCCAAGCATGCAGTGGTGTGCTTGGAACACAGAAAAACATCAACCAGACTCCATCGCTTCTAGAGTTACCCCTTGCCCTCTTTATACACACAGTTCTGTTCAGTCATAGTACCTGCAGAGAGAGTTCTTCCTCAAGATCTCTTAAATATGAGGGTGACAGATTATTTTTTAAGTCTACCAAGAAAAATCTTGTATTAGCAGAGCTGGGAAGAACAGATGAGTAGAGCCAAAAGCACTACTAATTTTATTTTACTTATTTATTGTGAGGCTCTCAATCTTTTTAAAAGGAAATGCAACAAATGAAGAAACATTCATTCATTCAGTGCATTTATAGACCACTCTATACAAAAGGTCCCTGGGTGGTTCACAATATAAAAACCATTAAAACATTAATGTAATTAAAACAATTTAAAATAAACTCTAAAAACTGAAAAATTAAAACTATAAACTAAAATCCTGACTAAACAGGTATTTTAAACTAAACATTCAGAAAAGGGAAAACACATTAGGAAGTGTAATGGAATTACATTAGGAAGTGAGTTCCAGAGTCTAGGGCCACTCTAGAAAAGGCCCAGTTTCAAATCGCTACCACTTGAGCACCAACTGGACTTCTCCAGATGATCTTGAGAGTCGATAGGGTTGACAAAGAAAAAGGCATCCTCTTAAATATCACGGCGCGCGCGGCAGCGTCAGAGACGAGCGTGCGGCGCGCAGGGCGCATGCGCACCACTAGCGCTCGTCTGTGGGCTTTAGGAACGACGAGGGCAGCATTGGAGGCATTTTAAGACAACGACAGGGGCAGGCAGGGGCGGCAGAGAGGAACTCTGCCGCCCCAAGAAGATTCCTTGATCGGAACAGCGCCGGAGGGGGAAGAGCGGCGGGGGGGGGTAAGTACTACCACCACCCCCCGCTTAAAGCGACAGGCCCCCCCTGTGCCAGTCTGGGGGGCCTCTGAATCTTGCACACCCCTACTCCTTGCAGAGTTTACAAGGGTCAAAAGAACTGCTCCAATGGCAACAGCAAGAAAAGATGGTAATGAACTGCTCCAATGGCAACAGCAAGGCATCTTGATGCTCGGCTGGTGCTCCAGTGATCTGTTGCCTTCAGTGTCTGCCTCATTAAAGGGCCACCCATGCCTGTAGTGCATGTGCAGTTAGTCTAGATGTCAGCCAGCCTTTTGGATCTACTCCCCAAGTAGTTCTCTGGCTTCACTCAAGGAGGAAGGGTAGTTGTCTCATGTAAATTATCCAAATTCAATCAATTAATACAAATTAAGATTTCTATAATTGACAGAACTATATGTGGCTTCATAAATTCACATCTCACCTGTCTCTTGTTCACTAGTTGAACAGTTCCCCTCACCAAATTAATTTGGTGAAATCCATGCATTTGTTTTTGCTGTCGATTTGCTGCTGATGCTAATCCATATTTAGTCAGTCATTTTGAAAATTACTTTACTCTCAAACACAAACCTTTAATCGCTGATAAATTGCTTTAAAATATTTCTGCAAATGTATCAGATCAAAGCACATCACACATTTGATCAAGCAGCAACAAATGTTATATGATGTCTCAAAACAAACAGGCCACCTCAGACATTATATAGAGGCAAAAACAGGTTTCCTACCAAAGGTACATGCTGGAGGGAACTGCAACCATGTATGGCTTCTTGAGGAGTATACCTATGTTTGCAAACACATTTTGTTGCATTCGTACTTTGTTTCAAAAACCACAGGTGCACAGCATAAAATATTATGTGTGAAGTGGCCCTTAGGGTTGCAACAAGCTATTGTCGCTTTTTGAAAGAATGAAATCAGTAGAAAGCATTTGTTTCTTACTCTAAATATTTGCCCTCAAACATGCACAATTAAAATTCATGAAATTCACCCTAATTTGCTGCAAATTTATTTCAGCCAGAGCTCTAATTTTTTGCTTCTGAGTTTAGCACACATGTGATTAGGCTTCCAATATCCATTCAGTTTTATAGAACTACCTATTTATGAAAATGGAGGATTGAAGCCCTTCCAATGTGGACCCCCAAAGGTCCCCTGAAGCATGAATTTTAATTGCCCACATCTTGGCTTATATAGCTGTAAACGTTATTAGAAACATACAATTATAGACATCTGTCACCTCCAGGAGCTGAAATTCAATATTCTACATCTCCAAATGCTGGTTATATTAGTCTCAAGCACACAGTCTCTCATTTCCTGAATGCTTAACTACAAAATCTCTTTAAAAGCACAAACAATTTTATTAACGCTCAACATTTTTATGTACATAGATAAGTTTATAACCTACCATATCTAAAAGGGCTCGGGGCAGATAACAGCCTTCTAAAACCAAGAGTAGTATTACAGCAAATGTAGAATAAATATAAAAATATATTTAAAAGAACATGGTTCCAATATACAGTACAAAGGGTTATATTCCCACCCAGCAAACAGATGCACCACCACAGGTTTGATAGCACCAGTAATATATTAAGGCTCTGAATTGGGTTTTGCCCACTTCACACAAAACTGATCAACAGTGTCAAAGCTGATGATTGCTCTGGAGCTACATACATGCACCCAGCCAAACACAATTATTCTCATTCGTAATGCTAGATAATGGAGGCAGAAGTCCTTCAAGAAGAATGAAGAGTACTGCACTTAAAGCTTCCAGTCTAGCAACAGTCTTGTGGGTGGAAAGAAACCCGTTTTGGTACACCAGCACCATTGCTGGATCCAAGTGTTATCTTAGAGCATGCCATCTTCTGCATGATCCCCACTGCACATTAAGGTCATCTGAGGAGGGCCATCTTCAGTTACCACAAGCACATCTGGTGGTGACTCAAAGGTGGGCCTTCTCTGTAGCTGCTCCTGGGCTATGGAATGCACTCTCTGCAGAAATCCATAATTTGAATTCATTATTGGTTTTCAGGAGAGTCCTATCTGTTTGGCCTGGCCTTCCAGGGCTTTTAAATTGTTGTGAATGTTTGGCCTGGTCCTCTAGGGATTTTTAACTGTTTTAAATGTTTTAATTGTTAATTGGTTTTATGTTGTTTTTACCGTTTTTGTTGTTAACTGTTAATTGATTTGAATTGTTTTTATTTTGATGTAAATCACTCTGAGCCATTTCTGGAAGGGCAATATATAAATCAAATAAATAAAATGAATGAATGATTGAATGAATGAACAAATAAGTGCATATGCAAAGCAACAAATATATTTCAATAAAATATTATTGTGAGTATATATGGAGAGGAGAGCTGGTTTGTGGTATCAAGCACAACTTGTCCCCTTAGCTAAGCAGGGTATGCCCTGCTTGCATATGAATGGGAGACTAGAAGTTTGAGCACTGTAAGATATTCCCCTCAGGGGATGGAGCCACTCTGGGAAGAGCAGAAGGTTCCAAATTCCCTCCCTGGCATCTCCAAGATAGGGCTGAGAGAGATTCCTGCCTGCAACCTTGGAGAAGCCACTGCCAGTCTGTGAAGATAATACTGAGCTAGATAGACCAATGGTCTGACTCAGTATATGGCAGCTTCCTATGTTCCTATGCATCACTAACTGATGTGTTTCCAGGTGGGGATTTGACAAATGAATGAAAGTGTTCCAAGACAGCCCTAGCTTTGCAATGTGCAAGAGTGACTCCAGGAGGGAGGGGACAAGTGCCCCCTCAAACAAGTATCTCACTGTCCCCAATTTCTGTTTCAGAAATCTAAAATGTGGGACACAGTTTGCTCACCCAGAAATGCATTTTGTACATTCTGTGCCCCTTTTCAGTTTTTCCCCCCTAGGTTGTCACTGGGAATGTGACACCCATCACATTTTCTGGACAGAGACAGAAAGGGCTAAAAGAAGTGTTGCATTTTGAATTCCATGGGGAGAGAGCTCTGTTAGCTGAAAGCGAAGCACTTTCATTTGCAGGGACTCTGTGGGAATATGATGCAGGGTTAATAGATTTGCTGCCAACTTGCTTCCTATTGCTTCTATATTTGTAAATATTATAGCAGTATTGTAAGTCTCCAGTGCTCTCCAATCCTTAGGAAACTAAACTCTGAAGCCAAACAGGACTTTCCCAGCCAAACCTTTTCACAGCTGGGAAAGTGGGGAGCACATAGCACTATGATCCTAAAAAGAACAGAATGGAAATAAAATAAATAAGCTGCTGTTAGCCCTTAGACTCTGCTGTTTGTAAAGTTAACTTCAACACAGTAAAAGTAAAATATCAAAAGGTGAATTAAATTTAGGACTGACCTACAATTAATATTAAAATATAAACCTTTAGAAAAAATGAGATATTTCCCCATCACATTATCTGATTATTTAAAAAATACACCATTAAAGCAAAGAACTATAGTATCTATTAACATAATAAGATCAAAATATTAATCTTATTTCTCTTTTGCTGCTGTTAGTATTTCCTGAATGATCAAAATGGACAATCATTTTAATAATCATCTTGTCCTTCATTTGCATGAGATATTTTGAGAAGAATTGAAGAAAAGGTTTTGATTGTATTTAGTCCTCCTGATAAAACCCATTAGGGTTTTCTTGACAGTAAGGACCAGAAGAGCCCTGCTGGAGCAGATGCAGGTCCATCTAGTCTGCCGTCCTGCTTGTTATACCATACTGACCCACCAGATGTCCCTGGGAAGCCCACAGCCAGCCCACTGTTGCCTCTCGGCAACGGATACACAATGCATGCTGCCTCTGAATCTGGAGGTTCTGTATAACTATTATTTATTTATTTAGCAATAGCACTTACATTTATATACCGCTCTATAGCCAAAGCTCTCTAAGCGGTTTACAATGATTTAGCATATTGCCCCCAACATTCTGGGTACTCATTTTACCGACCTCGGAAGGATGGAAGGCTGAGTCAACCTTGAGCCCCTGGTCAGGATCGAACTTGTAACCTTCTGGTTACAGGGCAGCAGTTTTACCACTGCGCCACCAGGGGCTCTTAAATATTATTCCATAAGTTTTTAGGTACAGAGGCTTTATGAGGTGGCTTCCAACATGGCAATTCCATAAATGGTAATTTAAGGATGGAATACATTTTCTAGCTGGTATGGCAGGTGCTCCTGTTGAAGCTCTAGTTGCTCTCTGAAATGGAAAGATGGCTGGTGTGGTTAACAAAATCATAGGGAAGTGAACAAAACCAGTTTGCCAGGTTCCATTCGAGTATGCTGGTGCAGCTGTGGAGGGTGGGGTCTCCTTAGTCTCCCTCTCCCCCTGCTGGCCTCCCTTAGCACTGCATGGACCTTCAGCCCATTTTCAGGCCATTCCAGCCCTTTTCCAAGTGGCAGTGGCCATTTGGGAGGCTGCTGTTTATGCTCCCTGGCCATCTGCGTGGCTGGGGTCATCACCCAATAACACAGATGGCTAGTGGGCATGCATGGTGGCCTCAAAAATGGCTACCTACTAATGGGGCCAGAAATGGCCCAAAAGGGACTGAAAACAACCGGGAGAGGCCGGAGGTGAGATGAGGAACACCAGGAGACCCCCCCACACACAGCCACAGCAGCATCCCCAAAGCCCCACAATGGTGGGAAGTCCACCATTTTAAAATAAAAATGTTCATCCCCCCCAAGCCACACCCAAACCAGTTTGGAATCGGGCCCAGCTCTAGTGTGCACAGAACCAGACTGGACTGGACCCAGCTGCAAAAGCAATGAGGAATAGGGATAAATACAATAATGCTGCTTCCACAGCCATCGAGTTTTAGAAGCATCAGGCCTTCTCTTGCAGTTTTACTGCAGTCACACATGGAGCCTTACAGCTGTGTTAGACTGTGTATCATGGCAACCAGTAGCATTAAAAACCAACAAATAGTTTAAAAGGGCTCAGAGAAGGCCTGAAAACAGAAGTTTTCAAGTCTCTCTTAAAGATTTCTTAGGGAGATAGCCCAGCAGATCTCTTCTGAGAAGGCATTCCAGAGCTATGGTGCCACCACGGGGGGGACGGGACCCCTGTCCCTGGTGCCTGCCAATCAAACCTATGACAACAGGGCCAATAAGCAGAGCTTATGAAGCTAATCTTAATTCTTGAGTGGGTTCATATGGGTTCAGGCATTGGCACTTGAGCTCAGAAGTGAAAAAGCAGCCAATGTAGCTGGCAAAGTATGGGTTTCACATTTTTAAGGTATTCCTGCCAGCATCCTCATGGTTGCATTCTGCACCTATGGTAGGTTCTGAATTTTTTAAAAAAATAATTACTAAAAGCCATTGGTAGACTATCCTCCGTGAGTCTGTGCAGCCCTCTTTTAAAATCATCTAGGCTAGTTACCATCACCACCTCTTGTAGCAGAAAATTCTACAAACGGCACACTGTATGAGGAAGTATGAATATTTGAATCTGCCAATCCATTTCTTTTTATGACGCTGGGTTCAGTATTAAGGCATAAAATATATCTCCATCCACTTTCTCCATACCATGCATACTTTTAAAAATCTCCATCATGTGCCCCCCCTTTTTCTGAACTAAAAAGCTGAAAATGCTTTAGTGTCTCCTTGCACTACAGTCAGATTATGTAGTGTTCTTCTAACTGTACTCCGTACGCTTAATAACAGATTAACTTGACAGTTATAGAGAAACCCATTCAGGAAATGTAGTTTGAACTGAGTTACATTTTCAAAGGATTGATTAGTTTGCTCTTCTAATCATGCATTGTAGCCTACTGCAAGGAGTTGTGTTGCCACAGCGTATTCACCTAACAGCATTGCAATTGTCTTTGGTAATTGGACCCAGAGCTGGTTATGATGCAAAGGGGATGTAATAGGTGGTGTGTGCAGGGGTGGAGGAATATTCATTATAAGATGCACATACTGCTAATATAAACCCTTCCTTTTCCCTAGTCACTAAAAGCTTGCCCAAATAACAACGTTTAGGGCAAGTCCAGATATTACTTCCCACTGCATTGGCAATATAATGTATGAGCTTGTGGATGTCAGTTATAACAAATGTTGTGATCATGGAGATAGGACCTTTCAAGACAATTGTTCTTAACAATAAATAAGGCCTTCCACACAACCATATGGGAGTGGATTGAAGGGTAAGAGTGCTCCTATCTCAGCAGCAAAAGACAATCAGAGCCTCTGTTTGGGTCAGCAAGCTCAGGTAACAGACGATCAAGCCAGTTGAGGCATCCATTGCTGGAACTGGTAGCTGGAAGCATGGGAAGTCTTCTGAGGCTTACAGACCTTCCCAGCATGCTTTGCACTGCCAATAGACTGGAAAGCACCATTATATCAGCAACTGCCCTCTGGCCATGAAGAAGTAGGGGGCAGTCCCAGCCTGCTAAAGCTTTTGCAGAGTTGTGTTGCAGCATGGCACATTCATGGGAGCCCCTCTCCATCATTTCCAGGCCTGCTGTTGTTAGAAAAGGTAAGTGGATGCACAAGACCAGAAAAGCAAGGTTGGAGAATTCTCTTCTCCCCCTACCTTGGTTAAGAGCAGAGTACAAGAGCTGGGCTACTCTGCTTTGAGCAACCTGGGTTGGAGGGATTTTCCAAGTGCATACAAACCAGGATCCTAATTTTGATGATTGTGTGAACAGACCTACTGTGTCATTATGCAGGATTCAAACATCTACTTCCAGGGTAACACTTCTGTGGCAAGAATAATATCTGTTCCTAGCACTCAGAAGACAATATTTTGTCAATAGGTAAATGTATTTCCTCCATCAGCTACTCAGGACCATAGCAATGTGGGAAGGCTGAAGATACGACCCACTCAGGATTATTCTAGGTTTATTTGATCAGGATTATTTATTAGGTATGTGCAGACAGGTTCAACATTGACCCAGGCCATGCATAGGCCCATTGCACAGAAGCGGCAGCCTCCCAAAGGGGCACCGTGCTGGAGGGGAAGGCCCAAACAGGCCAAAGAACAGCCAAATGAGCCAGTTTTGAATGAATGGGAGGCCGGTGGGGGAGAGGAAACCTCAGCGGACACACACACCCCCGCAGCCTTGGAGAACACACACCCCCAGAGAGGGTAAGATTTTAAAAATTATAGATATAGATATAGATATAGATATGCTTGTGAACCACGCCCCACCAGCACTGAACGGGGGGGGGGGGGGTTCGAAGGGATGCCAGACTGAACTGGCCCGGTCCAGATCAGGTCTGGTTCAACTTCAAACCGAACCAGATCATCTGTTTCCATGCACACCCCCATTTTTATTTTTTATTATTAAATCAGGTTTATTCAAGTTGCCTCTGCTTAGTTCCATATATCTACCTAGAAAGCAGCTTCTTAAAGGGCAGCCTCGTGACTTGAAGCCTGGTGCTGCTGCTTCTCCTCTCCAGTTGCTCCAGCTTTGTCTGTTGCTGATGCATAGATATCAGAGGAGCTGATGGAGAAGGAGGGGCTTAAAACCTGGGGGTTCAGGAGGTGTTGTCTCCTGGGATCCCATCCCTGGAGTTTCCACTAGCTCGAGTGGGGCTGGTTCTAGTCCTGCCTCCTCAGGGTTCAGTTCCAGAACTTCCTCAGGCTTCGATTTGTTGTTGGGGCCTGCAGTGGTGTCTGGTGCAGGCTCTGTATCTTCGGAATCATACTCTGGGGTTCCCTTGGGCTCTGAGCTACCCTCAGGGCCTGGGGTTGGGTCTGGTGCTGGCCCTGTCTCTTCAGGGTCTGACTCTGAGTAACCGGTGAGGGCAGGGCTCATGACACTAAGAAGGAAATTTGTGCCTTCTTCTGTTCTGGCCAATGAGATGTGCAAAGATCCTGGGATAACTTATAAGTACCAGGCCCTTATTTTTACAATGTATACAATTAAATGTTAATTTGTATTAAAAGTATTATTAGGTTCAACTTCAAACTTATTAGGTTCCCTCTCCCTCTCTCCTTTGAAGAGGAAAGGGTTAAGCAGCCCTCAGGGACACATATTTCTTCAAGTGAATAGTCGTTTAGGAGGGAACGGAAAGCACTCAACACCCACCCACATACACACTGCTTCTGTTGGACTGTGGAAGAAAGAAGAGAAATAAAACTATTTCCCAAGCTCTTTGCACCCCCACAGGGATAGTTCTGTTGTTGGAGTACTGCAAGGAACTGCAGCCATTTATTATATATAGTTGTTCTTCTTTTTTTTTTTTTACAGGGGATCAGTGTGATTCCTCTGTCCTTTACTTCAAAACTAATTCACCATGCAGTGTTGCAAAATATAATCAAAGATGCACTAGGTTTGCATCATGAATTGTTCAGTTGTACAATCTGGACTATTCTGTAGTCTAGACTATAAATATAATGTTTCTATTACTCTGGAAAACACTGTATTAATTTCACACTTTTTCTGACCACAAATACATAATTCATACAAGGTTTACCACTGTATCATCAACTACTGAAATATCTCAAGCAAGGACTTAAATGTGAATATTAAAATGTTGGTATCTTACCTTAAAAATAGCAGGTTATGGCTTTTCATACTTTCACCCCAGGAGAAAAAATACATCATCTTGGCTCCTGCATTTAATACATAAAAGAGAAATATTGCTAAGTGTGACTAATTTATCTTCTTAAGTGTCAGTCGCTGGTTATAAAATAAAAATTGTGCTATAAAATGTATTACTGGTGTTTTTGTTGCTGAGGAAAACAAAGGCAAGCCAAACAAAGTGCCAGACTGCATCTTTTATTTCCCCCCCTTTCCTTTTTAAGGGACATGGTATTTGGTTTGTTGAAGACTATTTAAGCTTTTTCTCAGATAATAAGTACCACAGAAAAAGTAAGAAGTTTGGACTTCAAACCTTAGACTCCCTGCAGAATTAATCACTTGAAGGCTATAAAGTTGAGCTAGTGTGGGAAATAATTCATACCAATGCATGTGGAGCTGCTTCTGTGTGATCTATATAAAGGTACAGGCTGGCATAAGAACTTGAGAAAAGCCCTGCTGGATTAGACCAAAGATCCATCTAGTCCAGCATCTTGCTTCACACAGACCAACCAGGTACATCAGGGAAGCCCACAAACAAAGGGAAATGGGCAGCCACTCCCTCCCTTTGGTATTCTCTAGCACTGGTGTCCAGGGGCATGCTCCCTCTGATCATAATGGAAATATACAACTATCTAGGCTAGTAGCAATTGATAGTGCTATCCTTCATGAATTTCTTTAATCCCTATTTATACATAGCATTTTACATAGCATTCCAGGTTCCAAGTTGCACCATAGATTTATTTAAGAACATTACTATATTGACAATGTTATTCTCAACCCCTTTCCTAACTATTCCTAGCATGGAATTAGCCTTCTTTACAACTGCTGCATGGTGGGTCAATATTTTCAGTGAGCTGAAAATGGAGACCATCACGACCCCAAGATCCTTTTCCTGGTCACTCACTGCCAACTCAGACTCCATCATGTGTATAACCATATCATATACTTTCCGGGTTTGCTCACAGTGTGCTTCTACAGGTGATGCATGCAATGAAGGCACATTGGCTCATGAACATGGGTGCCATATAGCTATTATATATTTTGAAGAATTGGTTGGTTGGTTTGTGTGAAATAAAGTCATACTTCCTGATGACCTACAGGTACCAAATTTTGCATAAACAATCCTGCCACTAAAATTAGTTAAATGCACTACTCTATACTGGAATATGCTCTGTGCAGATGTATTTGTTTTTTAGAAGAAATTCTGAATATAATCATATTTTAACTGTTATTTTTAACAGTTTTTAACACTCAATTTTTAACACTCAATAATCAGATCAATAATTCAAAAATGACATCATGCCCAAGAGAAGCAGAAGATCTTTACTATGATTCAAATTTACAATATATGGTAAATATTCAACAAAATTATTCAATATTTGAAGTTGAGATGCCTCTCAATACCAGTTGCAGGGGAGCAACAGCAGGAGAGTAGGCATGCACATACCTCTTGCCTGTGGGCTCCTCACAGGCATCTGTTGGGCCACTTTGTGAAACAGGATTCTGGACTGGATGGGCCTTGTGCCTGATCCAGCAAGGCTGTTCTTGTGTTCTTAAATCCCACAAATTTCAAACTTATTTTACTTCCCTTTTGCAAGCATGTTAGTAAAAGATATATAAACACTTGACCGCCTTAAGTTGGTTGGTTTGCCACACTAGATGTTAAAGATAGAGGCATGTATGGGGGGGTAGTTTTGATGGAGAGGTGGACTGTAACAATAAAATAAATAAATAAAATTATGTATGTTGCCCAGCACATGTGGCTTTTTCAGAATTGCACAGCTATTACAAATATTTATGAGGAAGCTGCTCCTTTCCTCTGCTCTAAGGAACAGGAAGGCAAGGATGAAGTACCCCTTCTCCTCCATTTCTTAGGCACTGGAAGAGGCAAGGCTTCATGTGAACCCCCACAAGAACCTAATCGGGCCTCAGAGCTGAAGTGCCTGCAGTATGTGGTAGGAGGGGGAGCTGTGAAACTTCTACCCAAAAAGGTGACTGTAATGGCATTCATACCTGAATCATAATCTAAGTGATAGATGAGGCAGTCCTAGTGGGGTACTACAGTCAGTTTATCTCCTGATTTGCCACTTTGGCTAACCCATTGACTGAGATGCTATATAAACAGGCCCCTGGTCCCCTGCAATGGGCTGAGATGGGGCAAGAGGCTTTCTACAGCTTGAAGAAGCAAGTCACCCAAGGCCTGATACTAAGAAGCCTGGACTTCAATCAACCTTTTATTGTACAGAGGAATGCACCAGCAACAGGCATTGAGGCAGTGCTATCACAACAGGTAACAGGACATAAACACACCATACATTACATAAGTTGGAAACTGCAAGCAGCCGAACAACGATATTCACCACTGAAAAGGAAACCTTAGACTTCAATTAAATCCACTTCAATACTATCTGACAATCTATTCATGTTAATAACAGATCACACACCCCTCCAGGGGATGCATAAAATTGACATAGAGCTCTAAGGTGGTATATGTCTTTGTTACCCTTCAGGTTCTCAGTGATACACCAGAAGAGGTCAGCTAACAGAATGAGGATTATTTTTCATGGACCTCTGAATATGACACACCCACAAAACGAGAGGCTGGCGGGGCGGTCCAGCCACCATCCCCTCACTACTTACTTCAACAGCTGGAGGTGGTCTCTGACTTGATAGCCACACTCTACAGTGGTCCTGTGGCTGGAGGAAAAGCTGAAGAGGCCCATAATTGGGCAAAGAGTTGGAGCCCACCCAGTATGGCAAGCCAGAAGGGAGCTTGGGAACAAAGCCGGTGATGCCCGATGAAATCAGTGCCGAGAAGGGGAAGGGGCGGGGAGGGAGGGGAGGGGAAGGTGAGTGGGAGAGTGGGAAGCAGGGCATGGACACACCAGGGTTGGGGTTGGACAGTGATGGGGCAGAAGAAGAGGGAAATGCCAACAGAAATCAGCTAATAAAGGCTTCAGGGGAAAAGAATGGTGAAGCCCAGATTCCTAGCCTGCTCCTAGCCTGCCCAGCCTGCTTCTCACTATTTAAGCAGGGCAAAGCCTGTGATGAGGAAGACAGCATCCCTGGAGAGTCTAGGACCTCCAGAGAGAGGCTAGACTCAAGGAGGAGACAGAACCTGGCAGGAGGAGGACCAGGGTGAAATCATCCCCTTCCCCTGCAGTTGAGGCCCAGCCAGAAAGTAATGGGGCAAGGCAAGACTCTAGGCACTGACCTTGTCACCACACAATTAATTTACAAATGTGAAACCTAGAGCTGGTGTGCTATATATATATATATATTAAGCCTGTGCATGTTCAGAAAATTATGATTTGGATTCAACCCAATCCAAATTTGACAATATTGGATTTGGATTCTATGGGCTCTGACAATATTGGATTAGGGATCAGATTCAGAATCCAAATCCAAATTCTGACTTAAATTGGGATTTCCCCCACATGGTGGTCTATTGGGAAATTTAAAAAATCACTAAAAATCACTTATTGGTCCTAGAGCCTTCAATCCTGCCAAACTTGTGGGAAAGGAGGTCAGAGCCCTTTGTCACAAATTTGAAGAAAATTGGTCAATCTCATGATTTGATGAATTTTTGAAATTTTTGAAAAAACTAGCTAAAAATCATGAAATCTGGCCTGTTTCAAGCCAGAACTTTACAAAAACTTCTGAAACTGAAAAGTCCCCTTGGACAATCATTCCACCAGCATTTGGAGGAATCTGCCCTTTGCCTCCATTAAAAGGGGTAACAGCATTCCTTTTTTGTCCCTTCTTTTATATTTCCTGAATGGATGGGAATTCAGTTATAAAATCTGGTGCACATGATGTCCACATTGGCAGGACTATGTGTCATTTTTTTCAAAGCTCTGGTTCAATCTCCTGGTTTGGGATGAACTTTTGAATTTTTTCTTTTAAAATGGCTAAAAAATGGTGAAACCTGGCTTATTTCACCAGAACATCACAAAATAATTCTGAAACTTTTTTTCTGAAATTCTGAAAATTCTCCTTGGACCATTATTCCACCAGAATGATGATGGCACTGGTCATAAATTATTTGGTGGCACTGGCACATTTGTTAGTAAGGTGGGAACAGGCCTTCTCTGTGGCTGCCCCAAAGTGTTGAAACATACTCCCTGTCAATATAAGCGCTCCTCCATCTCTGGCTCTCTGTGTTAGGCAGCTTCTAAATGTGACTACTACTACTACTTGATTGATTGATTGATTGATTGATTTTTATTTTAAAAATCTATTCTTCAGATATTCATTGAAAATAAAAGAAGTCATATAGAAAGCAATAAAACCACAGTCCTTAGAAAGGACTGAGACCTTTTAGAGATTTCCAAACTCTTTCTGCTTTGGCACAATTAGACACACTATTGCATACAGAATATAGTGTTGGGGGGCAGGGGGGCAGAGGGATGCCTCATTCATGAGGAAAAAATACAATAAAAATGGAAATTAAATAAAAACAAGATTGCATCTATTCAATACATGAAAGCCTGTGTTCCTTGAAGCTTAGGAGCCATTGTAAGACTAAAATAAGTCAGGTTCATTCAATTATTCATGGCTACACATCAGTAGTGAGCAATTACTGCCTTTGGTTATAAGTATTGGCACTGAACAAATAAACCAGATGCTTCAGTGAAATAAAGTATGTAAAACTGGCAAAATGTTAACATTGGTATGTGCCTACTTTCCACTTTGCAGAGCACTGATATTCCAGAGGTGAGGTGCTGCTCAGTTTTTTGCTTCCTCTGAACAAGATTTCATTAGAGGCTGATAATGTATTTGAATATCTGATTTACTTACACACATACACACTAAGCATTAAGTGGAGTTGAAGGAGCTGAGCTCCTAAGGGTCAGCTACGAGTTACATCTGTTAAGAGTATAGCCTGTTTGGGGGCTCCCAGTATCATCCCTGCATGTAATTTTGAACTATAGGCTTGTAGTTTCCATTTTTTACCCTCTTAAACATGGGCTTACCATTTGATTACATGAGCTGACTCACGAGGGTAAGTTGCTTAGCACGCAACATGGGGAAAGATAACCCCAGGTCAAGCCTAACCCATGACTGAAAAAAGACTATTCCTCATGACCTCCTCTCTGATTCAAGCACAGATGAGAATGCTGAAGTAGACACGAGTTAAGAGTTATTCCTTCAACAAGAGTAGCCAAAAAACTCCCCTCTATATTGGCACATCGGATTAGCCTTCTAGCTTATCACCTTCACAGAAAGAAGCATATAAGATAACATTATTATAGGTCAAAATACAATACAATGAATCATGATCTCACAAAAAATGTCTGTGTAGCTATACATCTATATTTCTCACTCCTTTAATTTTCTTTCATTGCATTAAGGATCAGTAAGAGCCTTCTATACATTGAGACCCTGCTGTGTTACATGGACCCTGTTCTTCTCTTTCTCACAGAACTGAGTAATCTCAAAAGACTAATGATTTAGGTAAGATGAAAAGAAACTTTAAAGTGTCTTAAAATTGCCTAATATTCTACTTTGTAGATAACTAAAAGGAGAAAAACACAGCAGTGTGTGCCAACCTCTCTAACTGCATAGTAGAATAACAAAAGAAATTAGATACTTTTCATCATTTAAGCACTCCAGAATGTCTTATCTAGTAATGCTAGATATTCAGAAGAGATTTGCATCCACTTCTGTCTTAAAAATGATTCTGTTTCTTATCTGTCTCTCTAGACACTCTCATCTCTCCCCACTCCTGCTTCAGTTATATTGTTGGAGTATACTGTGACACTCTTTTTCATTCAAACATGCAGAACAATGAATTAATGAATGAGATGAAGGCTTCATCTTGTGGACTGGACCTGCCTTGACTGAATGCAGCCCTTCACTGGGCTAGGCAAATTAAAGATATAAGCATTGCAAGGCTGGGAAATGGAAGACTCCCATGCACCTAGATATTGGCAAACAAAATAATTCTCTGGCAACATTATTTGCAAGCCAAATCCACGCAGAGCACAAGAAATACGGCCACAGCACAATAAAACAAAGCAATCAGGAGGAACATGCCAGCTTCTATAGAAAAAAGTAGCTTCTTCCTGAGCTAGGTGATCTATTTCTAAATGTAGAAATACTGTAAGATATTGTACTAAAAAATTAGTTGTATGGCATGTTTTGCTGTGTCAACATGCCAGACACTGAGCAGAATATAATCAGGTCTTTGAATTGCCACCCATGGTAGACTCATAATATTAAAAACACCCACACAGACATAGCTTTAAGCAATGTAAAACATCTTTAGAGCAAGATGTACAGCTACTGGTTTTGATTAACTGAAAGAAGAGGCTGTTTCACATGCAATGTTTTTTTTCCTGGGCCTGGATAATATCTAGCAAGAAGGAAATTGTACAAATGCCATGTTTGAAGATTGCATATTATAAGTGATGATTGATTACCTATGTTTGAATCCCTGCACAACAAATGTTCCAGCACATGTGAGCATGGCAATTAAACACTTATACCATTTTCAAAGATAATGGTGTACGTGGGTGTGCAATACCATCATCCCATATGAGAATTTTGTCCAAGGCAGACAAGGTAATAATAATCCAAGTCTTCAAAATACTGAGGATAAAGTACTATGATATGCGTACTATGATATGCCACATGTGGAGCTGACCATCATAATCATCTGGAAACATCAGCCAACATAGAAAATGTCAGAGAGCTGCTCTTGTGGTAGCAAGCCTGACTTGTCCCCATAGCTAAGCAGGGTCTGTCCTACTTGCATATGAATGGGAGACCTGATGTGTGAGCACTGTGAGATATTCCCCTTAGGGGATGAAGCCACTCTGGGAAGAGAGGAAGGTTTCAAGTTCCCTCCCTGACATCTCCAAGATAGGCCTGAGAGAGATTCCTGCCTGCAACCTTAGAGAAGCCACTGCCAGTCTGTGAAGACAATACTGAGCTAGATAGACCAATGGTCTGACTCAGTATATGGCAGTTTCCTATGTTCCTATGATTATAAGTGGAACTAAGGGTCTTATATGGTTGCATTTGCACATAATATAAAATGACCATTAAATGGGGAAGAGGTGGAATTCTATTACATATGAATGCATGCAGCCGCGGTTTCGTGGCAAAAATGACCTGAGGTTTGCTTCACCAAACTCCAATTTGAACTTTCGGTTTTTAGTGAGGTTCACCATTCAGTGGCAGCATTACGTCCAAATGTAAACCATAATTTTGTTCAAGTCCTGGAACTGTAATCATAGATACTAGCTTAACCTTCACAGAGCATCTATGCTCTAGTACTTGATTGCTCCCCTCACCCCCTGCTACAGCCCCTCTTACCTCAGAGAACTCTCCACCCTCACTCCTGCTCCTACTCCTCCATCCAGTTACTTCCATCTCCCTCACCCCTCTTGTTCACTCCTCCATCCCTTTACTCCATACCGCTCACCCCTCTTGGTTGTGGCTGCAGAGTTGCTGGCGCCTATTGGCCAAGCTGCAACCCCCTATCCCCAGACACCTCCCCACCTGAGCCCCGCGCCTGCTCCTCCTCACAGGAGCAGCAGCAGCAGTGGTTGACCAGGCCCCTCCTTGCTGCCATTACCGCCATGGCCGCTCGTTCCCCTCAGGTCGCTGACAGGCCTGGGTCCATCACTTGCCTGCCTGCCTTCTTCCGCCAATGGCCTTGGTAGCCCCAAACAGCAGCAGTGGTTGACTGGGCCCTTCCTTGCTGCCAATAGACACCGCCATGACCACTCATTCCCCTCAGGCCACTGACAGGCTAGGGCCTGTCCCTTACCCTTCCTTCTTTCTCTCTTCACCTCACTTCTTTTTCTCTCTTTCTCTCTCTCCCACTCACCCTTCCCCTCCCTTCTTTCTATCTCTTTCTTCCTGAATTAACGGATCTTGCTCATCTTGTGTCCTCATCTAATTCACACAGTGGCAGCCTATTTCTCCTGAAGGGGCTATTTCCTCCCTCACGACCCCTCTCTTCGCAGACGCTCTCTCTCTCTCTCTCTCTCTCTCTCTCTCTCTCTCTCTCTCTCTCTCTCTCTCTCTCTTCCTCCCCTACAATCAGAAGCATCTTCCAACCAGAAACAGTTGCATTCCAACTGACCTTAACCATCACAGGCTCATCCTCCCTATATGCATATGGAATCTCCACTGCCCAATCACCACAGTGCTTCTGCTTGTGAATTCTTGTGAGAACTGCCACGCACGGGTTTAGCCATGGGTATGCCTTAGAGAATTATAGATAGATAGATAGATAGATAGATAGATAGATAGATAGATAGATAGATAGATAGATAGATAGATAGATAGATAGATGGCAGAGCAGACAGACTAGGGATATGCACGGAACCATTTTTCCTGGTTTCGCCCAAATCAGGGCTGTAATCAAGCTGCCCTGGGTAGCTCAGGTTCGGATTTGATTGAACAAGGATCCGGTCCAGTCCAGCCATCTAGCTGGGCAAGCTGGCTTGCATGTCAGCTTGAGGGGTATACAGTACTTGAAAAGGGTAATCCAGCGATTTGTGTGGTGATGCAAATGGCTTCTGCACATGTGCGAAGGCCAAGCTAATGTGGCCACACATGCGCAGATGCCCGAAATGGGCTGCAGCCAGCCCAGCCTTTAACTTGGGAGGCCAAGGAGGGGGGTTGGCGGAGCCACCACTACCACTGCCCTCACTACCCCTACCACTACTACAGCTGCATTTTAAAAGGTAAAGACTACCTTTTTCCTCTCCCCCAATTTATTTTTTACAAATCCCTTTACTTCTAAAGGGGAATCCTTGCTGGATTCCCCTTTACAATTATACCTGTTGACCTGGCTCAAAAGTGGGCTTTTCAAACCAGGCTCAATTCGACCCACCCCATCTCTGATCTAACAAAGCAGTTGCCCAGTGTACTGATAGTTAGAACTGATAACTGCAAAGTGTTCAAGCACCTGGTGCAACGACAACAATTGATTACACCAAGAGGAGATCTAATTTACTTCATTATATTCTGCAGAATACAAGAAAGGTGATGCCTATATCAAATGCAGCAAGGTAGAGCAACCCAAAATGGAATCCTCTCTAAGTATATATACAAAATGGCAACAAGTTTCACACTTCCAGCAAATCAAAGGGCAGTCAGGTGATACATCACCATAGCAAGCTTCTACATCAAACAATGACTGACATTGTTACTACTTTACATTCCTAAAACGATGCATCGTTATTCTGAGCAAGAGAAACAACCCTCTTGTTGTCACAAAAGTAACATAGGAGTGTGAGAAAGGAGGAATACATGGGAATGCTGATAGCAGCTAGCCAGATCCCCCCACCATGTAGGAAGACATGTCAGGGCAAGTCTCAGAGCCTGTGGCTCTGAATTCTAAAATGGCGTAGCTTATGTCAACTAAAGCAAAACTGAGTCTAGGGGTATTTTCCAGATATCAGAACTAGGCCTCACTTAGAACAACTGCTGGGAGGTTGGGCCTTTCCTAAAAAGGAAAAAAATTATGGCAAGTTCAAATAAAAGGGTCCAATCCAGAGGACTGGGTAGGGATTTCTGGCTCAGCACCAGAAGAAGCTGTTAGTTAGTCTATCCCAGAAGGGCCCTGAGGAAGCAGCAGGCTGAGAGCTGCTAGGGATATGGGAAGCCACACAGGGGCGTATCTAGGGTGGGGTAGGCAGGGCACTTACCCCGGGCACCACTTGAAGGGGGGCGCCAACAAAATGGCCACCGTGCATGCTCAAATGGCCTCTGTGAGGCCCTAGGCCATGCCAGGCCTTGCAGAGGCCATTTGAGCATGTGAAGCAGCCATTTTGTTTTCAGCAGCCCTTTTTTTAAAAACAACAACACTATTTTAAAAAATGGCCACTGCACATGCTCAAATGGTCCCTGTGAGGCCCTAAAGGCCAGTGAGAGGAGGGGGAACCTTTGCAGGACCCCCCCCCCAGCCTTTAGGAAGCACCCTGAAGGGGCTACAGGTTAAAAAAAATGAATTTTTTAAAATATACTATAAGTCACTGTACACATATTCAGATTGGCACTATGTACAGAGAATCAGGGCTTGTGAATAAGCTAGGATTTTATTCATTTGCTCTTATTTTGCTTCTTGTGATAAGTGAGTTAAATGTGATGTCTTAATAATATGGCTATTAATGGTGAGTTTTTCTTTGAATTGGTGTGAAATGCTTAGTATTAAGACCCACTGGGAGTTCTTTGCTCTCTTTCTCTCATTTTAACGGTCTTTCTGAAATAATAGAATATATTCCAAGCAGTGACACAGTTTACTCTGCATATCCTTTAATTATTTTCAGAGTATCTGGGAAAAGTCAAATTCTCAATTTATTTTTAAAACTTATGTAATAGTGATGCTACAATGCATAGTAGAGAATTAGACAGGCACTTCTGTTTAGTTTTCCAAGGACACTTCCACATAGTATTTGGGTATTTCATGAGCCCCAGCATACTGAAATTTGTAGTTTTCTAGAATCTTTTGGTCTGGCTACGTGCACTGCTAAATAGTTTTTGAAATATTAAAAGATTAACGTGTTTGACTTGTATTTTTGAGCTGATACTATGGTAAAGTTATCTGAAAGATGGGTGTCAGATGTTTGGACAGGGGGCGCAATTTCAGTGCTTGCCCTCGGCGCTATTTCCCCTAGATACGCCTCTGAAGCCACAGCCTGTAAGTAATAAGTTAGGACCATGTCAGTTAAATGCATCAAGGGAGGTTTTTCCCCCTTTTCTTTACTGATTGTTTGGAATCTGAGTTGCTGGATGAATGAAAATTCTTTCTATGTTACAATCTCCTTTATGAAGAAATAAATGTTCTTGTTGCATAATCTTATGTTTCTTTTCTTGTAATAATAAACCATTGTTGGTGAAGTGTCCTACTCTTCATTTTGGGTCTGCCTCAGCCACATGCCTTTGAAAGCCTACGACTGCCCAGCCTTTTTGGGGAGAGTTTTGCCACTTTAACCTCCCCCAGGAACCTTATGTGGAAATAGTGGTTTGTCCCACATTAAAATAAAGTGGATGGTGGCAACCTACTGTGAATCCCTTACAGACAAGGATTCAAACCCAGTGAACTCCACCTTTAGGTTCTGGTAGGAGTCATGACAACTGGCAACTCGAACTCTGCTATGTCCCATCCCGAGCTCGTCAGCCTGTCAAACCAAAGTTACACAGGGGCATGCCCTCTTCCCACTCTGTCCCTTGCTCCCACCTCCAAGCAATCGGGAGAGAAAGGGAATGGGATGACAAGCTGGGCACTATGTGCTTTGATCTCCGAAAATGAAGTGACAAAATGTATGTACACCAGCACATGCACTCGAGATGGCAACGTAAGTAGGGCGACCCCATTAGAGCACTGGGACGGCAACATATGGCAGGGTAGCAATCCTAAGGCAGCACAAACTACTAAGGCAGCAATAATAAGGCAGCACAAACCAGGAATTCTTGAATGGCTATTTTTTTAACAATGATGTTGGGGAAGGGGGTCTCAGTCCATTCCCCTTGGAAGAACTTGACTTACTATGTGGTCCCTAAGTTTACTCATTAAAAGGGCCAGGCAGCAGGATCAGCATTGCTAACACTGACAGGGGAGATCTCTTCTCTGTGATTATGATGGACACTGTTCCTGAGCAGACCACTCACTCATGAGCATGTGAGGCCATGGGGATACCTTGTAACCTCATGAGAAGAACCATCTGAGGGGACTGAGGTGATGACGCATCGCTTATAATGTGCAATGACACCCCCTTCTCCCATGGTCCACTCTCTCATGCAGGTGTCAGGCCATGGAGACACGCATGGGGGCTGGACAGCCGAGCCGCTTGTATAGAGCAAGCCACAGGGATGGCTACAACAGCTCTCCCTGTTTTGATGACAGCCACAAAGAACTGTAAAAGTGTGTGGTTGCTGGAAATCAGGGCTCCCCATCCCATGATTCCCCGTGGCAGCAGATTGGCATATTGGGCAATGCCATTCAAAAAAAAAGAAAGGAAGGAAGGAAGCATTTGGATTTTGGGGCGGGGGGGCATTTCTGGAGGCCTCCGGAGCATGGTAGGGCACTTTTAGGGCTCTTTTGAGCATTTTTCACTCCCTCCAGGAACCTAACCCCCACAATCCCATTGACTTAATGACTGTTTTTGCAGTTTCACTATCCACGGTAATTGCGCAGGATGGACCACCACAAATACAGAAGTCCATATATATATATATATATTTCAAACTTTTACTGAAATAGTGTGATATCAAGAACACTGGAAAACACAACAGAGGTAGCTGCTTGCATTCATTTTCAAATGATGATTAAGTTGCAAACAGTCTAACAATGTCATTGGGTTAACTAACTAATAAAACATGTGGATTGTACTTTTTCAGTTATGTGATGAATTCTGAGTTAACATTAAAAAGAACAGAATCCGTACCAATAGAAGGCAAATTTACCAAGCAAACAAGACCTCTTCAGGATGAAAGTAAAAGTTGCAAAGTACTTTATCAAAAGAGAAAGCCACAGCAAACTTTATATTAAAACATCAAGGAAAAACTGAAGGGGAAGCAATATAATTATAAAAATGGGTTGTGTGGGTTGAAAGAACACCTAAGGAGGACGATTTGTGGAGGGGGGAATCTTAGAGGGTTTTGAAGCAAGGCGAGAAACAAAAAACTAGATAAAATTATGTTTATAAAAAGCAAATGTCTTTACAATGGTGGGGGACAATGGTAAAAGAATAGACAGTACAGACAATATTCTTACAATAAAAGTGTCTCCACAGAAGTGTGAATTTTGAATCCCTATTTTTAAAAAATATATAGCAAGATACAAATTGAGTTCAGGAACTAATGCTGGCAGTGACAATGTGTGCTTCTCCATTTTCCTTCTTCCCACATTGTTGGGCAACATGAAGCACAGAAGAGCTAGGGCCATTGGACAACTGCGGACTAAAAGACAACATGGACATGAATGAGCATCACATCACCACAGGAGCTTTCTTGGCTGATACAGTGGTGGTGCCACAAATGAGGGTTGATAATACACAATTACAGCAAGCATGTATAATACAGAAGCAGGTATGCAGATTAGTTAGTGATTATAATGTGTCTGTACACTGCACATGCTTTACATGCCAAAGTCCCAGATACAAAATGTGGCATCTCAGTAAGCCAGGAGGATAAGCTCTCTACTTGAGACTTCTCCAAAGTCTGAGCTCTTGGAGAGCTGCTGCCAGTCACAGCATGTAGTATGGACTAGGTGGACCAATGGTCTGACTTAGTGTAAGCCAGTTTCATACGTCACCAGAAAAGGCATCTATACTTTTAATCTTCACCACAATTTCCATCTATCTGACAGCATTGTCCACAAGTTTTGCTCACTGGGTAATACAATTTACCCAATGCTGCTTACTATTAACCAAAATGCAATATTTTGTCTTATTTTTATGTCTATGTCAAATTTAAAATGTGATTCTTCTTGGCTAAAGTACAGCAATATTTTTATTTATTTAACATATTTTTATACTGCCTAAAACTTACATCTCTAAGTTTTAATAGCAGCTTGGATGTAATAGCTTGGATGTATTTTTGAAACACAGGAAGCTGCCTTATGTGAAGTTGGATCATTGAGCCATGCACCTTAGTGTGGTCTACACTGATTGGCGGAGGCTCTCCAGGGTTTCAGACAGTGTTTTCCCAGTCCTGTCTGGAGATGCCACAGACTGAACATGGGACCTTCTGTATGGAAGGAGGTGCTCTATCATGAGCTATGGTCCTTCAGCTAAACAATAGACTGACATATGCTTAAATGTTGATGTGCCTGCAATCTGCAGTTCTTGGTCCACATAATTGTTTATGTAGCATTCCTGAACCAGGCTTTGTGAACAGCTCCAGTTCAATACAAGGTTGTCTTTAGTGATGTGCGGTTCAGTCCGGATCCGGACCGGTTCGTCCCGAACCGGTCCGGATCCGGCGGTTCGGTCCCGGACCGAATCGGGCCCTTCTGGGACCGATCCGGACCGAATCCGAGCCGGTTCGGTGCCGAACCGGTTCGGGTTTCCCGAACCGGTCCGGGAGTGCAATTGAGTCTCTGGAGTGTCTCTCTTTAAAGTTTCAAGTGTGTCCTCCATTTTGTGTCTCCTTCCCGAAACTTTTGCTCCTCCTTGCATCCATTTTGTGATGCTATTTCCAGGCATTGTATTGGCTGCGCTATTGATCCTTGATTGGCCAGAATGAGTCCTTTGGTCTGGTAGGCTGCTTGGCTGTTGCACTGTTGAGAGCTGGCACCCTGTTGGCCGTGGGGGGAGTGCAAAGGTGGGGGCTCCCAAAGGAGGGAATTTCAAACCTATATAAACCCAAGCCTCTTCTCTGGAAACTTCTCTTGGCTGCAGTTGTGGGATCATCTCTGAGACCTTGCTGTTTTGCTACTTGTGTCATCTGTGAGTCCCTGACTGTGTGTCACATTAGTGTGTGTCTGTCTCTGTTCTCTCTGTGTGTTGTTGTGTGCCACCTTGTCCATCTGCCCTCTGTCTGTCTCTGTCCAAACCTCTTTAATACTTTTCCCTCAACTTTTTCCAACTTTTCCTGTTGTGTTTTCTGTTCTCTTCACCCTTTCTCTCTCAACCCTTCTCCCAAAGTTTTGGCTTGCCCTCCTCCCCCCCACCCACCCCCCCACCCATCTTCTGCATGCTTTCCTGTTTTTGTGCCTTGCCTGACTTTTGTTCCACTTTTTGAGTTTCATTCAATTATTGCTTCTGTGTAAATTTATATATTTGCTGATTTTTGTTTTTAATTAATAACTTCTGCTATTGTTATTGCTGGCTGCCTGTCTGAGTTGTGTTTCTGAGGATTTAGTTTATATTATTGCTGTAATTTGATTCCTTGTGTTCTGATTTTGATTGTTAATTTGTTCCCCTCTGGCCCTGCTCCTAGCTTCCCCCCTCCCTCCCACCCAGATAAGATTGTTTCCCTCCTGTGCTGCTGCCCGTTGAGTCTTGCATTCTTTGGATTTCTTTGTGGAATTAGGTTCTGGTTTTGGTTTTGCTCGCTGTGTGTGTCCCACCCACTCCCCCAGTCCCTCCCCCTGGTAGTTGTTACCCCCCCCCCCCCGCCCCGAGACTTTCTGGCTGCCCTTTGGTTTCCTTTATTTACTTTGTGTATAGATTGTTTTGATTCAAATTTGATTGTTCCCCTGTGTGGTCCTGCTCCTAGCTTCCCCCCTCCCTCCTCTCCAGAAAGCCACTCCCCCCACTGCCAGCTCCTCCTCCACTCCTGCCCTGCCTGCCCCCTCCCACCCAGACTGAGTGTTGTTCCCCATCCTCCCTGGTTCTGCTGCTGCCTGTTGAGTCCTGTCTTAGTTACTTTGGATTTTTTGGTGAAATAAATTAGCTTCTTTTGGTTCTGGTTTTGCTGTGTGTGTGTGTGTGTGTGTGTGTGTGTGTGTGTGTCCCATTCCTCCCTGCTGGTTGTTGTTGGTTCCTCCCCCCCCCCCCGACTTTCTGCCCATTGGTCCCAGGTTTTCTTTTTTGGACTTTTTTTTCATATTGTTTGGTTTGCTTTGATTGATTCATTGATTGTTCCCCCCTCTTGTGGCCCTCTGCTCCCAGCTTCCCCCCTCCCTCCCCTCCAGAAACCCACTCCCCCCACTGCCACCTCCTCCTCCACTCCTGCCCTGCCTGCCCCCTCCCACCCAGATTCATCCCCCTTGATGCATACTAATCCCCCCAAAACACACCCTGCCCTCTGGTCTCTCCCCCCTCTTGCCCCCCTGACTCCCTGCTACATACCCCAGACCCCCTGAAACACACTCCACCCCCCAAACACCCTCTGTTGGTCTCTCCCCCTCTTGCCCCCCTGACTCCCTGCTACATACACCAGACCCCCTGAAACACACTCCACCTCCCAAACACCCTCTGGTCTCTCCCCCTCTTGCCCCCCTGACTCCCTGCTACATACCCCAGACCCCCTGAAACACACTCCACCTCCCAAACACCCTCTGGTCTCTCCCCCTCTTGCCCCCCTGACTCCCTGCTACATACCCCAGACCCCCTGAAACACACTCCACCTCCCAAACACCCTCTGGTCTCTCCCCCTCTTGCCCCCCTGACTCCCTGCTACATACCCCAGACCCCCTGAAACACACTCCACCTCCCAAACACCCTCTGGTCTCTCCCCCTCTTGGGACCGTCACCGCTGCTGCTGCTGTCCTCCTCCCACACCCAAATCCCCCTCCCTGCTGCTACATTACAGCTCCTCCTCTCTTCTTCCTCTCTCTCTCTCTCTCTCCTTCTCTCTCCTCATCCCTTCACTTCTTCTTCCTCCCACAGCTGCAGCCACACAGTATCCTACCTCCGACCTCACCTGGAGGTCCCCGCCATCGGTTTTTTTTCTTTTGAAAGTTGTTTTATTTCATTTGTCTCTGCTTGGGGGTGAGTTGAGCAACAACACATAAATAGTGTTGTCTCCTCACTTCTGCCCCTCCATCGTTGAACTACCCCGGTTGCCTGTGCCCCGTGCGGCCACCCTGTTGTGTCCCAGCCCAGGGGGTTGGCTGGCGGTGGCGCATCCATGACCAGCAGTGAGCGGCAGGAGAAGGACCGGAAGAAGAGGGGTTAGTGCGTGTGCAATTGTGCACCTTTTGTTGCCCCCTTTCTCTCCCTAGCTGGTGGTTTTAAATAGGGACACCCCTATCTTGAAATGCATTTGGGTGTGGGGAGGAGGGAGAGGAGATGTACGGTTGTAACTTGTGTCTTCATGCCCAATAAAGAAATTGCTGCTGTGTGTTGCATTGCATTGCATGCGTCTTGCAGGTGGTTTTTGAACAGGTGCCTTCTTCCAGAGTGTTTCCTTGCCTCTGGGGCAGTCTGAGTGGGGTCAGGGGATCGGATGCTGCCACTACATGCTGGGCCAATGCCATGCCAGAGTGCTTCCTTGCCTCTGGGGCAGTCTGAGTGGGGTCCCGGGTTCCGATGCTGCCACTACATGCTGGGCCAATACACACATATGATGATGATCATGATGTTCAATCCATGAGGCTGCCATCAAGTGTTTGCTGCTGCTTGCTTGCCATGGCATTGGGCGGGCAGAGTCACAGAGTGGGTGGGTTCAACCTCTGTGTAGGTGCGACTGGGTTCTGGTTTTGGTTGTGTGCAATTTAGAGTCACTAAATAGGCTGCATTGAGTTTGATGCTCCCCCCACAGGAGCATTACTTGAGAACCACCCCCCAGAACCCACACTTTGTGTTCCAGTTCACTAAATAAGGGTTTCCTCCTTTGATCTGCAGGTTCCCAAGCGTTGACTGCGTCCCTCCCCCACCCCCGGTAGGGGCTGTGCCCTCCCCCCATCCACTCCCCCCCCCAAAAAAGTTAAAAACTTGCCACCTACACCACAACTACTCCACCCAACTGCCCGTGCCACCCACACCAGGGGTCCACCCTTTAACCCCCAATTTAAAAAAAAAAACCCTCCCAGACCCATCTCCCCAATTGGCTTGGTTGACTCCCAAATTCAAAAAGGACACCCTCCCCCTCACTTCAATTGGCTTCCCCCACATATCCAAAAGTCTTCCATTCCCCCCAATTGTCTTCCTTTTTTAAAAACAAACTCCCCCCCCCCGCCGTCTCCAAATCAGCTGCCTTTTTTTTGGCCCCTAAGCAGCTCCAAATTATTATTTTGACCCTGTCTGGCCTTCCTAGTAAAGTCTCCCTCCTTCTGACCCAGCAGCATGTCTGAGCGCCGTGTGGCGGGCAGGGCTCGCTCAAGGTTGGCAGGCAGAGGTGGGAGAGGCCAGGTGCGGGGTGTGCCTGCGGCACGGGGAGGGAGAGGACGCGGGGAGCCTGAGGACACCCCAGTTCTCCCCATTGGAGAATTCTTCGCTCCGGCCCCATCTTTGGTGCGCAGGACTCAGTTCCCCCCGCCTGCTGCCGCCAATCGCGGCAGAGGTAGAGGCACCGTAAGGGCTGTGGCGGGTCCCTCCTTGCCGGCGGCACCAGGTGCTGCTGAGGTACCGCCAGTTGTTGTGGTGGAGGAGACTGTGGAGTTGGAAGAGCAGGTAGAGGGCGGTGAGGACTGTGCAGCTGGCAGCGATGCAGCCAGGTTCTCCCTCCCTCTGGGGCCCCTTCCCCCTATCCTTTCGCCGCTCAGTGGGGCCCCCCCTCGTGAAGCCCAACACTCTGGTGGGGAGCGGTCTGGCGAGGTGGTGGAGGAGAGGCCTGCCTCTCCGATGCCAGTTGAGCCGGGCCCTTCCTCCGCTGTGGAGGGCGGAAGGGGCAGGTTGGGTGGCAGCAGTGGGCAGGCAGCGGCGGCCGCCCTCCCCTAGGACTGCAGCCACCCCGCGAAAAAAGGCCTAGGACGGCGCCCAGGGCGCAGGAGGCCAAGGGCAGTGGTGTATGGGTGCATTTTGAGGTCCCTCAAGATGCCCCATTCCACGCCCGCTGTGTCTACTGCAGGATGCTTGTCAGCTGTGGAAGGGACCCTGCGCACCTGGGTACGACGCCTATGTGGAGACACATAGAGCGTAACCACCCAGGTCTCAGGGGACAGGCTGGCAGCGCTAGTGCACCTTGTGCATCTGCCACTAGGGTGGGCAGCGGCAGTGTGCCAGCCAGCAGGCAGGCTACACTGCCCGTCCAGCGGTGGACGCAGTCCTCGGGCAGCCAGCGTATTGTTCGCGTGGACCATCATCACCTCACCTGCCTCGTAGGGGAGATGATTTCCACCGATGACCAGCCGTTTCAGGTGGTCGAGAACAACGGCTTCCGCCGGATTCTCCAATACCTGGCTCCCGAATACGTCATCCCCTCAAGGACCACGTTCAGCCGGAACGTGGTCCCCTCCCTATACTGCCGGTGCAGGGAGCTCGTGTCGGCCGAGCTGCATGCAGCTCCGGCCGGGACAAGCGTGCATTTCACGACTGACCTCTGGACCAGTGTAGTGGGATGCACGCTTCTTCCTGGCCCTCACTGCCCACTGGTGGGGACCGGAGAGTGAGGGGACCTCCGCGGGCGATGCTTCCGGGTCCGGCGTGGCTCCCGCTGCACTACAGCACAGGTGGGCCGTCCTGCACGTGGAGACAATGGACACGAGGCACACCGCGGAGGAGGTGGTGGCCGTACTCGACCGCCAGATAGAGGAGTGGATTGGCGGGTGTCCACACCTCTCCCGCGGCTTCATTGTCACCGACAATGGAGCCAACGTTACCACCGCTGTCGAGACAGTCATGGACTGTGTGAACATACGGTGTATGGCACACACGCTCCATCTGACCGTCAGGGACGCCCTTGGCCTTAAGGAGCTGAAGGCGTCCCAGGAGAAGGGGGCCCGCCCCATCCCAGCTGCTGTTGCTGCCACGGCCACGCTTGTGGATAAGTCTCGCAAGCTGGCCGCCCACTTCCACCGCAGCGAGAAGTCCAGGAGACTGCTTCGCCAGAAGCAGGATGACCTTGGCCTTCCTCGCCATCTCATCTCTATGGATGTGGAGATGCGGTGGAACTCCACCTTCCTCCTGTTCCAGCGCCTGTTGGAGCAGGAGAGAGCCCTTGTCGCCCTGGCGAGGGACGAGTCCTTGGATGTCTGCGACTTCTCGAACGCAGAGTGGAAGCAGATGTCCGAGGCGGTGTCGGCACTCGAGCCCTTCCAGCTTGCCACGAAGGGCTTGTGTGGCGACACCACTCCCTTGAGCCAGGCACTGCCCACAGCTGTTGGTCTCGAGAAGCTGAAGGGTGGACTCCATATCTCTCTGACCACGCCAGAGGGTCGTGCTCTGGCTGGGAGGCTGAGGTCTGGGGTTGACAGGCGGCTCGTTGATGTGCTGGGAGACAGGGAGGAGTATGGCCTTGCTTGTCTCTGTCACCCAGCCCTCAAGGGCAATGCCATGAGTGCCAACGAATTGCCCAGGTGGAGGGGCATCCTGGTTGAGAAGGTTAGGGAGGAGGAGGCCGCTAGGGCCCGCAGAGACCAGGGTGTTGGTAGTGGTGCGGGGGCAGGCCTCGTGGCCCAACCCGCACCCAGCAGCAGCATGGGCGGCCAGCCGGCGTCAGCTTCCCCTTCCCCTCCCTCTTCCCAGTCCAGCAGCGCGGCATCCGAGGCGGCGCCATCGCAGCAGCCACTTGCTACCGACTCGAGATCCGCCCAGTGGTTTCAGCGGTTCTGCTATGGCGCCATGCCTGGTATGCGGGAGGCTCGACCTGCCAGGCCCCCCTCCAGTGCTGAGCAATGCGTTGCGCAGTACTTGGAGGAGCCTGTGGAGGGAGACGGCGTGGACTGCGCACAGTTCTGGGCGAGCCGCCGCCAAGTCTGGCCGGACCTGGCGGTGGTGGCTGTGCGCCTCCTCTCCTGCCCCCCAACCAGTGTCCAGAGCGAGTGGGTGTTTTCACGTGCCGGGGACGTGGTGACACCCTCTCGCTCCCGCTTGGACCCTGGTCTGGTGGAGCAGCTGGTCTTCCTTAAGGTGAACCTCCCCCTGTTGGGCTACCCCAAGCTGGAGTTTGAGCCGGGTGAGTGATTACCGTGGGTTGCCCCATGATTGGTCACCTGCCAGGCTCGACCTCTGTGCTTATCCCTCCCCTCCCCCCTTCCACCTCTAGCTGAGCTGACGTGACAGATGCTGAGCCGTGCCAGCCAGTCGCAGCGTGTAGTGTGCCCACACAGAGATGCAGTGGTAGTAGTAGTTGTAGTGCTGCGACTGGCCAGATGTTTACAATGCCCACGCCCACCTAAAAAGAAACCCAATGCTGACCAGCACAGGCCCTTTATCTATCCACCTGTCAGCATTTGGGGACCTGGCGTGGGCACGGCACACACCCCCAAAGTAGCACAGCCCACAGAGTACTAGACTTAGCGGCAGCAGCGGGTATACGTTCTAAAATGCAGTGTAAATATGTAAATACTGTATGTAAATAAACATGTAAATATTTTTTTTTCTTTAAATACCCCATGTTAAAATCAAGCCTCAAAATTATGCAAAAGAAAGAAAAAAAAGGTGACAAAGGGATGACAAAATGATGAATGCTAAATGAATTGATTTTATTGAAAATGACATGTTACCAGAAATCATGTGTGGGGGGCTTGGTTTACATGGAGAAAGTAATTGGATGATTTTTTGTAATGAAACAAATGAATTATTATCATCTTATGTTCATCTTGATTGTGGTCACTGTTGATGTTGGCTGATGGCAAAAAACCCAAAACCATCAGAATATCAATGAACTGGCTGCCAACACAACATATTGATTGATAACTGTGCAGGGGGGGAATTGGGTCTGTGTGTGTGTGTGTGTGGTGCAGGCTCAGTCTGTCTCTTCCTGTTGTGTGTCTGTCTGTCTGTGTGAATGGATGCCTAGCACTGTCTCTGTGTGTGGATGCTTTCTGTGTGTAGTGTGCTGTGTGTCTGTCTACATGTTTTTTTCCTCCCCCCTCCAGCTCCCTCCCCCCATGCCTCCTTCCATCCCTCCCCTCTCATCCTCCCCCTTCCTCTTCACCACCTTCCATCCTCCCTCCCTTCCAGCCCACCACCACCTCACCTGCCCCCAACCCCGGTCTGGCAGATGATGAGAATCTGGTCTCTCCCACCGAAGCACACACGTGAGCACGTGTGTGCACAAATATGTGGCTGACCAACTCTGAGCCGGACCCTCCCCCCCCTTCAATCCCCTCTACATCCCTCTCCCCCTCCCCTTTCCTCCCCCCTGCCTCCCTCCCTCCCTCCCTCCCCCCTCCTAGCTAGCAGCACACACATACACACACAAAACACCTGTGGTGGCAAACACCACCAGCACACATGCACTCACACTGATGCCATCACCTCTGCCTTGGGCCTCTGTGTCCTTGAGCAAATATGTGGTGGTGGACCAGAGAAGCATTTCTTTCCAGCAAGGCAAAAGGCATGCACTCACTGCACACACACACACACACACACACACACACACACACACACACGAAGAAGAGGTGAAAAGACGAGAAGAGGCAACTTCTAGAACCAGCAGCACCAGGTGAGTGTTGTGTAATTGTGTTGCTTCCCAAGGCCACTGCCCATGCTCAATGCTCAGTCTGCTGAAACTAAAGAACTAGCTACTATCATCCTTCCTCACACGCAGCTCAGCTCAGCTCAGCTGCACAGCACACTGACTAACTAGACACTACAGCTGGTGGTAGAAAAAACAGAAGTCTAGATTCTAGAAGATGTCCTGGTGGATTTTAAACTTTCAAATCTGTGCTAGGATTGCCTCGCCTCCTCCTCCTCCTCCTGCCTGTAATTGTGCCCTCTCCCCTTGCAGTTGCGCCGTCGTGATGGGTTGGTGATGTGCGTGCGCCGTCTACTTAGCTCTCTCCTCCTCATGTTGGCTGGGCTTGCTAGGCACTGGCTGGCAGCAGCTGTTGGCTGTGTGCTAGGCTCAGGCTGTGGCGTGCGTGACTGGACTGGGAATGTTATTGTAGCGGCAACACTGGTTGTGGTGGTAGCAGTAGTAGCTGTTGTTGTTGCTGGGCTGGTGGCTGCTGGCCTGTGCTGACTCTGTGCACTTGGTCTGGTCTGGTAATTTGGATGCAGATGTAGGGTGTGTGTGCATCATCCATGGGGAGCATCAGAGCAGAGCAGAGCAGGTTGGCTGGCTTCTGTCTGTCGGGCCTAGTCAGTGGCAGGCACTGAGTGAGGCGGTGGTTTCTTTGGGCATCACATCACCCATCATGCAGAGCGGCAGGTCTGCTGCTCCGCCTCCTGCTTCTTCTCTGTGTGTGTGCTCTTGTGCTTAGTGTGCTGCTCCGCTGCTGCTGCTGTGTGGGCAGGCAGCACAGCAGTGGCCTTTTTGTTAGATCAGAGAGTGGGTGTTGTCTCTCTGAGTGTCCTCCTCTTACTTGCTTGGATAGGAGTGGTGGTAGTAGGTAGGCATTAAGATGGACTGACTAGGTGTTACGTGTTAGGGCGCCCAGAGAGAGGGGCAAAAAAGATGGGGTGGCAATTGTTGGGTTGCTCCTAGTATTATTGGTGAATTTTTGAAGAAAAAAAATATTTCCCATTGGCTAGAATGGGGGCTTGGGGCTGCCCCAGACCCACCTCTGTGGGGTGGCAGCACCCCCATAGTGGGTCCAGGGCCATGGCAAAAATGGCCTCAGTCCCTCCCAGCAATCCCCGGAGAGATAGGAGTGATGGTTCTGTTGTTTTTCTGAGGTGTTCGGAGTGAGTGTGGATTCTGTCATAGCAAATGAGAGTGGATTCATGGTGTCTCATTGGAAATCTCATTAGCTATCATAGAATCTACACTCAGAATACCTCAGAAACACAACAGAACCATCACTCCTATCTCTCCAGGGATTGCTGGGAGGGACTGAGGGCATTTTTGCCATGGCCCCGGACCCACTTTGGGGGTGCTGCCACCCCACAGAGGCGGGTCTGGGGCAGCCCCAAACCCCCATTCTTGCCAATGGAAAAAAAAATTTCTACAAAAATTCACCAATAATACTAGGAGCCACCAATTGCCTTGGGATTTTTGGGGTGGAGGACACCCATGGGTGGATACCACCCACCCCAGCTTTTTTGCCCCTTAGTGCTCCACATTGTGAGTTATGGGCAAAAATTATTTTTTTAAAAAAATTGTAAAATATCAGAGGAAGGTCCAATCGACTTGAAATTTGGGTGGCAGGTAGAACCCAAGGTCCCCTTCAAAACCAGCCACTTTTTGCGATCCGAACTGGTTCGGTTCAGATCCTAACCAGTTCGGATCTGAACCGGACTGGGGGGTGGTCCAGCAAAACCAACACCGAACCACCCCGGTCCGGTCCGGACCCGGTTCGGACCCGAACCGAACCGGGAGAACCGGTTTTATGCACATCCCTAGTTGTCTTGGCCCTTCAGGCAATTCAAATACAAGGCTTCAGAGAGATTCCCACTTCATGTCAGTCTGAATTGAAGCAGTTGCTTTGATTTGGGGCAAAGCGCTCTCTCTCTCTCTCTCTCTCTCTCTCTCTCTCTCTCTCTCACACACACACACACACACACACCCCTTACCAGTCCCCTATAGACACTTATGAACAGGCTGGCTATACTTGAACAACATGAACAGGCTGGATATATTTGTACTTTTTTCTGGAGTGTGATGACAGAGCATTGTCTTCTGCAGATTCACTTTTAAAATGAAACCCTGTCATTGCCATAGCCCCGGAAAAGACAACAGTTCCCAGAAAAGCCTGTGCCTTTCCCAGGACAGCTGGGTTAGAAGTAAAAGAATTCTCCCAGGTTTCATTTCAAAAATGAAGCCATGGAAGATGCTACCCCATTGCTATGCTCCAGGAAAAATAAATGTAGGGTCTATCTCCTAGGGATATGCACAGAACAAGTTCAGAGGCCCTTTATGGGCCTCCAAACTGGTTTGAACAACTGGCACATTGTGTGCACACCCGTTGTGCATACGAGTGAGTGCAATGTGCGTGAGCATGTGCCCGACGTGCACACGTGCGCCAGGTACTGCCACTCACTTCTGGTCCGAGGAGCAGACGGGGCAGCAGGGAAGTTTTCTGCTGCCCCACCAGACTGGTTTGCAATGGAGTGCAGGCAGGGGGAAAGTGGCAGGGGGGAAGCGGCAGAGGGGTAAGTGAATCCTCCCCCACCCTTAAAGTCAAACCCCCCACCTTTGAACTTCCCCCACCCGGTTCCATGCACATCCATGCACTATCTCCTACCTGTTCTGGTAAGTAGTACTACCTGCAGGGGGAGGGTGATGAGGTAGGGGGTAAAAGCCCACCTGAATTGCTTCAGAAGCAAATCTCCTCAATTGAGCCACAGCTGGCTTGATTCAGAGCATTGAATAGCACCAAATCACTTCCAAATCAAAGCTTCACACAGCCCTAATTGACATGGACCAGTTACCATACTATAGTATTTTTTAAAAGTGCATACTATGAACATGTGGCCTAACCTCTATGGTTCAGTGTAGTTTTAGGCAGATTTCACGTATGCTCCCCTCATTTCCTGCCCCTCTCCAGATCTTAGTCCCTGTTGTTGTACTCCCAGTGGTGGGGAAGGCAAACCACTGGAAGTGATGGAAAGAGGTTACTGCTTCTTATTCCTTCCTGGGTGGCTGATGTGGGCAAGCTAGAACCTTCAGAGTGGACAAGTGAGCCCTTATGGAGTTGTGCATATTAAATAAAGGATGACGTCTAAGGAAATACGAAGGCTGACAACTTGACTAAATTGTTCGGTGGAACTCCCACTGAAATTAATAGAACAAGTTGGTCATGACTAACTTATTCTATTAATTTCCATGATACTTACATTAAGTAATTTAGTCAGCATGTCAGCCAAAGTATTTTGTGTCTGACAGTGCTGTGATTCATAGGTACGTCAGAATTCTGTCCACACAGCTTGTCCTTCATATTCAAAGGTCTACCTTGACTGAAAAATGCTTCTGTTTCCATGTTGGCTGTGCATCTAACAGCTCTATTTACAACAGGTACATACTAGCAATGTGGTAAAGGTTATAACAGTGAGCTGTTTTCAGATCTGTTCATCTCACTTTCCCTATCTTTTCTCAGACAGTTCAGTTGCTATCATAATGGACAGCATCAGCCTGCCCATGGGTATTAGTGCTTGTTATTCATGGCACAGCAAGCTTAGGTGTTCCTGCAGAAGAGGTACATGCCACTAATTCACAGCTGAAAGACTGTCAAGAGCACTAGATGTGCTATTACATCAAATCCTTCTTTTAAAAGATGATTTTATCAATCAAGTATCAGATGAAAAAATTCTTTCAGTAACTTTGGATATGACTCTCTCAAAAGAAACGATGCCCCTTCAGGTTAATAACACACACACACACACAATATTTGCTCACTCAGCTCTGAAAGAAATTGAAATGAGCTACTAATAATGCCCTCATTTCCCCTGATTTTTCTCCTCCTACTTTTCACATGCATTCAGACATAGCTACAAGGATTTTTTGAGTCATGTTATCTTGTCTTTTTCTGTTCTGAGCCAAGGTTAAAAGCTTTTTATGCCATCTCAAGACTGAAAACAGGGTTGTGAGACAGACAATGCAGGTTGCAGAGTTTGCAGCAGGGCTGGATGAGCAATTCAGATAATGGCTGGACTATCCAACCAAATAATCGTTTTGATAATGATTGCCACCTTGAAAAATTTTATGAGGTACAGGATGGAGAAGGATGGAAAAAGGCAAAGGAAATTACATTTAAATACATTTTTATGGCTGAGAGCTACCACTACATATCTGAACGCTAATGGATGTTTACAAAGACAAAAAAAGAGTCTAATAGATGTCATTATTTAGGATTAGTTCTTCCTAATTATTGTTTTAAGCATTGTGTGTTTGTCCCCATGTTAAAAGCTTTGTAGAAAGAGCAGCATTCATGAAACAGTTTGTATTGTCCAAAACCTAGTTGTATTGATTATACAAAAGCCAGGGGACATGTGACATATTGACTGCTGTGAATGACCTTTTCAATATTTAACTAACTGTCCCTTTACATGTACAAATTCATTGTGAACTCCTGCATGTAAACAGAAAAAATAGGAAAAGTGAAAGGGTACAGGGAAGCCAATCTTCAAGGCCACATTTGACTACAAGTCTGTCTTACCAGCTCTATAAATAAATGCTAGTATCAGAACAGTGCTGGGGTGGAACCCTCTATGTCTGGAGAAGATTCAGGGGAAAGTCATTTTCTGCAGACCTAAATCTAATTTTGTCAACTCTATAATATGACTATTAAAAAGCCAAATTCTATTACTGCTTTTTTAAAAAAATCAAAGTATCTCAGAATCTTACTAGTGCTTGCTTTCTGCATATTAATTTGGTTATTCATTAAATATATAACCCCAGGGCCAGCCCTACCATAAAGCAGGGTGATCCAGCTGGCTGCTTCAGGCACTAGTGTGGGCCCTTCCTTAGGTGCATTTCAGTAACTTATCCAGGGGCTCATATCTCCCATAAGCACTTGAGAAGCTCCCCCCTACCTTTTACTGAACTCCTCCCTGCCAAGTTAATAACCCACATCTCCCCCCAGAAGTGTCTTTTCTCTCCACCAAAAGCATTTAAGTGAGGAGTTGATCTTCACGTTTTCCCTTTGTCTGCACTACTGAACACACCCAGAATCCCCTCATGGATGGCCTATAGAGGAAGAAAGATGAAATAGCACCACCCTGTTTCCCCTCTGCCTTTCTTAATAGAAAAAGAAAGGAAGGGGGGTGGGAATATGAAAAGAGAAAGGAATTGGGGGTAACATTGTAACATTTAGGGAAGGCAGAGGCAGGTTATCACCAGCTGCCTCTTGAGGCGAGTCACAAGTGCCTTGCTGGCTCCACCCCCTCAGTGAACCCAGTGCTGATGAAGTCTCTTTGTCAGCCCCACTCACCAGGCCACAGGCTGGAGTTAACACCTCCCCTCTTTCCGCTCACCTTTCAGACATTTGCTCTGTCCTGGAGTCAGTGTGCACTGTGCTGGTGTGTGCATCCAGTTTCCCCAATCCCTGCCTCTCTCTCTGCTACCACCATGCTCTCTTTTCCAGCACCAAGCATTTGTGGTAGAGAGTGGAAGAGCAAGAGCAGGTCACTGGTGTAGTGGCAATGGCAAGACTGGGAAGCATGCATCTAGCACTGCCAGCCTCTGCCTACTCTTGCTATTGCTCATGTAACAGCACCAATGGCAGGCTCACTCTCTCCTGCTCTCTCTCCCCATCAGCACATACTTAGTGGTCGAAGGGAGCACAGCCGCAGAGAAAGACAGGGGTAGATGAAACTGGATGCACCGACACTGCCTCATACAGCAAGCAGTGTTCTGTACCCACCCTGGGACTGAGTATGTGAGTGAGGAAGAGGGGTATTAGCACTATAGGGGTGTGTCCGAACCGGTCCGGAGGCCATTCTAAAGAATGGCCGAACTGCCGGACCGGTTCGGGAAAGGGCTGGTTCAGGTCCGGGTGGGGGGTATTTCTTTAAGGGCGGGAGGGCTTGCTTACCCCTCCCGCCTCTTTGCCCCCGCCAGAGGCCGTATTTAACAGAGTAACGGGGGCGCTGGAAACCAGCCGCCCCCGCTGCCCCCCCCGCCCCGAGCGGATTAGAGGAACTACCACTGCCGCCGCTGTCGCCCGCCCGCCAGCCCTCCCTCCCAGCTGCCCGCCCGCCCGAGTCCTCACCCGATGGCTGCTTTAACCAAAGAGAGGAGCTCACGAACAAAGCTCCTCTTGCTTTGAAATCCTGCAGGCGAGTGAAGGAGGCAGGCTTTGCGCGTGCGCATGCACGCGCCGCAAAGCACACCAATCGCTGTAGGCCCGGTCTACCCGCCGGGAAAAGGCCAGGTAGACTGGGCCTCTGGTGATCGGCGTGCTTTGCGGTGCGCACATGCGCGCGCTCAAAGCCTGCCTCCTTCACTCACCTGCAGGATTTCAAAGCGAGAGGAGCTCCGTTCGTGAGCTCCTTTCTTTGGTTAAAGCAGCCATCGGGTGAGGACTCGGGCGGGCGGGCGGGCAGCTGGGAGGGAGGGCAGCTGGGAGGGAGGGCGGGCGGGCGGGCGACAGCGGCGGCAGTGGAAGTTCCTCTAATCCGCTCAGGGCGGGGGGGGCGGTGGGGGGGGCTGGTTTCCAGCGCCCCCGTTACTCTGTTAAATACGGCCTCTGGCAGGGGCAAAGAGGCGGGAGGGGTAAGCAAGCCCTCCCCGCCCTAAAAGGAAGGCCCCCCTTCGGTGCCAGTCCGGACTGCTCCGGACCGTGCACATCCCTATAGCACTAGTGGGACAGGCAAGAAGGAGGCAGGGCCAGGAGGAAGTGAGGAGCAGATGTGAGGGAGGTGAAATGGCAGCAAGCAGGTTGGTGACACCCACAGTGGGGAACAGGGCGGCATCCCCACACTCATTACCCAGTGGTGCACTCACAACCTAGGGAGCTGCCCCTGGAAGGAAGGGAGCTTGACCAGTGCCCTGTTTCAGGCAGCAAAGTGTCATGGACCAGAGCTATAAAGCCTCCTCCTTACCAAAGGCTTGAGGTAACTATGAGGCTGTTCTCACAACCAGCCTAACTCTCCCTGGGCTGCCCAAAGCAAGGTTAGGCTGGTTGTGAGAAGTGGCGGAAAACTCACAGATCTCTCTGTTCACAGCCTGCCTAACAAAATAGGCTTTTAGCCTAGGTTAAGCATGCTCTCGCACTCTTACCCTGGCTACTTGGTATTGTGCGACTCCTTGGGCTGCATGCAGCCCGAGGAGTCACAAAGACGGGTGCATTGAGTGCCCATCTGATGGGGGAATCCTCAATGCAATGCACATGCAATGCATAGCATTGACAGATGCCCGGAGACCAGAACAATATGTTCCGGCCCTGGATCCCTCCTCCCTGCTCCGTGCTTCATGGAGCTGCATGGAGCAGGGCTGTCCATGTGGGTGTGCGGAGGTGCGCAGAGGAAGGGAAGTTTGGTCATCTGGGGGGGAGGTCATTTAAGTGATGCCTCCCCCACCATGCCCTGTCAGCCTGCCCAGGATGATCATGTGAAATGTCCCAAAATATAATTTAAAGCTAAACTTCCAATTAAGCTTATTTAAACAGATAAAAACATTACAAATAATAATTCCCCAATTCATTGGCCTGTCTGCCCAACCAAAAGCCATAAAATCTTAAGGTTTTATAAAGAGACTAATATTTTTAAGCCCGTTATAATAATGGGCGCTAGTTTTTTGTTTTTGTTTTCCTTTCTGTGTGTCTGCATTTCTTCAATTTCCTTCCTCTTCTTGCTATTTCTTTCCCTCTGTCTTATTCCTTTCATGTTTCAAAACGGCCCATGTAAATGCCCCCGCGGCCGGCGCCACCGACCAGCCGCCCTCCCTCCCAACTGGTTTTTGAACCAATTTCCCCCCACACACACATTTAAGGGCCAAATTGGCCCATGCACTTGCCCCCGCTGCCGCTGCCGCCGACCGACCGCCCGCCCTCCCAGCTGCCGAGACCTCCATAGCCTCAGCCCACGTCCTTCGCTCAATCACATTTGCAATTTAGAGAAGGAGAGAGGAGCTCGCATGCAGAGCTCCTCTCTCCTTAAAGCCTCTTCCGGAACTGGCGCTTTGGGCACAAAGGACGCCTATTGCGTCCTTTGCGTCCATAGCGCCAGTTAGGGAAGAGGCTTTAAGGAGAGAGGAGCTCTGCATGCGAGCTCCTCTCTCCTTCTCTAAATTGCAAATGTGATCGAGCGAAGGACGTGGCCCGGGGCTGTAGAGGTCTGGTATGGGTAAGGAGGTCTCGGCAGCTGGGAGGGCGGGCGGGCGGTGGCGACAGCCGCGGGGGCATTTACATGGGCCGTTTTGGCCCTTAAACATGGGGGGGTTGGATCAAATAACAACAGGGAGGGCGGGCGGCCGGTCGGCGGTGGCTGCGGGGGCATTTGCATGGGCCGTTTTGGCCCTTAATCTACAACAACATGGTCTGGCCCTTAATCTTCAAAAACATGGCTGCCCATGTCTGGGTGGCCGTATCTTTTTCGCCAGTTCTGCTCATAACTGCCAAAAAAGACACGGGCGGCACGAACGCACGCCCAAGCCTTTTATTATAGAGGATGTCCAGATTCATGGCTTGAGTCCAAGGGAAAGGTGTTTGCTACATTCTTGTTGTCTCACATGGCACATGGTTAAGACAGTGCCCTTGCCTGGGTTTAGAAATTATTATAGGAAACAAAGAGCCTATCATTTAAGTATTTGAAAATCAAGCCATTTAAGACTTAAGCAGCAGCTTGAAATGTGCCTGCAAGACATTTATATTATCTGCTGATATACTCTGAAACAAGCTTCAAAGCAGAGCTGCAGGGAGTAAGTCACTCCAGCTAAAATGTATATGTTTGTGTGGGGTAGGGGGAGAAAGCCTATGGTACTGACAGTTTAAAAACTCTTCAGAGGTTTCAATCTGCACATTAGAAATCACTTCACCTTGACTACACCCATAATGTCATTTCAGGGGGGAGGGCATGCCTAGCAGACTGCAATCTTTGTGAAGGTTCTGGATATTCCAACACTTGCAGGGTCATTCAAGTCTATGTGCAAGGCAGTGGCACCCAGAAGTCTCTGCAAAAGCCTAGCACAGATTAGCATGATGGATGGGGTATACTGGAGCCAGGAAGCCTTACAAAATCTGAAACCCAAGAAAAATCTGGCCATCTCTCCTTCCAAAGCATAGACATCTTGCAAAACTGTGCAGTGCATATGAAGCTGCCTAATACTGAGACAGATCAGTGATCCATCAAGCCCAGTGATTCCCTACTTGGGGGCCCCAGATGTTGCTGAACTACATCTCCCATGAGCCCCAGCTACAATTTATTGTGGCTGAGGATGATGGGAGCTGTAGTTCGGCAACTCCTGGAGGCCTCCAGGTTGTGAATCATTGATCTAACCCAATACACTCTGCTCTGACTGGCAGTAGCTCTCCAAGGTCTCAATCCTGCAGCTTAAGACCCTTTTGAGGAGAGATGCCAGAGACTGAACCTGAGATCTACTGCATCAAAAACATGTGCTCTTCTTTTCCTTACACAAGCAATCATAATATGGGAGTTTCTACAACACACATGTTGCTGATCTTGTGAATGAAGAAGCAGCAATATCTTAATTTACAAAAACTTGCAAATGTCACATACACATTTGTTATAAAAGATCAACAGAAAAAGAGAGGAAGAGAGACATCAGGCAGAATAATAAACATGAGAATGTTGTATGAAATTTCCCATAGATGCTCACTAGCGAGTCCTGCCTAATCACTTAAAAAACCACGTAAAGTGACAGGTGAACATATGTTTATATTAATCATGGATTCATCCAGAAGTTTACTAAGCAAATATATTTCACCTAATATTAAATATTATGAAAATTATTACTTCCTCAACTTTATTTATTTTATTTTTTGCCCTTGGGAAGATCCATGTGTGTGTTTTTTCTGGATTAAATGAGACATATTCTGATAATGTTTCAGAAACCACAGACACTTGATCTGGTGGAGATTATTATCTTCAGTTGCTATGCAACTGTTCCTGATGAGGTTTCAGAGATAGTCTCTAGTTATCCTGACTAACCACTGAAAGCCTCTCCTATAAGACTCTATTTACCAGAAGCACTTATGTGCACATCCTGACCCAACCCCCGTCCATATAATGCATTACATTTTGATCCAATGTGTCACCCAATCAGGTGCCACCTCAGTTCCGTGGATTCTTGTCTTAGGCCTGAGGCTATGGCTGCAGCTTCTTATATACTTTTGCTTCTGCTTTGTGCCAGTGCAAACACTTTTGTGGCCAAGGCAAAAACAGTATTTCTGTCATGACAACTCTCTTACCTGTCATGGAAAACTCTTATTGTCCCTTCTATTCAACCACAACTTATTAATTCTCTCTCAAAAATAGCAGGGGAGAGTTAGTTCAGTCGCAACTTATCAGAATATGCTTTTGCATGCCAACATTTGCACTGGAAAGCCAGAGGCATTTGAACAATAGTGACAGGGTTTCTCCATAGGCATGTGCAATTTGTAAAGCATGTGAAAATCCATACAGCTGCAAGCCTGCAATTTATTATTATTATTCTGTTATCTTTGTAGGAATGCATGACTTTGCTGAAAACGGTTGCTCTGTCTCCCAGTGTCATGCACTCTGTACTTTGGAAACAAATTATACATTGTTTCTGTGCTTTTCTCTCCAAGGAAGTAACATTATCAGTGCTTAAGATAACACTGCCAACCATCCTCTTAGATTATTTTTCATTTTCCTTCAAAATCTCTTGTCAGTGCAAAATGAGTGGTCTCAAGTGATGCTGTTGAGAGGCCGTTTCCCAACAGAGGGTAGGCAAAGGAGCAGAAGATGAAAGGAGAATTGCATTTCAGCCTCCATGACCTTGTTGTGATGATAAATGTCTCTGAACTGAGAGAAGTTCGGCCTTCGATTTTGCTTGATGGTTCAACCAAGACTGACAACCCTTATTCCTCTCTGTCAGACATTTCACAGTCCTCTGGTAGCATAAGAACCTTGTCTACAGCCAATAATGCCACAAGACCCCCCTTCATTTTCAGCTCAGATTTCTTCTGGAAACACAAACGGATATATGTCCTTTGGCAAAGTGCGCAGCACATACATCATCTTCAGTGACAATGTGCTGAATGTGATTGACTCAGACAATTGCAAAAGCACAACCAATCTGTTAATTAAATTTCAATGAGTCATAAATCAATGGTATCCAGGAGGTGCCTAGTTATAACTCTTGTGTGTTGAAATTACTTTACGTAATGTGCTGCAAATTCAAAGCATTCAATGCTATAAGTCAAAGTCAAAGTCTGGTTTTAACAAACTTCTTACCTCACCTTACTTATATATAAGACATTGCCACTGGAGGGCTATAAGGTAAGGATGTGCATGAACCTGTTTGGAGGCATGCACAAATGACCTCTGCGAGGCCCTGGGTCAGGCCCTGGCCCCAATGCCAGGCCTCACAGAGGCCATTTGCACATGTGTGGTGGTGTCCAAAATGGCCACCGCGCCGAGCTCTGCAGGCCCGAATGGGCCAAAGAACTGGCTGAACTGCCCGGAGGAGGTGATTACAGAGGCCGGTGGGGGAGGGGGAATCTCCACGGGACACCCCACCACCACCACCTCGAGAAACTCCCCTGAAGGGGGAGAAACCCGAACCCTAACCCCTTTGCACATCCCAAGGAGAAGGGACATTTGGTTGGCTTTCCCACAAAGAAAAGTTCCAAGTAACCTTTACTTTTCACATCTTCTCAAGTTTCCAATAGAACCTCTCCTGTCCACACCTCAAAATAGTCCAGGAGCAGAAGTCAGGCAAACAGAATGACAGCTTTGTAAAGTGGTTGTTGTAGCTGCTGTTGTTGTTATGTAAGACAACTGAGCTTTAGCAAAATTATGGAAATGGTGCACATTGGACTAAGCACTTTCTGAAAGAAATTGGTATCACTGCTATTATTTATTTATTTATTTATTTATTTTATTTTTAAAATGTAATTTCACAATGTGGTGACACAGAACAATAAAAACTGGAGAGGAAAGCTGGTCTTGTGGTAGCAAGCATGACATGTCCCCTTAGCTAATCAGGGTCTGCCCTGGCTGCATATGAATGGAAGTCTTGATGTGTGAGTGCTGTTAGATATTCCCCTCAGGGGTCGGAGCCGCTCTGGGAAGAGCAGAAGTTTCCAGGTTCCCTCCCTAGCTTCTCCAAAATAGGGCTGAGAGAAATTCATGCCTGCAACCTCAGAGAAGCCACTGCCAGTCTGTGAAGACAATACTGTGCTAGATGGACCTATGGTCTGACTCAGTATATTGCAGTTTCCTATGTTCCTAAAAATTAAACATTTACAACAAGAAATATTTAAAAAAAAATTAAAGGAAGGCAAGAAACACAATTGAACACTTCAACAGCAGTGTAAAATCCTTTGAAACCAGCATTAAAACAGTACAGGTAACAGTCAGTTAAAAGCAAGACAAAACCTAAATGTCTTAAGGGCTGCTTAAAAGTAGCTAGCATGGAAACTTGATGCTTATCACATTCCCAATGATGGGAATTCCATAACTGCAAGAGAACCACTGAAATGCCTTTCTCTGGTACCAGCCAAATGAATTTGCATAAAACACAGGTCAGAATTCAGGGCCTGAATGAAGAGCAGATCTTAATATCTGGGAAAGTGCGAGCTGATCCTGAGATAAGTTGGTTCTAGACTGTAAGGGGTTTTAAAAATAACCAGCATGGGCCTGAAAATAAATTGCAATCAGTGCAGCTGATGCAAGATAGTTGTAATTTGCACAGTACACCTAGCATCTACCAGTAATCTGGCAGCCACATTTTGAGCCAAATGATGTTTCTGAATCATCATCAAAGGCAACCCCACAAAAAGTGCATTACATTAGTCTGATCTAGATTTAACCAATGCATAAACTAGTTCTCTCTTCAAGGCATTGCTATTAGAACATATGGATGTTATAGTGCATTCAGAAGAACACCATCTCTTAATATTTTGTATTAGATCTAAACATCTAATTAGCATTGACACTTCCTCAGATTTCAACCACAATCTTCTCAGTCCAAGGTATCCCACCTTGATAATCATTTACAAAACCACAGTTCCTTTCCATCCTGTTTCATATTGTAAATAATAACTTGAACATATCTGCATCTGTACAGTTTAAACTAATCTTTCCCACTCCGTCTCCCCATGTTGTTAGGTCTATAAGCATTTATGGTGTGAATCCACTTGTTAGTCAACCTATCTTGAGCCCTTGAAACAGTTCAGATTACAAAACTGAATCAGTCAATCAATCAATATCCCCTGCTCAGCAAATAGAAGTTTAGCTTGAATATTGTTACATGCTTTGGGCAGTGTTCTCAAATTGATATTAATGACCAAATCTTAGCAGACAACAGAAAACTGGAAGCCTGAGAAAAATAGAAAATTTATAATTAAAGTGCATATAATAACGTTGCTTGAGGGGAAAACAAAATAACTTGAAAGTTATTAACAGCAAGAGCCATGTCTTTGATTATATGCTTAGAATGGTAATGAGAAGTCACCTGCAATGTAAATGAAATACTGCTTTCAATGAGGCTTGTCATCAAATTGAAGCCAAGAAAAATGTCATAGGAATTATTGGGTATCATCAAGTATACCCCCAGTTAAGTGTGGGCAAATCAGAGAGCAGACGTACCTGAATTTATCTAGATGTTAATCACCTACATTTTATTGGATTAAAGTAGAATGGGGCCTGAATATCCACTTGCAGTTAGCACAAAATCCCCCCAATAATGTGAAATTTCTAGCACACTTCTAACAATTACAGAAAGGGATTTGCATATCTAATGGCTCAACTTTGTGTGCTTCTGTGGTGATGAAGGAGCCACAAGAGGACTGAGCAGGAGTGTTCCAAATTCAACACAAAATCCCTGCTGGTGCCGTTGAACTGATGTGCAGATCTCACTCCAGTGAAAGAGCAGTGCTTCGATTTTAATATTTTATGTTGCATGTTGTTTTTATGCTATGCCTACCTTGAGACTACAGGTATGTGAAAGGTAGTATACAACATTAAAATACTTTAAATACATAAACACATAAAAAGATAATACAAGTTAAGAAACTTAATAATGGCATTTCCCCCTTTTGGGAATTCAGCATAAGAAAACCAAACAAAATGCATTGGGTGAATGTGGAATGGGTTCTAGATGCCCTGTAATCAATGAGGTGAGTCTCACGATCAATGAGACCCACCGTAAGGGGATTTGTGGGGAGAGTGGGCTTAGCCCGCTCTCCCTGCAGACGATCAAGCCCTAGGCGGCTGGATTGGCCGCCCACATGACTGCCGGCTCCGTCACAGAGCCGGTGGGGGCTGCGGGGATCAGGAGCATCTGCAGAAGAGACACCCGAGCCCAGGAGGCTGCTTGCAGCCTCCTGACAGGGGTTTACTCGTGTGTTGCCACGGCACAGAGCCGTGCAGCAACAATACACAATCGGAAAACCCAGTTTAGTGGAGCACTCACTCAGCTAACCAGGGCTAAGGGGAGGGGTATGTAAGCGGGTTACCCACTTTGGGGAAACTAGGCTAGCCTTCGAGCCTGGTGGTTCCCACGGTCCATGGAAAGCGGGCTAAGCTCATTTACAATTTTTCAATTATATTATATCAGGCCTGCTCAACTTAGGCCCCCCCAGCTGTTTTTTGAACTACAACTCCCATAATCCCCAGCCACAGTGGCCAATAGCCTGGGATTATGGGAATTGTAGGCCAACATCTGCAGGAAGGCCGAAGTTGAGCAGCCCTGTATTACATGATATTTTTTCTAATAATAGCATAACCTGTTCTTATAAGGAATCAGTTAGACAGGCTACAAATGTTGTATGCCTAACCTGTTCCTTAGAAGAGTTGAGAGAAGAAATGAGGGAACTAGTGTGATAGCTGCAGAAAAACATGTGTATGTTTGACAGGTATTGTTGCTTAGATTTCTCACTGTTCTGGGTGGACTCTCTTTAGAATGCTGGCTGGTACTCTGATTCATTCAATATGATGGTGCCACACAGAGAAATCAAAGAAAATCCTTCTAAAGACCCAATTGATCCCTATGTATTACACTGACAGTGCAATCTTTGGTTCTGTAACCAAAGAATAAAACACACCGCACACTCACCACAACAATGACAGCACGAATAATACATACCAATTGTGTTGACAATATCCTCACATTAACCATGTATGTAAGGTGTCATGCTGTACTTGCACTGAGGTTCTGTGTTTTCTACATTACAGCAGACTCTAAGGCCTTTGAAGTCCTGGACAAGGGCTCACTCATTAGATCACCCATTGGTCTTTTCCTGCAGCAGAAAATACAAGAGACTTTCTGACTGAGGCATGTATTGCCTCAGTATCAAGCTCTGCTCTTTGGATTGACCCTTCACATGTTCCTGACTTCTGTCTGACGTCCTGGGTGACTATTCAGTTTAACCTTCAGCATGTTATGGGCTCTCGGCTCCTGTCTTGACCCTTCTGGCAACTGACTGTCTACCTGGCATGACCCTGCTGTATTCCAGGCTCTCCCAGTCCCAACTTCAAACCTTGCTCCCATCAGACCATTGCCAATGGCTCAAGTGCCTGACAGAAGGGGCCAGTCCATGCACAGCAATGGAGAGATGCCCATGATGGCACCCTATCCCACCACAATACAATTGACCTGCAGAAACAAGGACATCACAGTGACTTCAGCAGTGTGAGCCTCTGCAGAATACACAGAGGTGGCCCTTCCATGTGGAGAGTTGAGATGGTCACCTCAGGGGGTGAATTACTGGGAGTGAATTACTTGGATGCAAGCAGGATCCTACTGCACAGGTGCAGCGGACTCCAAAATGGTCGCCATGTCAGGGAATAGACCTGGAAAGGGCCAGAGAAGCCTGAACCAGGCAAGTTTTAACTACCCAGGAGGCCGGAGGAGGGAGGGGGAACCTCCACGGACCCCACCTCCACCTTGGAGAAGTCCCTGGAGGGGGTAAGTTTAATTTCATTTTTTAAATTGTTTGTCGAACCCGCAGACCAGGGCGGGGTGGTGGTGGTTCAGGGTCAAGCTAAACTGGGGGAGCGGTTCGGCTCAACTCCAAACCCCCAAACCAAACCAGTTCGACATCGAACTGGTTCAGTTTTGAACCTGTTTGCACACCCCTAGCTGTTGCTAACCTTCCCTCCTTCCCATCCCATGCCACTTTCAAAGCTTACAGGGCTCAGTTTTCAAAAGGGGCTAGCCCCCACAGCATTTGGCACCTCACCTAAGGGTCGCCCCTAAGCACACTTCATGTATCTTGCACATTAGGGTTCAAATTCCTTTCTACCACCCACAGAGCCTCCAAACAACACTTTTTATGCAGCGGGAGGGGGGGGACAGGAAAAAAGGGTAGACTTCATTTCACTTGGGAGGAGGCATGTTTAAGAAACTCTGGAGTATGGGTTCAAGTACTAGGGGAACAATGTTCCTCTGAAAAAAGCAGCCCTTTGACAGGGAGAGGACAAGCCTAGTAAGAGGACAAATCCTCTTTGACAGAGAGAGGACTTCACAGACCCAGGGACAGAGGTGCACCGAGGTAATTTTGGAGCCTAGACTTAAAGGCCTTTTGCACCTCCTCCCCCACTGCCCGCCGCCACCACCAGATAAGCTGCAATGCACTATTTTTTACACCAAGACATGCTCAAGGAAAGCTGGAAACTCTTCTCTTTTTTTGTATTTTTAGAAGAGATTCTGAATAAGATACTTCCCACTGACTTAATTAATTATTATTAATAATAATAACAATAACAACAACAACTTAATTTGTTAGCCACCTCATAACCTATTGTTCTCTGGGTGACTTATAACACAACATTAAAACATGAGATAAAAATACATATTAAATCATAACAGACCAAAGGAAAAAGCGGGGGATACAAAATACAATGTAAAAATAAAATAAAAAACATTGTTTAATTATCAGTTATAATCAGATTTTTTTTTAAAAAAATTAAAGGCTGAGTGAACAAAAAGGTCTTTACTTGACGTCTAAAAGAACAAAGCGATGGAACCAGGCAAACCTCACTGGGGAGGCTATTCCATAAATGGGGTGCAACACTGAAAAGACCTTCTCCCTAGTAGCCACCCACCTCACCTTGTTTTGCAGGGGCACCTGGAAGAGGGCTTCTGAAGAAGATCTTAAGTACTGGGTTTGGACATATGGGGCAAGGCTCTCTCTGAGGTAAACCGGTCCCACGCCATTTAGGGCTGTAAAGATTAAAACCAGCACTTGAAATTTACAAAGAGATACCACAAGTTGCATGGACAATCCTGCCACTTAAGGTAGCTCAGCATTTGGAGCCCCGCGCCCCCAGCCAGCATCTGGAGGCCTCCTGGGCCTGCAGGGGACTGGACCTCTGCCCGTAGGTCTAGTCCAAAGAGCACCACTGCAAGGGAATTAAAGGGTAACTTTTCCCCACCATCCTTCACTGAGACATAATGCTGTGACAAGAACCAAAGCATATTCAAGACTAGGGCAACGGCTGATATGTGTGACGAATACACAGTGACCATGCCAACTTTATAGAAACAGCACTGTGCATTGCTTATATTTGGAAAAGAAATCTTAAAATAATTGTAGAAATATTACTTAAAATACCATTGCATTGTAAGACAGACAGAAAAGAGCCTAATGCATTTGAAGCCAAGCGGTATATATAAATTAAATTTAAATTAAATTTAAATTAAAAGACTTCAACAAGGCAAGGTGCTAAATGCTATGGGGGCTAGCCCCTTTTGAAAACTGAGCCTTGCAAGCTTTGAAAATTAAAACTGCTTAGAGTCTTCGGAGTCAGGTGATATATAAGTTAATTAATTAAATAAATAAAAATAAAAAGCAAATAGAATGAGCAACCATAACACAAAAGGAGAATCTTAATACAACTACACAACAGCACAGTTTGCCCATACCTTGGACATTTCGCGCCATTCTACTCTCAGCATGACCATGAAATTAATGTCATTATTTAATTATATTACAAAGAGCAGACAGAAAAAATAACAATTAGGCTTCTTTGGCATAAAAGAGTTGACTAGGGAATAGGAAAAATGTATTAGTATCTAGAGAAGAGTTTGGGTCACTAGTCCCAAAATTCATGGTAATTCTGGGTAATTTTCTGTGTTTAATAACTATAACTAGTGTATAAATATAGTATTATATATATATATATATATATATATATATATATATATATATATATATATATATACTGTAAACTGTTACTAAAAATAATAATCAATCACCTGAGCAAAATCCATTGTCTCACTAACAGTGACATACATGCACATAACCAAAAGATCTATAGTCTCTGAGAAAGTATATTCTATTCTATTCCTATACCACCCAATCCAAAAGGCTCCAGGCAATTGACATTAGTATTAAAAAACCCAGAAAAATAATTAAAAAATTTAAAAGCTACAGCAGTTTACAACCATTTAAAAGACATTAAAGGTCAGCCTTAAAAAATGTGTTCTTAGGGCACTTTTAAAGGACATTCAAGATACTGGGCCTCAAATTTGTACAGGGAGCACATTCCACAGTGTCTATGAAGGTCACTGAGTTGCTGCCTGAGTTGCTGCCTAACAAACTTGCAGCACCTGGAGGGAGACAGACATCTCCTGACCTTAGCAAGCAGAAGGGATTGTGTGGAAGAAGATGCTCTCTTAGGTAACCTCGTCCAAAGCCATTTAGGTCATGATCTACGAGGAGTGGACACAACACAGTTGTTCTGTTCTGTTGGTTGTTCTGTTGTAACAACAGAAGTTAATAAAATGTTCTTCTGGCCTTAATCTCAACCTGAGTAACAAGAGTGAGACCTGAATCCAGGAGCACTGCCAGACTGTGTACCTTTTCCTTCTGGGGGAGTGTGACACTATCCAGAATAGGAAGTTCTATCATGCCATTTGTGGCTGAGTTCCTGGCAAATGACATGGGCGCATATGTGGCAGCCGGCAAAATGGCTGCCACGACCACCAAGAGGGCCCAAATGGTATGAAAATGAGCTAAAATAGCCCATAAAAGACCGGAGGGGGCCGGCAGGGGGACCCACTGGAGACCCCCACAGCAGCACCCCCACCCCCAGAGGCTGCCAAACCCAGCAGTAAGTTTAAAAAAATCTTCACTTTAGAACCCTGAACAGGCCCCATGCCGGCCGGGGGGTGGGTGGGGAGTCAGCTGAAAACTGAGCTGAATCAGGCCCGGTCTGGCTCAAGGGCAAACAACACCACATCAAGCTATGTGATAGAATTATCTTTCTAGAACAGACTGCTGGGATCATCTCAAGGAGATACATGGCCCCCCTTAATATTTGGGAATCCACTATTAAATAAGCAGGAAAAGGCCTCTGAAGTCCATTCAAAAGCAAAGTTTTCCCTCAAACGCCTACTAAATTAAACTAAACATTTGCTGACTTGGTTGGGTTTCACCCCCCCACACCTCCAAAGGAGCTAATGATTAGCAGAAGGCTATTTTGCCCTGGTCAATGGTATAATTGCATTAAAAATGAACATCATGATGATATGCTCAGCATTTCTGTACATGATGCTATTGAAATCTAGCAAAGAGATGCCATAAGTTTTAAAATCTTGGCTCCATCCAAAGTACTTTGTCTGACATTATAATAATTTTTCTCTATAAGACAATTACAAATCATTTACTGCTCAGCATGAGGTCAATATGTATTAATGATTATTATGAAATGATAGCTGAAAACTGACTGAGGGAAAGCTGAATGTTAAGACTACCTCAGGGAACAATACACTGTGCAATGTATATTCCATAAGAAAGGCTTATCACAATGCACACAGGCATTCTGAGCATTTCATATAGCAGGCATAGACTATAGCAGGCATTCACTGATAGACACCCTCAAATCACTACATATTCTATAGACTTCATTCTATTGAGGTCAGAGAAATGGGAAATGGTTTATATATATTATACATTGCGAATGTACCTCCTGCTGTGATGAAAATTCTGGTGCTCCAAAACCATAATCCATTTTCTAGGTTGTCTTTTAAAAATACTGTAGTAATAGACTTGCGGGAGGACAAGGCCTCAATGAGAGTAACTGCTTGGAAGGTGGTCCTCTTCAAATAAGGAAGAAAGCCCGAGAGAATGAAATCCCTGTGGCCCAATCCAGAGTGAGGGTCAAGCTTTACTGGACAGCATATAGAGAAGTAGGGAAGGCTGTGTTAGAGCTCAGTTCTTACCCGGAGGCCTCTGAGTGAGGTCTGATCAGCAACTACTGTAAGGATAGGGGAGACTAACAGCCTTGGGCGGGGAATCAGTTCCTTACCTGGAAGTAAGTAGGAAGGATAGGAGCCAGTTTAGCTAGATGTGTCAGGGAATTTATTTTTGTTTAACTGCTTGGATCTAACTGCATGGTTCTGGAAGTTCCTGGGGAAAGGCTTTGAAAGGAAGCAGTGATTGTTGATGCCTCTATAGTTTTCCTTATAATCCAATTATTAATGAATCCTTGTTATTATAGAGTGTCACTACTTTGGGTCCTTCCCTAGACACACAATCCTGAAAGCCTAAGACTGCTCAAGCCTTTCTTGTAGGGAGGGGTTTTCCTCATATTAAAAAGAAGGTTTTCCAGTAAGACCTCATCTGCCTACTTTCCTTTCACTATCTCTACAAATGAACTAAATTTGGTTCTAATCGGTTAGGTGGTCCTCAAGTTAGACCTCTTGTGCCTCAAACGCATCCACCATCATGGATCAGGGTGGATGACATCATTATATACTATACCATTGAAGTGCCCCTATGTGTCACTCACTGCAACTACCAGATTTGGATCAAATTGGTTAGGCGGTTCACAAATCAGCCCACTTGCACCTCAAAATTTTATGCATCCGCCATCTTGAATCAGGGTGGATGACAGCATCACAAACTATGCCATTGAGGTGTCTCTATGTGACCCTATAACTGTACCCAATTTGGTTAAAATTGGTCCTGGCTGCGAAGTTGATGGGGCAGGGGACACACAGACACACGGAATGCTGGGTGATCATAAGCTTACTGGAAAGTAGGCTAAAAAGTGGATGGTGGCAGCCTACCTGGGACCCCTTACAGCTAGAGGAGGGATTATGTATCCTCCCCACCCCCTTTTGATCATTACAAATACTGTCTCTTTTTATATCTTTGCTAAATTATATGACTAGTTTTTCATTCATTCATTTATATTTTGTTTTATCTTGATTGAGGTAACAGCGTGTAATTTTCTTTTTACAAGATGTAATTGTTGCCTGATATACTTCAACCTTTTCTTTTTGTCTTCCTTTTCCATCCCCCTCCTCTTCCTATACAATTTCTAGCCTGACACTACCAGCTACAGTCACTCATGGGATTATCACACAATTGGTGACATGCTTTAAATGATCCTGAAGAAAGATCCACATTCTCTGTTGTGAGAAGAGATAAAGTGGAGCAGAAGACAATTTCTACACATCCTCCTTAGTCTCTTTGCAACCAATAATAGGAGTCACTTTAGCAAGATATTATTTAGCTTGCTCTATTTCATTTCTCCTCTGTGTATGAGCTCTGAGCAAGAGTTTTAATTCATGCTCGAGATCATCTTGTATCTTTAGAGTACATTGTGGGACAAGGTCTGGATAGTCTTTTGATTTTGCGAGTCCGTTTTATCATGTACAGTTCAATTTTCTTCCATCTTTCATTGAGATTAATTACCCAAAAGGAAACAAATCTGAAAATAGATTTGATAGAATGAAGGCTCTTATGCACTCTTAAAATTAAGCATTAGATCCCCTGGCCATATAACAATTAAAATTTCTTCCCCACTGTTCCCATCCTCAGCAGAACTGTAAGAGATGGTAACCTGAACAATTATTAACATTTCCTTTTGAAACCTAAAGTATTCAGAATATAATTTATGTAGATGTGACATGATGCTATTTCTCAGTGACTAGTGCTGAACCATGCTATATGAGCTGAGCTATTTCTCTGAAGAGAAGCAATGGTGTTGGTGTGTGGGGTATGTCTATGAAAATACAAAAAGGATCAGATATAAACCAGAATTTATTTCCCAGAAGCTGTAAAACTGGATGGTTGATGACTAGATATGACTTTAAACAAATGGAACAATTCAGTCACAACAAACTCCAAAAGCCTTTCAATGGAATTTACATTCATAAAACTATGAGCAGATTTAGCTGTATTGCGTGTTCACACATTTTTCCAGTGACCAAAATATCAATGCACTAATGGTTATGACTGACCTGTTAAAAAATGTGATTGTCAATACTTGCAGTTATAGCACATGATTGATTGATTGATTGATTGATTAAGTGTCATCAGGTTGGTGTTGACTCTTAGCGACCACATAGTATAGATTCTCTCCAGGATGATCCGTCTTCAACAGATCCATAACCCTAATTTGACTTATCTCTCTATTGACTAGCATATTTACAGTGGGAACTTATTCACATGGAAATCAAGGTTATAGTGCCAATACACATGTGGGAGAGCTCAAACTCTTTGAGCTTTGAGGGAGCAAGAGCTCCTATATACACATGGAATTCCCTTAATTGCAAGGATCTGCCTATTTATTTCAGTGAAGGGTGCAAAGCCTTTTGGTCTAACAGTGGAACTCTATGTAAACTTCAGAATAAAAATGGAGCTCTGTATTGGGGAAGCACATATTCTGTATTTTCAAAATACCTGTTTTTGTGTATGAAATTAGTAACACATTTATTTCCATCTAGTCCTAATCATGTTGTTGATGCTTATCTGAAGTAAGTGGGTTGTGGATTACAGCCTTTGACAGCAAAGCAAATTTAGCACTAATAACTGTAGCTATAGTTTACTTTTAAAAATGCAGCTATGTATACAAAAATGCAAATCAAGCTTCATTGCTTTTAATAATTCAATCTGATGATTGCCCTGTCACTCACTTAAAATCAGCCTTGCAATTGCCACCATTAAACTTCTGTTAATACAAAGGAAATGTGCAATTAAATTTTGTAACAGGAAGTATGAATTGTACATACATACTGTCTTAATAAAGATATTCTTTATAACATCTTTGGCTCCTCTGGGAACCCTTACATTTAAATCTGATTTCACTCTCCTACCAATGAAAGCATGACTTGCCTTAAGGAGGCAATCAGTAGACTTCTGAAGAAGTTTGCATTGGCTCCCTCAGAGTTGAGGTTGGTTTGTCTCCAACCTTCTGTGGCTGGACAAGGTAATTAAGAGTGTGGTGTCCTCCCAGCTCCAGACAGTCTGGAAGGAAACGGATTATCTAGACCCATTCCAAACTGGCTTTTGGGTGGACAATGAGGTAGAGGCTGCACTGGTCAGCCTGATGGATGATCTCCAATTGGGAATTGACAGAGGGTGTGTGACTCTATTGGTCCTTTTGGATCTTTCTGCAGCTTTCAATACTATTGACCATAGTATCCTTCTGGAGCGTCTAAGGGGGTTGAGGGTGGGAGGCACTGCTTTGCTGTGGTTCCACTCCAACCTCTCTAGCAGATTCCAGATGGTGTCTCTTGGAGATTGTTGCTTTTCAAAATCTTAACTTTTGTATGTTGTCCCCTAGGGCTCCATATTGTCTCCAGTGTTTTATGACATCTACATGAAACTGCTGGGAGAGATCATCAGGAGGTTTAGAGCAGGGTGTTATCAGTATACTAATGACACCCAAATCCATTTCTTCCTGTCAACATCATCAGGAGAAGGCATAACTTGCCTAAATGTCTGTCTAGAGGTAGTGATGGGCTGGATGAAGGATAACAAACAGATAAGACAGAGGTACTTATTGTGTGGATTTGGAACACAGAAGGTGATTTTGATTTGCCCGTTCTGGATGGGGTCACACACCTGCCCAGAAGGAACATGTATGCAGTCGGGGGGTGCTTCTGGATCCAAACCTCTCCCTTGTGTCCCAGGTTGAGTTGGTGGCCATCAGTTTTGCTTTCCATCAGTTTTGGCTGATACGTCAGCTGTGTCCACTTATTGAGATAAATGACCTCGGAACAGTGGTACATATGCTGGTAACTTCCAGACTTGACTACTGCAACACGCTCTATGTGGGACTGCCCTTGTACGTAGTCCGGAAACTGCAGTTGGTACACAATGCGGCAGCCAGGTTGGTCTCAGGGTCATCTTGGACAGACCATATTTAAAAAGAGCTTCACTGTCCACAAGTGTCTGTGGCCTGGGCAAAGTACGAGATGCTGGTTATAACCTATAAAACCCTAAACACTTCGGGCCCTGGGTATTTAAGATAACATCTTCTTCATCATGAGCCCCACCACCCATTGAGATAACCAGGAGAGGTTCATTTGCAGTTGCCACAAGCTCATCTGGTGGTGACACATAGACAGGCCTTCTCTGTTGATGCCCCAATGCTCTGGAATGTGTTTTCTGCTGAAATAAGAGCCTCCCCACCTCTGACAACTTTTAAAAAGTCTCCACATACTTATTTTTTCACCCAAGCTTTTTAACTGGACTGTGGTTTTTAATTGTTTTACGGTCTTCATTTTTAATCTGTTTCGTGTTGTTGTAAATCTTCCAGAGACAGAAGTTTGGGGCAATATACAAATCTGAAATCCCAACCATAGGGATGGTGGGATAGAATTGGGAAGAACTACAGTTCCTAGATGCCCTTGTACAACTTCACCATGTTCACTCTCTGCTGGCACCTTTGCACACTATACATTCTGAGAAAAGCCTAATCTATTTATTTATTTATTCGATTTCTATACCGCCCTTCCAAAAATGGCTCAGGGTGGTTTACACAGAGAAATAATAAATAAATAAAATGGACTTCAAAAGAGCTCCAAGTTTTTCAACATCAACATCATGATTAATTTTAACCTATTTTCTAAAGGGAAGAAGGCTTATATAAGGGCACCATGTTCATGTATGTGCCCACATGTTCCCCCTAATAACTGCTGTGTATACAATCTGATTCAAATTAATTTTACAGTATATGAGGAAGAATCTGAGCGGTTTCTGAGGGATTTTATATTTTTGATCTGCCATCTTGAAACAAGATACCATTCACTCAGATTATTAGCATCACTCCTTTAGAAACCATATCTTTACAGCCCTGTACAACCTAAGCTTACAGTCCATGGGTGTTGGTCTGAGGATTCCTAACTGAGATATTTTTCTTTTGATCCACCATGTTGAGGCAGTATGGCAGACACTAAAACTATTAAAAATCACCTCTTTAAAACTCATTTGTTTACAGTGATACAAAACAAGTTACAGAAAATGGGAGGGGTGCCTAGGAGATTCTTCTGAAAGTACTCTTCTTTTATCAGCGATCTTGAAACAAGATGGCAACCACTCAGATTAGAAACACCATGCTTTTAGAACAGATGTGTTTAGTGTCCAATACACACTAAGCTGGGAAGGGATCCAAGGGGATAGTAATCAGAAGTGTTGAAAGAAACAAAAAGTAGTCTCCATTCTATTTAGAATTTCTTGTTTATTTGCAGGGTAAGCAACATACAGGAGACCCTGTTTTACTTATTTTTAGGGAATGATCTATCCCTTCATAGGTGTACCTGAGTATGCAGCACAGGGTTGAACAGAGCCTTTTCTCCACTCTGCCTATTTGGATCTTGCAGGGACTGTAGCATTCTTCTTTTTCTACATAAAAATCTTTGAGAAGTCTTTTAGTCAAAAAGTGGTATAGAAACAGTAGTAGCAGCAGCATGCTAGCCATAACTTTCAGCGGAAGGTCCATAAACACTTAGCATTCCTCTCATCCAGCTTGCCCCTCATTCAGCCAACCATCTTCCCAGGGCTTTTTGAGACACAGGTTGTTCGGGCTTCAGAACTTGATGAATTTGTGTTCAAGAATGTTGTAATTCATTTACTGAGATAAAATTATTCTCTTTAAAATATTACTCCGAATGTCTTCACTGTATGGAAGTCAGGATCATTATAGAACTAAATATCTAAATTGAAATATTTGTTTCCAGACAATATTGGCATCCAGATTTAGTGTTTCTATAGTTCTGCCAGTGAGTAAACAAATACTCGCACTTTAACAATGTCTCAGGAAAAGAAGGTAGTTTTTCCCACTGCAATGCTGAGGCGTGTGACTGTTATTATACATCCCAGCCAATAGGTGGCACTATTGTTGGGAATTAAGACTAACTACAGAGTTGTTGTTGTTCAGTCTGCCCTTTTGGATAGATAGATAGATAGATAGATAGATAGATATTGCCCTAATGGCCAGTGTTCTCTGAGCTCCCGTGACAGGAGGGAAAAGTCAAGAACTGGATGAATTTCCTGTTAGTTTTATGATGTTAATGAATAACCTATAAATTTCTCAAGATACTCATTCACTACGTATTGGGGGGACCAAAAGCTCCTACACATATAGAGATATATAACTGAGGTTACATTAGTATTCCAAAAGAACTACAGTGTTAACTAATATAAGGGTAGTACATGTATTTTTCCCCTTACTTTTTTGAAAAGCCTACTGAGAACCTATTCAGACTTTGAGACTAAAGCCTATTGAGATGAGAAAGAACTAACATCTATACAATTATTTATTACTTGTAATTTATTAATACAGTACATGTATTTATGAAAACCTTCTGATTAAATCCTAGTGCAGCAGAGCCCCTTTGTTTCTTGTATATCCTGACACTGATGAACTTGCCCTGTCTGGAAGCTTCAACACAGGCCCCCTTCTTTTCTTTTCTTTTCTTTTCTTTTCTTTTCTTTTCTTTTCTTTTCTGAAAGGGTTTGCTTAGTTGGGTGGCTTTCTGTCTGCTTGGGTTTGTTTGTTTGTTTGTTTGTTTGTTTAAAGAGTTGGTATTGGATAGCACTTGAAGGAAAATCTTGCTCGATTATCAGAAAGATTTGTGTTCAAAATAGAACGCTTTCTGTTCTAGGTCACTAGAAAATAACCTGCTGCTGTAAATCAGTAATTAGCCTTCTAGTTAAAATAGTACTTTTCTCCTTTGTATATTAAGGATGATTTCTTATCCCATTCTCTTTGTCTGTTTGTATTCAGCGTAGCTGTTTTATTATTGATGTAAAGAAGCAATTCAGAATTGTATGATTAATTTTAATGTAGATCTTTCTTACTTGAATAATTGATGGGGAAGAGGATCATAGACATACTGAATCACTGGCTGTTGCTCTTTCTGTCTCCTCTTATCTTTGTACTTGTACTCATTGCTAGATCCCTGAGGGTAACCTGTATTTTGTTGGGAAATACTGAATTCCCCATCCTCCTGTCATTGTAATTTGAATTTTATCTGAGTATAAGTTTCTGCTTTGTTTTACGCAATCTGGAAATTCACCCTACTTTATATACAGGAAAAGGTACTTGATCTTGCACAAAACATCCACTGCCTTCAGGCCCAGGGAAGGTCTATAAAGGTATCCGTAAGCAAGGACTTCTTGTGCACATATAAAACAAAACCACTCCTCAGCAAGGGGGAATAAAGCCTTACTGAGGACCTGGACCTGTCAGGAGAAATTATGTTGCTGCCACTATATAAGCAAGCACACCCAGTTCAGGGCAATGATCACATATGCTAGGTCTACAGATGCACACATTATGTGTGTAGATTTTCCCATTAATTTCAGTGGTAAAAGCAGTTCATTGCACAAGCAATAAGAGAAGGGAAGTTTACATGCAAAGGATCTTTCTGTTTACTGCAGAATGTAAACCCACTTCTCACCCACTTCAATAAGGGAGAAAGTCTAGTCCTATTCAATCATTATGCCTTTAGGGTACAGCGAACATGTGGAAAGGCAGCAGCATTGTATCCACACTAGCCATGTTCCCAAACCAAAACACTCATTGGCCACACCTTGAGCATCTATATATTTGGTCCTTGGACCTTTCACATGATCGGAACCTTCCCCATGTTTTGTGCTGCCCTCTGCAGACAACCACTGAATGTTCAGAGGTCCAGGAGTATGGCCAGGGTCATTACAGGAGCCATATCTGGTGAATGTGATCCCTCTGCCCTCCCATCAGGCATTTGCTCTACCTAAAAGGCATAAAGACTGAATAGGGATTTCTATTATTTATTTATTATTAAGCAGTGCACCGCTCATAGAAATGATTAGGCCTAGGGGATTAATCATGGGAATATGGTGATAAGGATCACAAGAATGAAATACCTTCATCCACAGCGCCTTTAATAAAGCAGTAGGCTTTATTCAAGCTTCTATGCATATATATTACTGAACTGATGTGGTGAGATATGATTGTGTTGAAGTGTCATGGATACCAAGAATCAAATCACCCCTTCTTTCATTTAGTAATTTGATTAAACTCTGGCCTAGAAAATGATGATAATTTTTTCTGTAACCTTTTCACCTGAAATTTCACATTTGTGTTTTTCAGAATGTTTTCTGATTTTTTTATTTAATTTATATGCCGCCTGACTATGATAAATGTTTGTTTGTTTGTTTGTTTGTTTGTTTATAATACATATAAGAACTTGCAGCCACAACCCACCTCTGTAGGGATGAAGGAGCCATTAGGTTGGTCGACCTGAGAAGGTTATTGGATCCAATAGGATTCCAAGAAGCCTTGGAAGGTTTTCAAGCTAGCTCTGCTAGTGATTCTGTCAATGCTCTGGTGCAAATATGGAATAATGAACTTACTAGAGCAGTAGACATAATCGCTCCTAAGCGTCCTCTCTGACCTGCTTTAAAGTCATCCCTGTGATATTCAGAAGAACTGTGTGAGTTGAAGCAGCGAGATAGATGACTAGAGCGCAAGTGGAGGAAGACTTGGCATGAATCCAATAGATTGCAACACAAAGTTCATCTAAGGATCTATGCTCTGGCAATGCGGACGGCAAAGAAGTGGCTCTTCTCTGCCCACATTACTTCTGTGAATTCATGTCCAGCTGAGTTGTCGAGGGTTGTGAAGGGGCTAGTTCATGCCCCCTCAACCTTGAATTTGAACTTGGAACCTTCTGTCACTCACTGTTATGTTTTTAACGACTTTTTTGCAGATAAAATATCTTGTATACACGCTGAATTAGACTCCATAGTTACTGCAGAGTCTATTATAGAAGTGCCCAGCAACCTCTGTTTTAGGATTGAATTGGATCACTTTCAGTTTGTTTCTTCTGAAGATGTGGACAAACTGCTTTGGACTGTACATCCCACTACCTGCTCTCTTGACCCTTGCCCAACTTGGCTTATTTCACCTGGCAGTCAAATAATTAGAGAGGGTCTGGTAAATATCACAAATGCTTCTCTGAGAGAGGGCAGGATGCCTCCTTGTCTCAAGGAGGCTATTATTAGACCACTTTTGAAGAAAGCTACACTAGATCCCTCAGAGTTATCAAATTACAGACCAGTTTCTAATCTTCCATGGTTGGGTGAGGTGGTTGAGTGGGTGGTGGCCTCTCAGCTCCAGGCAGTTCTGGATGATGCAGAATATCTACACACATTTCAAATTGGCTTTTGTGTGGGCTAGGGGGTTGAGACTGCCTTGGTCGGCCTGATGGATGATCTCCATCTGGCTATCAACAGAGGGAGTGTGACTGTTTTGATCCTTTTGGATCTCTCAGTGGTGGTATTTCGATGCCATTGACCATGGTATCCTGATAGGTCGCTTGAAGGAGGTGAGATTGCATGGCACTGTTTTACCGTGGTTCTATTCCTACCTCTCTGGCAGATTCCAGATGGTGTTGCTTGGAGACTGGAGCTGAAAAACGAAAGCTAAAGTGTGGTGCTCCACAGGGCTCCATAGTGTCTCCAATGTTTTTTAACAGCTACATGAAACCGCTGGGAGAGAGCTTCAGGAAGTTTGGTCTGGGATGCTATCAATGTGCTGATGACACCCAGATCTATTTCTCCATACCAACTTCATAGGAAATGGCATGACCCGCCTAAGTGCCTGCCTAGAGGCGATATTGGGCTGGATGAGGGTTAACAGGCTGCATTTGAATACAAAGAAGACAAAAGTACTGTCTGTAGGGGGTCGGGATCCGAGAGATGGTTTAGATCTGCCTGCTTTGGATGGGGTTACACTCCCCCTAAAAGATCAGGTTCAAAGTCTGGGAGTGATCCTGGATCCCAAACTCTCCCTGGTTTCTCAGGTTGAGGCTGTGGCCAGGAGTGCTTTTTATCAGCTTTGGCTGATACGCCAGATACATCCATTTCTGGAGACAAATGACCTTAAAATAAAAAGGAGTGATGAGAATGCACTCTGGCTGGTCTTGAAGAATCTTTAGTAGGATCTTGGGTATAAGAGGTATGGGTGGGAAGAGGTACACTGAAAGGCCTGTCCAGGGCATGGTGAAAGCATCACTGAGGGAGTGGCAACCTATCCCTGCTCTGGAGCAGTACTGTAGGCAGTGTGTGTTGTGGTGGGATGCAAACAGGTTTATTGTTGGTGTGAACCAAAGGTGGAAAGGAGATTTCAGCATCGCTCGGTCCATCTGCCATTCGTGGGAGATGCAGCTTGTTCTGCTGAGGGAATCTGCCTATATGTTGCACTTGCCTTGGCTGTCAGAGTGATGGCATGTTGGATGCACCATAGCCAGAGCTCCATTGAGAGGTGCAGGAGAATAGGGGAGGAACTACCTGCTCTGTCTGTTTAGATAGACTTTCACCGTAGTATTGTCTGTCTGAATTGTTACAGTAGAATGAGTGATGAGGGGGAGAAAGCCGTTCAGGGCCTTGAAGATAGCTAAGAGTTCCAGGATGTTGATGTGATGAGAGGCTTAGGTCCTGGACCATAGACTGTGTATGTGAAAATCCAGCATGTGAGCTCCCGAGCCCGTCTCTGAGCCATCTGTGGTGATGATGAATTGAGGCTGCTGTGGGTGGAATGGTGAGCCAACGATCAGGTTGTTGGGGTCTAAACACCAATGAAGTAAGCGGCATATGTATGTAGGTATGCATAGGTGGCTGGACTGAGAGTCTGTCTGAGGGTGGAATTTCTGGAGGAACCATTGTTGTAGGTTCCTGGATCAGAGTCAGGCATGAGCGAGGACATGGGTTGTGGAAGCTATGTATCTCAGGAGTTGCTGGATTGTGCGAGCCCTGTGCTATGGGCGAAGACTCACCTCTGTCGCTAAGGAGAGGATATTCTGCAGTCTGGGAGGTATAGCCTTGCTCGGTTCAAGTTGAATAGGAATCCCAAAAACTCTATGTATCTCGTTGGAGTGAGTTTTGATTTTGAATAATTTATCTGAAGGCCTAATGTGGTTAGAAGAGTAATGGCAGATTGTAAGTTGAGGAGGAGGTCCTGGGGGGTGTTCGCCATGAGGAACCAGTTGTCTAGGTACAGGAAGACCTGGATTCCCTGTTGTTGAAGAAAGGCAACTATTGGAGCCATGCATTTTGTAAAGACTCTCGGAGCTGAGGCCAAGCCAAACAGGAGGGCCTTGAATTGATAGGTGTTCCCGAGGGCATGAAAGAAATAAACACACTAACTGATAGAGGAAAATAACAAAACAAAAATAGAAAGAGGGAGAAGTAAAGGAAGAAGAAGGAGAGATTATTTACAGTTCCAAGTGAATTTAGCTCGGAGCCACTCAGAAGAAGTTTATCTGTCCGCAGACGAAGAAAGACTGAGGAGGGAATTGCATGCAGCTGCATATCACCATAGGGGGGCAGGGCTACCGCCAGAATTCTGGAGGGAAAATTAGCTTGGAAAAACTCCAGTGAGATCTCTGCGTAGGCACAAAGCCCATTCGTGTAGAGCACAGAGACCAGGTCGAAGAACTTGTATCTACATGATAAGGGGTTATCTAAGATGGATTAACAATACATCAAAAGAAAGAACTAAGAGGCTTTTATGTGGGCTTAAGTGGCATAGTGGGGAAATGCTTGACTAACAAGCAGAATGTTGCTGGTTTGAATCCCTGCTGCTGCTATATCGGGCAGCAGCAATATAGGAAGATGCTGAAAGGCATCATCTCAGACTGTGCGGGAGGAGGCAATGGTAAACCCCTCCTGTATTCTACCAAAGAAAACCACAGGGCTTTGTGGGTGCCATGAGTCGAAATTGACTTCACAGCACACTTTACTTTACTAGTTTTTGCCAGATTAGGTTTTGAGGCTTGGCAATACTTGGACTGCATAAACAGGCATGTTGTCAGACATATGATTGACCACAGGGCAGATCGGTCAAAAATGCCAACAGGGCAGCCTCCTGCTTGCTGAATCACAAGCTGCAGGCCGGGTCAGTGTTAAGCAGAATGAAAGACTATAACAGGAGGGACAAGTGTTACATTGATAGAAATCTCTACTACCATTTAAGTGATAAGTAATTTTTATTATTAAATTAACCATGCTTTTATGTTTGAGGGTATTTTTTTTTCCTCTCAGAAGCCACTTTTTAATTTGATGCAAATCCAATTAAGTCTTAACATTCTGAAATGAAGGACCCGCTCTTTGAATTTATGTATAACTGATTTAAACCAACCACCGACTTCATGCTAAGCAAGTAAGCTATGAAAGGAAATGTGTGAAATTGGACACAAATCAAAGACAGACTTGATTTTATTTTTATTTCAATAAATTAATAATATTTTGCTGAGATAAAGCATGAATTTCATTCTGACACTGGAAAGTTAAGAAATAATTAGCTAGCTTCAAAAAATATCTAGTCATTCGTATGAAAAATGGCATTTAATTCATAAGGGACTTCATTCTTTTTGTCTTTGCACTTGGAATAAAAAATCAAGAGGATTGGTCTCATATGGCCGGAAGGTACACCAAAATAATCAAGTTGAAGTTTCCGAACTCTCCAGCAGTGTCTGACATATATCTGGTGTGTTGGGAAGTGTGTATGTCAGCCATTCCATACATTAATGTGGGGGGCAAAACAAAAAACGTCTTTGCTCCAAAATGTCTTTGCAGTGTATTCAGCTGTGGCAACACTGCAGCTATGGTTGCCATCCCTCCAAGACTGGCCTGGAGTCTCCATGAATTTATTTATTTATCTTATTTATATACCACCTGATATGTGAATTTCTAGGTGGTGTACACAATTTAAAACACAACAAATATAAAACAAAGTAAGAATAATTAAAACAATTTCATAGAATAATTAAGTTAAGTTAATTAAGTTTTGCCTGATAAGTTTCCAGGCAAAATACAAGGTGCTGGTTATAACCTTTAAAGCCCCAAACAGCTTGGGCCCTGGGTATTTAAGAAAACAGCTTCTTCGTCATGAACCCCACCGCCCATTGAAATAATCAGGAGAGGTCCATCTGCAGTTTCCACCGTCTCATCTGGTGGCTACTCTGGGACGGGCCTTCTCCATTGCTGCCCCAAGGTTTTGGAATGTGCTTCTTCCTGAAATTAGAGCCTCCCCATCTCTGACAATTTTTAAAAAAATCTTTAAAGATTTTTTCTTTTGAAAAGAGATCTGTTCACCCAGGCTTTTAATTAAACACTGTTTTAATAGTTTTAACAATGTTTTAAAACAGGGTTTCTTAACCTTGGCCCCCCAGATGTTGTTGGCCTACAACTCCCATCATCCCCAGACATGGCCTTTGTGGCTTAAAAGTCTGTTTTAAAACATTGTTTCAAAATTTTAAATTGTAATGTTTTAACTTTTTTTGCTGTTTTTTATTTTAACTAATGTTCTATTCCCCCCCCCCTCATTTATTTTCTTTTGTTGTAAACCACTCAGAGACATAGGTTTGGGGCAGTATAAAAATATTTTTAATTAATTAATTGTTTAATTAATTAATTAATTAAGTTAAAACAATTTCATGGGATCAAAACATTTAATAGTTTAAAGTTAATTTCAGTGAAAAGTCTGAGAAAAAGGGTATGTCTTGAGGATCTTCCTATATGTAACCTATATAGCACTTTGTATTTCGCTCAGAAACATATTGGAAGCTCCTGAAATTATTTAAAAATTGGTGTTATATGATTCCTTCAGGTTGTCTCAGAGACCAGTCTGGCTGCCACATTCTGTACCAATTGTAGTTTCCGGGCTATGTACAAAGGCAGCGCCATGTAGAGTGCATTACAGTCGTCAAGCCTGGAGCTAACCAGCATATGCACCCAGGGGCGTAGCAAGGTTGGAGTGGGCCCAGAGACAAGATTTTAAAATGGCCCCCACTCACTGAAGCTCAGCTCATGAAGTCAAGAAATCTTAAATGAGGCTGAATAGTGGTAACAAAAAGCATAGTAAAATGTATAGATAGATAGATAGATAGATAGATAGATAGATAGATAGATGTGTGTGAATCTATCTCCCCAGCCCACCCCTCTCTCTCTCTTATGTGCCACAACAGAACATCATCCTAAATGATTTTTTAAAAGGTTTTGTAAATTGTGGATGATGCAAGTCATTTAATGGTCCTAGAGAAAGACATGCTGTTCTGGCAGCTCCAGATTTTAACACCCACATCAATTTTGGAGGATGAATACCACTGAAGGAAGCCTGGGTGGGTGCGGGGCTGGGGGAGTCAGTCATGTGACTTGCCTCTGGGGGGCCTCCCAAGGCAGTGGGCCCCCAGACAACTGTCTCCCCTTGCCCTATTATAGTTACGCCCCTGCATGCACCACACTTTTAAGGTCATGTACCTCCAGAAATGGGCACAGCTGACATATCAGCTGAAGCTGACTAAAAGCATTCCTGGCTATTGCCTCAACCTGAAAAACCAGAGAGAGTTTGGGATCCAGGAGCACTCTGAAGCTACATACTTGATCCTTCAGGGGGATGTAACCTCATCTAAACCATCTCTTGGGTCCCAAACCCCCACAATAAGTACCTTCATCTTATTTGTATTCAACTTAAGTTTGTTATCCCTCATCCAGCCCATTACTGCCTCCAGGCAGGCATTTAGGGAAGATGTCATTTCCTGATGAGGTTGACATAGAGAAATAGATCTAGGTGTCATCAGCAAATTGATAACACCCTGCACCAAACCTCCTGATGGTTTCTCCTAGCAGTTTCATGTAGATGTTAAAGAGCACTGGATATAGCTCCTCGTGGAGCTCCAAACTTTAGTTCTCGCTTTGCAGAACAGCAATCTCCAAGCAACACCACCTGGAATCTACCAGAGGTAGGAATGGAGCCATTGTATAACAGTGCCACTCAATCCCACCCTCCTCAGGTGATCCAGAAGATTACCATGTTCAATGGTATCTAAAGCCAAGAAATCCAAGAGGATCAGCATAGTCACACTCCCTCTGTTTCTACCCAATCAGAGATCATCCATTAGGCAAACAAGGCAGTTTCAACCCCATAACCTGCTCAAAAGCTGATTTGAAATGGGTCTACATAATCAATATCATCCAAAACTGCCAGGAGCTGAGAGACCACCACCCACTCAATCACCTTGTCCAACCAGGGAAGATTGGAAATGGGTCTGTAATAGGCAACTCTGAGGGAGCCAATGCTGGTTTCTTCAAATAAGGTCTAATAATAGCCTTCTTAAGACAAAGATGCATCCTGGCCTCCCTCAGAGAAGCACTGATAATATTTACCAGACCCTCTCTGACAATACGATTACTAGATGAAATAAGCCAATTTAGGCAAGGGCCAAGAGAACCAGTGGTAGGACATATCACTCAGAGCAGTTTATCCACATCCTCAGGAATCACAAACTGAAAGTGATCCAATCTAATCTTATAAGGAGAGTTGTTGAACATCTCCACAGTAGACTCTGCAATAGGTGTGTAATCCAGTTTGGCCCAAATAAGAGAGATTTTATACTCCAAAAAGTCATTGAAGATGTCACAGCGAGTGACTGATGGTTCCAAGTTCAAATTGGAGGGGCACATACTAGCCCTCTCATGACCCTAGACAACTCAGCTGGACATGAATTTGCAGAAGCAATGTGGGCAGAAAAGAACCACTTCTCTGCAACCCACACATCCAGAGCATAGATCTTCCAATGTGCTCTGTGTTGTGATCTGTCAGTTTTGCGCTGAGTCTTCCTCCACTTGTGCTCTAGTCATCTTCCTTGCTGCTTCAGCTCTTGCAGTTCTTCCGAATACCATGGGGCTAATTTTGAAGCAGGTTGCAGAGAATGCTTAGGTGGAGCGATTGTGTCTATTGCTCTAGTGAGTTCATTATTCTGAACTGGAACCAGTCTCCTATGGGAAGCAATCCTGAAGCGTTTCATGGCTTGATATTGGGAAGAACAACAGGAAAAAAATATCCAGGAATAGCTTGTCAGAGTTGTCAATCCTGACTACAGCTAATGCCAGTCTAGGAGTTACCCCTCAATGATGAATACAGGATTGCTTTTTCCTACAAGTGTTGCTCCTCAAGTGAGCCACATACAATTCCTCCCTCTCCTTCTCATCTTCTGCTACAGAGAGGTTTCTGGAAATTTAATAAAATTTATTGCTTTGTTGAGCAACTAATGGCAGTGGCCACCATCCTTATGGTGTGCTTCATAAGATGTGCTGTTGTTGCAGACTTGATAGACTAACAGCACTTTCTCTTGTGTAAGGGAAAACAGATGTTGACAAGTTACCTCCCCTTGCCCCAAAGCAATCTGTGTCATCCAAAAATATATCCTTGAGGATCATGCAGCCCTTGGGGCCATATTTTCAGGAAACACAGAGCACTTCTGGGGGAAGAGGAGATCGCTGAAAATTACACACGCTCCAACAAGTGCCAGTGCTGCACTTCAGCCTGGAATTCATCTGTAGCACCTGCACATCACACAGGGCACCCATATTTCATTAATCAGGATGTTCACTAGCAATTATGACCTGATTACAGAAAAAACCATAATTTCCATACTGTCTATAAATAAAACCTTTACATTTCTCAAGCCTACATGCTTAAAATTGTGTTCTGAGAAGTGATACATCTGCTGGGGTTTTTGGCTGTTGTTTGTTTTAAAGCCGAATTATATAAATGCATAGGATAAGCACAATGCCATAATATCAAAGGGGGAAAAACATATTCAGCATTATAATCTAATATATTTTGACTGACCAGAAATCTCCTTGTGAAGAGAATAGGATTCTATAAAGCGAGTTTTACTGGAACCAAGTTTATGGAATTTGCTGTACACCAAGTCTTCTGCAATATTTAAACCTGTGATATAAGCTAACAATTTTAGTATGTATTAGCAATAAAAGGCTTGTCAATAGTTTTTGCTGCCTGTGTTGAGCTTCTGCTTTACGTCAAGCAACATACTATTTTTGTATTTTACAGAAAGAGAGAACAGCTGGCTAAGTAAGATAGCCACAGATGCTTTGAAGTTGTGATAAGGTAAACTCGTATTTTCTGCTTTTGCATAACATGCTTTTGTTATATTATACAAAATGTAAGCATGGGAACCCATGACATTTTGCAAATACATTTATTTGTATTTTCACACACACACACACAACCAACAACAATCACTTCACATGTGCAAAACTGTTATTACACATTGAGCATCCGCATACGGAATAATCCCCACACACTTATGTACCAATCCAGAACCCGTATACTGACATTACAAATAAAGACAGTATCATCTGTCCCTACCATGAAGTCACATGATCAGCAACGAAAATGGAAGCAGTAGCAATTTGCCCTGTAGCCGCTCATACCCATCTTGTAAATTAATGTGCATTCCAGTCGGGTGCTGGGTAGAATTACCCTAATCTTCTTTATATGAACATATGAGGCTGCCTGATACTGAATCAGATTATTGGTCCATCTAAATCAGTGTTGTCTACACTGACTGGTAGTGGCTCAGAGTTTCAGACAGATATCTTGACTAAAGAATTGAGGGCACAGTGGGAGACTTTCTCACTTCCTCAGTGCTGTTCTCCCTTGCCTCTTGAAGTGTTCTGTGCCTTCTGAAAAATATGCCTTAGAGGGCTGCATAGCACTAAGGAATATATTTTTGGAAGGCACAGAGCCCTTCTGGAGACAGGGAAGATTGGTGAAAACCAACTACCACAACACTTGTGTTGAGGAAGTGGGTATGCCTCTGGCTGCATTAAGGGAGAGAGGCTGCGTCCTTGGTTGGTTAATCAGAATGTCAGCTAGGGTCTTTACCAGTCCCACTTGGAAATGCTTGGGACTGATCCTAGGATTTCTGCATGCAAAGCAGATGGTCTACCACTGAGCTACAGCCATTCCCTAGTGATACAAATTGTGTGGCTTAGAAGAAAGAAAAATAAAAGCCTAGTTGTCCAGTCCCAGTCGCAGCAGAACATTCAGGACCCAGAACATAAAAGTGGTCTCCTCTAATGCTAAGGTCCCGCCCACTAAAGATCCTTTTTGTCCAGGCTCTGACCAACAATCCAACACATTTTGTTGTTGGACACTCTGAAGACTCTGAGAACCTTTTTAACCTTTCCCCCCCAGGCTTTGATTTATAGTCTGAACAACAACAGCTAGATCAAAAGACCACAGAGAATAATATATCTCTTCCTGATGCCTTCTGGATATGTCTCCCAGGGGACAAAAAGTTTAGAGGTGAATGTAATATTCTTTTCAGTTTGTAGAGATTACTGTGAAGAATAGTTTTTTTAATTCACTGCCCACCAGTCCACCTAAAAGGGGTTGTGTGGACAGGGAGCCATCTTATTTATTTATTTATTATTTCTCTTTGTAAACTGCCCTGAGCCATTTTTGGAAGGGTGGTATAGAAATTGAATTATTATCATTATTATTAATAATAAAATGTACCCTGTTCATTTTATGCATCCTTCCCTGTAGCCCAAGCAGCACCAAATAGAGAGTGCCCTTTAGCACTGTTTTTTGACAGCCACCCAAGACAGCGGCCTTAGGCTGAAGGCTACTTAAGTAGTCTGGCTGGTTGGCAGCTCTGCCTTCCCCAGACAAGTGCAGATGCGCTTCAGCAGTGAGCAATTTATAAAATGAAATGCTAAAATTGCACACGTGAGCATCTGCAAGAGGAGGTTAGCTCTTTGCTATTTCTTGCAAATAGCAGCATAAGGGAGTAAAGTCCATAGCAAAAGGGCTCCAGGGGAAAGGATTCACTCTTCCCTCCAAACGTGCCACAGTCCCAATCAGTATCGGGCTCCTTGGCACTGTTTTTTGTTTAAAAGAGACAGATAAGCACTTCAGCATGTAAGCACGCCTCTTTGAAAGCATTCCCACACCATCTACTTTTATCCTCAGAAAATGTGATACCTTGAGGAGCTTGAGCAATGCTGTCTCTCATTTCAGAATCTGAAATTAAAGACCATACCTGCATCTTGAGATATGTTCAGACCAAATGTGTGGGAACTCATACACACATTGGCTTAGATGTAACAAGAAACCATTGTGTCCAGCTATAAAATTGAGCCTGGGATTGCTGTGAATTCATGCACTTATGCTCCCTTCCGCATTTGCGCATGATGGAGAGTGAATGCTTCCACTCTGGTTTGAAGCAAATCACAGTTCTGCATTACATACAAACTTAGGGAACGATGGGTTATTCAAGCCACAGTTGTATCTGAAACTGGTTTCATTCTGCTTTGTTTCCTCTGACTGTGGTTAGATTACCTGTTCCATCTGAACTCAGCCATTCTCTTGAAAAAGCAAACCTCCAAAAACAAATCAAGCCAGGCACCTTAGATCATATTCTTTACTACACACTGGGCCTGTTCACACAACCATCAACATCAGGGTAGGAAGCCTTGTACCTTGGTTTGCATGGTGTATGAAACAAAAATCCCTCCAACCCAAGTGACTCAAAGCAGAGTAGCCCAGCTTTGCTCTTAACCAAAGAATGAGAAGAGGAGACAAGAGCTCTCCTACATTGCCTTTCTGGTTGTGTGAATCCATTTACCTTTTCTAGGTGCCGTCGGGAACTAGCAGGCCTGGAAACAACAGAGAGCTGTGGCTATAGGGGCTGTTGTCATGGATATGCCACTGCAAAGCACACTCTATGATCCTGATACTGGAACTGCTTTGGCAGGATTGAGCCCACCTCCTGCTCCTTCACGGCCAGTCAGATGGCAGCTGCTGATGTAATGAGCCTTTCCAGTATATCAGCAGCTCAAAGCATGCTGAGGCAGCCTGTAGGGATGTGCACGGAACTGCGGCGGGGCGGTTCAAGGGCGGCAGGGGTCTCCCTTTAAGAGTGGGGGAGGGTGCACTTACCTGTGCGTTCAGGCGCATCAGCGACTTCCGGTCATATCTGGAAGATGAGGGCAATGGAGCGGCAGGGAGGTACGCTGCTGCCCCGATGGGCATTAATAAACATGGGCACTGGCAGGGGGGAAGCGGTGGGAGGGGTAAGTGCACCCGCCCCCACTCTTAAAGGGAGACCCCCGCTGTCTTCGAACTGGCGGAACTGCCGGTTCTTTGAACTGGTTCCGTGCACATCCCTAGCGGCCTGCAAGGCTTTTGGAGGGCCTTCTAAGCTTCCAGTTCCCAATTTTCAGCAATGGATGATTCAGCCGGCTTAATCGTGTGTTCCAGAGTTTGATGATTAAAACAGAGGTTCTGATCATCTGTTGCTACTGGAGTAGGACCTCTCTACTTCTCCATTTATAACCCCTTATGGCCGTGTGAAAGGCCCTACTCTGTATTTTCATATACCCTTATGTATATTCTACATAGAATAGGAGGTTGTCCTTAGGTTTAGCTAGCTAGATACACATCAGTGTTGCCATTACATTTTCTAAAGCAGAAATTTATTTATAAGCAGCAGCAGCTTATTATTATGAAACTATAGTTAAGGGCATGCCCTAGTTGGCAATGCATTCCTGGGAGTTTGATGTGGACAACCTGAAATCTGCAAACTACACATCTTTGTCATGGATGATGTTGTTTCCTTTTTGTAGCACCTTAAGTTCTATTTACTGGTGAAGTTAAAGACAGAGAAGTGTTTATATACAAGCACTTCTGATTGACATATCATCCCATCCCAAAATAAGAGGTTGTGCAAGCCTGAATGCTTTGAGAACAAGCTGTTTCTCTCTGCCTGTGTAAGAGTGCTTGGTGCAAGTGACCCAAATTAGTCTCAAAACACTGGAATTGGTTTTGGTGGATGAGGAGGGGGAAAGACTTGTCTAAGACATGACAGAATAGCTGCTTAGCCACATTCCCTTTTCTGATATGCACATCTGTATGCATGCCCTTTTTGAGCATCCCCACCTCCTCCTCCCTACCAAACATGCTATGCCAGTGGCTTTATTTAAAACTAGCTGGGCCGGGCGCAGAGCATCTGCACCTCTGGCTGGTCCACCCACCGCAGCTGTTCCCCCACCACCACGCCAGCATACCCGGCTTTCTGGGTAGCTGGCTGGCAAGCTGCTCGCCCCTCACCGCTCACTTCTTGGGGCTCCCCCCATGCTTTCTGGTGGGCCTGCTGGCCGGCCTGCTTCCTCTCCCCCCCACCCCACACTTTCTGACTTGTGGGCCGGCCAGAAAGCCGCTACCTCCTCCCAGCCCCTCCTCCCGGCAGCCAGCCAGGCCAGCCCATCATCTCTTCCCGGCGGGTGGCTGGGCCATGCCGGCCCACTGTTGCCTCCTCCAGGCCAGCCCACCACCACCTCCTCCAGCCAACCGGCAGCTGGGCCAGGGCCAGGCCAGCCCACTGCCATCCCCTCCTCCCAGCTGGTGGACCAGGTTGGCCCACCACTGCCTCCTCTGGCCAACTAGGCCTCCTCCAGCCAACCGGGTAAGGGCCAGGGCCAGGCTAGCCCACCGCCACCTCCTCTGGCCAACTGGCGGCTTGGCCAGGCTGGCCACCGCTGCCTCCTCCGTTACCATTGTGTCCCATCCCTGTTGCTATGCTCAAGCAGCTGCTCTCGCAAGAGCTGCCACACATGGGATTAGTGACAGGTACGTTTATGAGAATTAAATATATAGATAGATGCTTTCAAAAGGGATTCATTAGAGAGGTGAAGCCTAAAGGAGCCAGTGTGATGTAGTGCTTAGAGTGCTGGACTAGGATCGGAGAGACCCGAGTTCAAATCCCCATTCAGCCATGATACTAGCTGGGTGACTCTGGGCCAGTCACTTCTCTCTCAGCCTAACCTACTTCACAGGGTTGTTGTGAGGATAAACTGAAGTATGTAGTACACCTCTCTGGGCTCCTTGGAGGAAGAGCGGGATATAACATGTTAATAATAATAATAATAATAATAATAATAATAATAATAATAATGGGCAGAGGGATTTTCTCTCTCCCTACTTCCCTTTTATCTCTTTTGCTACTGTTGTTTGTTTCAGCGCTATCTTGGCCAGGTGCTATCTTTGAAAGTTAATCAGATCAGATCTCTTTCAAGCCTCAGGCAGCCATTTCCAGGTAATTGGTCCAGATACCCGAAACCTGACCCACTCTTTCACACACCAAAGAAGTTCAGTAATCCAAGGCCAGACTAACTTGGAAGAGGACTAATCTGTATGCTTAAGAAAGCGTAAATTACAATAATCACAGCCATATCATGTTTTATGATGTAGAATATTACAGTGATTTTATAACTACACAGCAAATAATAGAGAGGCTTTTAAAATGCTTATCATAAAATGTGTTCTATTAGACTAGCTACATTTCTCTGATATGGACAAAGTCATTTAATAGGTGAGAGAGTGCTTACATATTGGCTGGATAGTCTTTCTGGACAAGAAACCTTGGGAAGTCTGAGGGTTGCTTCAGACTTTATGGCTTTACTAACTATGAGCATGAATGGCTCAATTCATGCAATTGTCCCCTTGTTAAGATTGGAATATTTGATGCCATTATGGATCTTGGGGTCATATAAAAACAGGCACCATGCACAAACAACTAACCCATGGAATCCTGCTGGAGTCTTTGTATTCTGTATGGTCAATTGATCTCCAATCAGAAAAAAATATGTGCAGCATAATCCTATGCATGCTTACTCAGAAATAAATCCCATTGTGTTCAATGGCACTTTCCCCCAGGCAAGTGCCTTAAAACATTGGCAGTCTCAAAAACACTGAGAGGGCATTCTCACAACAAAAGCTGTCTGGGTTACCCCAGGCAGTTCGTGTCGTCTGGAGCTCTGGGAGTCCTCCATTCCTGGCTGCTCCAGTTGATGGTAGCCTACCTTTTGTATCCAGCGTTTAATGAACTGTAGGTTCATTTTACCTTGGCCAGCAATCATCTGTGCGATCGCCGCTGGGTAGCTGGGCTTCCCCTTGGCCTGCTGCCATTTTGGGCAGCAAGTTGGGGGGGGAGGAGTGGCTGCACTGACTGAGAGCAGTGGCTCTGCTACTGGTGCGAGGCACACTAGGATGCAGGAGGACTTCCTCCTCCCAGTCCCAGTTCCAGACTCCACTGCGGCACCGCCCAGGTGGGTACACGGCACAGCAGAGCCTGAGACAACCACCACTCATCTGTGGGGGAAGGCAGGCAAGCTCTTGCCTTCCTGAGTGTGCAGCTGAGGTTGTCTGAATGAGAGTTTCTTTCAAGGTAGGCTCTTGCCGATAGCTTATGTCACAGTAGGATTTATTGCAGTGATTCTCAAACTTGGGTCCTCAGGTGTTATTGGACTTACTCCCATAATCCCCAACCAAAGGCCACTGAGGCTGGGGATTATGGGAGTTGAAGTCCAATAACACCTGAGGACCCAAGTTTGAGAATCCCTAATTTATTGGAATCCATCAAAGGTTAGCTGTAACTAAGTCACTTTAAAATCAATAGATATGGGGATAGTCATGACCAAAGCCCCATTTAATCGCTTTCAACGGGATTTAGTGACAACTTATGTTTGTGTTTTTTGCTACTACAGATGAGATTGTGCATGTCTACAGATGTAGGACTAGAAAATAGCACCCTACATTCGTGTTTGCACTGAAGAAAGACTATTTTGTGTTAATTGTAGAAAGCTGAACGAGTCTGAATACTTCCGAATTCATGTTGCTGTGCATTGTTAATAGCCACACTCATGACTCCATTTTGTGGGTGCTTCTGTGTACCTCTCAAACCTAACCTTCCAGCCATTTTCTTCCCTTAGCCTGTTTGGAAGAGAAACACTGGCTGCATTCCAGACAAAAGGTTGTTCTGGTCAGGCATCTCCCTAAGTGCTTGTTGGGTAATTTGCAAATGACTGCAAGGGACTGAAGGAAATGTAACTCTCTGATTGCATTAGAGCACAGGCAGAGAGAGATGAAGAACAGACACAGAGTTGAAAAGAGACGAAAAAGAATGCAAGCCTTCTTCCACTTCGATAAGCTCAAGATCATGCAAACCTTTATGCCTCATTTCCTCCCTCCTGTTATCAAAGCCAAGCAAGTATATACCAGAATGTGTGATGTGCCATCTATGGATGTGCACAAACCGGTTCGGAGACTTTGGTTTGAACCCTGCCAGCTTAAAAGTTCAATGGCTGGGGGGATGGCTTTAAGGGCAGGAGTGGGTGCACTTACCCCCCTGGCCAGCCGCGTTTCCCCTGCTGGCAAATGAGTACTAAAAGCCCATTGGGGCGGCATTGTACCTCCCTACTGCCCTGTGCCGATGTTTACCGGATGTACCCGGTAGTTGGAACTGCTGACTGCGCGCATCGCTTATGTGTGTGCATGTTAGTGCAACATGTGCGCGTGAGCAACGTGTGCAGTCGCAGTTCCTACTTCTGGGTACATCTAATAAACGTGGGCATGGGACGGAAGGAAGGTACGCTGGCACCTTGATGGGCTTTAAAGGACGTGCGTGCTGGTGGGGGGAAAGCGGCAGGGAGATAAGTGCACCCACCCCTGCCCTTAAAGCCATCCTCCCCACCATTGAACTGGCCCCCACTGGTTCCATGCACATCCCTACTGCCTTCTCTAAATCTATTCAAGTGATTGCCTCAGTGATCACTCTTTTCATAAAACTTGCATGGTCTATGGAAGTACACCGGGAGCCACCCAACATAACCTAATCAAGAACTAATATTCATGCCTTATCAGCAATAGGAACTCCTGAAGCCAGAGAATTCCTGGAAGAGACTTGTTATCGGTCTCTTCTAGCCCTCAGTTAAAGTTTTTATCTATAAAAACTCCCCTCAAACATGGGATCTCACTTTTGCATGTGTCATCTGCAATGCAGCATCTTCCTATATTGCTATATCTTCCTATATCTTTTCAACATCTATATCGCTGCTGCCTGATATAGGCGTTTTCCATAGTCTGGGAAACATACCAGTGGGGATTTGAACCAGCAACCTCTGGCTTGCTAGTCAAGTCATTTCCCCGCTCCACCATTAGGTGACTAGTTGCATATACTTCAGATGAGTATATGCCTAGAGCCTTTGGAATCAGGCAGTATATTAAATAAATAAATAAATAAATAAATAAATAAATAAATAAATAAATAAATAAAATATGCACCTCACCATTGTATGCTGTGCCCCATGCTGACTGGGTGCATCCCAATGAGTTCGCTTTATGCTTGAGCTCCCTGGAGAGAAGGATTCCTACAGCTGGATTCTGGGCGCTATCACAAACTCCTTTTCTCTTTCTCTCTTCTTTCACCCTATTCCCCTTCGTGGAACAGCAACTTGGTAATGTGCCTAACCACCCACTTTACATTTCTTGCACCCCCTTATCGCACAATAAAATAAGTCTTTGTTTTCAAAGTCACTACTCCATCCCCTTTATTCCCTTTCCAGTGTGTCAATACCATGGCCACAGTCCTGCAGGATTTTGAATATTTCTTTGCTGTTTGTGAGACTGCACCCATTTGACGCTAATTTCCCCCACTTTAAACAAAGAATAGAAATGGACCGTTGCTGTAAACCCATGTTCAGAAGACCCTGGTAACAGCATTCTAGTAACACATAAGCCCCATTCAGACAGTTTCCTCCCAAAACTGCTCATTTACAGCTCTGAAAGTGGGTAGGAAGTCCTGCTCTAGAACTGTCAATCACCCCTTCCCTTCAGTTGCTCACATTTACAGCGGCAGTCACATTCAGAGGGGCGTGCTGTAACCATGAGGGAAGGTGCTTCCATGATCATCAGCCTGGATTTTCCCTGGCTGCCAATCATGGAAATGCCGTCCTGCATGGTTACAGTGAGTCCCTCTGCAAATGACTGCCACAGTAACCATGAATGACTGAAGTGAGTGACAGCTCTGGGTCAGTTTGGGGCGAGACTTCCTACCCACTTTGGACATTCTGTTAGCTGTTTGGGGAGTAAAACATCTGAATGAGGTTATGGTTGACTATAGATTGGGAGGTAGGTAGAGTGGAAAAAGTCCAGGGTAATTTTTTCAGTTCAGCCTGCCCCCAGCCATGGCTGTCTTGCCACATTCTTAGAGAATACACAGAACAGGAAGCTAATCTTTGGTGTTTGTTTTTTTTAAAAAAACAACAATCAAAAGAATTGCCCCATCTACCACACCCATTTGTTTTTGCTGGCAAACCATAATGTATTTTGCATGGAGGAACTATCACTGCCTCTTGGGTTTTTGTAAGGAATACACAATAAATATTTGGTTTTGATTCGAGCTCCGTGCAGATGGGATTTCTGAGCAACAGCAAACCATGGATGAGGTAGAAAGATGTGTGCTGTCTTTTGAACCTTTGTTATGCATTCAAGTTTCACAGGGGTGTGAAATCAACCTCACCTTCTATTAAGATCATCTGAGCAGGTCGGGTTGTGGTTGCCACTGGCTCAGCTGGTGGCGACTCAAAACCGGGTCTTTTCTACAGTTGCCCCTAGACTCTGGAATGTGCTTACTAATGAATTACCTGTTTAGCCAGGCTTTTAGTTTATAGTTTTAAAGCTTTGGGTTTTAGAGTTCTTATTTGTATTTTAAATTGTTTTAATTGTGTTAGTGTTTTAATAGCTTTTAGACTGTGAACCACCCAGGGACCTTTTTGTATGGGGCGATATAGAAAAGTAATACATACCTACATACCTCAGGTTTATTAAATTCTATACAGCTCCATGACAGGCCTCCAAAATGGAGGCCTGTGGGACAGTTTTCCCTCATTGAAGGGAAGAGAAGGAGAGCACCATCTAGAGAGTCTGAGCTGTACTAAAAGAGATAGTGAGGCTCTTCACACGATCAGTGAGAAGAGCCTGGAGTGAGTTAGTGGGGAGAGCAGGCTTAGCCTGCTCTCCCTGCAGATGAGCAGGCAGTCTGCTCCGGGCAGCCAAAGCAGCTGGGCAGCCAATGGAGCCGGGCAGCCAATGGAGCTGGTGAGGGCTGGGAGGATCGGGGGCCATGCGGCCCCCAGAAGCTCCAGCATGCCCTGCACGAGGAGTACGCAGGGCATGCTGGAGACACCCCCGAGCCAGGAGGCTGCTTTTTAGCCTCCCAGTCGGGGGTCTACTCGTGAGTTGCCACGGCGCAGAGCTGTCCCGCAGCAACACACAAGCACAAAGATGGGGCTAGCAGAGCACTCGCTTCGCTAACGTTGGCTAAGGGCAGGGACAATTAAGCGGGTTACTCCCCTGCACGCCCGGTGGTTTACATGACCAGTAAAAATCGGGCTAGGCTCTCCTAGCACATAAGAACATAAGAACATAAGAACAGCCCTGCTGGATCAGGCCCAAGGCCCATCTAGTCCAGCATCCTGTTTCGCACAGTGGCCCACCAGATGCCATTGGGAGCCTACAGTCAGGAGTTGAGGGCATGCCCTCTCACCTGCCATTACTCCCCTGCAACTGGTACTCAGAGGCACCCTGCCCTTGAGGCAGGAGGTGGTCTACAGCCCTCCGACTAGTAGCCATTGATAGACCTCTGCTCCATGAAGTCATCCAAACCCCTCTTAAAGCCATCCAGGTTGTTGGCTGTCACCACATCCTGTGGCAGAGCGTTCCACAAGTGGAGCACGATTTTTGCTGGTCCTGAGAATAGCCCCAGAGTACAATTTGTACTCTGGTTGAATACATAACAAAGGCAGTGGGTTCCAAAGAAAAAGTATTCAGTTTCTAATCCTTTTGCAGTCAGGTGGTACTGAAGTATAAGCAGGAGTGGATTCATATTCAACTGCATTCAAATCACTTGCCAGTTCTAAAAAAGGTCACCACTGATAACTGAGATGTGTCCCTCACTTCTCATCAAGAAATTGCCTCTTCAGTTTTTCAGAACCTCAGCCACTAGTATTTTTGATTAATTAAATGTGTACTCTGCCTTTCTACAAAAACACCAAAGTATATAAATAAGAATAAAACACTATAACATTAAATTCCAAAAAAATCTACAACTCCTTAAAAGCAACAATGTATAATACAAACTAAAATAGGAGATAAAAACAAATAAAAAACAGCAGCAATAATCTTATCCTGATTAATTTACTTACTTAAAAGCTTGCTGAAACAGGATAATAAAACACTAGTGACTAGAGTCTTGTGCTTTCAGCAGCAAAAGGAACATGCTAAATCAGGGTATATCTAGTTCTTAGAGTCACAGCTGGAAGGCAATGGTGAGATTTGGTAGGATTCAAGAGATACAGTGGCAGTTTTAAATGTTTGTTGCAGGAGGTTTTAAAAAAAACTGGAAGCAGGATGAGCGGGAGGAAATGGATAGAGAGGAGAGCTGGTCTTGTGGTAGCAAGCATGAGTTCTCCCCATAGCTAAGCAGGGTCTGCCCTGGTTGCATATGAATGGGAGACTTGATGTGTGAGCACTGCAAGATATTCCCCTCAGGGGATGAAGCCACTCTGGGAAGAGCCGAAGGTTTCAAGTTCCCTCCCTGGCATCTCCAAGATAGGGCTGAGAGAGATTCTTGCCTGCAACCTTGGAGAAGCCGCTGCCAGTCTGTGAAGACATTACTGAGCTAGATAGACCAATGGTCTGACTCAGTATATGGCAGTTTCCTGTGTTTCCTATGTTCCTATATGACCTTGAATAAAATAGAGGATCCTGCAACAGCCTCTCCGTCATCTAGTTCGTATGGTCTACCCCTTCTCTACAAAGAGAACTCCAGACCTACTTCCTGTACCTTCAGCACAAACAAGGTGGCTAGAAAGCTATGAGTTATCAAGGCAGTGAGAGAATTGCCCCGTCCTGCATTCTTTGAGGTGGAAGTCTGACTGTTAAAGTATGTCCCCACCCCCACCCCCATTTTTGCTGTTCTCAGAATTGGGTGTTCAAAGCTATTCAAAGTCCAGCTTAGGCAGAAACCATCCAGGGCTAGAATTCTGTACATTATTCTAGTACAGAATTTCTTTTCCTTTGCTTTGGGAGCTGCTATAATGTAGCTAGCTATGAGTGGGGGTTGTAGAACAGCAGTTCTCAGCTCAAATCTTACTTCAAAGAGGAATTCACAATTTGGCCTTAGGTAATCAATATTCCACCTGACTGCACTCCCACATTATGAGGATAGTAATACTGACATTATAGGTTTGCTTATTGCTTTAGATATTTCTGAGCTATGTGAAGTGCTTTGAATGCCTCAAAAGTGCTGTATAAAAGTCAAGTTTATCAGGTCTTAGAATGCCATACTGTAGTAGAGCTATACGTCTATCCTGCAAGTTACTTGCTGTGACATTTAGATGTGGGCCTTTTCTTGTAAACTGTCTATATGCTCCCAGTCTTGCTTAGCAACCTTTCATGTGTGCTGTGTAAGTGTGTACCAGGTGTGCTGACCTAGTTTTGGAAGATTAATATATGCCAGTGACCCACTTGGGTCATCAGTTACTGGCATAATAAGTGAGTTCTCCCAGAGACCAGAACATGTAAATATGAGTGGTAAGTGTTTAAATGCTTGTCCGGGTAAGGACTTTCCTATGGCCCTTGTCCTATATAAATCAGGCCAAAGTCACATAAATTATGGAAAGTGGTGATCACTGGCATAAGAGCAGTGGCTGCGGCAGGCTTGGTAGAAGGCCTGAGATCATACCCAAGCAAATGCATTTTGGAACCTGAGAATCTAGAGGACCAAATCTCTATGGTCATTAAGATCCTTAGAGGTCAGGAGCCCCTGACTGTTGTGGCTGGGGATGATGGGAGTTGTAGTCCAGCAGCACCCGAGGACTCAAGACTCTGAGCCCCTGCTTTAGAATTTAGATGGATGATGGTAACTGCAGAGTGTGTGTCTACAGAAAGAAGTAGTACTCCAGTTGTGGAATGATCTTCCCAGAGATATGTGATTGATACCTACTCTTTATGGTGTTAGGCACCTTATTAAAACTATTTTATTTGCCTTGGCTTGTAATGAACACTGAGATTATTTTTAGTGCTGCTTTTGAGATGTTAATGTGAGGCTGCTTGCTTTATTGATTTTATTGACTTTGTATTGAGTATCTTTTTCGTATTTCTATGATGTTAACAGTTTTCTGCATTGGAAGCTACTTTGCATTTTTGTTTAAAGAAATAAGATGTGGGAATATAAAAGTTCAAGGGGCATAACTTTTGTCCTCTTAGACAGAAATGCACGGGCCCATGAGCGGCTGTCTTGCACTGCATTTTGTAGGAATGCTCCGTAAAGATGATTAAATCCAGTTTAGGTAGAAAGTTGGGTGCAATGAGAGAGCTCATCAAATTTTTATAGGACTTCCCTTCTTGGTACTAAGACTATGATCCAAATCAATTAATAAATGGGAATTTTGCCAGTTTAATTTAATGGCATGACTGCACTCCAAGTATTTTCTATTAGATAAATTGAAAATGTGCTTTTTAAAGTCCTTCAGGAGACATTTGCCTGTTTTCCCATATCTAATCCTCTGTCGATTACTGATATTTATTCTTTATTTAATAATATACCATTTACAGCTTTGTTTCTTTTCATTTACCTAATAGCCTTTCCTGAAGAGGATTTAGAGAAATGATGATTTTTACACACCACAGAGTGGCTGACAAGTATTAGCTGGATGTCATTAATGGCTCAAGGATTGAACAGAACCATAAGCATCCTAGAAGATATTTAAAAACAGTGAATTAGAAAATGTGCAAAAAAACCCACCTTTAATCATGTGCCAAGTTTTCTTCATCTTTCAACAACCGTTTACTAGCCCATATTCCATCAAACAAGCCAAATACTTAGCCATACAAAGTTGAAATTAAAAGATTAAGAATCCCAATACTAAAGAAATTAAATGGAACATCAGTCCAAGACCCAGTTTAAATGGTTTTGACTTTCTTGTTACTAAGAAAGTAACAAGACATACTACTTGCTACTACTCAGATGTTCCCAATAGATGCCTGTCCCACTTTTCATGGAAACATCTAACCTACAATCTCCCTGGATAGTTTATCCATTTGTTGAACTGCTCTTCTAGTGAAAATATATATATTAGTCTTTAAGATGCTACAAGACTCTTTGTTAATAAAGGTTTGGGGTGTTTTGTTTTTAAAAAAAATGTTACTTACATATAATTTAAATTAAATCCATTCATTTTTGTCTAGTCCTTAGTAGATAGATTGAATAAATGTCACCCTTCTTTCTGAAATTGTTTGCACGGGGGCGGGGGGGGGACTCTTTCTTCTGTTCACTCCGCTGTTTTCCCTGTAGGCTAAAACTTGTTTTCTATAGGCTAAATTAGTTCTTTGCCATGGAACTACAACATTGTAGAAAACTGGGGGTTAATTGGCTTCCTAAGATCCATATGCAATTCATGTTGCTGTCTAGGCTCCTGGGGGTGTTGCCATGAGCTCATGTCACAATCTGTAAGACAAGATGAGCAAAATAACTCTTTTTACTGCTTTTTCATTATGGCTTCTACTGATGCCACCAGGTGGCATTTTTTGATGATGGGTTCTTCTACCAACCTCCCCCAAACCCCTTTAAAGGTCTCACTATAAGTATTATTTTATTTTATTTTATTTTATTAACATATTTGTATATCACCCGAAACTCACGTTCTGGGCAGTTTACAACAAGCAAACAAACAAAAACTTAAAACAGTAGTTAAAACAAAATAAATGATATAGTAAAAGTTGAAACAATACAACTCAAATTCTAAAACAACATTTTAAAACAATGCTAAAACTGTTCAAACAATTTTTAATTAAAAGCCTGGGTGAATAGGTGCATCTTTAACCACTTTAAAAAAGTTGTCAGAGATGGGGAGGCTCTTATTTCAGAAGGGAGCGTGTTCCAAAGTTTTGGGGGAAAGCGGAGAAGGCCCATCCCCAAAGAGCCACCAGACAAGCCGGTAGCAATTGGAGACAGATCTTTCCAGAAGCACGCCCAGACTGTATACCTGTTCCTTCCAGGGAAGTGTGGCCCCATCCAGAACAGGCAGATCAAATTCATCTCCCAGGTTTTGACCCAGCACAATGAGTACCTCCGTCTTATCTGGATTCAGTTTGTCATCCCCCATCCAGCCCATTACCACCTCCAGGCAAGTATTCAGGGAGTTTATGCCCTCTCTCCATGACGTTGACATGGAGAAGTAGATTTGGGTGTCATCAGCATACTGATAGCACCCTTAACCAAATCTCCTGATGACCTCTCCCAGCAGTTTCATGTAGATGTTAAACAACATTGAAGGCAATAAGAAGTAATTAATGGGATGACACAGCTAGTTAGTACATTAGATAACTGTATTAAAATCTTACACACACACACACACACACACAACATATGAACAATACTATATAAAATGCCAAGTGATAAATGAATCCATCTACAGCTTACTAATGGTGCAGCGGGGAAGTAACTTGCCATGGGGCAAGAGGTTGCTGATTTGATTCCCCTCTGGTATGTTTCCCAGACTATGGGAATTAGAAACACCTAAATTGGGCAGCAGCGACATCGGAAAATGCTGAAATGCATCATCTCACACTGCACAGGAGATGGCAATGGTAACCCCCTCCAGTATTCTACCAAAGACAACCACAGGGTTCTGTGGTTGCCAGGAGTCGACACCAACTCAATGGCACAACTTTTCCTTTACAGCTTACTAAAACTGGTTTTATTATGTTAGTTCCATAACTAACCAAGGTCTTCTGGTTCTTTCTTCTCCAGCAGCCTTTCATCCAGCTTTTTCTCTCTCACTCTGGTTCTTTGATTACCTGGCTTGTTCTCTGTTGTTGTGCACTAAAATTTGCTCCCCCTCCAATACTTAGCCAATCAAGAGCACAGTATTTGTTTACCTTCTCATCTTCTTTATATATATTTCTCTAAGGCATTCCTCTTTCTAATCCCATGTGTGGCAGCTCTTGCGAGAGTTCACAAGCAGCTGCCTGGATATCGACAGGGATGGGGAGAAAATGGTGATGGTAGCTGGCCGGCTGGCAGGCAAGGAAAACAGCAACGAATAGCACCAGCAGAGTGGGCATCCAAAGAAAACGGCAGTGGGCTGGAAGGAAGAAGACCGTGGCGACGGTGGGGGCGTGGATGGGGGAAGAAGACGAGTAGCAGGCAGGTGAAGAAGACAGACAGTGGGGGGGGGGAGAGAAGATGGACAGTGTGCAGGTGAAGAAGATGGCCAGAGAGGGGGGCGGGGGGAAGAAGCCGACGAGTGGGTGGGCAAAAAAGCGGGGGTGTAGGTGAAAGTGGTGGTGGGCAAACAAGAGGTGCAGATGCTCTGTGTCTGGCCCATCTAGTTCTCTTGGTTTTAGTTGTGCCAGGGGCATATCTAGGGTGGGGCGGGCAGGGCACATGCCCCGGGTGCCACTTGAAGGGGGGCGCCATTTTAAAAAATTACAAAAAATGGCCACCAAAACAAAATGGCCACTGTGCATGCTCTAATGGCCTCTGTGAGGCCCTAGGCCATGCCAGGCCTCACAGAGGCCATTTGAGCATGCACAGTGGCCATTTTGTTTTCAGCGGCCATTATATATATATATATATATATATATATATATATATATATATATATATATTTAAAAAAATGGCCACCGCACATGCTGAAATGGTCCCTGCGAGGCTCTAGAGGCCAGCAGGGGGAGGGGGAACTTTTGCAGACCCCCCCCCAGCCTTTAGGAAGCCCCCTGAAGGGGCTACAGATTTAAAAAAAATAATTAATATGATATGTCACTGTACACATATTTAGTTTGGCACGATGTACAGAGAATCAGGGTTTGTGAATACTGAGCTGAAGCTTATGAGCTAGGATTGTATTCATTTGCTCTACTTTGCTTCATGTGATAAGTGAGTTAAATGTGATGTCTTAATAATATGACTATTAATGGTGAGTTTGTCTTTGAATCAGTGTGAAATCCTTAGTATTAAGACCTACTGGGAGTTTCTTGCTCTCTTTCTCTCATTTTAACTGTCTTTCTGAAATACTAGAATATATTCCAAGCAATGACACAGTTTACTCTGCATATCCTTTAATTATTTTCAGAGTATCTGGGAAAAGTCAAATTCTCAATTTATTTTTAAAACTTATGTAATAGTGATGCTACAATGCATAGTAGAGAATTAGACAGGCACTTCTGTTTAGTTTTCCAATTACACCTCCACATAGTATTTGGGTATTTCATGAGCCCCAGTATACTGAAATTTGACATTTTCTGGCATTTTTTGGTCTGGCTACGTCCACTGCTAAATAGTTTTTTAAATATTAAAAGATTAAGGAGCTTGACTTGTATTTTTCAGCTGATATTATGGTAAAGTTATCTGAAAGATGGGTGTTAGATGTTTGGATAGGGGGCGCCATTTCAGTGCTTGCCCTAGGCGCTATTTTCCCTAGATACGCCTCTGAGTTGTACCCAGCTTTCAGGTGTCTATTTTCGTGGCTCACCTTTTAACCCTTGGCTGAAGTTAACCAACTTTTAATAAAGTTAGTTATTAATAAAGGTATTTAATAAAGTTAGTTTGCTCAAGTAAATAAATAAATACAGGAGGCCCTTGTTATCCATGGACTCACGGAGCACGGTTTCATGTATCCATGGAAGAATCTTAGAGATCCAGTTTCTTTATCTGCAGGTAGAAATATAGGTGAAATTCTCCTATCTGTGGTTTTGAGTGGCTAGAAATGACCCAGAAATGATTTCCGATATCACTTCTGGCTGACATTTTACAGTGGAGAGCCATTTTGTAGCTTTTTTTAAAAAAAAGGTGAATATTCACTCAAAATTCAACAGTGTTCAGGGTTTGGGACAGCACTGCTGGAGAGTTGGGGAATAAGGTACTGTGCTTTCCCCTCTTATTTCTGTCCCCATTGCTTCCTGCATCTTTTGTTTTGTTAGGAAGTTTTGTTTTGTTAGGAACCCAACCCTTTTGTTTTGTTAGGAACCCAACCCTTAGATTCCCATATGGGTAAGGTTTCGTTATTTGCAGTTTCTGTATTTGCGCCTATGGGCAAGAATGGAGCACCCACAAATAACGACAGCCACCTGTGCAAATACAACAAATAGAAAATTGAGCAAAATTCCTTCACACCCCATATGAACTGAAAGTGGAGTTAAGAACAAATACAGCAGTCACTTATAGCTGTAAAGCCTAAAACTAAAAACAGTACTCCAAATGAGAGCTTACCATTGCTAAATAAGGTTTATTGACTTCTACTCACTTCTACCAGTAGAAATTAGACATTGGTGTGTTTCATCTCACTTTTGATTCACGTTTAGTTTGCTAGTCATAATTAAACCTGCTTAATCAGTGCTAGGGATGTGCACAAAACCGGCTTGGCCTGTTTGGTTCTAATTTGAACCAGCTTCAAACCAGGGTTAGGGTTATTAATAAGTAGAACTGTGTATGACCTTAATTGCTGTGAACTCTGAGTACAGAGTTCACGGCAATTAGGGTCACTGTTCTTCTTATATGAATGGGGAGAGACTCCTATGCATTGCAATGAAAGGAAAAAAATTATTTTAAAAAATTATTTTAAAAAACCCAATAAATCCTACAAACTTGGGGCTTCCTGGGGGGAGTTGAGGCCATATCTGCCATGTCCCCAGACCCACTTTGGGTTGCCCTGGTACCGCCCAAATGTGGGGTATGGGGCATCCTCAAATCCCCATTATTCCCTATGGGAGAAATGAATAAATTGAAAAGATCTTCAGAAAATCATTAATAATCACAGGACTGTCCGGTTGCTTTGCAGTTTGGTGAGTTGTAGGCACCCCTGGGTGCCTACCACCCACCCCAGTTTTGTGCCCCTAGGTACTCCACATAGGGAATAATGGGCTGGTTTGAGTCCCCATTATACCGTATGAGAAAAATAATTAAATATTCAAAAAATCATTAAATATCATAGGAGTGTCCAATTGCTTTGGGGTTTGGGTGGTAGTTGGCACCCATGGGTGCCTACCATCCAACTCAATTTTGGAGGCTTGAACCAGTTCAAACCAGTTTAAATAGAACCAGGCTCTGTTGGGTTCGAACTCAGACTGGCATTGCCAATTCAATGCCCTGTTTGGTTTGAGTTTGAACCTTTGAACAGAACCAGCTTGAATTTGAACTGGTTCAAGTTCGAACCTGTTTGCACATTTCTAATCTGTGCTACTACCTAGCTCCCCCCCCCCCCCCCCACCGGCCGGGTCACTGCATTTAATTCTTTATGTTTGTCTTTCTGTAATTTCCTCTTGAGTATATTATCTTCCCAGCTTTTAAGTTCACTGAGATCATTTTGAATTTTTAGTGCTACAGTTCCTGTCCAATGAGTTAAAAGCTTTTCTCAAGTTAGATATATTATATTTTGTATCCTCCTTATCCACCAAATGGGATAGCTGTCAGTTGTTATGGCCTAGGGTGCCAAAATCCTTTGGGCTGGCCCTGGGAGGACAGAGCTTTTGCATGTGAATGTAAGCCTTTGTCAATTGTTTGGTAGTGTGTACATAGTGCAGGCTTGCCTTACCTTCTGCACAATATCCTCTTGCTCGTATAGATGTGGATTACTGTTTCTAGATTAATCCACATACAAATGAGCAAGATGTGGTCTTTCTCATATCAATGCCAGACTATCTTCTATATGAAGTTAGAGCTCCTCCATTCTGCTAAACCATGCTTGGCTATAAGATTTCTGGAGGATGACAGCTAATGTTTCTGTAGGTGATGTTTTGCATGTGGGTTTGGTGGTTTGAAATCCTCCAAGGTAGTAAAATATTCCTTTACAATATTTTTGTCTGAGTGTGTGTGTGTGTGTGTGTGTGTGTGTGTGTGTGTGTGTGTTTGTGTGTGTACACTTATTAAACATCTGGCCTTTATCAGAAGTAAAATAGATTTTGACCTGTTTTCTCTCTGTCTTTTTACATTTTATGGAGGGTAGCTGTGTTAACCTTTAAGGTGCTACAAGACACTCTTTGCTGCTGCAGACCAACGAATATATTATAGCATAACCTTTTGTGGACTGCAGTCCAGTTCAGATGCATAAAGTCCACTTAAAATGCATAAATTGCAATGTTTGACTTTTTTTAGGCCTGTGATAATGGTATCAAACCTCATTATAAATTCTAATTCAGCTTATTTTTGTTCTAGTCTTCCTTTGTTTTTCTGCTACAGAATTTCCACTTTTGTCTACAGCCAAGTGCCCTGGAGGATTAAAATGTCCTTCTTCTTGTTTCTGAATGTTTTCATTTCTAATGTAATACTGTATGTCTGTCTATTTGCATACAGACTTATCTGTTCATCCTGAGTAGACAGCAGAAGGGCAGTAGGCAGGAGATGGCATATATTGTATCATATTGGAGGATGAGCAAGTGAATGAACCAGTGACAGAATAACTGCTTCCTTGTTCCCAGCAGCCTGTGTGCGGTGTCAGCACACGCGGCGGCCATATGTGTGCTGATGCTATGTGCAGGCTGCTGACAACAAGGAAGCAGCCAATCACAGTCTCTTGCATGCCAGTGCTGGTCCTGGATGAATGGTAGGGCAGCAGAGGAACAGCACCTGTGTTCCTCTTTTTTTAAAGGAATAGATCCCTGCCCCACTGAATTAGCTTGGGTGGGCCTGCCCGAACCGGTTTGGAGCTTCCATCCTGAGGCACTGGATCGGTTTGGGCACATCTCTGTTCAGAAACTGGAGCATTTCCTTCCACATAGGTTGCAGATACACCTCATGCTTTCAGAAAATTCCTCCTTCCTTGGAAACCATTAGATGCAATTAGTTGGTCCCTTATTTCATTCTCCAACGCTGTGATTCCAAATATGACCCCATGCCTAGCTGAACACCAATGTGGTCTAATGGTAGACAGGGACAGAGGAGACCCAGGTTCAGATCTCTTTTCATGGCTTAGTAGATGGCCTTGAGTAAGTTGAGTACAACAACAACAACAATAACAAATAAATAAATATTTTAAAAATACTGTTTTCAACCAAAGTTCATACATCGGAATGAACGTGCTGACTAGTCAAATAGCCTCTGCACGTGCACAGAGGCTAGCTGAGCACTGGGACCAGGACAGCCTCCGCGTGGAATGCCGTGTGAGCCTCTGCCAGTTCCCAGAGGCCAAAGATAGTGAAGTGGCATATTAAAAAGGAATTGCACACTGCCCTCGCCATCCTCCCTGGATTCGGCTTCACCAGCCACTACAGTTTTTAAAACGTTGCAGCGCTCGGCCCAGACCCTGGATCCTCAGTGGGCATAGCAACATGTCTGGTGCAAGATAAAATACTGTGGCTCCCATACTGAACAAGAAACTGGTCATCTAAGAGAGAGGCACATATGCTCCTTTTGATACATTCTAAAGCATGCCTGTGCTGCTTCTGAAGGCAGGCTGCTGCATGCCTACTAAGCATTGCGAAAATGCAGTTCAGATGCTACTCTCATTGGGAATGACGAGAGCAGGAAAATAGGAAGCTACCTTATACTGAGTCAGACCATTGGTCCATCTAGCTCAGTATTGTCCACACAGAATGGCAGCAGCTTCTCCAAGGTTGCAGACAGGAGTCTCTCTCAGCCCTATCTTGGAGTTCCCTATCTTGGAACCTTCTGCATGCAAGTATACAGATGCTCTTCCAAGAGCAGCCCCATCCCCTAAGGTGCTGTAATTCAGCAACAGCTGTTGGACCCTTTGTTAAGAACCACTGCCCTAAGGGGAATATCTTAGTGCTCACATGTAGCCTCCAATTCAAATGCAAACCAGGGCATACTTTCCTTAGCAAAGGGGGCAATTCATGGGTGCTACTACAAGACTACCACAAGACTACCACAAGCATTGGACTGCTTAGTATGCATGCAGCAGCCCCGTCTTAGGGCATGCACTAGAGTAACTTGGAAGGAGCATGGACACCTTTCTTAGATGTATGGTTCCCTGTGCAGGATCGGAGTCAGTGAAGCTTCACTAATAAATCTGTCAATAATTAAGCTCCAAAAATGTAGAGATGCCTGTAGTTCTGAGTGGTGAATATAATACACAGTCAAACCAATTGAAGATGATGTTATATTGCTTCATGATGTGAACAATAATGAGGTTGTTCATATGACCAGGCAGATGCGGTGGGGGGAGGTAGGGGCAAGGCTTTGCTTTACTCACTTTGCCCCCAGACAACTGCTGAAATGTCTCAAGCAGTGCTCTCTGCACTTCCACATGATCAATGTCTGGAGACCCAGGATAAGAATCCTGACCTCCGGGTATCCCACAATGCACTGAGCGCAGTGCATTGGGGTACTCCTCCAGGGGATAGTCATTCTAGGCACTTGTCTCTGTGTCTCCTTGAGCTGAATGCAGCCCACGGAGACAAACTAGCAGGTAGCTTGATTTAAGGGAGTGCTCGCTCCCTTAACCCTGACTAAGAGGTGGGCTAAAAAGCTGGGCTAGGCAGCTTTGCCCACTGGGATTGGGCCTGATCTTCGTGGTTCTCATGCACAGCCTAACCCAGGCTAGGCTTCCCTGGCCTGGGCTAGACTGCATGTGAAAACAGCCTCAGTAATTCAGATGGACACAACAAACATTATTTATTTATTTATTTATTTAACATATTTCTATACCACCTGGTATAGAAATCTCCAGGCAGTGTACAAATTAAAAGTGTAATAAAGCTGTTATTGAAGCTTTATAGGTAGTAACCAGCACTTTGTATTTTGTTCGGAAACGTATCGGCAGCCAGTGCAGTTCTTTCAAAATTGATGTTGCACACAGTGTTCCCTCTAACAGGGATTCCCAGATGTTGTTGACTACAACTCCCATAATGCCCAAGCAAAAGCCTTTTTTCCTGTTAGACGGAACACTGGTTACATGGTCCCTTCGGGTAAACCCAGAGAACAATCTGGCTGCTGCATTCTGTTCCAATCGTAGTTTCTGAACTATGTACAAAGGCAGCCTCATGTAGAGTGCATTACAATAGTCAAGCCTAGAGGTTACCAGCATATGTACCACTGGTTTAAGATCATTTGTCTTTAAGGTCATTACACACCTCATTCTTTTTTGTAAACACATCCACTTCTGTGGACAAATGTTTGAAATAAAACAATGACAGCTTGTGAGAAGGCAGATAAATCCAAAGCGACAGTTTTTGTATATCCCTACCCAAAATGATGATATAGCTAATGTGATGGAGGACTACTTGAATATTTCCATCATGTTATATGATGCAGCCATTGTGACATTGCTGGGTTTTCAATATATAAGTTGAACAACAATTCTAGTTTCTTTTTAAGAATTTTTTTCTTATAATTCACTTGGTTAATAAGGCACAGAGATTTGTGTTATAAACAATTGCATGTAGGAATGTAGTTGAAAATACTTTTGATGTGTATATATAAAAGTTAGTTCTTAAAAATAAATCCCAACACATTTTTAAAATCCACATTTCATAACTTTAAAAAGCTACTTTTAAGAGAGGAATTAAAATTTTTAATTGCATAGGGATTTATCAAAGCATTATCAGTACAAAAGATTTTTTTTTCTTCATGTATTACTGGCATACTAATTAACACAGTTAGATCTTCTCTAGATGAGCATTTTTTAAATTACTGCAAATGGAAGAGACAAGGTCTGTATAAACAAGATGATTTTACTGCATTTTTAAATGAACTGAGATCTTCAGTTGCTCCTTGAGCCGTGCTGACAAAGAGACCAGAAATCACAATGGACTGCACTAAATGGCATTAAACATTTCTGTTGAGGTTGCATGTACCATTTTCCACAACATAATTGAATTTAGCTATGTCACCTATGTGAAATGGCATACACCATCTATTTCAGTTAAATCATATTTTTAAAATTCATATCTAGTGTAAAGCAAGACCATCTGAATTGTTCATAAATGTGATCCAAAGAGGCTTTGTTATTGAGTTTGATTAAAAATATTTTTTGAAAGAGTAGAGGGTTCATAGATACAAAATGTATTCCTATCCTGAAATGTTCAGTAAATCTGTCATGGGAGAGTGTAATGGCTGCTATCTGGTATGGCCAGATGAAGTCCTTTTAAAATAACAAACAAAACTTAAACTTTGGGCTGATTCAGATGTCACGTGGAGCCAAATTTATTGTAACTTATTTTATTTAACAAGTCAGAAATGGTGCCACAATCACTCAAACTTGGCTTGTTTAGCTGCATTATAGTTTATTTGGCTCCTGCCCCCTCTTGCCCTCCCATGAAGTACCCAGTTTCTGTCCCAGCATGCTTTGTTCTGTCCTGCTGCTGGCAAAGCATTGCATTGCCATTGTTCTGTGTAGAACGGCCTGTTCAGAAAGTGCATCTGGAGTTGGAGTACAAGCTCCTTTTGGAAACACAGAAGCAATGCCCTCCCTCTTCCACATACCGTGAACAAGCACAGTTAACCATTTCCTGATCCAAGACTTGCAGAAAGCAACAGTAATGTCCGTTGGGGAAGTTGGGAGACATTGAAGCTGTTCTCATGTGCAGCCTAACCCAGTCTAAAGTTTGGCTGTGCATGAAAACTGCCAGGATTGGGCCCAGTCCTGGTGGGGCAGCACCACCTAGTGCAGCTTTCTGCTCCGGCATTTAGCCAGAACTAAGGCCACAAGCATGCCCTTAACCCCAGTTCCAGCACCATCTGTTCACTTGGGCTGCGTTCAGCCAAAGCAGACACAGAGATGGATGCCCAGAGCTCCCCTCTCCTGGGGAGATCCCATCAATGCACCGTGGTTGTAGACCAGGAAGCCCTTGTCATGCAGTGGCTTGGGATCACAGTATGCAGCTGCCTCCCTTCCTCTGATCCTGTTCATAGGCTGTGGAGGTGGCCTCAGAAGTGCTGGTGAGGGGGTTAATTGTCACCCTTTTCCTCTACCAGCTGTCAGGGAGAGGGGTAAGACTGCTCCTCACCGGGAGACTCTAGGTCCAATTCACTCCCATCTCTTCAGACCTTCTCATCCCTGGCCAACCCAGCCTTAAATAAAGCCCTGCAATCAGGGCAAGCTCAACCACCCTCTCCTGACTCTGTCCTCTCCAATATAGCTGCCTGCATCCTCCCTCCTTCAGCTGTTGCCTGTCTTGCCAGCTGTTGAGGCCCTACCTTCTCCTCTTTGCCACCAGGAGGCAACCTGTTGGGTCATGTTGGCCTATTCACAGTCTGTGAGTTCCTGTGTGTCCTGGCCCTTCCTTAGAACTGTGTAGGGTCCCTGCTGACTTTGCCTGTTCCCGAGGGCTGTATTGCCTCCGTCTTCTTGGCCCCCTGACTGGGTGAGTACTTGGGCCCGCCTGCGGGAAGGCCTGACAGCACTATACTGGCCTTTGGAATTCTGCATTGCATGGTGCAGTGCAGATTATCTGGGAGTACGGTCCACGCTCCCAGCAACATTTCTGCTATTATCTTGGGGGTGGTGAGTTGGACCAGCCTTAACACTGCCTGGTCATGTGAATGGCCCTATCAGAGACTATGAAGTGAGAGGATCCTAGAACCTGGGTGATTTGAGCTGACAGGGGAAGTCTGAGGAAATGAACCAGTAGGAGCAGTGAAGTAATAGAAGAACATTTTTGTATAGTATATGCAACCTTATCAGACATGTTTATTGCCACCAGTGCTGCCATTTTGTATTATGGCAGATTGCTATAAATAGACCTGACCTGAGCTAATGGAAGGATAGGATTAACTACAGATCTTTGATCTGTGTTTAAATGGCAGGAGTGGAATGGCAAAAGTTAGCTTTTTTTTTAAGATGGCAGAAAGCAACCGGACAGCAATTCGTTACCTAAGCAAAGGGAAGATGGACTGAGAGGAGACATAGAAAAGCAGTGGCAGCTGGCGGAGGCTAGGGCAGAGGCAAAGGCAGAGTATACCTTTTAAGTCCTGGTAAACACTCCCACTGCTGCCATCTGGCATCCCACACAGACAGTGAGCCACTTGCCCTGCCCCATGAGTGGCAGCCATTGGAGGAGTCATCCCCACTTACTGCAGCTGGCAGAAACACGAGCTATTCGACTCCAGTAAGTTGAAAAGTAAAGGCAGAGAAAGGTTCGGTTCGGAAAGAGATTTCGGTTAGGGATGTGCACCGAATTACTTTGGCACCATCCCAAGGGTGGCAAGGGGTTACTTTAAAAGGAGGTAGGCAAGTCCTACCTGCCCCTCCTGGAAGCCCCTAACTGGAAGCTCTGGGGAAAGTATCCTGTCGCTGCATCGGTTAGTTTAAAGGAGGCAGTGGCACAGGCTGCCACTTTCCCCGGGCTGGTTTTTGGAGGACAGCGCTGCGATGGGGTGGCGGAGTCTTCTAGGGTGGGCAGGTAGGACCTGCCTGCCTCCTTTTAAAGGAACCCCTTGCCACATGCCAAAACATTTCGGCTACAGGGTGCCAAATAATTTTGGCGTCTCCTCAAAGATGCACTGAAATGATTTGGGCACATTCCTAATTTTAGTGCAGTCTGAACTGCCTTTATTGTTGCTGTGACAAAGGGTTGCTGCTGGACTTCAGCTCTCTGGTGGGGAGCAAGATAAGTCTAGTGGAAGGGTAGAGAATATTGACAGCTGATTTGGCAGAAGCGGGACTGGATCCTTTTCTGTGGGGAGACAGTCTGAGAGTGGGGACATATTTAAAATGGTGGTTGCTCTTAACACAAATCAGCCGAGTACTTTATTGGTTAAGCCTTCCATGGTGATTTGATTCAGGATAAAAATAAAAAACATGATGTATTTGACCCATTTGTATTTGTTTGTATGGGCTTGTTGAGCAGAGAGTTTTGTCTTAGCTAACAGCCACTGCTTTTAAAGGAAATGGTGAATTGTTTCAGCAACTTTGTTTCTAGGCAAAGAATGAATATGAAGTTGCTAGGCAAACTAGAGGAAGTTTTGAACTGGGACTAGCGAGAGACGCTTGCAATTTAGAGAGACTGTGCTTTGCAGCTATTGTAGGCTAGCATCTCTGTGAATGGCAACACAGAGGGAGAAGTCAGAGATACAGTTTTGTTTGAGGGTGGGCTTGGATGTAACACAGAACAAAGGTTAAACTTAATCTAGGTACACAAGCAAACTTCAACAAAACCTAGGGTTCAGATACTGTAAGGACATGAATAAAATGTGGTTAGTGCCATGGTATGGGTTCAGACAATAAAAGTAACCTAGGTTATTTGAAATAAACCAAGGCTATGGACCGGGTCTCATGATCTGTGAGACCCGGTTTGGGGCGGTGAGTGGGAAGAGCGGGCTAAGCCCACTCTCCCTGCTCATGAGTGGGGAAGGAGCCCTGGGTGGCCGGATTGGCCGCCCACACGATTGCCGGCTCTGAGTTGGAGCCGGCAGGGACTGGGGAGCTCAGGGGCTGTGCGGCCACCGGAAGCCCCAGTATAATAATAATAATAATTATTATTATTATTATTAATTCGATTTCTATACCGCCCTTCCAAAAATGGCTCAGGGCGGTTTACAAAGAGAAATAACAAATAAGATGGCTCCCTGTCCCCAAAGGGCTCACATTCTAAAAAGAAACATAAGACACACACCAGCAACAGTCACTGGAAGTACTATGCTGGGGGTGGATAGGGCCAGTTACTCTCCCCCTGCTAAATAAAGAGAATCGCCACAGTAAAAGGTGCCTCTTTGCCCAGTTAGCAGGGGTATGCCCTGCGCGAGTGCACAGAGCATACTGGGGAGACCCCCGGAGCTGGGAGGCGGCTTTTTGCCTCCCCTCTGGGGGTCTACTCGTGAGTAGGCATGGTGCGAAGGCGCGCCACGGCTACTCATGATAATTAAAACCAGGTTTGCAGAGTGCTCGCTCCGTAAACCTGGTTTTAAGGCAGGGGTTTTCGAGCAAGTTACCCACTCTAGAACCACTGCGAGCCTGGTGGTTCTTACGATCGGCAAAAATTGGGCTAGGCTCTCCTAGCCCAATTTTTGCCAATCGTCTGAATAGCCCCTATGTGTGATATCTGAACTGGCCTAGTCTGAACTTTAATCCACCACTATTAAAATCCTCAAATCTTTTATTTTTAAAATTTCATTTGTACGGCAATATTGGAAGGTCGCTTCGGGAAGGTGCCCTATGATCAAAGATTATGCCTCTGCCAGAATGGTGAAGTGGAGACCACGGAACATCTGATGCTGAAGTGCAGATTTTATACTGAATTAAGGGGAAAGCTTCTCTCCCCACTACTAACTCATTATAACTCTAAGTGCCCCTCTGATGGGGACAAGGTCCTTTTTCTGCTTACTACTAAGTCAGAGTATGCTTACAGGAGGGTAGAAATTTATTTTTTTTCATAGCAAGCAAGATTTGGTTTAGAGTGATTGAGGCATGAGATGCCGGGTTGTGCACTTCAGATTAACCAGTTGTATATGAATGAAATTAGTTATGTATACGGTATTTGAAGGTATTAATGTTTTATGTATTTTATCTATTTTATTGTTGTTGCTGTTTCCCTTCTTTTTCTTGTATTTATGCTGGCCTTGGGCCGGAATTAACAAATACATACATACAGACATACAAATTTCATTTGTATACTGCCCAATCCAAAAGGCTCAAGGCAGTTTATGACCAAACTTAAAAACAATTAATTTTCGACAAAAAACACTATTGAAATTAAGTATTCTTTAGAATACCTCTTGAGTAATACTATTGAGTAACCTAGTCTGTCAGCCATTATGTCTTTCTCTTAGCCAAGTTCAATTATTTTTAAAAGCACAATTTTTAAATAGCAAATCAATTATACAATGTGTATGTGAAGCTGCAATGAGGACCCTTCTTTTATTTGATTATAATCTTTGTATAACAGGAAATTAAAAGGGTGTTCCTCATCATACCTTGGCCTCACAATGTGGAGGACCCCCTGCTCCCCACTGTTTTTCTTTGTCAAATACTAATTTCTCTTTCTTCTCCAGAGTCCATTCAGTGCCACATTAATACTTTGAAATGCATGCACTGCTAGGAACAAACCATTAACCTCATGGAACCATAGGTCACAGCATGAATGGCAATCACTAGTGTTCTGTGTTCCTAGCACTGAGAGTCAATGATTTAATTAAACAAGATTTGCATGGTGTCTGTAGATTGCACACTGTGAAACACCTTGAGGGCAAGACTGTCAGTATAACATTTCAAGGGACTTTGCTTAGCTTTCTGACTGCCTGTAGTGGCCAGGGGGAAATAAAAGGTGTTGGCTCAGAGCAAACAGTAGTTTCAAACATTTGCAGCACAACACACACAGACACACTCACGGCGGATCCAGCAGGAAACTTCAGGGGGTGCCACAGGAAATATTTTTTCATTAAAAAGATATATATTTTTCTTATGTAAAAAGTATATGAATGATTTGTGTATACACACACACAATCCAAATGCAAGTTTTTCATAAATCTTTATTAAAAAGAAGATTATCATATCTATTACAATGAATCTACTCTCAACAGGACTAATATTGGGTACAACCCCACAAATTTATAATGGTTATAGACCAGCATCAATGTGACAAGACCAGACAAGTGAAAATGAACACAAAGGAGGTTTGTGAGCCAACTCTCACTCAGAAAAACCCTACAGAAATATTGTTAGTAAGCCACTGCCTGGTTGGCATATCTTGCTGTGAATAATAAAATTTGTAGTAAAGAAGGCTAGGCACCCCAATATTCAAATTAAGACTATAAGCCAAATTCTACCCTGATTTTTTTTTAAGTTGCTAAAAAAAACCCCACCAAAATTTTGTTTGTAAGCTGCATTGGATGATAAAAGTTTTAAGGAAGCTCCAGCTCACCAATGGTATATTTTGTATGCAGAAAGCCAACAAATTCCAAGCAATTTAGACAAATACATATCTATCAAAACACACAGGATATTACCCCTCATTGTTGTTAAGATTTTGAAACAATTCCTTATTATTGTTAATAGAATTGTTCTGGAATGCTGGAAAAATGTCCTGAAACTACTTTTGGGCTGGTGAGGGGAATTAGCAAGGCTAGAGTGAACAGTCCATTACCATGTCAATTGTGCAAAGCTTTGGTCTGGAAATAAAAAGGAATTTGAGACAGGAATATTGTACAGATTTATTTGAAGATTATTGAGCTACAGGAAATGAGAAATAGTTAGGCAGGTGGTGAAAGGCAATAAAAACTTGACTAGCAATATCAACTAGAGACTCATGAAGAGGTGTTTTAGCTTAAAGATCTGAATTACAAGTAAATTCGCTTAAGGCTTGCCACAGAAAGAGGACCTGGAGTGCAGATTTTTAATTTAGGAGGAAGAGGAGGGAGATATATATAATTAGTAATACCTTCTTCCAATTCCGTTGGTGTGTCAGTCACACTTGAAGGATAGGGAACGCTGGGGTCAGTGTTCCCTCTAACAGGGATTCCCAGATGTTGTTGACTACAGTTCCCAGATTCCCCAAGCAAAAGCCATTGCAGCTGGGGATTCCGGGAGTTGTAGTCAACAACATCTGGGAATCCCTGTTAGAGGGAACACTGGCTAGGGTACCTTTTCTCAGGGACCAAGCAGAAAGATGGGGTGGAGGAGAGGCAAGCGTGCCACTCACATGCCAGGGAACCAGGGAAGTGGCTGGTTCCAGGGAAAATTCAGGGCAGGCTGGATCTCTAAGGCAGCCAAGCATGGTGCATGGTTTGGATCTGGAGAAAGGTCCAAACCAGAGACTGGAAGTGGAGCTGGAGCAATAGGTGGAATAGCCATAGCCAAAACACTAGCTTATGGTTCGGCCAGCACACAAGCACACACACATGCAGATGGTGGTTCTGAAGAAGGAGCACACAATTGGTTGGGATCTGGGGCAGATATAGGCAAAAACATGACTTTGGGTCAAACATGGGTCATAACTCCTGGCTGCAGGGGCTGATGTCCGTGGTTAACACAATAATTCATGTTGTGTGATTCAGTCATAGGTGTGTGCAATCTTGAAGAAGAATAAAGTGAAATGGTTTGAAAAACCAGTATGGAATAGGGCAGTGGTTCCCAAACTGAAGGCCTCCAGATGTTGCTGAACTACAATTCCCATCAGCCCCTGCTACAATTTATTGTGGATGGGAATTATTATTATTATTATTATTATTATTATTATTATTATTATTATTATTATTATTATTATTTCTTGTTTACACAGTCAGGCAGGTGTTATTGACTGGTTTGTTTTATCCAGACATCGAGTCCTTCCCAAGGACCTGGGATGGCTGAATTTTATTGTCAATTGTTATAGATATCGTCAGAGAATATAGGCTGTTCCCAGTAAAACTGCTTTTTGTAATTGGCTGATGGTGATTTCTGTGGCCCCTATGGTGTTGAGGTGCTCTTCAAGGTCTTTTGGAACTGCACCCAGAGCGCCAATTACCACTGGGATTATTTGGGTCTTTTCCCCAAATAATCCCAGTGGTAATTGGCACTCTGGGTAATATTATTATTTCTTGTTTACACAGTCAGACAGGTGTTATTGACTGGTTTGTTTTATCCAGACATCGAGTCCTTCCCAAGGACCTGGGATGGCTGAATTTTATTTTCAGTTGTTATAGATATCGTCGCAGAATGTAGGCTGTTCCCAGTAAAGCTGCTTTTTGTAATTGGCTGATGGTGATTTCTGTGGTCCCTATGGTGTTGAGGTGCTCTTCAAGTTCTTTTAGGACTGCACCCAGGGCGCCAATTACCACTGGGATTATTTTGGTCTTTTTCTGCCACAAACTTTCAATTTCAATTTGTAGATCTTTGTATTTGGTGATTTTTTCTATTTCTTTTTCTTCTATTATGCTATCCCCTGGTATTGCTATGTCGATTATTTTCACTTGTTTTTCTTTCTTCTCGACTACAGTGATATCTGGTGTATTGTGTGGCAGATGTTTGTCTGTTTGGAGTCGGAAGTCCCATAATATTTTTACATCTTCATTTTCTTCAACTTTTTCAATTTTATGGTCCCACCAATTCTTGGCTACAGGTAGCTTGTCTTTTTTGCAGATGTTCCAGTGTATCATCCCTGCTACCTTGTCATGCCTTTGTTTGTAGTCAGTCTGTGAGATCTTCTTACAACAGCTGATCAGGTGGTCCACTGTTTCATCTGCTTCTTTACAAAGGCAGCACTTGCTGTTTGTGGTGGATTTTTCTACTTTTGCTCTTATTGCATTTGTTCTTAGTGCCTGTTCTTGTGCAGCTAGCATTAAACCCTCTGTTTCTTTCTTCAAGTTGCCATTCTTAAGCCATTGCCAGGTCTTGGTGATGTCTGATTCTCCACTTATATTGTGCAAATATTGACCATGCAGGGGCTTATTTCTCCATCTTTCTGCTCGGTTCTTGACTTGTTCTTTCTTGTAGGCCTGCTTTGTTTCATTGGTGTTGATTAGTTTCTTGTTCTTGACCATTTTAGGTGCATCTTCTTCACTGTCCTTGATATATTCTTCAAGACCTCTTTTCTCCTTCTCTGCTGTTTGATGGACTTGCAGCATTCCTCTTCCGCCTGAGCTGCGAGGGAGGTAGAGCCTATCTACATCACTGCAGGGGTGCAGAGCATGATTGATGGTCATGATTTTCCGGTTCTTACGATCTAGCGTCTCTAGCAATAACAACAACAACAACAACAACACAATATAAGTGGAAAATCAGACATCACTAAGACCTGGCAATGGCTTAAGAATGGCAACTTGAAGAAAGAAACAGAGGGTTTAATACTGGCTGCACAAGAACAGGCACTAAGAACAAATGCAATAAGAGCAAAAGTAGAAAAATCCACAACAAACAGCAAGTGCCGCCTTTGTAAAGAAGCAGATGAAACCGTGGACCACCTCATCAGCTGTTGTAAGAAGATCGCACAGACTGACTACAAACAAAGGCATGACAAGGTAGCAGGGATGATACACTGGAACATCTGCAAAAAAGACAAGCTACCTGTAGCCAAGAATTGGTGGGACCATAAAATTGAAAAAGTTGAAGAAAATGAAGATGTAAAAATATTATGGGACTTCCGACTCCAAACAGACAAACATCTGCCACACAATACACCAGATATCACTGTAGTCGAGAAGAAAGAAAAACAAGTTTAAATTTGATGCAGATCAGACCACAGAATCATGTCTTATGAGTGAGACAGAGAGGAAATGCTTGACTTAATTCTTAGCTTTGCAGTATGCATCTCTTTGCAAGGAACAAAATTAGGTGGTGGGTATTTTATTCCAGTGCAAGTTAATAAAATCCTCAACACCTTGCTTCCAAGAAAAAAGTATGCCTTCTTTGCACATGATGTTCAACATCTTTCTCTGGTCCCTTCCCACCACCACCACCCTGACAGAAGTAATGCATAGTCTTGACATACCTCTAAATAGTGCCTGCAGCTGCTGAGTATCAGGGAGTTCCATAGGCTGTTTTTCTTAAATGGCCACTGGGGAAAAATAACTGGCACATCAGTTGTATCCTGTCTGTTAAAGGGCTGAGTGGGAGTGGAAGTTCTTTTGATCCCCTCCCAGGAAATCCAGCTTAAGTGCTGCTTCCCACCTCAAAAGAGGGCTAAACTCCTTTCCCCTTTCCCTTCAGGGCTACCATAGGCTTTTGCCTAAGTGCGGAGGCCCAGCTGTGGGAAGGTTATGATTGATCATGCTCTTGTTCCTTCTGTCACCCTGGGACTCCAAGGAAAAGGGCCGTAGCTTAGAAGTCGTGCCCATATTTTGCATGCAGGAAGCCCCAACCTCTGCTCCATCCTTGGCATTTCTCTCTAAAAAGATTGCAAGACCTAGCAAGTGCTACTGCCAGCTACTGCCAGCTACTGTATAGACTAGGCTTTTTTTGATCTCTCTGCAGAAGCCTGCCTAGACCAGACTTGGGACCCCAGTTGATGCTGGACTACAGCTTTGGCCATTGAGGCTGGGGATGATTGATGGGGGATGTAGTCATCCCGGAGCAGTTGGAGCCCCAAGTTGGAGAAGCTAGGCCTAGACGGCTGTGTGTCTTTTGCAGCAATAGAGCCAGGGCTTTCTAGCTTGTAGTCCAGCAGCATCTGGAGACCCAACTCCCATCATCTCTTTGATCTTCAACTATTGTGGCTGGGGATAATGGGAGTTAGAGTCCAGCAACATCTGGAGCCTCAGGCTTGAGAGAGCCTACAGGAGAGTCTTAGAGGAGGAGTCTGTAGACACAAGAACCTTCTCAGCCGAACTCTTCTCCCAAGAAGGAGGAATCACACCATCGTGATTCCTCTTATTCTTAGATACAAGCTAATGAATAAACACAGGCAGCCCTGAATAAAATATTTCCATACCATCTCCAGCTAAATCACCTTGTTGGCTGAGCCGGAACAGACATACCCTTTTCCTATCAGGGTGTGCAAGGGCAACGTTGATCTCAGCTTAAGGAACAAAACCACCACCATCACCAGAGCACACAAGAACTCCCTGAGTTTCTCCCCCTTACTTACACAAAGACACACAGTCTCTCTCCCTCCCGCTACAGCTGTTTTTTTTTTTAAGTTGACTTGGCAATGATAAACCCCTCCTGTATTCTACCAAAGACAACAACAGGGATCTGTGATTGCCAGGAATCGACACTGACTCGATGGCACACTTTACCTTTACCTTGTCAATTGCTCATATGCTGATATGTATCTAATTCTTCCTTCCTTCCAGCCCAGAGAGCAGAGTAGCCAAATTCAACTGTGCCCGGTGGGAGCTATGGGTGGAGCACAAACAAGAAAGCAAATAGCGGGGAGCCAATCAGCTGGCTCCTGGGACAGGGAGGAAGAATAATAATAGTCAGCCCTTGCCCCCTCCCTGGTCTCCTCTTCTCTCCCTTTATCTCATGGGGGGTGGGGAGCAAGAATTTTCACAGGGGGTGCCAGAACACTGGCACCCCCTACTGGATCCACCCCGCACGCACACACATGCATGTGAGATTGGCACAATATATATGATCCAAAACTGTGTATTGTTACTGTTAACAACACAGTTGCTACTGAACTCTGGGGAAAGCAGCTTTTCTTAAAAGTTTTTGAGCTTGGTCTCTCCTTTGAAACCAGTTCTTCACCCCACCACAGCACTAAACATCCATTCCACAGCACAACATACCCAAGATCCTTGCATGCAGCTGTGTGATGGCGCTTGGAACAGTTTGTAAAGATCTGTGAACAGTGTCCCTAATCGAAAACTGGCGTGAGGGAAATAGTACGAAACTGGCTCCATTCTAAAACCAAAACACTGAGGAAAATCTCAGGTATGTGCTAAGAAAAAAGTTTGTCTTGTTGATGTTTATCAGAGACCTTTATTTAGCTTCATCAGGGGCCTTCATGAGAAACTATGCATAAGCATACATGGTAGAAATGGAAAGCCTGATGATATTATTCTTACCTTCATTTACTAGGTACCTTTGTTAAATTCTGTACTCTTTGAGAGTGCAAAGAGATGGTATGCTTGGAGCTTAAATACCTGGATTTCACTCTTATTTATGTATTATTACATCTTGTTTATATATTATTTGTTTTTCTGTATAAACTGCTTTTAGAACTTTGGTTGAGGAGGGGTATATAAATGTCCATAATAGTAATAGTAGTAGTAGTATGTGTATGAGCTTTTTTGCTTCCACATCAAGAAGCCTTGTGATACTTGTCCTAACTGATGCATTTCACGTGTAGCGATAGGCTGTTCCCCATTGTGACCACCACTAGGGATGTATACGAACTGAGGTTCATGCACTGGTTCCAGGCCATGAAGCGGGAAGCAGGATCTTTTTAAAAGAGGAGAGCAAGTCCTTACTTGCTCTCCACCACTGCATTAAGCTTCCTGCTGCTGCGGTGCTCATCCTAAGAATCCATACGCGGTGCTGGGATGCATATGGTGTCCGCACATGCGTGCCACATACTGGTTCTTGCATGGTCAACACCATGCTGACCATGAAAATAGTGTCCAGCACCAAATGCAGGCTCTTAGGACAAGCTCAGCCACAACAGGAAGGATCTCTTTTTTAAAAAGATCCTGCTCCCATTCCCCTCCCCATGACACCGAACCAGTTCGGGCCTCGGTGCTGCTGAACCAGCAGATCCCTAAACACCACCACCTTTGTTGCGAAGTGAAGTCACAACTCAATCACCTTTTTCTCATCAAGGTAAAAAAGAAAAGACTGGAATGAAACACAGCCTGAACTTAAATGGAAAGTGACGATTGGTCATGATTCCAATGGATGAGTACAGCAATGTTTTATTCTTGGCTCTCTCTGGTGAAACTCTTTTGTGCCTTGCACTGACAAATCAAGCAACAACCAATTTAATTTAATACCAATTTAGTGCCAATAAGGACTAGTATGGGACTGTAGCCCCTTGTTCTTTCTTCAGTTTTGACAATTAATTATCTGTTTAGTGAAGGGAAGCAGGAGAGGGGCAGATTGATGCAAGCACTACTGTGTACGTGCATCTGTAGTCTGGGGAATGACATCAGTATTGAATCTCGGCAGTTTTTTCAGGCAATGTGGTCATCTCGCTGCCTACGATTTAGCCCACTTTTATCCTGAGCCTTTTGGCTGGCTCAAATTAAATGAAGTGATTTGTGAAAACTCTGCAACAAAGGAAGCACTTGTTCATCACAGGGAATATATGGAGCACAAATTTTATTATTTAAACTATTTCTGAAAGAATGCAAGCTTTCAGAAAGACTTCAATACAATTGAGACAATATATAAAGTAGGGGGTAGGGGAATGCTCCTAACTCCAGGTAAGAAGAATGATTTTAAAAGACTATTATCCGAATGGTGATTGAGGGTGCAATCCACTGAGGAATTTCAGTGTTAAAGAAATTAGAGAAAGTATGTGTAACAACTTAATTTGCATGAACCTGGTTATGAAAATTATACTGTCTGGTTGTGGCATTAGGAATGTTTTAGCTAGTGACACTGATGAAGTTGGCAAATGGACTGATATAAAGATAATGATAATAATAAAATCAGTGCTTGTCGTTCTTTTAAAAGTACAACTAGAGTAGCTTTACCATGAAATTATTGCTCCCTTTGTAATTAATAGTTAGATGTTTTTGGAACTGATATACTCCTTTTGCATCCGTACGGTCATCATTCATTACAACAGGCAAGTGAAGCAAGTATCTACCATGTGTTCAGAACTTGATTAGTTTAGTATATGAGAAATTGTCCTCCTTTGCTGAGAGTAGTTGCATTTCAGCCTAGTGTTAGTATTTCCATTGCTGTGTGTGTGTGTGTGTGTGTGTGTGTGTGTGTGTGTGTGTGTGTGTGTGTGTCTTCCCAATGCAAGTTGGCCTATCTTTGTGATTCTTGCTTCTGCTAGAAACCCACCCTGTTGCTTTCTGGCATGGGCTCCACTTTCACATGGGAGAGTATGTGAACAGATGTTCTAGAGTACTGACGCCTTCCTTCACTTAATGAGACTACTGCCATTGCCAATAAAGCTCTTCTTTCCCTGCCATGTTGTAACAGCCAGTTGGGGCCAGAGTATTACATACATCATGAACAGGAGTATTGCATAGTTAATGAACAGGAGGATTGCACAGTTGCTTAGGCAACATGCAACTGCCTGTCTCCTGTACTGTGGTTCCCAAGCGGCATTGAAAGAAAATGAATGTGCCAAAACATTGTGAGCTAATTTATGCAAATGCTGAGAAAACAACTTTTCATTTGTTCATGATGGAAATTTAAAATTAGTGGCTCAAATATGATTTGAGTGAAAAGAAGGAAATACAATGCACATCACTGGTTTTTGACTGATAATGATGACCAGTATTTGTGAGGAATTAGGGCAGTGGATGTTTCAGGTGGAAAGCAATAGACCTCTACTGTGATGGTGTTGGGACTGGTGTTGCGTGTCCCAAGATGTAGGGAGGAAGAATTGAGGCTTTTCCTTTTGCAATGGCCATTCTGTGGAACTTCTTCCTTTTTAGAAGGCTCATCAGGCTAACTCCTTTCAAGTTTTTAGAAGGGCAATAAAGGATTTTATAAGTGAATTAAATGTGGACCTCTGGAGGTGGGGCCCTTTTAGAAGGCAACTTACATCATTGGCCATGTTCATAGTCTTTTGGGGCACTCCTTGTTTGCTTGCTGTCTGTTTGAGAAAGGAGCTTGTCAAAGCTTCCTGTCTCTCTGGAAAAGTTTCAAATAGGTCCAGTTTTCATGAGTGATAATACCTGAAAGAAGCCCCTTAGAGTGCTGCTGTTTTTCTTGGTGACTCTCATCACTGCTGGCGTTCAACCTTCTGTCACTCATACTCTGACCCAGAGGTAGCCTCTTCATGAGCTGAGGTGGTTGCCACAAGCAGTGGATTATTGCAGTACCAGCAGGGCATCTCTTTTACTCACCCTCCTTGCAAAGTTTGTAAGAAGCATGAGGAGAGGAGAGGCAACCATCCCTCCTACCAATCCCCTGAACCACTTTCAAAGCTTGCAAAGATTGGCTTTGAAAGGGGCTGGCCCCCACTAAGATGATGGGGAAAAGCAGCATTTGGCACTTCACCTCAGGCCTTGTCTGTGCCTGAGGGAGAAGACTAAAAACTATGGTTCCATTCTTCCTGACAATCATTTCCAGGCAGCAGGGAGTCTTACTAGACTGCTGCCACCCTAGTAGGACTGTGGCAATTTCAGCTTGCCCTTTTCAATTTCTGGTTGCACCACAGAACCACTGAGAAGCTCTCTGTGGCAGAAGTCCTGACAAGACCTTTTTATTTTACAGGGCAGTTGGAAGGATCAAAGGTTTTATCTATGTAGGTTTTATCTATGTAGGTTTTATCTATGGCTGTCACTCAGATAAGAACATTTAGTTGATTGACTGTGTGAGTTTTAGGAGGACGTGTCTCTTTTAAGATGAACTTGACATCTATAGTTTTTATAACTACCTGAATGAAAGATCATGTGTTTTAACATCCTTCTGAACAATAATCAGAGGCATGTTTTTAGTCTAATTTTTTAAAATCTTTTTTTAAAAAATCTCTATTTGGCGAAGTTTAGTCAAGTAGAGCAACTATACAGCTCTGCAGAAGTAAGGATGCAGGTAGGATGGTATGGCCCTGGAGGCAATTGATCCTTAGGTTTCTTTCTGTCTTTTTCAGACATCTTATTCAAGGTCAAAAAACCAATAAAAACAAAATACAGAAAAGAAGAAAGCAAGTGTGAATGAGGTTCAGATGTATGCACACAGCTTAGAATTTTCCTGGTAGCGTGATCAGTGGTTCTACTGTCACCTTGGTTGATCTCTGGAATAGGGAAATGACCTAGATAAGAGGCAGGATTGCAAGTGCCATTATCCTTAATCACAGAGCTCATACAATCCTTGGTTTACAAGCAGAAAGGATGATGTCTACATCATCAGTGGAGGAAATCTGACAAGTCTCACTGAACCATTTTGTGTTCCGGACTACTGTATGGTAGTAAAGACATCTTTTGCTTTTTTCTCTGCCTCTGCTGAATGCAACCTTCTACAGAAGTCCAAGTCATCAATGAACTCTTGCTATTAAGTCCACAAGGAGAGCAGATGGAATCAGAAGTCCCTTGCGACAAGTGTGCTGTTGCAAAGTGATTTTATCTTCCAAGTGCCAACAACCTACAAAGAAATCCAAGAGATCCAACAGTGTCCAGATAATCTGCTTCTTATAAGACTTTCTGGATCCACCACTCTCTCAATCACCTTTCCCATCCATGGGAAGCAAGGTATTCGAATTTTTAGGCAAGGTATTAGAATGGCTGGTGGCTCCAGGATTTTCTGGAGGATTGTCTGGATGACTTCCAATTTGACTTTTGACTTGGATTTGGACTGAATCTGGATTGATCGCCCTAATGAATGACTTGTGCTGGGAGATGAATTGGGGGAGTGTGACCTGGGTTTAATTCTAGTGGACATTTTGGCAGCCTTAGGTTCCATTGACCATGGTATGCTCTGGGCTGCATGGCAGGGATAGAGTAGAGAGTACTGTGAAGGACCTTTGGACTGTTTAAAGTCTGCCTCCTATTGCTACTCTTAACACTCTGTGATATTCTGGAGAATACTGATTGAGACGGCTTCCAATCTGGCTTTTGTCTTATTTTTGCTGGCTGTACATATTGTCTATTTGTTCCTGTGATAGTGGTGGTATTTTGCTGGTGTCTTCGCTAATTTTGTATTATAATATTGCTTAATAATAATAATACTTTAACATATCCAAAGTGGGTATTTTATCTTAAGAAAATTCCTGATTTAATTGTAACAAATTTTATATTCTACAGCCAGACACCAACATGCAACAACAAAGCAGAAAACAAGAGGGGGTTGTATGTATACTGTTTAAGTGGAGGACTTTGATTTGGAGATTATGGGAAGAGTTGAAGTTTTAAATGCCAGCAATTTCACTGTGTTTTACTGGCATTCTCCCAGTGCAGCCTGTGTACTATTTCAAGATGTTGGATGGCTGTATATTTTGCTTTCCCTGCTAGCAGCCAATTTGCAAGAAAGGCGGTAATATAAAAATTGCTATTTACTCTGTAACAAGTGGTACAGTACGTTATCGCTCGACACTGATGTTGTTAGGAGGAGAGCAAATCAATAATCAGTTCTCATTCAGTAACTTCGCAAACCATCAGCTTCCATCATTGTGAAGCTTATTTCCATTTCTGCTCAGTCCTGGCTGCCAGGCCTGCAACTGATTATTTGGTGACAGCCAACTGATAGAAGATCGAATATATTTTTAATTACCTCCCCCCGCCACACACAAAATTAAACCAAATGGTTAAAGAATTTAGCATTTGGATGCAGTAGATGCATTGCAAATCAATTATAACCGAGACAAATCAGCAGAAGCTGTTGTACTTAAACATTACAGAACAAACCAAGGATATAGAATTCATTTGATGTAAATCTTTGCTGACAGGCCTTGTGTCAAAAGTAATGACACAAGGTAGTCTAGATATTAGGCCTGCAAATATTCAGCTTCAAATGGCTGAAACATAATCATGTGTTTGTTGACCCTGGTTCACATGTGATCCTGGACATGGATTCATATGGAGTGAATTCCTATAGCAGCTGTTTTAGCCTTGATTGATTCAGCATTGTAGTGTGCTATCAGGAGCACCAAAATATCCCAAGAGAAAGGCAGGTATTGTTTTATTTGTGACATCTCAGAATGTACCCACATGTCTGGTCAGTGGGGGCCGAAAATGTTTACCTGGCATTTGTGATCCTGAAATTAGAAACAACTGGATATGCTTTCTAGTTTCTACCATCTGCCAGTTGGGAGTTAAAATGGCCTACCAAACAGGATTGTTGAATATAAGCTGCCTTGTACTGAATCAGGCCATTGATCCATCTAGCCCAGTATTGTTTACACTGAGCAGCAACAGTATAAGGATCTTTCCTAGCCCTTTCTGGAGATGCCAGGGACTGAACCTGGGACCTTCTACACACAAAGCACATGCTCTAACACAGAGCTATGGCCTCTCCCTCACCTTCTTGCAGTAAGGAGAAGTGATATAGAGATTCCAGATAGTATTGTACAATAAAAGTACCAAGATGAGTTGCTGCAGTCTAGGTGTCAGTATACTTTTTCTGATATTCAACAACCAACATTATTGCTAACTAATTTACAGTTGGAACTCAGGAGGACCTTTTACACATCGGGTATCCTTTATACGGACACCCAAAATCCGGAATGCTCCAAAATCCGGACACCACAGCGGGGGGGGGGGGGGAAACGGCCTTAGCTCACTTTAAAAATGTGGTTAAGCTGCCTTACTCAGGGCCAGAGCCGTCCTACCGCCTCCTTCGGGGCCGGGCCACCACCACCACCACCACCACCTCCCACCGCCTCCGCTCGCCTCCTCCACTTTAGCCGTCCACCACCTCGTTGCTGCCATTGTTTTTCACCGCCCACCACTTCCACTTCCTCCGCTTGCCTCCGCTCGCCTCCTCGCCACCGCCATTGTTTTCCTCCCCCCCCCCCCGCTGGAACTCTTGCATGCTCTCGTGAGAGTTCCACTGTGTAACCCGCCCCAAGGCCCTGCTGTGGCTATTTTTCTGGATTGTTTCCAGCTCAACAGATGGAAGGGCAGAGGGAGAGAAGAGAAGGAGAAGGGAGGCAGTGAGAAGGAGGTCTTTATTATGATGCTGCACAATGCCAAGCCCTATCAATGGACGATTTGAAATCCAGAAAAGTCCAAAATCCAGATCCTATCCGGTCTGAAGCAGTCCGGATAAGCGATTCTTGACCTGTATTACATTCTTGAAATAGAATTTCTCAAAGTATTGAAGAGATGGTCTACTGAATAACTTTAGTTTGGAAGGAAAATAGTATTGCCACTAACTCCTGCCAAGGGGTCTGGGGTCTTCCGCAGTCACAGGGAATGTATTTCTTCTCCCCAATGGTTAATGAAGGGATTGGAGGTTTTAGAGTGAGTTGATTTCTACTGTGTGCATTTTATGCTGAACAATAGATTGCACATACTAAAGGTTTTCAGCTACTGACAGTCACGCTGACTCTTTTTTCTGTTGTTCGAACATAGCTGCACATTATTAGTTCCTTTCCACAGCCTCTCTGTATGTCATCTTTAAATAAAGTTGGATGAAAAATTGTTCCTTTTAAAAGAGAAGCTTAATCCACAGTTTTATAACCTCTGAAACATTTCTAGTAAACATTCTTTTGCTTATTATGTTTCCTCAAGTGAAAGTCTTTTATTAAGATAATTCAACCTTTTGTCTCCCTTTATTCCTAAACTTTCATCTTTTCCCATGTTTTTCTTCTTTTTTAAATGGTTTTTTAAACTGTACATTTCTAAGATATGTACCTGTATGTGAAAATCTTTCTGTTCTCGACAGGTCATGGAGATTGTAATTTTGAATTGGGTAAACATTTTGGTTTAATCCAATGTACAGTCTGAATAATAATTTCAGATAGTATCTTATGATCTAGATCAGTGATTCTCTAACTTGGGTCCTCAGGAGTTATTGGACTTCAACTCCCATAATCCCCAACCAAAGGCCACTGAGGCTGGGGATTATGGGAGTTGAAGTCCAATAACACCTGAGGACCCAAGTTTGAGAATCCCTGATCTAGATCGTAAGTTGTGGGCACCTTTTATTTTGAACTGTAGTAGATCTGAGACATTCTCTGGATCAGGACAATATAGCAGAATGACATCAATAGCAATAGCAATAGCAATAGCACTTACACTTATATACCGCTCTATAGCTGGAAGCTCTCTAAGTGGTTTACAGTGATTTAGCATATTGCCCCCAACATTCTGGGTACTCATTTTACCAACCTCGGAAGGATGGAAGGCTGAGTCAACCTTGAGCCCCTGGTCAGGATCAAACTTGTAACCTTCTGGTTACAGGGCGGCAGTTACTGGTTACAGGGCGGCAGTTTTACCACTGCGCCACCAGGGGCAATATGCTAAACCCAGGCATAGAAATATATGGGAGCAGCAGGTCAAGTAGTTGGTCCCCCAATAGTTGTTTCTCTATACTGGGCAAAATGGGCCCCTGGCTGAATCTGAAAGCAACTTTTCCCATCACTGTGTTGGGTATCATATACACAGCTCTTGACAGATGGATAATATGTTCATTTCTAATAGTACCATTTGTGAGTGAGAGAAACAGATGGACAGACAGAGATCCAACACTTTGGCAGGAAAATGCGTTCTTGCAGATCTATGCACATTGGCCAAAGTACATAGACCTGCTTCGACTATGTGTGCTTTACCTGTGCTATTGTAAAAATAGATAGGGAACTTATTATGGTTTCTAAACTTTTATTTTTATTCTTTAATATAAAGAAACAGTATTGCAATACACCAGCCAATGGCAAAAACCGGACAAAAATTATAAATAAAATGGCTCACATATCTAAACAGCAGGTGCGTTTGCTGCTTCTGAGCCCCTTTAAACCCCTCTGGTGTAGCTTGCAAAGGCGGGGAAGGTCTGTGCGACTAAGGAGTGTGTTCTCACACTCCTCCTGCTGCTCCCTTTTTGGGAATCATGGGAGGAAGAGTGCAAGATTGCACTCCTTAGTAGCCACGGAGCTTCCCTGCCTTTGCAAGCCACAAGGGGCTTGGAAGCAGCAAGCTTGCCTTAGAAGGCTAGCTTTCTGCATGGTATGTGAGCCAATTAGTTAATAAAATATACATAGTTTTCAAAATGGTTTCAATTTTAGTTTTATTAAATAGGCACAGTTGTAGAATAGTTGCTATTAATCCAAACTGTAATTATTCAGTGTAAATGGACAGGAGGAGGCCCTCTGAGTAGGTGAAACTGAACTGAAACATGCTTGCCAGATATCTGGTGAAGAACATTCTCTAAATTGAACACGCCTGCTGCACCCGTTTCTTCTAATGAATGGAATCAACTAGCAATCAGTTTTGCTTTAAATCTTTAGATGCTAACAACTTCTTGACACATGGGGGTAAAGGTGTTTCATTGCTAATCTATGTTTTCATTATTGATATTATTAGTGGCACAAGATGACATTGTGTAATTTTTGTCCCTGTGCTGCGTTTATCGTGAAAGACCTCTCTAAATTCTGTAGTTGGCTCCCATATCTATCATGAAAGCCCTGGTGCTGAATACCTTTGAATGCTGGAGGATTTGGAACCAGAGACTATCATTACAATGGGAGTCAATCCCTTCTTTAAGCTTAAAGCCTGATGGTTTGTCTGCATCACATCTATTCGGGTTACATAGAGCATGCAGAGAACACACAACACATCCTGTTTCTAGGAGTTTCCTTAGAGTCCGTGCAAATCTCTCCACAAACTTTGCCATGTTTTGCAGTATTATACTCAGAACTGGTAGCCTTTATTCATTACAAAGAAGATGATTGCTTTTCTCCTTTACTGTGGAAAGCCTGCCATCTGGCCCACCTGCTAGATCAAAAATATAGTGTCATTTGTAATGTTATGATTATAGGAATATGCAGTATATTTAAAATCAACACACTTGTATATTCAATAGTTTAAAATCAACACACAGTATATTTAAAATCAACACTCCATTATTAATTGTTAACTTTTTTATTTATTTAAAATGTTTATCTCTTGTCCAGTGCAGCTACTAGTAACTGAAAAAAGAAAACCAATGATCCCAACATAACAGTAAAAATTGAAGAACAGCAGCCAACTAAAATACCACCTAAAACCAACAATTACAAGCTTTCTGGAAGAGGTTTTTCACTAATCTACACAAGTAACAAGTCTATTGTGATCAATGGTTTGAATAAAACCACTGAACGCAATCCTGCAAAAGTTAGTAACAAATAAAGATGGCAATGCTTATGCAAACTTAAATTGGAATAAATCTCAATGCATTCAGAGAGATTCATGTTTGAATAAAGATGCAAATAATTGGGCGACATGATTTGACCATGCTTCTGTCAGTATGTGCTTTAAAACTGTGATCAATTGGCAATACTGAGCTCTGGCCAAGAGAGCAGAAATACAAAGTATGTGTAATAGTTATTAATGCTTCATTATATAAAATATTTGATGGTGTAGCAATTGTATCCTAATCATGCAAGTTGTTGAAAGAAAAGTGTTCTGTAAGCAAATTCTTCCACTATCTTAGAAAACAAAATAATGTCATAATATGTTGTGCTTCCTTGCACTTCAGTGTGAAACAGGCATACATATTCATACCAACGTTTGCATGCACACCACAAGATATTTGCATATGTAGCTTCAAGAAGTGAAGAAAAAAAGAAAACCTGTCATCTTTTCCCACCACCACAATACAAATAGGACCTGCATTAAATTGGATATGTCTGATTCCTAGAGTCTGGTGAATTGCGAAGCTGCCTCTTCTCTACCAGAACTGCAAACGATTGCATTGTTAGAGAAAGACAGAGAGAGGATTTTGTAGACGTTTTCAAATGTTATGATTAAACGCTTCCCCCACCCCCCTGTAGTTTCGGATCTTCTTCACTGCATTTCCAGAGTAATGAGGCCATAGAATGCTCTGCATTCCATTTGCTTATAAAGTCTAAGTCTGTCTCTATGTAAGTTTAACTGAGCAAGTGATGATCCAAATATGCACCATCTGAACGCTGTTTAGGTGGCTACTGTGAAATTTCCTTGTTGACCTCATGTGCAATTCTTCCTAGCCCAGCTTCTGCAATATAGTTTCTCAGTCAAACTATTGAATGTTAACACAGAAGTAAACCGTTGAAAAGCTGCTTGATTACTTTCATTGGTGGAGCTTCCTGGTTAAGATTGAAAACTTTGGACTGTCTATGGTACACTTAGGAGAGTTTCACATCATAGTTAAAAGAGCCTTTGGGGAGTATGCTAGCTGTCAGTGTTGGAAACGATAAGGGGATTCACACAGCTAGCCTAGCCTAGGTTAGGCTGCTTGTGAGAAGTGCCAGGTCAGTCCCAGCATGGCCCCCACGCCAAGCCCGGCTTTTTAACCTGGTGCTGAGCTGAGCTCAAGCAAACCTATGATCATCTAGGCGATCGCCATCAGGTTAAACGGCTTCTCCCTGGTCTGTTACCATTTCTGGCAGCAAGCCAGAGTGAGGAGCAACCACGCCAAGCGCGGCAGCTGCTCTAATGAGTGCAGTTGCCATACTTATGCCCCAGGGCACCCTGGGATGTGGGAGAGAGAAGTCCCCCCACTCCCAGCATTTCCCTTCACTGTGCTGCTGCTCATGTGGGTGTGCGGCACAGCAAAGGGAATGACAATGCTCATCTGTGAGGGGAGACAGGCGAGTTCCTCCCTTCCCCCCCCCTGCTCTGGAGAACATGCAGCTGCGGTCGTGTGCATAACCTCTATGCATTCCAAAATATGTTTGACACATGAATTGAGTGCAGTGAATATCGCTTAGGTCAGGATTTTTTTTAAGGTTCCATAGATTGCTGATACTGTCTCATTTTACTGATATGACCTTTGAAGAAAAACAGAACTTAAAAATTCTTCTGTTCTACTTAAATATTAAGTGTAAATACAATTTAAGTGTAAATACAATTTAACATTAACTTTGAAGGTGTGAACATGGACATCAGTCAGAATTCTGCACATTGAATTTTTAAAAATCCTGATATGATGCACTGGCCTTATTTAAAATAGCTTCTTAAAAGTTTTGTCTAACATTTGTGTCTGTAGCTTCCAAAAAATGAATACCTTTTCACTGAAGGAAAAGGTAATCTGTGCTGATAGATAGTCTCCGTGATGCAGTTTGGAGGCCTGTGTGCAGAAACAGATTTTCTTAGCTGGATGAGGAACCATGATTGGAAACAGATGCTGTGTGTGGTTCCTGGGCTGATCCAGCAGTCACAACTGCATAATCCTTGTGACTGAGAGACCAGGTGGGTGCTGGGGTTCCTTATGCTGTTGCCTACCTGCTTTTGCTTCCCCTGTGGGGCTGCAGCCTCAGGTTAGCATCTGTGGGGAGTGGAGGCAGGATTGGGACCAGCTCCTGAGTGACTCAGCTGTTCCTCGGGTCACCTGCTTGGTTTTGGGCTTTATAGGAAGGCTCCTTGTGGTGGCTGTCCCGCCACCAGCAGGGTCGCCACCAAAGGGGGTGACACTAAAGGGGGTCGCCCCTTTGGGGAAGCCACTTTGGGGGAGGGCGAGGGCTAGAGGGCTTCTGTTTAATCAGTTTTAAGCTGCTTTAGACCTGGGTTGAAGTTGCAGTAATGTGTTTGGGTTCATCTGGAGATGGGGGGGCAGGGGGTGCCTTCGTTGACTATGGGGCAGCTATCCCGGTGGTGGTGGGGAATAGAAGAAGTAACGTTGGCAGGTCAGCGGGCCGTTCCAGGGGAAGGGTAGTCAGAAATTTAATAGCTGTCTCCCCTTCCGGCTGTCCTGCCAGCTCTTTGACCTCGGGGAGCACTGCCAACAACCTACATAGCCTTTCCCTGCTCCTCTGTAATGCCAGGTCGGTCCAAAATAAATCTGAACTCATCCACGATTTGATCATGGATGACGGGGCCAACCTGGTATGTATTACCAAGACTTGGTTAGGGGAGGCTAGTGGTCCAGTTTGGTCCCAGCTTCTCCCTCCAAGATATTCTGTAGAGGAGCAGGTGAGGGGATGTGGGCCAGGAGGTGGGGTGGCTGTGGTCTATAAGGATATCATCTCCCTTACCAGGGTCCCTGTCAGGGTATCGGACCATATTGAATGTATGTACTTAAGTTTGGGGACCAGGAATAGATTGGGACTTCTGTTGGTGTACCAATCGCCCCGCTGCCCAGCAGAATCCCTTACTGAGCTCACGGACTTCATCGCGGAACTCGCATTGGAGTCTCCCAGACTCTTGGTGCTGGGGGTCTTCAGTGTTCATTTTGAGACCAATCTGTCTGGGGTAGCTTGGGAGTTCATAGCGGCCATGACAACTATGGGCCTATCCCAAGTGGTCTCTGGACTGACGAATATTGCTGGTCACACGCTTGATTTGGTCTTTTACTCTGGTCAGGGTGGTGTTCCATGGGTGGGGACTCCTGTGATCTCCCCATTGTCATGGACGGACCACCATCTGGTTAAGGTTGGACTTACAACCACTTCCCACCTCCGCAGGGGTGAGGGGTGGTCTGCCCGAAGAGGTTATTGGATCCACTAAGATTCCAAGAAGCCTTGGAGGGATTTAATGTTGGCTTTGCTGGTAATCCTGTTGATGCCCTGGTTGAGAATTGGAACAACTTGCTCACCAGGGCAGTAGACACAATTGCTCCCAAGCGTCCCCTCTGACCCGCTCCAAATTTGGCCCCTTGGTATACGGAAGATCTATGGGGGCTGAAGCGGTAAGGTAGGTGACTGGAGCGCAAGTGGAGGAAGACTCAACTTGAATCTGACAGATTGCAACATAGAGCATATTTAAAGATCTATGCTCAGGCAATACATGCGGCAAAGAGGCGGTTCTTTTCTGCCCGTATTGCCTCTGCAAATTCACATCCAGCGGAGTTGTTTGGGGTTGTGAGGGGATTAGTATCTGCTCCCCCTCCCTTGAACTAGAATTTGGAGTCATCAGTTACCCGCTGTGGTGTGTTTAAAGAGTTTTTTGCAGATAAAATCTCTCGGATTCGGGCCGACCTAGATGGAGACTCCACAATTAATTTGATGTCTGAGCTGGAGGTGCCCAACGACTCATCTTATGTGATTCGACTGGATCGGTTTAAGTTTGTGACTCCTGAGGATGTGGACAAGCTGCTTGGAGCGGTGAGGCCTACCACTTGTTCTCTTGACCCTTGTCCAACATCGCTTGTTCGATCTAGCAGGGAGGTTGTTGTAAACAGCCTGGTGGAAATCATAAATGCTTCTCTGAGGGAGGGCAGGATGCCTCCTTGTCTTAAGGAGGCAATTATTAGACCTCTTCTAAAGAAGCCTGCATTAGATCTCTCAGAGTTGAGCATTTATAGGCCTGTTTCCAACCTCCCATGGCTTGGCAAGGTAATTGAGAAGGTGGTGGCCTCTCAGCTCCAGGCGGTCTGGAAGGAAACCGATTATCTAGTCCCATTTCAAACTGGTTTTCGGGCGGGCTGTGGGGTGGAGACTGCTTTGGTCGGCCTGATGGATGATCTCCAATTGGAAATTGACAGAGGAAGTGTGACTCTTTTGGTCCTTTTGGATCTCTCAGCAGCTTTCGATACTATTGACCATAGTATCCTTCTGGAACGTCTGAGGGGGTTCGGGGTGGGAGGCACTGTTTTACACTGGTTCTGTTCCTACCTCTCAGATAGATTCCAAATGGTGTCAATTGGAGACTGTTGCTCTTCAAAATCTGAGCTTAAGTATGGTGTCCCTCAAGGCTCCATACTTTTTCCAATGCTTTTTAACATCTACATGAAACTGCTGGGAGAGATCATCAGGGGATTTGGAGCTGGGTGTTACCAGTATGCTGATGACACCCAGATCTACTTCTCCATGTCAACTTCTTCAGGAGCTGGAATATCCTCCCTAAATGCCTGCCTGGAAGCAGTAATGGGCTGCATGAGGGAGTATAAACTGAAGCTGAATCCAGATAAGACGGAGGTACTTATTGTGCGGGGTTAGAACTCTAAAGACGATTTTGATCTCCCTGTTCTAAATGGGGTTACACTTCCCCAAAAGGAACAGTTTCGCAGTCTGGGAGTACTTCTGGATTCACACCTCTCCCTATTTTCTCAGGTTGAGGCGGTGGCCAGGGGTGCTTTCTATCAGCTCTGGCTGATACGCCAGCTGCGCCTGTTTCTCAAGATCAATGACTTCAAAACAGTGGTACATCTGTTGGTGACCTCCAGACTTGACTTTTGTAATGCGCTCTACGTGGGGCTGTCTTTATATAGCAATAGCAATAGCAATAGCACTTACATTTATATACCGCTCTATAGCCGGAGCTCTCTAAGCGGTTTACAATGATTTAGCATATTGCCCCCAACATTCTGGGTACTCATTTTACCGACCTCGGAAGGATTGAAGGCTGAGTCAACCTTGAGCCCCTGGTCAGGATCGAACTTGTAACCTTCTGGTTACAGGGTGGCAGTTTTACCACTGCGCCACCAGGGGCTCTTTATATGTAGTCCGGAAACTTCAGTTGGTTCAGAACGTGGCAGCCAGGTTGGTCTCTGGATCATCTCGGAGAGACCATGTTACTCCTTTACTGATGGGATTACACTGGCTGCCAATAGGTTCCCGGACAAAATACAAAGTGTAAGTTATAACTTACAAAGCCCTAAACGGCTTAGGCCCCGGGTACTTAAGAGAGCGTCTTCTTCGTTATGAGCCCCACCGCCCATTGAGGTCTTCTGAGGAGGTCCGTCTCCAGTTACGGCCAACTCGTTTGGTGGCTACACAGAGATGGGCCTTCTTGGTCGCTGCCCCAAGATTGTGGAATGCGCTCCCTGCTGAGATACGATCCTCCCCATCTCTGGCAATTTTCAAAAAACACCTGAAAACCCAGCTTTTCGCCCAAGCTTTCTCAGCTTCCTAAATTTGAGGGGTTTTAATATCTGGTTTATTTTAAAATTAAAAACCTGATTTTGGGATTTTAATCACTGTAATTTTTTAATTGTTGTTTTAAAATGCTTTTAAATTGTTAATTGTTATTGTTTTTTAATTTGTTTTAGCTCTTTACTGTTTTAGTGGTTTGTTTTAATTGTAAACCGCCCTGAGCCATTTTGGAAGGGCGGTATGCAAATAAAATAAAATAAATAAATGAATAATCCAGCAGTAGTACTGATAAGCTGTTTATGAGGGGTTATGAAGGACTGGATATAACAATTTATTCTATGAATGCAAAGTGGTTTATACTTCTTTAGGACATCTAGTGATTATTAGGGACTTGCAAAAATTTGAACAAATTCTAATTGAAACTGTTTGCACAGAATGGGATTCATTAAAATTGATTTGAATTCAGCCAGACTCAAATCAAATTTGCTCCAATTTCATTTGAATCTGGGCAAATTTGAATTGATTTGAATGAATCCTATTCTGTGAAAAGCTTAGCTAGGATAGGAGCCCACCAGTTGATATCAGCTTTAAGAAGTTCTCCCGTGATCATATCCTTACCGGGGGCTTTACCAGATGGTAACTGAGGTATCAACTTAGTGACCTCACTCACAGACTTGCAGCCATGGGGGTAATCCTATTCTGTGCAAGCAGTTTCAAGCCAAATTGATTCAAATTTGAATAAATCCGTTCAAATTTTTTGCACATCCCTAGTGCTCATTCCAACCCTTCTCCTTTTTATCAAAATGGTCTATGCCTATCTATATAGGCATATCTAACTAGATAGGGTGTCATTTCATTTTTGAAGTGTTGGTTTATTTAGAGTAAAGCAAAATATATATCACAAACTTGTGTACCTAGATCTCTGAAACTGCTTCCCATTAAAAATATTCCTGTTGCTCTATACATCATTTATAGAGAACAACCTTGCTTAAGTATTATAGTCCCTGTAAGGAATTGTTCCACTTAGAAATCAAAATATTTTAACTCGCATGTATCCTCTGCTCCAAATAAAACACAGCAGTTCATTCAACAATAACCCCTGGAGGAATGTGCTCCTCATTTTTAAAAAAACCAAAAAACTTTTAGACTACTTTCTATTATGCTTTTATCCTAGCTATAACTCAGTTTACTTCAGTAAACTTACATCTTATTTTGGTGCTAATGAACTACTAATCACATTTCTTATTAAACTTGACGCACTCCATCAGTGATGCACCTGGGTTTCCTACTGCTCTCTGCTTGTGGCACATTATGATTGGGTTGATCAAGACAGTGTGCTTTAGTTGTATATGCTAATCTAGGGATGCCCAGCTGGGGGCAGATGTGGTCTCCAGTGGTCCTACCAAAATGTGATCAAGGTGTGAGGAACATTTTGCTTTCAGTTTAGTTAAGAAATTAGTGTTTTAGTGTTACAAGAGTTTTTCCACATTTTACTGTTAGATCTTCTGCCATCTCTTGTGGTGTGGTTGGTTCCAAAAGCATTGGAACAGCTTTTTATGCTCATTTCAACCTTTCAGCCCTATGGTCCAGTTTCTTACAATATAGGACTAATTCTAGTGAATTGGCTCTGAATGTGAACTAGCGGTGAGAAGCATTTTATAGGGACTAAATCATTTGATATCACTGTTGAGTAGAGTTGTTAGCAAATTTCTTGTAGATCAGAATCCAAGGTTCCATCTCTGGCATCTCTCGATAGGGCTGGGAATGACTTCTGCCTGAAACCTTGTACAAGCTGATGCCAATCAATGTAGACAGTACTGAGCTAGATGGACCAATGGGTTGTCTTGGTGTAAGGCAGCTTCCTATGTTCTTAAGGCAAATGTGGGAATTTCTTCCCACAGTGAAATATGTGAAGGCATTTCAAGGAAATTGAAAGAATTCTGATAGAATCATCAAAATTTCTTAGTGATGTTTCACAGATCTCTATCAAGCAATGCAAATGAAAGTACAACAGTTAGAACATGGAGCATGGTGTGGCATTTTCATAGATGACACAGTGATCTATTTCTGCCCTGCCCTATATTGAGCAAAATAATGCCCACTTAAGGCCAAACTTAATAGCCCTGCCCTAATAAAGTAAGGCCCACAGATTTCAGAGGTTCAGAGTTCTGGAAAATAGGATTAAAATGTGTGTGTGTGTGTGTGTGTGTGTGTGTGTGTGTGTGTGTTTTAAAAAAATTAATAATACTGCAGTCTTAAATTCTCGAAGACATTGTTTGTCCAGGCGGGAAGAAAGCCTGGAAATAAACCCAAACACACACTGTAGGCTCACTGTAGTGAATGGACCAGAGTTGTGGAGCAGCTCTTGAGAAGGTGCCTGAGAAGAATTCATTGTATTAGTTTGTTTTATGTGGTAATATTGGTGTTGGTTACAGTGAGAGTTGACCTCTTATGTCAGGGGTGGTCATTAGGTAGCTTAGAAGCTACTGGTAGCTGAGCTTCCAGGCTTAGCTGAAGTAGCTCACCAGGTATTTTAGCTTCCTTCTTCCACCTTCCAGACAATTCTGCAAAGGTGGCTGGATCAGTGGGGGCACAGCTGTGCTATTTGTTTGCTTGCTCTCCCCCCAGCAAGTGCTCAGTATTGCTTTTACTTTCTCTTCTATTAGTTTCTTTCCACAAAGCAGCTTCTCTTACTTCTCTCTTGTCCTGCAGCAAAATTGTCTTGGAATTCAGATATTTCAATGTCAAAATTGCTTATTCTGTTGATTGTAAATTTTTGTACAAGCTGCCATTTTGCAAATAGCTCCACCTTCCCAAGCCACCATAGTCATTTGTAGGGGTGTGCATGACTACCAAAATAGAGATTGGGTCAGATCCAGGATCCCCAGATGTTGGTTCAGATTGGACTCTTCACAAGGTTGGGGTTGGTAAAATCAGGGTCAGTAAAATTGGCTACATCTTAAGTGGTGCAGCAGGGAAATGCTTGACTAACAAGCAGAAGGTTGCCAGTTTGAATCCCCGCTGGTACTATATTGGGTAGCAGCAATATAGGAAGCTGCTGAAAGGCATCATCTCATACTATGTGGGAGGAGGCAATGGTAAACCCCTCCTGTATTCTACCAAAGAAAACCACAGGGCTCTGTGGGTGCCAGGAGTTAAAATTGACTTGATGGCACACTTTACCTTTAAAATTGGCTAAAATCCCCATAGAAATCTATGGGGAAAAGGGGAAAAATCACCAAGAAAAAAGGGGTACTCCGGGAGCTCTGAAAGTTACACAAGTAACTAAGGTTGGTCAGACTCTGTGTAATTAATTAAAAGTGAATCTAACCATCCATTGAGCCTCTTCTCATGATCCGTGAGAAGGGCTCATGGGTGGGCAGCAGGGAAGGTGGGTTAAACCTTCCCCGCAGATTATCATCCTTGCTTCCCTGGGTGGGCAGATCTTCCTTCCAGACGACCAGAAGCTCTCCCAGCTGTTCTGAGGGTCAGGGTGATGGGACGTTGCCCCGCTCCTCCACCCAGAGCTCCAATAATGCACCACACAAGTGCATTATGGGAATCCCCCTCTCCAAGTGTGCCAGTCGCGGCTGCAACAGCTGCATTTGACACACGAGCAGAAAAACGAGGGTAAGGGAGCACTTGCTCCCTTAACCTCATTTTAAAGGGTGGCTAAATAGGCAAGTTTGCCGCCATGTAGCTGCCGGGATTGGCCCTATCTCAGTGGTTCACACATGTGTGCAAAACCAGGCAGGGCTCCCTTCGTCCATTTTTGCACGTGTGTGTAAATAACCTCATTTTTTTTAGGTTATTATTTTTAAGAAACTGAAATTGTACTTACAGAGAATGTGGAAGAAATGTAACATCTGAGAATCTAAGGGGAAGTGATGTAACATCAGAGAACTGAAGGGGAAACCCGAAAATCGGCCACCTTATTTTTAAGGCTGTGTGAGTAAGAACCCTGCAAACAACAACAACAAACTTTTAAAAAGAAATGCTCAGGCAAACTGGCAAGCAGATGGGCTCACAGACAAGTGGCAAAAGATGTTTTTGTTCCCTCCCTCCAGCCATGATTGGTGGGGTGGGGGCACCATTTGGAGCTCCACAGTGCTCTGATGTTACCCAAATGGAGTCAGAGAACTCTGACCCAAACTAGGCTTCTTTAGGTTAGGGTTGGAGTCTCCCCGACACCCTCTGACCTGGCCCCTATCCGGCCAGGTCTGATTTCCCCAATCCAATATAGTGATTGGTTCCATCTCACCAAGCTGCTATTTTGTAGTGGTAGCTCCCAGGGCTCTAGAAAAATAAAACAAAACCTAGCTCCTAGAAACCTAGTTTCTAGGTTTGTCTGCCCACCCCTGCTCATTGTGCATCAAGGTAGTTATGTTGTAACCAGTACAGGGTCTGTTGTGTTCTATCTTGTCTGCTTACAAGATAGAACCAGTTTCTATCTTATCCTAAAATTATTGGTTATGGGCTAGGGTTAGCCAGGCCTACCTCAATATCCCAGGGTCTGGAATATAAATAGAGAGTCTGAACGGGCTCAAGAAGGACGGTTGGCTGGGGTATCAGACAGTGAGCTCTGGTGGAAGAAGAGCTGAAGAAAGAAGGAGCAAAAAGAAGAAGGTAGCCCAGAGAGGAAAGCAAAAACACTGAAGCGTTGGTTACTAGGAAGGTTGAGGGGAGCAGGAAGGTTGGCTCTGCCCAAGACATGTTTAACAGAGTAGAATGTCTGCTCTGAGCACATTGCCTAAAGGACTTTACCACTGCATGTTCACCAAGCCTAGCAACTGAGAGAGAGCTGACTAGTGAAACACCTCATCTTCAGGATGCAGGGAAGTTAAGTGATTGATTAAAAAGCAACAGAATAGAGGATAAGATTGAAATCTTTGTTCCTGACACAGCAGAGGAAGACAGCAATTGGGTTGTAGTGGAACTCCGTAGTTGGAATGGCCCAACATTCCAGGGCGACCTGCCTCAACAGGCATCAGAGATCAGAGAAGGCAAAAGTCTCTTTTACTCTAAGACTTATGTCATCAGGATGCCGCAGTGAGTTTTACTGGAGTGGGAAAAGGTAATATGATTAAAGGTTCTGGTAGGGATTAGTAGGGCTGTACAGTTGTATTGGGCCGATATGCACACTATCGTGCATTATTGGAAGGATTTCTGAAATGACAGCTGGGAGCCCTGATAATCAGAACTCCAACCAAAATTCCTGTTGTTGTGTCAGAAATCCATCTACTTCCAATATTTATATCAGATCAAAACCAGCCCAGAAGCCAGCTGTGATTTCAAGGGTACATTCCTTAAAAATCAGCCCAGGTGCTAGCTTGGAAAGACTCTCTTTCCAAGCCGGCTCCTGGTGTGGCTTTTAAGGACTACACCCAACAAAGCAGAGGTTGGAGGCAAATTAACCCACCCCATGAAGGACCCACTGGCCCATTGGATACTTTGTGGGGGTTACATTTTCCCCCACCCCCTGATTTTGTGGGCACGGTCCTTAAAAACTATTGTGGTGACTGAATATAAGTCAAGGATGGGGTGTGTTTTTCAATAAGCATAATGGAAAATATCAAGTGAATTCCGACTTGATTCCGATTCAAATTCCAATAGTGTTGGGAATGCTATGTCAGCTTCCTGACATTTTTAAAAAATTGGATTGGATCAGAATCACCTGTGTGTTTGCTTTTCTTCTGATTTAAATTAAAATGTACAGAGGAAAACAGAGTGCAAAATCTTGAACACCGAGTATAGTTTACAGGGTGGGGGGAAGGACACTTGTCCAAGATTGTGCATTAGGCCATGTGCAATGTTGGGGAGTGTCGGGGAGTTGGCTCAATGTGGGCTAGGTCAGAAGGTGTTGGGGATACACTGACCCTCACCTAGTTCAGGTTAGAGTTCTCCTTGGAGCAAATCGGAGCTCTCTGAAGCTCCAAATGGTGGCAGTACTCCCTCCCCTCCATACAATTGGGGGGGAGGCATCTTCTGCCTTTAGTATCTGCCTGGCCACCTGCCAGCCCTCCCATACATTTATTTCTCTGTGTTTAAACTTTTAAAGGCTGTTTTTAAACTTAACAGTTTAAAAGCGACAGATTTCCAGGTCCCCCCTGTGATTCTTGGGTGTTACATCACTTCCCCTTTCATTCTTGGATGTTCCCCTGTGATTCTCTGGTCTCTCTATGAAATTCTAGTGTTGTGAGAGAGGGAGAAAAATTTCTCTGTCTGCTCTCTCTACTCCATGCACAATTTTATACACCTCTATCATGTCTCCCTGTAGTTGCTTCTTTTCTAAACTAGAGAGACCCAGATACTATGGCCTTGCCTCACTAGGAAGGTGTTCCAGGCCCCTGGTCAGCTTGGATGCCCTCATCTGCACTTTTTCCAGTTCTACAGTATCAACTGGATATGGCGACCAGTTGATATGGTATCCAGTATCAACTGGATATGGCGACCAGTTGACCAACTGTACAAAGTACTCAAAATGTGGCCACACCATAGGTTTGTATAGGGGCATTATAATATTAGCATTCTTATTTTCAACTCCTTTCCTAATGATCCCTAGCATGGAATTGGCCTTTTTCACAACAACCCCAAGATCTCTCTCCTGGTCAGTAACTGACAGCTCAGTTCCCATTAGCATATATGTGAAGTTAGGGATTTTTGCCCCACTATGCATCACTTTACACTTGCCTGCATTGAACCTCATTTGCCATTTTGTCACCTAATCCCCCAATTTGGAGAGATCTTTTTGCAGCTCCTCACAATCTGTTGTGGATTTTACTACCCTAAATAGTTTAGTGTCATCTACAAATCTGGCCACTTCTCTGCTTACCCCAATTTCTAGATCATTTATGAACAAGTTAAAGAGCACTGGTCCCAGTACAGCTCCCTGGAGGACCCCACTTCTTACTTCCCTCCATTGTGAAAACTGTCCATTTATCCCTATCCCCCTTTTTTCTGTACTTCAACCAGTTGCCATTCCAGACATGAACCTGTCCCTTTATCCCATGACTGCTAAGTTTCCACAAGAGCCATTGGTGGGACACTTTGTCAAAAGCTTTTTGGAAGTCCAAGTATATTGTGTGAACCGGATCACCTTTATCTACATGCCTGTTGACACTCTCAAAGAACAGAGAAGAGAGCTGTTCTTGTGGTAGCAAGACTGCTTAGCTAAGCAGGGTCTGCTCTGGTTGCATATGAATGGGAGACTTGATGTGTGAGCACTGTAAGATATTCCCCTTATGGGATAGAGCCGCTCTGGGAAGAGCAGAAGTTCCCTCCCTGGTTTCGCCAAGATAGGGCTGAGAGAGATTCCTGTCTGACCTTGGAGAAGCCGCTGCCAGTCTGTGTAGACAATACTGAGCTAGATGGACCTATGGTCTGAATCAGCATATGGCAGCTTCCTAAGTACTTAACTCCAAAAGGTTAGTGAAGCAAGACTTGCCCTTGCAGAACCCATACTAGTTAGCCTTCAGTAAGCAGGAGTTCATCTGTGTTCAACAATTTTGTCCTTAAGTATGCTTAAGCACCAACACTGAAGTTAAGCTAACTAGCCTGTAATTTCCTGGATTCCCCCTGGACCCATTTTTGAAAATTGTGGTTACATTAACTACTCTCCAGTCCTCTGGTACAGAGCCTGATTGTAGCAACAAGTTACATATTTTTGATAGAAGATCAGCAATTTCACATTTGAGTTCCTTTAGAACTCTTGGAGATCAGCAATTTCACATTTGAGTTCCTGTAGAACTCTTGGGTGGATGCCATCTGGCCCTGGCGATTTGTTAATTTTTAGTTTTTCAAGACGGTTTAGAACATCTTCCCTTGTCAGCTCAAACTGGCACAGTTCTTCAGCCTCCAAGCCTGGAAAGCTCAGTTCCAGAGGAGGTATATGGTCTGTATCCTCTGCTGTGAAGACAGATGCAAATAACTCATTCAACTTTTCTGCAATCCCCTTATCCTCCTTAATTATCTCTTTCACGCCCGCATCATCTAAGGGTCCAACTGCCTCCCTGGGAGGTTTTCTATTTCTGATATATTAAAATAAGTGTTTTCCATTCCCCTTGACATTCCTAATGTGCTGCTCAAACACTCTTTTTGCATCCCTTATTGTCTCTTTGCATTTCTTTTGCCAGAGTTTATGTTCCTTTCTGTTCTCTTCATTTGGTCAGGACTTACATTTTCTTAAGGAAGTCTTTTCTCCTTGTATTGCCAGCAGGGGCGTAACGAAGCTGGAGTAGGCCCAGAGACAAAATTTTAAAATGGGCCCCTCGCTGATACACACACACTCACTTCACATGTGACTTGCCTCTGGGGGGCCCCTCGTGGAGTGGGGGGCCCCAGGCAGCCACCTCCCCTTGCCTAATGGTAGTTACGCCCCTGATTGCCAATATTACTCTACTTTCTAGCCATGCTGGCAGTGTCATGCACTTGGTGGTGCCTTTCCTTCTCCTTGGTATACATTACAACTGAGCTTCTGTTATTGTGGTTAAGTTCCATGCTTTCTGGAATGATTTGATCCTCCTGACTTTCCCTTTCAGGTTCCTTTTTACCAGTCTTGTTTTTGTGACATTTCCTCTTCTGAAGTCCAATGCATCTGTGTTGGACTTCCTTGGCAATGCTCAATTAACATATAAGCTGAATTGGTCACTTAGCTCACACTAAGGTCACTGTTCCCCATTGGTTCTGCAACTCTGACATCTTGCACCAGGTCATGGGCACCACTTAGGATTAAGTCCAAAGTTGCCTTCTGTCTGGTTGGTTCCGTGACCAACAGTTCTAAGGCACACCCATTTAGCATGTCTAGAAATTTGTCCTCTCTGTCATTACCTGAATGTGAATTTACCCAATCTATGTGTGGGTAATTGAAGTAACCCATTATTACAGCTTTGTCTCTCTTTGATGCCCCTCTTATTTGCTTCTCCAACTCCAGTTCACTCTCAGCATTTTGATCTGGAGGGTGATAGCACGTCCCTAGTAACACATTTCCTTTCAATCCTTGTATTGTCACCAGTAATGATTCTGTTGAGGACTCTGGTTTTCCCAGGTTTTCTAGCTTATTGGATTCTGTCCCTTCTTTATTAAACAGTGCTACTCTACCCCCAATCTGCCCCTCCCTGTCCTTTCTTTAGGGTTGTATCCAGGAATAACAGTGTCCCACTGGTTCTCACCATTCCACCAGGTTTCTGTTATACCCACCAAATCTATGTTTTCTCTAGCAAGCAATAACTCGAGCTCTCTCACCTTGGCTCGGAGGGCTTCTGGCAGTGGTATATAGACAACTATATGCTGAATCTCTTACCTGGTTTTGGCGTGTGTTGTCTCCCTTATTGTCATTTGACCTTTTTGACCAGCTGTCCATCTGCTCTACACCTGGTTCTACTCTGTCCCCTTCTGGTTTATCCGAAAAGTTTGCACATTTTGAAAAACATGTTGCAATATACACATACTGTTTCAAACAATGATAACTTAGACATGGATATCTGTACACAGGAGTTTATTTAGATGCCACAAGTTTTAAATCCCTTCATATCCCAAACCACTGCATCATTTTCTCCAGTTGAATTACCATTGGGTTTACAACATGATTTACAAAATGAGTTGATGATGTGATTTACAAATGCCCTTTGAGGATCCTATAAAACACAATCTTATAATACAGTCATTAAAACAATGCAAATATAATCAACACATGGGGGGCACTAAAAGGTGGTAACTTTTTTTTAATAGATAGACTTTGCTGGCATGAAGTCCGGCACAAGTAGTGGCTTGTTTGTTCTTTTCAGTGTTGAGGCATCATTTGTACACATACATTCCCATGTGCATGGGGGACTTAGGAGAAAACAAAGCAATCACCATTTGTATGAAAATCCCTCTACACACTGAAATTCCTGCATATGTATCAGAGTCTCTGGATCAGAGTATTTATTTTTAGGCTGGATTCTCGTTTGTGATATATCATTTTCAACAAAATGTCTAGGCTAAAAAATGTCTGTTCCAAATCTCCCATAGTGTTGTATATCTGTTTCGTAGAATGATCAGTACACTTCTATTATACAGAACGATGCTCAGTCCAGCATTCTTCCATTGTTTATACTGTAACTAATCCTGCAAACTGATTTCTGTTTCTTGACTAAAATGATTACTTTCACAAATGGAATTCATACTTGCTAAGCTTGTCTTCAGGAACTGGTTCTGAACACTCTCATAAGCTCGGTTAAAAGGAACTTGGGGAAAGGGAAGAGTACATCACATCACAAAGCAGAATGAACAGCAGCACTTTAAAAAGCACAGTGATGCACTTTCAGAGATCAGTGAGTGCAGCAGGGCTTAACCAGTATAGCAAAAAGCAGTATCACTTTTAGAGATAAATGGAACAAATGATCAACACTGGATTCTCCCTCCCCAGAAAGGGGGACTACAGTAGGTTCCATGAGTGCAGTGGAAGGTGTGTAGCCTATTGCTTCACTCACAGTTCCCAAGAACAAGGACAGTTTTGCATCCAGTTGCAGCAGCTAGAGGTGGGAGATTTCTCCTTCCTAGTTACCACACAGTTGCCTCATCCTGTGGGTGTCCTTTCCTATGGGAGGCAATCTGTGCATTAAAACCTGTTGGATACAGGTGAACATATTTGAGTTTTAGAAAGACATATTTTGTTCTAGTACTAGCAACATCTTAGCCTTGTGAAATCAAAGCAGCTACCTATCATTTAAACTTGACCTTTGTGCACATTTCAAAGTTTTAATTACAGTTCCTGCTTAAGTGTGAGGTTTTAAACAGCATTTTACAAATGGCTAGATTAACAAATTGGTCTTTTTGAATGTCAAAAAGGGGGACAAGGTTGTTTGGTGAATATATTACAATAAAAGAAAATTGGAACATGGAGTGTGCCACCCATCTTCCAAGGCCAGCACACTGCCTAGTGTGATATATGCTGAAATTATAGTTAAATGCAGTGACATTTACACCATTCCTTGTAAGCTCTAACATGGTACAAACAGAGATGAACTTGTTCATTATGGCATACATAATGGAGGATGGCAGATGATTATGCTAAAGCAACTACATGGGGGAGAGATTATAAACTTACGTATAGCAGTGTGACTGATATCAAAATCTCACCCATTCACTTAAAATCTACAAGTGTAAAGCCCTTTTGATTGCTTTATTGAATGCTACACAATCCTGACTGAATTACGCCCACATCCAATATTTGTTATTTGACTTGCAAACTACAACACTCTGCTAAGCCTAATGTTGATAAGTGGCATGATTTTCTGCATGCGTTCTGGAGCAGTGCTGATGAAAACAGTGCCATTCTTTCTCTCTCCTTCCACACGGGAATTTTGCTGTTAGCTTATTTGTCTGCAAAAGAAAGTGCTTTTTGCCACATCATTAAACTTGTGACTTCCCCCCCTCCCATAAAGATAGGCTGAGGTTTGATTACTCCCAGCCTGTACAAGTCAAATGTACCTTGGAATGTTTTACAATGTTTGACAGCTATGAAATATAAGTACTATGCAATTTGACTGTACATACATACATATTTTCATAAATACATCCGACAGGGACCTCAGAACTAAATAGCCAATATTATGGGACAAAACCACAACAGGCAGCCTTATTTTGAAATACCTTGATCAAAACTAAAATAAAACAGGAGTTTCTATCATGTTGTTGGTACACAAATTAAACAAATTAATGCATCGTATTTTACTGTTGAAATAATTTCAATGGATTTGCAAATGATTTGACAGGGAAAGGGTGTAATTTACAACACTCAAAACTTTTAACAACCATAGATTTATATGTATTGTACTGTAAAAGTCACCCGAGACAAGCCTAGCAAGGATGAGTGTGTAGTGGTAGGTCCCAAAGGCAACTCCCAAATATCTTCCTCAGGCGGAGACTTTGGTAATTGTCTGTTGTATAAAACTCCAATCCCATAACAACTGCATTGGTTTTGAAAGTTGGAAATTGCATCAGTTTTCCTCACAAAAAGAACAGTCCCAGCTTTTTACTTCAGTTATTGTGAAGACATTCTAAATCCACAGAGCAACAGACATTTCCATTCTGTTGGGAGGGGGGAAAGAAGAAAATAAGAACACAGAATTACTCTATTAGTAGAACTAGTAAATATGAATATTATCACAAGGACATTAACAATCCAGATACAGGAATGAGAGACCAGGCACATTTTTTCATGGCCAGAGTCCAGCTTCATTCATTCAGCAGGACCATAACAACATGGTGGAAGAATGGTGGAACATTTTCCCCTCCCCCCAACAAATAACCTGTGTAAGCTAAACAACTTATTCACATGACTTATCCCCTTAAAAAGGGCATTGCATGAAAGTGAGAAAAGATCATATGGAACTAATCACTGCACACACCATCAGGCATTCACATAAAGCACCCTGCTCATATGGAAGGTTATCTGCGTGGTGGCAAGATGCACACAACTTCTCTATACATTGGCTTCCAGTGAATGTATGAATAGTGATCCATTTTAAAAAGAATGAACTTTTCACTTTGTTGCCCAAGAACGTCAGCTTCAGATTCTGCTGGTAAGAATTCAGAAAATTAAATATGAGCAGATAGACAGAATCTCATCCTGCTTCCTGCTCTACCCTTGCCTCACCTGAGGCATTAGAGGTGGTAGGCTTCTGCCAAGAAAATACTAGGATTAAATATTCTTTTTTTCTTTCCCTTTTGAAATACAAACATATTTCTTAACATATGAAGCTTTCTTGCACTTGGAGGATTTGATTGCCATTGTCTAAAAGAGGATAAGAATGAATTTTCTTTCTGAGGCCAGACAGCCAACTCTGAAATATTGTTTTGCCTTTTTTAATGAGGCTATGGTTTCTGGAAGCGTTTTGAGAGAGATCCAGACAACATTTCTCCCTACGTATCTAAGCTGACTTCAGGAAGTGAAGACTGTGAACACAATATTGATGATTGTCAGTCATATGTCCATCCAGCACAAGCAGAACTCCTCCCCACATAAGGACCAGTGTTCTCTCTAGTTTTTTTCATTTGTGTGCGGAATGAATTTTGTCCTGGGTGGCAGTATCAAGGCAGTGTGTGCACACGTCTATGCAGAGTGGGACCTTCCTGATTCAACCTGAGCAGGATCTAAAGTGAGCAGACTAGAAAAAATCTGTGAGTGGATGCACATGTGCACACCTTAGAGGGAACACTGATCAGGACTGTGGGATTTGGATATAGAAATAGTACATCTGGGGTCACATAATGGCTGTCATGTAGAGAAGACACTTCAGTTGTGTACACAGCATGTCTAAAGGTTTCCCAGCATTCTGCATCACCAGAAAAAATCTGTTCATGAGTACAGTGTATATCTCTGCAGACAAACACTGTAGTAATGGACAATGGGAGTGGGGCTTCAGAACACATCAGAGAGGGGGTGGGGCTTGCAAGTGTACGCTTGAGGAAACTGCACATGAATACAGTTTTCCCAATTTTGATAGTGCCTGAACAGGGCTACAGAAATATCTGAATCAAAACCATTTCTAATAATATATCAGCTGAGTTTGTTATCTTTGCTCAAGTTATAAGACAAAAAGAGGAACTAACAGATATGCTTTTTGTAGGGTCTGATATATATAAAGCCATTATTGCTTCTCGGCCTTTTGGCTAAGATCAAGTGTAGTGTAGGGGGAACGGCTTGCCCTCCTAAAACCCAGAGGAGGGGAGCCACCCACGGCTTGCCCCGCTACGCCCACAGGGGGCAAGCCAAGCCACCACATCCCACAGGGGAATGGCTCGCCCTCCTAGAACCCAGAGAAGGGGAGCCACCCACGGCTTGCCCCGCTACGCCCACAGGGGGCAAGCCAAGCCACCACATCCCACAGGGGAATGGCTCGCCCTCCTAGAACCCAGAGGAGGGGAGCCACCCACGGCTTGCCCCGCTACGCCCACAGGGGGCAAACCAAGCCACCGCATCCCACAGGGAAACAGCTCACACTCCTAAAAACCCAGAGGAGGGGAGCCACCCTGCTACACCCACGGGGGCAAGCCACTACACACTCCACCCTACCTTGGTAGAGAGCAGCTCCACCAGAGCTGCGGACAAGCCCAGTGAGGTTTCTTTTTTCCCCTGCAGAAGGATGCCAGACCACCTGGAAACCCCCAGAGGACACCCTGGACGATGTACCACCTCCCACCCACAAGCTGAGACCGGGTTCCCCCGCTCTCCTGGCTTGGGCTCTATCCTGGACTCTGTCTAGATTCACATACACGTGGAACCGAAGGAACACTTGCATACATTGGCGATGCCTTGCAGCTCGCGACTAACTCAGATGGACACTTATTTTCTTATGGCTGTCTTGACCTGCATGTATGTATGTATGTATGTATGTATGTAACCTCCTGCCTCGGGAACGTGATCTATAACATATCTGCATGCTAAACAAACCATGCCAGCACAGTGGCTGACCACGCCAGGAACTCCTGCTCACAACACCCCTGGAGGACCCCCTGGACCTGGAGAAGGCCTTCCGCCTTCAAGGACCCACGCCCAGAGGCTGCAATTGGCAGAAGACTGGCACGGCCCTGCCGGCCACACGCAAGGTAAGGCTGGGATCGGTCCCTCCCTTGGACCTTTTGGACATTCCTCTCACTGAACTCTTTTAACTGGACTCTACCCAAACCCATAGGAACTTGCGTACAGTGCTATATTCTCGCTACCATTGCAACCACACATTCGTTAGTACGCGGCCGTGTTTTATCAGGAAATTCTATTCACTATTGCTTTTGTAAACCATATGTTAAACATTCTCTAATAAAGTCATTTCCTGCCTGCATTCACCAAGTGTTTGGGTCTCTTAATCCACACACCAAACAAAGCAATTGACCGCCATACTAATCCTATCTCTGCCTTCATATGAATAGAGTCTGGACATCTGAGCAAATGCATTGACCCTCTGAGATACAAATATGGAAGCACCCTCCACAGCCGCCTGCCACAGCTCATTACAATGCCTCAGGGAAGCAGCCTGAAAGGGCAAGAAAGCTAATCACAGTGAATTAAAGCTCAAATGGTCCAGCCATAGCTCATTTGCCACATCGCATGAGAGAAAAATAAGGAAGAAAACCTCCATAAAGTATTTTCATGTGGTGTTTCTTGTAACCACATTCTTAGTAATCAACAAAGGATCAAAGTAAAGCAATTCTCTCCATAAGGATGATATAAAAGAGCAAGAAATTGTGATTTGACTTTCATGCAATGTTCAAACGCCACATATTAATAGCTGTAAAAAATTTACTGTTTTGGTACATATTCATTTTCTCCTCATTTTAAGTAAAAGGCATAATCTTAGATAACTGATGCTAATTGCACTAAGAACATTACAGTATTTCCGAGCACAAGAATTGATGGTGTGGAGAACACATGACGTTATGCCAAGGTTTTTCAAAAGGATGTAATTTTATCAGACTTGGTATTGATTGCTGTCACAGCCAGATTCCTAAGATTTCCAGCTCCACAATACAGTTGCTCAGGACAGGGTAGTTTAAAAACCACTATAATGTTACAAAGGTATGACAAATACCACAGCAATGCTACACACAACCTGGAGCTGTTGCTAGTTGTCATTAACCCTATGGAGAAGAGAAAGGTCTTCTCAATTGACTGTGGTTTAATGACTTCCTAGACCCAAGCCTGGTGTGCCAACAGGCGGGGGGAGGCTATTTGGCTCCATTGTGTGTGTTGTTAGAAACTGGAGATTGTAGCATCAAATCTTGGCTTGGCTTGTAGCACCACATCTTGGTACCCAGTCCCTAACACAGCTTGGGTTCCTGTCGGACTGCATTTGCCCGTATGAACCTGCCAGGGCCCTCCACTCAACATCTCAAGCCCTGCTCACAGCCCTGCCACTAACGGGGATCCAGCTGGCGGGTACTAGAGACAGGGTCTTTTGGGTTGTGGCCCGACTTTGAAATGCCCGCCCCGAAGAGCTTCATTATGCTCCCTCCCTTAATGTATTTAAGAAACTACTGAAGATGTATCTTTTTAGAAAGGCTTTTTAATATCTTGTCCACTGCATTTATCTGGTAGATAAAACACATTTCTTAATGTTTCACCGTTTACTGATAACTTTTAATTTTGGCTTTAAAACTTATTTTAATTGTGGTTTTAGCCTCATCTTTTAACTTTTTAACCTTATTAATTTCTTTTATCCTTTATGGTATCTATTTTATTAATGTTGTTGTAAGCTGCCCTGAGCACTGAAGGGGCAGGGTATAAATATTTTTAATAATAATAATAAATAATATTGTAAAAGAGATACTCATATCAGGTGGCATATAAATGTGATAGATAATAAATAAATAAAAATAATAATAATAAATCTGGGAAAAAGTATTCTCAACTGAAATTACCAGTAGATTCTGATTAATTTCACACTACAGTGGCAGACATAATTATGGCCTGGATTCTGAAACTTTAACTTCAATTGAGCCATTTCTTTTAATTAATAAAAAAAAGTAGAGCTTGCATACTAGTCTCCAGTTTATAATCTTTTGTTTTTATTAATTTCATCTAATTTAGTGATAACTGCAGAAAGCTTAATTTAGGTATTTTCTAAAATCATGCCATATTAGATTGGAAATGTTCACAAAATTACTTGTGAATCTACTGTTTTCTTCCTTTAGAAAAGATTTTTCTTCTTCTCAATCTGCAGGTTTTACCAATCCCTGTAAGTGCTAAAGAAATGTAGCAAGAGGCATAAAGGAGTCTAAATGAATGTAACATGAATGTGTTGAATTGTGCAATTTGTATTACTGTAACTGTCTTCACTAAGAGGCAAGTTATTTTTGAAAATACATATTTATAAATGTCTAAAATGTTTACTAGTTATTAACATCACTGTCCTACATTCATATTTAGAATACCTGCAGGGCTTTAAAGGGGAAAAAATACTTTAAAGTTGCGGAAAGCTATTGAATAGTTATGGTTTCGACTCCGGGGACAATAATCACATAATTACCATTACCACAAACTGCATAATTTTGTCATCACATTCTCATTCTCCTCCTGCACTGCCTTTTGTCAATGAAAGCTAAGAGAAAACTTCCAAGGGATGAGTCTGAGTTCTGCATACAAATTCTGCACAACATCCGTTTCTCATATTTTACAAAGTAGTACCTTGCATTTGCAGGTTGTACAAGGAGATCCAGTCATTGTCCATACTGAGCCACTGAGTCGTGATATTCCATAGCCATCTAGACAAGTTTTTCTGATATCGTAAGTAACATTATCAGCCAAACAAGGGTCGCTGACACAATGGGGGCAACATTCGCCTTCTGATATTGCTGTGTAATCGCAGTTTAGAGTGGGGCATGCAAGTGGCCAACAATCCACTTCTCCTTCCTATAAGAGAAAAAGACCCATAGGAAATGATGTCACATTTTTATGCAGTTTTAAAACAAAGTATCAATATCGGCCATTTGTTGGATTAACGTTTTAATGCTAGCCATTCCTGAGAACTTGCTTGGGCAGCAGGCAGCTTGCTATCCAAACCTGGCAGTGGTGAGGAATTCAATCCAGTCATAACCCGATCGCCATCAGGTACCTGAGAACAGTAAGAGTACTGTGCACTTTGCATACACAACACCGCCCTTGTAGATATACAGATGTAGAAATCGGCTTCTGCATGTGGATTTCATTTGGTCAGTTGATTATTTGGGTCTTGTGAATTAGTGGCAAACTGTCTAGCTCTGAAAAGCATTTTCATTCAGATTGCATAGCCCTATTATGCAAATGTGTTTTTGATCAACCTTTGTTAATCAGTTTACAAGGCTATGCAAACTATTATCCTGATCCAGCTGAGTCATGTTCTCCATAGCAGCAAGAGCGGGGGGGGGGGGTCAGCTCCCAGGGGAACCAGTCAGAACAACTAGAGCTAATCTGAGCTAAGTACTGTTATGAGAAAATGTTGCTCCAGTAGCAGTTCTCTGGAGACTGATGGCTTTTATAGTCTGCTGCTAAGACAAGGTGACTCAGCTCCACCCCTTCAATAGGCAACCCTTGGTATTTAAAGGGGCCTTGCCTGATTTTGTAGGTTTTTGCTCTGGTGGTGCTGAGGTGCCTCCACCATGGGAGGGAGGTCTTCAGAGGACCTTTTAGACTGAAGATGTGAAGAGGGCAGATCCTGAGTTTTGGTGGTCTTGCTGATTGGGGATCCCCCAGTTCAGCTGGTGTTGTGGGGACAAGGACAGGGGAATCTTGAGCTTGGCTCACTGATGTCTCCCAATCGGCTGCTTCCCCTGAACCCTCCATCCCACTCCTGAATCTGGGTAGTTCCTATGTTCAGGATAATGACAACTATTCATTTTAAAAAGGGAAATGATGGGGCACGTGGTTGCAGCAGTACTCCTGGCTCTTTGTTGCATTAAGGCTAAATGCTATGTGGTCTTTTACAAACATTAAGAGACAATGACGTAGTAGTTAACTCATCGGGAAACCATGTTGTAGCGAATATCAAAGCTTACACTGGTAAATAATTCCTAACACTACCCTCCAGCATGTGCAACAGCCTGTTAGTAGCTTAGCCTTAAACAATTAAACATACAATGTACAGAGTTGAAGCAGCAATGTAACACTAGATTAAAACAGTCAAGTGCTCATAATGTAAACTACAGATAAATATGGTTTTACAATATGCATCAAGATTAGGATATTTATCCAGCTGGTAACTAAATAGCTACATTAGGCACACCCAAAGACTTGCCAGTGGTCATTTTGACTCTTTATTTAGACATATGCGCTGTATCACAAATCAATGCTTGCCCAGGTCCACTGAGGTAGAGGCAAGATCTGAATGGTGGACCTCCCAGGTTCACAGCTCAGTGTTTCAAACACAACACCTTATTCAGTTATGCATGCTGGCACTGGGGAGTCATGACTTTTAAGTGTTATACTGCTATATTCTGATATGACACCAGTATCTTATTTTAGTACTGAAGTGAATGTTATCAAGTTCTAAATCTGATGAATGCTGAAGAGATACTGATATAAATTAGAATGTTTGCAAAACAAGTATTCATGTTCATGAATTTGAAAAACACTATGTTATTGAGTGAGCTATTGCACTGAATTCCTCCATGCTGAAAAGCTGCAGTCCAGAATAGCAGTGAGTCTGATAATTCACTTCCATTTAGAGGGAGAGGAGTGTCAGTTAGGAGGTTAGATTCACAAATGGCAGGGGACAGATAGATGAGGATTTGAGGTCTTGAATTCATAACGATCCCTCTAATCTATCCCTTTGTGAAATGTTCAGAATATCAATCAACTTTATTTTGTGATGGATAATAATAAAGGTGACTAATACTTTCAAATTCCCCCTGGTTCTAGGCCAAAATGGTAAACATTGACCCAAATGACCTATACCTTTCTGAGGATGGAAAGGCAGCTTCCTATACAACATGTAGTCCTAGTGACCTGCATGTTTCACAGCTTTCCAGTGACGGAAGGAGGTCTGCAGGTCTGCAAGGAGCCTTCAGTATCCCTTGTGTGGAAGGCTTCTTGCGCAAAGGACTGGGTGTGGAGGGAGAAGGGGCAGTAATTTTTACTTCTCTCCCCTCCCTCCAAAAGCCTTTCCCACATGCATAAAAATGTTCCTGAAGGCTACACGATCCTCAGAAACATAACAATACATGTGGAAAGGGTCTCTCTAGTATGCCCTGCACGCTCGTGCAAGGCATACTGGAGCTTCCAGGGGCCGCACGGCCCCCGATTCTCCCAGCCCCTGCTGGCTCCGTCATGGAGCTGGCAGTTGTGTGGGCGGCCGCTGCGGCCATCCAGAGCAGGCTGGCTGGTCGTCTGTGAAGAGAGCAGGCTTAGCCCGCTCTCCTCGCAAACCCCATAGAGGATCTTCTCCGTGACTATGAGCAGAGCCTCAATGTGTTCTATTTCCATCTCCACACTGTAAAATAAAATAATTTCAACACTAGGTGATTAAAAAACAATCTCAGTGCTGCTGGCTAAGTGGAGGCATTTACCCAAGGAGCAACTGTCTTTACATATTGGAAGAGAATGTGCACCCACCTTTAACACACATAATGTTCTGTGTGTTGTGGTGTTCCATACAGAGGCCTTCATACGTAGGAATTTGATCTGCACAATTCTTCACTACCAAAGATGCGGGATGGGAATAAGATTGCATGAATCAGGCTTTTATGCATATAGCCTCAGTGTGGCTTGTTGTATCATGTCATACCAGGGAGGCTTCTCCATTATATGAGAACTCTTATAGTCTGGATAAGAACTGGGCACGGACACACAAAAAGCTGCCGTGTAGAGGCCACCTAAACTCCAATACTATGATTGTTGACTCCAGGAAGCAATCCAGTCATCTGGAGTCACCAGCCACACAGAGAAGCCCTCTGTTCTGGTTCAGAGAGCTGAAATACCTCAACAAAAACAAGCAGTCATTACAAAAAGCCAGACTACAAGTTTTCAGGGGTTTCAACTTTCAAAATATGAAACTCCAATAAAATTGTTCACAAATTTCTGAAAATTTATTATTAAGAAAATAAAATTGATTTAAGAAGAATTTATTGGTTATTTAAAACAACTTCAGCTGGATTATACCCAGACTTAGTATTTCTAGATTTAAACCCACAATTCAAGCAAGCACATCCCTTTGACTGAAATGAATGGGAAAGGTAAGTGCAAAAGTAAGTAGTACCAAGTATTTGGACTTTGGCGGGATCATCCCCTTGTTTCTAAGTAGGTCTACTTACACTGATTGAGAAAAAGGCCCAACCAGTAGCCTGCTATACTGTGTTTCTGCCATGATAAATAAATGGGGGCTGGTTCAAATGAACAGTGGCCACTGCACATGAGACTTTGACTCCCTGTTAATAATATGTACTTTGGCTTTTGAGTATGATTTGACATTTTGTTGGCTTCCATACCAGACAGCGGCACTGCTGACAGCTGTATGTCCAATTGTCTCCACTTCGATACAGTTTGTGTCCATTTTGATCTAAACATTGACTGGTGACTCTGGTATCACATTCTGGGCAGCAGAAGAAATCAACACTGGGATTCTGACAATCACAAGCAGTTCGTCGACAGTATATCTTGCCATCCTGTCAAGACAAAATAACCAATATTAAGCAAATGACATTAAATAAGGGCTTTTTTCAGCAAATTGGAACATGTCTAGCAATAAGCAAAGCATATTTCAAAGTTATAATGATAATACTGCACACTTAATGAATGCAGACACTTCTAAATAGCCCCCTTTCAGAAACCTATGCATTCTTACATCATTTAATAAAATGTTTTCTTCTGAGTTGGAGTAAAAGAACAATGAGCCATTAGCTTAAGGACCTGTGGAAGGTGCAATCAGTCATGTGCTGAATAGTAGTTCTAGTGCTTTTACTTCTTGTGAAAGAGTTTGCACAAGGTATTATGCAAGTGGAAGAACATCTCTTTTATTTTTATTTTATTTATTCAATTTATATATCCCCCTTCCTAAAGTGGCTCAGGGCAGCACACATTAAAATCAAACACATATAATAAAACAATTAAAATAAAAAAAGCATTTAAGTGAAATTGAAATTAAAACTAGCTATCATTAAAAACCAGGCTAAATAATGGATCTTTAAGGCTCTCTTGAAGGGATCCATGGAAGATAATCTTCTAGTATCCACAGGTAGCATTTCCCACAACCTAGGGGTGACAACAGAGAAGGCCCTATCCCAGGTCGCTACAAGATGAAATGGTGCCACCCAAAGACAGACCCCTTCTGATTATAGGCCACTTCCAGCCTCAAAGGCAGGATGCCTCTAAGTACCAGTTGCAGGTGAGTAACAGCAGGAGAGAGGGCATGTCCTCACCTCTTGCCTGTGAGATTCCCAGAGGCATCTGGTGGGCCACTGTGTGAAACAGGATGCTGGACTAGATGGGCCTTGGACCTGATCCAGCAGGGCTGTTCTTATCTTAATGAGCGGTGGGGAACTTATAGAGAAAGGTGCTCTCTCAGGTAACCCGGATCTAAGCTATTCAGGGCTTTAAAAGTAATAACCAGCACTTTGTACTTTGCCCGGAAACATATCCCCTTGGTATACGGAATAACTAGTGGGACTGATGCAGCAAGATAGATGGCTCGATCACAAGTCGAGAAAGGCTCTGCTCGAATCTGATAGATTACAACACAGAGTGCATCTGAAGATCTATTTTCTGGCAATGTGTGCAGCAAAGAAACAGTTCCTTTCTGCCCATATTGCTTCTGCAAGCTCATGTCCAGTGGAGTTATCTAGGGTTGTGAGAGGGCTAGTACATACCCTTCCTCCCCTGAATGAGTATTTGGATCCATCAGTTACTTGTTGTGATATTTTTAATGAGTTTTTCACAGATAAAATCTCTCATATTTGAGCTGAACTACAGTTCCTGCAGAGTCTACTGTGGAGGTGTCCAGCAGCTCCTCTTGGGTGGTGGAATTGGATCAGTTTCAGTTTGTGACTCCTGATGATGTGGACAAGATACTTGGGACACTGTGCCTTACCAGCCGCCCTCTTGACCCTTGCCCAACATGGCTTATATGATCTAGCAGTGAGGTTATTGGAGAGGATCTTGTTAAGATCATTAATGCTTCTCTGAGGGAGGACAGGATGTCTCCTTGTCTTAAGAAGGCAATCATTAGACCACTCTTGAAGAAGCCTGCATTGGATTCCTCAGAACTGGGCAATTATAGGCCTGTCTCCAACCTCCCATGGTTAGGCAAGGTGATTGAGAGGGTGTTGGCATCTCAGCGGAAGCAGATTATCTGGACCCATTTCAAACTGGCTATCAGGCAGGTTATGGGGTTGAGATGTCCTTGGTCAGCATCTTGGATGATCTTGAATTAGGAGTTTGACCAGGGGAGTGTGACTCTGTTGATCCTTTTGGATCTCTTGGCAGCTTTCAATACCATCAACCATGGTATCCTTCTGGGATGTCTGAAGGGATTGGGAGTGGGAGGCACGGCTCTGAAGTGGTTCCGCTCCTACTTCTCGAGTAGGTTCCAGGTGGTGTCTCTTGGAGACTGTTGCTCTTCAAAACAAAAGCTCCAGTATGTAGTACCATAAGGCTTCATACTGTCTCCAGTGCTTTTTAACACCTACATGAAACCGCTGGGAGAGATCATGAGGAGATTTGGTGCAGGGTGTTATCAGTAGTGTAGTGGTTAGAGTGCTGGACTAGGACCGGGGAGACCCGAGTTCAAATCCCCATTCAGCCATGATACTAGCTGGGTGACTCTGGGCCAGTCACTTCTCTCTCAGCCTAACCTACTTCACAGGGTTGTTGTGAGGAGAAACAAGTATGTAGTACACCGCTCTGGGCTCCTTGGAGGAAGAGCGGGATATAAAATGTAAACATTATATATATATACACACCTACGATTTTTATATCACCCTTCCGAAATGGCTCAGGGCGGTTTACAATTAAAAACAGAAACCATTAAAACCAATAACTATTAAAACAGAAATATAAATATGAACACCAATTTAAAACATCTTAAAAAACAATTAAACTATCAAAACAATTAAAACCCTGAAAACCAGGTTAGCATTAAAACAATTAAAACTAATTAAAACCCTGAAAGGCCAGGCCAAAACAGATGGGTTTTAAGGGCTCTCTTGAAGGTCTGTAAGGAATTAAGATTGCAAATTTCTGCTGGGAGTGCATCCCACAGCCCGGGAGCAGCTACAGAGAAGGCCCGCCTCTGAATCGCCACCAAACGAACCAGTGGTAACTGGAGACGGACCGCCTCAGATGACCTTAACGTGCGGTGGGGGTCATGTAAAAGAAGGTTCTCTCTAAGATATATGACACCCAAATCTATTTCTCCATGTCAACTTCATCAGGAAATAGCCTAACTTCCCTACATGCTTGCTTGGAGGTGATAATGGGCTGGATGAGGGAGAACATACTGGGGCTGAATCCAAGCAAGACAGAGGTACTCATTGTGGGAGGTGGAGACTTATCTGCAGTCCTCCGGCAAAGGAAGGAGGGCCCTGAGGCCACAAGGAGTCTTCAGTATCCTTGCGCTGAAGCCTTCTTACATAGCATACTGAGCTCATGCCTCTCCCCTCATTCCAAAAGCCCTTTACACATGTATTAGTATGTTTCTGAGGTCTTCAATACCCTCAGGAACATATTTATACAAGTGAAAAGGTCCTTTGGAGGAAGGGAACAATGAAAAAGTTGCTACCTCCTCCCCGTCTACACCTGGTCAACTACAAAAGAAGCTTTCAGCCCAGGGACACTGAAGTCTTCTTGTGTTTTCGGTGTGAAGTGTCTTCAGTGAAGACACTGAAGTCTTCTTGTGTCTTCTCCTCCCATCACTGTAGGACTGTGGAGTATGTCAGCCACTTTACTTACACACACACACACACACACACACACACACACACACACACACACACATGTAAAAGAGCCCTTTGGTGAGCAGAAGATGCTTTCTGTATGTAGAAAGGCAGCTTTGGATCCAATCTTAAAACAATCCAATATCTGAATGTGCTGTAGCATTATTAGTCAAATAAGCAATAATAATTTCTCACATTCATTTGCTTTTTCAGGACTTGACAGATTTCAGGTGCCAGGGAGCCATGGTACCTAGAAATTTAACCCTCGTGCTTAGACTAGGCTATTCAGAGGCAGAGTTATTTAATACAATCTTTATTTGTCCCAGGCACTCCTATTTCTGTTCTAAATATGTTACGTAAAGGGGATGAAGAGGAACCCATTCACTTTCCTGTCTACAATATCCATCACTGTCCATTAATATTGTCAAGTGTCCATTGTCTGGCTCTTACATTTTGGGGTTGGCTCCTGGATACAAAGAACATTTGTCAAAGCCTGTGCTTTTGCTTTCTTTCCTATATTACCAAATGATTGCATTACCAGCAACTAGTGTGTCATTAATTATATAAGTGGCTGACTGATGGGCTCTTCTCATATGTGGTTGAACAGCAATGCTCTTGAAGAAGAAACTTTTATGTGACACATTGCTGCCCTGAGTCTTTGGCTCCAAATAAGAGCCTCCCCATCTCTGGCAATTTTTTAAAAGGCAGTTAAGACACATTTGTCCACCCAGGCTTTTAACTAGATTTACAGTTTTTAACATTGTGGTTAATTTTAAATTGGATTAATGTTTAAATGTGTTAATTTTGTTTTAATTTGTATTTTTATTGTAAAGTGCCTAGAGATATATGTTTCGGGCAGTATATAAATATGTCAATAGAGCTTACAGTAAAACTGGAAAGGTTACTGATGGAAATAGTTGCATGGGGGCCCTAACTATTTGGATACCAAGTACAAGTTTTGAATATCCTTGTATTCTCATTGGTCCTGGTTATATACATAATAATGTTAAGTATTACAAATCTTCCCAAAGACTTCAAAGGAGGGCTTGTTTCTGTTTCAGTGGACTTTTAAAATATATCAGATTAAGCACTGCCTATTATATTTTGTCCATCTTTTTCTCTTTCTTTCTCCTTTCTAGCCAATATTAGCAGCCCATTTATTCTGCTAAGTTTAGCATCTTGCAACTTATCAGACTAAGTTTGGGAGCAGAGTCCATTCCAGGTTGCCCTGGGCAAAGGGCCCTAGTGGGTCTACTCCTCCTGTTATGTGTTATGGGTAAGCTCTTCAGAATTACCAGGTGGTGAGAGAATAAGGACTCAGAAGCATGGTGGGCTGGAATAGAATGAGTAGCAGTGAGAGAAGCAGAATGGGTAGTGAAAGCACCATGTTGGTAGTGCCAGAAGACTGGATCTCTCCTGTGGCACCTTCATTCTTCCAATGCTCAACCCAATATAGCATCTCTCTGGAGCAATATATCAGAGTGGACACTGGGAGAATTAAGATGGTATTTGTGCAGGAGCTCTAGCCTCCTGGTGCTTCTGCTTGTGCCACTTGTCCTCCCCCTGCTGTCATTACCACCACTTTCATCACTTGCCACAGGGAAGAGAAAACTCAGGAGGACAAGAAGGGGCAGTGTGGGTGAAAGCACCAGTAACAGCAGCAAATTTTTGCTGTGACTGATTGTGATACATATTGATTGATGTACATTGTGCAGTTTGATCAAATTAATTAGTGTGCAGATTGATCAAACTGAGTTTGGGAAGAGGGCTCATTCCAGATTTGTGGAGGCTTGTGGTCCTTCTGGGAGGCAAGAGGAGCAACTCCAACGAATGGCAGCTGAAGTAGTGGCAGGACCAACAGCAGAGGTGGCAAATAAAAAAGCACCACGTCTGGAGAACCAGGAGGCTAGAGCAATTGCTCTTTTTAATTTTCCTGATGCTTGCCAGCAATGCTGTGTAAGTGTAGAGGATATTGGTACAATTAAAATGCTGCAAGACAGAACTGAAAAGAGAGGGGGAAATATCAGCAGTGGATCCTTCTGGGGTGTGAGCCCATGGGATTTCCCAGAGTACCAGAGTACCATGTGCTGATGCTAGGTCCAGTTGGAAGCTTATTTCCATTTTCTTATACATGGCAGCAATGTGTTCAATCATACCTGAATGTTTAGAAGCATTAAAGTAACAATGTTAAGTAATGCAAACATCATTTTCATGTGTGTATGGAAAAGTTCTGGAATCCGCCAATTTTTTTCTCCCCAAAAGGGCCTGTGAAACCCAAAAAACCAAATATCTTTTTGGCCAAAGGCGAACTAGACAAATGTTTTGGTTACCTATTCTATAGAATAGGTAACCAAAACATTTGTCTAGTTTGCCTTTGGCCAAAAAGATGTTCGGTCAAGCAACAATTTTCTTTGTATTCTTTTTTTAATTACTGTACAGTTGCAGAAATACTATTTTTAATAAAATGCGGCTGAACAGCTGGCCTCATCAATTTAACAGGAACAGACTACATTACTAAATCAAGGTTATCAAATGAATTTAATATAGTGAGTTAATGGGGGAAATTATCATCTCTTCACTCACATATATGTGTTGTTACAGCTTTTTACATCTTGAACTATAGATGATAAAAGCAAGGTCAAAATATTTTATACTGTGTAAAAACTCTAGGCATAGGTTCCCATCATACCTTTTTCACTGAAATCGGTGAGGCGTAAAAGTACTTTACTCTGGTGGGATCATGCTTGGTGATTCTTTTTGGAAAGCACATTTTTATTTTAACCTGTCTCTGAAATGAAGCTTTTCTACCATTACTGAAAAACATTTACTCCTTGAGCAGAATCCTGTACATTTCAATGGCTACAGATTAAATTAGAATCCTTATGATAATCAAAGCATCAAGATTATTTTAAAATTAAAATATATACGTTGGTTTGATGAAAAGAGGAAAATGAGCTTATTCAAATTGTGGGGATGATAATTATAGTGATTATTTTGCTAGAAACTACCTGTCATCACATGTGAATAAACAATTTTAGTACTTTTACATGCAGAGCATAAAACTGAAATCAAGAATACTAATGAGCTGGTTTATTGAAATTTAGGCATGGGATCATTTGTTTGCTGAACAATCCAGTCCCTAACAAAGTTGTTAGGGACCTTTTGGCAGGGGGGAACCCATAAGTACAGCTGATCTGGTTTATCATCCAAAGTGAAGTCCTCTGCTGATTAGCATCTCTTATCGGCTGCAGTGACTAAAAAACTGTAGTGAGCAAAAAAGGAGCAGAGCAAGTAACATAGCACAGCTCTACTGTGGGGAAAGAGGTGAAACCATTGCTAAAAGCCCAGCGTCGTTTTGTGCTCCAGGGCCATACACTTATGCAATCCTAACCAAGTGTCCAATTCAAAACTCAGGTTCGATTCATAAAACTGGAGTTGTAGCTTGCCAGAATATGGGCTATTTGAACACAAAGTGGCACATCTAAGTGACTGTACCACTGCATAATAAATTCCAATTTAAATAATTTCGTGTTCTCTTAATAGCTGTAAAGTTTCAATACAGTTTCAACTTCTGCAAACCCAGAGGCGTAACTAGGGAAAACGGCGCCCAGGGCAAGCACTGAAATTGCGCCCCCCCCCCGCCACGGCCCCCCCAACATACATCTGACTGTCACGTAATCTGCTCTTCCACCAGTGCCTGCCTATGCTCACATTCTGCCTGGTACAGAAAGTGATCCTCTATAAACACAAACTCAGCTATCTGGCCTCAAGCCACACCCCTGTGATTAGGGCTATTACAAAATATCTGTGTATTCAGGAGGCCATGCAATTTTGAAGGTACACCATAAATTCAAATATTAATTTATCTGAAAGTTATGCTTGTTAATCTGTTAATCTGTTTGAGCAACAATTAGAAGCCACTGTTGCTAAAAGAGATTTGAATGTGTTTTTATTTTAACTTTTTATATTATTCATTAGATAGCACTCTACGTGTAGGTATTTCTTCATAGTAGTCACTTAGTGCTTCCTCCATTTGTATGCCTTTCACTAAGTGACAGTGTAATGAGAAAAGCTACAGTAAGTGAAAGTAGGAGGCAGGTGTAGGAGTAGTATTGGGAGTCATTGTAAGTTCTTCTTGGAGAAGGCGCTGCCAGTCTGTGAAGACAATAGTGAGCTAGATAGACCAATGGTCTGACTCAGTATATGGCAGCTTCCTATGTTCCTATGTTCTTTTTAAGTAGCCAGATATCTGGATGACAGCAGTATTCCATTAAATTTCATGGCAATTACTGTCTTTAATAAACACAGTGTTGGTAGCACTAAATCGCCACTCACTGCCATACAATCACTGCAAAGTGTAACCCTGTACTCTTTATGAATACTTCAGCCTGTGTTTAAAGCAACAAAATCACTTTCTGGGAAAATGCATCTAGCAGCAATCAGTACACATCATATTAAAACCAAGATATACTGAGCAGCACCTTCATAATTTTTAGTGACACATTTTGGGTTATAGTGGATAGACTGCAAGTTTGTATGTGCATTAACTTGTGCCAGTTATGGCTAAAAAACAATCTTAAAGCCCCACAATAACTAAACCACAAAGAGACATTTGTTAATACAGGTCACATACCACTTGGTTTCCATATGTAGTTGCTTGAATATATCAATGACAAGGACACTGATATAGTAAAATAATATGAAGCCTTATAGTAAAATGATATATTTAGCTCTTATTAACTATAGTTAATGGTGGGCTATGAACTGAAGCCCTCATAAACACTGCCACCCCCCCCTTTACTCCACAGTCTTACCACACTCAGCTAAGCCAGTGGAATAAACATCTATCTTCTGCCCACAGAAAGCAAGACAAGTGTTATTTTTTTAATGCTTTCCAAGCATTTAAGTTCCAGAACATGCAAGCCAGTAAAGTTTGGAGTGCTCCCTCTAGATTTATTCGAGTTTCTAAGTGCTTTTACAAATCACTGGCTGAGCTTATTTTAACCATTGCTCATGAGGTCTTAGCCCCGGTGCCTGTTTTTCACGGCAAAGCTCAGCCAAGAACAAATGAAATTAAACAGAATGCCTTGGAGCATACACAGAGTGCATTTGATCTGGAACTCAAAAATGTGTAATGCTCCCTTCCTTCTGTCCTTTATGAAGCTTCTGAAAACGTATCTATTTTGCCAGGCTTTTTATTTTTAGTGTGGGGGTGGGTGGGTTGTGTTGCGTTTTTTTGTTTGTTTATGGCTGCTCCAACAAATGCAAACACGGTTCTGCAGCAGGCAGGCTCCCTGCTTCTGCCCCCTTTCCCGCCTTTTCACAGAAGATTTGGGAATCTAAACAGCAGGGAGCGGGTAGGTTGCTCCCTCCGCCAGCCCCTGTGCAGAATACATAGGGGCGCCGCCAGGGCTCCCTTACTTACTGCTCCTGGACTGGGCTTTGCCTCCGAGCGAGCAGCTTCTCTCTCCTGCCTCCAGCTGGAGGGCTCTCAGCATTCCCGCCGCCTTGTCTTGTCTCCCGACGCGCCCAGGCAACCCTCACTTCCGGCTCCCATGCGACTTCCCCCCCACATACAGAGTGGCTGCATTCTGCCACTCTGTATGCGGGGGGAAGTCGCATGGAAGCCGGAAGTGATGTAACCCTCACTTCCGGCTCCATGCGACTTTCCCCCACATACAGAGTGGCTGTATTCTGCCACTCTGTATGCAGGGGGAAGTCGCATGGAAGCCGGAAGTGAGGGTTGCCTGGGCGCCGCGGCGCGTTTCTTGCATTAAATGTTTTTTTTTAAAAAAATTGGGATCGGCAGGGGTCATGGCAGCGCCCCCCACGTGACCAGCAAAGATGGCGCCGGGGGCACGTGCCCCCCCTGCCCCCCTATAGTTACGCCTTTGTGCAAACCTAGCCTTTCGACTCTGTCAGTCTCTTCACCTACCATCTTCTACCGTTTCCTCATAGACACCTCTCTGACAGATTCCTACTTCCAAAAGCAGGCAAGAGAGGGAGGTGGGTGAAGGGATTGGTGGACCAATGAGATGGCAGGCAGCAGTTACTGATTCTCATTGTGCTGCTGAACTTTTAAATAGACAGGAGATGACATCCAGACTCGCACTGCACAGGTGTGGCAATGCTTGGCATCCAGACTAAAGCTGCCCTTGTGTTACAGTGCAGCCTTAACCTAGATGTCAGGCACAGCTGCACCTACTCAGTGCTAGTCTGGATGTCAGCAAAGCAGTATCTCATGGTATATACAAATATACCAGCTGTGTATTTCCACAGTGAAAATGCCAAGCCACACCATGAGAGGCAAGACCAAACAGAGACGTAAGTTTTGGGCAGTATAAAAATTTGTTAAATTAATAAGTAAGTAAGTAAGTGAGAAAATAACAAGACTGTTTCACTCTAATGACTGACATGGGCCACATTCTGAAGGATATGAATGTTACCAAAGTGGAACTAAAGAATTTGAAGATTCTATTGTTGCATCAAGATCATTTTTGTGTTGTGCTATACTGATGCACTTCTGATATTTTATTTATATTTACCAAGATGTACTGATATTTTACTGATTTTACTGATGTACTGATATTTTACTGATTTTACTGATGTACTGATATTTTATTTATATTTACCAAGATTATTTTTGTGTAGTGTTTTACCAATCACAAAAGTGCAAATGTGCATCAGGAAAACACTGTACAAAAAATAATGTTGATGATGCCATCGGATCAAAATTGCTTATTACACTGTTTACAAGTGAACACATGTGCATCAGTAACACAGAGGATGGGAAAATGCAAATAGACAATGGACAGAGAACTACAGCATACGGTGTATGCTTCAATTCTAAAATCTATATATTTAAATTCTCTAAGGCATACCTGTGGTTAATGCCATGTGTTGCAGCTCTCGCAAGAGTTCGTGAGCAGCTGTCAGATAGTCATGGGTACACTGCTGGCGGTGAGGGAAAGTGCCGCTGCTGGGTTGGCTGGCCGGCAGCAGTGGAAAGTGCTACCGCTGGTGGCAAGGGAAAGCGCCGGCGGTGGGCTGGCAGGTAGCGAGGGAAAGCGCTGCCGTTGGGCCGTGTGGGAAAGTCCCGCCACCAGGCGGCAAGGGAAAGTGCCCGCTGGGGAAGGAAAGCACCGGCCAAACCTGTTGACGGGGAAAGCGCCAGCCGCCAGCAAGTGGGGTGTGTGTGTGTGGGAAAGCAGCCTGGGAGGGGGAGAATGGGACTGTTGCTGAATGGAGCAAGGAGAGAGAGGGAGTACTAGGGGCGCAGATGGTCTGCGCCAGGTCAGCTAGTATTACATTATTTTAGGTAAGTTTGAATGCAGGAAGAATGAAGCTCAGGGCAGAGGAAATCTATAGAATAATACAGGAACAGAATGGGGAAATCCTCTCATCTCAATCATTCCCAAACCTCTTTGCTTTCCACATGATATAGTTCTGTCTCCTTAAACAACCTAATTGTTTAGCACTAATTTCTCCTTATCACCTTCCCCTGTAACATCATATTGTGTGCTTTAGAAAATATGTATCAAACATTGCAAGATCTAACACTGATAATCAAATGAAATTAGGCAAATTAAATATATTATGCAAAGTAGTGTATATACTTCAGTGCGTCTGGTATTTGGGCTTAATTAGAATTTGAGTTTTCTAGCACACTATTCTACAGCTCTGCGATTATCCACTTCATTTTGTCATAGTATTTTGTTATGTATAGTCCTGCTCTCTTTGCACTCTGCAGTGAGCAATTTGACCTCAATATTTCAGTGTCACAAATATGTAGCCTTTTACACTACACCAAGTATCTTGTTGTTTTGGAGTGTCAAATATCCATCTTTAAAATAACTTAGCAATTTCTATATAATCCTTTCACTGCATGCACAGAACAAACAAGCAGGGAATCTATTTTCTTTCTAACTGATAGCATAAGAACAAAAAGAACAACGATGGCCACCTGTAAATGGTATGATTATATGACACCTTTCATATTGCATTTCAATTAACTGCACCCAGAGAAATAAAATATAAATAGAAAACAAATTAAGCCCAAAGGTATGAAGGTCTGAATAACCAGAGGATTTGAATAACCAGAAGTTTAGTTAGCATTCCCTGCTAACTGGGCAAGGAGGCTCCTTTTAAAAGTGGTGATTCTCTTGCAGAGGGAGAGCAACTGTTCCTATCCAGCCCCAGCACAGCATCCCTCCAGTGATTGTTGCTAGTGTCTATCTTTTGTTTCTTTTTAGATTGTGAGCCCTTTGGGGACAGGGAACCATCTTATTTAGGTCTTATTTATTTTTCTACATAAACTGCTTTGAGAACTTTGGTTGAAGAGTGGTGTGCAATCTGAAGGAGATATGTTCTTAGAATCAAAATCATTGCCCAAAGGGGAGAAAGCTGAAGATGTAAAGTCAGAATCTGGAGAATTAGGCTCTCCCCCCACCCCGTCTGTATCAAGGGAATCCACTGCCGTCGGATTGTTATCCACAAGAACTACAGGGTCCATCAGGCTCTGTCTTCCAGCAACCAGCAGTGGAGCAGGCTTAGGTATGGACTACAGCACTGGCACCACCTCCTCTGCGGACTCCAATGGCTGTACATGATCACAGTGGTGGACCTGCGGCAAACATACGATCCCTGTTTGGAAGTCAGTTCTTCATTCTGCCAATCCCGACGAAAGGGGAAATCATGTTCCGCTGAATACAAATAATATTTAGGGGAGTCCTGGTATCCATCACCATAACAGCAGGCATATTTGCCCTGCTTATTCTGTTCCCAACCTGTCAGTATTCTCCCATCATGAGTTAAACTGTCCAATGCGTTCCAAAGGCAGGGAGCATCTCCTAGGGAGCCACATTGCGTTGGCATCCAGTGCATAAGAGTCATAATGGCAATAGTCACCCATTCAGCCATGAAACTAGCTGGGTGACTCTGGGCCAGTCACTTCTCTCTCAGCCTAACCTACTTCACAGGGTTGTTGTGAAAGAGAAACTCAAGTATGTAGTACACCACTCTGGGCTCCTTGGAGGAAGAGCAGGATATAAATGTAAAAATAAAATAAAATAATAATAATAGTCCTGATCATAGACCCTTTCTCACTCAGGAGAGACATCCCAAGTTCCTTGGAATGGGGAGAACTGGTCATCTGACAAAGTTCTATGAGGCAGCGAGAGCATTTCCTTCGTTACTATCAATCCTGAATCATGGGCTGGAGCAGTAGTCTGAGTCCCCTTAGATTAATCCTTCTTGGTCATTTTTCTAGACGGTTCCTCCTGCAAGTGCTTCTTCATTTTAGGGGTGGGAGACAGAGACTGCCCTGCAGGCAAAGGTGTTGCTTGTGCCACCTTCTTCTTCTTCTTCTTCTTCTTCTTCTTCTTCTTCTTAGGTGCCTCCTGCACCAATGCCAAAGGGGGTGGGGTCAATGCAGACAGTGATGCCGAAGGCTGAGCTCCCCCTCCAGCTGGTACAGTCTGTCCCAAAGGCAGAAGCATGAGTGGTACCTAAGCCACACTCTGCTGCGGGAGGATCAGAGGTGCCGAGTCTGATCTCACTGATGTTACTGAAGCTGCCATTTCAAGGATCACTTCAAAGTTAAAGTCTCTGAGGACCAGAGGGCTAGTTCCCACAGGGCTGTGCACAAGTGGGAAGCCCTACTTTTGTGAGCCTGTTTGGTCAGTCTTCGGCAGAGTGGACAGGTCTTAACTATGTGGGATTCTCTCAGACAAAGAAAACACTCACACTCAAAGCCCAATGGTGTAAAAGGGCAGAGATCATGCTGAAGAACCGTAATTTCCATGACTGCAGCATTAATTACACCAGGGAGAAAAGGAGGAATAAAAGCCTTGTAGAGAAGCCTCAAGTGAGACCTTCCTAGTTGGCCAATGGCATCTAAGTGGGAAAGAAGGGGCGGTTCATCTAGTTCATGTGGAGGGAGGTGTTCAGACACTGTCATGCTCCTGTTGATAAAATTCTTAAATTTTGGAAATGGGCTTGTGAAAAAATTATTTTCTGCTTACTATTATTATTTTTAAATAGCTTGGTTTGCTGAGCCCAGTTTTCAATCAAGCTGGAGGAAATTTCATCATTACTTAAACAATGTCTTTACCCAGTTTAGGACCATAACCTCTATCTTGGGATTTTCTCTTTTTTCAAGGTCTTTTAAAAGAGCGGATTCCATACTATTAGCCTAGTGAATGTGCTTTATTCATGAGAAAACAGAACTGCAAAATAGGATTAATGACAACACGGTGCTGCCAATTCTGTAATAATTCTCATGAGGCTTGAGGGATGTACTTTGGAGAAAGCAGAGAAAATCTACTTCAGGCTACTTTGGTAATTAATGCACTCAACTAATTAAGCTGTTAGAATTTAAATGTTTTAGTAAATTTTGTCCTCATTCATAGGAACAAATACCAGTATGCTTAGAAGGGATTAGTGACAATATTATGTCTAGTGGAGTGCTACAGTAATCCCTTGTCTTTCACTTATCCACAAAAATAAATAAAAAAATGTGCTGCCTTCACATGGCCCAAGCTTGGGCACACTGTGCCAGAACTGGATATCATTAGCTATGGGATGAGCTATTTCATTCCACACACACATGCACAGATCAACAGAAGTCAATTAGGGTTTTCTGGTGAATAAAATAAGCTGTGATTTCATTCAGCACAACATCTTACATAGTAGAGATACCAGATTCCATTGGACTGGCAAAAACAATCACAGAATTTGCTGGCGCTGGTCGTTAGGGAATTTTGAAATAAATTTTAATAAATAGTCATTACCGTCTAGCAAAATAATTGTATTAAGCCAGAGTACTTTGCTCTTGACAGATAATTAAAATGTTGACTTGCACATCAAGCACATGAAAGAATTAAAAGAGCTGGAAGCTCATATACACCCACCAAAAGATGAGCAAATGAAGATATAATCGTAGCTATTGAAGGTACCACTTTACTTATTTTGTGTCTTTCTCCTCTGGAGAGCTATACATGCATGCATATTGGGGTGTACTGGGCCATTTTCCTCCAGCAGCTCCTTCTTCCACAACTCAAGACTCATTTCTAACCTCCAGGTAATGCTTTTGTCAGCGGGGTAAAGCAGGCTTCTAAAACCAAATTTGTATAAAACATTGTATCATGAACAAAGTACACATCAGGTGATGTGAGGTAGGAACTTATATTCTCCAAACTTCAGTAGCGGTTCGAACTATAATAGAGCAGGAGAGTAGTGGAGAGCTGAGATAGTTTCTATTGCAAATAGCGCTGAAACAAATGTTCCAAGCAAGTTTCATATTTGACAAATTCCTTATATTCAACCATTAGAATAAGAACAAAATGCAGTGAGAGGTATTGCAGCACAGTGGCCAAGGGTCTAAGCTGTAAGGTAGAAAGTTCACAGTTCATATCTTATTTCTGCCACAAATTCACTGGTGGTTTTAGGTTGAATACAGTGCGACCTTGATATCCATGATTCATTGGATAAAAGACACCTGACCTCGACATACGCGGAAAAAGAAAAGTTGGGGGAAACACGCTAACCTTGCATACCTGTGGGTCAGGGGTGGCTGGAAATGACCACGGAGGTAATTTCTGGTCGCCATTTGTGTTTTGGAGCCTAAAAATGGCTAAATTTTTTAAAATTGAAAGAATTGGCAATTTTGGGGGCACAGCGCAACTCATGGTACCAGCAAAGCATGCTAGAGAGTTTCCCCTCACCCCCCCAATTTGCCCAATTTCTGGTCATTTTAGATGATTTTCCCAATGACCAGGAACCTAATCCCCGTGATCCCATAGCCCCCAATGACTCCATATTTGCGGTTTCCATATTTGCGGTTGCAGCTGGGAATGGAATCCCCAGGGATATAGAGGTCTTCCTGTACTAATGAGTTTGCGCACTGATCTTACGACCACAGATTCCTGGGAAGGATGGTGTTAACCCAGGGATCCATGGCTGTCTGAGGAACCAGGAGGCTTCTTGACCCAGCAACTCTTAAAACCTCGTTAGCCCAAATCTGCTACACAGGTTAAAAGTGAAATAGGGGAGCAAGAGAGCCATACTACCTTTCTTTTTGGGTTGTCTGCAGCACCATTGCGATTTAAATTGTTCCTGGGCTGCTGACAGCAATGTTTACTATACAGTTCTGTAGAAAGAGGGTGAGTCAGAATTGAGCTGCTGCAATACTGAGAGCAGCCTCTACTGCTCACTCAGTGCATTGTGGGATATGAAACCAGCTCCTGATTTCAGCAATGGAGAATGCTGCTGTGGCATTTATGTGGGTGCACAAGTTGCAGAGCCCAAAGGAGGCTCTGATGGTCTGGGAGGCATGAGGTAAGAGCATGCCTTCCCTCTAGTCCACCCTCATATGGTGGTTAGAACAAGCCCTTTGAATCCTCTAAAGCAGGGCTGCACAACTTTAGCCCCACAGCTATTTTTAGTTGTAGTCCAACATCTGCAGAAACGCCAATGCTGGGCAGCCCTATTCTAAAGCAAAATAGAAATGCCAAGTATTATTCACTTGAGATAAATATTGGGTGATATCCACACTAATGTTGCACACACTGAATAATGTTTTATTCGGTGTGCACAATGGGGAGGCAATTTTTACCGATCCTTCCTCTCTACTGGATCCCTTTTTTGCCTTTTGAAATGAAGCCCTTAGGGACATTTTCAGGAGGCTCATAGGGCTGAAGAGGGAAGTGGCAACAACCACCCCTTCTCCACTGAAGAGAAACATTGTTCAGCATGCACAATGTTAGTCTGGATTATATAGATTTTATATAACATATATTTTATTTCTCTTATCAGACCATCAAGCCGACATTTCTCATAACATGGCTAGGTGTTGTGTAATAGCAATGAATAGACGATGGCATCTAATGAGTAATCTACTGGAGTAATCTACTATACCACTGTATATTCATAAAGTTATTGTTGCTATATTATTGTATGGACCTGATTTTGTGCTCCCGCACTCCTTCTTGCTTCTGTACTGGACAAAGTCTGTAATAAAGTTTATCTATCTATCTAGTCTGGATGTCAGCTATTACCTTACATTGTGGGTGTTATTATTATTAAAAATATAGACCACTTTTAAACAAAAAAGTTCTCAAAGCAGTTCACATAGCAAAATGTGGCTTCCTATTCCAAAAGGATACACTGTCTTCACACACACCACCACCACCACCACCAGCCACTTAGCAATTGGAGAATGCTCTGCTGGGCTGAATATGAACAGCTGTTCTCATCATGCTAAATATGAGAGTCAGCACTAGAAGGTGCCTGTTTGCCCAGTTAGCAGGGCTATGTATTATTCTTTATTCACCTCATGGTTTACTAGCTGTTTGTTTTTAATTGCTGGATCAGTTGATTTTTTAAAAATGATGAATGGTTTAAAAACATAGTTGCAATATACTGCATTGCAGAAGTATGAAATAAATATATATAAACAAAATTTGGACTTTAGATACTCATTCATGCTTATGAATGTAAAACAGTCAAAGAATTTCAGCTCTACTTCACAGAATAATCTCTTCCAGTTGTTCAATTGATTATAAGTGGGCTGCCAGATAGTAAATCTTTATCCTCTAATTCAAATGAAGATTAAGGCTCTGGCCCTTTCCCAGTTGCTCATAATTTCATTCATATATTATATATGCCACTCTTCTTCCAAGAACTCGGGCCATGACAGTTGGGTTAAGTAAATCCTCAAAACATTCCCTGCTATTGGTGTATGCAGTAATTTTCGCCACTGATGCATATTCCCAGAGTTTGAGTTGCCAATCAGTTTCAGATTTGTTTTCCAGCAGGAGGCATAAAGGATTCTTGCTGCTGTTATCATATATAAAGAAGGTATAGTGTATTTCACAGGGATATACAGTTTAGTAAAATTTAACATAAACGTTTCGGGGGGGGAAGGAAAATCTAAATGCAAAATTTGCTGCATCTTAAAATGTATTGTTTTCCAAGAATTTTGGGCTTTTTAACATGTCCACCACATATGATGGAAGGTACTTTTCTGCTCCATACATTTCCAACAGATCCAGGGTAGTTATTGTCCATCTTTGAAATCCTTACTGGAGTGATATACCAACGCAGGTACATTTTGTACCAATTTTCCCTTAACATACTGTGGTGACTCACATTTAGCAGGGGGAGGAGGAACTGTCCCTATCCAACCCCAACAGCAGAATAGTGTTTTTCCAGTGGTTGTTGCTGATATCTAGTGTGTGTGTGGGCAGGCTGTGTGTTCTTCTGGGATAGAAAATAATCTTATTTTTCTTTTTCTATGTAATCCATTTTGTTTTTATTGTTGAAAAGCAATATATAAATGTTCTTAATGAAAGAAAATCAACTTTTGAAGAAATGGCGAACAATGAATGAAAGGCAACAAATTAGTGTTGCTTGAGCTTTGGTGCCATAACACAATTCCCATAGAGGAAGAGGACCAAGACATTGCTGAACGTAGCAGGGTGTGGAATCAAAAGTAATCAATACCACTTGAGTGACAGCCTGAAGCTTTCACTCAGAATGATCCACTTGGAGAGGCTGCCAGATCAGGGGACCTGATGCCCCTTGACTAGATCCATACCCGAATTCCAGACCCTCCACCATCAGCCCCAGGACTAGAAGCAGTTAGGAGCTTGTGCCAAAACCCTGAATGAGAGAACTGGTGCCCATTTGTCAGCCCAAAGCTCCCTAGTCTTTCTTGGAAGAAGGAGGCAAGTAGAAATGCATTCAGATTAGTCCTCCTGGCAGGAAGGGATGAACCAGGAAGGCCTACTATAAGCAGCTAGGCCTCCACTCAGCATCTCAGGCCCCGCTCATGGCTCAGCCACTAACAGAGATCCCTGTCCCTGATTATAGACAGGGCCTTTTTGGTTGTGGCCCCTCAGCTTTGAATGCCCCCCCCGAAGAGTTTCGCCATGCTCCCTCCCTCAGTGTTTTTTTAAAAAACAATTAAAAACAGATTTTTAAAAAGAGGCTTTAAAATGTTTTATCTGGGAGGTTTCTTAGTTCTTAGTTTTTATTATTTATTTATTTACACAGTCAGACAGGTGTTATTGACTAGTTTGTTTTATCCAGACATCAAGTCCTTCCCATGGACCTGGGATGGCTGAATTTTATTGTCATGTTGTTGCTGTTGTTATAGATATTGCCATAGTATATAAGCTGTTCTCAGTAAAGTTGCTTTTTGTAATTGGCTGATGGTGATTTCTGTGGTCCCTATGGTGTTGAGGTGCTCTTCAAGATGTTTTGGAATTGCACCTAGGGCGCCAATTACCACTGGGATTACTTTGGTCTTTTTCTGCCACAGCCTTTCAATTTCAATTTGTAGATCTTTGTATTTTGTGATTTTTTCAATTTCTTTTTCTGCTATTCTGCTATCCCCTGGTACTACTATGTCGATTATTTTTACTTGTTTTTCTTTCTTCTTGACTACAGTTACATCTGGTGTATTGTGTGGCAGATGTTTGTCTGTTTGTAGTTGAAAGTCCCATAATATTTTTGCATCTTCGTTTTCTACAACTTTTTCAATTGTATGGTCCCACCAATTTTTGGCTACAGGTAGCTTGTATTTTTTGCAGATGTTCCAGTGTATCATCCCTGCTACCTTGTCATGCCTTTGTTTGTAGTCAGTCTGTGCGATCTTTTTACAACAGCTGATCAGGTGGTCCACTGTTTCATCTGCTTCTTTACAAAGGCGGCACTTGCTGTTTGTTGTGGATTTTTCAACTTTTGCTCTTATTGCATTTGTTCTTAGTGCCTGTTCTTGTGAAGCCAGTATTAAACCCTCTGTTTCTTTCTTCAAGTTGCCATTCTTCTTCTTATTCTTATTATTTTATTAATTTATTCAATTTCTATACCGCCCTTCCAAAAAATGTCTCAGGGCGGTTTACACAGAGAAATAATATATAAATAAGATGGATCCCTGTCCCCAAAGGGCTCACAATCTAAAAAGCAACATAAGATAGATACCAGCAACAGTCACTGTAGGTACTGTGCTGGGGGTGGACAGGGCCAGTTACTCTCCCCATGCTAAATAAAGAGAATCACCTTGCTAACATGGCAAGAGGCACCTTTTAACATGGTGATTCTCTTTATAAAAAAATAAAATAAAAGGTGCTTCTTTGCCACGTTCGCAGGGGTTTTAGCTTTTTAATAACTTTAAATTTGAAACTTTTAAAATTTGTGATTTTTACATGTGGTTTTAGCCTGGTCTTTTAAGTTGTTCAGTTTTATTATTTTTTACTTTACATTGTATCTATTTTATTAATGTTGTGAGCTAGCCCAAGGAGTAGTGTACTGGAGGAGCGGGGCATAAAAATTGTAAATAATAAATAAAATACTACTACTACTACTATTACTACTACAAATATGTATATGCCGCTTTTAAACAAATGTTCTCAATGTAGTTTACTGTCTGATAAACACAGATTTACTCTCTGACAGTTCTGTAAAGACAGCTTCATAGTGGTTTCCTGGCTTGAGCAGCTTTCCCTCTGAATTAGGCTTTTTTTGTCTAGAATCTGTCCTTGTTGCTGATATCCTGCTAGTGCCAGACCAGTCATTTGCCTGCCAGTGAGATGGGGAATTCAGCCAAATCTTTCAAGGCTTGCAGAAACAAGACAATAGGTAAATGCCTACATGTGTCAATACCAGTTGAAGGGGAGCAATGGCAGGAGAGGGGGCAAGCCAAATGCATCTGGTGGGCCACTTTGGGAAACCGGGTGCTGAACTAGATGGGCCTTGGACCTGATCCAGCAAGGCGCTTCTTATGTCCCTTGTTGTAAAATCGCAAAAGCCACCTAATGGCGCAGCAGGGAAGTGACTTGACAAGCAAGCCAGAGGTTGCTGGTTCGAATCCCCACTGGTATGTTTCCTAGACTATGGGAAACACCTATATCGGGCAGCAGCGATATAGGAAGATGCTGAAAGGCATCATCTCATACTGCACAGGAGATGGCAATGGCAAACCCCTCCTGTATCCTACCAAAGACAACCTCAAGGCTCTGTGGTCGCCAGGAGTCAACACCGACTCGACGGCACACTTTACTTTACAAAAGGCTTTATTTCTGTACTCCCATTATATCCTTTCCACGATATGCCCTGGTGTCATAGTGGACCTGGTAGTCTGGAACTGTCATCAGCCTTCTTGCTGGCATTAGAGTGTTAAAAAGGAGTGCACTCAGCAGAACCTTCTGTGACATCAAAAACATATCAGCCAATGGCATCAAGAGAGCAGAATTATAAGGTCTATATTGTGGCTAGAAACCAAAGAGCTTTTTAAAGAGAGCCCAGCAGTTTACACACACCCAGTGGGATTATGACTTGCCATTTCACAAATTGATTTTGAAATGCTTCATTTTCAAAACTAGCTTGCTAATGATATGTGAAACTACTAATGCATTTCCAAAACCATATGGGCATGACAAAAGACACACTGCTCTTTGAATCGTGGCCTGTATTGCACACCATTGACTTTTGTGATGTGAATTGGGTGAACATTTTCAGTTTTAATGTAAACATATCCTCATAAATAAGCCTGGGTAAAAAGGTAATCAAATTACATACTTGTTTATTCTTGGCTTCAATACTCATTAAAAGAAATAACTACACAAACAACAAACAAAACATAAATTGCAAGACTAACTAAAATGAGAATATCAGCCATTACAATTCTAAAATACCAAACCATATGTCTTCTCATATATTAAACTGCTCATCTATTCAATAGGCACTATTTTAGAACTCAAAAAGAACTCAGGCATCCACAATCCCCCTTGCTTAGAACAAGGAGTCTTAAGGGAAACTGAATGCTATCCAGTGTAGATTTTGGCTTCATTCTGGCACTCCAGTTAGACTACTTGGATCCCTCTAAAGTCAATGGAGTATAAGTAAACAAATGGTGATTATGCCACCCTTAGTTCAAGGTCAGCATACATGATTTTTCCAGGGTCTTCAGAAAATTTCCAGTGTAGTAAGCTTCTGTGGGGTATTTTCAGTAGGGGAAATGCACAAGGGGAAAGACTACCCTCTTTATTGTGCCCATTTTCACTTTCCAATTGCAGCCTCCATTGCAGCATTACATAAACTTATTTTTAAAGAATCAATATGTAGTTTCATCCTTAGTTTACACTTTTTTCAGCACCAAGTATCAAACTTCTTATACTTCCATTGTTAATGTCTGTATAAAGGTCTTTTCACCTGGTGAAATAAGGGCATGGTCCCAAATTTTCATCTGTTAGGAAACATAATAGTTCCTTATAGGAGTGTGAAAACTGGTTCAAATTCAAACTAGTACTGTTAAAAGGTTCTAGCTCGACCCAAACCTGCCTTTGAAATGGCAGTGCCAGTATGAGCTAGATTCAAACCGGTTTGGAAGCTCCAGCCTCCAGGAAGCTCCAGGTACTGGTGGCCATTTTGTGACACTTGTGTCACTTTAAATGATTGGCCGCACTCCTGCTTCCCTGATTGGCCAGATGTGTCTGGCCCTTTGGTAGGCTTGGAAATGTTGCCAGTCATTGAAAACTGTCACCCTATTGGCCAGAGGGGAGAACAAGGAGGGGTTCCAAAGGAAGGAGGTTCAACTGATATTTAAAGGCAAGCCCTGGCCTTGCAAAATTACTCGGCAGAGAGACTGCTGCCTGAACTGTGTGAGAGAGCTGAGCTTCTGCCTGCTGGCTGGAGACTGTCTCTGCCTCAGATCTTTTCTTGGCTACCCTGTTTGGTTTTTGTCCTTTTTATAGGATTTTAAAAACCTATCTCTCTATATATATCCTCCCTGCTTTTAAAGAAAATTTTCCTTGCTGGTTGCCCTCTCTAAAAAAAATATTTTCTGGAGTGAGTGGACAGGCAGGCCCTCTCCTCCTGTTTTTAGCACAGCTAGCCAGGGCTGACTGCCTTTTTTTCTGGGATGACTGTGTCCTCAGCCTCTGTGCACACTCACACAGGTTGTGCTCCAGAATTTTCTGAAGACCCTGGAAAAATAATGTATGGTGACCTTGAGCATAATCACCATTTGGTTACTTATACTCCATTGACTTCAGAGGATCTGAATGGACCATTAGCCTTTTAAAGAATTTATTTCTTAAAAAAAAAAAATCTTGGAGCAGCTGCTTTTTAAAAAAATAACATTTGAAGCACACTGCACACATACACTTCTCAGCAGCAACTGAGTCTGAGGGGTGGGATGGGCTTCATGTCCCAGACCCAATATAAGCCCTCTGTCTGCTGCTGAACGTTTTGTGGGGAGACTCTAGATTTTTTTTTGATGAGAGAGTCACAGGCATTTCTCCTTTCTCTTCCTATTTTTAAGCTTTTGGATGTTTTCGAAGTGTGCTTTTGCACTTTTCTTTTATGCTTTTAATTTGGTTTCTCGGTGTTTATTTTAATTTGTTTTTGGGGGTGGGCTGTCCATCTGCCGCACCCCCCCAGCTGGTGTGCTCATCAGGTGTTGTTTTTCTGGCCTGTGTGCTGCATCTGCAGGACAGGACAACGAGGGGCGAGTGTATTGATTTTCATTAGCCCTTCGGCCCCTGAATTTTTGGGTTTAAATTGGGCCTCCTTGGTTGGTTTTGGGGGAGGTATTTTCCCCCTATTTTTGGTGTGCTTTTCTTTTGCAGTTTTTTTCTTTGCAGGTCCCCTTTAGTTCCCCCTATTGTGTTGCATTGTGTGGGTGGTTTGGGTGAGTCCCTCCTAGTGGCTAGTGGTGCTAGGTAGGTAGGGTTTAAAAAAAATTAAGCCTCCAGGAAAGATGTCTGAGTGCTGTGTCCTTAGTAAGTCTTGGAGCTGCATGGCAGGCGGAGGATGGTGGGGTGGCCCAACTGCTGGTGAGGGAGGTGGGGGGGCAGAGAAGATTGTACAGGGTGCCAAAGGTACCCATCACCAATTATTTGCCCCCAGTGAGGTGGTGGCCCGAAAGCAATGTGCTCTATGTTGGGCTGCCTTTGTATGTAGTTTGTAAACTGCAGTTGGTACAGAATGCAGCAGCCAGGTTGGTCTCAGGGTTGCCTGAAGAGATCATATTACACCCATTTTATAAGAACTGCACTGGCTGCCAATGAGTTTCTGGGCAAAATATAAAGTGCTGGTTATTACCTATAAAGCCCAAAATAGCTTGGGTCTGAGCTATTTAAGAGAGTGCCTTCTTCATCAATCCTGCCACCTGTTAAGATCATCTGTGGAGGCGTGGTTGCCAGAGCTCGGTTGGTAGTGACTCAAGGCTGGGCCATTTCTGCCCTGCGACTCTGGAACGTGCTTTCTAATGAAATTAGAGTTTCCTCTTCTCTGAATGTTTTTAAGTGTCCTTAAAATGTTTTTAAATTGTCCTTAGGGATTTTTCCTTTCCTGCTGGTTTTCTTGATTTGTAGCTATTGTCATGATGATGCCATTATCATGGTGTAGTGCAGGTCTGTCTCTCTGTTGTAATTTTTTTGGTTTGCAGTTTGGTGTCTCTTTAGTTGCATCACTGTCTCTTGGATTGTGGCCTCCTAGGGGCACAAAACCAGGTGCCCCTAGGAGGCACCCATGGGTGCCAAATACCACCTAAACCCCAAGCAATTGGACACCCGTGTGATTTTTAAAGATTTTTTTAAAAAGATTTTTCAATTTTCATCATTTTTGCCGTAAAGAACAATGAGGATTTGAGGTGGCCCATTTCCCCCCTTTGACGGTGCATTGACAGTTTGTTTTGACAATGCCAAAACCAAACCTGCCTGCCCTGGTTTGAGTGTGGTTTGAATTCACACTGAACCACTCCAGCTTGTTTTGTGCACACCCCTAGTTCCTTATTCATAGTATTACTAGGGGTGTGCACAGATCGGTTCGGAGGCCATTCTACTGGCCTCCGAACCGGTCTGGAGAAGGGGTGGTTTTGGTTCGGGAGGGTTAGGGTGGGGGGTTCCATTAAGGGTGGGGGGGCTTTACTTACCCCTCCCGCCCTTTGCTGCTTTGGCACCGTAAATATTGCAAGAAATCCGGGTGGCAGGATCCCTCGCCGCCCGCTTCTATTACTAATTATGGCTCTGTTCCTCCTCATTTTAAAAATCGGGGGGCGGCAGGGTGCTTCCCTGCTGCCCCCTCGAAGCCCCCTGCTGCCGCTGAAGCCCACTTAAATCTCGCCCGGACCGGAGGAGAAACCGCGCTCGGGCAGGCGGCAGCGAGACGTCCGTCGCCTGCCCGCTCCCTGCCTTGCCGAGTGCGAAGTGCAGGGAGCCTTCTGCGCATGCGCGAAGAAGGCTTCCTAGTTCCTTCTTCGCGCGTGCGCAGAAGGCTCCCTGCACTTCGCACTCAGCAAGGCAGGGAGCGGGCGGACGGACGTCTCGCTGCCGCCCGCCCGAGCGCGGTTTCTCCTCCGGTCCAGGCGAGATTTAAGTGGGCTTCAGCGGCAGCAGGGGGCTTCGAGGGGGCGGCAGGGAAGCACCCTGCCGCCCCCCAATTTTTAAAATGAGGAGGAGCAGAGCCATAATTAGTAATAGAAGCGGGCGGCAAGGGATCCTGCCACCCGGATTTCTTGCAATATTTACGGCGCCAAAGCAGCAAAGGGCGGGAGGGGTAAGTAAAGCCACCCCCGCCCTTAATGGGACCCCCCACCCCAGCTCCGAACTGCAGCTCCGCGGTCCGGTGCACACCACTAAGTATTACCTTCATTTCACATTAAGCTTATTTTAATATGTATATATTGTATCCATGAAGTGAACCCTCAACATGGTTTGCAACAGTTTAAAAATGACACTCTAGGAATTCTCCCTAAGATTATTTTACTGTGTTATCTGTAGATTTAGATATATTATGTTATCTATGTTATCTGTGTTATCTGTAGATTTAGATATATTATATCTATATAATAACTTGAGCTACACTGATGACACCACTCTGATAGCTGAGAATGTGGATGACCTGCAAGCTCTAGTAAAGGAAGTCAAGGAGTACAGTGAAAAAATTGGACTATGATTAAATGTAAAGAGGACTTAACTAATGATAACGGGTACAGCAGCAACCCGTTTTTTGTTATAAACCGCTCAGAGACATATGTTTTGGGTGGTACAAAAATACATTAAATTAAAAAAAATACATTACATAAATAAGTAAACAAACAAATAAATAAATAAACCAGTCTCAGAATTGATAATGAAGACATTGAAGTGGTGGATAGCTTCTTCCTTTTAGGATTGACCATCAATAGTAAAGGATCAAGCAGTCAAGAAATACGCCACAGACTAGCACTTGGTAGGGTTGCAATGAAGGCCTTGGAAAGGATATTTAGATGCCAAGATGTATCTATACCTACAAAGATTAGAATCGGATAATGGTTTTCCCCGTGACACTCTCTGGATGCGAGATCTGGACTTTGAAGAAGCAAGACAGAAAAAGTATTTACGTTTTTGAACTTTGGTGCTGGAGAAGACTTTTGAGGATACCATGGACAGCCAGGAAAACAAACAAATGGATCATAGCACAAATAAATCCAGAATTTTCACTCAAGGCACAAATGACCAGGCTCAAACTCTCATACTTTGGACGCATTATGTAAAGATCTAGCTCCCTTGAGAAGTCCATAATGCGGGGAAAAGTTGAAGGAAAGAGAAGAAGAGGACGACCAGCAGCAAGGTGGATGGACTCAATTCTGACAACAATGAATGCACCACTGAAAGACCTTAAAGGCCAAGTTGAAGACAGATCATCCTGGAAAGAAGCTATCTATGTGGTCACTACGAGTTGACACCAACTTGACAGCACTTAATCATAGGAACATAGGACATAGGAACATAGGAAACTGCCATATACTGAGTCAGACCATTGGTCTATCTAGCTCAGTATTGTCTTCACAGACTGGCAGCGGCTTCTCCAAGGTTGCAGGCAGGAATCTCTCTCAGCCCTATCTTGGAGAAGCCGGGAGATAACTTGAAACCTTCTGCTCTTCCCAGAGCGGCTTCATCCCCTGAGGGGAATATCTTGCAGTGCTCACACATCAAGTCTCCCATTCAGATGCAACCAGGGCAGACCCTGCTTAGCTATGGGGACAAGTCATGCTTGCGGCCACAAGACCAGCTCTCCTCTCCAATCAATCAATCATCTATTTAATACAGCTGCAGAAACTTTGTATTGTGACAGGGTGGAAGAAATGTTATAGAGTGCATGGCAAAAATACAGAACATCATAATTACTACAAAACTGATGAAACACAGAAGACAACATGATGGACAGCTGACAAACAAGCTCACAGAGAACTGGACAGTGTAAATGTTTTGTAACAAAAATCAGTTTTATATTCCATTTATATGTGTTCTTTTCTTTATGCTAACATCTTTTATAGGATGTTATATGGAAAACTGCACCGTAAATTATATCATAAATATATTCATGTGATAATAATTTATATACTTTTAAATTTTTCTAATGAATATACTATTCAAGGGAGAGCATTTCCCAAGAAGAGTAATACAACAGAGAATGGCTTTTCCTTTGCTATCAGCCAAAACTTGGAACAGGTTCACCAGATGTTCTGAAAGTACAGAAGAGCGAGTAACCTATGGGAACACACTTCCTTAAAATGTGAGTTTAAATTTCCAGTGGTGCAAATGTTCATCATTACCTATACCTGATCCTTGATCATTTTTAAAAAAGAGAGAGACTGAAGTCATTCACAGAGTAAATATAAGCCAGCTTTCTAAAAAGCTACACAAAACAAACCATACAGGAACGTACCTTACAGGAGCAAACAGAGCATCTGTCTTTCTTCAGCGTCCATACCTGACCATTCCGTTTCAAGCCTCCTTCATGCAGACAGTCACCAGTGCAGGATGGTCCAGATGGGCAGAGGCAATCAAACCCTCCTGCCAAGTTCACACAGGCTGAATCATTCCAACAGGTGTGAGTTCTTAAGGCACATTCATCAATATCTGCACAACACAGAGAGTTTATTGGATTTTAACAAACTATGCAAACAGTTTTCCTTTGGAATAATTAAGTAGTTATTGAAGATCGATCTATCATATTTATATACCACCTGATATATACATCTCTGGATGGGGATTATGAAATAAATTGCATAGTCAGAGGCTTTACTACAGCTCTGTTGTTGGGTGGAAAAGAAATTCGTTTTTAAATTTATCATTTCTACTCTGTTTTGACACAGCAAACATTATTAGAGTACATATGGAATGCTTAATAGTTAAAAGCTGGTGTGTCTAACAAGGACATACAGGCAAATGTTGTTTAATACAGTATACAGGTGAAACTCGGAAAATTAGAATATCGTGCAAAAGTCCATTAATTTCAGTAATGCAAATTAAAAGGTGAAACTGATATATGAGACAGACGCATTACATGCAAAGCGAGATAAGTCAAGCCTTAATTTGTTATAATTGTGATGATCATGGCGTACAGCTCATGAAAACCCCAAATCCACAATCCCAGAAAATTAGAATATTACATGGAACCAATAAGACAAGGATTGTAGAATAGAACAATATCGGACCTCTGAAAAGTATAAGCATGCATATTCATATTCAGTACTTGGTTTGGGCCCCTTTTGCAGCAATTACTGCCTCAATGCGGCGTGGCATGGATGCTATCAGCCTGTGGCACTGATGAGGTATTATGGAAGACCAGGATGCTTCATTAGCGGCCTTCAACTCTTCTGCATTGTTTGGTCTCATGTCTCTCATCCTTCTCTTGGCAATGGCCCATAGATTCTCTATGGGGTCAGGTCAGGCGAGTTTGCTGGCCAATCATACACAGTACACTGTATACTTTTCAGAGGTCCGATACTGTTCTATTCTACAATCCTTGTCTTATTGGTTCCATGTAATATTCTAATTTTCTGGGATTGTGGATTTGGGGTTTTCATGAGCTGTACGCCATGATCATCACAATTATAACAAATTAAGGCTTGACTTATCTCGCTTTGCATGTAATGCGTCTGTCTCATATATCAGTTTCACCTTTTAATTTGCATTACTGAAATTAATGGACTTTTGCACGATATCCTAATTTTCCGAGTTTCACCTGTATGTATCATTGGAGGATGGGAGCCCATGCAGATCAGACATCAGTTTCTACAAGCAAAAAATGTTCGAGAACTGGAAACCCAAAGAAACACATAGCACACAGAAACATTTATGATTATTTGTGAGTGACACCGACTCGATGGCACCCTTTACCTTTTTACCTTCCTTCAACATTATACTGCTCACACAGGAAACCCACTCATGTGCACTGATAACTACACAAGAGATATTACTGCAGTAATGTATGAAACAACTGTTACTACCATGGGTTTTTTTTAAACACCACTGCATATACTGTAATTTCTTGCTGTATATCTTTTGCAGAAAAATAATAATCCCATAAAGCTGGAACTTGGCCAAGACATGGTTAACAGTAGTAAATACTGTATAAACCAGATAAAATTCCATCTCATTTTCCTTTGGCAAAAGGAGCATGTATTAACGCTCTGGGAAGTTTCATTGCAAAAGTATTGCTACTGCCTCCTCTGTGCATATATTCAAGCGACACAGACAAATCAGTATGGATCCAATTACAGAGCATTAGTGGAGTGCTACTTGCTCTTGAGACAAGGGCCACTCACCAGCATAATTCTATAACTGCAGCCTGTTTACAACTTCCTGGACTAGGGTGTTTGGCAATCTTTTCAATGAATGTCAAAGTGCACATTTTTTAAAAACTTCTATTACTTTTCTCCGAGTTTCCCATTTAATAAATAACATGACTTGAAAGGGGCACTATAGGTAATGAAAAGGGAATAAGGTGCCCTGAAATCAAATGTCATGTCTTCCTGTGCATCAGGTGCCAGAGAATTATGAAAAGGAATAATACTTAAAACCAAAACAACACATTCAAGGCCACACATAAATTGACAGAGAATCAATAGCTATAATACAGCAAAATAATGAGCTTTAAATGATTTCATATATTTTCAGCAATCCTTCACTTATACTTCTGGCTAAAAGCATTGATTAATGTAACCATGAACTGGCCCTGGTGTTTTTGCAGTCATAAGACACAAACCATGTTCCTGTTAAGCTAAGGCTTTGCTCTTATGCCATGCAGAAGCTATGCAGAAGGATTAAAAAGTAGATTAGAAGAGTAGATTTCACAGTTCAAATCTAAAAGGATTCCAGAGATGAGTCTAGGGCTGTAAGCCTACCAAGTTCCTTGTAATTGCTTTACTTGCAAGACAGACTCTAATTCTGCTTCCATGCATTAACAGATTTATGAGAAGCCAGATGTTAGCAATTATGGAAGCCAACATTATTCATATTCGCAGTGCAACAGACCTGTTTGCACTGCAAAAGCCAACTTAATGTATTATACATATATCCAAACGAGAAGGGGCATCCTATTTACATGCCCCCAAATACTTCCTGCTGAGAGCACATAAATGGTAGGGTTCATGGAGAGGTGCTGAAATCAGCAAGCCAGCAAAATGATCAAAGACTCAATAAAACAAAAAACTAACAATTCACCTTGTCATGGTATTTTTATTATCATCCTTTATGCAAATAATAGGTTATCAATTATTTTATTGCTTTTGTTATTTTAATATTTCAGCCATTAATCAAGTATAAGATTCAGAGGTGGCACTGATTGCAAAGTTCAACTTGTTAGAGAACTACTAAGCATAGTGAATACATTACACTTCTATTCACACATCTATGTGGGTTATAGAAAAAACCCAGAAAAAAATCTATAATCAAATCATCGCAATATTTTATCTAATTGCATTCCGGAAAACTACAACAAACATGTTTCATAGGGAGAGTAATAGCTCACTAGCAGAGCAAACTCACAACAGATCTCACATACAATTCCCATCATTTCCAATCAAAGAAGAACGGAAAGCGATCTCTTTTGGAACTCTGGATATCTGTTGCTATTAGTACTGAACCATGTAGATCATTGCTCTGACTATATAAGCAGCTGTACATCATCCAGCCATCCCTCATACCATTCTGGGAAGACATTATAAGCATTTATTGCAGTCTAGGCTATAAAAATAATATTAATTTCTTTAATTGAAAGCTTACATTGCTCTCATTTACTTATGTAGAGTTTGGACTGTGAAAACAGCTGTAATGTAATTGAAATGCAGATATGAAATGGAAGAACAGAGGGTTCCTTTATCACTAAGGTGCCTAATGGATAGGTGTGGCCAGGTGATTGATAACCCAATTCTGCTGATGTTTACTTGGAAGTAACCAGGGCTTACTCCTCATACATGAGCTGTAGTGTACCAAACTAATTGTAGAATATGGAGTGGGATAGGGAAAAGCGGACACTTTTAAACTAACTGAAGAATTCTACAAAGTTTTAACACAGTAAGAAATAGTGTGTACGTAAGTAATTACACTTGTAATTAAAAAAAAGTGATATAAAAATATCTTGGGTAAACTGCATGTTTTTCTCCTCTTCCTGGAATAAATCTTAAAGAAAATTATCCACGAGCAAAGCTCTAGTGAAATCACCTGAACAAGCAAAGTGTGTTCAGTATCACAGTGAATAATTTCTAATGACACACAGCTTGATTAAAGATTGTGTCCAGGAGTTAGCATTCAAGACTTGGATGAAAAGCAGTGAAACATTTTTGATGTTTATGTAATTAGCCTATCAATTCAGCAAAAGACTCCCCCTTGTCAAAAATTTCAACCTGAAAATTGAAAATCAGAAAAATTACTTGGGTACTACCAATGATTTTCACAACCCCACATGATTTTGCTGTTCAAATGTTAGTAGAGTGGCATGAGATACAGCCACAAGAAAATTTATTTTTATTTTATTTAACAAATCTCTATACCTCCCAAAACTTACGTCTCCACAATTAAAATGAAATTTAAACACTAAACATTTACAACTTGAAACAAGTCAAAAGTATTAAAACAGTAAATCTAATTAAAAATCTGGGTGAACAGATGTCTCTCGATTGACTTTTTAAAAGTTGTCAGAAATGGGAAAGCTCTTATTTCAACAGGGAGCACATTCCAAAGCCTCGGGGCAGCAACGGAAAAGGCCCGTCCCTAAGTAGCCACCAGATGAGCCTGTCGCAACTGTAGATGAACTTCTCCAGATGATCTTAATGGGCAGTGGGAATCATGGCGAAGAAAATGTTCTCTTAAATACCCAGGGCCTAAGCCATTTAGAGCCTTATAGGTTATAACCAGCAACTTGTATTTTGTCCGAAAATATATCAGCAGCCAATGTAGCTCTTTTAATACAGGAGTAATACAGTCACTCCGAGATGACCTAGAGGCCAACCTGGCTGCCGCATTCTGTACCAACTGCAGTTTCCGGACTTGTACTAAGGCAGCCCCATATAGATCACATTGCAGTAGTCAAGTCTGGAGGTTACCAGCATATGTATAACTGTTTTCAGATCATTTATCTCAAGAAATGGATGCAGCTGGCATATCAGCCAAAGCTGATAGAAAGCACTTCTGGTCGCCGCCTCAATCTGGTGCACCAGAGGGAGGTTGGGATCCAGAAGCATCTCCAGACTGACTCTAGGCAATGGCAGTCACAACACTCTGTGACATACAAATCAGTCTTGTTCGTGGAAAGCAAGAGTGGGTAAAGTCTGTTTCCACCAGGCAAGTGGAACAATATGGCAACTTTACACTGCAAGCACATTAAACACTGCTATAAGCACCTGATGGTGGTCCCTGGGGTTCTGTTTGCCTGCCAATAAAAGAACAGTTTTCACCTTGGAATTAGCAATCTGTTGCAAGTGTACTATTAGATGAATTGAACATTTTATTACAGTTTTCTACATGTGGAAGCACAAGCAGCCATTCTGAAGTGATCTGAAATTCACAAAGGGCTGCACACTGTCCACAAAGAAGCTAGTTATGAGAAAACCAAGGGGCACAGCCTGTTCCCCCACCACCCAGCCTTTTCCTTTTTGAAGCAGTACAGTTTATTAGACAGTTTGTTGTGCTCAGCTTTTTCATTGGATCTCTATCCGTAACCTGGGTAAAAACTCCTGGTCTCCATCTCTAGATTGTTCCAAAATACTGGGCTCTGCCAACCACTCAAACATCAAAAAAACCTGCTGTGTTCTGCCATCTAACTCTACTAATGGCACTGCTCTCTGGCTTCTGCAGTCTGACCCCAGGCCTCACCAGGTGCAGAATATTTGATTTCAAGAGTTGGCTACCCCAGCTCAACAGTGATATTTCTGTGCAAAAATATACTTGTTTGCAAATAGGGCAGCATTTTGGAAGAATTTTGACAGCACATTGGAAGAAAGATAGCATTTGAAGAAGCAAATGATTGTTATCTGCATCTTCTTTATTCATCACACTGCTAGTGGGTATCTTCAGTCCACAGCAAACTCATACATTATATGACATTCCCTGAGATCAGTGTGATCAACATGACCCATTATTTCTCTTTTGGAAATGCAATATGTCCATTCATTTATGAAAAACTCTGCAGACCAAGTTTTGGGGTCAAACTCGACAAGACTAATTTGTTAAACAAGATAAGACAAGACGGTGTGTCAAACACTTGTGTATTGTCTTTTCTTTCAAAATAGCAGCTGGATTGCTCCATATAGATTGGGACCATGGGGGAAAGGGGTCTGTTCACCCTTGGAGGTGAACTGCCTGGTAAACAAATATCTCACAAGTATACTAACCCATGCGATCTGTATATATTCCAGCCTTGCTGACCCCAGGTAAACTGAATGCTATTTACTCCCTCTTGATAGGTGGTAAAGGCAGCAGATATGGACAGAAATCATTCAGGATATATCCAATATAGAAGAAATGTTTGTTTGCAAAAAATTATCTTTTTACTTTCAAAACACTATTCAACTATTTACAGATTTTATTAAAAATCAGTATGAAAATTTTGAATTTAGTTTCTCAGACTTAAAAAGAGTGACTTTCACTTCTGGCTATGTCACTCCCCTAGATAACTGCTGACCAGATTCCCCTATCCATAAATGCCCTCACCACTAAACACTTATAGCACAAAGGATCATTTTATTCTGGGTTATTACTGACGCAGTGGTCCTTGGCGGAAGGGGTTTTTTTTTTGCCCTGGTTGTGGGCAGCTGTCATACTGGTGTTCAAGGGTGTCCCTTGCACAGGGGCCCCTCTGCCCCCCTCCTGCCACCTGGCTGTTCCTGCTGTTTCCACTGCCCACCTGCCTCCACCTCTGCCGCTTCTCTTCCACCTGTCCACTTCCTCCTCTTCCCCTCTCCTCCTCCTCTGCCTGCATGCCATTTTCAAGCACTTCCTTCTTCCATCGGAAGCTCTTGAAAGTGGTGTGTGGACAGAGAAGGAGCAGAGGGAAAGAAGAGGTGACAGACAGTGAGAGGAGAGATGGCAGTGAGTGCACAGGAAGTGAGCAAGCAGGCAAACCCAAGAGATTTGATCAGGACTACAGGCTTGATCCAGCTGCTATTTAAAAAAAAGGAAGATTCCGATCTAGTATGATTCTGAGAAAGGCTTGTATTCATCTTCAGCAATTGATAAAAATATGGACAAAAGTATCTGCTGTAGCTGTTGTTTTTGATTTGTATTGTGTGTAGTCCAGAGTAGCATAACAAGTGCTAGCCAGGATATCTTCCCCACACAAACCAACCTGCTGAAGCTCCCTGAAAAGCCACTACTGAGAATCAGTGGATCCTCAGCAACACCGTAAGATGAGGAGCAGTGGGTGGGGGTGGGGGAGAGGCTTTAATTTTTTGTCCTTACTGCAAATATGGGAGAGGTAACTTGTTAAGCAAGACCTACTCTGAATGCCACCCATCATTATTATTATGTATTCAGTGGCTGACATCTTCACTAAAAATCACTGGTGCTACATGAGATGCTCCAGTGCTGCTGATAGGTTTGACATGAAAGGAAAGTGAAGTTTATAGATTACATTGAAGGATTAAGCTATAAGCATATGTGCATCACTGCACTTCCAAGAACAGTGAAAGTTGTCTACAAATTTATGTAATCTTCTTTAAAATCCTAATGTAGGAATCATGTCACTTGCTTCGAAACATAAACATATCCTTCCATTCCCAAATGCTACTCATAACATTTTGTTTAGACTCTACTATATTACAAAATTGTCATATTAATATTTCTTCCCAAAGACAATGGAGCAAGGGGATGGTTTGCTGCTTCCTCTCTCCCTTCCTTTTGCTTAATTACCTCTGTGAGAAATTTACCTATGTGATCTATTATGATACTAATGGACATCAAAGCAATAGTGAAAACTAGGGATGTGCATGAACCAGTTCAGTGGTCCTTTTACGTACTGCCGAACCAGTTTGGAGGTCCGGCATTTGGACTGGTTCAGAGGTGGGGACTACCTGTAAGGAGTAGGCAGGGTGCTCACTCCCCTGCTGCATTTCCCCTGGTGGTGCTGTCCACGAGCCAGCATATCTCCTTGCCGCCTCAGTCAGTGTTGTACCGGATGTGGCCAGTGTGCGTGCGTGAGCAGTATGGGGTGAGCATCGGGGTGGGGGTGGGGATTTGGCGGGGGGTGGTGGAGAATGAGCATCCTCCCTGCTCCTTAAAGGTAAGCCATCCCTCACTCCCCAGGAGTGAACAAGCCTGTTCGTGCACGTCCCTAGTGAAAACAACCATACTGACACCACAGGATGTTCATTTGCTTTGTTTCACTCACACTTAAACTGATGTATTCACATCAAACGTCATCCCAGAGTTATTCTGCATTTAGTGGGGTATCTGGTTTTTTCCCCAGTATATTAAGAAATATTCAGTTCTAAGAGGTATCATGCCAGGGTTCAAAAACACAAGAAACTGTCATAGAGGGGAGAAAATAACCCTACCAGAGTGCTAATTTCAACTTCAATTTCAAATTCCATTACAAAATAATCAGATGTGACAAATATATGCTAGACTTCTAGTCAATGTATGTACTAGTTAAAGCTATAGACACTACTTTGGCAAGTTATATTTCCCAGGTAACATGTCAGCTTACAAGCAATTTGTTTTTTAGTTTTAAAAAATAAGAACTAGTAGCACATTTTAAAACCACTAGTGTGATTTTTAGAGTGCTTGTGAAAGTGATATATAATGTTACCCACAAAACCTTTAACTTTACTATTCTTGAAATATCCACAACTATAAGATAGACTTTGAAATATTACCAGTGCACTGGGTTTTTCTTTTAAACTTGATTTTCTATAAATAAAATGTGACAATGACTATCAGTTTTATGTACTTGAAATGAATGGTTAATCTTTATATTAACTGTTCCCTTTCTCTGTTAAATTAGTAAAAGTAACAAAAGCCCAAATCCGGCCCAAACTAGAGCAAGGTAAATATTCTAGATTGAGGCAATGAATATAACAGTAAGTGTGGGATGGCGGGAGAGATGTATATTGCTCATCTAGAAGGTACTGAACTGTCTCTAGGTATTCAAATCATGGGGTTCAAAAAGGTTTGTGTTTTTTAAAGGAGTGTGCAGCAAAAGTTAATCTCTACACTATGCAGTAGTCTCTACTATCAAGCTACACATGCCAGGCATTTCCTATGGCATTACAATGCTATTTTTGACTGCCCTTAGGCAAAAGAAGTACAAAGGTTACCCAAAGCAATAGACTCTGCATAAAGTACCAGAAGCCAATAGGTCAAATTCATCCTCAAGACATATCTGCACTTGGCAGTAGGCTAAATTAATCCTTAGGATATATCCAGGTTGGACCAAGTACCATGTTCCTACCAGTGAGGGTGGTGCTGGGGGCAGGGGTGGTGAGAGGTACCTTTACCATTAAATTAGAAAGTGCTACCACCAGCACTTGCAAGCTGCTGTAAGCAGCAGTGCTCCACCTGGCATCTCAGGTGGCTCTGGCACTCACCTGGCCGCTGTGCATGCACAGAGACCAGGTGAGTGCTGGAGCCGTGCCACTGCCACTCAGGATGCCAGGTGGAGTGCTGCTGCTTGCGGCAGCTTGGTGGTACTGGTGGTACTGGTGGTAAGCAATTTCTAACGCAATGTTCAAGTTACCTCTCGTTGCCCCTCCAGAGCCGCCTTCACCGGCCACCACTGGTGTCTACACAATGCCGTCTCAATGTGTACTGATAAGAGTGCTCAGCTACACCTTTCAGTGCTCTCACTGGAAGTGCTGCTGGCACCAAGGCAGCTCATCAATCTATTTCACAGAGTAGTATAACAAGATGACAAAGCTCTTTTTTCACACAGTCCCTATAACTAAGTGGAAAGGAAGTTCACTTTTTGAACCTGGACAGTGTATCAAAAAGGCACGAGAGACTGTCAAAGATAATAGTCCTAACATTTTCAGGATTCATACTCATGCACATCTTTATTAATTTTAAAACCTTTTTCCATGCTTTTTCAATGAGCACTGTTTGTATCCATCCAAAAGTGGATAAATAAGAAAATACTTATTATGATTTAATAAATATACTGATAACATATTGAGCTTGTTAGCAATTTATATGACAGACATACTGGCTACCATCGAGAAAAACATTCCATACTTGCAAGGAAAGGAGAGATAATTTTTACCTTTCCCCCCTTTGTATCTGCCTGTGTTTCTCAAAAATGTGCCCCTAAGGGTCCCAGAATGCTCAGTTACACATTTTCAGGAGACACAGGTGGCTGCAGAGGGAAGAGGAAAACTGCTTCATTCCATAACACATGTGGAACATTTTTCAGTGTGTATATTGTTAGTCTGAATGTCAGCCACTGAATGCTGGTTCAGCCAAGAGACTCACAAGCAAGCTCTAATAACGTCTCTGGTTCACACTTGAACATGGGCATGTACCAAGAAGCCAGACTGCTCTGTAAATGTAACATCTGTCTTCACTCCACATCCAAAGACTTTGGGATTGCACCAAATTCAAGCTAAATTTTGGGGCTATCATAAGGTTACCAATTCTTGAATTTTAAGAAGTTCTGGTACCTGGGTGGATACAAGAAAAGGTATATTGGTAAACTCAGGGACAGCAGTTTTGGTGCATCAGGGAGCAGAGATCAGTGCAAAGCTGCCTAATTACCTAAGCTATAATTCTTATTGTAAAAAAAAAGATTGGGGAGGTAAATGTCCTTGCCCACTACTTTTCTGGCACCTAGGCCCAAAGCAAAACAAAAACAGCAAAGTGCCCCTGCCCCCGGCTGACAAATTGGCAACTCTGGATAATTAGCCCTATGTTGAAAACCCTGTGTCGAATCTTCCATGTTTATAAAACAGGTTAAAGCATTCCTAAGGGCCTTTGCCATGGTTAAGCATGCCATTGATTCTTCAGTGTAGGAGTGTCTGCCTGAACTTATGCAATACATGCTAGTGCATTCTGGGTGCTTCTAACTGCTGCACTTTTCAGTATAGTGATGTAGGGCCTATGTATATTGGCCAACATTTTAAACACATGGGTTTATATGTGATTCTAATCAGTACTGATCACAGTGAGCAACTAATCAAGATAAGGTCTTAGTTACTTTATCACTGTGATTTTTGTACACAGATACAGTGTGTGTGTGTGTGTGTAGGTAGGTAGATAGATATAGATATATTTATACACACACATATATACACACTGTATATGGAGGTGATTCTGATCCAGCAAAGTTCCTCATATGCTCTTCTATCTGAAAAACATGCCCTTGTGGAATTTGTATAAATGCCCCAAACAAGCAGTATCGCTTTCAACAACGTTAAGATAACAGGGATGCTTGTACACATCATTTCTTGTAATACTGCATGTATCTATACCAATCCAAGTTGGACCAATAAATAAGTTGCATTTTAGAACAACCAAAGTAGAACTGTTCAAATGCAACTTTTATTTCTACTTTGCTATTGATGGGAAGGCAGATTCTCTCACATGCAAAGAAATGTATCACAATTTCTGTTTTAAATAGGATTTTAGAAAACTTAGTAACCAAACCATGCTAGCTTTTTGTACTTTGACTGTTGCTATAAGGCAATTTATGTCCAATAAATCCACAGCAGTGAATTTCACAGGTGTGATTATGTCAAAAATGACAAATTTCACAGCATTTCATGGCTTTAATAGATAATACAGCACATGAAAGTCATTCATACTTAAAAACATTATTGGATATTTAAAATTATACCAAATTATCATTCTGTTGCAAGCAAAGCTATCTGGGATAAACCAGAAGAACCCTAAGGGCACTGAGGTTATAATGGATCCTCCATTCCTGTCGTTCTGAAGAGTTTTAAAAGCTGACTATCACCCCGTGCAGAAGCAGCAATGACAACTTGTCTCAAAGATTTTTAAGCTGGATTGCTCCCCGCCCCCAGCTTATTTTAATTATTTTTGCATAATGAAGTGATCTTGTGAAAGTACTTTTATGCACAGAAATTACATAGGAGCATTTTCTTAATACTGCCCTGTGAAAACGGAGGATAAAAGTCACCGTGCAGTAGCTTTTTTTACCTCCCATTTGGTCCTGTTGAAAATTGATTCAGATACCAAAGGATCTCTGAAAAGTTAGCAATAATGTTATTTTTTATCTTTCGAAACAAATGGCCCTCATTTTGACTGCACAGTGATGTGGGGGTTCACAAGGTTAGTCACTGTTGTCACCAGGTGTAAGTCATAAATGGAAAATGAAATTAATGAGGTTATTTTAATTAAATAGCATTGCTTAGCCATCTGCTGCTATAGGCCACTGCCAAAGAGATTAAACCAGTTTTTACTCTCTGTTTATACTGGTCTCTAACAGGCTTTAATTTTTAGAAACAGCTATAACTATGTAATACTGAAGCAGATTGTAATGTTTTAAAAGTACTTCAGTCAATTTCTTTTTAAATGTGACTAAAGGGACTGCTCACTGATTGCTTATAATAGTTCCACCAGCTTTAGAAATAACTATGGAGTAAAATAAAATATGAATATTGCAAACAGATTTCTGCTAATCATGTATAACTTCAGAATTCTGAAAACTATAAGCTGATGCAAAGTTCATTACAATGAGAGGATATATTACCATTCAGGGGCTTGGATTCCAGAGAAGCTGCAATGTGCTTCATAGGAATACATAGGTAACTATACACACGTGGACAAATGTGTTGAAGAATGAGCTGTAAGGGTACCAACAAATTTGTCCATGTGTGTATATGGAGAGAGAGAGAGAGAGAGAGAGAGAGAGAGAGAGAGAGAGAGAGAGAGAGAGAGAGAGAGAGCGCACGCACCACCTAATGGCTTGCCTAGCGAGCAAGAGGTTGCTGATTGGAATCTCCGCTTGTATATTTCCCAGAATATGGAAAACACCTATATCGGGCAGCAGCAATATAGGAAGGTGCTGAAAGACAACATTTCACACTACAAAGAAATACTTCCCACAGAAACCAAATTGTTAATGGAAACTCCAATTACACTCCCCTTTGTCTGAAACAGCAGGAGTGCGAAGCAAATGCAGTGGGAATAAACACAGCACAAGCACTAATAAATGCTGGGGGGTGAGAGGAAAAACCCAGTGGTGGTGGGAACCCACCCCAATGGGGAGGAATGTTGCTGCTTCATTGGGAAGAGGGAAGAACACAGCAGTGGAAATAACTGAACAATCTCTTCCCAGCACCAGCCCCCAGCCGGTGTGCAGCCTTCTATCGGCCACCGCAGCATTTCCTTTCCCCCACTGCGAATCAAAGAGGCAGCATTCTCCCGCAATTGTTATTAGGGCTGGAATCTGGAGGGAACCAGCCCGGCCCCAGCAAGTGCGGGGCGGGGGGAGAGAAATGTGGAGGTGGCTGGAAACTGCCCCAGACTGGGGAGGAAAGCCACCTCTTTGGCGAATGTAAGTGGTGGGGAGAAGAAACATGGCAAGGGGGAGGCAGGGGACCACGGAGGTATGGAGCTGCAGCCTGCTGCACTGCCTTCAGAAAGAGTAGCACTTGGCCATCAGGTGGGACAAAAAATTTTTTCTGCCAGACAGTGAGCTGGCAACAGACACTGTTGCATTTGGGGGCCCCAGAGATAGCAAGGGATGGAACTTGCGCCCAGAGGTCCATTCAGAATGGGGCCTCTGCTTCTGGGAAGCCCAGAGCCAGGCTTCAAAGCAAATACCCATTAACCACTGCTGCTTCCATGCATCCTCTATTTATGGACATATTGCCTCTGAACCTAGAGAAAGCCTATAGCCACCATGTAAATAAATTTGTTCACATGCTAGTTTGGATTCCAGCAGAAGAGCATATTCACTGACATTCAGACGAAAACTGCATTGACATGCCAGAGTTTTCTTGTGTGATTTTTGGTTGCGGCAGTGGGGGGTGGACACTCAGAGACATAGTTTCCGGAGGCACAGGAGCTGCGGAGGGAAGAGGTATAACTGAAAATAATCTTTCCCTCATGTGACTGAAACCCTGGCATGTCCACACATTCTTTGCTTTATTTTTTTTAAAGGGGGGGATACTACTCTGGGCCAGGAGTAAGGAAAAACTGTCTTAATTGCACATGGCTCCCCATTTAAATTAAATTAAATAACTTAAATTATTTATTTAATCATTAAATGGCTAATGCTCCATAGGTTCTTTTTGATGCTGCTAACTAGCTTGCTATTGCATGGGATACCAGCATTTTTTCAAGACTCCAGACTTAAATATGCAACAAGGCACCAACTTTTTTCTTCTTTTTCTTGGATCATCTGTAACTGTTCAGTACTCTATTGTATTCATGACAGTTAACCATAGCTGTGAATATTCAATTTTTTTCTGTGAAAATGAAAATAGAAAATATTGATTGCTAGTATGGCTGTACCCCGTTATCTGTGGGGGTTCATTTCCTGCAGATTTCTGCAGGTAATGAAACTACATACAATGAGACATTGTGGCAAATGGAATCACGGGGTTAGGATCCTGCACGAGGAAAAAAGGTCTGGAAAACGGCAAAAATAATGGAAATAAAGTTTTGTATTGTGCTTTACAGGTCCTCTTCTGTCCAGCAGTGCCACCCCCACCCCCACTATCAATTTGGCCAATGTTCTGTGAAAAATTGGGGGGGGGATCCTTCCCATGGAAGAGCCACAAAATTCCTTTAAAGAAAATGGTGGCTGGAAATGATCTCAGAGGTCACTTCTGGCCAACTAGGAACTGCAAATATGTGGGTATTAACCCTCTCTGTCTGTACCTACATAAACCAAGGTCAGGTGCCTATTTTTAGATTATGGATACATGAAACCATGAATAGTGGTACCACGTATAGAATGGTCCACCTGTATCTTAAATTTGGCCATACCAAACTCTTTCCCCACATTTCTGCTACTATGTTTGACACCTGCAGAACTGAGAAAAATGAATTTTGGCCAGAAAGGGGTGTGTGTGTCAAAATTCCTAGAAAATTTTGAGAGGGCAGGGGATGTATACAGAAAATGTGATGGCAGTGGTCTTCTTCATTTTTCATATAAAAATAAACGCTGCCAGGGAAGTGGACAGCAGCAGAAATGCCACCCATCTCCCTACCAGGATCATTCCTTGCTGGAATGTGCCAATGAAGGATGTGTCATATGATGTAACATTTCTTTTTCTAGTGTATTCTGAGAAGGGAAACGGGTGGCACATCTGCCACTGCTTTTTCTCACTTCCCTGGAGAGTAGGGTTGCAGGTTTTGTATTTTTTCTGTTTCGATTTGTACCAAATCCAAATCAACCCCATTTTGTATTTTGTCCAAAATTAAGCCTTCCGAATCACCCCCGTTTTGTTTTGTATCCAAATTAATCTGAATCCAAATTAATTCAGATTTTAAAAATGGGTCACGTGGTCAAAAGAGTGGGTGGGGGTTATAGTGTCCAATGAGTTGGAAGCTACCACAAAAATTTCAAAGGAGTTGGGCGAACTGATGATTTTTGGTGAATTTTTGAAGTTTGCGCATCTTTCAAATTTTCCCCATAGGGTATGATGGAGGTTTCATGCGGGGTGTGTGTGTGTTAGGGCTGGTCCATAGTGGAGTGTGGTTGTTGGTAGTGCCCAGCTGGTATAAGGAAGCTACCACAATTTTTTCAAAGGAATTTGGCAAAGGGCTGATTTTTAAAGAATTAATGAAGTTACACGTTTTTCAGATTTTCCTCGTAGGGTATAATGGAGGTTTCTGCAGTCCCATAACACCACTTGAGGGGCACTGGGGTGGCCCAGAGCAAGTGGCGGTGTAGTGCACATAAGGTGCCAACCATCCACATGGGTTGCCAACCCATGAAGTTTTGTTGTTCTAGAGGTGTTCTGAGAGTAGATTCTCTAGTAGCATATGAGAGTGGATTCATGGTTTTTCATTAAAAATCTCATTTGCTACCAGAGAATCTAAACTCAGCACCTCAGAAACAACAAAGCCCAGTACACAAATGGGTTAGTAATCCAGGTGGGTGGTTGGCACCCTCTGTGCACTACACCACCACTCGCTTCAAGCCATCCCAGTGCCCCCCAGGTGGAGTTGTGGGGCTGCTGAAACTTCCATTATTCCCTATGGGGAAAAATCTTAAAGACACGTAAACCTCAAAAATTCCTAATAAATCAGCCCTTCGCCCTATTTCGAATCTGGGTGCACCACCCTTGGGGCACTGCCACCCAACCCACTATTTTGCCCCTGAAGCCCCACATAAACAAGTTGAAAGAGTGAAGAGAATGATGAACAACAACGACACTTAATTTTTTGGCAGTTATTTGAGAATTTTGCAGCTGGTGGGAGCCTATCCCTGTGGCACTAGCACAGCAGCACAACCCATTTGTGGATTCAAGCAATCTTTCAATAAAAACACTCCCTCCCCATGGAACAGTGACCACAGGTCACTTGAGATAGCAAGATAGACCAATGAACTGCCTTGGTACTATGGAACAGCTTCAAATGTTCATTTAACTGAAGCAGAGTGAGCCGTAGCCCAAACAAATCGGCCTACTGTTCAGAATTGTTGAGATGTATCATCACTGCATTTAAGAAAGTGCAAAACCATGGATCATGGTTACAAGAAAGAGAGAAGCAACTAAAATTCCTGGGGATGTCAATAGATTGACAGGGGTATTCCCACCCCCCTCATTTTGTCTCCTGTAGTTCCATGTGGATGACGTGTCTCTGCAATGACAAAAGTTGTGAACCACTGTCTTAGACATCATGTCCCACCAAATTACATTGTGGCCTAAATTACATTAGATTGCTCAACTTGGGCAATAAAACTTAGACACCACTATAACTCATAAAAATCAGAAGAAAAACAAAATAGCTCTTCAAAAGACCCCTGAACAAGTCAAGAGATTATTTCTAAACCTTTGGAAAGAAAAACCTGTGTAATTTCAGAATTTTCCTAACCAGCTTCTCGAAAAGCTTCTCCACACAATTTATACCATGGCTTTTAGCAAGAGTTGGAATAGCATTGAGCTCCCAAAGACATTTGGGTATTTCTGTCTCAAAATGCTGTCTTCCAAATCCCTTTGCAAGGTCAGTTTGCATTTCAATCACACTGAATACAACACATACTTAACTAAATCATTCATGCTCAACAGCTTTTTGCATATCTTATCTTCTACTAATCACTCAGTGCCTCAGCTGGAGTGGAGAGAGTCAGAGAAGTCAATTTCAATTGCAATGCTTTCCTGAAGAACAAAGCATTCTGTCTGAAACACAGTCATTTCGATTTGGAAACAAAAATCTCTGTTTTTTAGTTCTTGATTTTGTTTTGGTTACAAAACCTCCGAAATTGCCATTTTCGGGCACAAAATGTTTTGTACCCGAATTGAATTGCACAAGCCTACTGGAGAGCTCTTTTAAAGAACAAAAAATGAAGACGATCACTACTGTCACAACTTTTCCTAAGTTCCTCCCTCACTCCCTCAAATTTCTCTGCAGCTTTGGTCAGAAACCAATAACAACTGCAGGGATTCCTACCATGAAATACTACTGGAATTCCAGTAAATTGCTGGAGTACAAAACTTCATTCCCAGCCATAATCTCGACCCCAAAGATCAGATAATCCTTTTTATTCAGTTAAACTCAATTGATCTAGTACCCATAAGAGGTTAAAAGACATGGCATGTCAGTGCAGGGTTACCCTGGATGCTGTCAAACTAGAGATGTGCATGAAGCGTGGTGTTACCAGTCATGCTTATTCTACCCGGTTCTCAAGAGTCTCCCTGTTTGCAGCTGCATCTCCAGGCTTGGAGATTGCACTTTGGATATGCTCAGGAGCTGTACCACAATGTGTGCTCTCAGTTTATGGTACACATGGAGACCGGTCTCTTTGCTGACAGTGTGCTAGTTACCCCTAGATTGGGCTGCAAACAAAGCAAATTGGAACGGGGGTAAGATGCACCCCCTCTCCCCATTGTGCCAATCCATCCAGGTTGCCTCGCACCCATATGAAGCTGGACCCACGGAGAAACCTTTCTCATGGGCACCTTTCCCTCTATTAATCTCTGCACCCCTCCTGCTTCCCGACACACTGAGGAGAGTGACTTGGCTGTCCCTCCAGGAACCCCTGGGTCTCCTCGTCTAGATCAGGTGAGTATGAGCCTTCGCCCCCCCACTCAGGCCCCGAAACTATCTCTGCTTTCCTTTCTTAAATCCAATCTCCTCTACATTTACCTCTCAAGCCTCTTTTCTCTTGCCCACCTGGGATCTCATACAAATTAGACTTTAAGCTAAAATGCCTCATAGTAGTAGACTTATCTAGAAATGTATTTCTAATTGCTTTAATCACACAATTCTCTTCCTGTATCCCCCTCCTTCAAAATAAATGCTTTTATATTTTGAAACTATAACCTTGTCTCAATCCAGTCATTTCTTGAGTCCAAAAGTTTGCACAAATTAAAACTGGTGGAGCTGACCCCCTTAAATAGTTAATTCCCCCACAAAGCCTGAACATTGGGGTGCTGACCAAACACCCCAGGGCCATTAACGTTAACAGTGGTTTGAAGCGTAGTTCAAGCACAGTTTGGGATTGGATTCTGGGAATTTTAAGAAGGAGAGCTGCCCCTTCCAGCTTCCTGCTGGGGCAGTGCATGTCTCCCAAAGCTCCGTGTGGTGACAGCATGCACATGACATCCACGCATGCATGGGTGTCATGTGCATGTTGGCGCCATGCAGGGCTTTTGGGGATGTGTGCTGCCCCAGTTAGAAGGTAGAAGGGGTGGCAAAGAGCAAGCAGGGAACTGCTCTCCTTTTTCTTAAAGCTCCTGGAATGCAATTCCAAACTGTGCTTGAACCGCAGGTTGAACTGTGGTTTGGCCACATCCCTACATCCAACGTGTACTAATACTGGGATCCAGTCTAATATGTGAACTAACAAACTAACGTACATTTAGCTTCCAAAACATTTAAACCATGTGATTAAATTTAATAGAGGATTATGTCTCTTTCATAGAATTATAATGTGATTTAAAAATCCATCCAAGTATAAACAAATAATCTAAAAAAGTAAGATTATCATATATGCCCAGCATGCAGTTTAAAGCCAGATTATCCACTTGCAAACAGCTTTCTTCTAAAGCTTCTAGTGCAGCTGATAAAGTGTGAAGCCTGATTTCTGAGCAAGAGCTTAGGTGGAGGGGGCACATAGCCAAACCTAAGGGAGACAAATACTGGCAATTGGAACAGTGGGCAACTCTGTCAGCCCTGGCTAGGTTTGCAAGTTCTGACCGGCCAGCTATGTTTTGCACCCACATAAGCTTTGATGTTAGCAGTTGTGAAAGGCACATCTGGCCAGCTATCAGCTGCATACCTACTCAGTGCAGTCAGAGCTGGCCAGCCTTGGCTGCCATCTCATATCTCCCTCAAGGAAGGATGTGTATGCCCCTCCCTTTGGCTGATGCTCAGCAGTGACAGTCAAATACTAAAGAAAACCTTAAAAGGAGCCTCCCTCATCACAAGGCACAACTCCTCAGTCACCAGTGACCTCCCCCCTCACTTTTTATGTGAGCCTACTTCACAACAACAAATGGGATACAATCTAGTCAGCATTTACCTCTCTTTCAGCTGAGCCCAATCAGAAATCAGGAAATAGCCTACATTCAGAGCAGGTAATTCAAGAACGTGACCCAGCTCACATAATACCGGTCAAGGCATGTGTATATGGTCAAACAATTAAATATGTAGAAAAGCTGAGGTAAATCCAAAGTCAATCAATACAACCAAGGCACAGACAATGAGCACTGGGAAAGCAAGCAAGCACTAGTGCTCGAGCAGCTGCCTCAGTGAGAAGTCAATGGGTGAAGCTGCAGCTAGATCCACAAAAAGCAGCATGGGCTAGAGGGAAGAGCCAGAAGGTCAGGCCAGCCCAGCAGAAGGGGAAGAAGAGCAGACGGGTATAGTGAGGTGGGGCAGGTGGTGTCAGCACTGGCTCCAGGCAAGGCCGGCGAGGCAGAAGAGTGGAGCAAAGAGGAGGCGTGGGGGGCGGGGGCAACAGGCAGGTGGGAGAATTCCACAGTGGAGACAGGAGGAGTGCCCACACTTGCTATTCTGCGGTGGACTTGGCTGGTTGAGGCTGTCACCTCATGTGAACTCATGACAGAGTCATTCCTGGAGGAGTGAGTGGCCACACTTACCAGAGTGACAAACTTGTTCCAAGCGCCGACATCCTAAATATTGGGCAGTCAGGCAACACTAAAATTCACATCCACTGTACCATCACCTCCTTCCAATACTAGTAGCCATCCTCATGTGCCTAAGGCAGCTTAGCCCCACTAGCTTTTTGTAAGAACGTAAGAACAGCCCTGCTGGATCAGGCCCAAGGCCCATCTAGTCCAGCATCCTGTTTCACACAGTGGTCCACCAGATGCCACTGGGAGTCTACAGGCAGGAGTTGAGGGCATGCCTTATCTCCTGCTCTTACTCCCCTGAAACTGGTACTCAGAGGCATCCTGCCTCTGAGGCTGGAGGTGGCCTATAGCCCTCCAACTAATAGCCATTGATAGACCTGTCCTCCATGAAGTTATCCAAACCCTTCTTAAAGCCATCCAGGTTGTCGGCTCTCACCACATCTTGTGGCAGAGAATTCCACAAGTTGATTATGTGTTGTGTGAAAAAGTACTTCCATTTGTTGGGCCTAAATTTCATGGCAATCAATTTCATGGGATGACCCTGGATCTAGTGTTATGTGAGAGGGAGAAACTTTTCTCTCTATCCACTTTCTCCACACCATGCATGATTTTATAGAACTCTTTCATGTCTCCCCGCAGTCGTCTTTTTTCTAAACTAAAAGCCCCATGTGTTGTAGCCTTCCCTCATAAGGAAGGTGCTCTAGGCCCCTGATCATATTGGTTGCCTTCTTCTGCACCTTTTCCAGTTCTACAATGTCCTTTTTTAGATGTGGTGACCAGAATTGTACGCAGTACTCCAAGTGTGGCCGCACCATAGTTTTGTATAAGGGCATTATGATATTGGCAGTTTTGTTTTCAATCCCTTTTTGAATTATCTCTACCATGGAATTTGCCTTTTTCACAGCTGCCACACATTGAGTCGGCATTTCAAAAAGCTGACCACCATGATCCCAAGATCCGTTTCCTGGTCCGTCACCAATAGCTCAGATCCCATCAACACTGAAGTGTCAGTGTTTCTGCCTGCCACTACCTTCAAGCCTTGATCTAAACCATCACTGCTCATCAGCTAGTCAAAGGTGTCCCAATGCCAGGTCTGACCCCAAAGATTGTAAAGTATTGCCTGCAAACATGTGCTGCAACTCCAAGTGGGCTTGAGTCCAAGAGCAGTGCCATTTCTGCTTCCATCTGGAGCTACTCCAAACTGCACTGCACAAACTCACCATGCCCTCTGTGGATGGAGACAGAATTTGCAGGTGGGAAGGTCATTCAATCTTTGCATGAATGAAGAGGCTGCTTCCTCTTTCTGACCTGAGTTGGGCTGAGCTGGAATCAAAGGAGTTACATATAGCATTTTGCAGTAAATGTGATGTGACTATGGCATGTGTAAATGTGGCCAAATCTGCCTTCAGAAGAAAGGAATGTAGCTGATGCACCAGCCACAGCTGTACAAAGACACGCCAGGCCACAGATGCCATCTGGTTCTCCAGGAATAGAACTGGGTCCAGAGCCCCCACATGACACACTTGCTTTTTCAGAGTCAGTGCTACTCTGTCAAGAACAGGTTGAACTTCCTTTCTCTGATAATTTCTCCTACTAACCAACAATATCATTGTCTTTCTAGATTAACTCTGATTTCACTGGCCCACATCCAGCCCATCATAGCCATAGATTCAGAAGAACATCCACTGATGCCCTAGAATTAGATGAGCTAGTGAGGCAGAGGCATATTGGTGACACTGCAGCCCAAATCTCTGGACAATCTCATCCAGCAGTAACATGACAATATTAAATAAAATACGTTACAGAATTAAATCCTACAGGACCCTATAGACCAAGGGTTAAGCAGATCCGCGACTACCACCTGGGTCTTCTAGAACCACCTTCTGGATCCTCTTCTTGAGATAGGATCAGAATCAACCTCCCCCACTCCTAGTTCCAGTCTCACAAGATAGTCCAGGAAGATACCATGGTTGAAGGTATCAAATGCTGCTGAAATGTGCAGAAAAACCAACAGGTATACACTCTTCCTATATAGTTTTCTCTATCTATCTATCTATCTATCTATCTATCTATCTATCTATCTATCTATCTATCATATTTAGAATCCTGCCCCTAGTGCGAATACTGCTTGGGATAGCTCACAAAAATAGTAAAACAGACAACATGGTAAACATTATAAAACAATTAAAAACAGGGCCCAGTTAAATCAGATTTAAAAGCTGAAAGTTAAAAAATAAAAATAAAAATATGGAGTAGGTCATCCACCAGGATGATCTAGGTGGTTTCGGTCCCAATGAATGGATGGAAGCCAGACTAAAATGGGTTATGACACTCTGTATCTTTCAAGACTTTCTGCAGCTAATATATCACCACATGCTCTGTCACCTTGTTCTAAAAGAATAGAAACCAACTGGTTTCTGGTTTCCCCCAAATAGAAGCACCTTGAGGACTTCTGATCTCATCACCACTTCCTTTCGCAATTGCCCTCCATCAATTTGATGGCCCCCCTTTGGCAACTTTTACTAGCTAAGATGGACAAGGGTCAAGAGATCTTGTCCACATCCTCAAGTTGCACAAACTTAAACTTACTGATTTGCCACTAGCAGTGGTCTCTGTACCATATCTTCTCAATCACTCAATTTGTAAGGAGTCCCCCCGCCCACAAAAACAACAGAAAAATTAAGTGTTCTCTCTTTCTCCACTGAAGGAAATTGACATTACAAAGATTACCTTGAGCTATTTCGCCACTTGGAGGTACAAAACAAGTTAAGGGTATATGTTTAAAAATATGTAAGGCAAGGGGCCGGGGGGGGGGGGATTCAAAGTTGGTCAGTTAAAAAACATTGCTGGCATAATTTAATGCATCTCCAAATATTCGTTCTGTAACTTTTAAAAGAAGGAACTGAAGTGTGTGTGTGTGTGTGTGTGTGTGTGTTTGTGTGTGTGTGTATATATATATGAATGATTGGTTTTGTCTCAGGTGACCCACTGTAAATGGCTAAGGAAGGCAATTCAGCAAGATAACCTCTAAGCGCCCCTTTCCCATATTACTATACAGAGATTTGATGGTTCATCTCTCTTGTAATAATATGTAAATTATATTACACAGAACATTGCTGAGCTTAAATAAATGGTTGGTTATGTTCTAAGTTTAAGATTAATATCATCATTGGACACAAAAGGCTGTCCCTAATATTCAGCACATGATACCATGCAGAACAACAACATAACTTCTCTGCTGATCTTTGCTTACCAACACAGGACTCCCCGGAAAGTGAATAGGTTCCATTCTCATGGAAACCGCTTCTGCACTCACAGTGGTACCACCCTGGGAGGTTAACACAGCGTGAATGGTTGTGACATTCAATGATCCCCTCTGCACACTCATCAATATCTGCCTCAGAGAAAAACACAAGCCAGCCAGGATATTAATTTCCTTTTGACAGCAACATTTTAGATATTTAAGAAAAACACCAAACACACCTTCTAAAACTAAACACAATACATACTTTAATGAATGAGTGGACAACTTGTCTGGCACTCACCACCACACTGTAATTTTTGCATATCATATTTAAAAGTTATATTATTTAAAGTGCTAGGATTCAGTCAGGATTATATCAAGACCCCAAGGGCTATACAATAAAAGCTGCTAATCTCTCTTTCAACTGGTCATCTTCAATAACCTTGAATATTTTTGAACACTTTACTCCGCTATACAACATCTAATGTTAATTACCAACAATAAGATTTGGAATCTGATTAAAATTTAAGCAAGCATTTTATGCGTTATAGCCAGATGGTAACTGTTTGCTGTGGTGCTGATGCCAGGCAACCCTCAGTGTTAGCTGATAGTTGGAGTAACCAGCATAGAGAGCTGTTCTATAGGCCGCTCAGCAGTATCTAGGCTTTGTAAGGCCTGGATGGTGGCAGTTTCCTCACAGCATGCTTAAGTTTGCCTCTGGAAAGTCTGAAAAATTCCCAGTGCCCCTTGGCTGAATCATTTGAGCTGGGAGACATTGGAAACTCCATTTACCAGCCTCCTCAATGGCAATCTTGAGTATGCACAGAAGAAACAATCAATACCTAATGACATGTAGATGTTTCTGCAAAGCCTGCACACTAGTCCTACTTGCCAGGCAAGTTTTGTAAAGAGGGGTGGGGAAACAGCAAGGAGAACTGGGAGTCATCCCCTCCACTGTAGTTTTCCAAAGTTTATCAGAAACATAAAGACTCTGAATTGTTCTGAAAATTCTATGTGAAATATCAGAAAAACCAAACCTAATAATATAGGGCAATCAAACATGGATGCAGATGGTGGTGGTTCTTGCTCATTGCAATCTGTAAATCTGCACATTTGAACAAATGTCTGATATAAAATGCATAACATTTGTGAATTGACTTCAGTCATTACCTTTTTCATAAGCAATTTATAGTTTGTACTTTTGGTGTTCAGTATTTTGTAATTCAACTATTTATTTACTTAAATATAGTAGCTATTACTCTATAGAAGTTCAAAAAAAAACCTGCTGAAGAAGAAGCTCAAATACAAACACATAAAAATGATAAACAGTAAAGGTAAATGTTAAAGAAATAAAACCCTAAGTATGAAATTCTTTTTAAAAAGAAAATTAAACTGGATTTTGAAACTCAAAAGCCAGTTAATATTTCCAAAAAGATCTTTTACTTGTGTAATTGTACTAATAATGCAAATTAACATGGGTAAGAACACAACTATGCTAACATAAATGTATGTCCCACTACCACACATGTAGGAAGATTAGGGACATTGCTCAAGGCCATTTGTTGTCTATGCTTTGCAAAAAGAAGACTTGAGAATTGAAAATGCTACTAGATCAATGCCCCTGATAATGTCAGCCTCAGCGGCAGCCAGTGCAAATGCCACAGGAGATGGGGGGAGGCACCTTTAACTGTAAATTAGTAGGCGCTTACCTCTCCTCCCGCTGCACCTGAAAGCTGTTCAGAGCAGTGGCATGCTGCCCAGCACTTTGAAGATATGTTTGCCTCACCTACTCAAAGCTATTTATTTGTTTGTTTGTTTATTTATTTAAAATATTTTTATACCGCCCAAAACTTACATCTCTGGGTGGTTTACAAAATAAAAACAGAAAGTAAAACATTAGTTAAAACAAAAACAAAAAGTTTAAAACATTACAACAATTTAAAAAATTTTAAGCAATATTTTAAAACAGAATTAAAACCATTAAAACAATATTAATTAAAAGCCTGATTGAACAGATGCATCTTTAAATGCACAGATGCATCTGTGCTGGATGTTACACTCCCCCAAATGGTGTTACACTCCCCCAAAAGGAGCAGGTGCACAGCTTGGGAGTATTCCTGGACCCAGGCCTCACCCTGGTATCTCAGGTGGAGGCCATGGCCAGGAGTGCTTTCTATCAGCTTTGGCTGATTCGACAGCTGCGCCCATTCCTTGGAGAGGATGACCTCAAAACAGTGGTGCATCAGCTGGTAACCTCCCGGCTCGACTACTGCAATGTGCTCTACGTGAGGCTGTACGTAGTTTGGAAACTTCAGTTAGTTCAGAATGCGGCAGCCAGGTTGGTCTCTGGGGCAACCCGGAGAGACCATATTATGCCTGTTTTGAAACAGCTCCACTGGCTGCCGATAGTGGTGTGCACGGACCGGTCCGGGGCCATAGAAAAGGCCTCCAGACTGGTCCGGAATTCTGGCGGTGCGGCAGGGTGGGGGAGTGTGTCTTTAAGGGGGGGCGGTAGTACTTCCCCCCCCCCCGCTGCTCTTCCCCCTCCAGCTGGCATTGGCAAAAACGTTGCCAAAACATTGTGAAAAACGTACGCGCGCCAGCAGCAAAGACGAGTGCGCGCGCCGCAAAGGGTGCATGCGCACCACCAGCTCTTTCTAGTTTAACCCTTACAGAGACAACGACGGGGACAGGGGCGGCAGGGAGGAACTCTGCCACCCCAAGAACGTTTTTGCCAACTCCAGCGCCAGAGGGGGAAGAGCGGCGGGGGGGGGGAAGTACTACCGCCCCCCCCTTAAAGACACACTCCCCCCAGTGCCGGACCATGCTTCTGTGGTTCCGTGCGCATCCCTAGCTGCTGATATGTTTCCGGGCAAAATACAAAGTGGTTATTACCTTTAAAGCCCTGAACAGCTTAGGACCGGGTTATCTAAGAAAGCGCCTTCTTTTACATGATCCCCACCGCACCTTAAGATCATCTGAGCAGGTCCGTCTCCAGCTGCCACCGGTTTGTCTGGTGGTGACGCAGAGGCGGGCCTTCTCTGTAGCTGCTCCTGGGCTGTGGAATGCACTCCCGGCAGAAATTCGTAATTTGAGATCATTGCCATCCTTTAGGAGAGCCCTTAAAACCTACCAATTTGGCCTGGCCTTCCAGAGTTTTAAATGATTAACTGTTTTAAATTGTTGCCCTGATTTTCAGGGCTTTTAGCTGTATTATTGGTTTTATTGTGTTTTAATAGTTTGATTTTAATTGTTGTTTTAATTGTTTTTATCATGCTGTGAACCGCCCTGAGCCATTCTGGAAGGGCGGTATATAAATCTAATAAATAAATAAAGACTTTAAAAAAGCTGTCAAAGATGGGGACACTCTTATTTTACTAGGGAGTGCATTCCAAAGCCTCGGGGCAGCAACGGAGATGGCCCGTCCCTGAGTGGCCACCAGATGAGCCGGTGGCAAATGTAGACGGACCTCTCCAGATGATATCAGTGGGCAAAGAAAATGTTCTCTTAAATACCCAGGGCCCAAGCTGTTTAGGGCTTTATATGTTATAACCAACACCTTGTATTTTGTCCAGAAACATATTGGCAGCCAGTGGAGATCTTTTAAGATAGGAATGATATGATCTCTCCAAGATGACCCAGAGACCAATCTGGCTGCCGCATTCTGGATCCACTGTAGTTTCCAGACTACATTCAAGGGCAGCCCCACAAAGAGCTCATTGCAGTAATCCAGTCTGGAGGTTACCAGCAGATGTATCACTGTTTTGAGGTCATTCATCTCAAGAAACGGATGCAGCTGGTGTATCAGCCGAAGCTGATAGAAGGCACTTCTGGCCTCTGCCTCAACCTAGGAGACCAAGGACAGGCTGGATCCAGAAGCACCCCTAGACTGCATACCTGTTCTGGTGAAGTGTGACCCCATCCAGAACAGGCAGATCAAAATCATCTCTCGTGTTACGGCCCTGCACAATGTGTACCTCCATCTTATCTGGATTCAGTCTCAGTTTGTTATCCCTCATCCAGCCCATCCCTGACTCCAGGCAGGCATTTAGGGAGGTTATGCCCTCTCCGGTTGAGGCTGACATGCAGAAATAGATTTGGGTGTCATCAGCATAATGATAACACCCTGCACCAAATCTCCTGATGATCTCTCCCAGCGGTTTCATGTAGATGCTAAACAACATTGGAGACAATATGTTGCCCTGAGGCACACCATACAAAAGTTCAGAAAAAACAACAACTCACCTTCCCCCCAGATTATGGTGTGCCTCTTCTTTGGGTGTGCTGTTGTGTGCCCCCCGCAATCTATGTTGCTTGGAGCAGCACAGTTCTCCAGAGATCAGGACAAGTGTCCCAGCTTCCAGGTATCCCACAATGCACCGCAATGTAGGATACTTCTGCAATGTGACCTATGCAGACTAGTGCGGTGCACTGGGGGATACCCTCAAAAGACGGGCCCTCTGGGTGCCCATCTCTGTGTGTGCTTGGGCTGAAAGCAACCTGAGCTCACATACTATTCTGGCAGCTGGCTTAAGTGCACGCTCATGCTCTTAACCTTGGCTAAAGGCTGTGCTTAGAGGTTGGGTTCAGCTGGGTGGGAGTGCCAGGATCTGCACAGATCGCCCGGCACTCCTAATGAGCAGCCTAGCCCAGGGTAGGCTGTCCTAGCCTGAGCTAGGCTCCTCATTAGAACAGCCTCAACATCTCTTGTCTCTTATTTAGAATCTGGCTACAAAGCATGCAGTGATTATGGTTTTATTTTTAGCATTTGACCATCTGCACCCACCAATAAATAAGGTGCTACATGGATGGAAACCCCATGCAAGGAGTAGTCACTGACTCTGGCCTCAGTCCAAAGATTTATGGATGCAAATGGAGTCTTTAGCCTCTTAATCCAGGATGACCTTTCTGACCACCAATAAGAGTAAATTTTCTGACTTTGAAACATTGAGGGTTCTTTCACAGCAGGGGAAGAGAATGGCTCTTGCTTACATTTCTCTGGACTGAGGCAATTAAATCTAAATATTACATATGATATATAGTTTTAATTGTCCCACATGGCTTCACCCTGACAATACATCACAGCCAAAACAAATATCTTACAGTATTTCTAGAAAATGCTCAAGTTCAAAACATGCTCAAGTCAGTCCTGCAAAAGAAGCTGCAAGACTCACACAATTCCTCTTCTCACATTTTATATCCAAAGGAGGTGGAAAGATGCATGTGAGAAATCTCTATCTAGGATGGGGGTGGGGTGTTTGTGGGGGTATTTTTGTTTTTAATCGAATATTACATCTATTTTATTTTTATGATCTGCACTGAGCTGCAGAAAAGCAGCATAAAGCTTTTTTTTTTTTTAACTCTCCAAAAAACTTTGGACAAGACCCAAAAATATGGGGAAAGGAAGTATGAGTTATATGTGGGTATTACTGCTCTTTTGTATACTCAAGATATCCTGCAAACTTTGACATGTGCAGGATCCACTGAAATTGAATTCTGCAATTGTGGGTTGGCCAACAACTGTATGTCTCTACATGCCTTCAGCATTAATATGGTCATATTTTTGTGTCCACTTGGATTTTTGTTGACTTCAGGTTGTCCTTTTGTATTATACAAAGACTGTAACTACAAAGTCTGTAACTTCAATGTACAGACTGACAGGACATGCAAACGTATATTTCAACAGCAATTCTATATTCAACTGTAGACAGAATGAAGCAAATGAGAACATTTTGTAGCAGTCAAAATACACACAGTTGATTCCTTGCAGAATGCCAGTAAACATGTAGGGTTTTTCTTCCTAGCTCTTCTGCAACGTGACCTACACAGTTCTCATAATCTGTAATAACCCTGCATGATTATTACTGGCACCTAGATGGTCTCTTTTGAGCTTTTCTGCTGTATACATTTTAGGGGTAATAATTAAAATCATTGAGTTAATTATTTGAAGGTTAACGTGAAATTAAGAGGATGTAACTTTTTTATACAGAGTGTTCATTGGGGAAAATGGTTGAAGCTTCTGTTTAGACAGAACCATTAAACATACTCACGGATGCTTTTTAGCATCACTACAGGGGATCTCAAATAGTGAATGAGTGTACTTTCACACAAAAAAGATGAGCTGCTTTTATTAATCGAGAATTATTTCTATCCAACAAGGCAATAATATAAGCTATTTTAAATGATATTGATTCTCTGCAGACTAAGTTTCCATTCACATATGTGCCACTGTGCATATTAAATACATCAGGAACCAGGAGCCTAGACTCTTGTATAAGAGTCTTTGTACAAAGAGCCCCCACTTCATATTCTGGTTTATACATTCAGTGTAGGTGGGTGCATGGAACCAAAGTTTGCTGCTTCCTTGAAACCACCACATGGCTAATTCATGTGCCACAGTGTGTGTGAATTTCTCCCAATGCCAGAAAAATGCAAAAAAAAAAAAAAGGGGGGGGGGTTTCCTGACAAAATAAACAGACCTTTAACTAGGTTGATGGTGCTACCCTTGCTCCATTTAATATCACCCATGTCCAACTTACAGCACTAATGTGTGAGAAATGAATAGAGAAAAGGAGCAATAGGATAGCAAGAGAGGTGACATGCCAATGCTCAATGTGCCTTCAGCAAAAGTGACCTTCAGTCTTGTTTAAGATTGATTTCCTTTATTATGTGCCTTCTGGTAAGCCCCTGTCCTTATTGTGATGGCAGATTTATTGGGATTATTTAATCTTGGTGGGGCTGGCAGCAGCATTCTAGCCAGTGGCTGTAGTGCACCATCTCCACCCCAAAATGCCATGTGTAGTGTTGTGCTTGCTGGTTGGGCCTAATCCTCCTTAGGAGGTCAGGGCAGGCATCAGCTGTGGCTCCTCCTTAGACTCTGGGCCATTGGCAGCTATACAAGCAAACCTTGTGCTGACCCTGGCCCTTCCCCTTCTTCATCTCTATCTGCACAAGCTGGAAAAAAAGTAAATGTGAGAAAGGTTGTGGTTCTGTTTGCATATTGTATTGCATTGCATGTTGGACTCCTTCAGACATCCTAATTCTATAGAAATTTTACTGTGTAATGACTAGAAAAATAATTGGAAGGGGGAGGGAAATTCACTCTGAAAGCACTATTTACATAATTTCAGTAATATATAGCCACAACATTAAGTCCAAACAGCAGGGGCATAGTGACTATTGAACAAGGGGGACAATTGTACCAAGGTCTGGAGATTCTGGGCCCCCTAATGCTCCCCCCGGCCAGGGTGCCCCCTTGTTCTCTCCCACACCCAGCCAGTGAGTAAAGCACTTGCAAGCTGGGAGTGCTAGGCATGCCCTCTCCTCTCCAGCCTTTGTATCCAGCCAGTGTTTCAATGAAACACTGGCTGGGGAGAGAATCAATGAATCAATGAAACACTGGCTGGGGAGAGATGAACTCCCCCCTCCCGGGCATTGGCCCCTCCCCTGCATCTGACATCAGACCAGGGAAAGGAACTTCCTTTCAGTCATTCTACCAATCGCTGACAGGAGAAATGAAACTCTGTTGGGCCTATGAGAGCCCTATACTCAGCACTTGCTCCACCCCCTTGTGTCTGATGGTAGCTGCAGGGGGCATGGCTGGGGCACACATGTGGTTAACACATGCAAACAGGTGCTCTTTTCCCTGGACTTCTGGGCTGAAGTCCAGGGCCTCTCCACAGCCCCTGGGGGCCGCCAAATCCTCTTTCGTCTGTCCTGGATAGTGTGGTCACCCAGCCTAGCATAATGATGCTTAATTTGTAGGTGAGGGAGCCCTCCAAAGGCTTTTAGGTCCAGGCTTCAAAATTACCTAGGTGCACCTCTGCATGCAAAGCAACACCCAGGGGGCGGGGGAACCGCTAGTCGGACTTTGTATCTCGGCCCCCACCAAGCTCCCTACACCTCTGCCAAACAATTTGTTTTTGATTAACAAAGGAGTTCACAAGAACACATACTTAAGTCAGTGTCCATCTTGTGGTTCACAGCTCACAAACTGAAGAGTAAAAAACTGAAGAGTAAAAAACTGCTCAGCCCACCAGACAAAGAAAAACCCAGTGGGCATACTCAACAACCTAAGTAAGTTAGACAACTAACAGTCTAGAAGCAAGACTCCTCAACTACAAAAAACCTTCTATAGTTTCCATGAATGTCAACAGATCTGCATAAGTAGACATGCTGGTGGACTTCAATATTGTGTATGACTTTTCTGTCGATGTTCCATGTATTATATTGTCTAGTTCTTATGATCTCTATAGATATATTTCCATTTTACAAATATTTGGTCCACTGACCACATTCAGAGGGGAAAATGTGCATTACATAATGCCTTGGGGTGGGGTGGAGGAATTTCTTTCAATTCCTATTTAAATTTTGCCATGGTAACAAAATGTGCAATTGGTATTCAGCTTCCCCTTAAAAATAAGCCTATATATAGTCATTTGATATACTAGACAGATAGTTTCATAATTCTTCCTTTTGGCTTCTGATAAATTTAGGTTGCTTATGTTTTAAACTGTATACTTTCTTCCTCTGCTACTCCCTTCCCATTATTTGCATCTAATTTTAGTGTATAGTTAATGCACAAATCTAACTGTCCTTCAGTGATGATGAGTACTGTTTGCAAACTCAAACCTTTTCCAAGGCAGTCTTTCTCCAAAAGGAATAAACAATTATATTTTGATGTGTCATGGCCAATGGGAAAAGTTTAATCCTATCTGAGTAAGTCTTTACTGTAGCTCATTTACAGACAAGTCTCTCTTACATTTCTCCCTTCCTGTGCATTATAATTCCCTAAGATTCTGGAGTGAAGATTGTTTTATTGGGTTAGTCCTTACTTGACCTCTATAAATTCAATTTTCCTTCTCTCTAAATTAAATATACTTGCAAAATATCTCTTGCAAAAATCAAGAGATTTTTCCTGTAGCTCATTTTCATGGCACAATACTGTTGAAAGTATATTTAATTTAGATTTATGGAGCTGGATATTAACCGGCTTGTAGATTGCTCCTAAAGCATTCAAAATGTGAGGAATTTGGAGTGAGCCTTATTAGCCTCTCTGAATTGTGGGGAAAGGGGTCAAATATGGTGCAATGCTATGTAAATTATGTTAGGAAAATCAAGTACAGCAGTGGATTACTTTTATAGTCGATCACTGCCTTGAGTCACAATTGCCTTATTTATCTTTCTGCATGAAAGAGTTGAGGTTAGATGTTAAAACCTTAATACATATCTTGAAGAATGAATTCAAAAAGCTTTAGACAAATTGAAGGGTTTCTAATGCATCTCTGATGTCAAAACTCAGTACTTACACAAAAGCTAAACAAGGATTTCAAACTGGTGTCTTTAATAAGGCTGCCAAGTAAACATGCAAATAATTGTGCTGTATACTACATACAGACTATGGCTGGGTCCAAACCAGCCAAAGGTTGTAGTCAAGAGCCTGCCAAAGACTATAGTCAAGAACCAGGTCAGAACTAGCCACGGCTGTCTTCAAGAACCACGGTACTATGATTTCTGGCTATATGAAGAAGCATGGAGATCCATGATTTAATATTTTGGATTGTTCCAATTCCAATAAGTTAATAAACTGCAAGTCCCTGAGTTTTTACATAACTTGGAAGATATGTTCTTCCATAAACTGTTCTTGAATGACATGGTTTATTCTTAAAGTGAAAGCAAAAACTCATGCATGAAAAGGGAAGGGAAAGGAAAGGAAAGGAAAGGAAAGGAAAGGGCGAGTGCACAAGCCTGTGGCACTACAAGGCTAATTCTTATACCATAATTCCAGTTATGTCTGAATTTGGCCAATAGGTCACTGCAGAACTGACATGAACAGAAGGACAATATAACAGAACTCATTCCTTTTAAAAACATATGAGAAGGGAGATTCCAGAAACTTGATCAAAACAAATATCCCTTTAAAAACAAAAACAATAAGGTTGTTCTCATGACCATAATGGGTGGGGACGGTGGGCAGGGGAAGGCAAGATTGAGCCTACCTTCCCCCCAGACGAGCAAGGAGCTTCTCTCTGGACCACTGGTACATGCACACGTGATCCCTGCTGCTCCCAGCAGTGTGGATTGCTGGAGGCCAGGAAAACTGGTCCTGGTCTCCAGGAATCCCATAATACACTGTGCAACTAGCATGGCATATTGGTGGCTTCCCCCATGAGTCAGGCACTTTAGGCGCCCAACTCTGTGTGTACTAGGTCTGCGTGCAGCCCAAGTACACACACAACCCCGAATCTGGGGTTGAGGGTGCGCTTGCATCCTCTAACCCCAGTTAAGGGCCAGGGTTAAAAGTCAGACTAGCAGGGATGGAAGCGCTGGGATTGGGAATGATCCCGGCACTCCAAGGCTGGGCTTTCCAAGCCTAGGTTGGGCTGCTCATGTGAATAGCCTAATTTCTTATTTATTTACTCTAGAGGCCATTATTTGCTGAATATGAAGCAACAAACAAAAGGAATAAATGGTGAAGTGGACCCAGCATTGATCAGTGAACCCAGCATAGATCAGAAAAGAGCTCTGGTCTTCATTAAGGCCAAACCTATTAAGTGTGAGAAGGATGGGACGCAGTGGCGCTCTGTGGACCAGACTTCCAGGACTAAGTCCCTGAGCACCAGGATAGGGCCTCAAAATGTCCTGGGGGGCCTCCCAGCAACCTACTGCCATGCCCACGCCCACCGTGCTGATCTTGGGGTGGGGACTGAGAGCTGAGCACCAAGCAGGCCACTGTGGCAGTGATTACTAAGCCATAGGTCCCAGGCTGGACCTGGATAGGCCTGTTGGAGGCCTGAGCAGGCGAGGGTCGCCAAGTCCGTGACATCACAGGCTTGCAACAATTGTGAGTTGCACTGCGCAGGTGCACAGAAATTGCTCACCTGCTCAGGCCTCCAGCAGGCCCGGCCAGGCCCAGCCTGGGACCAATGGCTTAGCAGCCACTGGCAGCACCACTGTCAATGACCCAGTTGCTGCTTGGCTCTCACCCCCCCCCCTTCAGCTGCACAGGGAACTTGCAAAATCAGATCAACACGGTAGGGATGGGCACTTTGGTGGGCTTCAGGGAGCCCCCCAGGATATTTGGAGGAGGCCCCAAGATCAGGAGAGTGGAGGGCACAGCAGGCATGCCACATGAAGTGCAAGTCAGTTCAGAATTTTTTTCTTAAAAAAAAAAAAAGTTTCAAGCTTTCCCTAAAGGTGGGGCTTGAGGGGTGGCAGTGGGTGGTGGTGGGCAGCTCCAAAGCCCTTTTGGTCTGGGCTGCAACATTGCCTAGATGTACTATTGAAGGGACAGGAAGGTGACCAGTATCTATCTATCTATCTATCTATCTATCTATCTATCTATCTATCTATCTATCTATCTATCTACAATTTTCGAAGGCATACCCATGGCTAATCCCGTGTATGACAGCTCTCATGAGAGTTCGTGAGCAGAAGCACCGTGGTGATTGGGCAGTGGAGATTCCACATGCAGATAGGGAGGAAAAGCCTGTGAGAGCAGAAGGACCATGGTGATTGGGCAATGGGTATTCCATATGCAGATAGGGAGGAGGGGCCTGTGATGGTTAAGGTCGGTTGAAATGGAACTGTTACTGGTCAGAAGATGTTCTTGATCGTAGAGGAGAGGAATCTATATATACATAAAAGCACAGTGGGCAGGGGTCTTAGAGGGGTCGTGAGGGAGGAAAGAGCCCCTTCAGGAGAAGGAGGCTGCCGTTGTGTGAATTAGATGAGGAAACAAGATGAACAAGATCTGTTAACTCAGGAAGGAAGGGAGGGAGAAACAGAGAGAGAAGGGAGGGGAAGAAAGACAGAGGGGAAGAGCAAGTGGAGGAGAGAGAAAGAGAGAAAAAGAAGGGAGGGGAAGAGAGAAAGAAGGAAGGGTAAGGGACAGGCCCAAGCCTGTCAGTGGCCTGAGGGGAATGAGTGGTCATGGCGGTGTCTATTGGCAGCAAGGAAGGGCCCAGTCAACCACTGCTGCTGTTTGGGGCTACCAAGACCATTGGCAGAGGGAGGAGGACAGGCAAGAGACGGCCTGGGCCTGTCAGTGGCCTGAGGGGAATGAGCAGCTATGGTGGTGGAGGCAGCGAGTAAGGGCCTGGTCAACTGCTGCTGCTGTTGATGATCCTGTGGGGAGGAGCAGGAGTGAGACTCGGGTGAGGAGGTCTCTGGGGAAAGGGAGTTGCAGCTTGTCCAACAGGTGCCAGCAAGGCTGTAGCCGCGACCAAAATAAAGGAGTAACCAAGAGGGGTGAGGTGGATGGAAGCAACGGGATGGAGGAGGAGCAGGAGTGTGGCTCAGGTGAAGGTGGAGAGATCTCTGAGGTTAGGGGGGGCTATGGCAGGGGGTGTGGGGAGCAATCAGGTACTAGGGCACAGATGTTCTACGCAGGTTAAGCTAGTTATATCTGTATTATAGATAATTCTATACACAGGAGACAAAAAACCTTGGTGGTTTCTTGACTACTGTCTTTGGTGAGGAAATTCTGGGCTATCTGAAAGTCAAGAAATCATCAATCTTTCTTTCGGCTATCTGGAAGATTACTTCCAGATGTCATGTTTCAGCTGTCATGGGGATGTGCCAATAGCCATAATTACCTTATTTGGCGTAGGAGTTTGCAGCATTTGTATTTAACACCAGAGGCATCAGGAAGGAAGGAAGTCTATTTTGCCTAGCTAAAGAGATCATGAAAACAGGCTAGGAGCAACTAGAATATTCTATAATAAAAGCTTTGAATGCAAACAACTTACTGGCTGTTTTGGCTAGAAGTTCCTAATGCTTTTTCAGTCAAAATAAGGTGCTTCTTATCCCTGCCATCACCAAGGCTTTGGAGTGTCATTGGGCATGCCTCCTGGTCTGTGGAACCTGAAAATTCCTAATTTGGGATGTTTGCTTATTCCTGTTTGAGCTGAGACTTCATGTTCAGCACTTGACCAAAAAATGGAAGAACTTGTAACAATCAAATGTAACCAGACTTATGAAGTCAATTTGGAACTTGGGGGGCGGGGGGCGGATATGTTGAGAGGTTGTGTTTTTTTTTTTAACTGAGAGTTCTCTAAAAATATTTTTAATTGGTGAGCAGTTTCTGAATTCAACTGAGGGTAATTAACAATTTATATCTACTATTTTCCTAAACTTGCACCCTTAAATGTCAGAAAACACATATCTTGGTAATGTACAGATAGCCTTCATATCAAAGTGTAATATTTGCTTCCTTCTGTTTGTATGGAGCAAATTAGTTAAAAATTCCAATATTCCTATAAACTCAACTATTCTAATTATTGAAAAGTGGTGCAGAGTGATATGATAAAATTATACTATTATCAGCAATCATTGATAAGAAAGAAGCAATAAATGTGATAGGTTACAGTGTGGGAAACGGAACGTTGGTTACTCACTTTGAAGGCTCCTTCTTGCTGCGGGGTCCAAGGGTGTCTCACATGTGGGTTATTTTATTCTTGACCCACGTGACTCCAAGGCAGGACTATGATAATTAGCTTAGCTTTAAGTTCAGGAGGAGCAAGCCACTCCTCAGTTCTTTTAGTACCAGATGAAAACAGGAACCTGGTAAAAAACTAGGGCTGTTGACGCAATTGTGCGTTTTAGGGCCCCCTCCATACATTTGTCTGCCTTAAAGGTGGATTCCCCTCTCTGGACAGTACCAAATTAGAATTAGTTGTACCACTGGTGCCCCTGTAGGTGGCATAGAGAATATTTCGCTGCCCTCTTGTTGTAAGGAGCAAGCTTATTAGCCACAGCAGTAGCCCTCTTGAGTGGCACGGACAAAGACCATTCAGATTTGTCCGCTTCCACGAACTGTTTAGGGACTGGAAGGGCTATGCTAAACTACTAGAACCTGGGAAGGGCAGTGTGCTGTTTGCCCACTGATCAGGCTTCCTGAGAGGCTGTAGGAGCTGGGCTCAAGGCATGCACAGTTTTGACCATAAGTGGGGCCAGATCCACTGCCTGGAAATCCTTGGGGAGCCTCAGGTGAGTCTGGCTCTTGGGCCTCAGGCCAGTCGCCCTTGGACCTACATTGGTCTAGATCCTTCTGGCCCATCAGTAGAGTCGGTGAGTGGAGCTCTTTAAAGGAGCTAGAAGGCCATTGGGGGAGGGGCCTTGTAGGGTTCCATTGGCCAAGTTCCCCATCACTATGAGGGGTAACCCTGGGGTCTGGGGACCCATGATCAGATATATCGGAGGAATGAACGCTGAGTTCCCTCTGTCTAGATCTGGGTCTAGCCTTTTGGATCTTTTACCATGTCTCCTCTTACTCTTCAATTTCTTAGGGGCTGGAGTCTCAGAGGGAGAGGAGGCCGTACTGTAAGAGGAAGGGGGAAACCCACTTGGTCTGCTTCCATTTTTTGTTTGTTTGAAAATCATCATCATTATTATTGTTATATTAAATTTCAAAAGCAGCATATCTTCCAAGATTCTGCCTATAATCCTCAGTCCACACACCCCAGGCATGTAGCATATCCCTAGGAACATCAATGAGGCCTGGGCTACCGGGTATTTTTGGGTCAGACTAGATGACCCTATGGAACCCACAGTCGGGAGGACAGACTATTGTAAAGACCCAGCATGAGCCGAGCTCACCAGTTCCTCCAGTGCCATCGAGGTTGAACGCCTGGTCAGCACCGTACGTGTCCACACGTTCACCATAGCCGACCCAGATCCGGCTGCTGGCATTTTCTTGTGGGCCCTAGAGCCCAAGGCTGCCATTGCTGGCAGCAGCAAATCTGCCTGGCCCTCCGCGCACCCCAGGTGGCTGCGCTGGGTGAGCGGGGGTTGCGGGTACTGCACACTCAGCAGCCACCCCAGGTTCAATCACTGGCGCTTGCTTATGGGCCTTAGAGCCTGAGGCTGCCACTGCCAGCGGGGTGTGTGTATCTGCCTGGATTTCCATGCACCCTGGTTGGCTGTGAAGGCGAGCGGGGGTTGCGGAAAAGTTTCAGCTGCTTTCTTGGCAAGAGGGGTCGGGGAATACAGAGGCCCGGTCCGCTTCCCCGCTAGGGATGTGCACGGAACCATGGAGGCGTGTTCCGGCACTTGGGGGAATGTGGCTTTAAGAGTGGGGGGTAGTACTTACCCGCCCCCACCACTCTTCCCCCTCTGGCGCTGGACTTGGTTAAAATATTTTTGGGGCGACAGAGTTCCTCCCTGCCGCCCCTGCCTCCGTCGTTACCTAAAACGGCTGAAAGAGTTCCCAAAGTTCCAAGAAGTAGAAGCTGGCAGCGGGTGCATGCGCCTGCCACGGGGCGGGCGCCCATCACCGGCATTGACGGTGTGCATGCCGGCGGCAGCCACGGGTGCATGCGCGCCACGTGCATGCGCCCACCGCCAACTTCTACTTCTTGGAACTTTGGGAGCACTTTCAGCCGTTTCAGGCAACGACGGGGGCAGGGATGGCAGGGACGAACTCTGCTGCCCCAAAAATGTTTTAACCAAGTCCAGCCCCGGAGGGGGAAGAGTGGCGGGGGCGGGTAAGTATTACCCCCCTGCTCTTAAAGCCACACTCCCCCAAGTGCCAGACCGCCGGACCAGCTATATTCCGGACCGGTCCGGAGGCCTTTTGCATGGCTCTGGATCGGTCCGTGCACACTCCTATTCCCTGCCTGATGGCTGAGGCCTTTTCTGTTCCAGGATGCCACCGAACAGCTGACCTGCGGCGTCCACGTGCTCCGGAGGCTATAGGCTTTGTGAAATGCTCGCCCGCAAACACGGGCTCAGCGGTGGTGCAGCGGGTGGCAAGGAGCAGGCCAGCCATCCAAATTTTAGACCCCCCTCAGAATCCATACGTGTAGTACTCGGGGGGGGGTGTCTTTCCATAAAATTATGCAACCCCAAAGCAGGTTAAAATGGAGGAGGGAGGGAGAAAACAACCAAAAATGAAAGTGAAACTAAAAGTGGTAGAGCACTGAGAGGAGCTGTCTGGAGCCTTCGCAGGACTAAAAAGGACTTAGGAGGGGCTTGCTCCTCCTGAACTTAAAGCTAAGCTAATTATCATAGTCCAGCCTTGGAGTCACATAGGCCAAGATAACCCACATGTGAGACGCCCTTGGACCCAGAGCAGCAGAGAACGTATGACTTTCTGGAATAAAAATGCCCCAAAGAAATTGTCATACAAGTTTAGAATGAAGTCTGAAAAAGACAGGGATGGGTATGAAATTCATTGTGTAAAAACAGAACATGATTAGGATAGCTTTCTATTCTTTTTTGGTGCTTTGATGTCAAAGATACTCTTTTTCTATGAATTTAAGAATAGAAACAACCTAGGATTAAATATTGCATGAAATCGAAATCATTCATGATTAATGCAATTAATATTGCACTGTTTGTACTTTTTAGCATAGTACTTGGTTTCTTTATGAAGTATTTGAGTTTGTGTCATGGTACCAGCTGCCCTGCCCATGATCATCAAAGACAGCTTCTAGGCAAGTTGCCATACTATATTGCACTGAAAAAGATAACAAGGGCATAGCCTTGTATTTACATGTCTTGCCCTTGTAGCAGCTGTCTGTGTGGAACCTACATTAATGCAATTCTTGCACATCATATCAAATTCTAATGTTACAGTACAAAAAAGCACAGCTCTTTTCTCTTCTCATCCATCCCTGCTCAAATACTTCTTTTTGATGGGGATAGCTATTCCACAGATTCCATTGCATTCTCATATACTGCTCTAAATTTTGCTGTTCTGTCGTTAACATAGAACTTCTAACAGGTTTGACAATACCTCCTTGTAGCAACTTTGCAGCTATTCTAAGTGCGACTTCCCCTGTTATTCAACAGAACAGAGCTGAATGAGGAAGCTACACCATGATACTAATCCTGTCCTTTGAGAACAGGTCCATTTTTTTTTTAACACTCCTGCACTTTACATTATTCATAAAGGTATTTATGCAGACATGATAAATAGGATAATTTACCTCAAAAATGAAAAACAATGGTTCTAAGACCCAGTGAAAAATGAAGAAATAAAACAGTTGCCTGTTTAAAAACACTTCACCATCTTTCTGCCACAATGTGATTATACGGAAAGAAAGTTCTTTTATGTTGTGTAATAGGAAGACAATATACATGCTTAATGAGACAGAAGTGGGTTTTTCAGAATAAATGCCTTTGTTCAGCAAAACGTTAAGAACATTGCTTCACACATTTAAAAAAAAAAACCCTAAGTCATTTCTCTTTGGCTTTTAGTTGAATAATTAATTGAATTGTATTGTTTTAGGATCAAAGGGCCTCAAAGGGCAACAATGCACCACTAGGACTAACCCCTAGACCAATACAGGATCGTTTAAACTTCGGTTCCCGAACTGACCGACTTACATTTCCATTGTAAGGTGATTTAACTGAATAGGATGGCAACTGAGTCCCATAAACTGCTTCAGCCATCACTGTGCTGAAAGTAGTCTTATGTTATGTGGCAGCTAAATGAGCATGCTGTGACAAGTGGGACAGAATAACCAAGGATGACATTGATTATTTGGCTCCACAAATATTTCTTAGGATGCCATTACCAGAATGGCAGCAGGCACTATCTCAGTACTGCACATACATTTCAACACTCTACAGATGATAACAGAGACCCATTTGTACACTTAGGACACCTCTATTCTCACACCAAAGATCACTTCTTGAGCCCCACTACCACTGCCCATGACACTGGCTGACAACCAGACAAATTTATTGAATAGTACTCAGGAATTTCTGTACCGGACTACTTAACTCAACTCCAAAGTAACTTAGTCTGGTTATCAGCCACTGTTTACACATTGCTGAAGGCCATATGCAACAGGGCATTATTCACTGACTAGCCTGCAATAGTTTACATTGCACTGGCTTCTAAGAAGCATGGCGTGTTAATAAGTTGACCATGTCAGTTTTCTTTTTAAACCTCAAGAACATTTAATAGGAGGTTTAATTTCATCATGAACCAGATTGTATTTCTTATCGAGCAACAAAAATTCAAAAACATTTAGCAATATTTATTATCTGAATGTGGAATTATAGACATGGGATGGAAAGGAACTAGTGCACTTTAATGTGCATGCCAATTTTTGACAGCAGACTCCCCACAACAGCAAAACAGATTTAATTGGCACAGGTACTAGAAAATAAGGGACTCTTCTTTGTAAATAGGGTCCAGTTGAAATATATAGCCTTGGCACTATGGTTGGAATAAAGTCCCTCCCAACATAAGCAGAGGGAACCAGTTGTGACTGTATTTGAATATGGGGCTGTTTAACCTGATCCTGTCAGGTACTGTACTAGAAAATCAGGCATTTTCCAGAAATGCATCATTCTATGCATTCTGAACAGGACAAATTATTTTTTGCCTAAAATGTTTAAGGATCATATTGAATTAAATTGCAATTGCAATGTACAACAAAAGTTTTACTTCAGTTTGGCCTACCCAATTCAAATGTTGCTTAAAAAACACACAACTTCTCTGTCCTCTGTGCAACTTGTAATGTAGACAGACACAAAAGCATTGGGAAGTGACAGACGTCCCACACACTTGATAAAAGAATCCAAACATTTTTTTCCCATTGTCAATCTCTATTTATAGAAAGAAGCACTTTTCCTGGCATTTTAAAGGCTGAAATAAAATAAAAAGAATGAAAACATATTTTTAAAACAGGTAAATGCTCTCATTGGGGTATCTCAGACTGTGGTTAAATTGAGACTTAGTAGAACAATGTTAAGTTGGGCACAATGGACATACAAAACTTTCAGACAACAATTTAGGCTTTCTTAAATGGGCTACTGCTAATCATTAAGGGTTGTGCCAATATGTAAGGTTCACACTGAATATGGGTACATTTAAAATCAGTATTGGGTTTTTTCCCCATTTCTGATAATTTACTGGTTGCAAGTTACAAAAAGATAGTTGAGGTTCTTATATTCTTTTCCTTTCTCTTTCTTTTCTTTCTTTCTTTCTTTCTTTAATTAGAGGCCATTACTATTTTTGCCTCCATTTCATTAAACCGTCTGAATTGGTTGACTTTGATCAGAAAGCAATTCTCCAGTCTGGGTGCTGCTTCAGACATCAATAATTCCAATTAAGCCAATATAGAGATATGACTACATCATTTTGCTAAGCAATTTAAAAAGGCACAACTGAAATAAGTGGAAAACCCTGGAAGAGAAGCCAAGGGACTTGTCAAGTGTTAATAAAAATGTTTTTAATCATATGGTACATTTGTCCAAAGAAGGAAACGTATTTCATAAGGATTAATTTTAGGTCATACCTAAATTTTAGGTCATACCTAATATCATTGTGCAGGAGGTGAAAAGATGCAACTAAGTTTTATTCATCTTGTTGGCAAAACCCATTTTGAAAACAATGCGTCCAGGTTCAGCCACTTCAATTTAAAAAATCACCTCAGTTATTATATTTTGCTCAAACTGAGGCCTGATTCGCACATAAATGAACACCACTAAAGTTCCTACTGCGCCTATGTTACCAGACCCACTCACTTCACTATTTTGGGATGCTTCAGTGTACTTCCTCAACAAAAGCCTCAGTCACCTTCTCTCTATATATTTGCTTGAAGGAGAAATGTTGGCTGCATTCCAGGTAAAAGGTCATTCTGGCAAAGTGTTTTCCTAAAAGGCAATATTCAGGTTCATTTGCAAAAGACCTGTAGCAAGCCAAAGGAAATGCCCCTGGCTGATTGCATTGTGGCACAAACAGGGCGCTTTCCAGACTAGCTGCTCATCAGCAGCAAAATGCCTCCATTTGGGCAAGTCTTATTTGGAATGTAAACAGCAGGGGGAGCAGTCTCGCAGCAACTAACAACCTGAAAAAACAGCAACATTTTCGCAGCGATTAAATTGACAACAAGGCATTGGAAATGTGAATGGCACCCTGCTGTCCACGTAGGGACTGTGGTGTCACAATGCAGGAAGTGTGGAAGCACACTTCCAAGATACATCCTGACCTCGTTTTAGGGTCTAGTCTGGAAAGCGCCCAGGAGAAATGCAGAACAGACCCACCTCAGAGTTGCAAAAAGGAACAAAGGAGAAAGGAAAGTAAGCTTGCTTTCTTTGAGTATGAGAAGAGTCTTCAGGCTAATTCAAACTCCCCAGAGACAAGGATTTCCCACAGCTAGACTCAGGTAGCTATGAAAAAGGTAGCTCTTTCTCTGTTCTTACACCTTAAGCCTCTATCCCGCCTTCCTAGTATAGTAACTTGGTGACATGCCTATTTCATTTCCTGTATTCCTGTCATCCTTCAATAAAGCAACTCTTTGTTTTCAAAGTCATGTCTCCATCCTCTTTCTTTCCCAGGTCTCTATCTCTTTCCAGTGTGTCCATGTCGCAGCTGCCTGTTCCACATAGCTCTTAAGATATATTTATTGCTGTTCGTAGGTCTGCACCATGGAGGAGAGTTGGTCTTGTGGTAGCAAGCATGAATTGTCCCCTTGCGAAGCAGGGTCTGCCCTGATTGCATTTGAATGGGATATTACATGTGTGTGCACTGTGAGATATTCCCTTTTGGGGATGGAGCTGTTCTGCGAGGATGACCTGCATGCTTGCATGCTGAAGGTTCCAAGTTCCCTCCCTGGCATCCAAGATAGGGCTGAGAGAAATTCCTGCCTGCAGCCTTGGAGAAACTGCTTCCAGTCTGTGTAGACAATACTGAGCTAGACAGATCAATAGTATATGACAGCTTCCTATGATGCAAAGTTCTCCTACTTGAGCCAAAATGTAGTCACGGAGGCTGACATGCCTCCCACAGACCTCGTAATACCTGCTACTTGATTACTTACAGCCAACTGTATAATGTGTCCAAGGTGATAAAACACATTTGATTTTTTATCTGTAACATCTTGTCACATATGCAAATCATGTGTGAATTCACCTTGGTGAACTGGACTTATAATAGAAGTATTGATCTCTTTTTAAAGAGCTGTACATACACATACCTTATTTTATTGATGGATGGATGGATGGATTGTTAAATTTGTACACCACCTTTCATTAAAACAATTCCAAGGTGGTTTACACAAAAATTCAAAACAAGACTATAAAAATGGCACAATTAAAATATTAAGCTGAAATATAAAAACAAATACAAGCATAAAAACTGTATAAAATCCAAAGAAGCATCAGTAGAGACAATCATAAAAACCTGTGTAAAAAGCCAAGACTTGACATGCTTTCTAAAAACTGTGATGGAGACCAAGGAGCGAATAGCCAACAGCATTCCAGGGTCTGGGGGCAGCAACAGAGAAGACGCTGTCCTGCATGCATGACAACCGAGCCTCCCTCATTGTCGACACCCAGAGCAGAGCCCCCTCAGATGACCTCGTCATGTGGGCAGCAACCCTTGGGAGCAGGTGGTCCCTCAGGTATCCTGGGCCCAAACCATTAAGGACTTAAAGGTCAAAGCCAGCACCTTGAATTGGACCCAGAAACAGACTAGTAGCCAGTGCACCTCTTTCAAAATGGGTGTGATGTGATCCAAATGGGTAGCTCCAGATAAAACCTTAGCTGCCACATTTTGCACTAGCTGTAGTTTCCGGATATTCTTCAAGGGTAGCCCCACTTAGAGCGCTTTACAATAATCCAGCCATGATGTGACTAAGGCATGGGTAACTGTGGCCAGATCTGCCTTCTCAAGAAAGGGACGCAGCTGGTGCACTAGACGAAGCTGTTCAAAGGCATCCCTGGCCACTGCTTCCACCTGCACTCCCCTTGAAGGAGCAAGTACCAGTAAAATCTGGAAAGCAAGATGGCGTCTGGAATGAAAATGCCTGACTAAACCAACTGTCAGGGTTTTCAACAATCGTTTGGTCCTATCACCTCCCATCGGTCAGATGGAGGTCAGTATGTGTGCGTGGCTCGGTCCTCCTCCCAGAGGTGGGAATCTACTCTATCACCTTGCCCAAAAAGGGCAGGTTAGAGACAGGTCTATAGTAGTCTGGGATGGAGGAATCAAGCGAGAGTTTTTTTTTAAAAAAAAATAATGGTCTTACCATTGCCTCCTTGAGGCAGTCATCCTGTCCTCCCTTAATGAAGCATTAATAATCACCTCCAACCATCTGCCTGTACCCTCCCTGGCAGCTTTTATTAGCCATGAAGGGCAAGGCTCAAGAGCACACGATGTCGCCCGCACACTGTTGAGGATCTTATCCACATCCTCAGCCTCCACCAACTGAAAAGAATCCAACACAATAGGACCAGATGGCACCAGAGGCACGTCTGTAGGAACTGCCCAAACTGTGGAGTCCAAATCAGCAAGGATGCGAGCAACTTCATCGGCAAACTGATCACACAACAGGCTGTAGATTATTCCTCCTCCATTACCTGGGGGGATGTGTGGAGCAGCTGAGCTGTCGGTTCACCAGCAGAATCCCCAGCCTACCTCAGAGGCCCACCCTCAAGGACAAACACTCGAAATTCTGAGATTGCCTGACCGGGCAAGTGGAAATGGGGAGGGTCTCTCGATAGATGACTGCAATGCCCCCTCCCCGACCCTCCAGGCGGGGCTGCTGCACAATGAGGAAACCTGGAGGACAGAGCTGAGAGAGACCAAACCCACCCAGCTCACCCAACCAGTCTCCGTCACACATACCAGGTCAGCATGCTCATTTACAATCAAATCGTGGATGAGAGATGTTTTAGCACTGATTGAACTGGAATTCAACAGCAGCACCCTAATCCTTGAGGAAGTGTTCTCAGAGCTCCCTGGGGTCACAGGGTTGGGAGAAGAGCTGGAAAAAAGGAACAGACCTCAATTGCCTGGACCCTTTCCCCCCTTAATGTCCTGCCCAACCCCCACCACCATACCTCTCTCTGCCCACTACCTGTGATATTGCTGCCCCCACACCATCCACACTTTTCTGCTCTCCCAGACACAGCTCCTCTGTTTGATAAAAACCAGGTCCAGGACTCATGCAGTCAAACTCTCGTGCTGGCTGCTTGATGGAAAAATGAAAGGAAGGTCTTCTAAGGCCCCAGGCAGCTTGCCCCACAGCTGAGAGCCACAAGGACAAGAGCCCTTGTGCTCTTGCCCTTCGGCTCGTGCCAAGAGGCTCGCGCCCTTGGCCCAGCCTGCTCTTTGTAGCAGGAGCAGCAGACAGCCCCACACACGACACACCTGGAGCAAGGTGGGGAAGAGGCAAACACCAGAGTCAGTGCCCCGCCCAAGCTGTTCTCTCTTCCTTATGATCTATTTATAATGTGAACTTTACCAGACTGGGATCTGCTCCATTTCCTTCCAGGATATGTTTGCCCACAATGGAGATAGAGACTGCAAGTAAATATCCTTGCAAGCTATTTGATCATATTTTTCTTGTGATCCCCACTCTCACCGCTCTCCTCCTGCCACTCTGGCTTAGGTATGTGTCCGAACCGGTCCGGCGGCCATTCTGAAGAATGGCCGAACTGCCGGACCGGTTCGGCCCTGGCTGGTTCGGGTTCGGGTGGGGGGTATTGCTTTAAGGGCGGGGAGGGCTTACTTACCCCTCCCGCCTGTTTGCCCCCTCCAGCGCCCGTATTCAACAGAATAACGGGGCGCTGGAAACCAGCCGCCCCCACCGCCGCCCCCCCGCCGCGGGCAGATTTGGCCAGAAACTAAAGGTACAAATGCCGCCGCCATCGCCCGCCAGCCCTCCCTCCCTCCCAGCCGCCCACCCGCCCGCCCGAGTCCTCACCCGATCTCTTGGGAAAAAATGGGAGGAGCTAGCGAACAAAGCTCCTCTCGCTAGGAAGTCCTGTAGCATACTGAAGCTTTGCGCGTGCGCGCATGCGCGCACCACAAAGCACACCGATCGCCGGAGGCCCGGTCTATCCGCCGGGAAAAGGCCAGGTAGACCGGGCCTCCGATCGCCGGTCTACCCGTCCTTTTCCCGGCGGGTAGACCAGGCCTCCGGCGATCGGTGTGCTTTGTGGCGCGTGCATGCGCGCGCACAAAGCTTCTTCAGTATGCTACAGGACTTCTTAGCGAGAGGAGCTTTGTTCGCTAGCTCCTCTCGTTTTTTTCCAAGAGATCGGGTGAGGCCTCGGGCGGGCGGGTGGGAGGGAGGGCTGGCGGGCGACGGCGGCGGCATTTGTACCTTTAGTTTCTGGCCAAATCTGCCCGCGGCGGGGGACGGCGGCGGGGGGGCGGCTGGTTTCCAGCGCCCCATTATTCTGTGGAATACAGGCGCTGGAGGGCACAAAGAGGCGGGAGGGATAAGTAAGCCCTCCCCGCCCTTAAAGTAAGGCCCCCCTTCGGTGCCGGTCTGGACTGCTCTGGACCGTGCACATCCCTACTCTGGCTGCCTCACTCTGCCTTGTTTCTCCCACTGCTGCCAGGCAGATTACCAGCCCACATGTCTGAGATTACTGAAGCAATGGGTGAGAGGCAGAGCAAGGCAGCCAGGGCGAGAATGAGAATGCCCCACACCCTACCTGTATGGGCTTCTCCAGACACCTAAGACTCATTTACCACCCTATCCCTATGGACCACTCCTGTATCTTGTAGCGCAAGAGTGTGCAATATACTTCTGCTCATAAAGCATGTGGGATGTAGGGGACAGCCACATGACTATATACTGCTATTTAGTTTTTTAATTCATGTACATATATTTATGTTCATCTGCTGCTATCCCATCCTTTTAAATCAAAATTAGGGCTGTACCATTTAATTTGAATACACAGAGTAAATAATACTTTCTTTGTTCTTATCAGAACTAAGGCTAGGCTGCAATGTTCTCAAATGAGGACTTTTGGCTCAAAGATTTAACTCAAAGAGAGTGGAGGACAAAAAAGGAGTCTGGAATGAAACCTACCTCATCTTATTTTGCACTACTGCTGCTGTTTCACAGAAGTGGCAGCAGTGCTCTTTCTAGAAAATGCCATTTGTTCTCTCCAAGCGATGCTACATCATCACATAGTGTCATTCCGAAGTGAGTCCTAGGGCAGAAATAGCATCTCCACTGGTGGCTGCCAGTTTTTCACAGAACTTCAAATGACATTACATTATGATGTAGCATTTGGAAGAAAACAAAATGGCAGCTGCCAGAAGAAATACTACAGCCACCAATGGTGAGTTTCATGCCAAAATCCCCAGTTTTTGCTATTTGGAAATGGCATAATGAAAGGCAGTCAGCTCGTATATGAATCTCAGCATCTGTTAAGTAGGCCACATCTTTGATTATCTTATATTACATGTAATGCTGTAATCTTTAGCTGAAATACATTTTTAAAAGTAGGACATACAATGCCTATTCAATAGCATTTGAATTATGATATAACAGATTTCAGTGACTTACATGATAAGCAGCATTATGGAGCTGTAAAGTTGCAAACTGTGGCTGCTGTGCCCTCAGCAACAAGCCTTGATGCTCTTCAGAAGCAGTGGTTTTTAAAGCAGTGTCACCACATTTATTCCAATAGTAGTGAAAAACTGTTTTAAATGATTTTAATTGTAAACCGCCCAGAGACCTAAGTTTGGGGCAGTATAGAAATATTCCTAATTAATTAAGAAAACTACTGTAACACTGATTGTGAAACCACTGCTTCTGAATTAGGGATGTGCGGAACGTTTCAAGCTCAAAACATTCTGACTTGAAATGGGCCGTTTCAGGTGTTTCAAACTTTAAACAGAACACCCTTCAAATGAAGGGCCTGTTTCAAGCTTGGAACAGAACGACCTCGTTCTGAGTCTGAATGTTTTGAATGTTCTGAGTGCCATTTTGGTGGACTTCCGATCTCCTTACTATGTGGTTGGCTTGTTAGCATACAAATCAACTTGGCATGATAACAAACCAACCAAGATGCAAGGAGATCACTAGCCAATTCGAAGCCAGTGCCAAAACCAGCGTGGTGTAGTGCTTAGAGTGCTGGACTAGGACTGTGGAACCCTGAGTTCAAATCCCCATTCAGCCATGATACTTGCTGGGTGACTCTGGGCCAGTCACTTCTCTCTCAGCCTAACCTACTTCATCAGGGCTGTTGTGAGGAGAAACTTAAGTATGTAGTACACCATTCTGGGCTCCTTGGAGGAAGAGCGGGATATAAATGTTAATAATAATAATAATAATAATAATAATAATAATAATAATAATAATAAGCACCCTGGGTGCAGTTCCAAAAGACCTTGAAGAGCACCTCAACACCATAGGGGCCACAGGAATCACCATCAGCCAATTACAAAAAGCAACTTTACTGGGAACAGCCTATATTCTGCAACGATATCTATTATAATAATAATAACAGCAACAACATTGATAATAAAATTCAGCCATCCCAGGTCTTTGGGAAGGACTCAATGTCTGGATAAAACAAACCAGTCAATAACACCTGTCTGACTGTGTAAACAATAATAATACCAGTCAGAAAGGAGAAAACACACCTCCAAAATGGTGCTTGGATCACTCGAAACATTCCAAGCTCATTCTGTTGGAACAACTGGCTCTTCTGGTCATTCTGACGGAACATTCCAGGCTTGCCTCAGAGTTTTCAGCACCCCTGAGGCGCAACATTATAGGTCTGTAATGCATCATGTGGGCCAGTGAATTCATAATATATAATACAAACTGCTGTGTTTCTTTCCTAATCAATATAGTCACATTAAATATTCAATGGGTAAAACTAATAGTCATTGGATTGTATCCTAAGGCTAGATACCACCCGAGAGAGGCAGTTCTGCAAACAGAAAAACCTAAGGGAGAGGGGTGGTTTTCACTGATTTCCCATCTCTACATAGCTTCCTGTGCCACACGAGAATCTCCTCTTGGGAACAAATGGCATGTGGCACAGTGCGTAGACTGAAGATCAGAAGTAGGGGAGATCAGCCAAAATTGGCCCCCTTGGATAAAATGAATGTTTTCTATCTGTGGGATGACATCTTAAGGTACAATCCATTGTGGATAGCTGAAGTTATGGAGTTCTGCTCTGCTCCTTCATGGCAGAAAAGTTCCTGAAAGTGGTGCTGGGGGATGTCTAGTCAATACCATGGCTTTTGATCCATGGTGAGGATTCTACTTTGCCCTCATGTGTGGCCTCATGTCATCACCCGGACATGCAGGGTTCCACTGCGCAGGTGCGGCAGCTTCCCAAATGGCCACCGTGCTGGAAAATAGGCCCGGAAATAGATGAAGATGCCCCAATTGGGCGATTTTTACAAAAAGGAAGGCCGGCAGGAGAAGGGGGAACCTCCGTGGACCCCTTCCCCACCACCTTGAAGAAGCCCCCTGGAGGAGGTGAGTTAAAAAAAGGACACTCCCCCCCAAAAAAAGTTTGACAAACCCCCAAACTCTGTGTGTGTGTGTGTGTGTGTGTGTGTGTGGTCTGGGGTCGAGCCGAACCGGGGCTTGTTCGGATCGACCCCAAACCTTCGAACTGAACCAGTTCGGATTAGAACCTGTTTGCACACCTCTGCTTGTAAGTCATGAAAAGCAACAGGCACAAGGAAGAACTACCTGGTTGTGATAAGCCAATCATGAAGAAGAATAAAACAGATTTCTAAATTTCTTTTGCGCTTGATTTGGTCTTTCACTCTCATCAGGGTGGTATTCTGTGGGTGGGGAATCCTGTGATTTCCCCACAGTCATGGTCGGACCACTATCTGGTTACGGTTGGACTCACAATCACTTCCCACCTTCGCAGGGGCAAGGGACCTATTAGGATGGTCTGCCCAAGAAGGTTATTGGATCCAAAAGGATTTCAAGAAACCTTGGAGGGATTTAGTGTTGGCTTTGCCGGCAATCCTGTTGATGCCCTGGTGGAGAATTGGAACAGCAAACTCACCAGGGCAGCAATAATTAAGAGGGTGGTGGCCTGCTAGCTCGACAGTCTTGGAGGAAACTGATTATCTAGACCCATTTCAAACTGGCTTTTGGGCTGGCTATGGGGTGGAGACTGCCTTGGTCGGCCTGATGGATTATCTGCAATTGGCAATTGACAGAGGAAGTGTGACTCTGTTGGTCCTTTTGGACCTCTTGGCAGCTTTCTTGGCAGCTTACTATGGTACTATCAACCACAGTATCCTTCTGGAGCGTATGAGGGAGTTGGAAGTGGGGGGCACCGCTTTGCAGTGGTTCCACTCCTACCTCTCGTGCAGGTTCCAGATGGTGTCCCTTGGAGACTGTTGTTCTTCAAAATCTGAACTTTTGTATGGTGTCCCTCAGGGCTCCGTATTGTCTCCAATGTTGTTTAACATCTACATGAAAACGCTGGGATAGATCATCAGGCGATTTGGTTCAGGGTGTTATCAGTATGCTGATAACACCCAAATCTATTTCTCCATGTCAGCATCAATGGAGAGGGCATAACCTCCCCAAATGCCTGTCTGGAGTCAGTAATGGGCTGGATGAGGGATAACAAACTGAGACTGAATCCAGATAAGACAGAGGTACTCATTGTGCGGGGTCGAAACTCGGGAGATGATTTTGATCTGCCTGTTCTGGATGGGGGTCACACTTTCTCAGAAGGAACAGGTACACAGTCTGGGAGTGCTACTGGATCCGAGTCTCTCCCTGGTGTTCCAGGTTGAGGCGGTGGCCAGAGGTGCCTTCTATCAGCTTTGGCTGATACGCCAGCTGCATCCGTTTCTTGAGATAGATGACCTCAAAACAGTGGTACATCTGCTGGTAACCTCCAGACTGGATTGCTGTAATGCGCTCTAAGTGGGGCTGCCCTTGTATGTAGTCCAGAAACTACAGTTGGTTCAGAATGCAGCAGCCAGGCTGGTCTCTGGGTCATCTAGGAGAGACCATATTACTCCTGTATTGAAGAAGTTACACTGGCTGCCGATATGTTTCCGGGCAAAATACAAGGTGTTAGTTATAACCTATAAAGCCCTAAACAGCTTGGGCCTGGGGTATTTAAGAGAACGTCTTCTTCATTATGAACCCCACTGCCCATTGAGATCATCAGGAGAGGTCCATCTGCAGTTGCCACCTGCTCATCTGGTGGCTAATCAGGGACAGGCCTTCTCCGTTGCTGCGCTGAGGCTTTGGAATGCACTCCCTAGTGAAATAAGAGCCTCCCCATCTCTGACAATTTTTAGTCTTTAAAGACACATCTGTTCACCCAGGCTTTTAACTGATACTGTTTATTATTTTAATGTTGTTTTAGAATATAGAATATTGTTTAAAAAATTTAAATTATTGTGTTTTAAATTTCTTGTTTTTATTTTTAACTAATGTTTTAATGTTGTTTTTATCTTCTTGTAATTGTTTCTGTCTGGTCTGCATGTCTCCCAGAGACATACATTTTGGGTGGTATAAAAATATGTAAAATAAATAAAATTAAATTAAAATAAATAATAAATAAGCTCTTTGATTCCTATAAGGTGGGTCTATACTGATGAAGAAACACGGTTGACTATTTGTCAACCCATGCCAGAAAGTTGTCTGTTTGATATATGTCTGTCATAAGATATTTAATGCTGCAATATATTCTGTTTTGAATTTGATGTGATGTAATAAACATTACAAATTTTACTTTTACATTTGGGTTGTATTTTGTTCTTTGGGAAGTCCAACTTATGAGAGACTTGGAAATCTACCCTTGTGGATGGGCTGTGGCCAGGCTCAGAATGCAAGGAAAATCATATATTGTGGTGTGGGGGGTAGGATTTAATTTGTTCCTACAAGGGGATGGGAGGAAGGAAGGATGTAAATGCAAGGCTTATTCCTGATCCTCCAAATCACCTTTTGAAATGTAACATCTGAATGCAGCCACTGTTTTTAGACTTGGCATTTGCTAGTTAACATTTGACTGTTACCAATTAGAAACTTTCAAACAGTCCAGAAATTAAGATTATATATCATATCTTATATACCTTTTCCTGTGTGCTGAACTTCGGGCAGTTAAAGTTTGGCTCTGGGCCTTAAGACCTTGATCTGAAACATTTTGGAAACTGAAAAACCACATATTGCTCGAAATACAATAACCTGACAATAAATACAAATACACATCTTAATTATATAGAGAGGCCTAATGCCACTGATCCACGGTTACTGAGAAAAGGTCACACACATTAAGATTTTGCCTTCAAGTAAATATAAATCAGTGCCTTCCTGAAATTTAATAAGCAGTTCTTCAAACCAAACTTCTAGCCCTCTATTCCTGCAATAAGTCCAATGTAAATTGATAACTAAGGAGATGACACATATTTATAAGGGCAAGAGATAGGAAAAATGGGAGATGCCTAGATTATTTACACTGTCATCATTACTTATAACTGTACTGACAGTAAGTGGGAAGGCAACTCAAGCCAAGCAGAATGAAAACTACCATTTCCCCCAATGAGGTTAAGAATTGCTCAGTATACATTGCTTTGCTTTTTGATGTAAATTTACGTAGCCATATGTTTTAACTTTGTGCTTAACTGAGGCTTTTTACTATTGAATTTGGTTGTTTTTAACATGTAAGGTACAAAACTACACAACTGTGTACAAGTGGTACATGCTAATTAAAAGAGAAATATCCTTGCACTGAAACATGTTGAGACAGTTATTTATATTACTTCTTTGCTAGTCTTCCAAAATGCCACCCATCCCTATTTTCTCTCTTCCTTCTTCCTTTTCTTTTCCACTGTCATCCAGGAAACTACTTTATAGCTGCCCTTTTTAGGATACTCCCTTTGGGACAGTGTTTACAGTCTCCCTCTTACCTGAATGAGATACTGCTGCACCTACAGTCCTCCCAATATTTAAACAGAATGTTGACTCCATACCACTCTCCTGAATCTAAATACAAAAGCAGATTTCTAAAGAAAATACTTTATTTTTGAAGGAAGAGAAAGAAGGCATATACTAATGGTCACATTCTTATACTGCAAAAAACATCATTTCAGTTTAAAATTGACACAATGCTAGCAGAACTGGCTATCAGCTTTCTAGCTCCCTTATATATTCTATATCAGCTGTAAGCCAATTTTAAAATGTTCTTAACAGCATTTTTTAAAAAAATTCAAGTCAGATCCATTGGGCCTTGACTGTTCAGTATGCAGCTGCTGAATATACAAAAGTCCTGTAAATTTTGAACCAAATTGTGGTTGAGAGGTGGCATGTGATGTGTTAAATAAAGTCAGCTTATGGATCTAAGTTGCAAAAAAGGCAATCAGAACTTTTATGTACATGGCAATATTGCTAATGTGTGAGAGTACAAAAACCTCAAGAGTGATGTGAGTGAAGAGCCAGCGTGGTGTAGTGGTCAGAGTGCTGGACTAGGACCGGGGAGACCCGAGTTCAAATCCCCATTCAGCCATGATACTTGTTGGGTGACTCTGGGCCAGTCACTTCTCTCTCAGCCTAACCTACTTCACAGGGTTGTTGTCAAAGAGAAACTCAAGGATGTAGTACACTGCTCTGGGCTCCTTGGAGGAAGAGCGGGACATAAATGTAAAATAATAATAATAATGTCAAGTACCATATAAAGTCAGTCTTTTGCTCATTTGTTACTACAGAGAATGTTTAAGTTAGATTTATCAAGAAGGATAGGGTTATTCCGTGTTAACCACGTGGAATTGTTTCTGTCTGGTCTGCATGTTGAGAAGCTGAATGTGTCTAAGCCTGCTGTGACATGGTGGAGGGGAGGTGGGGGGGGCAGAGAGACAGGGGGAAGCTTTTCTATGCACTATGAAACTCTTCTTTCTTTTGTTTCCTATGCTGCTTCAGTTGTCTCCTTTTGATTGATTTTGTCCAGGTGGTTGCCTGCTTCCTGGCCACTGCTGGTGTTTTAAAGGCCTGTTTCACGCTTCCTTTGTTTCTCCCTCTGCTTGTTACACTATAGATGCCAAGTTCATGTGGGAGGCTCAGATGAGCACTTTCGAATCACCATGTTGTGAGCTTGTCAGCTGATGGGATTCCATTGTGCTGGCAGCAATAATAATCTTAATGCTCTGCATCAGATATGACAAAGGATTCTGAGGTGCTTATGTGAGGTTATTTGCTCGGAAAACAGAAGATGAATGAGGAGAGCTCATCTTCAGGGAGGCATTGTTTGGCTGGCTTACATACAAGTAAGCTACTGGGGCTGTTTTGGCCTCCTTAATGTGCCAATGGGAGATATTGGATCAAGAAAGCAGTAGGAAAGATATGAACAAGTGTGCCTCTAACAATGCTTTAAGGGAGATATATTTCACAATAAGCCTTTGCCTAGTTTTTATTGCTCATTTAGCCATTTTTTATTTTTTCCTGTTCTCTTCCCCCTCCCCCCCGCCCCGCCCTCCCATGGTATTATACCACTGAAAATGTGGATTCTAGTAAAAAGAAAAATAGACTGGTTTATATGTACAGGAAATGAGAATCTATGTGAAATGAATTTCTGATGCTTCCATCTTTTATACATTTTACTCCTGAGATTCAAAGATCAACATAAGCTCCTTCTGCAAAGCCTGCAGCAAATAAGCTGCCTCCTTTTTATGCCAGTGACCACCTATCATATATTCAAATGCCTTATTAAAACTGACTTCTTTCCAAATCTTGTCAGTCAGTAATAACCAGAAATCGTAACCTCTTCTTGTAGAAAAAAATGGTGCTGAATGACACTGTCTACTTATTACAGGGCAACTCATGGGACTTGTGTTGTTCTTTTTCTGGGTCAGCTGTACTTGTTTAATTCAAAGTGCTAGTTATTAGTAAAGAATCTCTCCAGAGGCATTGCTTAATGCTCTGCACCAACAGCAAGGAGGTCAGTTTCCATATTGATGCAAAAATCATGGCTGTCAAAACCTTTTGGCAAGGAATAAAAAGAAACCCTTTTTATATGATTTTTTTTTTTGCAGCGCCAAAAAAAGAAGAAGAGCATCCCCTTTTCCAAAAAAGGAATTCAGCCGTTTTGCAAAAGTGTTTGACTGTTCATGTACATGGCCCTTACTTGCTCTCATTCTCAATTACCATGCCTTTACTCTCCCTCAGTGACATAATCAAATAGCCAAATCTGATTCATGATTTAGCACTGTAATGTTATTCCACTCATCACATGAGCCATGATTGTCTGGGCTTACCCACGTGACGTGACTAATCCAGGAAGAAGAAAGAATTGGAGCCATCAGGGAAACAATGATACTGTGTAGGTCTGAAAAGGGAGTGAAGGGCCACAAAATGAGCCACAACTCAAAACTGGAGAATATTCAGCACAGCCTACTTGTGCAATATTTTCCATGTGGTGATCTGTGGTGATAGTCTCAGTGAGCCTATTCTCACGATCAGGTGAAATTGGGCTAGGGGAGCCTAGCCCGATTTCGCCTGACCGTGAGAACCACTGGGCTCGTAGGCAAGCCCGGTGGCCTCCAAGCGGCTAATCTGCTTAAATAACCCTCCCCTAAGCCCAGGTTAATGGAGCGAATGTGAGGTTAGCGGAGCTCACTCAAGATAAATGATATAAGAATTACTAGCCAGTATTGGAGATCCATACTCTAAATATGACCGTTGTTCTTGCAGATCACTTTTGTAGCTTTTGCGAGCGCTCCGCTAACCTGGGCTCTACGATTGTGAGTTGCCACAGCATGGCTCCGCACCGTGGCAACTCGAGTAGACCCCTGACCGGGAGGCTTAAAAGCAGCCTCCTGGCTCTGGGGTCTCTCCAGCACACCCTGCGCGCTCACACAGGGAATGCTGGAGTTTCCGGGGGCCGCATGGCTCCCAATCCCCCCAGCTCCTGCCGGCTTTGTAACAGAGCCGGCAGTCATGTGGGTGGCCAGTTCAGCTGCCCGGAGCAGACTGCTTGGTCGTCTGCTAAGTCCGCTCTCCCTGCTAACCCTCTCCAGGTGGCTCCCACTGATCGCGGGAACCGCCACCTTGTTTAAGACTTAAGAGTGTACATTTACCTGCACCTGGTTTATCAGAAGTCTTAATAGTGGTTTCAAATTCTTGTTATTTTTATTATTATTTATATTGTATAATAATGTGTCAATGTATATTTGGATCTACAATCTTATGGAAAAGAGATCTGCAAGAACAACAATAATATTTAGAGTATGGATCTTCAATATTGGCTAGTAATTCTTATATCATTTATCTTGAGTGAGCTATCTATACATTTGGATGTCCTGTTTACAACACTATAGCACTGCTTCCCCTTTTAAAATTCTACTACATATGCAACGATTTAGGTATTTTATTTAATACATGAGCAATATCAAAGTGAATTGCAAGGTTATTCAGTTTTATATACACAATGGATTTGTAAGCCACAGTGGCACTGAGATGCATCTGCCAAGTTGATCTAGTATTGGAGCATTAAACAATATATTAGGATGACAAGTGAAGAAAAATATCCTTTTTCATTTCTAAAGACTCAAATAACATCTTGAGTGAAAATGTAATTGCCCAAAGCAGAATTTGCCCTGGGTCCACTAATCTTACCCTTGAAAAATTGGTATGGGAAAACATAACAAGAAAAATTGCAATTGGTAAATGTAAAATAAATAAATAGCAAGTACAAAGAATCCCCTTCCCACCCCCACCAGTTATCAGTCTCTAGCTTCCCAGGAGCTAGTGGTCATTTAGATCTACATTATCTGAATAATTGGTTATTCATATGTACATTACTGGATGAACTCAGGCTTCAGGCCAAGAAATCAAATGAAGAAGACATGGGAGGTTGTAACTGGCAATTTCTGCCTGAAGTTCAACTAGGGGAATGTGGCTCTATTAGTATAGCTTGACTTCTAAGTACCCTTGACCATGAAATTGTAGAGGACAATTAACATAATTAAATCCATCCTGTGCCTTAGGGTGGATCTAATTCTACCTTTTTGGATAGTACCAGAAGGAGCTGTTATGTGATTATGATTCTGTCCAGTTAAAGTTGTACTAAGGGGCACTACAAGACTCCTCCTTGTTCTCAGACCTATGTGATGCCACAAGGACATATTTTTATTTTACACATATCCAGGCAGTAGTGCACCTAGGTAATTTTGGCACACACACCCCCGCCACAAGCCCCCCCCCCCGCTCGTAAGGAAGGTGTATCTATCCAGAAACACACAATCAAAAGAAAGCATGAGTAAGAGAATCTCCCTGCTCCCTTCTTCCCCACAGCTTTCTCCTGTACTCTAAAAAAACCTCTTCTGGTCTTGGGATTCTCTTGAAGTGGGTGAGGCACAAACATCTAAAGGAGGAACTGTTAAAAATAAAATGGAGGCTCTTCCTGTGAAGAGATCTCCATTCATGGAAGTTGCCTCATCTAATTTTCAGAAATGCATCCCGCTATACCCCTTCCTCATAAATCCCTGACCCTCAGGAGAGACTTTTCAGAAGATGCAGGAGGAACCTGTTGGGAGGAAAATGTGGGGAAGCTCCCTCATGCAGGCCTCCTTTCATGAAATTCAACTTATAACTCAGCATCCTAAAACAGTAATTGCCAGTCTCTGAAATCTGTCATCTTCTTTATATATATTTCTCCAAGGCGTACCTGCGAGAGTTAGTGAGCAGCTGCCTGGATAGCGACGGGGAAGGGGGAGAAATTGTGGTGGTGGCCAGCCAGCTGGCAGGCAGGCAGGCAAAACACCAGCAAAACGGCCGCCAGCTGGCAGGGAAGGAAAGTGCCGGCCAGGCCAGCTAGCAAGGGAAAGCTCCGCCGATGGGTGGGGAGGGAAAACGCCGGCCAGGCTGGTGGCCGGGCAGGGAAGGAAAGCACCGGCCAGGCCAGCTGGCGAGGGAAAGCAGGCTGGGAGAGGGAGAATGGACTGGTGCTGAAGTGGGGGTGGGGTGGGGGAAGAGAATGGACTAGAGCTGAAGCGGGGAAGAGAACAGACTGGGGCTGAAAGGAGAGGGGAAATGAAGATGGGAAGGAGAGACAGGGAGAACTAGGGGCACAGATGCTCTGCACTGGATCAGCTAGTTTATTATCATCATCATCATTATTATTAACTGTTTTTCAACATAATTTCACAAAGTAGTTTACAAAGGAACAAGGAAATGGTTCACTGTCCCAAAGTTTACTGTCCCCTGATGAAAATTGATGGGTGACATCCCGACCAGCTCACATTGGATTGACTTGAAATAATTTAGGAGGCTTCATGGTGGTGGTGGTGGGGTGTTAAAACCATCTGAGCATATTTTCCCACGGCCATCCAACTTCCTAAGTCCCTCTCACCCAGCCCTTGCAGTAGGCCTTTCAAAAATTCATTTTCCCATGGGCCACTTCCTGGTACACTATTAACACAGTAGAAAAGGGAAGAAGGGAGCGATCATATTTTTTTCTCCAAGCTAATCCAAGTTAGAGAAGAATTCAGGGTCAGTGTTAGCTCACTTCTTCTCTACGGTCAACATTATGCGCTCCCAAAGCTTGTATCTGGGGCTGAGCCTAGTGAGACATGCTAGCATATCTAAATTGTTTGCAAGGCGTCTCTTGCAACCAGGGTTTGGTTAATGATCTGCTCAACCTAGATGTGAAACAGTTGCATCTCTCTTTCTCTAGCTGTTGTTTTTTTTTAAATGAAAAGCAGTAATATTGAGCAGTCAAGGTTAAGCGACAAACTTAAGAAAGTTAAGCACTTCCTCCCTTCATAGGCCTCATTTGGATATAGTGTCAAACTACGGGTAGATGAAGCTGTGGTTAATCTGTGAAGCAGATAATTGTGCCACAGATGATTGATCAAATGCAGTTTGGCAACCTTTGGCTTCTGGGCAGAGGAACCCTTCCCTCTTCCTAGTCCACCCAGGCTGCATCCCAGCAAGCTCTGTTCTGCTTGTGTCGCTAGACTGTGGGAAACTATTTGCTTTTATGTTAGAGGAAGCGTGCTCAGTGCGATTGTGCCTTTATGGCATTGATTGCCCATCTCTAGCAGGTCAAGAACTCCCAAGCTACATGGCCATGCACAAGTACAATTATTGATATCCCAAGATGGCAAGGAGCACTTCCATATGGCAATGGGGTCTTGGGGGAGAGACGCAGAACAGCAACTGAGAAATTGGGTTAAGGGGGCAGTAGTTTGGCTGGGTGGGAGGGAGAAGGGACGGTCCACCAGAAAAACTGATGCCATGTCAACATCGTATCCACACAGCTGCTCCTGGAGCTTAGGGTGCATTGCATGCAAATTAATTGCAACTGGTGTTTTGGGGCTGCTACCTGTCCTGAAAGCCTGCCCAGACTGTTACCTGCCCAGAAAACCAAAAGCATCCAAACTTACAAGAGATGCGGGATTGATGAATGTAGTTTATGATCACTGCATTTAAAAGGGCAGTCATGAAGACTCACCTCAGTAGCAACTTCAGTGCAAACCCATACCCCACCATTGGATGAGAGACTCCCTAGGGGGAATCTGCTTGCTGCATTGGAATTAAACATTGAGAAACATGTTTTCTCATTTCCAGCTTCGAGGATTCCTACATACCCATTGTAGGGGTCTTCTTTTAATCTTTCTGAGGAAAGAAAAACTGTCTTCCCTAGTTGGGGCCAGCTTTTGCCCTCCCCGGGGAAAAGAGGATTGGGCCCCTCTTCACTTTTACAGGTTAAAGAAAGACTGCACAAGTGATACCTCTATGTTTTTTTTCATATGTTCACAGAATGAGTTATGTTTTGGGCATCAGTATCAAGGCAGTGCCCAGAATCAAGACATGTGCCCATGTATTCAGAATGGGGCCTTCCTGAGTGGGATCTAAAATTAACTAAGTGGACAATGTGCACGTGCACATCAGCATGCCTTAACGGGAACCCCACACTGCACCTGGCAATACCATGCCTGCTGGTTGTAGACTTTTATTTCCACACAAGCACCCATTCTATTTTAGATTGATAATGGGGCAAAGGGTTATTTAGGGAATGAAGAGAATACTGCACACACAACTCCAAATTAGGATTATCCAATTCATGGTTAATTTTCCTTTGCCGAGATTGGGCCTGATCCTGGTGGGGCAGAGTCGCCTAGCCCGGCTGTTAGCCAAGGTTAATAGCCTGGACTACTTGCTTGTGTGTGAGCACAGGCTGCTTCCAGCCTGGCTGCCTCGAGCGCCCATCTCTTGGAATCCCCCAATGCATTGTGGGTGTTACACAGTGCATTGTGAGTGCATTGTGCACAGTGCATTGTGACACATTCCTGGAGGCCAGGATGTGTCACCCCACCCTCCGGACCTGCACCACACAACACTGCTCATCTAGGAGTGTGGTCTGCAATCCCAAAATAAGCAATCACTTGTCTGGGGGGAAGGTGAATTTACCTAGACTTCCCTGCCACCCCGCCTACTTGCCTGGTCAAGTGAATTCATTATGTTTATTTATTTATTTTATTTTATTTTTAAATTTATACGCCGCCTTTCATTAAGAAAATCCCAAGGCAGCTCACAATAAAATTTGAAAACAAAGCCACGATTTGACATGCTTTCTAAAACCTGTGATGGAGACCGAGGAGCGGATACCCACCGGGAGAGCATTCCAGAGTCTGGGGGCAGCAACAGAGAAGGCCCTGTCCTGAGTGCACAACAACTGAGCCTCCCTCATTGTCGACACCCGGAGCACAGCCCCCTCAGATGACCTCATCAAGGGGCTAGCAACCCTTGAGAGCAGGCGGTTCCTCAGGTATCCCATTAAGGGCTTTGAGAGCCAGCGTGGTGTAGTGGTTAGAGTGCTGGACTAGGACTGGGGAGACCCGAGTTCAAATCCCCATTCAGCCATAAAACTAGCTGGGTGACTCTGGGCCAGTCACTTCTCTCTCAGCCTAACCTGCTTCACAGTGTTGTTGTGAAAGAGAAACTCAAGTATGTAGTACACCGCTCTGGGCTCCTTGGAGGAGGAGCGGGATATAAATGTAAAAATAAATAAATAAAATAAATGTCAAAACCAGCACCTTGAATTGGACCCGGAAACAAACTGGCAGCCTGTGTTTATTACCATGCCTCTGAAGGCAATTTCTTCAAAAAAGCAGTGACAAACGGAATGTCAAAAGCAATATGGATTTTAGTAAAGCTGCCTGTGATTTAACATACACTAATCTTCAACTGAATTATGAATTTCAGCCAGATTTTCTCTCTGCATGAAATTTTGCATGAACACTACAGAAAATAGCACAATTTGTGTATCTTAGATATAACATAAGAAGTCCATAATCTGAGTCTCATAAAAAGATTTTTTAAGCATACCACGTCAATTTTGGAATAGATATTTTTCTCATGGAAGGGAGGAATTTCAGAAATATGAAGAACGGGCAACCAAAAAGATCTACTGGCTCCCCATATTTCCCTTAAAGGGTACTGTGATTCAACAATCACCATGTGTTTCTTTGCAGGAAGTACCATCTTGATTGTACATGTGGATAGGAAAGGCTTAGGCTTATCCTAGCTTTAAGAAATTGTATGTGCTTAGTACTCAAACATGTAATAACTCTGCAAAGCCATTATTTTAATATGTCGCATCTGTAAGGCACTTAGAGGCCCAAATAAACTAGCACTCCTAGTAATTTAGTTTTGAAATCATCCAGTGTGGTAATCTATTTCATGGCTTTTTGTTCCTTTCTTTATACTTTAAGAGCAATGAATATAAGAGCTGCAGAAGAGTATGCATAATTGGCTTAGTGGTACAACAGAGGCCATACCCCTGACACCCAGAACAACGGCTTGCAGTGCTGGTTGTTAGTTTTAAATTGAAACTGTGTTTATCATTTCCAGAAGGACTGCTGCATTTTCTGTGTGCAGTTAGCCAACTGGAACACATTCATTGCTTAGCTTATTATTTAATTTTCCATCTAATTTTATAATTTAAATTTAGGACAATACTATTTTAAGTAAAATAAAAAACATTCCCCTTTAAGGTCAGAGTGTAATAAAAACAACATTCTACATAGCCTCTGGAACAAGGTTATAGACGTGAATTATGCTGCCAGTCAATTAAAGGTTTAAATGTGATTTGTCCTCACAAGAGATGCACTATACATAGTATTAATACAAAATTCTAAGCTTTGTATGATGCAATGAAGAAATAGAAATATCTAGTACATTTTGAAGTTACATCATTTGCTCTAAGCCAATTGTAGTTCCTCTAAATTATGTATCATAAACAATTTTTGTGAGTAAAACTTACGCTGCTCTAAGACTGTAATAAATATAGATTGATTGATTGTGGGAGTAAAAAAAAACCATCATAAAGCACAAAGGTTAGCTTTACATGATCAGCACAGATTGATTTTCAGACCTTATTTAAACAGCATAAAACTATTTTCTTTTCCTATCAGCACAGCTGACACAAAAATGGTCTGTTATTACAAAAGCAATTAAAAGAGAGGGGTAAAGAAGACATAATTCATAATTCTCAGTTCTGGGTTGCTGGTGCACTGAAAAACTCCCTATCAATCTTTAAGGCAAGCCACTGTGTAGAGGTGACTAGTTAAATGGAAAATGCCACAATGGGACACCATTTTAAAGTGATGTTTTTTGTGTGCATGCTGGATCTACAGTGGTCCCTCGACTTACGTAATTAATCCATTCCGAACGCACGTTCGGAGGTCGAAATTTTTGTAAGTCGAAAAGCGCACCACGGAAGTCTGGAAACATTCGTAAGTCGAGGGAACCGCATCTAAAAATTCGTAGGTCGAGTAAGCTGAATCTAAACTGGCAACTACTTCCGGTCTTTTTTGTCGCTCGTAACTCGAAAACATCGGATGTCGAGTAGTTCGTAGGTCGAGGGATTACTGTATGCCATTGGCTAGAGGCAAATAAATTGTTAATTTTAGGGGAAGCCTAATCTTGCATCACCAAGATATATAAAAAAGCTATACTGGCTACCAATATGTTTTGGGGCAAGATAAAAGATGCTGGTTATAGCCTACAAAGCCCTAAACAGTGTAGGCCCTGGATATTTAAGAGAACATCTTCTTCCTCATGATTCCAATTGCCCATTGAAATCATCTGTAGAGGTCCATCTGCATTTGCCATCATCTTGTCAGGTGGCCACGGAGGGACGGGCCTTCTCTGTCGCTGCCCCAAGACTCTGGAATGCACTCCCTGTTGAGATAAGAGCCTCCTCATTTCTGACAACTTTTAAGTCCCTACTAATCTTTTCATCCAAGCTTTTTAATGCTTGCACAAGCAGACCAAGTGGGAAAGAAACTGAGTAACCTTAAGCATCATCTTTCCTACATGACCCTCTTGTATGGGTGCATCTTTGTTTGTTGCACTGATGCACTGTGTGGTGAATTGTGGATAGTGGCAATTTTTTCATTTCCTGACTCAGGCCAGGTTAATGGATAATCTCCCTGACTGGTCTAAATCAGTTATGCAGTACGAGGGACACTTTAGTGCTGAGTCATCCCTTTCCTGTGCTCTGAGAAGCAAACTGGCTGGTTTAAAAATCTTTAACTTTCAAGACCCCAAAATTAGAAGATTCTGGTACTTTTGTTACTTTTAGTGGAAGCCTAATCTTGCATCACCACCACCCTGTGGCCACCTGATTCCAGACATCTCGAGTACACATAATGAAAATTGTTATAAGGTGTGTGTTGAGCTAAAATGGAAGATTCTTGTGTGCACACAGATTTGTGGCTTGAATCCAGGGTACCTGAAAGACTGTCATATACCATATGAGTCTGACCACCCACTCGGGTTATCAGGGGAGTTTCCTATTTCAAGTTCTGTCTCTAGATGAAATGACGCTGGCAGATACTCAGGACAGTATTTTCCACAGCTACACCAAAATGCTGCCACCAAGCAGTCTAAGACTTGCCTAGAACCGGACCATTGGATTGAATGCTTTAGTCCAAGGTTCCTCTGCGGCTGAGTACCGGGCAAAAGAAAGAATCTGCTCCTCCTTCTTCAAACAGGCAAGAAAAAAAACCTATTGTTCTCCTAGGCATCTGCCTGCACAGAGTTAATTGTTAATTCGGCCAAGCTGTCTTTGAGACGGGTTCTGCATCAGAGAAGAGATGTGTTCTGCACCCTTATCCACCCCACCTTGCTGTGTTAATAACCAACCCACTGAGGCTTGTAAAGAACAGAGAAAAAAAACTTTTATTCAATTACTACAGACTGGTTCTGTCTGAGGCTTTCATACACTTAAGAATACTTAATTGGTTACAAAAATACTTCAAAAGCACCCCGAATGGTGCTGGAACTGCATACAGCAAAACTTAATTACTTAGTTGCAATGAACAGATATTTAGGAAAATGCAAAACACACACACGAAAGCAAAACAAATTCTTGATGCACAGTCTGACTAAACAAACTGTTCTCTATGCTGAGTTCCCCAAGCCAACAAAGTCCTGGCTTCTCCTTTCCTTGACTCGCCAAACTCCTGATGAGAATCAAGCCTCCTGCAGGTCTCTCACCCTGAGAGATTATCCTGCAGCTCCACCATGAGACATCAAATCTCATGCTAGTCTGCACTCTCTGTGCAGACTTCCTTTCTTCATCGCAGAAATCCCAGCAACAGCTCTCTGGGTCCCACTGACCTGGTGTACTGATTGGTTGAGCCCTGGAGTTCACCAGCCTGTCAGTCAAGACAAGAGTTCACTTCATGTTAACTGTTTAGAGGGTGGGAAGACTGGTCACTACACACTTTTAAGCTGGATGTCAGCTGTTGTGAAACAACAGAGGTGGTGTCAGGAGTTGGCTGGGTCAAGTATGGGTTTGAAGTCCCACCTGATGCCCCTGTCCTGAGGAGGGGCATCTGCTGCTACCACAGCTGCCCACCATCACCTGCCAAGTTGTCATACTGGGACCTGGAAAGCTTACTAGGTGATGATGGGCAGCAGTGGATATCCCTCCTTCAGTATTACACCATTTTAGATCTAACATGGCTTGACCCCCTGATGCAGTGTCAGGGAACTGGAACATGGAAAATCTAACTGAAGGAAAATCCACTGCTGAAGGAGGAGTACACTGTTGCCCACCATTACCCAGTAAGCTTCCTAGGATCCAGTGTGGAAGCTTATTGAACGGTGATGGGCAGCAGTGGATGCTTCTCCTTCTTCCAGTAGATTGGTAGCACCGAAGGTAGCAAAGAGCCAGCGTGGTGTAGTGGTTAGAGTGCTGGACTAGGACCGGGGAGATCCGAGTTCAAATCCCCATTCAGCCATGAAACTAGCTGGGTGACTCTGGGCCAGTCACTTCTCTCTCAGCCTAACCTACTTCACAGGCTTGTTGTGAAAGAGAAACTCAAGGATGTAGTATACCGCTCTGGGCTCCTTGGAGGAAGAGCGGGATATAAATGTAATAATAATAATAATAATAATAATAAGTGGGGGAGAAGCATCTATCTGCTGCTTCGTTAGCTTTCCCTGCTGGCTGCTGTTGAGGGGTCAGCAGGGGCCCAGCAAGCATATCAGGGGTGGCATGGACTCAACATGCCATTGAGGGACCCATTGCTGGGCCTTGCCCCAGGGTGCCCCACAACTTAATTGACCCTGATAGCAAACCACATCAGGGTTCGCTATCAGTCTTTTATACCGCCTTGTATGCAACAGCTGGTATACCCAATCTTGCCTTCTTAACATACACAGATTCAAAGGCTGCTCTTGGTGTCCTATAAAGGGAAATGATCCCATAGAGTATCTAGTGATTATAGACCAATTATATGCTTCTTGATTGTAGGAATCTGTTTCTTCTCATATTTGAGTTGCTCTGTTTCAGCTACCAATGCTTATAACAAGCAGCATATCTTTTAGCAAAACCCTGAACTAAGCACTGAAATTAGTGTCCTATAACAATAGATGAATGCATGCAACTTGAACCTGACATTTAAAATGGCAAGAGAATGGCAGGAAAAAAGAGAATGGCAGAAAAAAATCACTGACAAATTCTCAGGCACATTTAGGAACAAACTCTCAAAGAGATTATTTTGTATGGGAAGAAGAGGATGAAAACAGCAACTTCCGAGGGGCAAAGAAAGAATAAGATGATTCTGGAGTTCTGCCCATGGCCATAACATCTTATAGGATATTAAAAAGTGACTGGGGAATCTTTCTAAATAGTCTGTTGACCTCATGACATAGTGAAAGACATCAATATTTTCCACTATTATTTATTAGGAACAAAGCAAAGGTGTTGAGGTGAAAACGGAATATAAGAATGAGAAGGAAAATAAAATAAACAGCTAGGAAATGGTCAAGTTTTTGAAAAATAGTTCTTGTTCAACAACATTGCTGAACAAGAAAGAGCTTCTATTTCTCAAAGGGAATGCAACAAAGAAATTAATGTTATATCTTGATAAGAGGAATGGTTATGGAGAATGAAGCAAAATGACTTTTCTTTAGAAATGAACATTCATTTCTGTCTAATAAATGGACAGGTAGTTCATTTTCTTTTTATTTATCTTTATAGGCAAACACTCCATGGGTTCAATTTCCAAATAAGGGCTTCTCACCTGGAAGCTTTTTACACGGAGCTTCTGAAGTCCTTTAACTAGCATCTCCTCCGAAATGGAGTGTGCATTCACATATCAGCTAGATTTACCCCAAAGTCCCTGCGAGTTATCGGGGAGCAGTTCACATACAATTTGGGTTTTTTGCGGTGCATTAGAGTGTAGCCTGATTTATATCCAGGGTTAAAAAATCCGCTATTTGTGGTGGTTTCTTGGGACAACTTCAAGTTGCAGTAAAGTGAACTTTACTCGCAGTAAAGTAAACTCGCGGTAAAACCTGCTGTGTGTAAAAGTCCCAGGAGGTACAAATCCCTGATTTGATCATTCAAATAAACACTTGAGTATATCATATGGGCAAGGACCTGCCAAAATGCCAGTTGGATTGTTGACAAGAGAGCTTTTGATGTGCTATTACAGGCTCTATCTTTTGAAAACCCTTCTACATAAAGTGTACTTGACTGCTCATGCACACAAGAACAATAAGCAAAGATTCACTTGGCAAATCTAAATGCTGTATTTAACCTAGATGTGATCCACCTGTCTAAGGGAGTATATTGAACCAAAAGGTTCAAAATACCATATGTTGATTATTATTATTATTACATTTATATCCCACTTTTCCTCCAAGGAGCCCAGAGCGGTGTACTACATACTTGAGTTTCTCTTTCACAACAACCCTGTGAAGTAGGTTAGGCTGAGAAAGAAGTGACTGGCCCAGAGTCACCCAGCTAGTTTAATGGCTGAATGGGGATTTGTACTCGGGTCTCCCCGGTCCTAGTCCAGCACTCTAACCACTACACCACGCTGGCTCTATTAGCAGTAAGATACTTAAATTTGTGCATCTCTCTATACCAATAGCACAACTTTGGTGCATGTGCAGGGCTATTTTCAAGCATATCTATGTTGGTGGTCTGCTGCCCAGATAGGATGATGATCCTAGTGCCCATGAGTGATTATGACCCAATATTTTATTAATCAGATCTTATCTTTATTGTATATCATGCAACACAAATATTCAAGGGAAGCCACAACTGAGTCATCTTAATTAAGTATTCATATTTTAGTGTAAATATGGGATCTACTAGCTATGTTATTATTAATACAAGTACTTATTGACATTATATTTATTTAGCCTGTTGCAAACTCCAAAGGTGTAAATGGGGAAAAGAGTATTGTCAGGGAAACAGAAAGGCACCTATATTCAAGACATCGTGATTGGTTAGAAGATACTGGTTTTTCAGATAATTTATTTTGAGGAGTGCATGTATGGTGTTAAATATGTAAGTGTACATTATTCTAAAATAGTCATTTCTAGACATCAGAAATGCCCCTAACACTGATCAAGTACTGGCAGTGTGATACCACCACTGCCCTATGGTTGGTGAAAGATGCATTAAATTGGTAAAAAAAGTGAATCTGCAATATTAAAATAAACTACAGTAGATGAAAAATAATTAGAAAGGTGTGATATCACAGTCATGGAGAGAGAGCCAGCGTGGTGTACCGGTAGTTGCTAGTGCTGGACTAGGACCGGGGAGACCTGAGTTCAAATCCCCATTCAGCCATGAAACCAGCTGGGTGACTCTGGGCCAGTCACTTCTCTCTCAGCCTCACCTACTTCACAGGGTTGTTGTGAAAAAGAAACTCAAGTATGTAGTACACCGCTCTGGGCTCCTTGGAGGAAGAGCGGGATATAAATGTAAAAATGATGATGATGATGATCATCATCATCCCAGGTCCTTGGGAAGGACCCGATGTCTGGATAAAACAAACCAGTCAATAACACCTGTCTGACTGTGTAAACAAGAAATAGTAATAATAATTCATGGTGTGACATTAATTTGAGCTGCAATGCCCTGCCCAACCAAAAAAATACTGGTGCCTAAGGTAAAAACTGCCAGTGGCACATTTCCCATCCTATTCCACACATATTCTTAATCTCCCAAAAAATCCATGCTGCATGCATATCCAAATATTGCTGCTGCCATGACAAGAACCCTATTAAAGTCATTTGTTTATGTAGTACTCCTTACCCACACAAACAACTATACTAGATCATTTTTAAACAGAACTACAAATACAATCTGACCTTTAATTGTGCCTCAGATCAGCTGCAAAGGTGAGTGCCTAATTCAGTTTCATTAAAAAGCAAGTCTTATATCCAGAGACAAAAGAGAACCGCGCTGACATTACTTGCTTAAAAGGCTAGGACTCCTGCTGTTGACTGGTACATCAGGGCAGAGCTCAGTCTTTCTATATCCTTTAAAAGTACACAAAATGGAATGGTCACTAGTGATGTTACATGAGGCTGAACTCCAGACAGCTGTACACACTGCCACAGCAGATATGAAAAGTTGGGAGTACAATGGCACTTTCCAGTGACTGATATTGTAATTACCATACACAACTAGGGTGGCATAAAGCAAAAATATTAAGATTAATAAAATATAATTTTGCAAGGCCCCAAGACTGGAAAGCATTCTATATTTTAACAAGCAGACTTTAAGAATTCACAGTCCCAGTTACTACATAATAAGGCCCTGCACACAACCATTTTTGCTGGTGGGGCAGAGGTCTGGCAGGGATGCAGGCTCCTACCTGCCTCCCCGCACATTGACACTCATGAAAGACCTCTTTGTGGTTATAGTGTGCTGCAATGTTATGCTACTTCTAGCAGAAGAGGAACTTTCTCAGGAACATAGAAAAGCTTGTGCATGAGGTTTGCAAAGGGTTGTGCAACAATTTTTATGTTGCACCGCTACTGGAAGAATCTTCTAAGGGACATATTTGACAAGCCTGTGTAAGGAGTGGTGATGTGCTGCACAACTATTAGCTAATTCATCATATTGTGCTACTGCTAGCTTATCATCTTCCACTAATGCAAGACCTGTTGTGGAACAGAGATTACTTTCTCTGCACTATGCCCTCACGTTAGTACAACAGCATTGACGCTAGCACAAGACTAGTCTGGATGCTGCCCCATATCTGGAAGTGATAAGACCAGTCAATTCAGCACTGAAAAGATCTTTCTACAAGAATTAAATTCAGGTGTTGGTATCAAAATTTAAGAAGGATTTTACAATTAAAATATTTAGATGGGATTTATTAGATTAGAAAGTGATTAAGGAAAGGTATTCCTGAAGAAAAGACACAGGAAGCAGGAATCTAAAATTTAATACATTAAAAAGGATGCCAAATAGTACATATTTATTTATTTGCTACATCCACCTGAGTATGACAAGATACCATTTAAAATAGCCTGATAATTTCCTAATAGCAGTTCCCAGTGGAATAAGCAGCCGGCTTGCGGGGTGGGGGGGCAATGTACTGGGTGATGTGGATATATAGTACATCCAGCCTCCAAGCTGCATCTTTCATCCATCATGCTTGTAGATCCACCCTGAACTATTGTTCCAATCATGGGCTATGCTTAGGGTGAACCTCCCTGATTTGGAGGTTATGATATCTCCCCTAGAGACAGATGTCACGTTAACTCAGGAAGCCTAAAGCACATTCTCTGGATTGTACAAATCAGTTATGAGCTTTGTAAGGACGATGGGTAGACATGCATGTGCTTGCTTTGCAGTTGACAGGTCAAGTTTAAAGTCTTATTATTTTCTTTTCTAAAGTGTGCTCTCCTTTTTCATATTCTTGGTTTTGGGGGGGTTGCTAAACCCCAAATCATGCCAATATTCAAGTGTAGGGTCATCTATTTTGTGCACTGGCAAATAGCCATCTTTCAAAGTCTGGCCTCATGTGCCATGCAGCAGTAAGTGGCTGGAAGAAGGGTGTACAGTTGCAGGAAGCTTTCAGCTTCCCTGCAACAAAGTTTTTGTGTAGCCGAGTGGGTGCAGAGGTGGAGGGGGAAGTGATTCTTGTGTCTCTCTCCTCACTGCAGAAGACCTTTCTGCTTTCAAAAATATATTCCTGAGAATTGTACAGCTCCTGGAACATGTTCCTACAAGCAGAAATGTCTTTTACAGCAAGGGGAGAAATGCAAAAATCACTCTGCTCCTCCCCTGTGCCCACTTTGCTGAACGAAACTGATTGATTGATTTACATTTTATATCCCACTCTTCCTCCAAGGAGCCCAGAGTGGTGTACCACATACTTAGGTTTCTCCTCACAACAACCCTGTGAAATAGGTTAGGCTGAGAGAGAAGTGACTGGCCCGGAGTCACCCAGCAAGTCTCATGGCTGAATGGGGATTTGAACTCGGGTCTTCCCGGTCCTAGTCCAGCACTCTAGCCACTACACCATGCATGAAGGCTCCCTGTGAATGTGCAGCCCTACTTCCACCCACCTACTGATGCACAGCATGTGGGCCTCTGAGAATGACAAAAAATGATGTTCCGGGGATAGTTCATAGCATCATAGCTGACAAACAGTCTCTGTGCAGATGCACTTTGGAGACAGTAGTTGGAACTGGAGTTGATCACCCAGACCCAGAGTGATTACAGCATATATTGCAAAGGTGCCAGAGATGAGGATACAGTGGTTTGACAAAGGGCAACGCAAGATGTGACAAAGTGCAGTCTGCTAAGTGAGAGTGGATTAGCCACTGATCCGATGACATTAGAACTCAGCTCACTGACAAAGATGAAGTACTCATAAGGCACATGGAAATCACTTATTTGATTCTTGAGCTCTTTGGCGATGCACAAGCAAGAAAATGACACATTACTGTAAGAATTGCTTCCTATCCTATCTGAGACCTCAGTATCTCAGAATAGAAGGATAAGGTTAACAGACCAAGCAAAGCTCTGTCCCTTTTGTAAAAAGAGATGTATTGTGGGTGACAAAGAGAACAACTACTGCAGGAAGTGCTAGCTGCTCTAGGACATCTTGCTAAAATGTATTCTTTACTTACCTACATACGACATTCATATATTCTGAGGTCATTCACACAATCATACTGTGTTCTACCTGGGTTTGAGAGCTGTGTGTGCTCCCAATTTTTGGTTGTGTGGAAGCAAGATAGGAGAAAAACCTGGGTAGCTTTTTCTCCTACCTTGCTTCCACACAATCACTTCTACTCAGGTTTTCATCCTATCTTGCTTCCATACAACTAGAAATTGGGAGCACACACAACTCCCAAACCTAGGTAGAACACAGCTTTTGATTATTTAAATGACCTCACTGCTTTTCTGCCAAGGAAGCTACAAAATACAATTTCACATAAAAGCAGATTTCTTAGGCCATTAGTGGTCTCCTAAAGGAATTCCCTGGCCTGGGCTGCTTCTCTTCTGTCTTTCTCTAAGGTCACACATGTTGGGTTGGATTTCTTCAGTCACTGCAAACATCAATTGCCCTGGATAGCTATGTCTGATGACCAACTGAAGGCTTTCCTTCAAGTAATGAGATAAATAGGTATGCGAATAATGACAAGTTGGACGTTTGAGCCAGTATTCAGTGATCAGGAAGCTGCACTGGACCAGTTCCAGGAGGACTACTTTACTTTTGTTGTTCTAGAGGACACAGCCTCTGTTTTCCTGGTTAGGGTTAAAATTGATTGTTGAATTGCTACTAGTCCTAATAAGGTGACAGGCGATGGTTAAACCCAGCTTGTGTCTTGTGCGTTCATTCAGTGGTCTAGGGAAATTATTTTATTTACTAGTAAATAATACTATGAAAACACTATGAAAATAGAACATCTCAATTATAAACAAACATATATGCCACTAGGTGGCTGATACACATGTTTTAAAGCCAAAAAAGGACAAACATTCTGTGTACAGAATCTGCACTGCATCTTATACATGTTTTCCAGGGCAACATAATGCTCTCTGTGTGTGTCTGTTGATTGTCATATAGGCATTTTAACCATTTGCAAATTAGACTTGGTTCTTTTCTCCCACTACGCACATCATTGTCCTATCTTGTAAACTGTGTCAAATCATCTATGAAAGGCAGTCATGATTCCTTAAAAATTATGAAAGACTAATAACTCACATGCCCCATAAACATGAATACATTATTGAGATTTTCCTTGGCACAAAGGAAGCTAATAATTGCCTTTCAGTTCTGATGCATTTTACTAGAAATGTGTTTATGTGAAAAAACTAAACATTTGCATGAATTAAGGTCACATCGTACCTGCTTCTACTCAAGGAAAAACCTCTTTGACAACAGTTTTTGCTCATGGGATATATTTAGTGGTACTCTGGATATTATAGCAGCCACAGATTACTTACATTTTAACACTCTTTAAGTGAAGATTGGCAAGACAAGAAGGATGCACAGGTAATCTTTCAGGCTATGTTACAAAATTGTGGGGTTTTTTTGCACCATACATTTTTTTTACACCATACCCAAGGTGCAATTCACTGAATTAAAAGAAAGAAAGAAAATTGTAAGACTGTGAAAAATATATGTGGCTAAGACATGCAGCTGCCTCCAGTCATTTATCAGTATTTGTTCACTTATCGAAATTGTTGTGTGGCTGTTATATGAGGAATAGGCAGTATAACAGCGTACTGGATATCACTCAGATTTTTAAAAATATAGCTAATTAAATTGGTAAAGATAACATACCATCAAACCTTAATTAAAAATAATAATAATAAAGGCCCAGCTCAACTCATGGGACATTTCTTTTCGGCCTTTTAACGCCACACATTTTATACTCTGAGGGAATGTTTGAGAACACATATAAACATTTTGGTCTTCCACATGACAGGAAAGCTCCGATATCTGTGAATTAGAAAGCTGTTCAATCCTTTAATTTATCCGACTAAACTCAGGGAAGCTTCCCAACTCAGCTGAGCTAAAGCTTAGGAAGAGTCCCTTTATATATTCCCTATTAAGTCCTGCTAAAGCAGTGGTGGCTGATGGTTCCTGGGCCTGGAGGGGGGCGGAGGGTGCTGGGCAGGGCAGGTGATGGGTGGAGCCACAGGCAGTGAGAGGTGGAGCCAATGGTGGGCAGCTGTGGAGGTAGAGCCAGGACTAGGTGGGTGCCTTAGCAATAACTGACAAAGTACAGACACACACACCCCTCAGTTGTTCATCAGCATAGATACAGAGAAATAAGAAACATATCAGTTTCTTTATAGTGCTTAACAGGACTACATATCAGTGTGTAGATTTATATGCAATGCAGCAGGATCAAAACACAAGCGCATGCACAAACACACACACAACTGTACAAATCATAAGTAAAGCATAGACCAGATACATAAGGATGTTTCTGTGGAGAGTAAATGCATTCTGAAGTCACCTGGGCAGCTCTATCTGCCTGATTATTTAAAAAATGAATACTACAACGACACACACCAAATAACTCTGAGAAAGCATGGTACAGTGGTTAGTGTGCTAGACTAGACTGGGGAAATCCAAGTTCAAATCCCCATTCAGTCATGAAACTCACTGGTTGACTCTGGGACAGTCTCTTATCTCTCAGCAAAACCTTCTTGATAGGGCTGTTGGGAGGATAAATATAACCAAGGGCACCATTCTGGGCTTCTTTGAGGAAAAATAGGCTATACATGTAAAAGTAAATAAATCTATATAAGCCACAGGTAAAGCAGAGATCAGCTACAAAAGTGGAGAACAAATGCATTCTGAATTTACAAGGGCAGCTCTAACTACCAATTTAAAAATGCATACATAGGAAGAATAGCCCTGCTGGATCAGGCCCAAGGCCCATCTAGTCCAGCATCCTGTTTCACACAGTGGCCCACCAAATGCCTCTGGGGAGCCCACAGGCAAGAGGTGAGGGCACACTCTCTCTCCTGCTCCCCGGCTGCAACTGGTATAGAGAGGCATCGTGCCTCTAAGGCTGGAGGTGGCCCACAGCCACTTGTCTAGTAGACATTGATAGACCTGATGCCCATGAATTTGTCTAAGCCCCTTTTAAAGCTGTCCAAGCTGGTGGCCATCACCACATCCCGTAGTAAGGAATTCCATAGATTAATTATGCGCTGTGTGAAAAAGTACTTCTTGTCGGTCCTAAATTTCCCGACCTTCAGTTTCATGGGATGACCCCTGGTTCCAGTGTTATAAGAGAGGGGAAAAATTTATCTCTGTCCACTCTCTCCACGCCATGCATAATTTTATACAGCTCGATCATGTCTCCCCTTAGTCACCTCTTTTCCAAACTAAAAAGCCCCAGATGTTGTAGCCTTGCCTCATAATAAGAAATGGGCTCCAGGCCCCTGATCATTTTGGTTGTCCTCTTCCGTACCTTTTCCAGTTCTACAATATCCTTCTTAAGATACCGTGACTAAAACTGTACGCAGTACTCCAGATGCAACCTCGCCATAGATTTGTACAAGGGCATGATAATATTAGCACTTTTAACTTTAGAATACGCGGAAATGGCAAAACTTACAACCCTGATTAGAGACCAAAGTTTAGAACGTTTCAAGGAAGACTGGAAACCCTTTTTGGTTTATTTAGAGAATTATTTCCCTACTATGGATCTTACAGCAGGATTTGAAATCTGAAATGCAGGTTGGGCTGATTAATGGTGGTGGAAGGTTTAAATTTGTATTTGTGTTTAATTAATATTACTATAAGGGTAAAATTTATAGTTGGTATCACGAAAAGAGGTGCGCGGGAAGTCAATTTGTGTTCATTATGATTGTGATGATTGTTATGGTTATTATTATTGTTAAAACTCAATAAAATTTGAACTGGCACATAAATATAATATTAGCACTTTTATTTTCAATCCTCTTCCTAATGATCCCTAGCACGGAACTGGCCTTTTTCACAGCTGCCGTGCACTATTGACACTTTCAGTGAGCTGTTCACCACAACCCCAAGTTCTCTCTCCTGGTCAGTCACCAATAGCTCAGATCCCATAAGCGTATATGTGAAGTTGGGATTTTTTTTGCAACAATATACATCATTTTATACTTGCTGAGCCTTTGGTGGGGAACTTCGTCAAAAGCTTTTTAGAAGTCTAAATATACTATATCAACCTTCTGCTGTTGCCTCCCTACTCCTGCTTCCCCTGTGTGGCTGCTGCCTGTAGGTAACATCTGTGGGGAATGTGTGGGGAGTGAGTGCAGGACTGGGATCAGCCCGAGTGACTCAGCTGTTCCTCGGGTCATCTGCTCAGTTTTGGGCTTTATAGGAGGCTGCTTATGGTTTCAAGGTGTTAGAAGCCCGGTGGAGGAGAGGGAGAAGTCCATCTGCTTCCCACCCAGTACTGCCTGGGGTGAGAGACCAGGTGGGTCTTGGAGGCTCCTTCTGCTGTTGCCTGCCTACTCCTGCTTCCCCTGTGGGGTTGCTGTCTGTAGGTAACATCTGTGGGGAGGGAGTGCAGGTCTGAGACCAGCCCCTGAGTGACTCAGCTGTTCCTCGGGTTATCTGCTCAGTTTTGGGCGTTATAGGAGGCTGCTTGTGGTGGCAGGGTCACCACCAAAGGGGGTCACCCCTTTGGGGGAGGGCTAGAAGGCTTCTGTTTAATCGGTCTTTAGCTGTTTGGGAATTGGGTTGAAGATGCTGCAATTAGAGATGTGCACAGAACCAGAGAAGTGTGGTCTGGCACTGAGGGGACTATCACTTTAAGCGGGGTGTGTGTGGAAGTACTCCCCCCCCCCCGCCGCTCTTCCCCCTCCGGTGCTGGTGATTTTAAAAATCTTCTTGGGGTGGCAGAGTGGGGTAAGTACTACCACCACCACCCTGCTTAAAGTGACAGTCCCCCTCCCATCTGAACCTCCGGACAACCGGAATTCCGGACCGGTCCGGAGTGCTTTTCCATTGCACCGAACCAAAACCATGCACACTACTAGCTGCAATGTGTTTGGGTTCGTCTGGAGATGGGGAAACAGGGGGCGCTTTTGTTGATCATGGGACAGCTATTCCGGTGGGGGTGGGGAAAAGAAGAAGAAACGTTGGCAGGTCAGCAGGCCATTCCAGGGGAGGGTAGTCAGAAATTTAATAGCTGTCTCCCCTTCCAGCTGTCCTGCCAGCTCTTTGACCTCAGGGAGCACTGCCAACAAACCACATAGCCTTACCTTGCTCCTTTGCAATGCCAGGTCGGTCCAAAATAAGCCTGAACTCATCCATGATTTGATCATGGATGAAGGGGCCAACCTGGTATGTATTACCGAGACTTGGTTGGGGGAGCCTAGTGGTTCAGTTTGGTCCCAGCTTCTCCTTTCAGGATATTCTGTAGAGGAGCAGGTGAGGGGACGTGGGCGGGGAGTGGAGTGGCTGTGGTCTATAAGGATAACATCTCCCTTACCAGGGTCCCTGTTGGGGTATCAGACTTTATTGAATGTGCGTACTTAAGTTTCGGGACCAGGGATAGATTGAGACTTCTGTTGGTGTACTGATCGCGCTGCTGCCCAACGGAATCCCTTACTGAGCTCACGGACTTGGTTGCAGAACTTGCGTTGGAGTCTCCCAGACTCTTGGTGCTGGGGGACTTTAATGTTCGTTTCGGGACCAATTTGTCCGGGGCAGCTCAGGATTTTATGGGCCTATCCCAGGCGGTCTCTGGACCAACGCATATTGCAGGTCACACACTTGATTTGGTCTTCTGCTCTGATCAGGGTGGTGTTCTGTGGGTGGGGACTCCTTTGATCTCTCCATTGTCATGGACGAACCACCATCTGGTTAAGGTCGGACTTACAACCACTTCCCACCTCCGCAGGGGCGAGGGGCCCATTAGAATGGTCCAATCGAAGAGGTTATTGGATCCAGTAAGATTCCAAGAAGCCTTGGAGGGATTCAGTGTTGGCTTTGCTGGTGATCCTGTTGATGCCCTGGTTGAGAACTGGAACAACTTGCTCATCAGGGCAGTAGACACGATTACCCCCAAGTGTCCACTCCAACCTGCTTCAAAATTGGCCCCTTGGTATATGGAAGATCTATGGGGGCTGAAGTGGCAAGATAGGCGACTGGAGCGCAAGTGGAGAAAGACCCGACTTGAATCCGACAGATTACGACATAGAGCACATTTAAAGATCTATGCTCAGGCAATATGTACTGAAAATAAGTGTTTCTTTTCTGCCTGTATTGCCTCTGCGAGTTCACGGCCAGCGGAGTTGTTCAGGGTTGTGAGGGGACTAGTATCCGCCCCCACTCCCTTGAACCAGAATTTGGAGTCATCAGTTACCCGCTGTGATGTGTTTAAAGATTTTTTCGCAAATAAAATCTCTCGGATTCAGGCTGATCTAAATGGAGACTCCACAGTAAATTTGATGTCTGACTCTGAACTGGAGGTGTCCAGCAACTCCTCTTATGTGATTCGACTGGATCGGTTTCAGTTTGTGACTCCTGAGGATGTGGACAAGCTGCTTGGAGCGGTGAGGCCTACCACTTGTTCTCTTGATCCTTGACCAACATGGCTTGTTCTATCTAGCAGGGAGGCTGTTGTAGACAGCCTGGTGGAAATCATAAATGCTTCTCTGAGGGAGGGCAGGATGCCTCCTTGTCTTAAGGAGGCAATCATTAGACCTCTTCTAAATAAGCCTGCATTAGATCCCTCAGAGTTGAGCAATTATAGGCCTGTTTCCAACCTCCCATGGCTTGGCAAGGTAATTGAGAGGGTGGTGGCCTCTCTGCTCCAGGCGGCCCTGGAGGAAACTGATTATCTAGGCCCATTTCAAACTGGTTTTCGGGCTGGCTATGGGGTGGAGACTGCCTTGGTCGGCCTGATGGATGATCTCCAATTGGGAATTGATAGAGGAAGTGTGACTCTGTTGGTCCTTTTGGATCTCTTGGCGGCTTTCGATACTATCAACCATAGTATCCTTCTGGAACGTCTGAGAGTATTGGGGGTTGGAGGTGCAATTTCCCAGATCCCCCTGGATCTTTTTTTGAAAATCAGAGTTACATTGGCTACTTTCCAGTCCTCTGGTACAGAGTCTGACTGTAGGGACAAGTTACATATTTTTGCTAGGAAACCAGCAATTTTACATTTGTGTTGCTTCAGAACTGTTGAGTAGATGCCATTTGTTAATTTTAAGGCAATTTGTTAATTTTTAGTTTTTCAAGACAGTTAAGAACATCTTCCCCTGTCACCTGAAACTGGCTGAGATCATCAGCCTCTAAACTAGAGATGCTCAATTCTAGAGAAGGTATATGGTCAGTATCCTCCACTGTGAAGACAGATGCAAATAACTCATTCAGCTTCTCTGCAATCTCCTTCTCCTTCTCCTCCTTTATAACCCCTTTCATGCCTGTTTCATCTAAGGGTCCAACCGCCTTCCTGGCAGGTTTCCTGCTGCTGATTTATTTAAAGATGTTTTTGTCATTCCCCTTGACATTTCTAGCGATACGTTCCTCAAACTTTTTTTTGGTATCCCTTATTGTCTCCTTGCATTTCCTTTGCCAGAGTTTATGTTCCTTTCTGTTCTCTTCATTTGAGCGGGATTCCATTTTCTGAAGGAAGTCTTCTTCCCTTTTATAGCTTCCCTGACTCTACTTGTTAGCCACATTGTCATCGTCCTCAACTTGGTGGTACCTTTCCTCCTCCTTGGTATACATTCCAATTGTGTTTCTAGTATTGTGGTTTTTAATAAGTTCCATGCTTTCTGGAGTGATTTGACTCTCCTGACTTTCCCTTTCAACTTCTTTTTTACCAGTCGTCTCATTTTTGAGAAGTTTTCTCTTCTGAAGTTCAACGCATCTATGTTAGACTTCCTTGACAATTAACCACTCACATATATGCTGAATTAGATCACACTATGGTCACTGCTCCACAATGGTTCTACAATTCTGACATCTTGCACAGGTCCTGCACCACTGAGGATTAAGTCCAAGGTTGCCATCTCTCTGGCTGGTTCCGCACCTAACTGTTCTAAGGCACAGTCATTTAGCATGTCTAGAAATCTGGCCTCTCTTTCATTGTCTGAATGTGAATTTACCCAGTCTATGTGTGCGTAGTTGAAGTCACCCATTATTAGTGCCCTCTCTCTCTTTGATGCTGCCTTTCTTATTTGCTGCTCCAACTCTAGGTCACTCTCAGCGTTTTTATCTGGAGGGCGATAGCATGTCCCTAAAAACTCATTGTGTTTCAATCTTCACAATGCTACCCATAATGATTCTGTGGAGGACTCCAACCCACCTACGTTTTCTAGCTTGTTGGAATCTATCCTTTAATATACAATGCTACTCCTTCCCCACTACTCCCATCCCTGTCCAGCAATAACAGTGTCCCACTGGTTCTCACCGTTCCACCAGGTTTCCGTTACACCCACTATATCTATGTTTCCATTAGCAACCAAGCACTCCGGCTCATCCATCTTTCCTCATAAGCTCCTGGCATTGGTATACAGACACCGATACCCTGTGTCCCTCACCTGGTGTTGGCATATGCTATCCCCCTTACCATCATTTGACCTTTTTGGCCAGGTGTTTCCTTTTGCTCAACTCCTGACTCTACTCTGTACTCTTCTGGTTTATCCAAAATGTGTGTACCTTTATACCTTAGGGGAATTTGCTCGCCGAACCAGATACCACCCAGTTCCTGTCAGCAATCCCCCAGGCATCAGTTTTAAAGCTGCTTTGTAACTTTTATTATTTTAGGCGCCAGCAGTCGGTTCCATCTTTGTTCAAGTGGAGCCCTACTAGGAACACCCCCCCCCCCGGAGGAGTATCCTCCGTGAGAGAGAATATGGGTGCATCACCCAAGAAAGGGACCCTGCTAAGGGAGTGTTTCCCTATTCCTCAGACCGATGTCCTCCTTTTCTGAGACCCTCATTCTCAATTATAGCAGAAGCGCTCTCAGGCTGGGAGTGGGATGCCTCCTTCACACCCCTGAGGGTCTCATCCACACTCCTCTCTGACTCTCTGAGCTTTTTCGTGTCAGCCACCTTCGCTTCACGGGAATGGACTTGTTCCCTGAGATCCAGGAGCTCTTTGCATGGAGCACACAGCCAATACTTCTGCCCCTCAGGCAGATAGTCATACATGCAACAGTCTGTGCAATACACTGGGAAGCACCCCCTCCCCTGCTGGCTATTTAGAATATATAGGGCTTGTTCACTTGAACTTATGTTTTGGGTGTAGCTGTCAGCTAAATAAAGCTTTTAAGCTTTGTCCTCCCAGAAAATTAAAAAAGTCAGGTAGCACTCACCTTGCCCTTGTGCTGCGTGTCTCCTCTGTGATGAAGGGGGACGGATTGTGTATCTCCCCACAGAGTTCCCTGCCAATCCCTCACTAAACTCCTACAAAACTCCTTCAATATCTGTTTGCAAACTCCTGATAGCAATGTTCCTGGGAGCAAACATCCTCTGACCTAAGCCTTGTCTTCAAGACCTCCTGGCAATCTGACTCTCCTCAGGAATGTGACCTCTCCCACAAACTGAGTCACTCACCTGGAATTTTTCCTCCACTCAGGCTAACTGGTCTTGCTCTCTCAAAAACACACACTTACAGCCAACCCTAATCAAACTCTAGAAAATCTAGCCCTAACAAACTAGTCTAGCCCTAACAAACTTAGCTTCTCCTCTCCCATTTGTTTTCTTGTTGGTTGGTTGAACACAAGAACAGCCCTGCTGGATCAGGCCCATGGCCTATCTAGTCCAGAATCCTGTTTCACACAGTGGCCCACCAGATGCCACAGGCAGGAGTTGAGAGCATGCCCTCTCTCCTGCTGTTATTCCCCTGTAACTGGTATTCCGAGGCATCCTGCCTCTGAGGCTGGAGGTGGCCTATAGCCCTCCAACTAGTAGCCGTTGATAGACGTCTCCTCCATTATGTTATACAAACCCCTCTTAAAGCCATCCAGGTTGTTGGCTCTCACCACATCTTGTGCAGAGAATTCCACAAGTTGATTATGCATTGTGTGAAAAAATGTGTGTGTGTGTTTGGTCCTAAATTTTGTGTCAATCAATTTCATGGGGTGACCCCTGGTTCTATTGTTATGTGAGAGGGAGAAGAATTTCTCTCTGTTCACTTTCTCCACACCATTTATGATTTTATAGACCTCTATCATGTCTACCTGCAAGTTGTCTTTTTTCTAAACTAAATAGCCCCAGGTGTTATAGTCTTGCCTCATATGGAAGGTGCTCTAGGCCCCAATCACCTTGGTTGCCCTCTTCTGCACTTTTTCCAGTTCTACGATGTACTTCTTTAGATGTGGTGACCAGAATGATACGCAGTACTCCAGGTGTGGCTGTACCATAGTTTTGTATAAGGGCATTATAATATTAGCATTTTTATTTTCAATCCCCTTTCTAATGATCCCTGGCATGGAATTGGCCTTTTTCACAGCTGCCACACATTGAGTCAACACTTTCAACAAGCTGTCCACCAGGACCCCAAGATCCCTCTCCTTGTCCATCTCTGACAGTTCAGATCCCATCAGCGAATACTTGAAGTTAGGATTTTTCATCCCAGTCACTTTACTCTTGCCAACATTGATCCACATTTGCTATTTTGTTGCCCACTCCCCCAGTTTGGAGAGATCCTTCTGGAGCTCCTCACAATCTATTCTGGATTTCACTACCCTAAATAGTTTGGTATCATCTGCAAATTTGGCCACCTCACTGCTTACCCCTACTTCTAGATCATTTGTGAATAAGTTAAAAAACACCAGTCCCAGTACAGATCCCTGGGGGACCCCACTTCTTACTTTCCTCTATTGTGAAAACATTTATACCTACCCTCTGTTTCCTGTCTTTCAACCAGTTAGCAATCCACACATATAGTTGTCCCCTTATCCCATGACTGCTAAGTTTCCTCAGGAGTCTTTGATGAGGAATGTTGGTTGGTTGACTGTGTTCCCTTGTTTGATATCTTCTTTAGGAGAGAAATACACACTGGTTGCCTCCTCTGTCCTCAAGATCTCAAATACATAAATAATAGAAAAACCGCAGGTTTTTCAGTGATTTTTGCTGCAACTATGAACCATCTCTTGTAATGACACAATGGGAAGCAAAGATGCACATGGACACCCACTTCCTACTCTGTGCTGCAGAACACCTGGGTGTCATTATCTGCCCACCTTGGGTGCCTGTCACTTAGCTTGGGTGTCCATCCTAGCAAGCAACACATTTTTAAAATAAAGATAACTTCCTTTGTCGCTGCCCAATGAACCCTAACCACCAGTACACATATTAATGTTGCAGATACTGGCCACAATCTAGATGAAAACCTGGTAATCTCTCTGTATAGCAAATGTATTTTTAAAAAATTATTCCCCTTCAAATAGAACCCATTCTTTCTCTACATACACCACACCAACATGGAAAGCCACTTCTGCAATCATTTGAAAAGCAATTTAGACTTGGAAATCCATGCATTTCCGAGAAATTCCTAAAAGAACTTTCTGGTTTCTTATGCCAGTTTCTAATCTAATTAGCCCACTCCTATAGTTTGCTGTTCCTTCGAACGTTTTATGGCATGTCATTTTGGGAATTTACCATAATGCTTTGCATACAGATGAAAGAGCAAGGGAGAGAAAGCAGAGATTGCATTCCTGTCCTCCAAACACAAAGAAGCCAGCAAAGGAGCAGACTTTGCAACAGTCAGGCAACAGTTGGTTAGAGAGCCTACCTGCTCTCTAACCAAAATGGAGATTGGAATCTTTTGAGTAGCATTTTATAGCTGCTTCCACACACATGGAAATATTAAGTGGATTTGACTAAATGTTTATTCAGCAACAGCTCCATTTGGTCCTTTCCTTTCCCTCTTGATTCCTACCCCACACTCTCTACAGGATCCCCCTTGGGACAAATGTCCAAGCAAAGAAACAAACTGAAAAATATTACAGAATAGAATATAAGTAAAGTAAAGTGTGCCGTCAACTCAGTTTCAACTCCTGGCACCTACAGAGCCCTGTGGTTTTCTTTTGGTAGAATACAGGAGGGGTTAACCAATGCCTCCTCCCGTGCAGTATGAGATGATGCACTTCAGCATCTTCCTATATTGCTGCTGCCCGATATAGTGCCAGCAGGGATTCGAACCAGCAACCTTCTGCTTAGCTAAAAGAAAAAGACTTACCCACCCTCTGGGCACTCTGACTGACTGCCTAATCAGCATGATGCCTTCTGATTGGTGCTCAGGGCATTTTAAGCTCTGCCCACCTTCAGGAAATAAAGGCAAGCCTTGTAGCTGGCTCCTGCCTCAATTTGAAAAACTCTGTGTGTTCCTAGTGGTGTTTACAAAATTCTGGTACCATCACCCATCCTACGTCCTCGGGGTCGTTCTGCTGTGATGCTTTTAATGAGTTATTTGCGAACAAGATCTCCTGTTCCGACAAGAGAGAGAGAAAGTACGCTCTGTCAATGTCCATTTTTCACCACAACACTATCTCACAAACAAAACAAATGACAATATAAGGAAGGACAGCAACCAAGTTCTGCCTTTTTCAATTTGAGCTCCAGCAAAACCAGATAGTTATAGCAGCAACAGCACAGAGTTCTGAGCATACACAGTGCTGAGAAAAGAAAACCACAAAATCAACCTTACCTTCCTCCTCTCCTGAGGTATACTAGAGGCACAGTATAAGGGTTCTCTCTGCCTCCCAGTCCCTTTGAATGTATTTGACACGTTCAACGTCAAACCTGTTTGGTTCAAAGGTTTGGGGTCAAACGGAACCATCTCAACCAGACCGAACATTCCTGACTGTTCGGGGGTTCACAGACATTTTTATTTTATTTTATTTTTTAAATTACCGTACTCCCTTCGGGGGAATTGTTGGAGGGGGGTCCATGGAGGTTCTCCCTTTCCCCACTGGCCTTCCTTGCAGTCCAAACCTGCCTGTTTGTGCCTTCCCCTTCCGGCACGGTGGCCATTTGGGAGGCTGCCATGCCTGTGCAATTGGCCTCTGTGTGGTCTGGGTCATGCAGAGGCCAATACAGGCATGGTGTTCCAAAATGGAATTGCAAACCGGCCCTCCAAAATGGGCTGGTTTGGGCTGCAAGGTAGGTTGGCGGGGGGTGGGAACCTCCATGGACCCCCTCCCCCACCTCCAACAACTCCCCCAAAAGGGGGTAAGGTAAAGGTCTGCGAACCCCCCTCGGACTGAACCAAACCAGGCCAGCATGTTCCGTACACATCCCTAGTTGATGCTGCCGTGGCTGTTTTCACCTCCTTGGCAGCCTTCCAGTGGATGGGGAGGGTGGGGCTAAGAATCCCTTGGACAAACAAATAGAGGTAGCTCTTCTTCAACTGTATGAGACTTCATCTGCCACTTTTAGAGCTGCTGTTACCAATTTGGTTTTTGGACTGAGGAACTAGCTGCCATTGATTCTACCACTAAGGCAATAAAAATGGTCTTGAAATGATTTGTCTTACTGTGGCTCTTTTAGCCAACTCACCTTTGGACACAGCCCAATCCACCTCTCATGCTATGGCAGTGAACATGGTAGCCAGAAGGAATTTGTGCCTTAGGGCTTGGGATGTTGACCCTGGCTCCCAAGCACATTTGGCCAATTCTGCCTTTGTGAGGAGTAAGTTTACTGACCCCCTTTAGGCGGTCTTAGTAGAAATGAAAAATAAGAAGGTCTTACCTTCTTCTTACAGCCTTCTTCTTACAAGGCCTTACAACCGCAAATCCAAAACACAGCATTCCTTTCATTCCTCAAAGCATTACTTTTGCACCCACACCTTCAGGTGGGAGGCGGCTAAGTCCTCATGGAACAGGAAGAAGTCATTTTCCAGAAATGTCTCCAAAGCATCCAGAGTCTTTACCCTCATCCTTAACCTTTGGGAAAAGAAACAAAAAGCGATCCACATCATGATGCCAAAAGTGTGTTGGCTCTGGGGCAGTGAGGTTCTTCTGACCAATTCTGCCCCAACATGGGCTCATATGACCAGATCATGGAATACTTCAAATGGTCTCCCTATGGTATTCCTTGATGTTTCTTTATCATCCTAAGAACAGGTTCATTGCTGTGCAGAGGTCCTGAGACCCAAGCAAACATCACGCCTTCAAGGAGGCCATTCAACATCTCTGGACTTTCAAGCCATCAAGCCCATACGACACAAGGAGATCCACTCCGGGGTATATATTCTTAGTTCCAAAGTGGAATGGCAAAAGCATGACAATTCTTCTTCTAAAGTGGCTCAAAAAGTTCCTGAGGAAACAAATATTCCAGATGAAAATCCGGACATCTATAGTGCTGTGCCTGCGCAGGAACATCTTCCTGGCATCAGTCGATCTCTAGGAAGCTTACTTAGATGTCACAATCAGAAAAACTCACACAGAGTACCTGCACTGCCCTTCAAGTTGACTTCGGTGCCTCAAGTGTTCACCAGGATCCTTGTGGCATTGGTTGAACATCTGAGAATGAGGGACGTGGCTCTGTATCCATGCCTGGATTTGTTCAAAGTTCAAGGTATCGATAATGTTGAACATAGAAACCACAGTCCAATGTCTTGAAGTCCACGGTTTCATGATAAGATGGAGGTACTGACTGGGGGCGGGGGTCAGGACCCGAAAAATGGTTTACATTTGCCTGTTCTGGATGGAGTTATACTCCCCCTGAAAAACCAGGGAGAGGAGAGCTGGTCTTGTGGTAGCAAGCATGACTTGTCCCCTTAGCTAAGCAGGGTCCACCCTGGTTGCATATGAATGGGAGACTAGAAGTGTGAGCACTGTAAGATATTCTCCTTAGGGGATGAAGCTGCTCTGGGAAGAGCAGAAGGTTTCAAGCTCCCTCCTTGGCTTCTCAAAGATAGGGCAGAGAGAGATTTCTGCCCTGCAACCTTGGAGAAGCTGCAGCCAGTCTGTGAAGACAATACTGAGCTAGATAGACCTATGGTCTGACTCAATATATGGCAGCTTCCTATGTTCCAAGTACGTAGCTTTGGAGTGTTCCTGGACCGAAAGCTCTCCGTGGTTTCTCAGGTTGAAGCTTTGGCCAGGAGCGCTTTTTATCAGCTTTGGCTGATATGTCAGCTATGTCAATTTCTGGAGGTAAATGACCTTAAAACAGTGGTACATATTCTGGTAACCTCCAGGCTTGACTACTGTAATGCATTCTATGTGAGGCTGCCTTTGTACATAGACCAGAAACAATAGGTTCAGAATGCAGCAGCCTGATTGGTCTCTGAGGCAACACGAAGGAAACACATAACACCAATTTTAAAAGAACGGCACTAACTGCCAATATGTTTCCAGGCAAAATGCAAAGTGTTGATTAGCACCTATAAAGCCCTTAACGGCTTATGTCCAGGGTTTTAAGAGAGCCCATTCTTTGTCATGAACCCTGCGGCCTGTTACAATCTTCTGGAGAGGTCCGGTTATGGTTGCCAGTGGTGACCCGGGACTAAGCTTTCTTTGTGGCTTCCCCGGGGCTTTGGAATATGCTGCCTGCTGAAATAAGAGCATCTTCTTCTCTGCTTGTTTTCAGAAAGACCCTCAAGACTTACCTGTTCTCGTAGGCTTTTAATTAGAATTAATTTTAATAATTTGTTTTAATAACTGCTTTGTGCTATTGATTTTATTGTGTTTTGTGGATTTTAATCTGTGACTTTTATATTGTTTTTAAATTCTGTACACAGCCTAGAGATGTCTATATCAGGCAGTATAAAAATATGATTGATAAACAAACAAACATGGGGGAAAGTATGCTGATTCCATCACAAGAAAGATCTGTGTGTGATGTTAGAAACAAACCTGTTCAGGATGTTTCTATCATCAGACAGAAAGATAAGGATTTCTCAGTGGATATGACCCATTCTCCCTCAGAGTTCCACAGATTTGATGGAACTGACACAATTGTTAGGTATGATGGTGTCTTGCCAGGATCTAGTATCAGGTTTCACCTGAGATTCACCTGAGACACAACTGTGTCTGCACATATTCATGTCCCAAGAAGTGCATCAGAGCCTGATGTGGCGGCTGGATCCCCACAGACCTTCCAGCAAAGCTAGTCTCCAACTCCCAGAGAGAGTGGTAGTAACAACAACGCGAGCCTGTTTGGTCGGGGAACCAATTCAGGGTACTTGACCCAGGGCACTTGGTCCCCCAAGGGAAGTCAAGTACAGCATACATTTTCTAGAACTGTCAGACTCTCTCTCTTAAGGCTCACCAATGCAGTAAATGGAAGACATGTCATAATAAGAATGGACGTATTGGCAAAGGCCTACATCAACAAGCAAGGGGGTACAGGATCAGGAATCCTTCACAAGGAGGCTTACATTCTGATGAATTGGGTGGAGGAACATCTGCTGTCAATACAAGCAGAACGCCTAGCAGGAGTAAAGAATCAGTTTGCAGACTGGCTCAGTCAGATGACAGGGATTGAACCCATTTGTTTTTCAAAAGGTGATAAGTCTTTTTGGGGTTCCAGCAGTGGACCTTTTTGCAATAGCAAAGAAGGCTCAATTGGCCCAATTTTTCTCAAGGGGCCAATGCTCTCTAGCCCTAGAATAAATGCTCTGGCATGCAAGTGGCCGAGGAATCTGCTTTATGCCTTTCCTCCGCTCTCTCTGTTGTCAAGAACCCTCCAGAAGATCAGACTGGAAAGTGCAATTATCATTATGATTGCTCTTAATAGCCAAGGTGCCTGTGGTTTACAGATCTGGTAGATCTATCGATACAGGACAGTTGGATGCTGCCCATCCATCCTGACCTTCTTTCTCAGGGGCCTGAAGTTCATCCACAACCGTAGAGCTTGGAGCATCTAACAGCTTGGAGACAGAGAAGGAGTATTAAGTTTGATGGGTTATCTGGAAGTGGTTCTAAATACCCTTTTGTTCTCTCGCAGGGTATCCACTAATAAAGTGTTTGAGGCAACATGGCAAGTTTTTCTGAAGTGGAAGAACTCTCCAAACAGTTCTGGAAGACAGTGGAAATTGCTGATACCTTGGGGTTCTTGCAAGCAGGCCTTAACAAGGGGCTCAGTACCGGTAATTTTAATACAGCAGGCGGCAGAACATAAGGGTGATCAAGAATGCCTTGGGGTTGGTCACATCTTTTCACATCCTCAAAGTAAAGCATTTTATCAAAGAGGCAGCATTGTTGAATCTTCCAATTATTTGTTTTCCAACCTGGAATATCAATTGGATTCTAATAGTGTTTATGTCAGCACCTTTCGGGCCTATAGCTACCTGTGAGATCTGTGTTTTCACATTCAAACTGTTTTCCTGGTGGCTATCATTTTGGCCAGAAGAGTGACAAAACTAAGTGCTTTGTCTGAAGACTCAGAGCTATGCATTTTTCACAGGGATAAGGTTGTTTTTCATTGTGATCCATCACTTCTTCCTAAGGTTAACTCCCTCTTCCACAGGTCCCAAGAAATATCCTTCCACTCTTTTTGTCCAAACCCAACCCGTGTCCATTCACACGAGTGTCTTTGGCATAAGTTAAGAAACAGAATCCTTGTTTGTTGCCTTGAAGGAGGGTTCCTAGGGGAAGAAGGTTTCCTTGGCCACCATATCCAGGTGGCTGACAGTATATTTCTTTAGCTTGTAAGTCTTTGGGCAAGCTGCCTCCAGCAGGTATTACAACTCATTCATTAAGAGGGGCAGCAACTTCAGCAGCTTGTAAAGGTAACTTCCTGTTACTTGAAATATCTAAGGTGGATACTTGGGCATCCGTGCACACCTTTGCAAAGCACTATATAATCAATTTCTTTTCCTCTGCAGATGCTGAGTTTGAGAGGAAGGTACTTTAGATGATACTTTATATTTGAGCTCTGTTCCTGTGGTCCACCCTGGTGACAAGTGCTCTGGTATGTCCCTATGGTAACAAATGCCCTCTGGGAGCTTAGGGGGAGAAAATGAGGTTTTTACTCACTGTGGATTCCTTTTCTGAGTCTTCCAGTGGGCATTCAGCCTGCCTCTTTACCAGAAGAATATTAGATATTCCTCTTTACCAAAGGTAGGCAGGGCATCCTGGAGATTTCCTCACCTGTCCTTGGTTATGCGTATTAGTATGGTTATCCAGTTATTGTGGATGTTTTTAGCCAGGACCTCTGTTGAATTCAGAATATTCTTGGTTTTATATTCTACTTTTCTTCTTCTTCTGGAGTTTGTTACTCTTAGTGATGAATGCACTTGGGAGGTTGAGGAGTTTCTCCATGCTGTGCTAGTCTGATCTGAAGAAATGGGATGGCTCCTTTCCCTGGAGAAGCTCTTCATGGAAGGTCCTACCTACCTGCTTCAGTGGGACGCACCATCCCTATGGTAACAAATGCCCTGTGGGTGACTCAAAACAGGAATTCACGGTGAGTAGAAATTTCCTTTTTTCTGCAGAACTCAATTTGAGTGTTCAATATTTTCTTCCTGCAAAACCTCATTAATGGTGCTGTCTTATCTTGGGACTTCTGGAAAGGGTCAAAAGAACTGTAAAACTAGTTCCTTGATCCCCAGTCAGACTGAAAACATACAGATTGGAAGTTCATAGTGATGTGAACAATCTTATTATATCACATATGTTATATGTCTGTTTGCCATATAAGCAAACTGAATGTTGATATGTCATCCATGGTCCTGCTTGCTCACTCATCTGCCCAGTTCTACTACTGCTACTTCCTGCTCATTCAACTGGGAAACAAAGCACCATGTATGTGGGTACCTGAGATGGGAGGCAATTGCACTGCCTCCATCTCAAGCACCTAGCTGCAAGTTGGTGTGTTTTCCAGTTGAAGATAGATAAAACTGTTAACACAGTAGTAGCAATCAGATAGGAGTGTGAGCAGGGAGGGCCAAATACTACATTGGAGCATACAATTCACTAGTTTGGCTGATGTTAATATAAACAGAACATGAACAGTTCACACTATCATGAGTTGACTTTTTATATTACATCTGTCTTCAGCCCAAGATGGCTTTAAATTTCCCCCCTCAAATAGCAGCCTTCTACCCATCCTTCCCATATTGCATGACAATGTTCTTTTGAAAATGACAGAAGCTTAAGAAATTGTTTCCAATATGGCATGGAAATCTGCTGTCCAAACAAAAAGAAAGTAAAATTCTAATGAGTTACTGCAACCCCCTTCTGTGAACAGCTCATTTGATCCCATCTCATATATAGGAAGACACATGAGAATAAGAGCTAAATACTAGGGAAGAAAAATTATATTTTTGTTTTGTGGCACTTCCAATATAAAAAAAAATAATCATAAATTTTGGTGACACGAACTGTCCCTTTTCTTTCATCACTTCTCCATAAGATGCTCTCAAGACAGATGGGGAAATCTCAGTGCTGACCTTAGGGAAGCTGAGAAACAGACAATAATCTTGTTTTCAGCTGAAGATCAAAACAGCCTTTGAGGAGATGAACTCTGAGCATTATTTTGTTGCTGGAGAAATGCAGTTGTTATCTACTATGTCTGAGCAGCACAATAACCATGCAAGCAAAATAATGTATATCTCACACCACAAAGAGCCTTAATATTGTTTGGTCATGGCATCAAGGACCAGCCGTCTAAAAACAAAATGCATAAAAACAAATGCAACTTCCTCAAGATGCAAAAACTCAATAAACGTTAAGAAGCAACACATCATAAATATAATACAGTGTGTGGGCTGGTTTATACATCACACAGAACTATGGTTAAATCTTGGGTTTTTTGCAATGTCTTTGAGCCTAAGATGTACCGTCCCTTCCCCCACCCATGCAAGGCTTAGCAGAATTCTACATCTGACTGAGATTAAAAACAAACAAAGCTAAGTTGTGACTTCAAACCAACCAATCTTGATTTGTTCTGATCAGTGTACCTAAAATAAAGTAAGACCTGAACCAAAGTTTGAAGTGGGGTTCATATCTAGGTTTATTTTATGGAAGTTGGTTAGAATAAATCAAGGTTAGTCAGTTTAGACTTCCTGGTTTGCTTTGAATCTTTACAAAGTAGAATCCCACTAGCTTCGCATTGGCAGGGGAGAGGAGGAAGCACATGCTCCTGAGAGCTCAGGAACGTCACATGAACCCAAGATATAACTATAATTTCAAAGATAGCCCTGGGACTAATTAACCAACCAAAAACTGAAGTAAACATTGACCAAACAGGCATTTTGAATTCTCAGAAGCCTTCTGTCTGGCTCCTGGTTGGCTTAGAAATCATTGGTCAGCATGTTCTGCAATGTAGCGCAGAAGTGCAGGCACGCTACTTCAGTACTGGCGCTTTTGCACAAGAGCACAAGACTGCCAGTGGTTACTTAGAAACCCTCCACAGTGCAGGCAGCTTGGAACCACACACAGGGCACTGCGGAACATGTCATCCAGTGTCTACCTGTTCACAAGGTGCCAGTAAGGGTTCAAGTACTTCTTATAGTTGACTACAGAAATGACAAATTCTATAACAATTCACTGGAAACTATAAATGGACTCTGAAGCAGTATGAAGAAATTACAAATTATTCAAACATAAACAAAAAAGGAAGAAACCCATATACAGAGAAAAATAATCACCCAATCAATGAAGTTCAGAATCAATACAAGAGAATTACTGTGGCAGTCTTAATCCATACCCTTGTAGGTTCAACTACAGTACAAGGTTGCCAGATCTAAGGTATGTAAACCGTACAACAAATGCAGCACATTAACAAATTAAATCTGGCTTTTTCCTACATCAGGGGAAAATGCACTGGAAAAGCCATGATACGATACTATCAGTAAACCAGACATATCTATATCTATCTATCTATATATTCATGTTATTAATGAGATTGGATTTCCTTGCAGTAACTAAAAACATCTGGAACAAGGACAAGCCTTTTTCAGCTAGGACATGACTACATGACAAGCAAATACAGCATTGTAGGGCCAATTTAACTTACTACATTTCCACCATCAAAGAGTATTCATGAAGGAATACCTTCACCACTTCTGAATGCAAAATCCAAACTTATTGTACATTTTGATATAGTTTGTCTCATATATATTCCTTTAAGTAATATATATGAGACAAACTTAAGTAAGTTTTTCTTTGGAATCAGCTCTCTGTGAAACTGGATATCTGCAGAGATTATGAAGCTTTTATGTTATGCATTCTTTAATCTTGGTATCATAGTTTGCAGTAAAAAAGGATGGAGGATACAAGAAAGGTATAAAAGCAAGCATAACAAAATTATTAGTTTGATTGTAACAGACCAATCCTCCTGACTATGCTTACTTGGAAGTATGTTGTGCTTAGCTAAATTAAATTTACTTCCTAAGTATGCTTGGTAAATCAGCCTAAGACCTACTTCATGGTCAAAAGAAAGAAATGGACCAATAGAAAAATGTAACTAATATAGTGGCAGAAAGTCTAATATGGTGGCAGGTTTTATATAATTTATGTAATAGCATTGTTCACCTCTCAATCCTGTTTATAAAACCCCAAACCAGTCATGTATGTACATTTATCGTGGAATTCTGAGCTTAGAAATAATAAATAAATCATTGATTTGCAGTATTTTTCTGAGAAGGTTTCATTGGCATCAGACCTATATATATCTTGTGATGTCATGCTAATTTAAATTATAGTGTATTGCCTTTGCCAAACAACAGAAATGCCAAACCAAACACATTTATGATGACAGAAAGCAAGTTATCTTTGACCAGTTTCCCTTCAGTTATCTCAGACCCACAAGGTACTTGTGGCATTGCTGCAGCACAGGAATCCCTTTTAGTTTTTACTTATTTAATTTTTATTTCTCTTTTTATATTTCTGTTATGATATAAGAATAAGATGTGGTACATAGCATACTCATCATTAACACATGTGAAGTGACCTTGAACCCTATCCATCCCCAGCAAAGCATCCCTCAGTGGCTGTTGCTGGTGAATATCTTATATTTCTCTTTGGTAGAATACAGGAGGGGGTTACCATTGCCTCCTCCCGCACAGTATGAGATGATGCCTTTCAGCATCTTCCTATATCACTGCTGCCCAATATAGTAGCAGCAGGGATTCAAACCAGCAACCTTCTGCTTGTTAGTCAAGCATTTCCCTGCTAAATTTGGGTGGTGAGTCCCCCTGGGTGCCAGCTACCACCCACATTTCAAGGCAGTGGGCCATGTGGTTGATTTTTAATGATTTTTTTGATTTTTTTTAACTGATTCTGTATATTTCCACCATAGGAAATAATGGGGATTCGAAGTCATCCTATCCTAACTCTAACATGGATCCCCAGTTGTTGTTTTTTTAAATTAAGCTCTAGCCCTTGTAGAAGTGGAGTTATGGAGCAAAATGTGCGGTCACTATTTTTCAAGTGCCAACTACCCCCACAACCCTCAAGCCATTGGGTACTCAGTTTATATTTTAGGAATTGTTGAGGTGTTTAGGTTCTTTGGTGTGTGATGAATCCTCATAGGGATTCATTATGAGGAAAGGTTATTAGACAACAAAGAGTCTAAACACTTGAAAAACATCCTAGAACATAAACTGAGTAGTATCCCACTGCCTTGTGGATGGGGGAGGGTGTAGTTGGCACATGACAGTTGACAGCTGGCACTGTCCAAAGACAGTAAAAATGAATAGAAGAAATGAAAGTGTGTAATGAATCCTCATAGGGATTAATTGAGGAGATGTTATTGTACACCAAATAATTCAACCACTTAAAAAATAGTGACCACACACTTTGCTCCATAACTCCACTTCTACAAGGGCTAGAGCTTAGCGTTTCTTTTTAAATGAAAGCTGGAAATCTGGGAAATGATAGAAGGAATACAAATCTCAAAGCAATTTGAATCAAATCTGGCACGATTCACTTTGGACCCGAATCTAGCCAATGGACCACAGGAGTGATTTGTTCTGTCTCCAAATCTCCCAAATCAGCTAGATTCGGGTACAAATCGATTTGTACCCGAACTGATTTGCACATCCCTATATTACACTCCATGCTGAGAAAAGAAAACCACAAAATCATACCTGCCTTCCTCTCCTAATGTATCATCTTCAAGAGAGGCACACTATGCGGGCTCTCTCTGCCGCTGAGTCCCTTTGAATATATTTTGAAATTCCCTCCAAAAGTGATCCTTCCTCCCTCCCCCCAGCCAATGGGGACACAGTTGCCAATGCAACACTTGATTTCTATGATAACAAGCCAACCAAACAGCAACAGCAAGGCAATCAGAAGCCAGTGCCAGAAAAATCAATCAGCAAGAGAAAAAATTAGACCTCCAAAATGGCTCTCAGAATATCAAAATATTTCAATCTAAATGGGGGTTGTTCTGCTCTGAGCTTGAAACAGGCCATTTATTTAAAGGATGATCTGTTTCAAGCTTGAAACGGTCCAGTCAGAATGTTCTAATCGTGATTTAGAACAGAGTTCTTCATTGTAAGGCACTAATCTTAAGTGCAGCCCCTTAATTAATTGTTTATGGGGCCTGTGTGACTCTTTGGCCAAAGCAGAATACTCTGCAAAGTACCTCAGTACAATTTGGAGGTGACCGTCTACACCAGGTTTTCTTAACCTTGGGCCCCCAGATGTTGTTGGACTACAACTCCCAGAATCCTCAGCAGCAATGGCTTTTGCTTGGGGATTCTGGGAGTTGTAGTCCAACAACATCTGGGGGCCCAAGGATAAGAAACCCTGGTCTACACCATACAGTGCTGCATTTTGCCCAGTGCCAGAGGGGCTCCTTTAAAGGGAAGCAGGGCCATCGAGCCTCTGCACCATATTGGAAGGCATGCACAGAGTGCAGGGAAGTGTCACCCTTCCCAGTGCTTTCCTCCCCTCTTGAGAGGGGGCTTCATCTCTATTAAAGGGCTCTCCTAGCACTGAGAAAAGCACAGCACTGTGCAAAGTTTAGCACAATGGGAAATGGCTCTCACGCTGAAGGTTTTTTGCCTAAGAACCCCTGCTAACTTGGCAAGAGGCACCTTTTAACGTGGTTATTCTCTTTTATTTAGCAGGGGGAGAGTAACTGGCCCTATCCACCCCCAGCACAGTACCTCCAGTGACTCTTGCTGGTGTCTATCTTATGTTTCTTTTTAGACTGTGAGCCCTTTGGGGACAGGAATCCATCTTATTTATGTATTATTTCTCTGTGTAAACTGACCTGAGCCATTTTTGGAAGGGCAGTAGAGAAATCAAATCAAATCAAATCAATCAATCAAGTGGCCCCCATCAAATAAATAAATGCATAAGTGGCCCCCACTTGAAATATAGTGAAAATCACTGACTTAGAAGAAAGAAACCAATAATGGAAAAGCAAAGTTCTCTGTACTATACTACCGTCTTGACTGGTACTACATGAGCGTTCCAACGCAAAAGGTAATAAAAAGAGAACTATAATTATGTCAGGTACTCAGCAGCTACTTACAGGGCCTTTGCCTCTTCAGGGGAAAAAGGCACTTGTGAGAACAAAATAGGGTGAATGTTAGGCCGAGTACACCATCAGTTTAGAAGAAATGCACCTGTTATTTAACCTTTGAATGTCATTTAGTTAAAGAACAAAAAAAAAACAAAAAAAAAAAAACACCACCCCATAAATGTTAAAGAAAGATAATCCAGGATAGCTGAACTATAATAAACTAGAAGTCATGTTAGCTAGTATATGAAACAGGAAAAGGTATTCTATCATTTTTGTTATGTATTTCTCATGCCTTTCTTCTGTAATAGAAATGTATGGTGATTGCAATGGGCTTTTCAGGCAATTTATTATCCAAGCATTGACCAAACTCAGGCCTGCTTAGTTTCAGCAAAATTGCTGCATCTTGTGCTTTTGGTCCATAACCAAGTGTGAGGGATGTACTCATTTAAGTATCACTGTCAAATTAAAAAAAGCCATTGCAAGGGCTTCCGTGTGCCATACATTTATTTGTTTGTTTTTGCTGAAAAGCCATCCTTGGACTGATTAGTTAACAGAAGCATGCCAAAATAAATAGGTACAGCAATCCAAAGAGACCAATGTGTGCCAGAATTCCACTACTTCTAATGTGTTTTGGGTGCGCCTAGCTTTTGCACAGTACACATGGATTGGTTCAGCCACACAAAATAGTAATAGTCAAGTAGATATTTTTGTCATTCTCTGTGCAAGTGATCTCTCTAATAAATCTAGTGAAACACAAACTAGAAACTGTAACTATCAGATGTTTAGCAATGTTTTAAGAAAACATTTTCAAATCAAATAAAAATGTTCAGTGTAGCGATAACAAATAATTGGTGTTTCATTGCTAGTTTAGTCTTCTTGACAGGCTGTTTGAGATTGAACAATCAGTTACATTGTATTATGAAAATTCATAAAATAATAGGTAATTATAGCAAGATGATGAAGAACCCATCTCAGAAGGTGCATTTTAAAAAGCAATAGAAGTTGTGATAGCTGCAAGTACATTCACTACAAAAGCCTATAATTTCTCTCTCAACAAATACAGGGAAAGTTCCATGAAAGTGTTTCCCCTGTATTTGGATGACAGGTACATGCATATTTATTTATTATTACATTTATATTCCAGGTGGCGGAAATGTGATTCCCTGGCTATCACACCTACCAAGGCACTGACCAGATCTAGGCCTATTTGGCTTCAGTAAGATGGCTGTATCATATGCCCACAGGTCATGCCATGGAAGCAATGCATATAAAACTCATGCACTGTGTTTTTGCCACCAGAAATTTAATCTAGAATTACCTGCTAAAGGTTCTGCATTAGTTCTGTAAAATGTTTCTTCCCAACCAAAATACCTACTGTTTTTCCCCAAACAGAAGGCGACTCTGAAAGCCATCTAATGGCGCAGCAGGGAAATGATTTGAATATCAAGCCAGAGGTTGCTGATTTGAATCACTGCTGGTATGTTTCCCAGAATATGGGAAACACCTATATCGGGCAGCAGCGATATAGGAAGATGCTGAAAGGCATCATCTCATACTGCGCAGGAAGAGGCAATGGTAAACCCCTCCTGTGTTCTACCAAAGACAACCACAGGGCTCTGAGGGTGCCAGGAGTTGAAACCAACTTGGTGGTTCACTTTACCTTTACCTGAATGTAAGAGCCGCCTTGGGATTTTCTTAATGAAAGGCGGGGTATAAATTTAACAACCAACCAATCAATCAATCAATCAATGACAATGCTTTAGAAGATAGAAGTCAAATACAGGTTGTACATGCATTTATCCCAAAGAAATAGGACTCTGAATCTAAGATCCCCCCCCATCCATTTTTAACAGGAAAGAACTGGGGGAAGATATCTCATCTTAGATTCAGGTAAATGTGGTGTTCTGCTGAAGAGGAAAGGGAAAAGGTATGGATGGGATTACTGACGTGATTAACGATTCAGTTGTGTGTGTGTGTGTGTGTGTGTGTGTGTGTGTGTGTTTGTGAGCTGGGACATGAGCCAAACAGATCTGGATGGGCTTTTATTTTAGCTGAATGCTTGTTTTAACTGAAACATTTATCCAAGTTAAAAAGTCTATAATCGCCTAAATTGAAATACCTGTCAACAGCTTGTACAAGCTTTTTTAGACAAGGTATGACAAACTATAGTTAGTACTAATTAGGAATTGCCTTCAAACCATGATTAAGAACTATGGCTTAAAGCAAGTGTGTACACCATGGCCAACATGTTGTGCAAAGCAATGACAGTGTTTCTGCCCACCAGTGCAGGTACGCATGCGAAAACCAGTCCTGGCGGTGTAGCTTAAGAGCTCTGTTGCACAACTACTTACAACAGTGTGCATGTACTTGCTCAGAGCTACTTCAGCAGCACTTCCAAAGTGCCTGCACACTATTTTAAGCAGTTGCACGAGAACACTGTTGTGCAACATTGTCAGGGCTAGCTTTCATGTGTGCAACAACTCTGATGGATCAGAAACACTGGTGTTGTCTTGAGCAGCATGTTGGCCTATGTCTTCAAGGCAATACCAATAATCATTAACTATAGTGATAATTGGGCAATTACCGGCAATAATCACTAGCCATAGTTGCTTCACTCGTATGTCACTGGATACAATGGTTATAGTAAATGTTAGACTGGGGAATCTGTCTGAAAAAGAGCAGAGATGGAAAGAGAATGTGTGTGAGCTTGGAACACATCCCAACCTCAAAGCAATGGTTTAGAGGCAGATGGACACAGGCTCTACCTCCACTGTCAGGCATAAGATATCATGGTAGCTGCAGTGGCCAAGTCATTCTTTGTCCCACTGCAACTGAAATAGTTATAGGGGACTGGTTTGCCTAAAACTGGGAAATAGTAATGCTTCAATTGTTAGCTAGATATCTTACCAAGTGCCATGTCCTGACTGCTCTGAAGTCCTGCACCATATTGCTCTTGTGGCAGTCTTCGAACATTGCAAGTAGAATCATAGGCTATTTATTTATTTATTTATTTATATTTACATTTTATATCCCGCTCTTCCTCCAAGGAGCCCAGAGCGGTGTACTACATAAGTTTCTCCTCACAACAACCCTGTGAAGTAAGTTAGGCTGAGAGAGAAGTGACTGGCCCAGAGTCACCCAGCAAGTATCATGGCTGAATGGGGATTTGAACTCGGGTCACCCCGGTCCTAGTCCAGCACTCTAACTACTACACGATGCTGGCTCTCTATTGAAGCACTGAGCAAGCTCTGCCCTAGGAAACCACCTATTGACCTCTCTCTGTATCAGAAAATATAAAAGCCTTCCTTAAAGTCTTGACTCAGTATCAAGATACGCATGTGCTATCTTGCTCCTGCTGATCTGCTTGGTATGATCTTTGGCTGATTTCTGCCTGATCTTCTTGCTCTTGGTGATTGCTTAGCTTTGACCCTTTGTGGCTCCATTTGGTCATAATGTCAAACCAGATGTAAATGTGCCAGAGGTTTGAGTCTGTGGTCATCTGAAAGCGTGAAGCTGCAGTTTTGTCACAATTTTTGCTCCCAAATCTGAATTTGAATCCTTGCTTTGTAGTGGGTTTTGCTGCTGAAACATTAGGTTAGAAGGCAGAATTGTGTCATCCAAATTCTGCTCCCCTATATAACCTGGGTTTCATGTGCAAGCTCTTCCTGCCATTACAGAGAGGCCAGCTCGGAGCAGCCCATAAATGCGACAGTTCTAGGGCAGCCGCGTTTCTTGCTGGCCACCTCTTGGAGCCGATGCCCCACCCTCTGCCATTCCCATGCTCCTCCTGCCACTGCTTGGCAATGGGGATGCCATGTCCCTGCAGTTCCTGCATTTAAAGGGACGGAATGGCATGTGGGGGGTGGGGAAGCTTGCTTTAAATAAATGAAGAACAGACACACATGCAAGGAGTCCCATCATTGACCTAACACCTGCTCTAGCCCCATTCCTGGGGCTCTCAGATCTTAGCAATGAAGTGTAGATTCTTTGGCCCTAATGTACACAAAGGTGTGCATTGGTGGGGAAGAAGAGATCAAGGGACATGCCCGAGAATCCCGGGGAAAGACACCGGTTGCTGAACCATGGAATGGCTGGGCCTCCTCATTTGCTACTCCAGGAACACATCTAATTGACTTCCTAGGTGGGGATATTATATTAAGGCAGGCAAAGGATCATGGGGTTTGGTTCACTGAAACTAAGAGTGCCACCGGGCTTGCAGATCCGGTCAAAACAGTGAGAAAGACCTAACACATTCTCATTCTCGTGCTGGCTTGCGGGCAAGGGTGGGTGGGGTTAGCCTTCTCATGAGAGGGCTAGTATACTGGGGTGGGGGGGAAGAAACACTAATGTGTTTCAGCTCTCCATTTGACTGCACTCTCATGAGGTAAACCTTCCAATTATAGGGCTCCCTGCTGTTGTGGGGCTCCTGGCACCACTGGTTAACAACAGAACTCATATTTGCACCTTCCCCCTTGCACCCAACCCTTCCAGACTTAAAAGTAGTCTGGGCCACTTCAGCTGTTCTGGGTTGGCTCTGGGTTGGGTGGGCAGACAAGGAGAGATCAGGGATATATCCTATGTCCCAGGCTAATCAGTACCAGCTGGGTCAAATGCTGTGGCAAATGCAAACCTGTCACTGCAGGGCACTCTGGGATGGGACACCCGTAGATTAAAATGGTCCCTGTCTAGCCAGGTGACTGTGAACAGCACAACCGGACATGGAGATATGTTGTAGGGAGACCAGATTCTTTTTAGGGGTGCTTAGTTCCTGGCAGGAATGATGTTGTTGAGGGCCCCTTCCTGTGGCTTTGGTGGAACTGTCAACTGGGCCGGGGAGTAAAAGCCCTCCAGCTTCCATTCATGTTTCTATGGCCAGGTACTCTCAAGAGAGAGTGGACCACACAGAAGCAGGAATCATATTCACCACACTGGGAGCATCACTTGTGTGATTTAATCCTGCTCTAGGTGGATGGTTCTTCTCATGAGGTTTGGCCGACACCAAGCATGCTTGTACCCAGGCAAAGGGGCTGGACATCCTTCCCCTACCAACTTGTACAAAAAATAGAGCAATACTACCAAAACTGAAGGGAAACATCCTTAGTAATCTCACCCTCTTCCTAGCAGTCTTATCTTATCCATCCATACATGAGCACTCATACATGGGATAGGGATGGGGGTCTAGGGGAAGGAAAAAATTGAAGTCCCTGGAGAAATGGAGGGGGGCACACATATCATGGCATATCTGCTGGAGAATGGGCTGGTGTGAGTGTGTCATAAATGGCCATTTCTGGTAACAAACGCATTCTGCGAACATATGGGGAGAAGTATAGGGAATGCTTGAGTAGTCTATCTTTAACCAGTATATGTGAGAAGAACGGGACCCAAACCTCTCTTCCCAGGGGAGGGGGGCACAAGACCCTTCCTTCCCATCTGTGGAGGACAGTGCTGTGAGTGATGTGAGGGAAGGGTTAAAATGTCCTCGCCCTGATGAGGGCAGGCAAAAACTGCTGAAGAGGTACAACTGCACTGAGCACACCCCCTCTAATATTGCAGCCGATGGATGCAGCTTCATTAGTGTGCCGACTCATTGCCAACAGTCTGGCAAAGTGGGTGGAACAGAGCTTGCTGGTATACAGCCTGGGCGGACTAGGGAGAGGGAGGGATTCCTCTGCCCAGAAACCATGGTGAGTCAATCGTCTGCAACATGATTCTCAGCTTCACAGATCAACCACAGCGTCATCCACCCAAGGTTCCACGCTGTGTCTGAATGGAGACTGTGTATTCTTGACTCCTGGTTTCTCTCTTGACCCTCCCGGCTCCTGACTGCCTTGCCTAGTGTAACCCCAGTGAGCTTCCGATTCTCCCAGTCCTGGTTTTGGACTAGGAACTGCTGCCCATGGCTCAGCTTCTTGACAGCAAGTTTCTTGCACCTCATTCAGAAAATTACAATACTACAATTTTACCAATCTTTTTAATTTTTAGATAGATAGATAGATATAGACAGAGAGAGAGAGAGAGAGAGAGAGAGAGAGAGAGAGAGAGAGAGAGCGCGCGCAAAACATAAGGCCAATCACAACTAATGTCATATTGTTCCAAGTAAATGCATTTAGGATTGGTGTGGCAATGTTTCACATAAAGTTCAGTGGAACTACTTTCTTGTTAAAGTACTGTAAGTGGATTCAGAATAAGAACCAATCATTCATTAGTGACTGAAATGCAGCTACCTCTGGGGTGAAATTGTTTCTATCACTCTGTGCCAGCGTACAACAGTTTAAAAGGAAAAGTGAATACTGTAATTGTGAGGGAAGGCAGACAAAGTAATTACCAAAGCTGGAATTGGATCTAAGTGCCATTGGATCTTTAATGACCACAAGTGTCCAGGGCCTCCATTTTATGTCTCATTTGAAAGATGGATGAGTATCATTCCCAAAGTGCACAAAGACTAGGTTGGCAGCATACAGAGAAGGCTTCTTCAGAAAGATCAAATAAGAAAGGGAATTTCACTCTCACATGAAAGCCCCTCCATTTATGATATACATTGAGATGTCTGATCTATTTAATAGATATTTCATGCTGAAAGGAATAATTCAGATGTTACACTTCTTAAATAGTAGAGAACTCTAGATATTTGACTGCTCAAGTTACTAAATTAGGTATTCCATTTTTAAAAGGAAAAATGATTGCTATACTTAGGCAACTCTCTGTTCTAGTGAAGATCAAGGTGTGGAAAGATTTGTATCACTATTTTAAAAAATCTCAAAATACCTTAAAGCTAATTTTCTTGTGCTAAGATAGCAATGTTTGTTACCTTAATTAATATCAAACACAAAATGAATTTGTTATGATAAGGTTCAATCTTGATAACGTCAACTTTCTTTTCATTTATTATATTATAAAAATAGAAGTTTAATGTTTGATATTTCCAAGCAGAAATGGTTTGAGAAATGGTTTGTGGCAGACTGAAATCAATGTTCAAGAGATTTCAGCAGACTTTGATTTTTTCCTACCCTGTACTTGCGCAAATAAGGATTTATATTTATTTCCATATGTAAGCTGTATAATTCCATTGATCGTTTATGTGAATGGTCCTCCAACATCAGCCTAATTTATGCATTATATGCTTTCTGGAACTGAATAAAACTCTTCAGATGTATAATATATTTTCTAGCATAATACTTAAGTTATACTCTGAAGATTCATTTTTCTAACTATTGTAAAGGTTTTTAAGTTTTGCTGGGCCATGCATTCAGATCTGCTTTTCTCTGTGGAAATTCTAGTTTTATATAAAGTGTTTTCCTTTCATTTTTTGGCATCTCAAACCATAGCCCTATGAAGCTGAAACATTTGAACTGCTAATTAAATAAGCAGACACAGGGAATTTTTGAAAATGGTAAGTAATAACCACAGAATTCTACATAGTCCACTATAACAAGCAACACATCAACAATAAAGATAATACACAAGAGCACTACTAAGCACAAAGTTGTTCAGAAATATTATAGAAAAACAAAGCCTCCATGTTTTCAAATGTTCTCTTTCACATATGGCTAATGCAGATATGACTACAACATATGCCAAGGCCAGACTTGGTGACAAATTTTAGAGTTGAACTAAAACAGGGGGAAAAGACTGACTTTCATGAACATTTCAAAACTGTGCAAGCAGTAATCCCCCTTTCAGAAGCTTGGGTGGGGACACACACAAAAAGGTGCAACACTGCTAGGGCTGAAAGTTTGGGTGCTGTTTTGCTGCTCTGCAACAACATAAGATAACAGAAATAGGAAGTATGAGACCAGTTACGTCATACTGCGATGGAAAAATGATGAACTTTGTGTGCCTACACTGTTATAATCAAGTAACCAAATTCAGGGGTGGAGCTATAATAGAGCAGACAGATTCAAAGAACCCAGACTGCCCAGCTCCTCAGAGCCAGCTTCATCGGCTCCCCCACCCAGTACTCACTTCCCAGCTGACGTTTGCTGGCTGGGTGCACCTATTTTCTTTTCCCTCCCTCACTGGAGGAAGAGAAAGTGGGGGGTGGGGGGACATGCATCAGCCAGCACACGCCTGCTGGGAATGAGCCCCAGAGGCCTTGCACAGGCTTTCTGGAGCTCTGGCCATGCCCCCTTGTGCATTCTGTCTTCTGGTTGTCTGTGTTGCTGAGGTTTTTAAAATGTTCCCGGGTACCCAGCAGCCATGATTACCATAATGTTATGACGCTTGAGAGGCCTGAGAGAGGAGCCCTGCTTCTGCTCTGAGAGTTGCCTCTGCACTGCTCACACGGTACATTGTGGGATGTTGGAAGACCCAGCTGGAATTCTCTTCCCTCCCCAAGTTTGCAGATGCCCAATTGTGTGGGAGTTAGGTAAGTAAACTCAACCAGGGCTTGAGTTATCTGGGAGGCATGGGATGTGGGCATGCCTCTCCTCCAGCCCACCTCTATATGGTCACTTCTAGTGTGACTGAGAAACACCATAGGTGGTCCTTTGGACCCTAGCCACAATCTAACTTCCCTTTAGCAAACAAACAATGAGACTGTAAAGATAACTTTCCTCCCTAATAAAGATCTATTATATACTGTATTTTGAAAAATTGGTTGGTTGGTGCAAAATAAAGTCACACTTCCCAGTGACCTTCTTCCACTGAAAATAGCTGAATGCACTGCTTTTTACACCAGAATAAGCTCATTGAAAGTTTAAATCTTTTTTTTTAAAAGAAGAAATTCTGAGTATCATACTTCCTGATTACCTACAGATATGAAATTTTGCATGAACAATCCTGACACTTGTTAGCTGAATGCACTACATTTTATACTGGGATAAGCTGGGGGGAAAGTTTTAAGGATTTTTATCTTTTAAAAGAAGAAATTCTGAATATTTTTGTTTGTTTACTTCTTCTCATTTCTATACTACCCATCCCAGAAGGGCTCAGGGCAGTCACATCCATATAATCACCATATTTTAACTGCTATTGTTCTGAACAGATTTTAATACTCAATTCCAAAATGACATCATGCCCAAGAGAAAATTTTTCTCAGCTTCAAATTTATTATGATTAAAATTTAGCAAATAAGATAATTATTCAATAAAATGAATGTTTGAAGTTGAAATCCTACAAATTTCAATCTGTTCTCCCTTTTGCAAGCACATTAATAAAAAATTCTATGAAATATACAGGTGGTGTTCAAATAACAGTTTTGTCCATTTGTGAGCAACCACCCTCTACCAATTGCATCATTGTGGAGGAGGCAGTTTAGATGATTCAGAGTTTTCTACCTCCCCCACACTCCATCCAACTAACATAGTATACAGTTTAAATAGCCACTCTTGCCACTTCTCAGTTGGTATGTAGGGAGAGCTGCAGGTTACACCATCCACTCTTGCTTCGTGTGCCATTTCTTTAAACCTCCCCACAAATCAGCTGAGAAGAGGGGAGAGGAACTATTTAAACTTTACAGCTCCCCACGCTTCTCAGGTGATGTGCAGGGAGGTTTAAAATTTAAATAGCCACTCTCGCCACATAGGCTGCATCCACTCTCGCCACAGGAGCGGATTGTTTCACTAAAGAAGCTTACGCTAGTTTGTGGGTTAGGTTAAGCACACCAATATTATTTATTTATTTATTTATTTACACAGTCAGACAGGTGTTATTCACTTATTATTATTATTTCTTGTTTACACAGTCAGGCAGGTGTTATTGATTGGTTTGTTTTATCCAGACATCGAGTCCTTCCCAAGGACCTGGGATGGCTGAATTTTGTTATCAATATTGTTCTTGTTGTTGTTATAGATATCGTCGCAGAATATAGGCTGTTCCCAATAATGTTGATTTTTGTAATTGGCTGATGGTGATTTCTGTGGCCCCTATGGTGTTGAGGTGCTCTTCAAGGTCTTTTGGAACTGCACCCAGGGCGCCAATTACCACTGGGATTATTTTGGTCTTTTTCTGCCACAGCCTTCCAATTTCAATTTGTAGATCTTTGTAGTTGGTGATTTTTTCTATTTCTTTTTCTTCTATTCTGTTATACCCTGGTATTGCTATGTCGATTATTTAAACTTGTTTTTCTTTCTTCTCGACTACAGTTATATCTGGTGTATTGTGTGGCAGGTGTTTGTCTGTTTGTAGTCGGAAGTCCCATAATATTTTTGCATCTTCGTTTTCTACAACTTTTTCAATTTTGTGGTCTCACCAATCTTTGGCTACAGGTAGCTTGTATTTTTTTGCAGATGTTCCAGTGTATCATCCCTGCTACCTTGTCATGCCTTTGTTTGTAGTCAGTCTGTGTGATATTTTTACAACAGCTGATGAGGTGGTCCACGGTTTCATCTGCTTCTTTACAAAGGCGGCACTTGCTGTTTGTTGTTGACTTTTCGACTTTGGCTCTTATTGTATTTGTTCTTAGTGCCTGTTCTTGTGCAGCCTGTATTACACCCTCTTTTTCTTTCTTCAAGTTGCCATTCTTAAGCCATTGCCAGGTCTTGGTGATGTCTGATTTTCCACTTATATTATGCAAATATTGACCATGCTGTGGCTTATTTTTCCATTTTTCTGCTTGGTTCTTGACTTGTTCTTTCTTGTAGGCCTGCTTTGTTGTTGTTGTTAATAATTAATTGATTGATTGATTGAATAATTTGATTTCTATACCACCCTTCCATAAATGGCTCAGGGCAGTTTACACAGAGAAATAATAAATAAATAAGATGTACCCCTGTCCCCAAAGGGCTCACAACCTAAAAAGAAACATAAGACAGACACCAGCAATAGTCACTGGAGGTACTGTGCTGGGGGTGGATTTTGTTGTTTCCACAAACGTTACCCCTGCAATATCAGAGGACCTCCTGGATTCCATTTCTTGAACTTTCCTAGCAGTGTAATCAATGCAAAATGACTTTGCCCTGTCAATGATGGGCGTTATCTACAAGTAAAACAATAAAAATGTATGTTCATGGTCCTAAGGATATAGCATAACGACCTAGATGTCTCTGATAAAAATCAAATAGATAAAGTATCTCATTGTTTTGAGAGCTTGCCTCAGCTGCTGGGAGAAAGGCAGCCCCACAGTAATGTTTCATTAATTCAGGTCTAAGTGGCAAAAACCACCATCAGTGGTAAATTATTCTTAACAGCATGCTGCATTATGCATGTACACAATAGAATTTAAACTCCAATATCACCCTCACTTTGTATCCTGCACATGCCACCAACATAAATCCTGAGTACTCAATGTTCATGGAAGTTCTATTGAGCTGAATACCATTATTTTTGTGGGGCAACTGGTGAATTACAGATAATACATACCAGAAAAGAAAGCCACTTGCTTTTTGGTCATGATTTTTAACTGCCAAAGGGTTATCTTGCACTCCTTTAGCTGTTAGAAGCAGATTTAGGTCATTATAAGCTGAGCCAATAGAAAGTATTCTGCTCGCACAAATAATGGATAAAGGATTGCCCTGAGTCAGTTCAAAGAACATCTTGTACACAGTGTAACAAACAGAAGATGTTACTGAAGCAGATCATTTCACTTACAATATTCATCCACCCACGGTGCATTTCTACTGAATGGAAATGATTATTAGGTGCATTCAAACCATGATTTAGGGTCTTGTAACACTATTTTCTTCTGTTTAAACAATTATACCACCGTTTCCAAGATTTATTCCACAGTCATGAAGAGTATATTCCCATGTGTTGGACTGTAAAGAGGCATCTATTTTTAGCTTCACACAAAGCCAGCCAATTTCACTTGAAATACACTGTAAAAACAACTAATTCTGGAGACAAAGTGCACCTAATTTAAGTATGCATTCCTTGATCATCCCAGCTAAATACAGTCAACAGAGACAAGGACAATCAGGAGCATTTTAAAAAGGTTTCTAAGCCAAAAGTGTCTGTCTGCCTCTTAGAATTATCCCAAATAAATGCTGCAGGATTAAAGTGATACAAATTTAGATTTGCTCATCATCAACAAGTAGGTTAGGCAAATGCTAAAAAGAAGTACACTGAGTTCCTAAAAGCACATGCCGGTGAGCTACCACTACTTTCAAGGCACAGTCACCAATTCTACTCACATGTAATAGCCTTTCTATTATATAGCTCCTGCACAGTATACAATCACATGTCAATAACTTCAGACATGATTAGGCCAACATTCAGCTATGTGGTGAGATATGTGAAAATCCCCTGACTTTTTATACGGACTGTTCAGTAAAATTCAGAGGCTGACATGATGCTCATTAAGTCCGATAGTGTAGCACATACCAAGTGGAATAACTCACTGAATCTACCCCAAATTTACCTCTTTCAGTAAAAAGAAAATGGCTGGCATGCCACATGACCTACATAAAACTCTGCCCCTGTTGTGCAGTCCCAGGGCTGTTCAGAACAAGCAGTTGTGCAAGTAGTACTACTGCAGAGCTCTGCTTGCACAACCCCTAGTTCTGAACAGGCCTGTTTTCAAGTCTGCAGCAGTCCCAGGACAGCATCAGAGAGGTGGAAGGCTGAGCATCATGTCAGCTTTCTGAAGAGCATATCAAAAGTCAGGAGATTTTCACATTGCCCTGTCTGTCTGTCTGTCTGTCTATCTATCTATTATTCTCTAAGCATTTACTGTGTGAAGAAATTGTTTCATGTGCAGAGATATCACAGTTGTTGCTACATGAAACTAGCCCCCTCATATCAGCACAGCAATCTGTATTACCTTCCTAGGTTTCCAGATATCTGCACAAAGCACAGTGTCTATATTCTAGATCAGTGATTCTCAATCTTGGGTCCTCAGGTGTTGTTGGACTTCAACTCCCATAATCCCCAACCAAAGGCCACTGAGGCTGGGGATTATGGGAGTTGAAGTCCAATAACACCTGAGGACCCAAGTTTGAGAATCCCTGTTCTAGATCCTTGCTTTCAGAGCTTCTACACATATGCTTTAAACTAAGAATGCTGAAAGAGTAGATCAGAAATGGATGGGCATTGTTGTGGTGGGCCAGTAATACTTTATATGATTTTGTCATATAAAGTATTGCTGGTTGCCCAATTGTGGCTGCAAAGAGCAACAATAAAACTGTTGCTGCTCTTCCATGCAGATAATCCAGAAAAACCCCTCAACTGAACCACCACATTCATTGGGAGACTCTGGGCCAATCATTTATCTCTCAGACTAACCTACCTCACAGGGTTGTTGTGAGAATAAAGGTAACCATGAACACCACTCTGGGCTCCTTGAAGAAAGAGCAGGATATAAATGTAAAAATAAATAAAGTTTGTCTGTCTCTCTAGGGATGTGCATGAACAGTTTGAAGTGAATCGGTCCGTAGCAAACCAGGCCAGTTCAAGCGGTTCAATTGCAAGCCAGACCGGCCTCCTGCTCTTCTGCTTCCTTTCCCAGAAATTTTTAAGTAAGGAGAGCTGGTCTTCTGGTAGCAAACAGGACTTCCCTTAGCTACACAGGGTTCTCCCTGGTTGCATATGAATGGGAGACTTAATGTGTGAGCACTGTAAAATATTCTACTTAGGGGATGGTTCCAAGTTCCTTCCCTGGCATTTGCAAGATAGGGCTGAGAGAGATTCCTGCCTGCAACCTTGGAGAAGCCGCTGCCAGTCTGTGTAGACAATACTGAGCTAGATGGACCAAGGGTCTGACTCAGTATATGGAAGCTTCCTATGTTCCTCCAGGAAAGTGGGGCTGGTCTGTCATTGAACCAAACCTGGTTTATGGTAGACCGGTTCACCAGTTCGAGCTGGGCTCGATTAGAGCAGCAACTGAGAGGTGAGGGTGAGAGAGGTGAGAGTGGTGCCGGCACACTGGCAAGAGACCTTTAAAAGTAAAGGAGATTATCTAACCTGGCCTCCACACAGGCTAATGGCAGGAGCACTGCTGCTGAGCTTCAGTACAGCCGGTAAGAATGGACCATCTCCTTTGCTTTTAAAGATCTCTCGCTGATGCCCACAGTGCCACCCTCACCCCTTGACCATATCCCTCAGTCACAACCCTAATCGAGCCTGGCTTGAACCAGCTAACTGGTTCGAGCTGCTTCAGTCAAATTGACTGGGCCAGCTGGTCAGTTCAACTGAACCAGTTCTCAGACCGCTGTTCGATTTGGTCCAAATTTGGTCCAAACCGCAAAAAAAATGCCCTGTGCACATCTCGCTTTGACACCACTGCTCCTTGCAGCTTTGCACACAAATCTCTAAGCTATTGTGGGATGTTTTATATTCAACTAGATCTGCCCGCCCCCCGCCCCCAACTGGTATACAGCTGCCAATATTTTCTCCTAATCTGCTTGTACAAGAGTTTGTGCATCCAGCAGCTATTTTAAAAAAACGTATGGAAAAGCAGTTGGATAGGATTATACATAAAGATTCAGGGTATTTGTCCACACTATTGGAACTACATCATACATGTTGGAAACTAAAGCTGTTAGATTACTATGACACCCTTAGTTACATGATGTTAGATATGGGCAAGCTTCCTAATTTTGCTACATGCATAACATTTTCCTGATAAGAATAATACAAAAATAATAATGTGCATATCCATTGATAAAGTTTAAATATTAATATGATAGAATTTGGAATGTTACCTTTCTCACAATGACTTCCTGTGAATCCAGAAGGGCAGGCACACTTATTAGGAGCTACACACGTCCCACCATATCGGCATCCTTCTTCACAAAATGCTGGAAAGAAAACCCCACACATTTCTGTCATATAGATATTTCATATTCCAACTTAGCAGAACTTCCATTTGTTAAAACCAGACAGACCCAGATAAACTGCTATGGGGGGGAAACTGAAAGCCTCAAGGCAAGCTGAAAACAAAATTTTAATGATTACTTGGCATGGAGAGTTAAGGAATAATGCAGAATATTTTAATGGAGCTGAGCACAGTAAACTCAAGGACACATTTGCAGCTGGTTGTGCTTAGGAATCTTCAGAGGCTACGGTGGGCAGCAAGCACTGGCAAGCTGAATTGTTCTGTGACTCATTTTGAATATATAAGAGATAGCTATAGCTGTAATATCTGATCTTCTATGTAGCATTTTTTTAGTAGCAATGTTTAAGGTAATTAGAGAATTGTGGACCATAATCCAAATAAATGCAAGATTAACTTCATACTGGGCTTTTGACATCTATGTCAAAAATCAATCTTTTCTATAAAGTATGAAAGCTACTTTACATTTATGGAGAAATTTCAAAAACTGTTTGCAGTGTGACGTAGTATGTGACTGTTGAAAGAAAAATTTGGAATCTTACTGAAAGCCCCACATAGGGTCAGTTCAGATGATACTCCAAACTTCTTGTGCTTCCCCCCCCCAATCACTTTTGGAATTTTTACAATACAAAATAATAGAGTTATAAAACAAAGAAAAGTCATAGTCATCATTGATCATACCAAGTGACTAATGTTATCATAATGTTTTGATATTTGTAATACATTTTGTTAAGATTTTAATAAACAGGAACATAGGAAGCTGCCATATACTGAGTCAGACCATAGGTCCATCTAGCTCAGTATTGTGTACCCAGACTGGCAGCGGCTTCTCCAAGGTTGCAGGCAGGAATTTCCCTCAGCCCTATCTTGGAGATGCCAGGGAGGGAACTTGGAACCTTCTGCTCTCCCAAGACCTTCATTTCTTCTGTTCATTTTGACTGTCACTGGACAGTGCCAACTGTCAATTGCCATGTGCCAACTACACCCCCCCCACCTGCAAGGCAGTGGGGTACGCATTTGAATTTTTAGGAATACTGAAATGTTTAGATTCTTTGGTGTCTAATAACATTTCCTCATAATGAATCTCTATGAGGATTCATTATACACCTTCATTTCTTCTGTTCATTTTGACTGCCACTGGACAGTGCCAAATGTCAACTGCCATGTGTCAACTACACCCCCCCCACACACACACATATATTGGGGTACTCAGTTTATTTTTTTTAGGTATTTTTGAAGTGTTTCAATTCTTTGGTGTCTTCATTACACACCTTCATTTGTTCTGTTCATTTTGACCCCACTGCTTTGCAGGTGGGGGTGGGGAATTAGAGGCATCCCATTTTCCAACAACCTCACAACCCACAAGCCACTGGGTACTCAGTTTATATTTTAGGAATTTTTGAAGTGTTTAGACTCTTTGGTGTGTAATGAAACCTCATAGGGATTCATTATGAGGAAAGGCTATTAGACACCAAAAAGCCTAAACACTTGAAAAAAATCCTACAACATAAACGGAGTAGTAACCCACTGCCTTGCGGGTGGGAGTGGGGTGTAGTTGGCACATGGCAGTTGACAGTTGGCGCTGTCCAGTGATAGTAAAAATGAACAGAAGAAACGAAGGTGTATAATGAAGGTATGTAATGAATCCTCATAGGGATTTATTTAGAGACAATTATTATATACCAAAGATTCCAAACACTTGAAAAATACTGACCACACTTTCCCCCCCATAACTCCACTTCTACAAGGGCTAGAGGTTAGCTTTTTTTAAAAAAAATGAAAGCTAGGAATCTGGGGAAATTAATAGGAGGAATCCAAATCTCAAATCAATTTGAATCAAATCTGGCACAATTCAATATGTACCTGAATCTAGCCAATGAACCACACGGTAATTTGTTTTGTCTCCAAATCAACTAGATTTGAGTACAGATCTATTTATACCCAAATCAATTTGCACATCCCTAGTATTCAGACATTTTACCAAATCTTTGGCTTTCTTCTTCAAGAAATACTGAAAAGCAAGAACATTTCTGTAACAGAAACACTATCTTGACTTATCAGTATAGGCCATAGAACCTTAACCAATAAACAACTGTTTAAATAACTGAAAGGAGAGGGGAACAGGCTATGTGGGGTGGCGGTGGGGGAGAGAATTCAGTTTGGTGAACTTTCTGAAATATTTCTCACATTGCTTGTGTAAATGAGAGACAAAGATTTAGCCTGATACAAATGTTATCTATTTGCATGGCACCGCTGCTTCATAGCTGAGTTACAGAGCTGGGGCCATTTCTGAAAAATGAAATCATATGGAATAGGTAGATCACATAAGTTCCCACATAAGAAACCCCACACGATTCAATTATTCAAAGGTTATTTGAAAGTGTGAAACACACTAAATGTAATGTTTGAACCAAGCCTTAGTCATTAGATATAGTACAAAGGGGAGAAGACTTAAGACTATGGATTTGTATGCAACACTGCCCCTTCCTGCCCCACTCCTCTGAGATGTCACTGGAAGCTTTGGGGAAGGTTTTGGAAGACCTACCCAGAATGCTGGACTTCCATATGGAATATAAATAATGCCCTCTGCACTGCAATTCTCAAGACACCCAAGGGATTACAGAAGAGGAACTACAATTAATATTTAAATAGCAGCTTTTGCCTGAGAATTAATGGCAGAGCCACAAACCCACTCTACAAGATGCAATCACAGATAGAGTGCTGGCAAAGAGAGGCTGTAAATGGTATGAAAATGAGCTTGGAGCTGAAAACAGAATAGGTGCTTCTGGTTTACTATACAGAGAAGGAATAAAAATAAAGATGTATAGATGATGGTTTCTCAACAAGAAACCTTAAAAAGACCTTTTGAGCCATTCTAGATGCTATTCTATTTTACAAGTATATTATACATATCATAAGTCTACTTCTCTCCAGACCTTTTTACTGCGTAAATTAAAAGGGAAAAGGTTGCAACAAAGAACATACGTTTCAATGTATATAAGTCAGCTTCCGTGTTCTATGTCCCACTGTTTAAAATCCACACTCTTTAAACAGTGGGACATAGAATACTGAAACTGACGTATGTACATTGAAACGTATGTTCTTTGTTGCAACCTTTTCCCTTTTAATTTATGCAGTAAAAAGGTCTGGAGAGCAGTATTGTTGCAGATCCATTATATGTATTAGGGATGTGCAAAAAATTTCGGGCACAGAACGATCTGTGCCCGAAACGAACAATTTCGGGTGATTCGGGGCCGAACCGAATCACCCCCGATGTCCCCCGAATTTTTTCGGACACGAGCCGAATCACCCGAATTTCGGGCAAAAAAAATTCGGGTGATTCGGTTCATGGTTGATTTTTGGCGATTTTTTAAAGTTTTAGTGACTTTGGGGCAGTTCGGGGGCATATCATGGGATTTGGGCAAAAGGAGTGGGGTGGGGTGGTAGTGCCTAATGAGTGCAGGCTACCACCCCAATTTCAGGGGGATTGGGCAAAGGGCTGATTTTTGGTAAATTTCTGAAAATTTCATGTCTTTGGGGCAGATTGGGGCATATTGGGGCAGAAAGTGGGGGCTGGGGCAGAATAGTGGGGTGGGGTGGTAGTGCCTAATGGGTGCAGGCTACCACCCCAATTTCAGGGGGTTTGGACAAAGGGGTGATTTTTTGAGAATTTTTGAAGTTTTGGTGACTTTGGGGCAGTTTGGGGGCAGAAAGTGGATCTGCCCCAAAAGAGTGGGGTGGGGTGGTAGTGCCTAATGGGTGGAGGCTACCACACCAATTTCAGGGGGATTGGGCAGAGGGCTGATTTTTTGAGAATTTTTGAAGTTTGGGTGTCTTTGGGGCAGATTGGGGGCAGAAAGTGGATCTGCCCCAAAGGAGTGGGGTAGGCTGGTAGATAGTGCCTAATGGGTGGAGGCTACCACCCATCCCCAATTTAAGAGTGATTGGGCAGAGGGGTGAATTATGGTGAATTTATTTGTATGAGGTTTGTCTTCATAAGGTGAAGTGTGCTAAAGTGATTACTTCCTCATATTATTCATAGTAAAGGAAAGTGTGAAAAAGTGAAAGTGGGGTCATGAGAGTTGTTTAATTGAAAAAAATCTCATTTGCTATGATAGAATGAGAACTCATTCTATCATAGCAAATGAGATTTTTTTCAATTAAACAACTCTCATGACCCCACTTTCACTTTTTCACACTTTCCTTTACTATGAATAATATGAGGAAGTAATCACTTTAGCACACTTCACCTTATGAAGACAAACCTCATACAAATAAATTCACCATAATTCACCCCTCTGCCCAATCACTCTTAAATTGGGGATGGGTGGTAGCCTCCAGCCATCAGGCACTATCTACCAGCCCACCCCACTCCTTTGGGGCAGATCCACTTTCTGCCCCCAATCTGCCCCAAAGACACCCAAACTTCAAAAATTCTCAAAAAATCAGCCCTCTGCCCAATCCCCCTGAAATTGGTGTGGTAGCCTCCACCCATTAGGCACTACCACCCCACCCCACTCTTTTGGGGCAGATCCACTTTCTGCCCCCAAACTGCCCCAAAGTCACCAAAACTTCAAAAATTCTCAAAAAATCACCCCTTTGTCCAAACCCCCTGAAATTGGGGTGGTAGCCTGCACCCATTAGGCACTACCACCCCACCCCACTATTCTGCCCCAGCCCCCACTTTCTGCCCCAATATGCCCCAATCTGCCCCAAAGACATGAAATTTTCAGAAATTTACCAAAAATCAGCCCTTTGCCCAATCCCCCTGAAATTGGGGTGGTAGCCTGCACTCATTAGGCACTACCACCCCACCCCACTGCTTTTGCCCAAATCCCATGCTATGCCCCCAAACTGCCCCAAAGTCACTAAAACTTTAAAAATTCACAAAAAATCAGGACTTTGCCCAATCCCCCTGAAATTGGGGTGGTAGACTCTACCCATTGGGCACTACCACCCCACCCCAAAATTTTGCCCCTGAGCCCCTTTTTACCCCCCCGAATCGATTCGGATTCGGATTCGGATTAAATCCGAATCCGAACCGAATCAAGGGTGATTCGGGTGACCCAGATTCGGGCACAAAACAGAACGGGGGTGATTCGGCTCGGGTCCGAGCCGAATCACCCGAAAATCCGAATTGCACACCCCTAATATGTATTGCATTGCCAGTATATCAACTATCATAAGTATTATATGATAGTGCTTCCTTCTCTTCCCCACATGAGGCAAGAGTGGGCAGTTGGCATGGCAACAGGCAGAATTAAAGCTACAATAGCACCTACAGAAAATGAAGCCGCCAAGGCAGCCATTTTAAACTTATTCAACATATCAAACGAGATACATATGCTCAGAGTACAATACTGTTTCAAGTCTGAATACCAGCTTGACACCCACCAGTTTTCAAAGGAAGGGGGAAGAAGAAAATGAAAAATACAACACAATGTGATATATTCCTTGAACACTGAGATGTCAGAAAGAAAGCTGATACACATGTTCTGAACAACCTTTTATAGTCCAATTCAAATACCAGCTCAATCTCACCATCTTTTTCAAGAGGAACAGGAGAGATGTAACACACCACACAGTGTGAAATCTGCATTTAAAATGGAGACATTAGCCTTATTCACACGTTATGTTGAATACTTGTGCAATGAGTGCAAAGTGTACACAGGCACAGATATTTACATGCTATGCTGAACACAGGTACAGCAGTACACTTCCTATCTGCACCATGCATTTGAAGGGCCTGTATCCAGGTTCACTTTTAACATGAACACAGGTACAGTCATTCACACAAACACATATACAAGTATACAGATATCTGTACACTCATACAATATAATAAGGTTATTCACATGAGCATCCTTACCCAGGGTGAGGCAGCCCATCCTGGGATAGACTGCTTGTGTGCAGCACTGGGATTGGGGCCAATTGCGACACTGCCCACCCATCTAAACCTGCTTTTAAGCCCAGCCTTTAGCCAGGGTTAAGGGTGCAAGTCCCAAGGGCATGAACTTCTGACTTCTGGGGACTTCCCCCAATGCACTGCACTTGCTGTGTGGTGCACTGTGGGATAGCCTGAGGCTGGGATCCATTGGCCTGGCCTCCAGAGAGCATCTGGGAGTGTGACCTGCACTCCCAGCAATATTCTATTGATCATCTTGGGCGGGGTGGGGGGGTAAGTTGGCAATGACTCCCCCCACCCGCTCAGTCATAGCTATTGAAATGAAGGCTGATGTGCATATTCAGGACAACATTCTATTTTGCAAATATGCAACTTCAGTTCAACTTCCACACCTGTTTTCAATTGCATAATAAATTGTACTGTAACAACTAACACAAGGCTGTTCAACACTATGCTTTACTTGCATATTAATTATTTGAAGTAATATCTTCACAGAGACAAGTTACCTACTCCCTAGAAGTCTAAAGCTGACTTCTTAAGAAAAATGAATCACTGTTTTCCAGTAACTGCAAGGGATTAGATCAAGCAAATATAGCTTATCTGGTTTAGGGGCCGCTGTAACTTTCCTTGAAAGGCCTACAGTGACATCTAATCCATGTAACCAAGTTACCCATGAAACTGATGGTTTCTTATTTATTCTGGGGGTCTGGAGGGGAAAACAACAGTAAGTTGTGTTGGTAAGAGAAATGGGCTGGAGCAAGAAATGAAGCCAGCTTTGAACGATAAGGGGAGGGAAAGAAAGATAAATGAATTAGAAGGCAAGAAATAAAAGGTAAGCACACCTAATGGTGTCGCGGAGAAATGGCTTGACTACCAAGCCAGAGGTTGCCGGTTTGAATCCCCACTGGTATGTTTCACAGACTATGGGGTACACCTATATCGGGCAGCAGCAATATAGGAAGATCCTGAAAGCCATAATGCATTACTGCGTGGGAGATGGCAATGGCAAACCCCTCCTGTATTCTACCAAAGACATGCACAGGGCTCTGTGGGCGCCAGGAATCAACACCGACTCAACGAGACACATTACCTTTACTTCAGGATTCAGCCCAGTTATCTTCCCTTTTTTATGAAGCTGGGAAGTAGCTTAGTCAAGCAACTTTCACTAACTGTTTTGCTTTAAAAAGAAGTTTTGGCTGATACAATTTAACTTAGGCCGGGTTGTGACTCCGACTTTGGACCAAAGTATCATGAGAAAAATGTGGTTTCAGAAGCAAAGGAGACGAATGTTTGCAGAGCAAAACATAAATTGAAATTCATCCATTTAAATCTTCTGAAAATGTGAAAAATAATTTCACAAGAGATAAAGAAGTCCAGGATAACTGGAAGAGAGAAGAAAGCTATACTTAACACTGATATTATAGATTTTACCCTCCATAGAACAGCTAATTTAGTTCAAATTCTTTCTTTCAAAAGGAAAATTAAATTTCTCAGTGCTTGACAAAATTCAGGTTGAAACAACTAAGTCTTTATTAGCCTAAGAGAGATAACTATTTAGAAATGATACTGAATTAACATTAAAATGATGCGGAGGAAATTAGTATTCTCAGCGTCACAGTTTGAAAGAGTAATTTCAATGCACAAAGGGAAGAAAAGGGATTGTCAATCTTTTTGTCAAAGCATGATGAATATCTCTGCAGCATACACTGCATTATTTCAAGATAATAGAACTGTGTTCAGTAAAATAAAAGAGCGGACAATACAAGTATTTTTATTTATTTATTTCTTCAATTTATATACCACTCTTCCTAAAGTGGTTAAAATTGAAATAAAAAACACATAATAAAACAATTAAAATAAAATAAAAACATTTAAACTACATTAAAAATCATTAAAATTAAAACTAGAAATCATTAAAAGCCAGGCTAAAAAGAAGCAAGGCTTCAAGGCTCTCCTGAAGGCCTCCAAGGAAGATAATCCTCTTATATCCATGGGGAGCACATTCCACAACCTAGGAGTGGCAGTTGAGAAGGTCTGATCACAGGTTAAACCCCAAAACTGACCCCTCCTGATGATCTTAATATGCGGTGGAGATCTTGTAGAGAAAGGCACGCTCTCAAGTAACCCAGACTGAAACCATTCAGGGCTTTAAAGGTAATAACCAGCACTTTGTACTTTTCCTGGAAACATATTGGTAGCCAGTGCAGCTGTTTCAAAATAGGCATAATGTGGGCTCTCAGAGACCTCAGAGACCAATCTGGCTGCCACATAGCTAACATATATCAAAGCTAAAGTATATCTTTGTCATCATGCATATGATCACAAATCTTATTAGATCCAATAAAAATTAAAGACTTACTTACTTTATTTAGTTACGGACAGTGACCAAAAGAGAAATGTACAGTTATTAAAAACTCAAAATCACATAAAATCCTTAAAATAAGAGTATATTATTTAAAATAAGTGTATATTATTACATACACACACACACACACACACACACACACACACGCACACACACACCTAAAAATGGCAAGGTTTGTTTGTTTTTTTAAAGAAGAGTACCCTCATGAGTTTGAGACTCTTATTTTAAAAGCCACGTAACAGTACTTAGCAACTGTTCTGGAGATTACTGAATCTTCATCGGCTAATAAGTACTTTAAAAAAAGATCCCCCGTTTTCCCCTTCAAATTATTTAGCAAGGGATGGATTAATTGCTGCCTTACATCCTGGTAAAGTGGACATTTTAATAAGATATGGGCCATTGACTCGATCTCCTGACCACAAGGACATATGCGCTTTTCATAGGGCAATCTGTTATACTTCCCATATAAAAGCGCTGAAGGGAAGGCATTAAACCTCGCCCTAGAGAAAGCCCATCTATGACTGCATTGAGTAATCGTAAACAGGTAGGTAGCTGGGCTTAAGTCTGTCTTGAGCTGTACAGATTTGTAAAATTGAGGTAAAATAGCCCTCTCATTTTGTATTTCTATATCGACCAGTCTTTGCTGCACCAATTTGCGAGCTGTAGTCGTACCAGCCTCCAACAGTAAATCCGCAGCAGGAAAGCTTGTGCATTATTTCCTTGCATCAGGATGCTTGTGGCTCTGCTGCCAGTAATTTAGGGATTAATCCTGTTGGGGAAAGATGCAGTTTTATCCAATAGTTGATTGATAACATCCAGGCCTTGGACTCCAGTTTGAGAATGCCCGCCTCTGAGCGGATCACTGCATTGGACACACAGTTGGGGACGCCAAATAGCTTCCTCAAGAAACCCGTTTGGATTTTTTCTAGTTCGCCAAATTTTGCATACATCCCCAATTGGGCTCCATAAAGTATTTGGGGAACCACCTTGATTTTGTAAAGTTTGATTGCTGCCGGGATATAATTCCCCCCCGCCCCCTTAGACCAGAAAAATCTCATTATTGCTGCAATATTGCGCTTAGCCACTTCGGCCATTGAGCTAATGTGAGCATTCTTGAAGCCATTAGACTGAAAGGTCATCCCTAAATATTTAAATTGTTTGACCTGGTCTATTTGGTGACCATCAATTGGCCAATTATAACTTCGATTACCCTTACCAAAATGAACTATTTTCGTTTTAGTATAATTTATTACTATCTGTTCTTCTTTACAAAAACCAACCAACACATCCAAGGCTTTCTTCAAGCCTATTCTGCTCTGAGACAGAATCACTGCGTCATCGGCATACATTAAGATTGGTATGCGTCTATCTGATAACTTGGGCGCATGAATATCTGTTTGTTGTAGACGCTGAATTAAATTGTTCACATAAAAGTTAAATAAAAATGGTGCTAAAATGCAGTCCTGTCTGACTCCCTTATTTGTTGGGATCTTATTTGAGAGATGACCAGCAGGGCTGAGGCGGATGCAGAGAGTTGAGTTTTCATGAAGCCTATATAATAGTAGTAATAATCTCTTGTCAATTGATGTGTTAAGTAATTTAGAACATTAAAGAATTAAAATTAAAGAATGTGCCTAAAAATTCTCGAAAAGGTTTTTGTTCTTATTATGAAATTAAGAAGTGTGAGTTAAAGTGATAAAATCACTATAATGCAATACGCATATGGGTAAGCTTTGCACTGGGATTGTGGGGAGGAATTCCTTGTGTATAGAAAACTCTTTTTGTTTCACTTGTTATTTAATCTAAGAGCCCTACAATTCCTTATGATACTGTGAAATAAGAATGACACTTTTGAGGGTTTGACTACGATAGGGTACAGTAATTCAACATGATAAAATGGCGGTGTCAGTGGCAGCTGCTGCTTCTTGGGGCTGGTGGGTGGGTGGAAGGGAGGGAGGGATAACCATAGGCGTGGCTAATAGTAGGCAAGTCCAACCCTAAGTTAAAAAGAAGTGAATCATCAGCCCATGGTTTTCTCCATCTGCAAAGTTGTTTGCTTGTCTCAGCCAAAATTCCCATCATTCACACCAACACTTGGCAGCTGGCTATTTAGTGCTAAATTCACCCCTTGGTTAGCTGTGAGTAAAGCAATCCTGCCCTTGGTTGTCAGTGTGTAAAGTATCAATGCCCTCTTGCTCTGAAGTCCTCCTGTCTCTTCTTCCCCTCAATAGCTCCATTCCTTCTTCTATCAGCATAGCCTGCATTTCTCCCCTCTTTGCAATCGCACCCCTCTCCTCCTAACCCCATGCAGGACTAGGCTAAGAAGATAGGGGGTGGGGAGATTTTGTATCTTGAGCACCTATTTGCAGGTAGCACCTGCATACACTTGTTTCACATCACTTGAATATACTACAATGTGTTTGGCCATGCACAGAGCCCACTAGTTTCCTTTCTTCTCAAACATATAGACATGCATATCTTAAAAGAGGAGGAGGAGGAGGAGGAGAAGAAGAAGAAATAATACTAATAATTATTTCTGGGATATGTACTTGGGCTTCAATCCCATGCACATAGCAGTTACTTGGCAGAACCTCCCAATGAGTTCATTAAGGCTTTACCAGGAAAAAACTGTATAGAATTGATTGGAGTTCTATGCAACATTTACTTGATAGAATCCTTTAACAGATTTGAAAATTAAGCCATATAAATCACAAACCCATCCACATTATTTACAATGCAGACCTTGCCTTTCAATACCACTACCATTTATCAATCAATCAATCAATCAATCAAAAGGTGAAACAAAAAATTAACAGCCAATAGCAAACAAAAACTGGCATAAGGACTATAGAGTGGTGAAGCTACTTGACTATTTTGGACTAGCCTGTTTCCAAGCTGTGCCTGTTAGGTTGCCCATGGAGAAAAGACAATAATCTCAGAATTCTAAAACAATAAAAACATATTTCTGCATTAAAGCCACACACATTTCAAACCAGATACATTTGAAGTTGCACAATTAGTAATTTCAATTAACACGCCTTGTTTCATTTGGAAGCTATAACCCCTCTCCCTTTCTTTCACCCTCAAAAGAGGTGAAAAAGTAAGAGGCTTTCCTTTAAGTCCCAGATAAAGAGGGAAGGCAGACAGATGCTTGTTTATTAGTAAAATGATTACCATATCCCCCACCCCCCTCCTCATTCTCTAGATCTCTGAATTTTGCCAAGGTTTGCTAGTGACATTTTAAAAAGAAAAAGGAAAGAGCTCCCAGCAAACGCTGGCGAAATCCAAAGCCTCCTGAGAGCTTGGCTTGGAGTACTGAGTGAGAAGAAAATGGTTGCCTTCTCTCCAGGGGAGGCTGGAGAAAGGCAGCAAGGGCTCCTTCCTGCTCTGAACTTGCGGGTTGATTTCCTTGCAGATTGTATGCTCCAATTTTGTACTCAGAGCTCCAGAGAGTCTGTTCAGACTGCCTAGAAGGATGTTGGGAAATCAAATGGCTGGGCTAGTCTTGTTTGCTGGCTATTGGTCAGAATAAGTGCCTGCAAGCTATTCTGACTTCAGATTGGTTAGGGGCTGGGCTAGCCCCTGCTCACCCTTAGGGGGGGGAAGAAAATGCATCCTGATTACTGCTGAGGCATTAAATACGCAAGATGGGTAGTGACTAAGTATGGTGATTACTTCCTTTGGAGACAACAGATTCCTTTGGACACCCTAAGGGGGAGGAAATGGCTTTTCAAAGAAATTTAGAAACAACACAAGGAGCCAGCACCATCTACTGGCAAGCAATGAAGATGCAAAAGCAACATCCAAGCAAGAGAGAGAGAGAGACACAGGGGAAAGACAGAGAGGAAGAGATGGTATGTTTGGTGAGATAATGGGGGGCTGGCCAAAATGTGGGGTTGGCAGATGGGCAACACCCCCTCTGCCCCAAATGAGGAGCCTCCTAATATGATGATGGTGTTTGGAGATCATGTAGTTTTGTATCATCATGATGCCATGCTGTTGTATCAACCTTGCATTATAACCTTTTGCAGTTCACAGTAAACTGAATCATCCTGTCAAATCATAAATCCTACCGAACAGCAGCTCTGGCTACAGAAATGTCCTTATCTATTCGGGTTTTGAAGAATTTACAGTGTTTCATGCAGGCAAGCTAATTCTGTCCCCATAAAAACCACCTTCCACTGGCATTGGGAGTGTACAGAAATCAGCTCACTGACTGCACAGTTAATTTGGAAAAAAATGTGTTCACATCAACTGAAGCTCTAAATCTCTTGTGCACTAGCCTGTCTTTGTGCTTACACTTCTTAATAAGTCTCATAGCCATTTGCGTCAAAAGACTTCTGCTGTGTTTCAAACCCTTCAGCATCACAGTTTTGTTAGGGAGTAACATAATACTTCAGCACAACACAGGATTTTCAGTCCCTCATAGCAGGTTCCCAGTAATCTGAGAAAGCTAAGCATAAACTTGATAAATCCCTGTAGAGGCTTGTACTGCTAATACTCCCCCATTAATACATTTTATCCCTGTGCCTGTTTACAGGTAGAAATGCCTTGTTAGAATGGTACTTATTGAGTTTGCAATAAAATGCTTTATTGAGAAAATTAAATGTGAAACCTACTAGAATAAAATCCACAGGGATAACAAACAATTCAGTGACACAAAACCACAACTCTAAAAGTAATTTCCTGAGACTGCTATTTATGAAAAACAAACATCATTGTTTCCAGAGAGAGTTCACTGGTTCTGAAAAAGACTCATATTATGGCCATATGCTTTCCCTGTTTCTTCAAGTATCTTTTAATGGTGGGGTGGTAAAACATTAGCTGTCTTCAAACATTATGTTCTACATGCGTTCAGGTGTCTGTATACATGTATATATTTTTTGTGAGTGACTGTACATGTATTCATTTTAAAAGTGAACAAAGGTACAAGCTTCCTGAAGTGTAGGGCACATATAGACAGTGTGTTGCTTTGCGTGTGTTCAATGTAATGTGTGAATAACTGCATGTGCATTCAGATCTATATATGTAAACACTTTACACAGATTGTACATGTGTTTATAACATGTGAATAGGCCGATTATTGGTTTTTCTTCTGCCTCCTACACTATTGGCACAATCTGTAGAGGCAGAAAAGGCTGGAGTAGTTCTCTACTAGGGAAAAGGGAATTCAAAGAGATGGTAGGAACTGGTCTTCCCAAACATTTTTATGTTCTTTTAAGTGCCATTGAGTCAGTGTCGATTCCTGGCGACCACAGAGACCTGTGGTTACAGGCCAATCTCCAACCTCCCTTGGTTGGGCAAGGTGATTGAGAGGGTGGTGGCCAACCAGCTCCAGGCAGTTTTGGAGGAAACTGATTATCTAGACCAGGGATTCTCAAACTTGGGTCCTCAGGTGTTATTGGACTTCAACTCCCATAATCCCCAGCCTCAGTGGCCTTTGGTTGGGGATTATGGGAGTTGAAGTCCAATAACACCTGAGGACCCAAGTTTGAGAATCAGTGATCTAGACCCATTTCAAACTGGCTTGGTCGTTGGTTGGCCTGATGGATGACCTTTACCGGGAAACCGATAGAGGGAATGTGACTCTGCTGGTTCTTCTGGATCTCTGCCTTTGTACGTAGTTTGGAAACTTCAGTTAGTTCAAAATGCGGCAGCCAGATTGGTCTCTGGGGCAACTTGGAGAGACCATATTATGCCTGTTTTGAAACAGTTACAGTGGCTGCCACTATGTTTCCAGGCAAAACAAAGTGTTGGTTATTACCTTTAAAGCCCTGAATGGCTTAGGCCCGAGTTATCTTAGAGAGCAATTTATTCTGCATGATCCCCACTGCACATTAAAGACATTTGAAGAGGTCCATCTCCAGTTACCACCTGTTTGTCTGGTGGCGGGTCAGAGGCAGGCCTTCTCTGTAGCTGCTCCTGGGCTATGGAATGCACTCCCAGCAGAAATCCATAATTTGAGTTCATTACTGTCTTTCAGGAGAGTCCTTAATACCTATCTGTTTGGCCTGGCCTTCCAGGGTTTTTAACTGTTTGAATGTTTATTAGTTTTATTCTGTTTTTATAGTTTTGATTTTAATTGAACTGGTTTTAACCAGTTTTTATTCTGCCCTGAGCCATTTTGGAAGGGCAGTATATAAATTGAATAAACAAATAAACAAATATTTCTTTCTTGAGTCCCTTTCAGTTTGTAAGGGACGGGAAAAGGGATAGAAACTTTTTAAAACAAAGAATTAGTTCAGAAAATAGGTGAAACAACTTACTAGTAGAGGTGTGCACAATTGTTTTTTGTGATGCAATCTTAAATTGAATCACAAAAAAATCGATTCATAGCTGGCTGGTTCAAAGAACTGAATCACAAATGTGTGAATCACCCATAGGAAACAATGGGAAACTCAAATCACCCCATTTCCCCCCAAGGGCAGGTCCTAGAGACATCAAAGTGTGTTGAGTGTTTGGGCATGATCCAACCTCCCTACCACCCAACCCACAAAACAATTGGGCAATCAGGTGATTTTCAATACATTTTTCAATTATTATCTGGGTCACTAGGTCACTGGCAGACTTGGCAATGTGTTGCCCAAAAGCTCTGGCTCCTGGCCTGCCTTCTTAGCAGTAATGGAAATATTTTGTATGAACAGCCATTTACATGCAACATTTTCTAGTATTATCCATTGACAGCAGTACCTCTTCCCACTCTCTGAAGGAAAGAATGTGGAATCAGGACTGTACCACATACTGTCAAGGGCCAAACCTGCAAATCCTTCTGGCTTATTCCTCTAGAAGGAAGAGCTTAGAATTGGGACTGCATCACCAGAACAGACAAAGACACAAACACACACACATACTCTCTCTCTGGAAGTTTGCCTCTTCTGTCAGTCAATTTCCTGAGCTCGATGAATTGTTCTTCCCGGCAAAGTTTGGCAACCTTTGTCAATATGCGTGTCTGCGAACCCCACTTCCTGTAGGATTAATGGAATGCTGGAACTAGACTATAGCTGTCCTGTCACCTAACTGTCCTGTTCTTTATGACATTAGAGAAATAGAACTGAGCAGTGGCGCTCTTACCCATGAACTTTGGGGCCAAAGTCCAGGGCCTCCACACCCCCTGGGGACACCAAATCTGTCCTCGGTGGTGGTCACCACTGGCCCACACTGTACTGGGCAGTCGAATGTGATTATGACCAGTGCCAGGTGCTTTAGAGACAGAGGGGGGAGTCAGAAAAGAAATATGTTGGATGGGAATATCTTGTATGTTGAAATATTTCTGCAAATACATATTTACATAATTTCCCTGGTTTCTCAGGTTGAGGCTGTGGCCAGGAGTGCTTTTTATCAGCTTCAGCTGATACGCCAGATATGTCCATTTCTGGAGACAAATGACCTTAAAACAGTGGTACATATGCTGGTGAACTCTAGGCTTGAATACGAATATGAAGCATATTTTTATACTGCTTTTCAACCAAAGTTCCCAAAGCGGTTTACATACAGTAATTAATTAATTAATTAATTAATTAATTAAATGTTTGCCTGTCCCCAAAGGGCTCACAGTCTAAGAAACATAAGAAAGACACCAACAACAGCCACTGGAGGGATGCTGGGGTTGGATAGGGCCAGTTGCTCTCCCTCTGCTAAACAAAGACAATCACCACTTTTAAAAGGTGCCTCTTTGCTCAGTTAGCAGGGGTAATTTGACTACTGTAATGCACTCTACGTGGGGCTTCCTTTGTACGTAGTTTGTACAATTGGTTCAAAATGTAGCAGCCAGATAGGTCTCTGGGTTTGTTTATTTATTTATTTATTGTTAAATTTATATACCACCTTTCATTAAAACAATCCCAAGGCGGTACCTGAAGGGACCATACAACACCGATTCTAAAAGAACTGCACTAGCTGCCAATATGTTTCCAAATGAAATACGAAGTATTGGTTATTACCTATAAAGCCCTTAACAGCTTAGGTCCAGGGTACTTAAGAGAGCACCTTCTCTGTCTTGAACCCTGTTGCCTATTAAGATCATCTGGAGAGGTCTGGTAATGGTTGCTGCCAACCCGTTTGGTGGCAACCCGGGACCGGGCCTTCTCTGTGGCTGCTCCAGGCGCTGCTCCAGGCACTCCCTGCTGAAATAAGAGCATCTCCTACTCAGTTTTTTTTAGGAGGTCCCTGAAGACATACTTATTTTCCCATGCCTCAACTGAGACCAAATTTTTAAATTTTAATGTGTTTTATCTATGATGTTTTATTCTGTACACCCCCTAGAGATTTCTTTATTAGGCGGTATATACATTCAATAAATAAACAAACCAGTTTTAATTTCAACTGATCTTACAAGAATTCTTACATTCTTGTGAGATCAGTTGCTGTTTGTGCCCTCAAGAAATCATGTGTTAAAAAATACTGCGTGTCACAGTGTGTGCACGTGTAGGGGGATGATGCTTTACTTGCAAGGGGGGCTCCAGTGGGGGGAGTTCTCCAAAGGCCTTTAGGTCCAGGCTCCAAAATTACCTAAGTGCACCTCTGGAATTGAGTCCTGACCTACTCACAAGCCAGTGCACACCTGCCACTAATCTGAATGAGCTCAGCATTCCAAAAAACATAAGCCATTACAGGCAAGAATCTGTGTGGCTTGAATAGTCTCATCAAATTTTAAGTTCAGAAACCAAAAGAATACATTTGGTCCTGTCAACACTCTCATTATACCTGAAAGGATTTATTAGTATTTAATATATGAATTGACTCATTTTTCAAAGAATAAACTTGTTTTAATTTGATCCACTGTCAAATTATGCAGCCCTTGGGAAAGTAAAGCATTTCTGGCTGATAGGGTATGCAGTTGCACTTCTGTGTTCTTTTGGCAGTAATTTGGGGGACTTTGCTCCACACCTTGGTGGACTGGGAGAGAGAAGTAAACTTCAATAAATTATAAAGCAGCAGGAAAACCTCTACTATTCCTATCGGCACAATTAATCCTGCATTGGTTGCCTGGGAAACAAGAATTCAAAAGGGCCCCAATCTGTCACTTTCCTTCTGCTGAATAACAATTTTTCTACTGATGTTACAAAAGAATACTGAAATTATGGGAGCTCCAACTCCTGACATTTCACAGATATTTGGGAGGACACCCCCTCCCCATTCTGCTATGCAGTGGAGAGCTACATCGGTGGTTCACTGGGAAGAGGCTTCAAGAGTGACTGCACTCTTCCTCCTCTTCTCCCCAATTGCCAACTTTTATATGTACAAACAAAAGTAAGTTAATCAGCAACAATATCAGTTTATCCATTCTTTTCTCTTTACAACTGGGACAAATCCTCATTAGACAAGACTCTCTAAAATGTAGCCGTCTAAAATGTAATCAGGTTTCTCCCTCACTCCATCACATCAAGCTAGGGATTCCACCGCTTTATTTGGATCCTGACAAACTAAAAGGAAGCAGAAAACCATTTTAGCATGTATCAATAAAAAGGAAATGAGAACATAACTGAAATATTAAGCTGCAGGGGGCGGGCCAAGTTGGAGATTCAGAATGTGAGGCAGAAAGCTTTGAAGAAGAAATTGGTAACTGGAGGAATTAGTCTGCACATTTCTTAAAATGGCACCACAAATCCCCACAGAGTAGGTAATCTGATTGACATTAAAAGAACAACAGAAAAAGATATCCCAGACTCTGCTCCCAAGCCATGTACAAGGAAACATAAAAACTGAGCAGCAGCTCTGTTTGAACTAATTTACTCCCAAATCACAGTGGGGAGATGGGGCACCACAAAACTTAGCATTGCTTTAACTATGTTTTATTGCACATATTGAACATCAAATTGAGCTTTTAAAGTATAAAGCAGTATAGGACTTCATTAATTAACGTAACAACAATAAATAATAAAGGGTATCACTGGGTACTCTCCCACCAGGTAGCATTCAATCTGGTGAGGTGACTGATGGGGAAAAGCATCACCTGTCTCAGGATCTACCCTTCCCTCAAACTTTGTGCCCTAGACCAGTGGTTCCCCACCTGGGGTCCCTCCAGATGTTGCTGAACTACAATTCTCAGCATAAATAAATTATGTATCCTCTCTAATAAAAGCCTTAGTGTCCGTCCGTGGATGGACACCAAGGCGTGCGTTCGTGCCTCCCTGGGCTGTTCAGGGCATGCGCGAAGCGCATGCCCAGAACAGAGCAAGGGAGGCACGACCGCGGCAACCAGGCGGCCATGATGGCCGAGAGAAGGAGAAGCGGCGGGCTGAGAAGAAGCGGCCGCCGCCGCCAGCCAGGGGGAGGAACAGCGGCAGGCCGAGCGGCGGCCAGGAGCGGCAGCACAGACCATGAGCGGCGGCGGAGGGCTCTTAAGCCCCGCCACCGGGGGTACTGGGGCTGGCCGAGCGGCTCGGCGGGGTGGCTGCGGAGGCCAGGAGCGGCGGCCAGGAGCGGCAGCAGAGGCCACGAGCAGCAGCGGAGGGCTCTTAAGCCCAGGCGCCGGGGGTACCGGAGCTGGACAAACGGCTCTGCGGGGTGGCTGTCTCGGGACGAGCAGCCGGCGGCAGCAGCAGCACCCAAACTCCGGAGGACGGGCAGGGAGGGAGGGAAAGATGGAGGAGGGAGCCCGCCGGGTGGGTGGGAAAGGAAGGCAAGCGGCGGAACTCTACCCTACTAGCGCCTGTTATTTAAATGGGCTTAAAAACACTTGTAAATAAATAAAGCTACAATTTATTGTGGCTGGGGATGCTGGGAGTTGTAGTTCAGCAACATCTGGAAGGACCCAGATTGTGAACCACTGCTCTAGAGCAGGGATTCTCAACGTTGAGTCCCCAGATGTTACTGGACTTCAACTCCCATAATCCCCAACCAAAGGCCTCTGGGGCTGGGAAGTATGGGAGTTGGAGTCCAATAACATCTGGGGACCCAACACTGAGAATCCCTGCTCTAGAGCATCTCAAGGGGGCATACTCCCAGTTTGAGAATCACTCAAATGCAGAGTTGTCAGCTTCTGCGCCGAAAATGGGCAGCTCTTACGCTTCAGCCCCAAGCCCACGCAACCTGCTGTTGACTATGGAAATCCTTATCTTCGGGTGTCCTCTCTATCAGGGATGCAAATGACGTTGTCGATGCTGGGATCATTGGACAACAGGGATGTTGTGATCAGTCAAGCACAATCATAGTTGTGACATCTGTCATCAAAGCTGATATACAGCCATGTACTTAAGTTGGTTAGCAATAATAAATTCTGTGTGTTAAATGCAAAAAAAAAAAAAAAAAAAGAGCGAGAGAGAGAATCACTCAAATGTTTTTAGCAGAAAAATTATGTACCAATGTTTAAAATGAATTAAATATGGCACACAAAAAAAATAATCATAGCTTTCTATAGTCAAAGCTAGGAATACCTGATGTCTGCCACATCCATAAAAGTTCAAATAAATGATGTAACCTACATACGAACAAAAACGATCCCGCAAGTTAACTACAGCTTTTAACCTGGAAATAAATTTTGAATGAGGCCAGAATGTATCTATGTTACAATGACTACTACTTTTTGTTCCTTTGTAACTGCACATGTGCAGAATCTTATTTTCTGTTCCAAGCCTGAGAAGGATTTCTCATTTTTTTTTAAAAAACAACACCTTTAAAAAGGTTGATTATACATCCATGCATCAAAAAATGCAGTCAAGCGGCCCCGTCTGAGACCGAAATAACGCCCCCCGCATCTGACATCAGACGTGAGGGGCATGTCTCGGGCCACGTTCACAGCCCCGATTGGTGGCAGCCCGGGTTCTTTGAACCCATTTGCCCAATGGTGGCTCTGCCCCTGGCGCCGCAACAGCAGGAAGCTGCATGAGGCAGCAAACAGGTAAGGACCTGCTCTCCTTTTTAAAAAAGATCCTGCTCTCCTCTCCACACTGCCAAACCAATCTGGTCTTCATCTGAACCGGTTCAGTGCCAAATCTGTGGTTCGTGCACATTCCTAGTAGTAGCAGAGGTGGACAAATTCATAATTCAAACCAAATGATATGACTGCTTCTATTATATAAATTTTTAATATGGTGCCATTATATGGTGCCATTCCCAGATCTCAGCTGGGAAGGGGTAGTTCCCTGCCTCAGAAAGGGTGGGGTGGTCTCATCATCACAATAATGCGAGTTCCTTACCTATCAAGATTGTGAGGCATGTAGGGCCCTATCTAAAGGTGTAAGGGCTGACGATGAGGAAATTGGCATTTATAGGAGATGCTAGCTCACTCTTAGAAAATTAGCAGGCTAAAGTATGGACCTATCAGTTGAGACAGAGAAGACAGGTGCAGAAACCTCCCTCTTCCGTCTCTAATTTTGAGACTAATCTAAAATGGAGGCAAAGCTGATGGGCGACCAGTCACAATATTCTGATCGTCCCATTCTTCAAAGCACCATGGTATTATAAATCAGGCAAGCCTCTTAACTTTATAAAGTTATTTAGTATCTGATATTTCTTACTTGTTTTGAGGATAAAACAAAATATTTGCCTCAAATAATACAACTGTGCTTTAGATAATTTTCTGGGATTTTAGTCAGGGACCCAATATGCAAGAAGGTGACCTTTGTAGCATTTAGGCATTCCAGAGTTCAAATGTCTTAATTAACTGGTGGTCCTCTTTGGGCTACATGTTGTTAAAGGGTTTTTGTTTGTGGTTGCCAACCCTGATGCTGTAATCAAAGAGGAGAACTTAGCGTATTTGTTACAGATATGAACAGATTTTGTGATTTGATTCAAGCTTTAATCAAATAGCAAAATACTAGAATCGATGCAACGAAACAGCAGCCATTGCCGGCTCTTCTGACGAATCAACTCAGATCAATTCAAGGGATTTGGCCATAGTGAACAATGGTGAACTCAAATCAACTGATTGTTCCCCAAGCCACATAATGGGCTGGGCAGGGCAAGAGAGACCTGTGTTGTCTTTCTGGGAGTGAGGTAGGTGTGTGTGTGTGTGTGTGTGTGTGTGTGTGTGTGTGTGTGTGAGAGAGAGAGAGAGAGAGAGAGAGAGAGAGAGAGAGAGAGAGAGAGAGCGCACATGAAACAGACAGAAAACAAGCTTGGTCAGCGGGGCGGGGGCATGGAACAAGTTCTGTGATGTGTTGATGTGAGTTGAGAAAGAAAGACAGTGAGGCTGTTCTGACACGCAGTCTAACCCAGGCTAGGGAAGCCTGAGCTGCCACTGTCCTTTTCTCACCACACCACCTCACAGACAGACCAGGCCACAATTCAAGGAAGGAAGGCAAGCATCCAAGTTCTGCCTTTGTGAATCTGAGATCCAGCAAAACCAGATAGTTAATAATATAGCAGCAATAGCACAGCGTTTTTTACTCAGTGCTGAGAAAAGAAAACCACAAAATCATACCTTCCTTCCTCATCTCCTGATGTATCCTCTTCAAGGGCACAATAAGGACTCTCTCTGCCTCCCCTCCCCAGGCCCTTTGAACAGAGGCGTATCTAGGGAAAATAGCGCCTAGGGCAAGCACTCAAATTACGCCCCCTGTCCAAACATCTGACACCCTTTACCATAATATCAGCTGAAAAATACAAGTCAAGCTCCTTAATCTTTTAATATTTCAAAAACTATTTAGCAGTGGACGTAGCCAGACGGAAAAATGCTCGAAAACCACAAATTTGAGTATGCTGGGGCTCATGAAATACCCAAATACTATGTGGAGGTGTACTTGGAAAACTAAACAGAAGTGCCTAATTCTCTACTATGCATTGTAGCATCACTATTATATAAGTTTTAAAAATAAATGGAGAATTTGGCTTTTCTCAGATACTCTGAAAATAATTAAAGGATATACAGAGTAAATTGTGTCACTGCTTGGAATATAGTCAAGTATTTCAGAAAGACAGTTAAAATGGGAGAAAGAGAGCAAGAAACTTCCAGTGGGCCTTAATACGAAGGATTTCACATTGATTCAAAAACAAACTCACCATTAATAGCCATATTATTAAGACATCACATTTAAATCACTTATCACAAGAAGCAAAGTAAGAGCAAATGAATACAATCCTAGCTCATAAGCTTCAGCTCAGTATTCACAAGCCCTGATTCTCTGTACATAGTGTCAATCTGAATATGTGTTCAGTGACTTATATTATATTAATTTTTAAAAAATAATTCTTTTTCACCTGTAGCCCCTTCAGGGGGCTTCCTAAAGGCTGTAGGGGGTCTGCAAAGGTTCCGCCTCCCCCCGCTGGCCTCTAGAGCCTCACAGGCACCATTTGAGCATGTGCGGTGGCCATATATATATATATATATATATATATATATATATATATATATGGCTGATGAAAACAAAATGGCTGCCGCGCATGCTCAAATGGCCTCTGAGAGGCCTGGCATTGCCTAGGGCCTCACAGAGGCCATTTGAGCATGCATGGTGGCCATTTTGTTTTTGGCTGCCATTTTAATTTTAATTTTAATTTTTAAAAATGGTGCCCCCCTTCAAGTGGTGCCCGGGGCACGTGCCTTGCCTGCCCTACCATAGATACACCTCTGCCTTTGAAAACATTTTGAAATTTCCTCCTTTTTGGTTTCCCTTCCCTCCTCCCAGTCAATGGGAGTACAGTTGCCCATGATTACGCTTGATTTGTATGATAACAAGTCAACCATGAAGCAAGGAGATCTCAAGTCAATTGGAAGCCAGTGCCAGAAATCCAATCAGCAAGGGGGGAAAGCCCACCAGAATGGTGTTCGAATCACTCATATAGATGCGAGCTCGAATCAGGCCCTTTATTCTAAGGGAAATTTGATTTGAGTTTGAATCATTCAAATTGGCTCGATTTGAGTTCAAAACGATTTTACTTCTAAATTGATTTGCATATCTCTTTTGTGTTTTTTCAAGGTCAAACCCTTATTTTGTAACAATTATATGTTTGTTTTTCTGCATGACACAATGTTGTCACTACAGAGCTGTGCCCACTGAACAGCAAGCAATTTATCTGCTTCAAAATATGCTCAAGAGCATTTGGCTAGGGATGAGGACTTTTCAAAGACAGAAACATGACAACATTCTACTAACAGTTATAGGAATTCTAGATAATTTAGCCTTTCACAGTAATACAAGCTAATTACTTTGCTTGGATTCCAACAAGGGAACTAATTTCCAAAGTCAGAAGTTATCTCTTTAATACCATACCCCGCCCCCGCACAGCAATCCTCTTCTCCCAAATACTAGGAAGCCGGCAAATATCTTAGCATATATTACATAAATTCTCTAAGTACATAAGGAGATAAAATATGTAAATATTCGTGATCTCATACAGGTTTTGCTTGTGGGCAAAAACACAGAAATTACTACTTTTAACGTCTAGGTTGTTTTATGGTTCTCATGAAGAGAATATTACATCAGTTTACTAAAATGTATATAAGTATAAATAAAATTAATTGAAACAATAAAGGACACAAATGTACCGTGATAAATTTCTTTTTTTAAAGACACCTCTGTTTCCACATCTTCCAATAAGTGCAATTTAAATCTGTGCCAGATTCAGTTTATTGATGTGCTTCTGAGCATTCTTTTATTTCAGTGGTGTATATGCACACACCAATTTCACACACCTTGCCGTATGCAACACAGTGTGCACAAATGCATACATAAACACAAAATGCATTCCTTCATTACAACAGAAGCACAAAAAATGTTGGCCCTTTCAGGTTATGATTTGCATATTCTGCATAGCTATTACAAATAGTAACAGCAATATGTAATAAATATATAATGTATGATCATAGGCCTTTTGAACTATCCACATATAGCAAGGCTGATTGTTTTATGGATTAAAGGAACTAATAGTTAATCCCTGGAAAAAGATATATAAATGGCTGTATTGGTGATTATAACCAAACATTCCAGAAATCACATTTCATGCTAACTTTATATATAAACCATACGTCACATTTAAACATATGTATAACCTATTAATTTAAGATTAATAGAAGAATATAATAACATAATTAAAAGAAGAACATAATTAAAATTATGTTACCATGCTAAGAAAAATTGAAGGATTTTTATAAAGGAATTATATTACAGCCCTAAAATAATTCCATTAAATGCCACATTGCTTTGATGATGTGGAAATTTCCTGTTAAACAACATGGGTGCCTACTTAGATACAACACTCTCTCTGAGATATTTACTGTATTATTGCCTAATGAAAACTTCATGGCATCCTCAAATAATCATGTTTTATTAAACTCTGTGAATGCTGAATAGTCTAATGCTTACAAGATATAACCAGCATTTCAATAAAACATAATGTTATGGGGAACTGGTAATTGCCATTATATAGTGCATTGGCATTTCAGCACCTTAAAGAATCTTGGGAAGGGAGAATCTATTTATTAAGTGGTTGGAAATGTACATAGATATTTTGTTTACACATGCAATTATATCAAGATAACTTGAGAACTCAATTAAGCTTGAACTTGTTTACATCCATCAGAGATAAGTTTTAAAGCAGAAGCAAAGAACAGAATCACAGAAGACTTCAGGGCTTTTTATCTAATTCAGGGGTGCCCAGCCTTGGGTCCCCAGATGTTATACTACAAATCCCATCTTCCCTAGCCACAATGCCAAAAGCCATGGGAGTAAATACCAGAGGACCAAAACTGGGAACCTCTGATCTACCATCTCCCCAGACGAGCAATGATATATGGCTGGGAACATGGACTGCGCTCTCAGATGATCCATGCTGTGTGGTGCAGTGTGGAGCTCTGGAGGCCAGGACAATGTGTTCCAGCCTCCGGATATTCCACAATCCACTGTGCAACATGCGCAATGCATTGGGATCCCAGAGCCTGGGTTATGAGCCCACCGAACCCTTAGCCCCAGCCTAGAGCTGGGTTTAAAAGCTGGGCTAGCTGGCGTTGCCCCACTGAGATCATGCCAAATCCCAAGCGGTTCTCAAACGCAGCCTAACCTAGACTGGGGCCCCCATAGGGGTGTGCACGGAACCGCTGAACTGCAGTCCGGTACTGGAGTCGGGGGTTGCTTTAAGAGCGGAGGGAGGGTTTACTTACACCCCCCACCGCTTTTCCCCTCCGTCGCCTGTAGTTTTTCTAGTAACTGGGGTGGCAGGAGGTACCTCCCTGCTGCCCCTTCCCCCATTTCGCTTGAAAAGCCTCCCAGAAGTCTTATGTGCGCACACGTCGGCCGTAGTTTTTCTAGTAATTGGGGCGGCAGGATACCTCCCTGCCACCCCTCCCCCCGTTTCACTTGAAAAGGCTTCCAGAAGTCTTCTGCGTGTGCACGTGCACGTCACAGAGACGTGAAGCGCGCACACAAGACTTCTGGGAGCCTTTTCAAGCGAAATGGGGGAAGGGGCGCCAGGGAGGTATCCTGCCGCCCCAATTACTAGAAAAACTATGGGTGACGGAGGCCTGAATTGCCCGAACCGCCCAGGTCCGGAGGCCTTTAGAATGGCCTTCGGATCAGTCCCTAGCCTGAGTTAGGATGTGTGTGAGAACAACCTCATTATTTTAAGAGGTATCTCTTTGAACCAATGGCCTGTATGATGAGAAAAATACTGAAAGCAGCCCCATTAAAATCAAAAGAACATGTTAGGCAAGGGGACTACTTTGAGCAATTTTCCTCATCATGTCAGCCAATATCTTTAGTCGCTTCTAAACAAATATCAACACGGACCTGAATTATGTGGCATTTGAAAGGAACAGGAAATAGCAAAAGTACACTATTTTATAGTAGTAGTTACACCATGTGATTAGGGGTGGTTCCCAGTCCCCTCTCCCACCTTAGCATTTTGAAGAGAACAGTGTGTGTGTGTATGTACCCTTGCTTTTAATTGTGTGGTAGGTGGGCCAGCTGATAGGCACAACTAGCTCAAGACACATAGTGGAACATGCAGATCATAAAATTAACAGCTGACAAGATGTGCAATGTTTCAGCAATGCCTTGAACCACACTCGGGCTGCTGCAGACACATAAAGCAGCCCCGACATTGTTAAGGATGAGTGGTTGTGCAAGCAGCCCTTGCATAATTACTCCCATTCAGTGCAATGTGAGCAACTGCAGCAGCACTGCTTGTGCAACCACTCTTCAACAGCATCAGGGCTGCCTTACGCATTCTCAGCAACCTGACACAGTTCACAGCATCACTGAAACACTATGCAACATGTTAGCCAAAATCAATAAAGCTAATCCTCTGGCATCCTGATGCACAGCGTGGGTGTCCCAAGCTGGATTCATGGCCAGATTAATGGATTCATGGCCAGATTAATGTGCAATAGCAGATGTTTTTTATAATTTGCCCACCCATCCCAGAAAAATTGCAGATTCATATCTCCCCCATCCGGCCTTAGAGGCACTTTCAAATTAAAGAGACATTAAAGAGGAGTGCCTGGCCAGAATAGGAGAGCTGTGTTAACTCCCAGCTGGGGGTCATGAGCATCCACACATCAAGGTAGGAGGTGCGGAGCATGATCATATGTGAGGGAAGAGTTGTGTTGGATGGCTTTTCGCCCACCCTTGGTAAAATGCTGGGGAAAGAATTCTGGAAGGTGCAGCCATCAGAGGGAACCTTTTGATAACTTTTGTACTCTATTTAAAAACTTGAATGGAAGAAAAGCAAACACATTTGCAAGCAAATGAAATGCTTGTTCTTCTTCCTTACTAGCTGATAATATGAATAGATCTTTACAATAGCAGGAGAAGTTGGAAGCCCTCACACTAGCAGTTCTATCTGAAGCTGCAACTGGTGCTGAAAGTTTGCTCATTAAAACCCACCAACAGCTGCTGGTAATGAAGTGACTGAAATATCTGAAATATTTTTGTGCTAATTAATTTGGCAAGAGACTTAGCTAGTTAACTGGCTCTTCTTGAGATTGAGACTGAATCTTCTTGAGATTAGTTTGTAGTGGTAACCAACAGAAAGAAAAAGCAATAATCCTTGTACAAAATGATGTAAAGGATCTGTTGCCTTGGGGTGGTCACTTTTTCGCACACAGCAGTACTTAAAGCAGTCCAATTCATTCCATGCTGCTTTTTCAATAATTCCATCCTGGAACTAAAGTAGCTCATATTGTAAGTTAAAATGTCACATCCTATCATTTCCATCACTCACATATCCTCCTAAACACACAAAGAAATATTCTTGAAAATTTCAGTGGCATAAAAAACATTTTTTAAAAACCAAACACAAATGCATGGACTCAAGGGTAATTTTATCATAATTTTAATCTTCAGCATAATTTTAAAACTGTGGTTATGTTTAAATTTTAGAAATGCACAACTCCAGGCCAAATGCAGGGTGTGAATGAGCTAGATAGACCAGTGGTCTGTCTCAGTATATGGCAGTTTCCTATGGTGGGTTTCACGGCTCCCCATAACAGGCCATGCATGCACTAGGGTTATCAAAACAAACTTTAGCTTCTCCCCAACAACAACAGCCCTGTGAAGTAGCGTAGCCTGAAAGAGAAAATGCTCTGCTTATGTGATTCCTTCCATTCCCTCCTTATGTCCAGCAACCACCCTGTGAGGTAGCTTAGGTAGCTCTTTACATTGTGGAGCCAAGAGATTTGCCAGCCATTCCCACTAACCAATAAAGTTGCCTCCATCTCCCCCAGGGCTGCTGTGATTCTTCTACTGGCTCTAGTGATCATTCTTCTCACCCATGCTATTATTGGTTGTCTTCATCTATCCAAAGGGCTGAAATGTATATATCAGCATGCGTGTGTATGCATGTGCACACACACACAAATTAAAATATGTGCCTCTGCCTCCCAGTCACCTAAGAGGTCACCTGAGAGGTTTTCCTTCCAGTTTTCTCTCTTCTCACAAATGTCCTATAGAGTACTCTTCCCTGACTGTAAATTAGCATGTACAAATCTGACATTGCCAAATAATCTACGAGAGCTATTTTTCTTAAATGTGTAGAGTTTAAATATATATTTATATTGACAAACCCATGAAAGACCGCCGTATGGAAAACAGAGTACTATATGAAAAAAGACCTTTCTTGAAGAAATTGAGTCAGTCTGGAGTTTAGTTAGCAAATCTCAAATTGTAAATAGAGTGTGGGAAAAGACCTGATCTTTTTGGGATTAAATGTGTTTTTCAAATTCTGCTCCTCATAACAGCCAATTTCCCACAAATTCATTTTAAAAAATGGACACACTTGTTCAACAGGTGCTTCTGAGCTTTAAAATGCATGTTCTAGCATGAGCAGTGCAAAGGACAGTTTTGAGAAACCACAGATGGTCAACGGGAAAGTCGGGTGAAACAACATGATAGAATGCTGTTTTGCTTCTCCAACCATAATACACAGAAACTTCTGTATAAAACCAATCTCAGCAGCTAGGAGAGCACACTATATGGTGTGCTACCACACTGGCTCTGAAGAGTGATCATTACCACACTTTGTGACTATGCTTTGGTTGGTAGGGGAAATTAATTCAAATTGGGTGCAAACATACATACAGCCATGTTACTGTATAAGGTGGTCAGAAAGCTGGCCATGGGGTAAAGACAGCATCAGTGTTAGGAGACCCAGGAGGGAGTAACAAGTTTTACTTGTCAAGACAAGTTTTTTGATAAACAGAGGCTAAGTTTATTAAAGAACAGAACTTTACAAAACAAAGCAGTGGCTAGCTATTTCTTAGAGACAGGGGAGTTGCTATGCCCCCAAAGGACTGGAGGCTGGGTTCAGTCTGTCATGGCACCAAAGGTGCCACAACATTTTTTTAAACTTTTAGACTTCTTCCGGGAATTCAGGGTTGGGTATGTGGCCTTTGTTGCTGTCACTGCCACTGCTTGCTGCCACCACCTCAATGGCAGCAGTGCAACTAAACAGCACGTCACTGCCCTGATGTGCAAAAGGCCAGCTCGGAAGGGGTGCATTTGCACCTGCTGCCACTTCCCTGCTCACTTTATTAATTAGAGGTAGGGATGTGTGAACGTGTTCAACACTGAACCAATTCAGTTCGACTGTTTGGGATCAAACCAAACCACCCCCTACTCTGTCTGACCCCGAACCAATTCACGGTTGTTGTTGTTGTTTTTAAAAAATTAAAATTACACTTACCCCTCCAGGGGAGTTGTTTGAGGCGGCGGCAGGGCGGGAGGTTCCCAGAGGTCCCCCCTCCCCCTGCTGGCTATGCAGAGGCCCATTGTGCAGGCACAGCGGCCTCCAAAACAGCCGCTGCGCCATGGCAGAAAGCCAAATGGCCGAATTATGGCATAAGGGAGGCCAGCAGGGGGAGGGGAAACCTCAACAGACACACACCCCCACTGCCTCGAACAACTCCCCAGAGGGAGTAAGAGTAATGAAAAAATTATTTTTTAAAAAATTATGAACCCCCCTGGACCAAACCTTGGAGTATTTAAGGGGTTCCCGGACTGAACTGGCCCAGTCTAGTTTGGGACCAAGTTCAGACTCGAACCAGACCAGATGGTTCTGTGCACACCCCTAATTAGAGGATTATAGCAGAAACCCTGATTACAGAATGCTAGTTCTTAAGATTACAGGGTTGAAAGGGCCCTATCCTAGGAACACAGGGGGGAGAGATAAGAGATGGAGGACAAAAGTGAAAGATTTACCTTTCCTAGGCTGGTCTGCGGAGGTGGAGAGCAAAGATCACAAAGTGTTGCAGGTGTCCTTTTTTGGAAGGAAGCGAAGGACTTTAGTTGCAGGGAGGGGAACCGAGTCAATCAGACTTCTGGTGCAAGGAAAACCCAGCATATCTATAGGTTGCTCAAGTTCTCTAACTGGGATATGCTGACGTATCCCAAGGAATTGGGGAGCAACTGCAAGTCACCTCATGCAAGAGAAGTGCAATCTCTATGGTGCACTGTGTGAGATGAAAGAGAGAAGGATATGTCCAAAGCTACAGTGCACACAAAACTAGAGGTTTCTTTGAAAAACTGTGTCTTAAAGGAAGGGGAAAGGCAAGCAGTGCACACTGAGTGCAAAAAGCGTGATCTCTTTATAGCTTCTATGGATTACTTCATATTACAATGTTCAATGTCTGTGTTAAGCTGACTGCCTCCTGCAGAGTCTGTTTACGTCTTAGGTGCTCTGCACAGTCTCTCCCCCAGCTACTGCTGACTTCCTGCACCAGTATCCCCTTCCTTAAGCAAAGTCCCAAGAAACAAGGCTGGGGGGAGTGGGGGCTGGCTACTTGAGTGGCAGTTACCTCAACACATCAAATAAATGGAAAGTGGAGGAGGTTCCTGATTGTGCTCCCACTCACCTCAGTGCTGGGCAACTTTTAAAACCAGTTTTTCCTCAGCTGTTTGTTGCTTTGGAATAAGTAGCGGGATAGATAGAGAAATTATTTCAGGAAACAAAGGGGAGGATGAGAAGAAAATGAGAGCTTTAATGTGTTTCTGTTTGCTGAGTTCACACATTATGGGCTGGGCTAGGCAAGAGAGATCTGCCTTTCTGGAAATGAGCTGTGAGTGAGTGTGTGTGAGAAACAGAGAGAAAACAAGCTTGGTTTGCTCACTGGTTTGGAATGATCTGAGAACTGGAGGCAGGGGTGGTGGTGGTGGGACTGAAGTCCTGTGATATGTTGATGTGAGTGAGAAAAAAAGACAATGAGGCAGTTCTGACATGCAGCCTAACCCAGGCTAGGGAAGCCCAGCCTGTGTTAGGCTAAGCATGAGAACCACCAGGATCGGGCCCAATCCCAGAAGAGCAGCACCACCTAGCCCAGCTTTTTAACCTAGCTGTTAGTTGGGGTTAAGGGAGCGAACATGCCCTTAACCTGGGCTGTGGGATTGTGTGTTGGGAAGCCAGCTGCAGCCCCACCTGCCTGCTTTTTGCAAGAGCGCTGGCGGGGGGAAAGCGGCAGGGTGGGGGCTGGCTGGTAGGCAGTGCCTCCCCTGCCCCTTAAAGAACCCCCCTACCACATACACACACATCCCGAAACGGCTCAAATGCCAGTTGACAGAACCGCTTCTGCACTCCTAGAATGGAGTGCTAGGAGTGCACATCCCTAATGAATACTAGTTGTTGTTGTTGTTGCTGCTGCTGCTACTACTACTACTACTGCTGCTGCTGCTGCTGCTAAGGCACACAGTATGGCTAAAAGCAAGAAGAAAAATTCACTGAAAGCAGCAAGGGTGGGGCAAGACAATTTTTAAAAAGTATGTATGCCACAGCAATGAAGTGCAGATGCACTTACTACTTTCTCTCACAAATTGTAAAACTTGAACCACTCCATCTCCAGAGTTGGGTTTTCAGGTTTTAATTATCCCAGCCACAAGGGAAATTACTTGCTGTGTTTCTTGAAAGCTACCAAAGAAAAGGTGGAAGGCTTGCTTTGGTATTTTTTGTTTATCATCTTGTTGAACATAGTGTACAGTTCAGAGAAAATGAAGTGTGCTAACATTTCCCCCCAAAAGATACCCATGCTCACCTAACAGGATTGTGCTGGGAAATTTTGGAACCTGTAGCACTCTAGACAGAGATAAGACAGAACTGGTCTGCTAAGCTAAAGATGAAGGTCACAATTCCAGGGAACTCTGAGGGTGGTAAAAAGCTTTGATCCATTTGGTTTTTAAACTGAAGATAGAATCATTTGTGGCAAATTCACGGTACATTCTTTTTCCTTTGAGCTGTAAATTGCAGGACATTGAGAGTATGAAGCTGTCACCTAAGAATATTTTAAAATTGTTCCTTCACTGATCCTACTATAGTGAAGTCAATAATCGACACACTGCATCTGCCCAAGTAAATTTATAAAAATGGATAATGACTCATGTTCAAATATTTTATCTGAGTATAAATGTGAACTTTTCCCATCATACACATTTCAGTTGTGGCAGGGGAAGGTAAGAGAAATAAATCATTTACACACATTTTTTCTACCCTTTTGTTACCCCAGCAGAAGCATGGATTTCTGTGCCTGCTCCAAAGGAGCATAATTAAGCACAAAAGCAGAGATGGGGACAGAAGGTTGACTTGGCTTTGTTTATCTCTTGCAACAGCAGGTATATTATATTGCATCATCATCACTATAATCACCATAGTATTCTACAGTTATATAACCACTTTCATCTTGGAACTCTGAAGCATATTATAAACGATTAAACCTTATGGCTTTTCTGTGAGGTAGGCATACATTAAAGGGCCAGCTTGCTGATATATATATATAGAGAGAGAGAGAGAGAGAGAGAGAGAGAGAGAGAGAGAGAGAGAGAGAGAGAGGTTATTACTTTCTGTAACTCTCATCAGTAAGATGCACACACTCTAATATCACTGACACGTGATCTGGACCTTTCTGAACTCCTTATCTCAGCAGCAGCAGTCTAATGGCTAATCCAGAATGTTTTATTTTTTTGTTTTTGTAATGAAGACCTGAAAGAAACTAATTATCTTGTTTTCTTTTAAGGAATGGAAAAGGGTATCAATAACATATAATCAGGAACATCAATGTACAAACAGGAAAGAAACAAGCAGGAATTCTGAAAATTAGTACAGAATGTGAAATGAGACATCTAACAGGCAAAATTTGGATGACTTGCATTGTAGGGACGTGTACAAAACTGAATTGCTGGTTCAGTTCAAATTTGAACCGGATTCGAACTGACCCAGTCTGGTTCAGTTGTGGTTCTGGTTGAACTGGACCCGGTCTGGTTTGGAGGGAATCCAGTAAGTATTCTTTTTTACCAGTAAAGCGGCAGGGGGGCTTCCTTAAACCAAGAGGGTGTGGGAGGGGAGTCAGTTAGTACTTACAAGTACTATTGGTGGTGGTGGTAGCCACAGGGGGATGGTGGTGGCTATACCCCACCACTGCCAGTTTCCCCCAGAGAAGAAATGGACAGTGGTGGCCAGGTTCGGGCCTCTGCACATGCATGGAGACCATTTCCATAATCTCCAAGCACGTACAGAAGCGATTTGCATGATCGTGCAGATGACCTCTGTGTATGCACAAAGGTCACTAAAATGGCCTCCGAGCATGCACAAAGGTTCAAACTGGGTCACTGATGTCCTTGTCTACTCTGGGGGAGGCTGGCAGGAGTGGGGGAGAGTCACCGCCGCCATCCCCCTGCAGCTGCAGCCACCACCAATAGTACTTGTAAGAACTGACTCCCCTCCCTCTAGGCTTAGGGAAGCCCTCCTGCCCCTTTACTGGTAAAGGAGAAACCTCACTGGATTCCCCTTTACCAGTAGACCACTGAACTAGTCCAAACCAGTTTGGTTTGAACCGAGGCTGGTCTGGTTTGAAGTTGGGCTGGTTCAGTGTTGAGACCAGTTCAAATCGAGCCGGTTCATACATCTCTTTTGCTTTGTAAAAAAAACTAGTAGATGCAGAAGTAACTTAACTGTTCCATTTCACACTATTTTTATAGCATTTGAAATGGTGAGAGGGTGGGGTCATACATCTCACCTCCTCTAGGGATGTGCAACCAGGTTCAACCTCAAACCTGTTCAAATCAAACCAGTTTGGTTTGACCGTTCAGGGTCAAACCGAACCCCCCCTGTTCGGTCTGACCTCGGACTGAATCCCCCCCCCAATGGTTCGGGGGGGGGGGTTCATGGTTTTAAAAAAATTATTCATTTATTACCTTTAGCCCCTTCGGGGGGCTTCCTCTAGGCTGGGGGGATGGGTGGTCCGTGAAGGTTCCCCTCCCCCTGCCGGCCTTGGTCATCAGCGCTTTATTCGGCAATTTATTTTATAAAGAGGTAGGGTTTCTCTATTTTCCCCGAAGCCTGAATATTTGAAAAATAAAAATATGTGTGAATACAAACAAGAAGTTTATTATTTCCTGCTTTTAAGAGATTTCTCCTAGGCATATATGTTCTTCAGTATTTTCTCACATAACTTGTAGAAGAACATACTCTTCTTTCTAATATTAATCCATCTTTCCTCTGCTTAAAATCCAACACATTTTAGTACCCTAAAAGTGGCCACAGTAACTAATAATAAATTAGTATCAGCTGACTTAGAAATAAGACCAATCTTTAATTTTATTTTTTCTTCTTTGAATTGTCTACAGCTTGACAAACTCTTACTTGAAAATGGAGCCTAAAGCTGAACACTACCACTCCATATCAGTCACCATACCAAAAGGCAGGCTTAGTTTCCATGATCTGAATAAGGTATATCTGCTAATCCAACACCAAAATTTATTCAGCATAAAGTTGTGGGGATCATATCAGGCTGAGCAGTGACAACTGCCAACCTGATAATTAATCTCTTTCTTGTACCTTAAATTTCTTTCCTATGTTTATTTATCTTTATTACCGTATTTATACAGATTGACAAGTTTCCTCTTAAAGAAAGAGTTAGAAAATACTGTGGTGATTACAAAACACACAAACTGGACTTCATAAATGATCATTTGACCACATATAATAAAAGAACTGAGATATTTGTTTAATGCCTAATCAAGAAAACAGATCTGGAAAACTGAGAAGGTATTTTATGTGTGGACTTAAAGACTGCATTTTGATCAATTAGTATTTGAACAACTTGTATCAAAAAGTCCTCAGGGGAATACTTCAGCACTTCACCTTCGTATCACTGAAGGAGGCATTTAGCTTAATGACCTTCACTATGGGAAAAATCATGAAGTTTTTCATGACACCAAGGTCATTTGAAAACTATCCTTCTTCTCTCTGAGGTCGGTAAATTCCACAACCATAATCTCTCAGAAGTTTACATATAAACAATCTCTGTAGATCATTTCAGTGGAGGCAAGAACTTCCTATATAATGAATCTTCTACCTTCACTAAGCTAACTGGAGCATCCTCTGTTGCCAGGGAAATTCTGTGTATGTACTATAGCCACCTAATGGCGCAGCGGGGAAATGGCTTGACAGAGGTTGCCAGTTCAAATCACCACTGGTATGTTTCCCAGACTATGGGAAACACCTATACTGGGCAGCAGCAATATAGGAAGATGCTGAAAGGCATAATCTCCTACTGCATGGGAGATAATGGTAACCCCCTCCTGTATTCTACCAAAGCCAACCACAGGGCTCTGTGGTCGCCAGGAATTGACACCCACTCGATGGCACATTTTACTTTACTTTACTTCATTCTAGTATCTAAGGAATTACTGGAACAGGACAAATGATTATGTGTTCAAAATGAAGGCAGGGAAATTTGTTAATATACTATAGTTAGGGTCAAATTTTCAAAAGGGGATTCTATCTGCATGTATAATTTGTTCCTCCAATTCAAATCTGAATACTTGTACACATTAAAATGAGGCGAAATTAAGATATTTGTGCTTCTAGCTATCTGATTTTCTCCTCCAATCATGCAATAAAAAGGAAAGTATAACACACTGCATCTGTAGAGCTATAACATCTTGAGGAAGAATGAGAACAAGCTGACCTCATAAAATGGAAAATTAATCCTCTTATGAAAATACTCTACTTCATATGCATCTAAGCATGCCTTCCACCATCATAAAGAAACTGTTAAGATAGGCAAAGCAGAGTTACAGATCCATACAGAAGTGAATGGGAAATTTTCCATTTAAACCAGCACTCTTCTGTTCAGGTACATATGACTACTAGGGATCTTCTGGAATCTTCTCAAGGAGAAGATTCTTATCCTAGAATCTTTGGAACATCTGAAAATTAGATAGCAGTTTTGTTACATTGCAGCCAACTTGCAAGCCACTGTATTATAGTGGGGAGTATTGGACCAGTGAGGCCTGGTTTCAATTCCTACTAAGTAAGTCACTGGTGACTCTGGGAAGTCCCTCCACCTAACATTTCTTATAGAGCAACTTTGAGGATAAGAAGTGGCAAGAAATAAATATGTCATTTTAGGTTTCTTAGATGAAGAGCAAGATAGAAATATAATGGCCAGGTTCCAAAGATTTACTTTCAGTACCTGACATCCTCATTAACAAATAACACATATATGGACGGACTTCAGGAATGAAGTGAAGTCCTGCATGCAATTGTCCCAGTCCTCTACACATACACTGTTGTGCTAGCTGTCATGCCCCCACTCGAGGACATTGGGGAGGAGTGAGAGGGAGGCAACTTACTAGAAAGTGGGGAGGTGCCTGAGGAGGAGTGATGTGAATGGGGAGGTAATTGAGACAGGCCAGGGCAAGTGTTTGGTGCAGGAGGGGCCAGCAGGGCCAGGTGATCTTTGGAGAGCAGGGTCAGGATTTGAGCCAGAGTTTGAACAGCCACTATCTCCTTGAGAACGCAGACGGGGGAAACGTCAGCAGCAGGTGAGGGAATCATGAAGGAGTAATTGGCTGGCGAGAAGACAAAAGCTGTATTGGATCTATGGCAGCTGGTGGAGGTGGAGTGTTGATTAAGTGCATGTGGCTGCTGACTATATATCAGGCAGCCTGTTCCTGGAACAAACTGCTGGAAACAACACATCAAATCAGCTTGGAGCTTTTGTCAAAGAGATTGTGACACTGGAATTTGGGCTTCTCACTCCTCACTTCTGTATTCTTGGTGTGACTGTTAAACCTGACTATTTAGCAGTAAAACTGAAACTTGAGCTACTGGCTATTGTGTCATATATTTCTGGCCAGCGTCTTCTGTTGAGTGAGATCATGACACTAGCAGGCAAAACTCTTCAGCTCTGCTCATACTTATAAAGCTTCCAGAGTGCAGGCACGCTCTGGTGCAACAGCACGAGCAAATGGGATTGGAAGAGTTGCATGTGGGCAACTCAAATGGGACTGGAAGAGTTGCATGTGGCCTCCATCATATTCCTACAATCCCTCCTTACTTGTGTGCTTCACTAGTTAGGAGGTCAGCCAGTATACCAAGCATCTAGGTATGCCCAATGGGGTTTTTGGCTTCCTCCCCTTTAAATGATTGATTGGTTAAGTGCTGTCAAGTCAGTGTCGACTCTTAGCAACCACATAGAAGATTCTCTTCAGGATGATCTGTCTTCAACTTGGCCTTTTAGGTCTCTCAGTGGTTCATTCACTGCTTATGTAATTGAGTCTATCCACCTTGCTGCTGGTCATCCTCTTCCTCTCTTTTCTTCAACTTTTCCCAGCATTATGGACTTCTCAAGGGAGCTGGGTTTTCACATAATGTGTCCAAAGTATGAGCATTTGAGCTTGGTCATTTGTGCTTCGAGTGAAAATTCTGGATTGAGCTGTTCTATGATCCATTTGTTTGTTTTCCTGGCTGTCCATGGTATCCTCAAAAGTCTTCTCCAGCACCAAAGTTTAAAAGCATCAATACTTTTTCTGTCTTGCTTCTTCAAAGTCCAGCTTTTGCATCCATAGAGTGTCATGGGAAAAACCATTGCCCAATTCTAATATATGTAGGTATAGATATGTCATGGCATCTAAATATCCTTCCCAAGGTTTTCATTGCAGCCCTAACAAGTGCTAATCTGAGGTGTATTTCTTGACTTCTGGATCCTTTACTGTTGATGGTCAATCCTCAAAGGCAGAAGCTATCCACCACTTCAATGTCTTCATTATCAATTCTGAGGCTGGTTGCTCTACCTGTTGTCATTGGTCTTCTTTACAGTTAGTCATAGTCCCATTTTTTCACTGTACTCCTTGACTTTCATTACTAGAGCTTGCAGATCATCCACCTTCTCAGGTATTAGAGTGGTGTCATCAGCGTAGCACAGGTTATTGATGTTTATTCCTCCAACATTAAAACCACGCTCATCTTCTTCCAATCCAGCTTCCCTCAGGATATGTTCAGCATATAAGTTCATTAAATGAGGAGAAAGTATACAGCCTTGTCTTATTCCTTTGCCAATCTGGAACCAGTCTGTTTCACCAAGATCTATCTGGACTGTGACTTCCTGTCCTGTGTATAGGTTTTTCATGAGAACAATGAACAACCATTTTCCTATGAATATTCCTCAATTTGACATGGTCAACACAATCGAAGGCTTTTCTGTAGTCAATAAAGCACATATTTACCTTTTTTTTTTTTTTGGTATTCTTTGACTTTCTCAATTATCCAGTGTGCATTAGCAATCATGTCTCTTGTTCCTCGGCCTTTTCTGATACCAGCTTGAACATCCAACATTTCCCTTTCCACATAGGGCTCTAATCTGCTTTGGATGATCCTGAGCATTATTTTGCTAGCATGTGAAATTAAGGGTATTGTGTGATGAAATTAAGGCTATTGAGCGCAATCTGTTAAGTATCCTTTCTTTGGTATGAGTATGTATACTGACCTCTTCCAGTATGTTGGCCACTGTATAATTCTCCAAATTTGCTGGCATAGTTTGGTTAGAGCCTTGGCTGGTTCTTCTTCTGTTGCCTGCCATATATCTATAGCTATTCCATCAATTCCGTCTTGGTAATGATTGGAGTGCTGATCTAACTTCATCTTCCTGTACTAGAAGTTCTTGCATGTAGGGAATATCTTCTAGAGCAGGGATTCTCAACTTTGGTTCCCCAGATGTAATTGGACTTTAACACCCATAATCCCCAACCAAAGGCCACTGGGGCTAGGGATTATGGGAGTTGATGTCCAATAACATCTGAGGACCCAACGTTGAGAATCCCTGTTCTAGAGTATCGTGGATGTTGACGTCCCTGCTATACAGATTTCCAGTATATTTCGTCCAGTTCTGATCTTCTCTGAATCAGTTACTATTTGTCCTTTGGCATCCCTTAACACACTAATTCGAGGTTGGAACCTCCTTCTGAGTTCAGAGATCTTTTGGAAAACTTTCCTTGTTTTTACATGTCTATTTCCATTCTCAAGGTCTTTACAGATGTAGTTGTAGTACTGCTCCTTGTCACTTCTAACAGCTCTCTGAAATTCCCTATTAAGATCATTCCTGAGGTCTTTATATCTTTCTTGACTTTGGTTTCTCTCTTCTTGGAAATTTCCACCATCTGTTCTGACATCCATTTTGCTTTCTTCTGTTTCTTGGTTTTTGGCAGTCGCTTTTCACATTCGTCCTTAACAATGCCCTTGATTTCAGTCCACAGCTCCTTTGGTTCCCTATCAGTGAGGATCAGAACTTCAAAGTGGTTCCCAGTGTTCTCCTTGAAAACAGTGGGTACAGTCTCAAGATCATATCATGGAAACTGCATAGCTTTATTTTTCCGCTTCAGCTTCACTTGGAGCTTGCACATGAGCAGTTCGTGATCTGTTCCATAATCGGCCCCCACCCATGTCTTTGCTGTTATAACTTATCTCTTCCACCTCCTTGCACCAATAATGTAATCAATCTATGTACTCCATCTGATGAGGTACATGTGTATAGCTGCTGCTTTGGTTGTTTGGAGAATGTGTCAGCAATGAAGAGATCATTGGATTGGCAGAAACTAATGTCATTCTCCTGTTTCATTTCTGTTTCCTAGCAATATCCCATCCCCACCATGATGAGGCAGCATAGCAGGACTTGTGGGGGGGGGGGGCTTTAAATAGCCGACTCATATTCTGTATTATAATCTGCTTTTGAAAATTCACTTCATTTCAAAAGCACTTTGCTATGTGGCACAGAGGGCTGCTGTTCAAAAGGCAAACCCAAAGTTCTAAGGGGGCATGCTCAGCATGGCTCTTTGGTTTCCAAACCACTGCTACCACAATCAGGAACTCTATATAATATCAAGGCTGCAGTTAAGGCAGCTCATCTAATACTGCATATTCAAAAAGCCCCCTCCCTTATGAAATAGCACTTCCTCATGCTACAGTAAGCATGGTTTTATAAACTCAAGCAGATTGCAATGTGCCATGATGATTATTGCTCAAAAAAATTAGAGAGCGCGCCAGAAGTTCTACAGGGTATGCCCAAGCTCTGAGCCTGGCTAAAGGAGTCTCTAGCTTGTAGCTATAACAGTATTTTTCAATATAATGAGGTTCTATGTTAGTATACATGTCTTATATATGCCTGCTAAAAGCAAGCAATACATGATTGGCCTATAAATGACATTAAAGCTAAATATTGTATGTTACATAAATGACTATTTTTGAAGGAATGGCTTTCCTATTCAGATTTACATTTTCTTCTTACTTCAATATAGTTTTGCAACATTTAGTTTGCAAAAATTGACTAAAAACATACTTGGTATATTGCTTTGAAATGCAACATTTACTTTTATGGCATAGATAATGCATTTCTGTTGACAAACGTATCAGTACTTTGATAACATCAATAAACTACTTTACAGTCATTAAACACTTCATGGGTAACAAACACAGCTATGGTGTTTATTTTCTGTTATTGAACTATGCAGATTAATTTAAAGCTCGTAAGACGATGCAGCCCACACACTGTGGTGCAACAAGCATCATCTGTTACCCTCTGACTGAAGTAGACTCATTATCAATGCAATTAAATACAAAAATAAATATAGAGATCCAGTTGTACATAAATACATATGGTGGTTCTTCATGTTTCAGGTACTGCCACTAGAGCTATATAATGTTAGAATCAGAAGAACAGGACATAACAGCAGTGATTATATTCCAAATACCTCGGCTATGTGATTAATGCAATTTGTTACTTCAGAATATTCTGGGCCTAACCCACAAATGTCAGCACTATGCTAACTCTGCACTCTTCCCAGCACCAGTGAAGGCAGCCAACCCTCATCCAGCCCTGAACCCTCAAGCTTAAGCAGCTGTGAATCTGCCACTGAACATACTGAATGTAGTCAAAGCAATTGCAACAAGTTCCCATCAGATGTCACAAGCTTGAAGTGTCCAGTCCTGCAGGGTGCTCTAGCTTGTCTTTGCTAACCAGAGTTTTTTCTGACTCTCCTAATCAGGTGAAGGTGAATGGCCACTTTCCCCTTGGAGACCTCAGTAAGACAGGGGAGGGGTTTCATAAGACACCCAGTTCTCCTCAACAGGCTGCTTCTTTTGGTTGGCCCCTCTCCTGAGAGCACAACCATCAGCTTCCAACTTCTCCTCTTCGGTCCATGAAATACCCACCCTCTACTGTTATAGGCTTATCTCTTTGCTCTTGCCAGTGCTCCTGTGAAATTTCCTCCATTGTTGCGTTGCCTGTTGCAAACTGTTTTGCCTGACTAGGTATGCACATCTTCCAGTTTTATGAGCCCCAAACCAGGCATAGATTTGGAGGAACACTGGGTGTTAGGCTGTGAGTGTGTCAGCTGTTCCTACTTTATTTATTTATTTATTTATTTATTTACACAGTCAGACAGGTGTTTTTGACTGGTTTGTTTTATCCAGATATCGAGTCCTTCCCAAGGACCTGGGATGGCTGAATTTTATTGTCAGTGTTGTTGCTGTTATAGATATCGTCGCAGAATATAGGCTGTTCCCAGTAATGTTGCTTTTTGTAACGGGTTGATGGTGATTTCTGTGGCCCCTATGATGTTGAACTGCTCTTCAAGGTCTTTTGGAACTGTACCCAGGGTGCCAATTACCACTGGGATTATTTTGGTCTTTTTCTGCCAGAGCCTTTAATTTCAATCTGTATTTTGTGATTTTTTCTATTTCTTTTTCTTCTATTCTGCTATCCCCTGGTATTGCTATGTCGATTATTTTAACTTGTTTTTCTTTCTTCTCGACTACAGTGATATCTGGTGTATTGTGTGGCAGATGTTTGTCTGTTTGTAGTCGGAAGTCCCATAATATTTTTGCATCTTCATTTTCTACAACTTTATCAATTGTATGGTCCCACCAATTTTTGGCTACAGGTAGCTTGTCTTTTTTGCAGATGTTCCAGTGTATCATCCCTGCTACCTTGTCATGCCTCTGTTTGTAGTCAGTCTGTGTGATCTTTTTACAACAGCTGATCAGGTGGTCCACGGTTTCATCTGCTTCTTTACAAAGGCGGCACTTGCTGTTTGTGGTGGATTTTTTGACTTTTGCTCTTATTGCATTTGTTCTTAGTGCCTGTTCTTGTGCAGCCAGTATTAAACCCTCTGTTTCTTTCTTCAAGTTGCCATTCTTAAGCCATTGCCAGGTCTTGGTGATGTCTGATTTTCCACTTATATTGTGCAAATATTGACCATGCAGTGGCTTATTTTTCCATTTTTCTGCTCGGTTCTTGACTTGTTCGTTCTTGTAGGCCTGCTTTGTTTCATTGGTGTTGAATAGTTTCGCGTTATTGACCATTTGAAGTGCATCTTCTTCACTGTCCTTCTTCACTTCAAGGGCAGTGAAGAAGATGCACTTCAAATGTTGTTGTTTTGTTGTTATTATTATTTTGATTTCTACACTGCCCTTCCAAAAATAGCTCAGGGCGGTTTACAAAGAGAAATAATAAATAAATAAGATGGCTCCCTGTTCCCAAAGGACTCACATTCTAAAATGAAACATAAGATAGACACCAGCAACAGTCACTGGAAGTACTATGCTGGGGGTGGATAGGGCCAGTTACTCTCCCCCCGCTAAATAAAGAGAATCATCACTGTAAAAGTGCCTCTTTGCCCAGTTAGCAGGGGTTAGCAGTAATTCCTTTATGCTAGGGGGTTGGCACACAGTCTGTGGCTGGGACTCTTGACAATCCAACTGCAAGGTATGCCTGGGCTTTGAGCTTTCAGCAGTGCTGCTGGAGAGTATATAGTAATTACAGTGCAGTTATTGTATATGCTCTGTTGGAAATGGCTGGGAGCTACAGCTTGACTGCACTGAATGGGTCAATATTGAAGCTAATACACTCTAGCCATGGCACAAAAGTGCTAGGCTTAGGCTTGCTTCACATGAAGTGTGACCATGTAAAGGCTACTGGGAATTGCATCCTTGTTGCAGATATAGCCTCAATTTAATTTACAGTTGGTTGCCCAGTGCTGTAATTACAGTGTAAAGCTTCAAATAGATATTAGATTTGGATGAGATGTGATATGAACAAGGCATCAAATAGCTAAATAAGAATCAGTAGCTATACATCTGAATCTCTTGGAATCATATCAGCAAGGTCTGAATTCAGAAAGATGTGGATAGTTGGAGGTGGGATGAATGCAGGGTAGTCTTATTTGTCTGTATTTATGTTTGTGATGTGGTTTGAAGTTTTATTGAAGTTTTGTATTAAACCTAATAGTGGTAGCCAAAGCACTGTCATGATTGGGCAGTGGGGATTCCATATGCAGATGGGGTGTGTGAGAAAGAGAGAGGCTGTTCTCAAGTGCAGCCTAACCTAGGTTAGGGACACCCACCCTGAGTTAGGTATTGCATAAGAACTTCCAGGATCAGGCCCAATACCAGCAGGCCAGTGCCACCTAGCCCGGCTTTTTATCCTGGCTCCTAGTCGAAGTTAAGGAAGCAAATGCTTCCATAACCCAGGCTATTTACTCGTGTGCAAGCTGGGCTGCTTTGTGGGATCTCCGGTGGCCAGGACAATGAGTCCTGGACTCTGATTACCTGCGGTGCTTCTGGCAGTGCTGGTCATGTGGGTGTGCAGCTTGTGTGCCTTTGGGCCTCCGGGCAACTGTCTGGGAGAAGGTAGCTTGAACCCTGCCTTCCCCCCACTGCCTGGCCCCATGGTCTGTGACAGTAAGGGTCAGTTTTAGTAAGTTGAATTTGAGTTGTTCTGTTAATGGCTGGAGGATGTGTTGGATTGGAGCTCTGTGAAAAAAAGAAAAGTGTTCTTTTTATGTGCAAACAAGAATAAATCCTTGGTTGCTGGGCATCCTGAGTGGCATTGTTCTCTGTCAGCTCCCACACAAAGAAAGATGAATGTTGGCGCAAAGGTGGCACAGTGACCCTAAATTGCTTGAGGGTCCAGGGTGAGAGCTGAAATTTTCATCAAGTGGTGGCAGCAGCTGCTTAATGTCTCAATATGTCAAGGTGAGACATCACAGGAGGATTCAGTGTCAAATACTGTAACTTGTTGAAATGGATAAACGGGAGGCAATGAGGTGATCTTCCCTATATTCAAAATGCTGAGGGCAAGCACTTTGAAACTGACATCTCATGCTGCCTAATGACTTTGTTCAGCCTCTCTGTTCCCTTCCAAACACAGTGCTTTTGGGGAGGAATGTAGAAAGAATATATCAAGCTCTGTTTGTTCAGCAAAAGTGTCTTATGTGAGTTTCTGTGTCTCTGAATAATGCTCCAGAAAGCACTGCTAAACTAGCTATTTAGCTAGTTTCTGCTAGTTTCCTTCCACTGTTGAACAACAATAATGAATTAAAAGGCTCCCCCGGGGCAGGGGATTTTCAAGTTTATTTTACAGGAGATCCTTGCACCTATGTATATGATATTTTCTAGGCTTCATGTCCACTTATGGAGCTGCCATTGTTGTTTTCATCCCATTCTACAAAGAAATGAAGATAATATTGGCATTTTTATGATTTTACACATGATACCCTATGGACAAATATTCAGACGAATTGAATATTGAACTGAATAATGAATATTCAAATTACTAAATCCTAATTGAGAGAGAATATGAAGCACTGAATCAAATAGTATATGTTCCAAATATGTAATACTGAATCAAATACTTGTCCAAATGCAAATTTTCCTTGCTGTTTTGACATCCTTCCTACACACTGTTATGCAACAAGCAACATCTGAACTGAACTCATTTATTTATGGTCAACGACCAAATAAACACTACAGCAAAGAGCAATACAGTACAATACAATAACATAAATAAAATTAAAAAACCAGTTTGCAGAAACATTTTTTTACATATCTCTGAACAAAAACAAGCAATCCTATGAGTAACTTCTTCATAGCAACATAATTTACCTCTCAAGGAGACTTAGAGGTCATTCACACAACCAGGAAGGAGGGGGAAGGTTTCGCTTTGCTCATCCTCCCCGCCCACCCGCCCCCAGACGACTGACAAAATGTAGTTAGGAGCACTGTCTGCACTCTCACACAATCCATCTCTCTAGAGCTGGGATGACGCATCCTGGCCTCTGGGTATCCCACAATGCACTGAGCACAGAGCACTGGGAGATTCCCCCAGGGGATGGGCACTCTAGGGGCTTGTCTCTGTGTCACCTTGATCTGAATGCAGCCCGAGAGACGCACAAGCAGGAAGCCTGGGTTAAGAGAGCACTCTCTTAAGAGCTGGTCTAAAAAGTCGGGGTAGGAGGTGTTGCTCCACCCAGTTCGGGCCTGATCCCGGTAGTTATCATGTGCAGGGGCTTCCCTAGCCTGGATTAGACTGTGGATGAGAGCAGCTTCTTAGTACTCATATGATTAAATAGAACTAACTAACAAACATGCACAGAATTCTACACATATGGTGGTTTAATGTTTTACATTTGCCTTCGATGCACTATCAACAGGTTTTGAACATCAAAGAACCCCATCCCCATCACTAGGGGTGCACAAAGCTTCAGGACAGTGTTCAGAACCAAAGTGGGCTGCTTTAGCTGTAGTCAGCTGGTTTTGATCCAAATCACATAGCTAATCTATTTGATTCCACCTGGATCAAATCAGACCTGCTTGGCTTCAACAGCTGTCACCCCCATACCTTCTGATTGACTCCTTAAATTTACAATAAGAAGACAGGTGCAACTGCAGTGATGTGGTATCTGTTTGAAAAATGACTGCTGGAAGAAGGGTTTCATTTCTCTTCTTGCAGTCCTTCAAAAGTGCAAGGCTTTCTGGGAATCATAATATTTGTGGGGGCAGCAGCAATTGCAAGACTATGATTCCCAGAAGACTTTTCAAATTCCTCAGGATTGCAGGAAGAAGAATTCTGGCAGTCCTTTTCATGCAGAGGCTACATTGCTCAGCTCCATCTAGGTCAGGAATCAGTGGAGGATGTCTGGGGGATGGTTAATGAGGAGGTTGAAAGCTACATGGTTCTGTCTGGACTCCAATGGGCCAGAATAGACCATTGCAGCTGCACCTGTCTTCTCAGTGTAAGTAAGTGAGTTGAGAGAGTGGCTTCAGGGGGAGAGCTGGCAAAGGACTGGCAAAGCACCAAAACAATTTGACCTGAAATGAACATATTTGCCAATCAAAGAGACAAATTGAATCAGGGGCCACTCAAAAGATTGAGACGTCCCTAAGTTCAATTTGGGCAGCTTTGCATAGCGGTATTCATCATGATTTGTAACTGTGAAATGGTGTGACAGCTAGGGATTTCCCCCACTAAGTTCTCTCTGCTTTAGTCCTTCAAGCTCCCTGAAAAACTATTCATGGAATCACAGAGTTTTAGAACTGGAGATCAACTCTCCCAGAGTTGGAATCTTCCAGAATTAGAAGTATTAGTGACCAGCAAGAAATAAGTGCAACTAGAGGTGTGCACAAAACCGGTTTGCCCAGTTGGGTTCGCGTCTGAACTGGACTCGAACCGAACTGGGCATGTTTGGTTTTGTGACCCTGAACGAGGGGCCTAGTTCAGCTCAAATTCAAGCCAGTTCTGAGGTTCTAACTTGGAAAAAAATTCTTTTAAAATAACCAAACTGCTGGGTGCGGCAGTGGCTTCAGAGTGTGTGTGTGCTGCCGCGGGGGAGGTGGTGTCTCCTCCCAGTCTCCAAAGAGCTGCTTCAGGCCTTCCTGAGATGGTAGCAGCCATTTTGGAGGCTGCCATACATGCTCCTTAGCCATTTGTGTGGTTGAGTCATGAGGTCGAGCTGGTTCACACATCCCTAACTCTACAGTGTATCTGACAGATAGCAATCCAGCCTCTGTTTAAAAGCATCCAGTCAAGGAGAAAACCCTTCTGATTCAGGCAGACTGTTCCACTGTCAAACAGTTCTTGCAGTTAGGAAATTCTTCTTAATGTCTAACCCAAATCTGTTTACTTGTAATTTCAGCAGTCTGCTCGTTCTTCTGTGAGATAGCTTTTCAGATATTTGAAGCCTGCTCACACCCAAGCTTAATCTTCACTTCCACAGGCAAAACATACCAAGCTCCTTCAGTCACTCCTTGAAGCTATTCCAATAACCAGGAGAGATCGGGCTAAGGAAGCATCGCCCAATCTCTCCTGGTCGTCTGCTGTCACAGGAGCTGCGTGGCTCCCGGCAACAAACCAGCAAAACTACCCTTCCCCTTTAAATGAGGTTAGTGGAGCGAGTGCTCTGCTAAACCCATTAAGCTGATTGCGTGCTGCCGTGGCACAGCTCCATGCCATGGCAACACACGAGGAGACCCTCACAAGGGAGGCTAAAACAAACCTCCAGGCTCCCAGGTGGTCTCTCCAGAATGCCCCATGCACTCACATGGGGCATCCTGGAACTTCTGGGGGCCAGGTGGCCCCCAATCCCTGCAGCCCCCATCGACTCCATGACGGAGCCGGTAGTCATGTGGGTGGCCAATATGGCCACCAAGGGCTCTGGGCAGGATCGTTTGTCGCCCGCAGACCCGACAGAAGCTCTTCTCACAGATTGTGAGAAGAACTTCCTTGTAGGACTTGATTTCCAGATCCCTTGCCATTTTACTACCCTACTCTGAACCTCTTCAACTCCTGAAAGTCATGGGTCCTCAGGTATGGGGTGGGATATGTTATGTTGAGGCTGCAGGAACTGAGGATTTCTTGGCAACTGGGTACAAGATACCTAAGCCATAGACTCTAAAAATAAAATAAAATAATTCTGCTGTTTAAGATAAGGGTTGAGGTGCTTAGCGTTTCACCCAAAACCATGCTCTAAAAATTGTGGTCATTTCAAGTCAAAATGATCATGTAAACTTCCATGACATATAAGCAATAAAGATTTTCCACTGCTTTGTGGATTAGTATATCTGCCTGTTATGCTGGCTTTACAAATTAGGCTTCAAGGACCCACACCTTTTCTTGGCCTTTCAGCTGGGTAGGTTGTGTCTAGGCAGAAACTAAACAGCACAGCTTCCCAGTCACTAGGCAGAGATGCACCTGAATAATTTCTGCATGCCACCTACTACAGTAATGTCCAAGCAGAAATTCAACAGGCACAAGAACTTCACCTTAACTCCTTCAGCAAACTTTTCTCCACTCTCCATTCAGACTGGATGCAAGGGCTTTCTTACTCTCAGCCTGACTGGCAGAGGGAGGAAGTAATGTCAGGTTGCAACTCTCCCTGGCTTTGTGCTCTGTGTTTCATGGCATTTCCTTGTCTGCAAGAACAAGAAAGAAAGTGAAGAACAAGAAAACAGAGGATGTTGCCTGTTTGCCTTAGCACACACTAACATATTCTCTTAGCACAGACTGACACATAAAAAATTGGAAGTGCTTTCAGGGTGGACGTGGAAATGTTTGTGAAACCATGTTGCCCCTTTAGTTGGCTTAACAAACTGGTGTGGCTGGTGGCTGCTGCCCTTGTTGTTTAGTGTCACCCACTCTGTCCCTCCACTTTCAATAAGAAATGTCACCTAGATTTTATTTGGGTTTGAACATGACAAAAATATATTTGAACATAACCAAAAGTCATTGGGCTGGTTCAGACATACAGTTTGACCGCTGCCAAGCCACAGTCAAACCAATCTCCAGCATGGCGACAAGCACAATTGTGTGTTTTCGGAGCACCCTGCCCACCCTCGGCAGGGGAAGCGCATCGAAAGCCCTTCCAATGCTCTGTGATGCCAGCACCGCTTCTGCCAGCCATGGCACCACCGCTGCCCCCAAGTGTCACTGCACTCTCAAAGCACCAATCAAACTCTGATTCACAGAGGGCTGTGGGGGATGGAATCCGTGTTTCTTTGTGGGATGGGAGGGGGAAACCCACATTCATCAGAACAAGATATGTAGATGGAGCTTGGCAAAGAATTCGGTCGGTGTGTGTGTGTGTGTGTGTGTGTGTGTGTGTGTCCCACCATGACCAGGAGAGATGTCATGAGGAGTGGCCCCAGCAGAGCACTCTTGATAGAGCCATCTCAAAGTTGCTGCAAGCTGCTTGATGCCCAGTGGACTGACAATCTCATGAGAGGACCAGTCTACAGGGGATATGGTCTACTGCACCACTGCCTCTATGATTGGAGTTAGGAAATGGGTGCTTAATTACGGTAGGGTTGAGCCTGGCATTGGGTGTAACACTTCAGTGGCATAAGTTTAGACCCTTAACAGAGGTTTTCCGAGTCCGGGCATACTACAGTTAAAAGCTCTGTTAACTTTAACTGCAGTTAAACTGTATGTCTGAACCAGCCCAATGACTTTGGAAATTGAACAGGTGCATCTCTAGCAACTGAGTGTTGTTCCTGTTGAATTTCTGCCTGGATGTTTACTACAGTAATCGGCCTTTTCTGTGTCTTGTAGAGATGCATCATTTACAGATGCAGAAACTGATCTGGTGCAACTTTAGGAAATAATTGAGAAGCTACAAATTTCTACCTGGACACATCCCTGTAGAGTCCAATATCAAGCTTAACTTGTAGTTTCCACACTTTTAAAGCACAGGTGAAATTTATGAACACCTTAAATTTAATCATAAATCAAGGGTTTCTGATATCTTTGGAGTCTATGGCCAAGGTATTTTCAGGATGATCATAGTCTGAGTAGTGATACTATTATATAGTGAAACAAAATAAGATTTTAAACAATGTTTTAAATCAAGCAAGGTTTTGAGAATTCTCAGCCTATACACTTTTGACTTTCAGCATATTACCTGTTATTAGAGAACTTACACAAAGGTTTCTATATGCATGAATTAATTTGAATATATCACCAAGTAACCTTTATTATAACATTAACTTCATTTTAGAACCAATAAAGTCCTTTATTCCCCAATACATATGCCAAAACCCCTGTAATTGTATTCCTCCATCCCTCCCCAAGCTTTCCCAGGGTCCAGTTATCTTGACCACTTTCTTCAACAAGCGATTTCACAAAAATATCCTGGATCCCTCTCTGTCTAGCACTAGCTGGGGGTGGGGGAGTATTCCTCCCCCAAGTCAAAATTGACAGGTGTCAGTTTTCACTCAAGCTGTTGCTTAGCAACTTGGGGGAGGGGTAGAATCTTCAGAAGGGAGAGAGTGACAGCCTGTTTTATTCTGTCACCTTAAAATGTATTGTCATCATCTGCTCAACTATCAGTTTCTCTCTGACTGCAGAAGCAAGGGCATGGTCCCTTTTATTATCAAGAGATCCAGGGGCCACTGGTAGATTGCATCCTCTCCCTGCCAGGAAGAAACACATGATTAGACCAATCTAATTTCAGCCAGAGAACAAGAAGCTACAGGTATTTTGCTTTTTGACCCAAAACCAAACAGAGTATAGTCCTGACCAATGAATAGTTAGTTAAAGAAATCAGGGGGGTGAAATCTACTAAAATATCAATTCATTAGGCCTATGCAGTCAAATTGTTCAAATAGGCATATCAAGCCTAACCCTATCAGGACTATCGGAATTAATTCCAAAAACGATAAGTGTGAGATCACACAGTCAGAAATGTGACTAAATTCTGAGCTCTTAACAGGCACAGAAATAGACTCTTAGCTGAGAGTCGGCATGCAGTACATTTAATTTCTAAATGGCCTGCTTGCTGCTACTCAGCTGAGAGTCAGCATGCTGGCTGTTTAATTTTTAAATGGCCTGCTTCTGTTTCAAAACAAACATACTGGTAGCCAGTGCAGCTCTTTCAAAATGGCTGTGATGTGCTCCCATTGGGCAGCTCCAGTTAAAACCCTAGCTGCCGTATTTTGCACTAACTGCAGTTTCCAGATATTCTTCAAGGGCAGAACCAAGTAGAGCACATTACAGTAACCCAGCCGTGATGTGACTAAGGCATGGGTAACTGGTCAGATCTGCCTTCTCGAGAAAGGGACGCAGCTGGCGCACTAGCCGAATCCATGCAAAGGCACCCCTGGCCACCTCCTCCACCTGAGCTTCCAAAAGCAGAGCCGGGTCCAGTAATACCCCCAGGCTGCATACTTGCTCCTTCAAGGAGAGTGTCCAGAACCCCAATCAGAACTGGTAAAATCTCCTCATCCCTATTGGCTCTCCTACTGACCAACATTACCTCCGTCTTGTCCAGATTCAATTTCAGTTTATTAGCCCACATCCAACCCATCACGGCCTCCAGCCCCTGATTCAGGACATCCACTGTCTCCTTAGGATCAGGTGACAAGGAGAGATAGAGCTGAGTGTCATCTGCATATTACTGACAACTCAGTCCAAGTCCCCGGATGACCTCTCCCAGTGGTTTCATGTAGATGTTGAACAGCATGGAGGACAAGACCAAACCCTGCAGGACCCCACAGGCCAATAGCCATGGAGCTGAGCAGTAGTCCCCGAGCACTACCTTCTGTACCCTCCCCCCTAGAAAGGACTGGAACCACCGCAACACAGTGCCTCCAATTCCCATACTTGAGAAGCAGCCCAGAAGGATACTATGGCCGATGGTATCGAAAGCCACCGAGAGGTCCAGCAGAACCAACAGGGATGCACTCCCACTGTCTAGTTCCCGGCATAGGTCATCCACTAGAGCGACTAAGGCAGTCTCAGTCCCATATCTGGGACGCAAGCCAGATTGAAAAGGGTCCAGATAATCTGGATCATCCAAGACCCTCTGCAGCTGGGACGCCACCACATGCTCCATCACCTTGCCCCAAAAGGGCAGGTTAGAGACCGGTCTATAATTGTCCAGGTTGGTGGGATCAAGGGAGGGCTTTTTAAATAATGCCTTACTCTCGTTTCCTTGAGGCACGATGGCATCCTGCCCACCCTTAATGAGGCATTAATAATCACCTCCAACCTGTACCCTCCCTGGCAGCTTTTATTAGCCATCAAGGGCAAGGGTCAAGGAGCACATGATGTCGCCCGCACACTGCCCAGGATGTTGTCCACATCCTCAGGCCGCACCAAGTGAAAAGAATACAACACAAAAGGACCAGATGGTACCAGAGGCATGGCTGCCGGAACTGCCCAAACAATGGAGTCCAAATCAGCATGGATGCGAGTGACTTAATCTGCAAAGTGACCTGCAAACTGATCACAGCAGGCTGTAGATGATTCCTCCCCCATTACCTGGGGGGATGTGTGCAGCAATGTCTTTGCTACATGTAACAGCTCCACTGGTCTGCACTGAGCAGATGCAATGGAGGTGGAGAAAAAGCATTTCTTCGCCGCCCCAACCACCACAGAGTAGTCCCTAAAATGAGCTCTATCCCATGTTTCGTCAGATTCGTCACGACTCTCCCTCCAGCATCATTCTGCCCGTTGTCCGAGTTGCTTCATCGTCCTAAGCTCTGAGGAAAACCAAGGAGCCAAACAAGCTTCACCAAGCTGGAGAGGGCATTTTGGAGCAACCGTGTCAACAGCCTGGGTGGTCTCTTCATTCCAGAGATCAATCAGGGCCTCGACAGCATTTATCAGCATTTAGTCTTTATATTAGTAATCAAATGTGTATATTGACTGCTACCATAGCAGATTTTTTTGCAGCCTGATATTTTGCATTTTGCTTTTTGTCCCAGGATATACGATAGCTCTTGTATTAAAAATTGTTGTGGCATTTCAAAGAGGGGAGAACTAGCAAGTATGACTCAGCCAAAGGCTGAGAAAAGCTCTTCATCACTTATCTCAGAGAATACCTTCTCTGCATAAGTATAAGTGGAGATTTTTTCCTTGCTTAGATGCAGACAATAATCTTCTATATATTTAATTCTCTTAAACGTATCTGACGCTAATCCCATGTGTGGCAGCTTTCGCGAGAGAGCTGCGGATTAGCAACGGGGACAGGAGGAGAAGCTGGTGTGGAGGACAAGCAATGGCTGCCAGGCTGGATAGCTGTGTGCCAGAGGCACAAAAGACCAGCTGCTGATTGACAACATTATTTTAGAAAATTGCAAGAGAAGAAAAACCAATCTAAGTGTTGCATGGATTGACTACAAGAAAGCCTTCGATTCATTGCCTCACACATGGATACTAAAATGTTTAGAAACAACTGGTGTCAGCAAAAACATTCAGATATTTATTTTTTTTAAAAAGCAATGAGCATGTGGAGTACACAGTTAACAATCAATGGCGAGACACTTGGACAGGTTAGCATTAGAAAAGGCATTTTCCAAGGGGACTCACTATCCCCTCTGTTGTTTGTAATCGCCATGACCCCACTTTCACAAATACTCAACAAAACAGGCCTCGGATACCAAACATCTAAAACATCAAGTAAAATCAACCATCTGCTATACATGGACGATCTGAAGTTGTATGGAAAGTCCCAGTCAGAAACTGAATCATTGCTAAACACTGTCCGTGTTTACTGAATACAGTAGCGATATAGCAATGGAGTTTGGACTAGACAAGTGTACTGTATTAATAATGAATAGAGGGAAAATAACAAAAACAGAAGGAATCGAACTGCCCAATGGAAGCACGATCAAGAACCTGGAAGAGAAAGAACCTTACAAATACTTGGGCATTCTCCAGGCTGATAACATTGCACACACTGAAGTTAAAAGAAAAATTGGAAGTGAATACATCAGGAGAGTTAGAAAAATCCTCAAGTCCAAACTCAATGGCGGGAACACCATACAAGCCATAAACACCTGGGCTATACCTGTTATCAGATACACTGCAGGAATAATAGACTGGACCCAGGCAGAGCTAGAGACGCTAGATCGTAAGACCAGGAAAATCATGACCATCAATCATGCTCTGCACCCCCACAGTGATGCCGATAGACTATACCTCCCTCGCAGCTCAGGTGGAAGAGGAATGCTGCAAGTCCATCAAACAGTAGAGGAGGAGAAAAGAGGCCTATATCAAGGACAGTGAAGACGATGCACTTCAAATGGTCAATAACGCGAAACTATTCAACACCAATGAAACAAAGCTGGCCTACAAGAAAGAACAAGTCAAGAACCGAGCAGAAAAATGGAAAAATAAGCCCCTTCATGGTCAATATTTGCAAAATATAAGTGGAAAATCAGACATCACCAAGATCTGGCAATGGCTTAAGAATGGTTACTTGAAGAAAGAAACAGAGGGTTTAATACTGGCTGCACAAGAACAGGCACTAAGAACAAATGCAATAAGAGCAAACGTAGAAAAATCTAGGGATGTGCGAACCGGTTCGGATCCGAACCGGTTCGGGTCCGAACCGGTTCCGGTTCGGAGGTTCGGATCGAACTGAACCACCCCTGGTTCGGTTCGAATCCGAACCGAACTGGGGGTGGTTCGTTTCGAACCGGTTCGGACCGGTTTGGATCGGTTCAGAAAGCTGAAAATTGGTCCGATGGTAGCTGGCACCCAGGGGTACCTGTCACCCAAACCCCAAAGCAATCGGACACTCGTACGATTTTTTATGAATTTTTGAAAAATATTTTTATTTTTCTCTCATAGGATATAATGGGACCCGAACCAGGCCATTAATTCTTATTGTGGAGCACTCATGGGTGCCAACAACCATGCAAACCCTGAAGCAATCAGACACCCCTATGATTTTTTATGAATATTTGAAATATTTTTAATTATTTTTCTCATTGAGTATAATGGGACACGAACCAGTCCATATCCCCTGTTGTGGAGGACCTAGGAGCACAAAAGCAGGGTGGGTGGTAGACAGGCATGGGTGCCTACCACCCAAAAAATCTCAAGGCAATTGGACACTCCTCTGATTATTGGTGAATTGTTAAGTGTTTTTGAATTCCTCATAGAGAATAATTAGGATTGCAGCAAATGTATAGCTTCACGTCGGGGGGAAAGGGGTGTCGTAGAGTGCAGTGTGGTGGGTGGTAGTTCCCAGGGTGGGCAAGGAAGCTATCAGAATTATTTGAAAGGAATTGGGCAAAGAGGTGATTTTTAAGTGATTTTTGAAGTTTACGCGTCTTTAAGGTTTTTCCTCATAATAAGTTATAATGGAGCTTTCAGCAGCCCTATAAGTGCACATGGGGGTGCTGGGGTGGCCCAGAGCAAGTGGTGGTGTAGTGCACATAGGGTGCCAACCACCCCCATGGGTTTCTAACCCATGGGGTACAGGGATCTCTGGTAGGGGCACCCCCATGGGTACAGGGTTCTCTTGTTTCTGAGGTATTGAGTGTGGATTCTATGATAGCAAATGAGATTTTCAATGAGACACCATCAATCCACTCTAATATGCTATCATAGAATCCACACTCCGCCTCCTGCTTCTTCTCTGTGTGTGTGCTTAGTAGGGGTGTGCAATTTGGGATTTCGGGTGATTTGGCTCGGACCCGAACCGAATCACCCCTGTTCTGTTTTGTGCCCGAATCTGGGTCAACCGAATCACCCTTGATTTGGTTCGGATTCGGATTTAATCCGAATCCGAATCCGAATCGATTCGGGGGGGTAAAAAGGGGCCCAGGGGCAAAATTTTGGGGTGGGGTGGTAGTGCCCAATGGGTAGAGTCTACCACCCCAATTTCAGGGGGATTGGGCAAAGGGCTGATTTTTGGTGCATTTTTAAAGTTTTAGTGACTTTGGGGTAGTTCGGGGGCATAGCATGGGATCTGGGCAAAAGAAGTGGGGTGGGGTGGTAGTGCCTAATGGGTGCAGGCTACCACCCCAATTTCAGGGGGATTGGGCAAAGGGCTGATTTTTGGTAAATTTCTGAAAATTTCATATCTTTGGGGCATATTGGGGCATATTGGGGCAGATAGTGGGGGCTGGGGCAGAATAGTGGGGTGTGGTGGTAGTGCCTAATGGGTGGAGGCTACCACCCCAATTTCAGGGGGTTTGGACAAAGGGGTGATTTTTTGAGAATTTTTGAAGTTTTAGTGACTTTGGGGCAGTTTGGGGGCAGAAAGTGGATCTGCCCCAAAATAGTGGGGTGGGGTGGTAGTGCCTCATGGGTGGAGGCTACCACCCCAATTTCAGGGGGATTGGGCAGAGGGCTGATTTTTTGAGAATTTTTGAAGTTTGGGTGTCTTTGGGGCAGATTGGGGGCAGAAAGTGGATCTGCCCCAAAGGAGTGGGGTAGGCTGGTAGATAGTGCCTAATGGGTGGAGGCTACCACCCATCCCCAATTTAAGAGTGATTGGGCAGAGGGGTGAATTATGGTGAATTTATTTGTATGAGGTTTGTCTTCATAAGGTGAAGTGTGCTAAATTGATTACTTCCTCATATTATTCATAGTAAAGGAAAGTGTGAAAAAGTGAAAGTGGGGTCATGAGAGTTGTTTAATTGAAAAATATCTCATTTGCTATGATAGAATGAGAATTCACACCTTTTCTATTCACCATAATTCACCCCTCTGCCCAATCAATCTTAAATTGGGGATGGGTGGTAGCCTCCACACATTAGGCACTATCTACCAGCCCACCCCACTCCTTTGGGGCAGATCCACTTTCTGCCCCCAATCTGCCCCAAAGACACCCAAACTTCAAAAATTCTCAAAAAATCAGCCCCCTGCCCAATCCCCCTGAAATTGGGGTGGTAGCCTCCACCCATTAGGCACTACCATCCCACCCCACTATTTTGGGGCAGATCCACTTTCTGCCCCCAAACTGCCCCAAAGTCACTAAAACTTCAAAAATTCTCAAAAAATCACCCCTTTGTCCAAACCCCCTGAAATTGTGGTGGTAGCCTCCACCCATTAGGCACTACCACCACACCCCACTATTCTGCCCCAGCCCCCACTTTCTGCCCCAATATGCCCCAATCTGCCCCAAAGATATGAAATTTTCAGAAATTTACCAAAAATCAGCCCTTTGCCCAATCCCCCTGAAATTGGGGTGGTAGCCTGCACCCATTAGGCACTACCACCCCACCCCACTCCTTTTGCCCAGATCCCATGCTATGCCCCCGAACTGCCCCAAAGTTACTAAAACTTTAAAAAATCGCCAAAAATCAGAGGAAGGTCCAATCGACTTGAAATTTGGGTGGCAGGTAGAACACAAGGTCCCCTTTCAAACCAGCTATTTTTTGAGATCCGAACCGGTTCGGTTCGGATCCGAACCGGTTCGGATGCGAACCAAACCGGGGGGGTGGTTCGGCAAAACCAAAACCGAACCACCCTGGTCCGGTTCGGACCCGGTTCAGATCCGAACCGAACCGGGAGAACCGGTTTTATGCACATCCCTAGAAAAATCAACCACAAACAGCAAGTGCCGCCTTTGTAAAGAAGCAGATGAAACCGTGGACCACCTCATCAGCTGTTGTAAAAAGATCACACAGACTGACTACAAAGAAAGGCATGACAAGGTAGCAGGGATGATACACTGGAACATCTGCAAAAAATGCAAGCTACCTGTAGCCAAAAATTGGTGGGACCATACAATTGATAAAGTTGATGAAAATGAAGATGTAAAAATATTATGGGACTTCCGACTACAAACAGACAAACATCTGCCACACAATACACCAGATATCACTGTAGTCGAGAAGAAAGAAAAACAAGTTAAAATAATCGACATAGCAATACCAGGGGATAGCAGAATAGAAGAAAAAGAAATAGAAAAAATCACCAAATACAAAGATCTACAAATTGAAATTGAAAGGCTGTGGCAGAAAAAGACCCAAATAATCCCAGTGGTCATTGGCGCCCTGGGTGCAGTTCCAAAAGACCTTGAAGAGCACCTCAACACCATAGGGGCCACAAAAATCACCATCAGCCAATTACAAAAAGCAGCTTTACTGGGAACAGCCTATATTCTGCGACGATATCTATAACAACTGACAACAAAATTCAGCTATCCCAGGTCCTTGGGAAGGACTCGATGTCTGGATAAAACAAACCAGTCAATAACACCTGTCTGACTGTGTAAACAAGATAATAATAATAATACTATTTATATGTATACAATTTTTCAATAGTCATTTTCAAAGCCTTTTACACAGAATCTTAAATAATAAATAAAGTGGTCCCTGTCCCAAAGGGCTCAAAATCTAAAAGAACATAAAGTAGACACCAGCTGTAGTGGCATTAGATAGGGCCATTTGCTTTTCTCCTGCTAAAAAGGAGAAAATCACCACTTTAAAAGGTGCTTCTTTTGCTCAATAGGAGGTGTTGCAGAAATGAGACATCTACTATTACATCAGTCACTATATTACATTTTATGATAAGCAAGCACTTTATTAACAGGATGTATTATTTATCAGTTAGGGGTGTGCATGGTTTTGGTCAGGCACCATTGGAATGACCTCCGGACCCGTCCGGCGGCCTGGGGGTCCAGAGATTCGGATGGGTGTGGGACTGTAACTTTAAGCGGGGGGGTAGTACTTACCACCCCCCGCCGCTCTTCCCCCTCCGGCGCTGGTCCTTTGAAAAATCTTCTTGGGGCGGCAGGGTTCCTCCCTGCCACCCCTGCCCCCGTCGTTGTTCCTTAAGGTGCAAACGAGACGAGAGCTAGTGGCGCGCATGCACCCTGCGCACACACTCGTCTCTGACGCTGCCGCGCACGCCGCATACGTCACGTATGAAGGATATTCAGCTCTCTTTTTTCCAAGCAACTATTATTATAGTGCCTCCGTTTTTCAAAATAGGCAGATATTGATGCCCATTATATGTAAGAAACCTAATGGATCTGCAAGTGCTGGACATTTTAAGAAAAGTGTTCTTGCTGAAGTTTACAGGAAGGAAGGGAGGGAGGATGGTTCCAAGTAACCCGACATATTTATTCCTTTTAAAAATAGGTCTTTCCATAAACTAATCAGCCCAGCAGGAGTCTTACTAGAGAAGCATGTTTCTTCCTGTACGTTAACTTAGCATCCCCTTAAGTTAAGCAAACCTGTAAAAATAGCTGCCAGCTATGGAAAAGTGATGCTAATATCTTGAGAGGATGTGTATTGGTGAGATGTGCTCCGAATTCAATCTAAAGCCTTCCACCTAAAAGAAATGGAAGATTTACTGTTGCCAGTTTGAGTTACTAGACACAAAAGGAATACCAGAAGAATCAATCCTCATTACAGAGCTTTTCCTTCACAAAGAGAATGTGGGGGGTCCTTGGCTGGCAATGTGCAGAGATTCCATCTTTCTTCTCTATCATTGAAAAGAACCAATCGTTATCAGCAGATAATACAATGAAGGGCACTGAATGGATCTCTTCCCTGCAAATATGTTCTAAATAGGATGTGAAGAGATGGCGTGAGACTACAAAGCAATTGAGGGCACAGACAGCAATGACTGCTGGGCCTCTATGGGTGGAATTTCCAATATGACCTTCCTGGGACATTTAAAGCTGGCCTTAAAAGCAACAGGGCACTAAGAAAAACTTAGATATACCATACCCTGCTTTTGAATTTTTATTTTTTGTCAAAAAGAAAAGAAAGAACATCAGGACAAATCAATATGCCAGAATAGAAATGGAAAACAAAATTATAAAATACTAAAACAAAATAAAATTTCTAACACATGCTGATAATTTATTTCCATATGAGCCATTAATACCTTCAAATGGAAATTTTATGAGGTAGGATCATTTGAAGGAAAGCCAACAGCAGTAAGTCAACAAATTCAATGAGTTTAAAAGAAAACTGTAGTAACGCATGCAGAGAAGTCATGGGAATCGTTGAGTAAATTTCTGCTACTTTTGTATTTTAAAAACAAATCTCAGAATTTACAAAGAAAAAAATATTGTGATGCCTGAGATAACCAAATTGAAAATATATCTGCACTATACACAATTCTTTGTATCCAGGTGACTCTAATCTAATGGAGATTAGATTCAGACCGCCCAGAGATGTAGGATTTGGGCGGTATAAAAATATGTAAATAAATAAATAAAATAAAATCAGCATAGTATTTATTTGTCATATGGCTATACCGCCTGATATGTGTATCTCTAGGTGGTATACATAATGGCAACAATTTTTTTACAAGTAAGATAAAGTCCAAGAACTTGCATAATATGTAGAACATGACTTTTGCCTAACATATGTTTGAAACTGAATTGAAGTGTTTGCTTCTGAATATTGAAATGATCAAATCATTTATTATTTAATAACCAGCCACCTAATGGAACAGTGGGGAAGTAAGCTGCCTAGGAAGCAAGAAGTTGTTGGTTCGAATCTCCGCTGGTATGTTTCCCAGACTATGGCCAATGCCTATATCAGGCAGCAGCAATATAGGAAGGTGCTGAAAGGCATCATCTCATACTGCGCGGGAGAAGGAAATGGTAAACTCCTCCGGTATGCTACCAAAACCACATGGCTCTGTGGTCGCCAGGGGTCGACGGCACAATTTTAGCTTTTGTAAATTGTACTTTAAGTGTATGAATTGATTCATGGAAATCCTCATTCATCATCATCATAACTATCCTGTAAAGTCTGTTGCTGTTTCCATTGGCAATTCCAAATCACAGTGGATACAAGCTATTTTATCTGCAAAGTGTTTTGTAAACTGGTCATACATAAATCCTCAAGCCAATTTGAGGATGCAAGATGAAAAAGTTAGGAAGAGCGTTATGTTAGGAAGAGCGCCACTGATCAGCTCTTGTGGACAAATTGTGGCAGATAAGAGCTCTCTTTGCTTCCACAATTTCCACAGAGTAGTACAATTTCCATAGAGTAGGCCCCAAAATGGGCTCTAGTCTGTGTTTGGTCATATTCATAGCAAGTTTTGGTCCACTGTCACTTTCATTTTCTACTCCTGTGCTTCATTGCTAATAGTTACATACAGAAAAAGACCAACATAATCCCAGTGGTAATTGGCACCCTAGGTGCAATTCCAAAACAACGTGAAGAGCACCACAACACCATAGGGGCCGCAGAAATCACCATCAGCCAATTACAAAAAGCAGCTTTACTCGGAACAGCCTATATTCTGCGACAATATCTATAATAACAACAACAACGATATTGACAATAAAATTAAGCCATCCCAGGTCCATGGGAAGAACTCGATGTCTGGATAAAACAAACCAGTCAATAACACCTGTCTGATTGTGTAAACAATAATAATACACATTAACAGTCTGGATTGGTGTTGATGTGTGAGGAAGCCTCAGCCCCTGCATCAGCCATGAGTACAGCATCTGTTTGAAGAGATAAATGTTTCATCTGAGTCTCCTAATCATCTGGACCATGATGGAGCATCCCCTACAAAGACTAATAATCTAAATCTCCCTTTCAGAGTCAATTCTTTCTCCTTGGCTTAACTGAATTCTATCTCCCTGGCAGGTTTAGATACATACAGTTCACAGCTTTCAGGGCATAGTAGGTTAGCCAAGCTGGGCACTGGCCAAGAGCTCAAGGGCTTTAAAGGCTTGAGTGTGTGCTGACCTATGCCATGCCCCTGCCATTTCTCCATGCCTGACCAGTGAAGTTGTCTGGGGTCAGGGCTCTATCAGACAAAAGGAAATGGAAGTTGAAGTGTCTGCATGTACACACATCCTTCAACCTTGAGATGAGCCCAAGGCCTTGCACCAACTAAACCAGCTGCCAGCAGCACAACGGGGGGGGGGGGCAATATATGCAGCACAGCAGTAGCACTCCCATTCTTGTTGCACTAGTCACCTCTTTCACCTCAAGCAGAGGCTGCCTTTCTTGTCTCACCCTCCACCACTGCCCTCCTAGCGTCATCATTTTTTGCTTCATCAGTCTCTGCCTCTTTCACCGCATGCAGGCAATGCTGTGCTGCTGCCTCTGCATGAAAGAGAGTGGAGAATGAGATCTGAAGGTGGAAGAAAGCAGCGGGGGTGGGGGAGAGCAGCAGCACAAAATAGGGAAGGAGAATGAGAGAAAATGGATGGAAAAGGCGGTGGTGCCAGCAGGTGTGTGGACAGACATAGCTGCATCTTACAGTGGGCAGAATGACCCCGGCAGTTGATGAAGGGCTGCTTGCCAGTCACTTGAGGCCTGAAAAGAGCCCAGTTTAAAGCAGCAGTCAGGTTAGTTGAAGAGAGGGGACGAGGCTAGTTACTCACTCCCCCCTCAGTGAGTCCCTCACTTGTTCATCCCCACCCCGAGTCACTCACTCACTTACTTCCCACTCGCCCCATCCTGTGGAATTCAATGCTAATCTCTTCCTCTGCCACCTCTTCTCTTCCTCCTACTCAGCAGTGCAATGCATCCCTGATTGTGATAAATAAATCTCAGAATGTTTGCACCCGATTTCATCTGGATGCTGTATTTTTCAGATGTTCACTAATGACTTCCGTTCCCTTGACCAAGTCAATATGTGAGAATGTCCTGAGCCACAGCACTAATAATTCCTGAGGGGCTAAACTTTTCTTCAGTTACTTTTCTGAAAAAACTTCAGGAAGAAAGTACTTCAGGTACATAGGGACATACTAAAATGAATGAGAGAATGGCCATAGGAACATATTTGAAGGAACCAATGCATTTAAATGGCCATTCTCTCTCATTCATTTTAGTATCTCTCTCTATACCTGGGTACTTCTTTCCTGTGCAAAGTACATCTACGTTTGACCATGTACATAGGACCTTAAATTAAACTTCAGTAAAGAGAATTATGCTAATATATCCCAAGTTCCACTTGTCAAGAGAAATATCGTATTCACAGTTCATCTCATTCCTTAGGTAGGTTCTTGTCAATATCCCAAGTATCAACATGTCACTTCTTGCAATGTCTGACTTGATCCAATTACAAAGAATTGTTGGCTTTTGGGAGTTCTGCTGTGCAATAACTCTTAATTATCTTGTAATTTTGTAACAATGCTGTTCTTCCATTTAGTATATATTCAGCTTTCAACTGTATTAATTTGTAGCTCAGATTCATGTATATCTACTTTGCAAAAACAAAATCTGGCATTAAGAACAGATGTTTAAATGTTCCTAACTAAAAGGCATATATGTTCTGAATGGACTACAGTGCTCTTTTTTTCAATGCTCTGGGTTTTGCAATGGATTTTTAAGGCTTAGATGTTCTGAACTTATTAATTTAACACCTCTTCATTTAATGTGGACCATCATCATTTTAGAGTGGTTCTTTAGCACGTACATGATATCCATATTCACAGGCAACTACAGATTTATTGTGCTGGATCAGCATGTCTTCAGGGAGGGTGAAAATTACTATTCTGTTTTATTTTTATCCTGAAATTTCAACCACACATAGCATTCTTCTTGTCAAAAAGCCATTGAAGTTATGACTGTGCTACTGGCTGTGACATATTTCAATGGCATATAAAGTGAACATGTTACGAACAGTCTATAAAGAGTTTTGGTTTGGGCTGAAAAAGCTGTTATATGTGAAAGCTACATTCTACCTTTACTGTGAGGTATTTATAATATTGCCAAGGATTAGTAGAAAATAAAGAGAAATGTCTGGTCTACACATGAAGCAGAATGAGGTGCTAGAATAAACGGAGATACCAATTTTGAAAGCTGCCCCACATAAACATGCCACTGCAAGTAAAAAGCATTAACAAATCATAAAGGAAGATTCTAACTAGTCTGGTCTCTAATGTGCTAGTTAGCCTGCTTTCCAGTAGGCTTATGAGATCACCCAAACACAAACAAGGGCAATCACGGAATCAATCAAAAAAGAGGAAAGGAGGGGAGGGAAATCCCACTGTGACTGTGGCAAACATATACAAATAATATAAAGCAACTAAACTGTAGAAACATATATTGAAGACAATAAACCAATAGTAAAATAATCTCTAATTACTGATACTCATGAACCAAAAATCACAGAATTGGGCAATAATAACAATATGTACAATAATATTCAAACCATCACATAATACAAAATACAAGAATATAAACATATGCAATAACAGTCCAACATTTCCAGAGGAGATGTGACCAGCAAGACAAAATAGGGCTGCTGAATAAATGGGCAAAGTTCAATGTCATCCATACAGTAATGAAAGTTCCAAACTGCAGAAAAGCCACATCAAACGTAGTCTCAATGAGGTGTGGAAGTCAGCATTCACTTGACTTAACCCTCATGCCCATTCAAGAAAATACACACTAAACGTGTAGAGATGTAGTTGAGGGCAAAAGAAAGAGGGGTGCTGACTTTCCTCTGGAAATGTTGGACTGTTATTGCATATGTTTATATTCTTATATTTTGTATTATGTGATGGTTTGAATATTATTGTACATATTGTTATTATTGCCCAATTCTGTGATTTTTGGTTCATGAGCATCAGTAATTAGAGATTATTTTACTATTGGTTTATTGTCTTCAATATATATTTCCACAGTTTGGTTGCTTTATATTATTTGTATATGTTTGCCACAGTCACGGTGGGATTTCCCTCCCCTCCTTTCCTCTTTTATGAGATCACCCGGCATTCTGTGTGTGTGCACCCATGTGTCCCTCCTATCAACTTTGCAACACCTGGACCAATATCAACTAAACTGGGTACAGCTGTAGGGACACATAGGGACTCCTCAACGGTGTAATTTGTGATTTTGTCACCCACTGCATTTCAAGATGGTGGACACATGAACTTTGAGGTGCAACTGGGTCAACCTATGAACCGCTTAACCGATTTGAACCAAATTTGCTACCACTGTAGGGACATAGGGGGAAACCTCAATGTCATACTTTGTGATGATGTCAACCACCCCAATCCAAGATGTCGGGCATGTGAATTTTTGAGGTGCAAATATACTAACTTGAGGATTGTCTAACCAATTTGGACCAAATTTGGTAGAGTTGTAGTGAGTGACACACAGGGACACCTCAATGGTGTAGTTTGTAATGATGTCATCCACCCCAATCCAAGATGTCAGACACGTGAACATTGAGGTGCAAGAGATCTAGCTTGTGGACCTCAATTTGAACCAAATTTAGTCCAGTTGTAGAGACAGAGAAAGGAAAGTAGGCTGATTAGTTCTTACTAGAACTTGTTTTCTTCTTGCAATGAGTTGTTTATATAGAAGAGTCTTCACAAGTGTGGTCCATTCCTGTAGTCTGAAGTGGTATAGTCTACCACTTCTAAACAATACCACCTCGTTCTCACATCATACTGGTTCATGTATAGACCAAAACCAGCTCTCAGGATTCCAGCCCCCCACCCCCCGCAAGTCTTGCAGGATCCAAGATATCAGGAAAACTCAGCATCAGAATGAATATGCAGGATGAAGTGGTGAAGCCATGAGGAATAAGAATGAATATGCAGGATGAAGAGGTGAAGCCATGAGGAACTTTCTGTTTCAGAAGAATGCACAAAACGCAAAATAATTATGAGAGTAACTCAGGCTTGTCTATAGACATTCACCTGGTTACCTGGAGCAAGTAGTAATTGCCTCAGCCAAATATATCTAAGAAAGAACTAAGCCTGCTTTTATCAAGATAACTAACATATATGATAATAGGTTTCTATATTAGAAAATCAGTAAATTAATAAGACCTTACTAATTCCTGTTATTGGTGATAGCACTTTCTAGGATGGTGCATTCCATGCCCAGTTTTTGTTCAGGCATTACACTAACATTCAGGCTACAGGAGAAGGAATATGAATATGACAAATATTTATATACCGCTTTTCAACAAAAGTTCCCAAAGTGGTTTACATAGATATAAATAAATAAAAAGGCTCTCTGACCCCAAAGGACTCACAATCTTAAAAAGAAACATAAGATAGACACTAGGAGCGTGCACAAAACCGGCTGGCCCGGTTTGGTTCAAATCCGAACCAGATCTAAACCGGACTGGGCCAGTTCAGTTTTGCCCCCCATTGAACCCCCCGGTTCAGTTCGCTTGGGGTTCACAAGTCTTTTTTACATTAAAAAAAGCCAGGCCTCTTTTTGGCCTGGGTCATGAGGCCAGAGGCTGGCGGGGGAGGGGAAACCTCTGCAGGGGCCCCTGTGGCCTCATAGAAACTCCCCAGAGGGGGCAAGTACTAAAAATATTTTTTAATGTAAAAAGGCTCACAAACACACACCCCCCCAAACGGCCGGGGGTGGTGGTGTCTGGCCAGGGTTGAGCCGGAGGTGGTTCGGCTTGACCCCAAACCTTTGAAATATCAAACCAGTTTATTTATTTATTTATTTATTTATTTATTTATTTATTTATTTATTTATCCAATTTCTATACCGCCCTTCCAAAAATGGCTCAGGGCGGTTCACACAGAGAAATAACATACAAATGTAGAACCTGTTTGCACATCCCTATCAGTCACTGGAGAGAGATGTCAAGGAGCCAGGCTGGCTGAGACCAACTGTCTTCTGGCTTATACCCTCTAAGTACTGTACACATCTGCAGCCATTCCAGCGGTATCTGCTCACCTCCAGCAACCTGGCTGGGACCAAACTGTCATTTGCCTACTCCCCTCTGAGAGCTGTGTCCATCTGCAGCCATTCCATCTGCAGCCAGCCAGGCTGCAGATCCATGGGAGATGCTGATAGTTGAAGAAATGAGCAAAGTTCAAAATTTTATGTAATTTTGTTTTTGTAGGCTACCTTGAAGGCTTTTTAAATCAAAATGTTAGGTAAAAATATCTTAAGTAATAAGTAAAATATCAAACAAAAAAAACTCAATGAAGAATGAGGCTAAACTATCCTAGGCTGTCAGGATTTGATTCTTTACTCTGAACAAATCCAAACTTACATTTCTATGAACTCTTTATTTATTTATACTTTATTTTTAATATTTACAACAAACCTACTTTTTTCCATTTTCGCATTCTCCCTGCACGTTTCTGGGTCAATAGATTTCCTCATCCATTAGTTTACTAAAGTGCATAAAACACTCTGAAATTCAGTTTGCCTATTTGATCTTTTTCTGTTGAAAGACAAGCTGCTTTTTAGTATCATGCATGTGCCATTTTAGCCCCCACCAAAATGGCTTCATTTAGGCACAATGCTAGGTTTCTCTCTCTCTTCTACCATTTAAGCACCCAAGTATTTGTATTAATACCAGACAGCAATGACTCATGATGGTAACAATAACCTTCTTCCTTGGGCTCTTTCAATAGAATACTGTATTTGGATGCAGTAGGTCAGGCCTGCACAAAAAGATGCCTGGGGGTTGGATTCAGCCTGAGGGGACATTTTTACTAGCCCCCAGGTATCCTGCAGCATCATGAGAACTGGAAACTGCCTTACAGCTCCATCCTGTGTGTCTTTACTCAGAAATACAGTGAACCCACTGAGGCTTATTTCTCAATAAACATGCCTAGAATTACAGCCTGAAAGTGATAAGGCCTATATTCTGGCAATCCACAATTAAAAACTGTGTGTCCCTTAATGGAGGGAGGAGTTGACCAGTAACCAAAACTTCTTTCTTTAATATTTCTAAATATAATTTTAATGTAATAATAATTATTGTGTTGAAAATTGACCTCCGCTCCTATGCACCAAGTCATGGTTGATTCTGGCCCACCAGGGTATTTGTTGTGCACTCCTGCATTAGGTTGACCCCATCTCACTCACTACTTATCTGTCACCACTAGCAATAAAAGCAACATAGGCATGACTTAGTTTTTATGGGGATAATAAAACCTCACCAAATGAAGTCATGAGCCCCACCACCCACTGAGATCATCAGGTGAGGGCCATCTGCAGTTGCCACCGGCTCGTCTGGTGGTTACTCAGGGATGGGCCTTCTCTGTTGCTGCCCCAAGGTTTTGGAATGTGCTCCCTCCTGAAATTAGAGCCTCCCCATCTCTGACAATTAAAAAAAAAAAAGACACATCTGTTCACCCAGGCTTTTAATTAAATACTGTTTTAATAGTTTTAACACTGTTTTAAAACATTGTTTTAAATTTTTAAATTGTAATGTTTTAAATTTTTGCTGTTGTTTATTTAAAATAATGTTTTAATTTTTCTGTCCTCATTTATTGTGTTTTGCTGTAAAATGCCCAGAAATGTAAGTTTGGGGCAGTATAGAAATATGTAAAGTTAAATAAATAAATAAATAAATAAATAAATAAATAAAGAAAGAAAGAAAGAAAGAAAGAAAGAAAGAAAGAAAATCCAGCTTATGCCACACACAATATCATATACTTAATACACCATATTATTTCACCCAGAAATATATTTCGATTCCCCTGACCTAAATCACAACCATAAGCATGCATTAAATCATGACAGACACAGAGAGAAATTATCTCATCCATTAAGAACAGTGATTGTGGGTATCTACGTGCCTTGTTCAGGGTAAATAAATGGCATTAGTGTTTTTGAGGATTGCCCTAAATTGTGGAAAGCTCTGCACATGGACAGATGCAGGGACTCCATCCTCCATTGAAGTTAGCAGGGCAGACACTACAGAGAGTGGGAATCCAGTGGAGTGCCTGTGGGCCTCCATGCTGAGAGGAATATTTCAAAACAATTTAATTGTATCCATTCTACAGCTGTCTTTGACATACCTAGCATTCGAGATATGCCCACTCTTTGGATTTAATCCAAGCTTGAGAAGAATTCAGGGTCCCGTATTGGATTGGCTTAGAAAATGACAAGCTACATCCAAATTGTTGGATGTAGGAGAGGAGAGCTGGTCTTGTGGTAGCAAGCATGACTTGTCCCCATAGCTAAGCAGGGTCTGCCCTGGTTTATTATTTATTTATCTATTTATTTATTACACTTATAAACTGCCCCATCCAGAGGCTCTGAGCGGTTGCATCTGAATGGGAGACTTGATGTGTGAGCACTGCAAGATATTCCCCTCAGGGGATAAAGCCGCTCTGGGAAGAGCAGAAGGTTTCAAGTTCCCTCCTGGCTTCTCCAAGATAGGGCTGAGAGAGATTCCTGCCTGCAACCTTGGAGAAGCCACTGCCAGTCTGTGAAGACAATACTGAGCTAGATAGACCAATGATCTGACTCAGTATATGGCAGTTTCCTATGTTTCCTAAATAATGTAGAAATATCCCAGCTTATTTTCTAAGCCAAACTGACAGTCATCCAAACATCAAAAAACTGCTGTTCTCCCACCGTAATCACCCAAATCTCCTCCCACATACATTTTTGATAGAGCCACTAAGGTTTTTCTACTGACATGCTGGTAGCACTGGAGAGCTTCCCCTTTGCTCAGCTAGCATGAGTATTTGGGTTCTCCAAGCATTTGGTTCGTGTGATTGCTTTTTCACTATTCCATTTTCCTGCTTTACTACAATTTCCTGCTTTTTCTACAATTCTCTACATCTTGGATTATTATTGCTTTTTTGCTCTCCGTACTTCCTCTCCAGTTGCCATCATGTACCCCATCCTCTTTTTCTATACAACTTTTGTCTCCCTCTGCATGCTTCTTTTGTGCAGTTTCTATCACACTTTTATTCCCGAATACCATCCATATAGTTCCAATGAACTACAGTAACCTATTCAGTTTTCTCCGGGGCTCTGGCTCCTAATCTGTGTCTTCATTCTATCTATTCATTTTTCAACCTCTAAAATTTAATTTGCTTTTCCCATTTACTGTGTTTCCCACATTTTTCTTGTCAGCATATAATTCATTACAAGCAGTCTAGGCTGACTAACTTCCACCTCACTTTACAATTTGTCACATGGTCTGGAAAATAGCTTCATATCATGCACCATCCCCCAACCCTGATAACCAGCTAGATAAAAGCAAATCACTGGGCAACATCGAGACTATTGAAATCAATAAGACATTGAAATCAGTTGAAACCATTGAAATCAATAAGACAAGTTAGTCATGACTAATTTATTTCAATAAAATTTAGTCAAGAACTTAGAACGGTTGTCTGGATGTTGCCTCCTGCTGTAGACAGCTGCATGTATAAATACCAGTATGAATATATAAATATATGCAGAATTGCAGCTTACCCAGGCCAAAGATTAATCGGAATAAATTATATTCCAGTTTAATATTTGTATTGTGTAAGTGTCTTACAATCTCATATTGTTTTAAATATTTTGTAAACTGCCTTGAGATTTGTTTTAATGAAAGGTGGTATAACAAATTTAACTATCAAGTGTCAGTGTGGTCAGGCATTTGACAAAGTCTATGTGCCAGGAGGGAGCACTGCCTACTAGTTGCCCCTGACATTTGCTGCTCCTAACGGCCAATGCCAGCTCCCACTCCTGCTGTCTCTTTCTCTGCTCACTCCCTCTTCCCTTCTAGTTCAATTTGGCAAAGGTAAGAACTAGGAGAAGCAGCAACCACTGCAACCATTTTTGTTTGTTCCCTCATTCGCCTGCCTCCTCTCCACCACTTGGGTCCACTGATGTGGCAGCAGCTTGCTTCTTCTCCTATCCCATCCTGCTGCCTACCACTATCCCACTGGTGCAAAATGAAGAAGCAGGTAAGCAAATGCCTGAACTGTGGTAGCAACAGCAGCAACTGCTTCTCTTCCAGCTGCTGAACACTATCTTTGGACTGGATGAAAAGGGAAAGAGGAAAAAGTGGAGAAAGAACGATGGAGCTGGTAACTGCGGTGGCAGTAATGAGCAGCACAGCAGCAGGCCCTGGTGCTGCTTTGAGATGCACGAGTAAGACTGCCTTGATGTGCATGAACAACACTGAAGTGGACCAAATTTGGGTGTTTTGCCTGGGGCTCACAAAATCCAAGAGCTGCTTTGAGGGCCAAATTGCATATGATGTTCAAGTGTGTTATTAGGGAGAATGGTTTGTTTATATGTGGGCCAGCGTGGTGTAGTGGTTAGAGTGCTGGACTAGGACCGGGGAGACCAGAGTTCAAATCCCCATTCAGCCATGATACTTGCTGGGTGACTCTGAGCCAGTCACTTCTCTCTCAGCCTAACCTACTTCACAGGGTTGTTGTGAGGAGAAACTCAAGTATGTAGTACACCGCTCTGGGCTCCTTGGAGGAAGAGCGGGATATAAATGCAATAAATAAAACAATATATCTGATTAAATAGCAGCTAGAATGGAGCCTCTAATGCATGGGACTATGGTACGGGTCAGAGGGGCTTCAACCTATCTTCCACCATGGTCCAAATGCAGATCAGAATCTGCATGCATGCTATTTCACAAGGGGAACATGTTCCCATTGACACCATGGAAGCATTTTTCCCTTGACAAATAGCACATACAGAGCCACTCCCATTCTAGATTATGACCAAGACAAGGTTAAAGCCCCTCTATTCTAACAGTCTCTATTAAAGATTATTAAACACAAGTCCATCAGTCCTAGTAAGGGGCTTAACATCACATGTAGGTGGCCCTAAGTCTAGTTATAGTAGTTTTTAATGAAATCTAGAACATAGCACTGACTCTAGTGGGGAAAGAAACATTAAGAAGCAAAATCTAATTTTTCAGTCAAATCATCAGCACTTCCAATCTGAGAGAACAAAAATAGTAACTAAATAATGTAACATAATGTAATATAAATAAATTCTTTTTACTTTATTATTAAGTCAATAGTGTATTCCTCTTTTTTCCAGCATACTAATTAAATAACTTTGAATATATTTTTGTTTATCTGCAGTTAAACTCTCTGATAGTCTCACAGGTAAAGCATGAAGGGAAGATACTTGAGAAACCTGCCTTTTAAATGAGGACTTTAAAAAAACCACTCTACAATCCTGGGAAAGCTGTCAATTATGGATAATGCAAAGAACCAGACTCCAGCTAACCCACATAACTTAACCCACATAAATCACAGCAACATACAATTAAGTGCTCAAAGAAAAATGATTTTAAAAATGCTTATACCAGCAGCACCTGCTGTAGCATTAAATGCTCTTATTTGTCTGTTTGTGTACAATGCCAGGAATAACATAGCATAATGTTGAAAAAGGAATTGAAATAAACACTTATGAATGCCACCATGATACATATTTGCATGGTGTGAATTTGAAAAACTATTTTGAAATGAATTGGTCATTGAAAGACATTGATAAACTGAATAGTTCTACAGAAGATATGTGAGCTACACATGGTTTACTTTTAGATCTGTCACCCTAATCTTTCTCAAATAATTATTTTAGAATGCTTGGGGTTTTTTTAAAAAAAAGTCAAGAATGACTGGGGAAACCAAACTTAGGAAGAACTCTCTGCCAGTCTTCTGATGTTAGTAGTCCTCTGCTGTTACAGGTTTCTCCTTCACTTTCTCAAATTACTTTGCGAAAGGCAGGAGGGAATTGTGGTGGAGAGGACAGCTGATGGTGAAATACTTATCGTTAACTTCCCAGGATTCCCAGCAGTAACACAGACTCTCAAGTATGTTCAGATAAATTTATTTCAACCAGAAAAACCAAAAGCTGTAATTTCTCATTCTCAGAGATGTATCTAGGGAAAATAGCACTTAGGGCAAGCACTGAAATTGCGCCCCCTATCCAAACATCTGACACCCATCTTTCAGATAACTTTACCATAATATCAGCTGAAAAATACAAGCCAAGCTTGTTAATCTTTTTAATATTTCAAAAACTATTTAGCAGTGGACGTAGCCAGACCAAGAAAATGCCGGAAAACTACAAATTTCAGTATGCTGGGGTTCATGAAATACCTAAATACTAGTGGGCCCGGGCGCAGAACATCTGCGTCTCTAGTTGAACCCAGCCGTGGTTCCCCCCTCCTGTCGGCATGCCCGGCTATCTCCGCTCCCCCGCTTCTTGTGCGCTTCTCAGCCCCCCCCCTTTCTGGCCGTCCCTCTTTGGGGCCGGCTACCTCTCCCCTACCCCCACCTGCGCCAAGTGCCAAGCCCAGGTGGCCGGGCCAAGTGCCGCCGCCACCGGGCCAAGTGCCACTGCCGCAGCCGGACCTGTTGTTCGGCCGGTCCGCGGCTGGACCTGTCGTCTACAACCCATGGCCGGGCCGGGCCCGCCGCCACCACCACCGTGGTGCCGGGCCGGGCCGCCCCTGCCACACCACCACCACCGCGCTGTCGGGCCGGGCCAGGCCGCCCTCGCCTCACATCTGCGGCCAGGCTGGGGCCCGCCGCTGCCACCATGGCCTGGCCCACCGCCGCCGCCACGGCCTGGCCCGCCGCCTTGCCTCCACAGCCGCCCAGCCAGCCAATTCTCCTGGGTGCGCCAGGACCAATCAGGCGCCCCCGCAGCCCAGCCAATCAGCTGGGCTGCCGGGACGCACATTCAAAAGGCACACCCAGGAGAATTATATATATAGATTATGCGGAGGTGTACTTGGAAAAACTAAATAGAAGTGCCTGTCTAATTCTCTGCTATACTTTGTAGCATCACGTTTACATAAGTTTTAAAAATAAATGGAGAATTTGACTTTTCCCAGATACTCTGAAAATAATTAAAGGATATGCAGAGTAAACTGTGTCACTGCTTGGAATATATTCTAGTCTTTCAGAAAGACAGTTAAAATGACAGAAAGAACAAGAAACTCCCAGTGGGCCTTAATACTAAGGATTTCACACTTATTCAAAGACAAACTCACCATTAATAGCCATATTATTAAGACATCACATTTAATTCACTTATCACAAGAAGCAAAGTAAGAGCAAATGAATACAATCTTAGCTCATAAATTTCAGCGCAGTATTCACAAACCCTGATTCTCTGTACATAGTGCCAATCTGAATATGTGTACAGTGACCTATATTATATTAATTTTTTTAAAAAAAATTACCTGTAGCCCCTTCAGGGGACTTCCTCAAGGCTGTGGGCAGTCTGCAAAGTTTCCCCCTCCTCCCACTGGCCTCTAGGGCCTCACAGGCACCATTTGAGCATGTGCGGTGGTCATTTTTCTAAATAATTTTTTTTTAAAAAATGGCTGCTGAAAACAAAATGGCCACCACACTTGCTCAAATGGCCTCTGCAAGGCCTGGCATGGCCTAGGGCCTCACAGAGGCCATTTGAACATGTCCAGTGGCCATTTTGTTTCTCATGGCCATTTTAAAAAAAATTAAGAAATGGCGCCCCCTTCAAGTGGCGCCCGGGGCACGTGCCCTGCCTGCCCCACCCTAGATATGCCCCTGCTCATTCTCCCTAACACAAGACAAATTAGAGCCATAGCTTCTCCAACATCATCCTTCCCTCCTTTCATTCTGGAATGTTAGATCTAGTAGTGTTAAGCTTCCAGGGAGGTCTGGTGCTGAGCCAGAATCAAATGTTGGTGAGGAATTGGATCAGCTCATAATGGGTTTAAGTGGGTACACCATTCTGAAAACCCACCCGCATCACTATATAAGACCTGCAATCCAACATCATGGCTTGAATACAAAAACTGAGTGGAAGGAGAAAAAATATAAGTTCAATAATATTCCATGAAGTACTGTGCAAGTGCGAGTAGAACTGCTGCTATGGATATTTATATACCACTTTTCAACAAAAACGTTCTCAGAATAGAAGAGTTCCTTCTAGACCCCTGAGGAGTTTGGGTGTTGGAGGCACTATTTTACAGTGGTTCCACTCAGAGGTGCACTTAGGTAATTTTGGAGCCTGACCTAAAGGCCTTTGGAGGCCCGCCGCTGCAAGTTAAGAATCATTTTTTAACACGTAGATTCTTGAGGGCACAAACCACACTACCCAGGACAGACTAAAGAGGATTTGGGGGCCACCAGGGGGTGTGGAGGCCTTGGACTTTGTACCTGAAGTCCTGGGGTAAGAGTGCCTCTGGTTCCACTCATACATCTTGGGTATGAGTTGCCCTGTCGTTGCCCCGGAGCTGTGGAACACACTCCCTGTTAAGATTAGAGCTGCTCCAACCCTGATGGCTTTTAGGAAACAACTGAAGACACATCTCTTAAACCAGGCTTTTGGTTGAATGTTACTGTTTTGTTGTTTTAATTTTATATATGTTTTAATGTTTTTCTTTTTTTGTAAAAAGCCTTGATTCTTCTGTAATATGCTGGATATAAACAAACAAATTTAGAAGAGGAAATTCCAGCAAGTGTCTGCTGCAGGAGAAGTGCAGTCTGCCAGCTATTAAAAGTACAGAAGTCTGATCCTCACTTGTATCTAATCACTCTATATGGTCCCTGTGTTGTCTGAAAGTTCAGGGTTCAAAGATATGCAGAAACACACTTGTTAAATTAAAAAATGCTTCAAAAATTTCCCTGAACAGTTACACAAGTTCCAGAAAAAGTTGATTCATGGCATAACACTTAATGTATTTTACCTAGTTAAAGTTATTTTCGACCTCTCTTTTTGGCAGCCCATTTATAAATCCCTTTCTCTTGAGAATAAGGCACACAACACATTTTTGTCTTTTGCTTATTGTTTTCATATTGTAGGGGAAAAAATACTAGCTCCTTAATGCAGAACATTTTAATTCAAAGAAAAAGGTGAAACACCAGTTTTCCAGGCACAATTAATCATAGTATGCAGTTCCAGATTAGAAGCCATAATTAACTTCTTAGTATCTCCTATTGCTAATAATCATCCAGTCAGCAACTGGAACCAGAAAGTTCCCCTGCAGGCATCTCATTCTTGATCTTTAATTGGAAATCAAACATTTCCTTAAATATAAACTGCCCATGCATCTGCTTGTATTTAAATTTCATATTCACCAAAGCTTTTAGCATTCAGAAATACATTAATTATCACAAAGGAAATAAGATTTGTTTTCAGTGTACAAAAGCTGACATTTTAGGGGTGTCATTTAGAGACAGTTCATTTAAAGATTAATTTATTATTCAATTTGACATTCATATTTGGCAGGGTGAAGTCAGGAGGAAGTCTATAGGAGGAAGAATTCATAAAAGGTCATTGGAATCTCAATTATACAGTCAAGTATACAATGGAAATGCCAACTTTTTGTTCTTTTTGATAAACTATGTGCAGGTGTGTCAAAGAGAGAAATCTCTGGTGGAACTGAACATGGAAGATTAAGACTAACTGATCAGGCAGAAATATATTAGGGCTGATTCCACCACCATCAATGGAAGCTGGAACTGTGTTGTGGTGGCAGCTCCTTGAGCAAAGTCAGATGGTCATCTTTAGTCTTATCATGTTCAGAGGAAGGCTCTTTGCACACACATCAGTGCAAGCATACCTAACCATCATTAGCAGAAGCAATGTTACAGCATATTTCAAATGTTCAAAGAGCCTCACTTAGTAGTTCCCATAAAGTAGGCCACTAATTGTGGATGCACGGGTGAGAAGACGAGTTTTCAAGTCTTAAGAATTTGAATGAAAGACTTTCATGTGCACTGGTATTCTACCTCACTACATCACAAACAAGCAAACAAACAAACATGAGTTGGCTGCAAGGGCATGCAAGAGAGTCTAATTTTGTGAGTGGTAGTGTGACTTCATAGCTGACTAGCCACAGGCAAAAGACTACCATATACCATGTCAAATGGCTATCATGCATGAGCCAGGGTGAATATGCATTGACCTTTGAAGCTTGATGGCAAGCAGTTTAGGAGAGAGCTCCATGATGACTATAATTTTAATTGACTACATTGTCAGTGTAACACCTGCTAACTTAATATACTAATGTAACATTTTAAAATAGTTTACTGCAGTCACAAAGTTCTGCAAAACATGAACTAATATCATGATGAACACCAAACTGGAGGATCCTCAGGGACAGCAGTTACAGTCCACGTAATGTTTAGTTAGCCACAGCATTTAAAAATCAATAAACTAAAAGCACTGAAGTTGTTTTCCATCAAGCATTTGGGGAAAGTATCATTACCTTTAGGATCACTTCACAGTGCAATGAAGGCTACCATGGTGATGAAGCAGCAGCAGTTTATCTCTTGTCATCTGGAGACTAGGAACAGGAGTGACCTTAACATGCCCTCAAAACTAAGGCTGTAGGAAATAAATTCATTCAAACAGATAATATGCTTTGTCTTATGGGACAGTGAAGGCAGTATCCTACTCTACAATCCAATTAGCTGACTGTTCTATGAAGCAGTACTGATAACGCCCTTGAGAGAGAGCATAGCCCCTGTCCTTTCAACAAAGCACCTGGATCATGATAACTGCAACTGAGAAGACAGAGAAGAATGAAAAGAAGCCTAAATGTATACAAAACAGTACATACTTCTCACTTTAATATACTGCAAAGATAAATGATGAGTGTGTGTGTGTGTGTGTGTGTGTGTGTGTGTGTGTGTGTGAGAGAGAGAGAGAGAGAGAGAGGGGGGGGGCACTGTTGGGCCCAAGAATGTTTAGCATGGATGAAAAGGGACTTTCACTTGTGCAATGGGTGGATCTGTAACTTCCACTGAAGCTCCAACATCTGTAGCCATCAGTGCCATATCTCACAACCTTTTTGAGGGTGTCTCAGGAGAAAGTGCTGGGAGTTGCAGCAAGAATGTGGGGGGCTAGGGATGGGCCCGGACCAGTCCGGAGGCCATTGAAAAACCCTCCGGACCGGTCCGGACCGGTCCGGACCTGAGCGGTCCAGTTCGGGTGGGGGGGGACCTTTTAGAGCGGCGGGAGGGTTTACTTACTCCTCCCGCCACTTTCCCGCTCTTTCGCCATAATTCCAAGAGTAATTGGGGCGGCAGGATACCTCCCTGCTGCCCCTTCCCCGACGTTGCTGGGAAAACTCCCAGCAGTCCTTTGCGCGGCACGCGCGCACATCACAGAAGCACGCACGTCTCTGTGATGTGCGCGCGCGCCGCACAAAGGACTGTTGGGAGTTTTCCCAGCAACGACGGGGAAGGGGTGGCAGGGGGGTATCCTGCCGCCCCAATTACTCTTGGAATTACGGCGAAAGAGCAGGAAAGCGGCGGGAGGGGTAAGTAAACCCTCCCACCACTCTTAAAGGTACCCCCCCACCCCAGTGCTGGACCACAGTTGGCGGTTCCGTGCACACCCCTATGGGAGGCAGGGGGAGGAAAGGCCATTCAGTGAAGAATGCTCTGGTCAAGGTCTAAGGATCCGAGGAGGAGGGCTTGCTGGGAGGCTGGAGTTTTCTTTTACTATCAGAATCTCCATGAACTGGCTGTCCCCCTCCCTTTGGCCTAAAGCAGAAAGAACCATCGTATGCAGAGAACCTGCAGCCAGCTCCAGCCACCGACCTTTCTGCTTGCCCTGATGGGCTGCAGATGCGTGGGGGCCAGTTCCATCAGCCAGGCTCCAGAAGTCCATGTGAGAGGTAGGGTCTGGGGGCTTCTGGCTTAAAAGGACTGGGGCAAGCCGGTGAAGGACTGAAGTCTGAGGGGAAGTTATATTTAAGGTTCTCCAGTCTTAGCTTTTTTGTTTGTTTTAGCAGTTTGTGCTAGGCAGGTTACAGGGATGTGTCTGGGATCTCTTGTTAAGGATGGAGCAGGGGGTTCATTCAATGAGGTTGGGGCGGCTATTTCCATAGTGGTGAGGAATAGAGGATTGGGCATTGGCAGGCCAGCATGCCATTTCAGGGGAAGGGAGTCCAGTAACTTAATTACTGTTTTCCCTTCCAGCTGCCCTATCACCTCTCAGTCCTTGGGAAGTAGTTCCAATTCCCCACTGAACATAACCTTTGTAATGTCAGATCAGTTCAAAATAAGATTGAAATAATCCATTATTTGATTGTGGACGAAGGAATCAACCCGGCCTGTATAACTGAGACCTAGTTGGGAGAGGCTAGAGGCCCTGTGTGGGCCCAACTCTTTCCCCCAGGGTACTCTGTTGTTGAGCAGCATAGGGGAAATTAGCAGTGGGGGTGGAGTGGCTGTGGCCCATAAAAATAACATCTCCCTTACAAGGATCCTGATGAGGGAATTCACCTACATTGAGTGTGTGTACCTTAGGCTGGAGACTCAGGATAGTTTGGGGATTCTTTTGGTGTATCATTCAACCCGCTACCTAAGAGACTCCCAAACTGAGCTGGTTGCTGATTTGGTCTTGGAGTCGCCCAGGCTTTTGGTGCTGGGTGATTTTAATGTCCGCTTTGGGACTGGCTTTTCTGGTGCTGCTCAGGAGTTCATAGGAACATAGGAAGCTGCCATTTACTGAGACAGACCATAGGTCCATCTAGCTCAGTACTGTCTACACAGACTGGCAGTGGCTTCTCCAAGGTTGCAGGCAGGAATCTCTCTCAGGCCTACCTTGGAGATGGCCAGGGAGGGAACTTGGAACCTTCTGCTCCTCCCAGAGCAGTTCCATTCCCTATGGGAAATATCTTACAGTGCTCACACACAAAGTCTCCCATTCATAAACAAGCAGGGCAGACCTTGCTTAGCTAAGGGGACAAGTCATGCTTGCCACCACAAGGGCATGACAACTATAGGACTATCCCAGTCAGTCCTAGGACCTAAACATGTTGCTGGTCACACACTGGATTTGGTCTTTTCCTCTGATCCGGGGTGTTCCGTGGGTGGGGTCTCCTGTAGTTTCCCCCTTGTCATGGACGGATCACTTCCTGGTTAAGGTGGATTTCACAGTCATATCTGACTTTTGATACCATCAACCATGATATCCTTCTGGATCACCTGAGGGATTTGGGGATAGGAAGCACTGTTTCACAGTGGTTCCTTTCCTATGTCTCAGGTAGATTTCAGATGATGGTGCTTGGTAACAGCTGCTCTTCAAAGCAGGAGTTATAATATGGAGTCCCTCAGGGCTCCATTCTGTCACCTGTGCTTTTTAACATCTACATAGAACCACTGGGTGAGGTCATCAGGCGATTTGGTGCTGGATGTTATCAATAAAGACCCATGTTTTTAGGATGGCTTTTAATGATATTTAGTTTTAATGTTATCTAGTTTTAATTGTAATTTTAATTTACTTTTAACTGATTTTTGTTTTTAATTGTTAATTGCTTATTTAATGTGAGGGGCCCTGAGCCATTTTTGGAAGGGCGGTATAGAAATCAAATAGATAGGTAGGTAGATAAATAAATAATAAATCATATTTGTATTAAGTTAAATAAAATAATTCAGTTATTTTATATAATAGTTTATTAACAATTTGAAATAAGTCATTCAAATATATTTTAGAGGTACTAATTTCCCCTTTTGATACTAATTCATAACACTAATATCCCCGTTAGGATAGTTAAGCCACTATAGATATGATCCAGCAACAGGTTAAGGATTAATAATTCTCATTGTTCATTATGACAATAAAATGTCGGATATGTTCATATTGACATGGTAATATTGAAATATATTAACTTTTGGGGAAGAAGTGCCTCCTTCCCTGGGAGACCCTGCCTGGTGTAGTGAATAAAAGGTTGGCCTTTGACTGGGAAGACTTCACAGTGTTGTGGAAATAAAACAAGCAAAAACCCTTATCCATCCCTCTGAGCTCCTTGAAAGAATGACAGGACACAAATGTAAGAGCAAGAATAACAGCCTCTCTAAAGGTAAAAGTAAAGTTGTGCCCTCGAGTCCTCTAGACAGATTAAAATTGAAGGACTAATTTAGAATAGGGATGTGCACAAACTGAGGTTCGTGCACTGGTTAAGTGCCTCAGGGATGGGAGAGGCAAGCGGGATCTTTAAATAAGAGGAAAGCAGGACCTTACGTGCTCTCCACTGCCACATTCAGCTTCCTGCTGCAGTGGCGCTCATCCCAAGTAGCTGTGCGCAGCACCAGCACGCAAAAGGCATCCGTGTATGTGCAGGCACCATGTGCACGTTGGCAATGTGCGTGGGTACTTAAGGCAAGCACTGTCACAGCAGGAAGCTGCATGTAGCAGAGGAGAGCAGGTAAGTTACCTTCATGTGGCGGTAGAGAACACAGTTACCTGCTCTCCACTTATTTAAAGATCTCGCTTGCCACTTGCCTCCCTGAGGTGCCGAACCAAAGCTGAACATGCACAGCCTGAGCATGTACAGAGTCGGGCGCCTAGAACGCCCAACTAATGGGGGTATCCCCTAATCCACCACACTCATCACATGGGTTGGACATTGTCCTGGCCTCCAGAGATCTGCACTGCCAGGAGCAGAGTGGATTGTGTGGGTGCATGGCAGCATGCAAAAGACTGGAACAGCTAGGTTCAACCCTGCCTTCCCCGCTGTGCACCCTCCTGCCTGCCCTCCCAGTAATTTGAATAGTCCTATTAAAACTACAGTTAAAAATTAGAATCAATAGAAAAAGCAGCAGTTGCAAATGTCAAGGTGCACTCCATTAGCTTGGACATGAATAATGGAGTTTTTAATGTTGTTGGTTTTTTTAAAAAACCAACACCCAGCAGACTCAGTTCTTTTTCACAAGCTTTTTTTTTTTAAGTCACCTCTGTTTCAACTGTGGCATGAAGTGTGGTTTGAAGTGTGGCATGGCAGGTTGCCATTTCAGAAACATAACCTCACAGCCTGTCTAAGGGTGTAGCGTTAGAGAACTTGGAGGGGAGATTTTTTAATCTACCCAAGCTGCAGCAGAAATGCACAGGTAAAGAGAGCACTGCTAATTAATATTGTCTGGAGACATAGAGTTAAAGTTCTAAATAAAGTCTTTTCCTTAGGGAATCCATTAGGGAGATAGATAAGGCCTACATGCCTTGCTGCTAACTACACACAGGAAGTTGGGAAGGGAGAAGAGAGAAATCTATTTCTCCACATGACAGAATTAAACCTGAGACAATCAGTCTAACAAAGGGAAAGAAGAGTAGAGAAAGCTTAGTCAGGAAGGGGGATCCCCTTGCTCACTATATCTGCACCTAGTGGGCTATTTTTTTTTAAATCTGTTAAGTATGTACTGATCCCCCCCACCCCAGGTTTTCATGTGTTGCTGTATCTAAGCTAGGGTATTATCTGCTCCTTTTATAAGATGCAAGTGTGTGCACACTCTCACCTGTAATTTTCCCTAGTATCATTAAATTGAGAAGCAACTAGTTAATGCAAGTTAACATTTATACGCTTAGAGAAAGACGGTGTTTTGTTTTCAGCCATACATTTGCTTTTGTATATAGTTATTAAAATGTATGTATACATACATAATGCATAATATGTATGTACTAGCCAACCCCGCACAGAGCATCTGTGCGGCGCTTTGGGGCTGGCTGTTTCCCCCTCCCTCTTCCTCCTGCCCCGGACTCTCCTCTCTTCCCCTTCCCTCCGGCCCACGCTCTCCAGCCCTCCTCCCCTCCCGTTCCTCCACACACACAGAGCTGCGGCAGGCCGCCAAGAAGGGCCCCACTGCCGCCGTTTTTACTCCCTCCCGTCTGCCTACTGCCTGCCGCCGTCTTTCTCCCCCCCGCCTGTCGCTCACCACTGCCTTTCTCTCCCCCCGCCCGCTGCCACCTTTCTCTCCCCCGCCCACTGCCACCTTTTCTCCTCCACCTGCCGCCACATTTCTCTCCCCTGCCCGCTGCCGCCTTTCTCTCCCGCCTGCCGCCACCTTTCTCTCCCCCTGCCTGCCGCCGCCTTTCTCTCCCCCTGCCCGCCGCCTCTGGCGCCAGGCCAGGGCCAGTCCTTCCCACTGCCTCCCACCTCTCAGCCCAGGCTGCAGCCGAGAAGGCCCCTCCTCACAACAGCCAGGCACCTCCGCCGGCCAAACAGAGCTCAGCCAATCAGGTGCCTCTCTCACTGGCACACATTGCCTTGCCACATCTCCACGCTGGCTGGCTAAGAGAATTAATTATAAAGATACATACATACACATGTATGTCTCAATGCTTATGTCTGAGAGACTTAGACACACTGGTAGCAAGGTCCATTCCATTCTCCTTAATAACTAGTGATTTATATGACAACAGTGCTAAAGTAAAAGATCGAATACTCTGCAAAAGAGGAATTAATATATTGGTAACACAAAGGTAATATTAGGATACATGAGAAAAATCACCACCACATTTAGTCTGCAGTAGCACTGTGCACAAAACCGGGTTGCCTGGTTTGGTTCAAGCTTGGACCGGACTCAAACTGGACATGTTCATTTTTGTGCACCTAGAACACTCCCCGGTTTGTTTTTGTTTGGGGGGGTTGTGAGTTTAACCTCCCCCCGAAATAGAACTCACTGCCACCTCTCTGGGGGCTTCTCCAAGGCAGGGGCGAATCTAGTGTAGGGCAGGCAGGGCACGTGCCCCAGGCGCCACTTGAAGGAGGCGCCATTTTTTTTAAAAAAAAAATTAGAAATGGCTGCTGAAAACAAAATGGCCACCGCACATGCTCAAATGGCTTCTGCAAGGCCCTAGGCCATGCCAAGCCTCACAGAGGCCATTTGAGCATGCACGGTGGCAATTTTGTTTTTGGCAGCCATTTAAAAAATTTTTTTTAAAAATGGCCACTGCACATGCTCCAATGGTCCCTGCGAGGCCCTAGATCTTGCCAGGCCTCACAGAGGCCATTTGAGCATGCATGGAAGCCTCCAAAATGGCCATGACGCCGATCTCTGCAGACCTGAACAGGCCTGAAAATCAGCCTGGGATGGGCTGCGGCGGTTAATTAAGAGGCTGGTGGGTGGAGGGGGAACCTTTGCAGACACCCCCCCAAGGCCTTTAGGAAGCCCCCCAAAGGGGCTACAGGTAAAAAATAAATAAATTTAATATAATAAAGTAACTGTACACATATTCAGTTTGGCGCTATGTACAGAGAATCAGGGTTTGTGAATACTGAGTGAAGCTTATGAGCTAGGATTGTATTCATTTGCTCTTACTTTGCTTCTTGAGATAAGTGAGTTAAATGTGATGTCTTAATAAAATGGCTATTAATGGTGAGTTTGTATGTCTTTGGACCAGTATGAAATCCTTAGTATTAAGGCCACTGGGAGTTTCTTGCTCTCTTTCTGTCATTTTAACTGTCTTTCTCAAATACTAGAATATATTCCAAGCAGTGAGACAGTTTGATCTGCATATCCTTTAATTATTTTCAGAGTATCTGGGAAAAGTCAAATTCTCCATTTATTTTTAAAACTTTTGTAATAGTGATGCTACAATGCCTAGTAGAGAATTAGACAGGCACTTCTGTTTAGTTTTCTGTTTAGTTAAAACCTCCACATAGTATTTGGGTATTTCATGAGCCTCAGCATACTGAAATTTGAAGTTTTCCAGCATTTTTGGTCGGGGTATGTCCACAGCTAAATAGTTTTTGAAATATTAAAAGATTAATGAGCTTGACTTGTATTTTTCAGATGATATTATGGTAAAGTTATCTGAAATATGGGTGTCAGATGTTTTCGAGGGGCAATTTCAGTGCTTGCCCTAGTCGCTATTTTCCCTAGATATGCCTCTGCTCCAAGGCTCCAGAAGTTCCCCCTCCCCTGCACCTCCATTATTTGCCAAATTACCAGGTTGGGGTGATCTTTAGCCGGTTCCAGGTCACCATGCATGCCCAATGGGCCTCTGCGTGGCCGGGTGACCCAGGTGACATCGAGCCATTAAACCGAACCTGTTCAATGTCAAACAAGTTCATTTCTGAACCTGTTTGCACATCCCTAGTCTGCAGTCTTTAGACTGCATACTCAGGGAATACATTAGGTGCCATGAAATGACAATTCCAATATTAAAAGACTTCAGAACTCTGCCATAGATTATGGTATGCTGCCCCAAACAAATGGGCCAGAGGTACTTTCAGTAACAAACTGCAAGGAACTACTATATCTAGTGGCAGTTCCAAGCAAATCCAGAGGCCCTTGAGGAATGGTGACCCAGAAATGACTCCAACTAACTGATGGACATAGTTCCAGCTCTTCCGCACAGTGAACTGGCAGGGAAAGAGGGTTCCAAGTCGCAGGTAATGGAGAGCCTGGCAAACAGTCTGCAGAGCTAAATCAGCTGTCCCAGCCAGAGAGGCCAGACCTGTCTGGATATCCTACTAGGCCTGCTAAATAGTTCTAGCAACTGATCAGCCTGAAACTGGTCAATAAAAAAGAGAGACAGAAGCAGCCAGACAATCCAGTTAGAATTTTGAGACCGATAACAGAGATCTGCTTATCTCTACAGAATTTTTTTCATATTTGGTGCTCTTAGGTAGGGATTTTCCTTTAAAAATCACTAAAATTGTATATTTTCATGCTATATTACTTGGCCTGTTTATCACAGGGTTTAGGTTTCTCTGGTATAGCTATATATCTTTGTACCAGACATTAAAATAGAATAGTAACTGTGAATAACTGTCTGAAGTCATATCTCTACATCTTCTGCCACACACTTAAAATAAAGCCTCAGGCAGTGGTTGCTATCAAGCTGATGTACAGTTCCTTTGCAGAGCACTTGATTGCACCTTGCTGTAGGAACTGTCTCCCAGAACTGGCACTAGGCCCTGAATTTCTGCTCCAAGTAATAACCAGCTGCTCATTGCCTGCCCTTGAGGCTTCAAGTTCTGGATTGTGAGCATAGGTGGATTACCACATAGGCAATAGAGGCAATTGCCTACAGCAGGGAATCTTGGGGCAGGAGAAAGTTTAATATTTTTCTTTCTTTTTTTAACTTTTAAAACTGCCCCTGCTTGGTGGTGGCACTAGCTCCTCGTGGGCCCACACGCCTCCCAAATCATGTTGGGTGCAAGGTGCTGCCGGCCTGGACAGCAGGAGACGGCAAGGGGGAAGTTACACTGTCCCAGAAAGAACAGGTTCATAGCTTGGGAGTGCTCTTGGACCCAGGTCTCTCCCTGGTGCTGATATCTGGAAAATACCCCTAGACTCAGTTTTGCTTTAGTTGACATAAGCTACACCATTTTAGATTGCTAATTCAGAGCCATAGGCTCTGAGACCTGCCATGACATGTCTTCCTACATGGTGGAGGGATCTGGCTAGCTGCTATCAGCGTTCCCATGTATTCCTTTCTCATACTCCTATGTTATTTTTGTATCCTGAACTCAGCAACAGTCATGAAGTGATGGGCCATCCTGTTCTTTCCCTTTAGTGGGAAAGAGGATTATTTCTCTTGCTCAGAATAATGATACATAGTTTTAGGAATGTAAAGTAGTAACAAGGTCAGTCATTGTTTGATGTAGAAGCTTGCTATGGTGATAGCAATAGCAATAGCACTTACATTTATATACCGCTCTATAGCCGGAGCTCTCTAAGCGGTTTACAATGATTTAGCATATTGCCCCCAACATTCTGGGTACTCATTTTACCGACCTCGGAAGGATGGAAGGCTGAGTCAACCTTGAGCCCCTGGTCAGGATCGAACTTGTAACCTTCTGGTTACAGGGCGGCAGGTTTTTTTTTTACCACTGCGCCACCAGGGGTTCTTGTTTCACCTGACTGTCTCTTGCCCTTTGATCTGCTGGAAGTGTGAAACTTGTTGCCATTTTGTATATATGCTGAGAGCGGATTCCTTTTTGGGTTGCTCTACCTTGCTGCATTTGATATAGAGCATCACCTTTCTTGTATTCTGCAGAATATAATAAAGTAAGTTAGATCTGCTCTTGGTGTAATCAACTGGCGTCGTTGCACCAAGTGCTTGAACCCTTTGCAGTTATCAGTGCCTCAGGTTGAGGCTGTGGCCAGGCGTGCTTTTTAACAGCTGTGACTGATTTGAGAGTGAGGGAGAGCTCCTTCCAGTTCCTCTCCTCCCTCCCAAACGAGTGCAACGTTTGCCCCCATCGCAGTGCATGCCCCCATCGCAGCCTGTTTTGGACCTTTCTCCACATGCGGAGAAAGGTCAAAAATGGGCTGCAACGGGAGCGTGCACTCATTTGGGAGGGAGGAGGAGAGCTGGAAGCTCTCCCTCACTGCTCCTGCACACAGTGGCAGCAGCAGCTCCTTTAAGGTATACGGGGGAAGGATTTCCCACACACACACACACCAAACACCACAACCCTTCCTGTTGCAGCTGCTGTTGCCCCATTCCATCGCGCAGGCAGCATTTTAATAAAGAAGTGGGGACTTCCCCCTCATCCCCTGCTGTGGCAGCTTTTAGAAGAAAAGGTGGGACTTCCCCCTTGCCACCCCTATCCTCACTGTGGCAGTGGGGGTGGCAAATCCTTGGCTGCCTATGGGCTCCAAGAGACTTAACCCGCCTCTGCTTGTGAGATCTGGTATTACTGAACCTGTCCCTAGTTTGCATTTATGTCCGTATTCATTCTTGCAAAGCCCAAGAGCCGCATACATCTGTCTGTATATCAGGCTTACTGGCCTTTTCCCTATCAGTAGAAGCAATTACAAATCGATAGAATAATATGTTAGATGCCTAACGTTCTCTATTAGCTATGTGCAAATTAGAGTAAAGCTTTTTTGTGTGTGTTCTTCAAAATTTCAAAATATATAGGAAATCTCCCACTTACAAATGGGTTGTGTACCAAAAGGTTGTTTATAAGTCTGATGTCCATAATTCAGAACACATATAGTTCCCAAGAGTGATGACTTGTTTGTATGTGTAAGTTGGCATTTGTAATTTGGAGACTTCCTCAATATAATGTGTTATGGACCTTTGTTTGTTTGTTCGTATGGATGGATGTTTATAAGTCAAGTGTTTGTAATTTGGGGAGTGCCTGTATCAGCATGGGAAAAATATTTGGCAGTACCTAAATGTAGAAAGGCCAGTCATGGAGTTTTTTGTTTTGTATTATTTTTTACATTTTATATCCCGCTCTTTCTCCAAGAAGCCCAGAGCGGTGTACTACATACTTAGGTTTCTCTTCACAACAACTCTGTGAAGCAGGTTAGGCTGAAAGAGAAGTGACTGGCCCAGAGTCACCCAGCTAGTTTCATGGCTGAATGGGGATTTGAACTTGGGTCTCCCTGGTCCTAGTCCAGCACTCTAACCACTACACCACACTGGTTCCACATAGCAGGATTTACCGCAAGTTTTCTATAAGGCTTTACTGCAAACTCAATGCTATCCAAAAAACCCAAATTAAAAAGTGGATTTTTTTAACCCCAGATATAAATCAGGTTGCACTCTAATAAGCAGTGAAAAACCTGAATCATGTGTGAAATGTTCTCTGATAGCTCGTAGGGACTTTGGGGTTAATCTGCCGAAATATGTGAATGTGCTTCATTCTGGAGGAGATGCAAGTTAAAAGCTGGGTGTGGAAAACTTCCATTAGAACTTTATTCTGCTCTGTCCTCTTCAAATATTTATAAGACATGTTATAACTCTATCAAAATTGGGATATGTGTGTAGGAACACAGGAAGCAGCCTTCTACTGAATCAGACTATTGGTCCATCTAGCTCAGTACAGACTGGCAGCAGATTCTCCAATACAGGCAGGAGACTCTCTCAGCCCTATCTGGAGATGCCAGAGGGAAAACCTGGAACCTTCTGAATGCATGCAGGTGCTCTTCCCAGAGTGGCTCTATTCCCTAAGGTGAATATCTTACTGTGCTCACATGTAATCTCCCATTCAAAGTGCTAAGATCCTGCTTAGCAAAGAGGACAATTCATGCTTCCTAGCAGAAGACGAACTCTCCTCCCATTATGTTTAATTTTTAAACAGATGCTTAATTTTTTTTAACACATGCACACCCCTCCAATCCTCACTCAACAGAGTGTGCAGTATGATTTTCCACTTGACAGCTCCAAAAGGGGGGAGGGGGACACCCCTACCACATCATCTGCAAATAAATGACATCTCCAACATAATTACTTTTGATTCATAAGTATTTTTCACTAAAAACACTGGCAGACGTTCCAAAACATATAATTACTAAAGTTTAATGAGTAGCATCTACATGACTGAATAAGGCTGATTACTGAACTATGGACTTATACTGAAGAGATGGTAATGCAGGATTCAATAACTTCTCTGATTGCATAATATTTACAGCCTCTAACCCTGATTATAATTTTTTTTTAATGATTTTGGCAAGCAGGAAGAGAATTATTAGAGTTCTATCCAGTAAAAACAACCCCCCCAAACAACCCCAAAACCAGTTTATATTTGCAAACTTTCCTTATTCTAGTTTATAAATAATGCTAAAAGAAATCACTTTTATACACAGGTTTCTAATGTTGGGTTTTTTGCATTCAATTAATGTTTTCAAAGTTTGGGATACTTCTGCAGTATTGAACATCATTAGATTTGCTAAAGAGCCATATAAATGAGTTAAAACTTCAATCACCTTCCAATACAAATAGTTTCCACATGAGAAACTAACTGCTTGGCCACAAATGTCTGTTTTAAAAACTGTTGTGTTACAGGTAGAGCTGTGAGGTGCAAATAACGTTAGGAGTTCTTTTTCAGCCTTGTGCAGCCATCACAAATCACGTAAATAGATGAAAGTGCTTAAATGGCTCTGCTAAGTGAAGATAAATAACGACTGTCTCATATACTGGAATACACAACAAGTAGGACCGGAGGACAAATCTAGCACACTTCAAAGCACAGAATTCTATGAAAGAATTCTGTTGCAAAATGTGACACACACACTAAAAATGTGCAAAAGTGCACATATTCTTTAAACCATAACACTGACAATAGTTTTCTTCTGCTGTCTTCATCTAACATGTCAAAAAGGGGAGCAGGGAGAGAGATTTTGGAGGCACTTTTAAATATTGTCTGTGCTCATCATGGTAAAATGTTAGGGGGAAAATACTAAGCAATAAGAAATGTTATTGATATATTTGGGTACATCTATAACATGCCAGGTGTCCTAAAATTACACTTAGCCATATGCGCTAGCATATTTTATTAGTAGTGAAACCCTACATATTTCTCTGCCGTGTGCATGACTTTTTTTTAAATATCTCAGTTCAGAGCTCAGACATATGCCATAAAACATCCACATTATCTCCTCTATCTTTTTAATGTGTAATTTTTATTTTCAGCTTTAAGCACCCAAAATGAACAAATGCAGTTCACAAATTTGGATTGTCTAATACTAGCAGAGACAGGCTATTGCACTTCTTTGATGGTGTAGGTACAATTTACAAGTGCCATTGGCATAACTCTTCTAGTGACAAGTATTGCCACTTCTTGCCAACATTAAGCAACAGCAACATAAACAACATGGAATGAAAAGATATTTAATGTGGGAATCATTTCAGCATTCTGATGTCAAAAATTAGCATTCAAGTTATATGAGCTCAATATAAAAGCCAATTCCTAACATTCCATCATATTCTAGCAAAGAAAAAAAAGATGCAGAGGAGGCCAATTAGACAGAAGTAAGCTTGGTTCTCAATGGCTCTGAGTAACCCGGAGCAGGAAACCGATCTAAGTCCCATCCCAGTAGTGCCTGTGAGTGTACCCCTTTACGTTCTGCTACATATATATAAATAGTTGTAAATCAGTGGTGGTCTTCCCCAGATCACCGTTAGTTTCACTGCCACACTGCTCATGTGGGTGCATGGGTAGTAGGGTCCTGATAGGGCTCTCGCCATCTGAGGGAAGGCAGGCAGGCTCTTGCCTTCCCCCCCAGCCTACCCCATTTGATCGTGTGAACAACCTTAGTGACTCCGATCTAGTCTTCCAAAGTGGGCATAGAACAGATAGCTATGCACCTGTTTTGTCAGTCTTTCCCACTAAGGCTGCACCCAGCATGCAGTGTGGAGCATAAAATGTGGAGTTCCTACCTTTCCCTCAGATTACCCTGTAGCATTAGAAATATGTTTCTTTTGGTTGCAGCTCCCAAAAACATACTTTTGTGTGCATCTGTGAACATACCCAGAGTGCTTCTGGGGGAAGAAGTGATGAGTGACATTCAATTACCTCATTGCTCCTTCCCCCAGAAGAGTATATCCTTGAGGATGTACTCATAACCATCAGGGACACATTTCTACCAGTTACAGGGTGATCTGAGAGGAAGGAAGGACTCCCAAAACTGCCCTAGATAACACATAGTAGTTCCAGTTCTCCAAAGCTCATCATTCACATTACATAATGCTACAGTAGTCCGGATTCAAGCCAGTACTGCAACACAGTGCTTAAGGAAACCTTTTACACACGCTCTAAAATTGAACACTCATAGAAGAGTGCACAGGGTTTTTTAAATTCTGATTAACACCCTATTCAGCTGAAACCAAACACACTAGCTGACTCCCTGACTAATAAAGCACCCATGTGGCATGCAGCTTCGTCAGCCCCCCGCACATGCACTGTTGGGCCAGAGCAATTAAGAGTTCAGAGCACTGCCCATGCTCTGGAAGTGTTCTCTAACATCAGAAACATGTTGCTGAACCTTAGTACTGTGTTTCCAATCTTACAGTGTGCTTCTGGACTGTAGGCTGCACGACAAACTCTAAGGGCTCTGGCCCAACAGTGCATGCTGGGGAAACTGGGGAAACTGCATGAGGGCTACTGGCTCCAAAGTTCCTTGAAGCATGTACTCTTGATTAGGCAGGATGTCAGCCACTGAAACCAATGAGGCTTAAATGTTAGTATAGCTGTTTCAAGATCACAGTTTTAATATGTACAAAATGCCACATTTGATAATGAGACTTGCACAATTGAATGAGCTAGAGATGTGCCAAAGACTGATGTCAGCAAACATAGGGTTTCCAGCACATTCTCAGAAACTATGTTTTTCATTGAACAGAAGTCAAAATGTCCAAAGAAGAAATAAAAGTACACAGAACTCTACAAGCAAGAGTCTAAATTATCTATAACTAGCTGACCCTGCACAGAGCATCAGTGCGCTCTTTGGGGCTGGTGGTTACCTCTTCCCCCCACCTTCTGCCCCAGTCTCCGCTTCCAGGCCCAGCCATCTCTCCTCCCCACTGCCACTTCTGCGCCCCCCCCCACTTTCTTTCCCACTCCTGTGCCTTGCCTCCGCGTCTGGGCCTGCCACCACCTCTGGCTTCCGCGGCCAGGCCCGATGCGGCGGCAACCAATCCTCCTGGGTGTGCCTCAGCCAATCAGGCACGTCCACTGCCCAGCCAATCAGCTGGGCGCTGGGATGCACATTCCAAGGCACACCCAGGAGAATTAGATAGATAGATAGAGTCAAAGGTAGTGCCTCCAGAATACTAATGGAAGAGAAAATAAGTAAAAGAGGAGAAGCATGACTTGACTTTTCACATTCTATCCAGATTGGATTTATGGTCTGTTAAAATAAATCTAGTTGGATAAGAAGAGGGTTCTTCATTTCTGTTTTAGTTATTACACTCAGTCTAGAACAAACTGTTTAAGCCAGGGTATGCCTCCCCTAGGAGGAAGCAAATTCAGTACAGCAACAACATTGGTTCAATAAGTAGAAGAAAATATACACATAGAGACAAAGACAAAAAGACAAAAAGTGTTATTATGTGTAGATTTTTCCTTTAGAACACATATATGCTAAAAGAACACATATATGCTTTTGGGGGCCGAGTAGGAAATTTTGTCCCGTGGCATATTGGCTGGGGGATCTTTTTGCCTATTCTGTTTCTGTGTTTCCTAGTTCTTAGTTAGTTAGGTCAACCAGGCAGGTACAGTGAGGGCTGGGTGGAGGTGCACATGGGTTTGAGATTGGTGAGCATCCTTGTGCAGTTTAGAAAAGGGTGGATTGGACAATTGGTCCCTAGAGGCTTGGCAGCTCAGGAAAACTGCTTCAGGGCTTCATACACCTCAAAAGCTGCACAGCTTGGGGTGTGTGAAGCCCTAGGAGTTGCCTTGACCCTGACAGGTTGACAAGGAGGGAGATGAAGCGGGCTTATCCTGCTTCTATCCTGAGTCAGGGTGTGTCACCCATTTGGGGGCACAAGCAAGGACAGCAATATCCAAAACCAGCCTGGTTAGGCCCGCACTGCAAGGGGGTGGAGTCTACTTCACACAGTTCACTGATTGTACCACGTCAGTAAAATCTGGCCCTTTTACTCAAGCCTATTGCGTCTGCATACTCCTTGGGACTGGGGTGTGGGGACAATGTTTTGCTTCAAAATATTATATTGACCACAACAAGAATTGCTGGGGGATATATCCTGGTATCACTTTTCTTTGCTCAGTATTGTAGATTTATTAGCAAGCAAGGAACATATTTTGTCAATAAGCAAGTTACTGGAAAAATAGGAGCAAATTGTCCACAACTTTTCAATACTTTCAAATTAGAAGTATTTTACAAGCTCTAATGCAAAAATATGGGACAATGCATGAAGTAACAGAAGCAGAATGTTTACTGAGATCTATGGTTCAGAAAGGTTTGTTTAGCTGATGGTATTTATTATTGCAGAATTCACATCCACCCCATCAAGTTATACAGGAAAATAGAAAAGAGATTTAGGAGAAATATTTTCAGAGGAAGAATGGTTATGGCTATGGAAAAATAATGTTAAAAGTCTGATTAGTGTCTTGTGTAGTGAGAGTTATTATAAGCTGCAGCTCTGCTGAAACCTGACTCCCGTTCGTTAAAGCATATTTATAGCCTTCAGAGGGATTTATGTCGGATGTGTCAAATCTCAGCTACTGGTATATTACATATGTTTTGGACTTGTTCTAAGGTGAGATTTTAAGATAGATGAAAGGTATCACTGGACGTACTCTTCCTCATGATTACATGAGAGGGCTACCGGGTGGGTGGTGGGAAAGGCTGCTCAAACTTACCTTTACCTTGTCTGTCCCTGAGGGGCACGTGGATCGTGCGCCCAGACAATCACCAGCTTTCCCCAGCAGTGTGAAGGGCCAGAGACTAGGATGAATTGTCCCAGCCCCCCAAAATCTCATAATAGACCACATGAGTGTGCAATGCATTTTGGGGATACCCCTCAGCACTTGCTGGGAGCCTGCTCCTGAGTTGGCACCTCACAGTGCCAACACATGATAATTTAGCCTGGGTTAAGGGCACATCCATGCCTTAACTTAGATACTCCCAACAAAGGGCCTATCCACCCAGTCCCAGGGCTGATGGACTCCCTCTTAGCTGCATCTCTAAGGATCAAAAGTCAAAGTATGCGGGTCTCCGCTTAAGCCAACTGGCCATGAGACTTGACCTTTCCATCTTGAACGGCTCGTTTGAAAGTGACCACCCGGCTGAGTTCACCTTTCTTGCCGGCACCGGAATGAGTCTGTTCTTCATTACATCAGGGAGCCTGCTACCGCTAGTGGAGAGATTGGAGGTTATTCCTAAATTTGATAGTGACCATCTTCCTATCATGCTACTTCTAAAACCATTTATCCATCAGTCTCACATTGAGAGCCACTAAGGGCCCACTATATCTGCAAAGGAGGGAGTGTGTTGCTGTGCCAAATGGTCACCACAGCTAGATCAAGAGCTGCATGAGCTACTTGCCTCTGATCATTTGCAGTCAATCCACTCATCGCTGCTAAATAATTATCCTACCTCTATGCCTTTGGAATCATACAAAGCACTTGTTCGGGAACTACAGCAGCTTCTCTCCCATAGGACCCATGCTCCACGTGCTCTGCACCAACCACCCTCCAAGCAATGGTTTGACAAGGATTGCGTTAATGCCAAAAAAGCCCTCACCAACACCTATCAAGTCTACGAACATACCTCTGGTTTGAGAGCAGCACAGGACCTGCTTCAGCAGAAAAAGCAATATAAACTCCTGCTGCTCTACAAGAAAAAAGAGGCCATGAAAGAGGCCTGGATGAGACTAATCCAGGTCGCTAGATCCAAGGACTCGGCCATGTTTTGGCGTCTTGCAAAATCCTCTCCCAGCTATGGTTCAAGCCACCTAGACTGCCACATTCATCCAGGAACCTGGGAGAAACACTGTTATGATCTATATAAAGGTCACATCGCTGCTGGCAGAGACCCTTCTAGTGCCATAGAGGACACTCCGGCATGGGCTCCAGTATCCATCTCGGAGATCCACAGCCATGTTGCCCAACTGAAACCGAGAAAGGCTCCAGGTGAGGACCTTATTCCCTCGGAGGCTATCAAAAACAATCTGGACTGGTGGGTCCCAATCTTGGCATCACTCTTTACCTTCATTGACATGAGTGGCCAAATCCCCAAGGACTGCTGGGGTAGCAATTATTGTCCCCATCTTTAAAAAGGACAAGAAGGATGACCCGGCAAACTATAGACCTATCAGTCTACTTAACACCATCAGTAAACTTTACTCAAGACACCTACATGGGAAACTCAGGGACTCGCTGGAGCAGGAAAAGCTTCTTGCTGAGGAACAAGCAGGATTCAGAGAGGGGCGCTACACTATTGATCAATGTACCCTACAGCACCTCATCGGAAAATATTCCTCCTGTAGGATGACCTCCCTTTATGCTGCCTTCATTGACCTTAAGGCAGCTTTTGACTCCATCTCACGTGTAAAACTATGGAAGAAGCTGGAGGCCTCCACTACTGATCGGCGCCTGCTGCATCTCGTTCGAACCCTGCATCTTAACACCTTACTCAAGGCGAGGTTTAGCACACAAGGTCATCTTACGAGTGCCGTCCTAACACAGAGGGCGTCAAGCAAGGTTGCATTCTGGCCCCACTCCTATTTAATTTTTACATCAACTAAATGGTGGACCAGCTCAGCAACATGAGAGCCAGCATGGTGTAGTGGTTAGAGTGCTGGACTAGGACCAGGGAGACCCGAGTTCAAATCCCCATTCAGCCATGAAACTAGCTGGGTGACTCTGGGCCAGTCACTTCTATTTCAGCCTAACCTACTTCACAGGGTTGTTGTGAAAGAGAAACTCAAGTATGTACTCTGGGCTCCTTGGAGGTAGAGCGGGCTTGTGTGCTATGATGAAGGTGAGAGCTATGCCAGAGGTCCAACCATACTGGACAGGTCTCACCAGAGGAGCCAGACAAAGAGTGCCTCTCCCATCAACAATATGGTGAGACGTAACTTTAATAAATCTATACCGGATTGGTCGTCGCCCGGGTCAACAAGGACCGTGCCAGATGCTATAGTCCCTGGACATCAAAACCAGGCAACCTCCCCTTTGCCTTCACCTCAAAAACCCAAATGCCGTTTAACAGAAAAGCAACAAGAACTAAAGCAAAAAATATCTGAGCACATGAACCAAACAACCACCAGGGTTCGACTTCCAGCTCTAAAAACAGTTGCCAAAAAACAACTTGCTCAGGCATTAAAAGATGTCAATGCTGCACTTGCAGAAATAACAACCAAGAATTTGCAAGAAACAAATCGACTAATGTACAATGCAGCAACAATAACAACACAAGAGCTCGGATATAAGATCAGTGGACCTGTCAAAAAAGAAAGCAGTACATCACCTAAATGGAAGATTAGATCAGAAAATAAAATCTCCAGGCTTAGATCAGATGCTAGTAAATTGAAAGATATGAAAGACAAGAAGCTGAAGAATGAAAACACCAAACAGTATCTGCTCCAAAAATACCACCTAGATTCAAGGAAAATTAGAGAAGTCCTGGAAATAATAAAGCAGCAAATAACAGCAGTGTCAAAGAAGATTAGCAGATATGAAGCCAGAATTACACAACACAGGCAGAATCTCCAATTCCAGTCGAATCAGAGACGTTTCTACCAAAGCATAGAAGGAGAAAATGCAAGAAACCTAGAAACACCAAATAAAGAAGAAACAGTGCAATTCTGGGGGAAATTATGTGACAATCCAATAGATTATAATAAAAAAGCAGGCTGGATGAAAGAGGTCAAAAAAATGTAACCAACAAATGCAAGATCTAATAATAACACCAGAATTAATAAGTGAAAGAGCAAAGAAAATTAAAAATTGGACTGCGCCAGTCAACGATGAACTGCATGGCTTTGGGCTTAAACACCTAACAAGCCTTCATAAACAACTATCAAAACAGTTCAATCACATTATGAAAGGCGGTGATATTGAACAATGGCTAACAACTGGGAAAACTCATCTCATCATGAAAAGACACAGCAAAAGGTGCAGTTCCAAGTAATTATAGACCGATAACCTGTCTGCCAACCATGTTCAAATTATTAACTGGAATAATAGCAGATGAAGTCATGCAACACTTATTAACTAACAAACAGCTTCCAGTTGAACAGAAAGGAAATTGCCCGAACACCAGAGGCACAAAAGACCAGCTGCTGATTGACAAAATGATTTTAGAAAATTGCAAGAGAAGAAAAATAAATCTAAGTGTTGCATGGACTGACTACAAGAAAGCCTTCGATTCATTGCCTCACACATGGATACTAATATGTTTAGAAACAACTGGTGTCAGCAAAAACATTCAGATATTTATTTTTTAAAAAAAGCAATGAGCATGTGGAGTACACAGTTAACAATCAATGGCGAGGCACTTGGACAGGTTAGCATTAGAAGAGGCATTTTCCAAGGGGACTCACTATCCCCTCTATTGTTTGTAATCGCCATGACCCCACTTTCACAAATACTAAACAAAACACGCCTCGGATACCAAACATCTAAAACATCTAGTCAAATCAACCATCTGCTGTACATGGACGATATGAAGTTGTATGGAAAGTCCCAGTCAGAAATCGAATCACTGCTAAACACTGTCCGTATATTCAGTAGCGATATAGCAATGGAGTTTGGACTAGACAAGTGTGCTGCATTAATAATGAAAAGAGGAAAAATAACAAAAACAGAAGGAATCGAACTGCCCAATGGAAGCAAGATCAAGAACCTGGAAGAGAAAGAACATTACAAATACTTGGGCATTCTCCAGGCAGATAACATCACACACACTGAAGTTAAAAGAAAAATTGGAAGTGAATACATCAGGAGAGTTAGAAAAATCCTCAAGTCCAAACTCAATGGCGGGAACACCATACAAGCCATAAACACCTGGGCTATACCTGTTATCAGATACACTGCAGGAATAATAGACTGGACCCAGGCAGAGCTAGAGACGCTAGATTGTAAGACCAGGAAAATCATGACCATCAATCATACTCTACACCCCCGCAGTGATGTAGATAGGCTCTACCTCCCTCGCAGCTCAGGTGGAAGAGGAATGCTGCGAGTCCATCAAACAGTAGAGGAGGAGAAAAGAGGCCTTGCAGAATATATAAAGGACAGTAAAGAAGATGCACTTCAAATGGTCAATAACGCGAAACTATTCAACACCAATGAAACAAAGCAGGCCTACAAGAAAGAACAAGTCAAGAATCGAGCAGAAAAATGGAAAAATAAGCCCCTTCATGGTCAATATTTGCACAATATAAGTGGAAAATCAGACATCACCAAGACCTGGCAATGGCTTAAGAATGGCAACTTGAAGAAAGAAACAGAGGGTTTAATACTGGCTGCACAAGAACAGGCACTAAGAACAAATGCAATAAGAGCAAAAGTCGAAAAGTCAACAACGAACAGCAAGTGCCGCCTTTGTCAAGAAGCAGATGAAACAGTGGACCACCTGATCAGCTGTTGTAAAAAGATCGCACAGACTGACTACAAACAAAGGCATGACAAGGTAGCAGGAATGATACACTGGAACATCTGCAAAAAATACAAGCTACCTGTAGCGAAGAATTGGTGGGACCATACAATTGAAAAAGTGGTAGAAAATGAAAATGCAAAAATATTATGGGACTTCCAACTACAAACAGACAAACATCTGCCACACAATACACCAGATATAACTTTAGTCAAAAAGAAAGAAAAACAAGTTAAAATAATAGACATAGCAATACCAGGGTATAGCAGAATAGAAGAAAAAGAAATAGAAAAAAAATCACCAAATACAAAGATCTACAAATTGAAATTGAAAGGCTGTGGCAGAAAAAGACCAAAATAATCCCAGTGGTAATTGGCACCCTAGGTGCAATTCCAAAACAACTTGAAGAGCACCTCAACACCATAGAGGCCACAGAAATCACCATCAGCCAATTACAAAAAGCAACTTTACTGGGAACAGCCTATATTTTGCAACGATATCTATAATAACCAACAGTATTGATGAGAAAATTCTGGCATCCCAGGTCCTTGGGAAGGACTCAATGTCTGGATAAAACAAACCAGTCAATAACACCTGTTTGACCGTTTAAACAAGAAATAACAACAACAACAACAACATTGACTTCTATTCTCCTAAGCTCGCTGGCTAAGACACCTAGCCACCCTACTATACGCAGATGACGCAGTCATCCTCTCAAGAACTCCCATTGGCATTAGAAGAGCATTGAGGGCTCTGACACTGCACTACAAGGGATACGGTCTGGAAATCAATTATAACAAAACTAAAATAATGGCCTTTGCTAGGAGGCCCAAGATCAATTCCTGCCGGATCGAGGGACATAAAATTGAACAAGTGACTCATTTTAAATACCTGGGCATAGTCTTTCATTCAAGTGGCTCCAGAAAAGCCAACGGAGATCATGTGGCCTTAATTTCCCAGAGAAGCTCCTCCGCTATTCTTCAATTTATGCACACAAGAGGATGCCACTATGTCCCTGCAGCTCTTGAACTGTTCCAAGCCAAGTCATTAGCCCAACTACTCTATGGCGTGCAATTGGGTCCTTTCCCCAATATCGTGACTTTGGAACGGGTACAATCCAACTTCATCAGGGCAGCGCTGTGTGTACCAAGATGTGTTTCCAATGCTACATTACGCCTGGAGACAGGCCTGATCAAGATTGAGTCTAGGGTGTGGGTGGCCACTCTCTCCTATTGGCTTAAACTATCATTCAGTCCAATTGGTCTTGCCCCTCTAAACCTTCATGACAATTACCATTCTATATGGGCTCAGGCAACTGAGATGAAATTAGCTACCCTGGGCCTCACCCCACTGTCCCTGGTCAACATGGGATACGATCAGGTAAAAGCTATCATCAAACAGTGCATCACAGACACTGAGCGTCAAGCAGATCTCAGCCGTGTCCCAAAGTTTTGTATAAGTGAGGAGCTTAGATATATGGTCTCTCCGGCAGCATACCTTTCTCAATTGGAAGCCCCAAACCACAGAAGGGTGTTCACTCTGGCCCACTTCCATGATCTCCATGAGAGGGTTGATACAGAAAGATCCCGTATGCACAGCAATTATGTCCCTGCTGCTCAGAGCAAATTGAAACCACTGAGCATGTCCTTCTATACTGCCTGTTCTACAGAGACATTCGTGCCGCCCTTATTTCTCCACTGCTGAACAAGCTTCCGGGACGTATGAATTGCTGCTATCTGACTCTAACCCCCAAACCACAAAGATTGTTGCCAAGTTATGTGCGGCTGCGATTGGCATCCGGTGCAATATGATAGCTGATGATCTCCCCCAATTTGAGTCCTGATAACACTTGCCTCCATATTCTTCGTATCATATTAATTGCGCCATGGCAATGCATAATATTTTATTAGATTAATGCAGTGTAACTTCACCATTTAGCGTATTTTAGTGAATTGTACCATTTAGTGTAATTCCGTGTAACTTTACCATTTTTAGTAATAGTCCAACTTATGGCAATCATTATAGTTTTAACCATTCTTAATTTTAATTCTAGCTTTTTACCACATATGACATCATTTTCAGCTATATTCCTACTATTATTTAAATTCCCCTTCTATCTTTTCTGTGCATTTTATTATGGAAAAGTATGTTTAGCGGTTTTAGTTTCTTAGTAGCTTGTTTCTTTTTAGTAGTTTGTCTCTTTTTAAATTGTAATTATTTTAAATTTTAGCCTTTTCACAATAGCTATCATATTTGCAATCACTTCTATCAACATGTAACTTTTCCCCAGTATTACCTTCATTTAATGTGTAATTTTATGCTGGTCTCTGACCGTAATAAAGCTTGATTCTCATTCTGCCCTTAACTACAGGTTAACAGGTGGGATTTGGGGATGGGTTTGCTGCTGAGGCACTGCTGGCAGCTGCACAGCTGCTGGCAGTTCTTACAAGCAGCCAAGACTGGGTTTGGCTTCGTTAGGCCAGTCTTGGCTGTGCATGAAAACAACCTTGATATCTTCCTCCTAAGGCAGCTTTATTTGATTATCTGAGATATTTGGTTTTAGTAGAAGACATTTAATATACTGCCCACTCCGAAGACTCCGGGTGGTGCACAACAACATGCAAACAGGCAACATTAAAAATTACATTCTAAATTAAAACTAAAGTAACTACCAAAGAACAGAAAAATAAACTACAGGGCAAAAGCCTGGCGAAAAAGAAAAGTCTTCAAAGCGATTTGAAGATCAGTAAGGAAGGGGCTAGCCAGATCTGCAGGGGGAGAGAGTTCCAAAGGAGCGGGGCAGCAACCGAAAAGGCCCTTTCATGGGTCCTAGAGTCCCAAACATCTCGGAAATCAGGGATCGTCAGAAGGGCCATCTGAGATGATCTAACTGGACGGGATGTAACTGGATGGGAGAGGCTTTTTTGTTTTCTCTTTTTTAAAATGACTACAATACTGAAAGAATTCTATTTTCAAGTTTAATTTTCCCCTAGCATAGTTCCTCAGTAACAGTCTCAAGAAATATAATTAATTCCTCTGAACTTGAACAGTAGACTTTAAAATCTACAGATGTAGCTCTCATTTAAGTCCCACGGTCATAACAATTCAAGAGGGAAAGATAAGCTTTGTGTTTAAGTAGTTTTACTAGGAATTGGGAGATATAGATTCTATTACATTTATTAATCTCTAACATCCAGATGCAAGATACCAAGTTTTATTACTATTTTGTGGAGTGAGGACCATTTTGAAAACCAACTATGAGGAACACCAGCATCAAATCCCATTGAAGCACTTGGCTTCTGAAGATGCACGTAGATGAAAGATTACTGCGGATCATTTGTTTAACATGGGCCTGAAATTCTCGTTTCACAAAACCGAGACTGAATTAACATTGGAGGGCTGACTCAGATAATTGGGCATTTTTCTTTTTCTTTTTATACCATTCTTGTCTTGTGCTATATTTAGCTTGGTGGTGATTTTTGGAGGATGGCAGAAAGGAAAGGTGTTAAAGAGCTCCCCTCTCTTTCTGTGCCAGACTTTCATTTCAAACTACAGACACTGCAGTTGCATTACATAAAACAATTTTAAAAAATTCACAGAACCACACAAAATGTGTAGTTCTACTCTTGTTATTTACAGTTATACTATATATTGTGCTTTTTTATTCTTCTTTTTTAACCAAAATAGTAAGCTTAAGTACCAAATCTGCATGATAGACCAGAAACCTCACTTTATTTTATAAAAGAAAAGGTTATTCACTATTACAGTAAAAAAAACTGACTGATTTCTGTTGTCTTTGGAGAATTTTCCTTCTGAGATGGCCAATAGTCCTGCAGATGCCCTAGTCTCTCTCTGGAATAGGGAGATGACCTGGAAATCAGCATGATTGTTCCTCGATGCCATCTTTCCATTCATCAAGCCAAGCCCAGGTGCCTCCTTGGTATACCATTATTAACTTGTATTATTATTTTTAAATTATTCCCTGTCCGGAAGGGGCTTACAATCTGACAACCAACCAAACACCCAAACAATATCAGCAACAGGTAGAGATGCTATGCCAGCCAGGCTGAATGGAGACTACTGTTCCCTCCCTGCTAAATATGACAGAAACCACGTTAAAGATTCCTTTTTGCTCAGTTAGCGGCAGGTACTGAGGAGCTTGGAGCAATGAAGCAAGCTGGCTGAGAAGAGAGCTTGACTGCAAATGCTGGAAGACTTATGGTGATTACAATCAATCACAGGATTAAAGCCATATTAGGGCCTAGTCTGTGGTTGTGGTGGCATTGAAAAATAGTATATATTTCAACAAGTGTTACATCTGTACACTATTATCTACTGAAGCTTTTCCAGGGGTAAACTAACTTTAATTAACTTTAGCTAACTAAAGCTAACTAACTTTATTCAATTAGCAGCTACCCCTAGGCCCTGCTAAATGAGAAAACAAGCACCTTTAAAAGTGGTGAATCTCTTCTATTTATCATGGGAAGAACAACTAGTCCTATCCATTCCTTCAATGGCTGATGCTGGTGTTGCCTGGCATATTTATTTCTTACACATCCCCCCCACCCTCCAAAAAAACCCAACCCCTGGTGTTTGGAGCCAGTTCTGGTTTGGATGAGGGCAAGCAAGCTGAACTTTAATCCAGACAAGGAGGTTCTCTTGGATGGAAAGCCTACTGACTAGAGTAGTGATATGCAATCTATCTTTGGTGGGATTGCAGTCCCCCTGAAAAACTAAGTCCGTAGCTTGGGGGTGCTCCTGAATCTGGTGTTGTCCTTTGATGTCCAGTTGACTTGAGAAGGCAATAATCCTTGTTACCAACTTTGGCTGGTCAATCAGCTATGACCCTATCTAGAGAAGACAAATCTAACCTCAGTTACATTTATTGGTGACAGTCAAGTTCGACTGTTAAAATGTGCTTTACGTGGGGCCGCTTTTGAAAACTGTTTAGAAGCTGGACCTGGGGCAGACCACCACTACCTGAATGCTTAAGGGAACACAGTGACATGAAAGCATAACAGCTGTCCTGTAGCACTGGTTACTAGTTTGTTTGTGCTAGTTTAAAATTTAACCTTAAAGTCCTACACACCTGTTGCAGAGAAATTAATTATACTTTGTAAGTAATTGTACAGGAAGCAACTTAAACTGAGAAACAAGAGTTTGATATGTATTACTAACTCAAACATAGGTTAAGAAAACAATAAACAGACTAACGGAGAGAGGGAAAGCCTCTCAGTTTGAATTCAGGAGAGCAAGTGAGGAGCAGACAAACTATGACTCCACCCCCAAGCCACTTCATAGACACATTCAAACATAGACAACCATGCCCCACACAAAGAACTGAGACAATGTTCAAGGCAAAATTCCAACACCTAAAACCAGGGTGCAGCATAAGGACCATCTGCATACATATGAATGTACCCTGGTCTTAAGATTGGACTCATAAGCCTGCTTTCTGACCCTCCTATGATTTTTGTTTATTTGAAGATGATTTTGGACAGTTTTTCCCCTCCTGCAATGGCCACAGTTGTAGAACTGTTCCCCCAATGAATCTCTTTACTTGTTTTTACTTGTTTTTAATAAGTCTGTAAAAATTCTGTTCTTGCATAAGGTTGTTAATTGATTTTATTTTAAGTGGCCTCATGTGCTGTTTCTTCACAACTGTTTTAAGGCTTTTTGTATTATATTTCTGTATTTTAATTTGGTTGTAAACTGGCTTGTGAAACCAGTTTACAGGCTCTGAAAGCCAGGGTACAAATTGTTTAAGGAAAATAAATATCCTATTATTGTTGCAGTTGTTTCACTTTGTGCACACTTAGAATACATTATAGATTTTTAAGTGTTAATGCAAAAGGAACTTACTTTAAATAACATGGTTTCATTTTGCCAGTTATGTTGAGCTGACTGCTCTGAATACAGTAGAGCTGAACTGTCTACATAACTGTGATGGATTTCACAAAATGCATTTAAAAAGATGCCACAATGTCTCATATTGTTAAGTAGCCTATCTCTAGCGATATTTTAAAATATTCCAGTTGAACTGATTTTCTATAAACCAAACAGGAAACAAACAAATAAAAGCTATTTTCCCAATGACTGCAAAAGACAATAAGCTGCCTTCAGCTAGGGAAGTGGTATGTCTATTTTGAAGCTACTCACAGAATTCTTCACCAGTCAAATATTCCAAACAGATTTGGTGTCTGTTCAACCTAGCTAGCTGAATAAATGCTAAAAATTACAGCATGCATCAAAAATTACACAGAACATTGTGAGTGCTTACAAATGATATTTTAAAAGAGTTTGGCCAATTGTACTTCCCTGTTAGGAAGTGTTTGAGTTTATTTTGTATTTTGTTTGAGGTTATTTTCTATCCGAATGCATTATACTCAGTGAATCCTTTCTCAAGATCAGTGAGAAGGGCTTGGCGGCGGGGAAGGCAGCAGAAACTTACATCTGGATGCCGGGGCTGGGAAGGCCAGGGCGTGCGATCACTTGCATTGAGACAGCCCACTGTTTCCATGGAAGTGCAGAGGTGTGGCTGCTTGGAAGCATCGTTCCGGCCCCTGTAACTCCCACAATGCACCGCACAAGTGTGTGGTGCATTGTGGGTATCCCTAGGGATTCCTATCGTGCTGTCTGGGAGCCTGCTTCTGTGTTGGTGCCACATGTCACTGACACACGAGCACTTAGTGTAAGTTAAAGGTGCATTTGCACCCTTAACCCTAGCTAAGCAGCAGGCTCCCTAAGCGCATTTGCCGCCACCAGTAGCTGCACAGCTCCCAGTGGTTCTCATGCGCAGACAAGACCAGGCTTGGCTGCTTTAGCCCACTTCATGGCTGCCTGCGAGAACAGCTTCAGTATGTCAGATATTTATATAATGCAATATTAGAACAGATAATGTGGCAAATCTTCCAGAATTCCACATTCACAAATACAAAGTTTCAGAATATATGGTATGCTTCTGTAACAGCCATGCTAACTACTGTGGGTCTTTGTTGAAACAGCAAAAGAGCCATAGCTCTCCCAATTGAATGTTTAGGAAGAGCAGAGAAGCAGCTTTCATACCCATGAGAAGATTTAATCATATAATACCAGGGGGCAACCTTCCACAATTCATTTTTGTCATCTTAGATTGTATAAAGAAATCCTTCACTCTATTTTTAAATGTAGCTTTTGCCACTGCAGGCTTAATACTACAAAAGAATTAATAAGGGAATCTGTGGGAATGATCTGAGCCAAACATCCTATGATAGCACCAAGAGATTCCATTTGAAGTATGATTTAAAGTACTGTTCTAAAGCAAAGCTAAGTGGTTAAAAAAATATGCAGTAATTAAAGATGCAAACATGAATTCCCATTTCAATGAATAGTGTCCCAGAGAAGAATGGAGCTGAGTGGAGGAAGATTCCTAAAACTATGTGATTTTGAAATCAAATGATGTATACTGCTCTCAAATTTTAGTTCCATAAAAGGATTTTTGTATTGAACTTGGCTACAAGGATTTTGGGAACCGGAAACACTTGTCTGCCCTCATTTTGTCTGCAGAACCTAAAGGTTGCATTAACTTACTCTTCTGTCTTGAATTTAATTTTATGGAAATGTTTGTGACATCTGTTTCAGAAAACAAAATCCCCAGATAACAATAGAGCCTAATTATTCGATAATCTGACCATTAATCCTCCAAACTTTAAAAAAAATAATTGGTCACCTATTAAAGATAAATATATAATAGTTTTTCACACATATACGCACACCCTATAATCCCCCAAAGTTCATAACAGATGTCTCAAGCCCACTTGTATATATGATCAAAGGACCATGTCATCTGTAGAAAGACGGATGGATAGCTTTTTTGGAACTACTGCTGGCAAAAAAAAAAAATCTGTCTATTTGGTGATGACTTCATTTACACTGAAGAGGGATAGAAAATGCCTCTCTCTTCAAAAAAGCATGTCTAATGGTCTCAGTGTTTTTGTAGTTGTTTGACCTATTGGAATTGTTCTTGCCTTGACTATTGTACACTGTTTTGAGCAGGTACAGTTAATAATAGCACCAAAAAGTTTATAGTCCTGTGGGTCCCTCCCTCCCCCCGCTATTAGTTGAATAAAGTGTTGCCTTCAAACTGACAAAGGCTGCAAATCATTTTCCCCTCCTTACACTGGAATATTTTACAATTCAGGTAAATACAGTAAATTGATTTAAACTAGTTGCTGAAGTCTTCCCTGATACCTGTCTATTATTCAAAAACATTATAGGTCCATCCAGTTTTCTATTTTGTATAAAATATCTCATATTCTGCAGTTTTATAAGTATGAAACAGGAACTGCATCCATGGAAGAGGCTGTACTGGAACTCAGCCAGAGCACTGCCAAGCAATCTAATGCACATGGAAATGAAAACTATTTTCACTACACTCTTCTCCCTGACTTTAGAAAACGTCTGTGAGAGTTGTGCAGCCCTCAAGAACATATTTCTGAAGTTGAAAAAAGAACTTTTGGAAGGAGAAGAGAGCAACAAATATCGTTTCCCATCCCTCTGCACACGTTTGGCTACTTGCCAATGCTCTGGGCTGAGCTGTGATGTAGCTTCTTCCATTAACAGAGCTCCTGTTCTGCAGACCTAACACTGCAAAGAATGTAAATCACTAAATTTAGCATAGGCCTTAGCATTACTTCAGTTAAGCTAATGAGATGAAGTTGCTGGGCTGATTTTTATTTCCTCTCTTGAAGATGGAAACAATAGTGTTAGCATTTCAACACTATTGTATAAATCCACGGAAATCTAGGAAATAATAATTATTCAGCAATCATGGAAACTCATTAAAATATAAACACATTAATATTAGGGGTGTGAGTGTGGAAATGCCCACAATTTTTTAAAAATCCAAATGTTGTTGCTTTTAAAACCAAATAAAGAGGACGAGCAAATAAAGAGAAAAACAATGCATAAAATTAGCATTAGAATATATTGGATGCCTAGCAGCTTCTAAAAAAACATACATCAAACAAATGATTTATTTTTATATTCCTATAAGTGAGGACTGAGCAAACAGTTATTTACAGATACTGCTTAATATTAAAATCATATATTTCATAATTCTGAAAGAGAAAGGGCAAAATAAAGTTGAAAAATGAACAGATAGTTTCCCAGTGTTGCTTCCTATCTTGGTTACTGTGTGGAAATATTGTTGTAATATGTCCAGCCAGTAGGTGGCACTAGCATTTGCTAGTGGTGATCTTAATTTGAGGCAGGGTCTCTTCCTTCTTCCTGTCTGTACCTTTGCTGAAATTGTCTGTCTCTTCCTTCAACACAATAAAGTAGTCTTAGCCTATAATGGCTGCCTTCCTCTGAGTCCTCATGACAGTTACTGAATCAATTTAGTTCAATGTGAAAGGTCGGGTCCAGCTACTATGAACTTCTAGCAGTGATCTTTTCCTTTATGTTTTCAGTTATAATTGTGGTCTTAATTTTTAATTTATTTATAAAAGGTGTATATTTGATGCATTTGCAAGTTTCATAAAGAATTACTAAACACAACATAGTTAAGCATACTTTATAGAGCCAGCGTGGTGTAGTGTAGTGTAGTGACTAGAACCAGGGAGACCCGAGTTCAAATCCTCATTCAGCCATATTAGCTGGGTGACTCTGGGCCAGTCACTTCTCTCTTAGCCTAATTCTACTTCACAGGGTTGTTGTGAGGAGAAACCTAAGTATGTAGTACACCGCTCTGGGCTCCTTGGAGGAAAAGCAGGATATAAAATGTAAATAATGAGCAGCTATTCAAAAAAGCATGAGTATCAAAACCACCTAAAACATTCTAATCACTAAAAAACACTCTAATCCAGTTCTACCTGTTTCATCAATTCAAGTGTATGTCATGTGAAACCTTGGGAAGCATTATTCCTATTCCTACAGAAGCATTATTCCTATCACTGTGTCTGAGAAAAGGGTATGTGCAATGGGATGAAGAATGTATGAATGGACTCAAAAGGTTTCTAAAATTTATTTATTTCACAGTAATTAAAGATGCACACTGGCATATTAATCAAAAACCTCAAAACCACCACTGTGTGTAAGTGGTGTACATGAGCCTGTGTGCCTGTTCAATGAGTTTGTGGGCACACTCAGATGCAAAATGGAAGTTTGGTTGAGTGTCAGCATTCCTGGTATTCCCCCCCTCCCCCGCATCTGAATGAACCTCTGAAATTCAGTTTGGCCCAACAAATCAACCTTTGTAACCAAAGTTTGTAGTTGGCTTGTTTGTTTTAATTGCGCTTCAGTTCACCATCATGTTGTGTCTGAACCGATCCTGGTGGTTTATCCTTCGCTTTCTGCAAAAGCTCTGCCTCTGCTCATAGAAATGCTGGCACAGAATGTATGGCTAGGCTCCAACCAGCCAAGAGCAGCCGGCGATGAGCAAAAAAGAGCCAAAGCAGTTCACACAGCTTTTCCACACCCACGCCAAGCTGGCAACCAATGGTAAGAGAGGGAGTGACTGGGCAAAGCATTGCCAGGATTTGGGCACACTTGGAACTCTGGGATTGCATTCAGGAGGACTGGGGAAAGAGAGAAGCTAAACAAACCACTGGCAGCCAAGACAAACCATGTTGGTTGCTGATTGTGGAGTGAATACCTGCTTGTTTTCAGAATATAAGATCATAAGAACAGCCCAGCTGAATCAGGCTCAAGGCCTATGTAGTCCAGCATCCTGTTTCACACAGTGGCCCACCAGATAGCAATAGCAATAGCAATAGCAATAGCAATAGCACTTACATTTATATACCGCTCTATAGCCGAAGCTCTCTAAGCGGTTTACAATGATTTAGCATATTGCTCCCAACATTCTGGGTACTCATTTTACCGACCTCGGAAGGATGGAAGGCTGAGTCAACCTTGAGCCCCTGGTCAGGATTGAACTTGTAACCTTCTGGTTACAGGGCGGCAGTTTTACGACTGTGGGCCTCTGGGAAGCCCACAGGCAAGAGTTGAGGGCATGCCCTCTCTCCTACTACTGCTCCTCTGCAACTTGAATTTAGAGGCATCTTGCCTCCGAGGCTAGAGAAGTTCGGTTAAAATAAAAATTGGTTTCGTGTTGTGTTTGACAGGGCCATGTGTATTTCTTAGTTGAAAAATCCTTCAGTTCAGAAGAAGAGATAAGGTTATTAAAATCAAAATTTCTTTCTTGATGAGTGCATCATGTAAACAATAGATAATAGTCCTACAGTGTGAGGATAGCTGCTGCCCAGCCCAAGAAGAGGTGTCTGTTCCAGGGGTGGGTTGCAGGCCTGATAATTTGGACTTGGAAAGCCACTTTCCCTGGAAATGGCAACACTGATGTACAAGTGCAAGCCTAACAGCTGGAAACAACAACCCAAATCCTTGTCTAGAGTAAAGACAGGGGAATGAGGTTGTTTGGGCAAAATCTTTTGAAAGGAATGTTCTGGCTGAGTGATCAACTAGTTTAAGGTAAAACAAACAGCTTTTGGGTAATGTAGGGAATGGTTCTTTCGTAATGGAAGCCACCTAATGGCGCAGTGGGAAAGTAACTTGCCTAGCAAGCAAAAGGTTTCAGTTTCTAATTCCTGCTGGTATGTTATAGGAAGATGCTGAAATGCATCATCTCATACTACATCGGAGATGGCAATGGTAAAGACCTCCTGTATTCTACCAAAGAAAACCACATGTCTCTGTGGTCGCCAGGAGTTGACACCAACTCGACAGCACAACTTAAATTTACTTCTTTCCTAATAGATGTGGCATCCTTCCCAGTCTTTTATTAATGTGGCATCTTTCCCACTCTTTTATTGCTAGAAATGTATTTTTGGAATAAATATGTGGCTTTAGCCATTTTCCTTTAGCCAGGTTCTTTCTTCAGTGGTAACTAAGTGTTCACCAAAGTGTTTACTTGCTATCTCTTAATATATAATGTCAAAAGAACACCACAAAAACCTAACATACAATCTATTTAGAATCGAAACAATTATTTTGTCATGTGTGCTATCAAGCAGTTGTTAAGGTATTATTAATAAATAACAACAACAACAACAACAACAAAGCAGGCCTACAAGAAAGAACAAGTCAAGAACCGAGCAGAAAAATGGAAAAATAAGCCACTGCATGGTCAATATTTGCACAATATAAGTGGAAAATCAGACATCACCAAAACCTGGCAATGGCTTAATAATGGCAACTTGAAGAAAGAAACACAGGGTTTAATACTGGCTGCACAAGAACAGGCACTAAGAACAAATACAATAAGAGCAAAAGTCAAAAAGTCAACAACAAACAGCAAGTGCTGCCTTTGTAAAGAAGCAGATGAAACCGTGGACCACCTAATCAGCTGTTGTAAAAAGATTGCAAAGACTGACTACAAACAAAGGCATGACAAGGTAGCAGGGATTAGGGATGTGCAAAAAATTTCGGGCACAGAACGATCTGTGCCCGAAATGAGCAATTTCGGGTGATTCGGAGCTGAACCGAATCACCCCTGATGTCCCCCGATATTTTTCGGGCCCGAGCCGAATCACCCAAATTTCGGGCACGAAAAATTCAGGTGATTTGGTTCATGGTTGATTTGGGGGGATTTTTTGAAGTTTTAGTGACTTTGGGGCAGTTCAGGGGCATAACATGGGATCTGGGCAAAAAGAGTGGGGTGGCGTGGTAGTGCCTAATGGGTGCAGTCTACCACCCGAATTACAGGGGGATTGGGCAAAGGGCTGATTTTTGGGGAATTTCTGAAGTTTTCATGTCTTTGGGGCAGATTGGGGCAGAAAGTGGGGACGGGGGCAGAATAGTGGGGTGGGGTGGTAGTGCCTAATGGGTGGAGGCTACCACCCCAATTTCAGGGGGATTGGACAAAGGGCTGATTTTTTGAGAATTTTTGAAGTTTTAGTGACTTTGGGGCAGTTTGGGGGCAGAAAGTGGATCTGCCCCAAAAGATTGGGGTGGGGTGGTAGTGCCTAATGGGTGGAGGCTACCACCCCAATTTCAGGGGGATTGGGCAGAGGCCTGATTTTTTGGGAATATTTGAAGTTTTGGTGTCTTTGGGGCAGATTGGGGGCAGAAAGTGGATCTGCCCCAAAGGAGTGGGGTGGGCTGGTAGATAGTGCCTAATGGGTGGAGGCTACCACCCATCCCCAATTTCAGAGTGATTGGGCAGAGGGGTGAATTTTGGTGAATTCTGAGGTTTTCTTCATAAGGTGAAGTGTGCTAAATTGATTACTTCCTCATATTCATAGTAATTGAGAGTGTGAAATAGTGAAAGTGGGGTCATGAGAGTTGTCTAATTGAAAAAAATCTCATTTGCTATGATAGAATGAGAATTCACACCTCAGAAAAAACTTTGCCCAATTCCCCTGAAATTGGGGTGGTAGACTCCACCCATTGGGCACTACCACCCCACCCCAAAATTTTGCCCCTGGGCCCCTTTTTTACCCCCCAAATCGATTCGGATTCGGATTCAGATTAAATCCGAATCTGAACCGAATCAAGGGTGATCCGGGTGGCCCATATTCGGGCACAAAACAGAACAGGGGTGATTCGGTTCGGGTCCCGAACCGAATCACCGAATTCCCAAATTGCACACCCCTAGCAGGGATGATACACTGGAACATCTGCAAAAAATACAAGCTACCTGTAGCCAAAAATTGGTGGGACCATACAACTGAAAAAGTTGAAGAAAATGAAGATATAAAAATATTATGGGACTTCCGACTACAAACAGACAAACATCTGCCACACAATACACCAGATATAACTGTAGTCGAGAAGAAAGAAAAACAAGCCAAAATAATCGACATAGCAATACCAGGGGATAGAAGAATCGAAGAGAAAGAAATAGAAAAAAACACAAAATACAAAGAGCTAAATAATCGACATAGCAATACCAGGGGATAGAAGAATAGAAGAAAAAGAAACAGAAAAAATCACAAAATACAAAGATCTACAAATTGAAAGGCTGTGGCAGAAAAAGACCAAAATAATCCCAGTGGTAATTGGCGCCCTGGGTGCAGTTCCAAAAGACCTTGAAGAGCACCTCAACACCATCGGGGCCACAGAAATCACCACCAGCCAATTACAAAAAGCAGCTTTACTGGGAACAGCCTATATTCTGTGACGATATCTATAACAACAACATTTACAATAAAATTCAGCCATCGCAGGTCCTTGGGAAGGACTCGATGTCTGGATAAAACAAACCAGTCAATAACACCTGTCTGACTGTGTAAACAAAAATTAATAATAATAGATTTCTATACCGCCCTTCCAAAAATGGCTCAGGGCGGTTTACACAGAGAAATAATAAAAAAATAAGATGGATCCCTGTCCCCAAAGGGCTCATAATCTAAAAAGAAACATAAGATAGACACCAGCTACAGTCACTGGAGGTACTGTGCTGGGGGTGGATAGGGCCAGTTATTCTCCCCCTTCTAAATAAAGAGGATCACCATGTTAAAAAGGTGTCTCTTTGTCCAGTTAGCAGGGGTAGCAGGGGTATTCTGATTGCATTTCACTTTCACTCTCCTGTCTCTTTTTATCATTCCCCTAAGCTAACTTTCTTTTTTCTGGCTCAATTAATACAGTGAGCCCAAAGATTCATTTACATTCCAAGGGCCCCTTCAAACTACTTCAGGGAAAGAAACCATAGGAGGTCTCTTTCCCATGCTCCAGTGAAGCTATTGTCCAAGGGAGGAGCTGACCACGTAGCTTCTTCTAACATTTTATGACAAAATAACTACATAAATGTTGATATATTTGGTACAACCTTTACTAGACATTGAATTATACTGGAGAGTGTGTTCCAACTCCCCTATTACTTATTAGATGTTTAATACTTTTCTGCGACTATGAATACTTGAACATCAGATAATCAATTTGCTAATAAATTATTTATCAATGCTCCTAAAATACAGTAGGCACTGTACAAATGTAAAATGAACAGATTCTTTCTTGCAGCCTGACCCACCCACCCCCAAACAAACAAACACAGAGGAAAGGGAATTAATCAAGGAATATTCCATGATCCTAGTGGCTTCACCCTTCCTTCATTTACTTTTCACACCAGTGTTACTGGGCAGAGTTGGGCTGCTTGTGTTGAGAGCCAGGATAGAGCATGATCCTGGCACTGCCCTCACAGGTAGCCTGACTTTTAACCCCGTCTGTTAGCCTGAGTTAAGGGCATGAACATGCTCTTACCCCGCCACCGAGGTCAGGTGTGTGCCCAGGCTGCATGCAGCCCGGGTACAGAGTCAGGCGGCAAGAGCTACTGTTTGAGGAAGCATACCTCAATGCACTGCACGCTCCTGGCAGGGTGCATTTAGGGATGCTGGAGGATTTCCTTCTCTGGCTTCCTGTTCTGCCACTCACAGCAGCACTGCTCATGTGCGCCACAGCGAGTGGCAGAGCAAACTGCGGAGTGTGGTCATGTGCAGGGAGGCATGCCTCCCCGCCCTCCAGCCCACCCCCGAGAGGTCGTGAGCACAACCTCCTTATATTCCAAAACAATATCTTGCTATCTGTATAAATGGCAGTTTAAAGAGTAATACAAGCAAAAGAAAGGCTCCTTTTCTGAAGAGTCTGAACATCTCCTTTCCTCTCCAGTCTAACCTTTGGTTCAAATCAGACCTGATGTGGAAGACCCATTATTAGGATATCCTGTCTCTGTTTTTGTTTTTAGTAATTACCAGTACCATGCAGCTGCTTAAAGACTGGGGAAGTGGCCTTGAGGGAGCAGTATCTGTATTGCCCTCCATTGCACTGAGCTAATTTATCAACAGCAGTATTTGCAAAAAGAAAGAAAGAGAAAGAAGCATGCCTGCAGGTACCAGCAGAAGCTTTATCATTGTTGGAACATGCTCAGTAAGTAGCACTTCTGAGCAGAGTTTGCTTCCAGATGTTTGGGTGATAATTTTCCAGGGTTTTTAAATCGGTTTTAATATTTTAACCCGGTTTCAGGTTTTTTAATTACTTTGATTGTTTAATTGGTGTTTTAAAATGTCTTTAAATTGTTAATTGTTGTATTGTTTTTTAATTTTTGTTTTAGCTCTTTATTGTTTTAATTGTTTGTTTTAATTGTAAACCGCCCTGAGCCATTTTGGAAGGGCGGTATAAAAAATAAATAAATAAATAAATAAATAAATTTGTCCACTGGCCACACACAGTAAGGATGTGTATGTGCATTCCAAACATCCCTCCCTGCTTCCAGGGAACTATTTATTAATCATATGTAGTGTGTGTGTGTGTGTGTGGGGGGGGTTAATCCAAACTGTTCATCTACACATGCTACAAATGTTAGTTTAGCTAGTAATTTCAGCGTGTGTAGAGGAGTGGTTCAGATGATTAGGGAAAGGTGCATAGGAATGGGGGGTGGGCAGTGCTCATGGCACTCACATATTCTTATCACATGTGGTTAGGCTGAAGTATAGTCTGAACCAGCCTAGAATGTTCCAGGACTTTAGTCTAGCACCAGGAGAAAAGAGCTGCTCCAGAGAGGGTGAAAAGGCTTTCAGAGATCACTGTATATGGGTTTGCTTTTATTTATTTTCAGATATATGTAAAGATTCCTTTTCAAGGAGTGAGGAAAAAATATTTTAGAGATTATTGAAATATTATTTTGATCAGGAATTATATTGGACCTTAATGTCCAACCAACACTGCTATATATCTTTTGTTGTTGACTTCTGAGAAATTTGTGATATTGATATTTGCGTTGTCTATTGCCAACAGATAGAAATCCTGAAATGAGCCGTTTTCTCTAAGATTGGTCCAGGAGTTGGTCTTGCACCAGGGAAAAAAGGAACTGCCCTAGAGAAGGGTTGGAAAGACCTGCAGAGATGACTATTTATGGGCTTCATGTAATTATTTGCAGGACTCAAGGACCCAGAACTAAAATTATACTGCTTTCAATACAGATCAGTTATTTTCACTATTTTTCAAGCAGGGGCCACTTTTGCCAAAACACACACACACACACACACACACACACACACACACACACACACACACACACACACACACAGAGTGAGACTCACTCCTCACCATGCTGATCTCTGCACAAAACTGTTTTTCTCATTGTTGGGAAGGCCCTTTAAGAGAGATTGAGCTCTAGGAAAAAAGCACTGGAAGGCTAAACTTCCCAGCACTTTGTTCGTGGGTTTCCAAGATGGTGCAGATGCTCAAGAGGGCCAAGGGGACTGTTCCGAATACTGAGCTTCAGCCAAAGCTTCACACAGGCCTAACGAACCCTAATGAGTCAGGGGGTCACATTTAGGGTGGATGGAGCTGCCACTAGTCCCTGGGCCTTACAATGAAGAACAGTGGTACAGAAGTATAACAGGGCATGGAATGAATATACACAACTCAAGATGCACTATGATTGTCTTATAGCAAATTATTTCTATATATCCTCTTCAGCACTAAGAGGGATGGACAAAATTATATCAGAACATATATCTTCAATACAAAATATACAAATACAAAATATTATGATTGCCCCATGAGTCTTAGTCTGATGAACTGGATAAAGTTTGCAGTTCCTTGGATCAGCAGATGTTATACTTCTATAACAGATCTACTTCTTAAACTTCTATAAGAGTTCCACGTAAAAACTGAATCTTTAGCCTAATTTCCAGTAGGCTTATGAGATCACCCGGCATTCCGTGTGTGTTTGTGTGCGTCCGTCCATCCCCCCCCCCATCAAAATTGCAATACTGGTACCAATATGAACCAAATGGGATTCAGTTGTAGGAACACATAGGGACACCTCAATGGCCTAGTTTGTGATATTATCCACCCCACTTCAAGATGGCAGACACGTAAACTTTTGAGGCGCAAGTGGACTAACTTGAGATCCGTCTAACTGATTTGAACCAAATTTGCTACAGCTGTAGGGACACATAGAAGATGCCTCAATGGCTTAGTTTGTTATGATGTCACCCACCCCAATTCAGGATGGTGGATGCATGAATGTTTGAGGCGCAAGTGTGGACTGTCTACCTTGTGGACTGTCTAACCGATTTGAACAAAATTAGGTACAGTTGTAGTGAGTTACACACAGGGACACCTCAACAGCATAGTTTGCACTTATGTCATCTACCCTGATTCAAGATGGTGGACATGTGAACATTTGGAGGTGCAGGTGGGCTAACTTGTGGACTGCCTAACTGATTTGAAACAAATTAGGTACAGTTGTACTAAATTACACATAGGGACATCTCAGTGGTGTAGTTTGTGATGATGTCATCCACCCCAAACTAAGTTGGCAGACATGTGAACATCTGAGGTGCAACTGGGCTAAAGTGTGAACCGCCTAGCTGATTTGAACCAAATTTGCTACACATGTACATAGGGATGGCTCAAGGGTATAGTTTGTAATGATGTCATCCACCCTGATTCAAGATGGCAGACACATGAACATTTGAGGTGCAAGTGGGAACCGATTTGGACAAAATTTGGTAAAGCTGTAGAGACACCTCAAATGCATAATTTGTGATGATGTCATCCACCCCAATTCAAACGGGCAGACATATGAACGTTTTGGGGCACAAGTGGGCTAAATTGTGAGCTTCCTAATTTGGACCAAATTTTATCCAGTTGTAGTAATAATAAAAGGAAGGTAGGCAGATTAGTTATCAGTAGAACACCTTGTTAAATGTATCAAACTGTATGAATATCTGTTATTACCTGCATACTTTATTGGTTTAAGCTTAGAATGGACTAATGTAACCATGGATGGGAGTTCTGCTGTCAACCCAGCCTCCCATCTATTTCCTTTTTGGTGGATATTGGATTGCATGTACAGTTTCTCCTCCATTACTATAGAAGTTTGGCAGGGTGTGTGTGTGTCTGTGTGTGTGTGTGAGAGGGAGAGAGAGAGAGAGAGCGAGAGAGCGCCTTAAGGCATTAAGTAAGTCTTCATGGAAAAGGTAGCATGACAAAAGGCCATACAATATCATCCCCTTTCATTTCTACCGTGCATAAATTGACAGCTTCCCAGTGGACTTCGTACTTTGCTTCCTTTCTATTTTATCATGGAGTGTTTATTTGATTTTTTTCTATACTTTTTGCTGTTGTTATATCCATTGCAAGCACATTTTTGTTTGTTTTATACCACTCTCCTTACTGATAATTTATATGTCCAGTGTGACAGCATCTTTTCCTTAATCACACTGTGAAAGATTTTAGTGTGCAGTATTTATGACAAACTACAAACAATTCTTTGTACATTCATTTATTCTTTCCACTGGGGAAATCATATAGCTTGTTACTGTTTGTTTTTCTGAATAGTTTTATTTTCAGCTATATCTTTTTTATTTAATCACATAGTCATTACTACTACCTAGGGAAACAATCCAGCTAAAGTTAAGCACTTAAGTCTCACTGATTTTGATGGTGTAATTAAGCATGTGCTTAAATCATTCCTATTGAAATAAACTTACTATAAGTGGTTAACACTGGCTTGACTGGGATATAAATTAACTTCATACACTTTAGGGGATTTTTATTATTATTATTATTATTTTAGAATGCCTCATCTATAAGGTGCATTAATACAAATTTGTGGGCCAAAATGTTTCTCTTCATGTACTTGATAGCTTGTACTTTTGCTTCATATTAGAATAAATATTGTTAATGGCCAAGTCTATTTTGAACTATGGAGCGCGATAGTCACAATTAACATGCAGTCAGGTGTCCGCACACATGTACATGCATTTCTCTGAATGACTGTACAGTACATGCATTAATTTTAAAAAGTGAATCTGGGACAGGTCCCTCAAATACAGATAAGAAGTGCACTGCTGTACACACATTCAATATAATATGTGAAGCACTGTATGCATAAAGATCTGTACATGTTTACACTATAAACCAAAGCCTCATTCAAATATTATCAACATGAGATTCTAAGATGTTTAAGACCAGTTCACAAATGCATGTATGTCACTCTGTCTAATCATTCGATTGCTCAGCACAGCTCTGTCTAATCACTCAATTGTTCACAGCTGCATGCATCAAGTTCTTCCATAGAAAACAATCAGAGCACAGACATATGAAATGTTTTTCACTTGACCTTCTCACATCACACGATTGCTCACAGCTGAACGCATGACTTGCTTCAGCCGAAAACTAGTGTGCAATATGGAAAAGTAAGGGAAGCCATTTTTCTGAAGGCCATTTCATATTTGCACGTTTATCACTGATGACTACAAGAGTGAGAAAATGGTACTTGCACACAACTGGAACACTTTCAAGTGAAGACCACAATGGACCAGAATCTCAACAGATATACAACATGGATCATTTGACTTTTGTGTCATGCATATTTATAGCCAAAAATGACAACACCCCAATTATTACTTTTTTCAACATATCTGTCTACAAAATCTTGAAATATTTGAATACAAGGTAGACTTATCTGCGACACTATCTCATGAAATGAAACAAGATTTTGCCCAAAGAATCACATTAGGCATATTGCTTGGGCATTTCTTTCTGTCTAAGCAATATGCTTAAACAAAACAATAAGAAAATATTTCCAGAATTCAAACCCTTCTTTGCTTAATAGACATATCCTCCACAGTTAGGATTCCACTACCACTACTGCCTGTCACCTTTGCTCTGGCTTATTCATATATGTGGAAAGAGCTTTTGGCAAACAGACTACTCCCTCCTGGGACCACTTCTATTTTTGATTAATGCTGCTATACTTGATTGCCATACTGATCACACGGGGTGGGGTGGGGGGCGTTCCACATGTGCAGGAGCTGGCACATGGTCCTGTGTAGCTTCTAAATTTGCAACTCAAGCTAAGTACAGAAAATGTGTAACCACTTTCTTGTAGAAATGTAATGAATAAAGATAGATAGTTACTGAAGATTAAACTGCCATCTACCTGCTCTGAGATTTTAGTTTTTTAAAAAAATTACAAGCAGGTTTAACAGAACGTTTCAAACTGATAAGTCAATTTTTGAGATCAAATTCAATAAATTTGAGTTTTGTAAGTCATTATACTCATTTAGTTGTACCTTCTGCAGCTGCCCCCCTGTCAGATCAAAAAGCGCCATCACAACTCATGGGAGGTTAAGAAACAGCTTACATGCTTCCAGGAGCACAGCTGAAGGTGAACTGCCCCTGTAATTTTTAATAGGTGTGTGACTCAGAGATGAGGACACACCTGGACACAGCATTATTTCCCCCCCTTATGATTTTATCGTTTTTGTGAACACATTTTCTAATCTTATTGATACGATCTGGTATGACAGGGGATGTTGTTTGTGTTAAGAGAAGCACCTTGAGTCTCCCAATAAACTCACTGGCAAAAATTCTAATTCATATGGATCACTGCATCCTGTGATGACCAGCTGGAGATCTAATAAACTCAGTGCCACGCAATGTAACCTTTTTAAATAACTTGTGAAGAACTCAGATTCAAACAGTGATGCCCCATCTAGAAGTCAGCTTGCTAACTTACAACCCTCTAGGTAAACCTTTCCACCTGGAATCATCGTTGTGGGACTTGTCTCCTACTGAGTTAATGAGCAAACAACAGTAATTTCCAACAAGCTACCCACTGAAACTGTTTAGGAAGCGAGAAAACAGTGATTTTCTAAATGGCCATTAAGAGCTCTTTCTATGCATTTCCCCCCAGAGTAATAAGAATGAAAAGCAAAACAGGGAATAACATACTGAATAGCATTATGGCATGGCAGTCATTAGCCAGCCACTGGACCAGTGTGCAGTGTATGTTCTCCCTCATCTCCTTAAATGAGCCTCACTTTTCTTTAATAAAAAAGAACAGAAACTACCAAATTACTGTATACAAACTGATACCATATCATCTATAGTTTATGGAATACTCAGGGCCTAAAACAGCAGTGATATCTCCAAAATCCAGACATCCAGCTTATTAATATACTGTAAAGCAAACTGCTTCAAGAACAAAAATAATAACTGTCTGCCACTTCCCATATTCAATGGCTCTTGGCAGTTTGCTTTACTATAAAAGAAAATGATGGGAACAGTTTAAAAGCCACATGGATCTTGTTTAAAAGACAGTCATTCTAGCTTAAAAGCTACATGCACCTAGCCCAAAAGATAAAAGAGGGACTTCATTGTCTGTTGCACAAAAAATATAGTTAATACAACAATGAAAAGAGCTAATAACTATGCAAATCAGCCATATTCACAAGCAGTAAACTGAAAGGTATTTTCACTGCCTCCAATACCTTCCCCAGTAATAAATTATGCACAGATCAATTCTCATAATGTCTGTGCATGCTATAGTTGCCAGATGATAAATCAGATAGGGAATTTCTAATACAGCCCAGCATAATCTGCTTTCTGAACCTAGGCAACTGTCAAGAAATATTAATAGTGTCTATTCCTTTTACCAAGTTGTTAGAGCAACAGACCCACCTCGGCAGATGGTCCCATTCCCCACGTATCCAGGTTTGCAGGTGCAGCTATGTCCCCTGACTGTGTTAGTACAGATTGCGTTCTCATCACAGTTGTGTTGTCCGCTATCACATTCATCACGTTCTACAAGAAAACAACGTAAGAGAACGTGAGGAGAAGGGAGAGAAGAAAAGGAAGAGGAGAAGGAAGAGGGGGGCAAAAAGGTTTACTGATCTGGCATTTGAAAAGCAAGATATAACTAGTAACTGGATTGCTACAGTGGCTGAATATAACAGAAAATACATTAGATGGAGAAGCCCGACGTAGACCGCTTCCATTCCAGGTTATAAATCATGGCTAATCAGCACACTTATTTTAGATGGAAAAAATCTACCTGCTAAAAACAAAGCATCAGAAATGAGTAGGACTGTAATGCTGCACAGTGATGTATGTCGGGACTCTAACAACTTCTGTGTTAGTTATACTGTATGGTAAGGCTATGAACAAAACCAGTTTGCTTGGTTTGGTTCTAGTTTGGACTGGATGCAAACTGGACTGGGCATATTTGGTTTTGGCACCCCAAACTAGAATCCCCACTCGCCTTGAGTTTGACCTGGTTCAGGGGTTCTAAGTTAAAAAAAAATTCAAGGTTTACCCAGCGTCTGGGAGTGTGTGTGTGCTGAGCAGCGAGGTCTCAGAAGGTTCCCCCTCCCCCGCCAGCCTTCCTCGGTTTCTTCGGGCCATTAAGGTTGCAACCTGGTCATGCAAACAGCCACTACATACATGTGGCAGCCTTCAAAATGGCCGCTGTGAGCCGGGAGAGGGTCGAAAGGGCCTGAAAATGGACCTTAATGGCCCAAAGAAGTCCAGGGGAGGCTGGCGGGGGAACCTTCTGAGACACCCCCTGTGGCCATGGCAGCACCCCCCACCCCAGAGACTGGGTAAGCCTTAATGAATTTTTTTTAAAAAAACTTATAATCCCCAAACCAGCTCCAAGCCTACTGGGGGGCGGGGGGGAGGGTGGTTCAGCTCAAGGTCAAGCTGAACCAAGACTGATCCGGCTCGAGGGTGAGCCCTAGAGCAAGCCCGTTCAATGTTGAACCAGCTTGACCTGGAGCCGGTCCGCACATCCCTACTGTATGGAGATGCGGAGGTAGACACCCCTCCATACAGGGATGTATAAAGTTGACAGGATAAAGTTTTAAGTAGCTGTACGTACAACAAATTGAGAAAGAAAATTCACCCTTCCCCAAATTAAAGTGAAAGCAACTGTGCTTCACCACTGACAGGAGGAGGAAAGGGGAAGTAGATGGAGGTTCTCTTTTTCTGTTCTCTCCTGTTCTCTCTAAAGTTAACCATTGCATCAGCTCAGCCAGTATTAAGCTGAATTGAAAGGTGGCCTGTTATTGAACCTCTCACTACCACTTTCTTTAGAATGATTATTAGGGACCTACAATTTCAACCATTCCTGCCTGTGTCACATTGTCTGGACTGGGAAAATGATAATGTTGAATGGGAGATGAAAGGGAAAGTAGAATTCCATGTCTGGTAGCTGAACAATGATTTAATCAGATTCTCCCAAGTGGAAAAAAAGAAGTTTCTATCCACGGCAACACATGGACCTTCAATAATAATAGTGCGCAGATAATTAGATTTGTTTACAGCTGGAAGAAAACATCAAGAGGGCTTTAGGGAGATTCTCCCCTGCATTCCTTAACAACTTTTATTACTTGGGTAAAAAGGAATGTGGGAAGTGGATAGAACTTAGAACAAACTGCATACTGATCAAGAATATAAACTCTAATGCTCCTATAATGAAGACCACTATCATTTCAAAATGTACCTGCAGAACAATTGTTATCTCTAAGCTACAGGTAGTTATTACTGACTTCCTATTCAGCCTAGTGAAGAACTCCTCTTGAGCATTGCATTGACTTTGATTTAGTATGTGAATACCCATTTATTCTGTGAATACCGTCAGCTTGGTGAGGATTCAGAGAACAGCAGAAAAGGTTTTGGAATATACATTATATAGGGACAATAATGAACAAACTGCACTTCCTTAGCTCAGGAAAAGAAGATTAAGTGGAGATAGCAGAACAGATTTAAAAGTGTATATATCAAATGACTGTCATGAAGAAGATGGAACTTTTCTCCCTTGTCACTGTGGGGGGGAAATGACACACAATTGGTTTGAGTGTCAGCAGCTAAGTATTAGAGAACAAGCTTTGCAACTGTACCAGATGGATAATGGATCAAGCAGCTGGGGGAAATTATGGAACCTTTATCACCAGAGATTATGAGAGAAGCAGACTGGGGATGCATCTGCCATGGATGCTCTAGGTAAGGGTTTTCAGCATTGTGGTAAAGCTATGAAGCAGATGCCTAATGGGGTCTCTTCCAACTGTGTATTATTATGGCTCTATTAATACAGCAAACTTGGAAGGACACATTTGAGATGGCAAGAGTATTTCTCTTCAGACCTTAAGAGCCGCACATCCAATATAAATCCATTTGCTATGCATAAGCAATTTGCTATTCATAAGCACACCAGAGTGAGTACCTGAGCAGCAGCATTCACCATTGCCCCCCATAGCTATGTTAACTTTTTATAAAATAGAATGTGTACAAGCTGTATAGTTTAAATAAATGCAGTTTTTATACTATTGTATACCTAGGATTTTCTCTTACCTTCACACTTTTTTAAGACTAGGGGAAAAAGTAACAGAAACATACACGGATATGCTATAATACTGCACTGTATCAGAGCAGTACTATACACCTTCCACTTATGGCAGTCTGAATACTTCATAGGGGCGTAACTATAATAGGGCAAGGGGAGAGAGTTGTCTGGGGGCCCACTGCCTGGGGGGGGGCAGAGGCAAGTCACATGACTGACTCCCCCAGCCACGCACCCGCCTGGGCTTCCTTCAGTTGTATTCTTCCTCTGAAATGGAATGTTAAGTGTTAAGACCTGACGTGTTAAGGCATGAGTGTTAAGACCTGGAGCTACCAGAACAGCATGTCTTTCTCTATTTAAAAAAATTATTTTACATTTTATATCCCACTCTTCCTCCAAGGAGCCCAGAGCGGTGTACTTCATACTTAAGTTTCTCCACACAACAACCCTGTGAAGTAGGTTAGGCTGAGAGAAAAGAGACTAGCCCAGAGTCACCCAGCAAGTATCATGGCTGAATAGAGATTTGAACTTGGGTCTCCCCGGTCCTAGTCCAGCACTCTAACCGCTACACCACATTGGCTCCTAGTCAGCTACACCACACTGGCTCCACACCACATATATATGTGTGCTTTTTGTTACCACTATTCAGCCTCATTTAAGATTTATTTACTTCATGAGCTGAGCTTCAGTGGGGGGGGGGCATTTTAAAATCTTGTCTCTGGGCCCACTCCAACCTTGTTACGCCCCTGATACTTCATTTCAGAAGGGGCATTTAAGTGCAGAAGGAAGGACACAGAAACACTCATGTGTGACACCAGACTCATACCTAACAGGTGCACACTTTTGGCTTTCCTGTTCAGAAAAGGCCAGGAGCCTTTAAAGCGCAAAAGCCATGAGAGCCCTTGGGCAGTATCATACCAGTACAGGTAAAGGAGAGAAGAAGAACGCAGGCTAGCAAAGGGAGGGTTGTGATCCTGAGGAATTAATTGGAAGAATGCTGCAACTGTGGGCTTATTTTCAAAACCATCTCATTTTATGTTTGAAGCAGGGGTTGAAGACCACATAACACATTTGGCATAGGCGTAACGATAGGGGGGGCAGGGGGGGCAGGTGCCCCAGGCGCCACTCCCTGGAGTCACGTGGGGGGCGCCAAAATGTGCCCCGCCGATCCCCGAAAATTTACCAAATTTTTTTTCTTCTTGTTTGAATTGCTGCCGCCGCCGCCACCACCACACAGAGCGACTGAGCAGCAGGCTGCAGCCAACCGCACCACCAGCCGCCTCCCTCTCCCCTCGCGGTGAAGATTGCTATCTCCGCCCCCTGGACCGGCTCCTGTTTGTTTCTCATTCCCGGTGGTGCTGGGGCGGCGTTGCACTTGAGCTCCCGAGGGAGGAGAGGAAAAGAGATCCTTCTTCAGCAGAACTCCTCTCTTCTTCTCCCCCCACCCCACTCCTCCACCACCAACCCCATACTCCGCCTCCCCTTCCCGCTCCGTCGCACAGCAAAGAAAGCGAGAAACTAAGCTCATTAACAAAACAAACAAACAAGGGTGATGGAATTGATTTACTGCATGATGCACTGCTGAGGTAAATCTTTCTTGGAGTATTTCTTTTGCTTGGCGGCGGCGGCGGGGGTGGTGGTGGTGGAGAGACAAGGACAGCTCTGCTTATGCAAAAGTTTCCTAGCGATCTCTATCTTGTGTGTATCGTATGTTTGTGCTTTGCAAAAGGGAGGGAGACGGGGAGGACGGTCTGCCACAGAGTAACGTGTAAGTACTAAGCTCATTAACAAAACAAACAAACAAGGGTGATGATGGAATTGATTTACTGCATGCACTGCTGAGGTAAATCTTTCTTGGAGACTTGTATTTCTTTTGGAGGAGGCTGCGATGCTAAGGCTCTGTAGATGTGTGAGAAAGGGGCAGTTTTTGCAGTCGGAATGTGTAGAAAAGACAACAGTGAGTTGGCTGAATTATTCTTGGGAGGTAGTTGCTCCCTTTAGGCTTTTAATGCAGGGATATCTTGCCTGTTTAGGGAGTCTACTTGCTTCCGATGGCTGGGCTTGCTTATTTGAAAACAAAGCAGGAGTTACGGAGCTGTGGTAAGGTTCTAGAGCTCTTGGCTATTCAAAACGAAATCAAACCCTGTAGGTTTCTCTGAGAAACCATGAAGTTTCTCTCCACTTGAGCAAATAGGGAGCACTTTGCAATAGGAGTTTATCACCTTTGATATTTGCTGAGTGCATATGATCAAGAGACGGGGGTGGCGGCGGCGGCGGGGGTGGTGGTGGTGGAGAGACAAGGACAGCTCTGCTTATGCAAAAGTTTCCTAGCGATCTCTATCTTGTGTATCGTATGTTTGTGCTTTGCAAAAGGGAGGGAGATGGGGAGGAGGGTCTGCCACAGAGTAACGCGTAAGTGTGTGTGTGTGTGTGTGTGTGTGTTACCTGCACAAGGGGACAAGAAGGTAATTTTGAAAAGGCATTTGGGAATTGCTTCTCTTCGTTGTCAAACATTTGGATCTCATTTAAAAAAATAAATCCATATAAACATCAGTTTGATGGCAGCTTTTCCTGTTGAAATCTAAGCGTCATATACTGAGTGTCTTGGAAATGCTATATGCAGTATGCCAGAGAGAGGAATACAGAGGAAAGTATTTAATTTTTTTTAAAGGAGGGGGATGAGGTGAAGGGAAGTGGTTTAGGAGACAAGAAATGAAGCTGCCTGTTTTCCAGTAAGTAATGGAGAAATTCCAGGAGCTGGGGCTAAATATACTTGGCGATCAATACAGAAATGGCTCATTGTGAATAATCTAACTGCTTGGTGTAGTGCAAGTTTTGAAACTAAAGGCAAAAGGGAGCTGGGGACTGGAGAAGGGGAAAAAATGAAATTCTTCTTTTACCTTGAAACCCCCCCCCCCCCAATTAAATTTCCCACTTAAGAATACAATTGTGATAACTGACCTTTTTACATTTTATTTTATTTTTACTCAAGTGGTAAGTGAGTGGGCGTCATCTAATACAGTTACTTGGGTTTCTGGAAAGTAATAGCTTGCTCTGTGTCAGGCTGACACAGATGATTTTTGGTTGTTTATTGCATTTTTGGTTTTCTGAGCGGGCTCGGAATTCACCGCTGTCAGCTACAGAGGCTTATTGGAAAGTTGGTAGCCCTGGTGTGGTGTGGCTATCAAGCTGGTTTTGACTCCTGGCACCCACAGAACCCTGTGGTTTTCTTTGGTAGAATACAGGAGCGGTTTACCATTGCCTCCTTCCACGTAGTATGAAATGTTGCCTTTCAGCATCTTCATATATCACTGCTGCCCGATATAGGTGTTTCAATTCGAACCCGCAACCTTTTGCTCCCTAGGCAAGTTACTTCCCTGCTGTGCCATTAGGTGTGGCTTGTATTCCTTGTAAATCTAGGAGTAGGCAGTTGTGTGTGTGTGTGTGTGTGTGTGTGTGTGTAGGATCTTGATTATGGAAGTTGGCTAAGTGTCAGGATGGGACAGGTGTCTTGTGTGTGTGCTGCAGTAGTATTTAGGAACATAGGAAGCTGCCATATACTGAGTCAGACCATTGGTCTATCTAGCTCAGTATTGTCTACCCAGTCTGGCAGCAGCTTCTCCAAGGTTGCAGGCAGGAGTCTCTTGCAGCCCTATCTTGGAGATGCTGCCATGGAGGGAACTTTGGACCTAGATACTCTTCCTAGAGTGGCTCCATCTCCTGAGGGGAATATCTTCCAGTGCTCACACTTCTAGTCTCCCATTCAAATGCAAACCAGGGTGGACCCTGCTTAGCTAAGGGCGGGGGGGTGCAATTTCAGTGCTTGCCCCGGGCGCCGTTTTCCCTAGTTACGCCTCTGACATTTGGGGGTTTCTTCGTTGTGACAAAAATTCTGCCACTCATAAATGCTGATTCTGTACACACTGACAAAAAAGAAGGTCATTGAAAGAATTAATAACACATCAAGGGATGAAGGCTAAACTTGCTTCCCCATGAGTAAATAGTATTTTAGTTAATTTAGTTTACTCATGAAAATTTTGGGATTATATTATTTATTTTGGATTATTGTCAAAAGCAGCAGAATAGCCATGGCAGAGCACATGTTACCATATGGATTTTTCAAGTGTCCAGATATATACTTTTAAAAACCATCTCCATATGCAAAATGCAAAAACATCACTGTCTGTAAGCCCAGCTAGTTTGTGTATTACATCCTTGGAAGTTTTTATTTCAGAGCCTAATAAATCTTACATTTTGAGAAGGTACACTTATAAATAAATATTCCCTCTCTTGCAAACTTGGATAATTCTAAATCTCATAGGAGTATTCTGAAGATTAATTAACAATTGCCAGGCGCTTGAATACTTTCATATGCAAGGGAATACAGGAGATCAAAGCATTTTTATTATCAAATATTTGCCAGTGGTTGCATTCGGCTTCTTTAAGTCCAGCTAGTACATTTGAACACATTTCTTTTTGCCCACCATCACCTCAACTTTACTGCAAACAGAAAGAGTCTGTTCCCATGACGAAAGCTAGACAGAAACTGAGAAAGGAAAAAAATGATAGTTCCAGTATAAAATGAAGTAAGAAGTTGGGTCTCTAAAAGATCAGTGCTGTGATCTGTAAATTCAATTCATTCATAAGTGGTCTGGGGCAGACAGTGATTTGATGATTAAAAAACCTGCCAGTTTAAGACCAGAGTTAACGTTGTCTCAATCTGGCTCAAATACCACAAAGCAGAGAATCTGGAACCTGAGACTGATGCCTTTTAAAAAGTTCTATGTGACCAGTAATGGTATTGTGCAATATCACAAATTGGGCTCCCTTCCAAATTGCCTTCCATGTACCCACACTTTCCCTTGATTTCTGAGGTCCAAATCAAGTTGTGGAGGATGTAGTGGCTGACACCAGCGAAGATGCCCCATGTTGTTCTGCTCCTGCACTGCCTTATGAAGCACCTGTAGTGCTAGACAGTAGCCCTATTCATCTCGAAGTCGAACCGAACCCGCCAGTCTGGACCAGGGCCAGTTCATTTTTGTTTTTATTTTAAATGGCCGACTTACCACCATTGCTGGGCTCGGGTGAGCTAACGCAACTGTGGGTGTGTGTGTGCGCGCGCCTCTTGATGTCCCTGCCAGACTCCGCACAGTCATTTTTGGTCAGTTACAGGCTATTTTTCACCCTTTGGGGGCCATTTCCAGCCCATTGTGGGCCTCTCTGTCATTACCCAGGCCACGCAGATGGCCATTGGGCATGTGTAGTAGCTTCCAAAATGGCCACCACCACAGAGAGGCCCATAATGGGCTGGAAATTTTCCATGCCTGAACCGGGCCTGAACCGATTCGGACTAGAGCCAGACAGACCGGGGCTAGCTCTAGTGTGCACAGAACCAGACTGGACCCAGTTTGGTACAAGTCTAGTTCCACTGGAACCGAACTGGGTTTTCTGGTTTTGTACACACCCCTATTTGTATTTGTATCATGCATTTGAGGGGTACGCCTGTAACCAGGTTCACTTTTTAACAGGAATGCAGGAACAAAAACATGTACGTGTATACAGACACCTGAATGCAGGTACAACATAATATCTGAATAGGGCTAGAGAAACAAACATATTTGTTTCTAGGAAGTAATGATTCATTTTAGTGAAATTCTGAAACAGAATGAGAAGATATCCAAAGGATGCATTCAAAAGTGGGTGAACGGACAACAAAACTGATCCGCAAAATTCAATGCAAGTGCAAAGCAAAATCATTGCTGCAACTTGTGAGATTATGTTTATTTGAGATTCCAATGTTCACAAATGTTGACTATTTGTACTTACACTGCTTAAACAAATAAGATGCTTGCACACTAAAGCCCTTAAGTGCTACTACGTTATTTCTGTTTGGCAGTTAGTTGCAAATGGAATTAAAATGGAGATAGTGCACAGCATTTAATCTAAAGCTATATTGACTAGCCATGCTCTCCCTATGGGGCAAAAATTATTCTTAAACATCTGCTCACAAGTAAATTCCATTCAGCAAAAGGTCCCTGACAACTTCAATTAAAAGTGTGTTGCTTTTAGGTTCCACCCATTCTATTGCTTCTTATTTATCCCATATGGGGGATTAGTGATCAATTGTTTCTTAATAGCTTCTGTGAATTGCCCCAATGTCAGTTTCTGTTCCTACATGTGTGGGAGGGCAGGATTTAGTTACTTTGTCACCCTGCTTTGATTTAATATACATTACTGTAAATTTGCTACAAAAAACAAGATTAAAAAATCAGTAATAAAATGCCCCCTTCCCCAACAGAAACTGATATTGACCGAGAAGCTATTCAAATAATGATTCATCTCACTAAGCCCCAGCTGTGATTATTATGATTGATGATCATGATGATGATGAATATTTATTTACTGCTTTTAAGAAAATCAACACAGTAAACATAGAAAAAGAAATAATATAGTTCCCTAGCCAAAAGGGCTCAAGAAGAAGTCATCAAAACAGCTGAACCTAGATAGAGGCGGTTCGAACAATACTACATCCACCAACTGACCACAAGAGATCAGGATCAATAGGGGGTTGTGCACATGCTGCTATTAAGTACAAAGATCTCCCTGTTTGAACAGATTGTTGTTCCTGCCACTTTTGAAGGCTGTTTCCCCATCAGCTGTTTCCCCATCGCTGGCTTTAAAAGCACCCCTGCTAACTGGGCAAAGAGGCACCTTTTACCGTGGTGATTCTCTTTATTTAGCAGGGGGAGAGTAACTGGCCCTATCCACCCCCAGCACAGTACATCCAGTGACTGTTGCTGGTGTGTGTCCTATGTTTCTTTTTAGAATGTGTGCCCTTTGGGGAGAGGGAGCCATCTTATTTGTTTTATTTCTCTTTGTAAACCGCCCTGAGCCATTCTGGAAGGGCGGTATAGAAATCGAATTAATAATAGCAATAGCAATAGCACGTACATTTATATACCGCTCTATAGCCAGAGCTCTCTAAGTGGTTTACAGTGATTTAGCATATTGCCCCCAACATTCTGGGTACTCTGGGTATTATTGATGATGACGATGATAATAATAATAATAATAATAATAATAATAATAATAATAATAATAAAAGAGGCTTAGACAAATTCATGTAGAACAGATCTATCAATGGCTGCTAGTTTTGATGGCTCTAGTTGACCTTTAGGTTCAGAGACAAGTTGCCTCTAAATAACAGTTGCAGGGGATCAACAGCAGGAGAGAAGGCATGCCCCCACTTGCCTGTGGGTTTCTCAGAGGCATGGTGGGCCACTCAGAGGAATGATGGACTAGACAGGCCTTGGGCTTGACCCAGCAGGCCTGTTTTATAGTTCTTATGTTGAAGATTCCTAGATTACTTATTCTACCCACCGAAGAGTTTATTGTTTCTGTCAGCAACATATGTTTATAAGTGCATACAAGGCCCCAAGTCCAGTAAACAACAACATGACTGCAACCCCAGTTTTAAAAAGTCTTTTTAATCCTGTGCAGTATCCTATTGCACATGAAGAGACCAAACCCGAAGGAAGATCCATGGCTGATAAAAGGTTGCATCACTCTTGCTGATGACAGCACCAACACATTATTGTTAATCAAATTTATTTATTTTATTTATTTATCAAATTTGTACACCGTCCCAAACTTGAGTCTCTGGGTGGTTAACAATAGCATGAAACCAGTTAAAAACATATACAAAAAAACGAAAACAATTTAACAATTTAAAAAATAAACTAGAGATTAAAACCCAATTATTTTTTTTTAGGAAGCTGAGAAAGCTTGGGCAAAAAGATGGGTTTTCAGGTGTTTTTTGAAAATTGCCAAAGATAGGGAGGATCGTATCTCAGCAGGGAGCGCATTCCACAACCTCGGGACAGCGACCGAGAAGGCCCATCGGTCTTCTTGCTGGTAAATTGTGGCCTTCTTGATGGTAAGATGGAGATATTAATGGGGGGGTGTGTGTCAAGACCTGAGATAGAGCTTATATCTGCCAGTTCTGGATGGAGTTACAATCCTCCTGAAAGATGAGATACGTAGCTTGGGAATGCTCCTGGTTCCAAAACTCTCCCTGGTTTCTCAGACTGAGGCGTTGGCCAGGAGTACTCTTTATCAGCTTTGGCTGATACATCAATGATGCCCATTACTGGAGGTAAATTACCTTAAAACAGTAGTGTATATGTGCGTGTGTGTGTATATATATACACATACACATTTATATTCCGCTCTTCCTCCAAGGAGCCCAGAGCGGTGTCCTACATACTTGAGTTTTTCCTCACAACAACCCTGTGAAGTAGGTTAGGCTGAGAGAGAAGTGACTGGCCCAGAGTCACCCAGCTAGAATCATGGCTGCATGGGGATTTGAACTCGGGTCTCCCCGATCTTAGTCCAGCACTCTAACCACAACATATGCTGGTAACTTCCAGGCTTGACTACTGTGGTGTACTTTGTACATAGTCCAGAAACTACAATTGGTACAGAATGTGGCAACTGGAGTGGCCTCTTAAATAACCCGGAGGAACCACATAACACCAATTAAAAAACAAAAACTGCACTTGCTGCCGATATGTTTCTGAGCTAAATACAAATTGCAGGTTATTACCAATAAAGCCCGCAACGGCTTGGATCAAGAGAATTTAAGAGAACACCTTCTCTGTCATTAATCCTGCAGCCTATTAAGATAATCTGAAAAAGTCCAGTTACAGTTGCCAGTGGTTAGTTTGGTGGCAGCAGCTCAGGACTGGGCCTTCTCTGTGGCTGCCCTGGGACTTTGGAATATGCTCCCTGTCAAAATAAGAGCATCTCCTTCTCTGTTTGTTTTTAGGAAGACCCTCAAGACACACCTGTTTTCTCAGGCTTTTAACTGAAATTTATTTGAAACTTACTTCATGAGCTTCAACATAAGCAGCCCACCCCTCCATTTAAACATTTCTGTTCCTTCTTCAACACCCTCAAGGTTAAGGTGATAACATGAACACTTCCCCCCACAAAAGCTACTTCCTGGAAAGGCTTGTTTTTTGAGCTTGGGTGCTTTCAGTCTTCTCATACTAAATCTCTATACCATGAGGAAGACGCAGCCAAAGCTAAGGCAGAAAACCACACATGCTTACTTCTACCTTTTGAAATAAATTCAACTGAAAAGTGGTTCTCTTTAACTGGATTATTTCCTGTTTTTCCAAAGAAGGGAACTGAGTAATCAAATGTAAAGGCAGGGCTGCCTGGCATCAATTAGCTCCAGAAACAAACACAGACTGTGATGCTCTAGAATGCAAGTTCTTAAAAGGTAAATGGTTTCCAGTTTAAAATTTAAGGGTTAAATCTACAATTCCCAAACATATGGTTTTAATATTCTCCTTTGTTTGTCCTAGAAGCATTCTAATTTAAATTTAATTTTAACAAACAGATTTAAAAGATGACAGCAAAGTATGTTTACTCTTATATTTCCATAATATGCCTTTTTATTATTCAGTTTGACGTAAATTATTTGTACTATTTTTTCACCTTCACAAATGAATATACATTATTTTATTTTCCAGTCCATACAACACACACAAGATCAATCACAGATTGGAAATACAACATTAAAACACTTGCCAGGTAAAATAAATATTTTTGCAATTGTGATTTCCTATTTAAATTCTGCAATGAATAAAGGAACCAAAAAAGCTCTTCCTGAAGTAAACTAATGTAAGACATTTCCATATAGAAACCCTTAAAATAATGTTAAAGCTTCCTTCACATCAATGATCTTAAACTATTGTGGCCTGAATGTTCCACTGTTAAATATGCAGCAGAGTGCTTACCTATCCCTCCTTTCCCCATACTATATAGAAAATTTTTAAATTACTCTGTACCTTGAGATTTGAACTGGTGCACTATTTTATAAAGGTCAGTGCCCTCTCTGAATTTCATTCCCAGACCTTAATTCATCTATTTCTGTATTTTACAGTACAGGTTACATACTGCACAATGGAGCCCATTTTCCATTATTTACATTTCATTCTTTAGAATATATTTGTGGCATGATGACAGCACCAAGTTTTTGACTTACATTACTGTTAATCAAATTATGACCTTCCGGCCAGTGCCATGCAGAGATAATGCAGCCTCAGTAGAGCCTATTACTCTAGGCTCTACTAGAGTAGTGCTGAGTGGTACAAAGACTTGGTTCTGCATCTACACATTCATCAGGCAGACATTCAGCCACTGTGGGGAGAAGCTGAAGTGCACCATCTTTAAGTATTGATGCAGCTGTCATGCCTTACAAGGGGTCATAATTAACTTTCTGAATACAATAAGAGACCTGGTGTGATCCAAGGACAACATAACTGCTGCTTACTCAGGGTTTCCTTTTGCTCTGTGTTTCTGTTTGTTCTATTTAATACAGATGCATTGAAAGGACCTGTGAAATTGCCAAATTTGCAAAATTGATAGCACAGCACTTGGATGACTCCCTTGTCCTCTGCAAAACAGACATATATGCCTGCAAAATCTAGACTTTCTATTACTAAATTTGTTGTATTGAATATGACTGTTCTGCTTTGCTTGGGGTTTTCAGACCACCACATTCTCTTACTTTGCTTGTAATCCCCATTACAGGCTACACTTGAAAGGCTTCTAAATTAAAACTCAGTTGGTGCATTTAACTTATGTAGCCGAGATACCACCAAGCTGCATGGAACATGTCGCTCACAGCCCAGGTGTTCCTTTGATGTTTCTACTGCAGTTCCTTGCACTGCTGAGACAAACTGGTGTCCAGTTCAAAATTAAACTGAGTTGCCTCTTCAGCACCTGCTATAACTTCAAAGCAACCTCAAATCCTTTTAATTATTGTTTGGGCAATACCTAAAGGTGCACAGGAACCGCTATGAATTCACAGATCACACCACTAATCTATAACATAAAATAGGAATTGATTGTTTTTGTACCTGTTACACTATGTAGCAATACAAACTGAGTTTGTATGCAGAAAATTTAAATTTGTCAGTAACAGCATGCCATAAAACAACTGCTTTTCCCATTCTATAAACTGAAAGATAAATCCTTTCCACCACCCTGCTATATTTGTTTGATTTACAAAGATACATATGAATATTGCTTAGATTGATTTAGTGAATATATGTGTAACATATACTGCCAGTCTCCTTTTGTGACTCAAACAATTTCCCCCTTTAGTTCCCTGTGCTAATATACATTTGTCTGAAGTTATCCTACATTATTTTGACTAAAAAACTGCTCCAGATATATTTTAAATCTGCTAATAGCACTGACTTGCTTCTTTCCCCAGGAAATCCATATATGTAATCTATATAAAACTGATCGACAGTTATTGCAAGATAGACACATTTAATTACATTCTAAAATGGATTATTTATGAAGATAGTAAATAAACTTTTCTGTCACAAAATATGCAATAAAATTCATATGTTTCTCCATTATGTTATCCATTTATCTGAAATGGTAGTGGTATCCACACATTTTTATAGTTCAGGTCTTGCTGCAATATGCAAAGTGCCTCAAGTGCTTCTTAATTTGCAAAAAACAAATGATGCTTTATTTGAGCAGAGCCAAGATTTCACATAATAATGCTTATCCTTCACATGCTAATGGATAAACAAATTGATATACAAAGTCTATGTGCACATTCACAGTAAGCTAAGGAACTAAAATAAATGTCTGTGTATGCAAAGCCATGTGTGCGTATCATCATCTATTTATTCTGTTCAGAAAGGGGAGCTCTGCCCAGTTCAGTTCACTAGAAGTACTGCAAAGCTTGGTGTGAACTACACTACGACATTTCAACAATCTGCACTACTGTCTAGTTTAATTATTTCAGAATCCATTGTTCTAAATACTTGCCTCCCGCATGGCATTTCCAGATTTTTAACAAGTGGGCTATATGTTCTGAATGATTGATTTTGACACTATTTGGCATTCAGCATTTTTTTTTCCATACTGATACTCTTAAAGACAAGCAATATTTTTTGAAGGTAATATGAAGGGTTGCTCCAGGCAGGCATTTCTACCCTTTTCTCACCTATGACCTTTTCTAGTCCCTTTTAAAGACCATCCAGATTGGTGGCCATCACCACATCCAGCAGCAACAAATTCCAATAACTACATACTGTATTGTGTAAAGAAGTACTTTTGCCTGTCTTGAAGCACTTTTATTTTCCATACATTCAAAGGATGATCCCAGGTCATTTTGCTGGCCATTGAAGCATTTAGCTTCAATGGATGATCCCAGGTTCTAAATGGATGATTAACAGTAGTCCTGGGTCCAGAGTCTGTGGTTTGCTGCATTTACAGTGCTGGAAGAATTGAAAAAGCTGGGCCTTTGTTCTGCAGACTGGTTAACACAACTAATGCCCCCCTTTTACATGGACAGTGTCGTTGCCTCCATTGTTCCTTTCCAATTATTCTGTGTCTGAGTATGTTAGGATAAAGCAAATTGGGCCCCTGTATGACCTCCTCCACCATCCCTTCAGAGGTTAAAAGTCTGGATCTCCTTGCCCCGAGGAGATTCCAGGAGTTAAACAGTGTTTATTGCTGTAGGTGGGAGCAGCCTAGGGAGCAAACTAAAAGAGGAGCATAGCTGCAGCTCCCTGCCTTATAGAAGCCTAAGCTGTGCACCCCTGACCCACAAGAAAGACTCCTATATTCAGATTCTAGGCACTCCTGAGATCCACACCCCAGGGCATGGCAGCCATGATTCCTCTGCTCACTTATGTCTTCATACTCCTGACCACTGCTTTGAAATAGTCATGTTCTTCATGAAAATCTCCTGAATTAACAACCAACAATTAACAATTTGCATCCCCTCCAGGAACATCCTAATCCAGAAAATCAACATTTCCATGAACATTCTCATTCTTCCCAAGAAATTAAAGCTTCTAGGTAATGTCTAGCTACCCCAAAACTGATTGTTTTCCACCAGGAGTCATCCCCAACAACCATTAACAAGCGAGTCCACAAAACACCATTTCCCCCCTTATAAAAATGACACTGGGAACCATTATCTTTCTCAGATTTGACTTTCTGTTTCCCAGCAACCTCCCGACATTTACATAGTCTGGACCCTAAAACTGCACCTCTCTCAGAAGCCAGCAGCTGGCTCTTCCTCCATAGAAAAGCAGCTGTTTCTTTCTTCCGTGTTTCTCCAAACTCTCCCAGTTCTCATCCTTTCCCCTCTCTGATCTCTCTGCTGGTTTTCCGGATTGGCTCCTTCTTCCTTTTCAACCCAGACTTCTTCAGGCTTCTTTCATCTTCTCCCAGTTCCCAGGTTGGTTCTTTAGACCAACCCATCCCTCTCTCCCTCATGCTCTGACTCCTTCTCACTCCTAGCTTGAGGTTTTACTGGCCCCTGATTTCTGGTCTCCCCAATTCTCATCAGCATCAGATCCCTCCAACTGAACTCCTCCACTCAGCAGACCACCCACTACCAATTCCCTCCCCCACTCTTATTTAACATAGGCATAGTCACTTAAGCATATTCATAAGCAGATGTAAAAGCAAACAGTTCAGGCACGTGTCATCTTGTGTGTTTATGTAACTTGGGAATCCCCTCATTAAGATCTTAGTCAAACCTTTCTCTTTGTATTTAATGAAATATATCTTTATTTGGACCTTTATTTGTGGTTGGGACTTGCTTGAGAAACTGCCTTTTAAAATAAATGTGCTTACAAGGTCCCACAAGAGGTGAAAAAGTCCCCCTCATAACAAGTAAAGACTTCTTCTCATATGGTTTCTCTGACAACCTGTTCAGCTTCCTGCACAACCAATGTCTTTAGGTTACCACACAAGTAATGCCCCTGACAGTGTGTCTAATACATCACAAGTGTAGCCTGGACCTCGGAGATGTCCTCTGCAGGGGTATTCAGTTGACTTAGGTTCTGGCTGACTGTTACAGGATCCTGATCTTCCCATGAACTCCACACCACCAGTGTTCCCTCTAACAGGGATTCCCAGATCTTGTTGACTAAAACTCTGTAATCCCCAATGAAAGGCCACTGAAGCTGTGGATGTTGGGAAGTTGTAGTCAACATCTGAGAATCTCTGTTTCAAGAAACACCGCTCACCACCCCCATCCTCACCCCATGGCCATAGCTTGAGAACTACTGATCTTCGTAATGAAGGCCCAGTGTTCAACTCATCCCACTTTGTTTTTGTTTTGTTTTTTGCCTGGCCCTTTTGGGTTCTACCTTAATCCATTATGAAGACACTAATCCTGATCCACTACTTTCACTAGCTTTCACAGTTTTCCTGCCTGGTAATTGGTCACTGTTGCTCTCTTTTCTCTATCCTTTCTATATCTGCAATATTGTTTATGCTATCTTCTAAACATCCTGACATATCAAAGTATATTTAGCAATGTTACTACTTAAAAGAAACTTGCACTTTTATCTCATGAAATGTTTTTGAAGATTTCCTTCGCACCTTTTGCTTTGTGCTTAAAAATAATAATTAGCATTTCCTTTACTGTGAAGTATCAATTATTTATTATATTGCCTACAACTGAAGGCAGAAGTTTTGGATAGCACTTTGGAATCAGATGATATTTTATTATTGGACTGAGAAAGTCATCCAGTGACTCAACTAACCTTCTAGAACATTTCTGCTATGAATCCCTAATAAGCTTCAACTGCAGCATTTACACTGCATTTGGTGGTTTTAGGTGTCTCTGCTTGATATTTCAGATTATTGCTTCTATCCCTTCTAAGCTCTGTGCCTTGCTGAAAAGACACTTATCTTGCCACTCCTGTTCTCTTGCATAATCCTGTACTTAAATTCTTATTTTTCTTGAATATGATATGGTTTTCCATTTCCCCACAACTTTTTCATATATTCAGAGAATACTTTTTTTAGAAATAATTTCCCATTAGGCTTCACATCAAGCAACCACATATTTTTCAATCAAAAGCATATGTTCAGATACTGGTTATTCTTATTTCAAAATTGATGAGTTTATTGAGTATAATAACAGATAAGCAAATAACAGAGAAGTAAATGGTATATGAATGTTGCCTGAACCAACATTGAATCTAGGAGAAGAATTTGTGTATATAAAACAGAATCTTATAAAAGTGTATTAAATAAAAAAGTTTTGATTGTGGTGACTATCAACATAATTTTAGTGTTTATCTGTTTTGATAATCCTATGTTAATTAATTGTACACTTTGAATGTTTGGGGAAGCTCATTGGACCTACTGTTCAACATGGAAATATTTAAAAGGAGTTCTTAAAAGAAATGACAAGATGGGCAAAAGGTAATAATTTTATTAGCTTCATGGTAAGAACGAAGATAATTTAGAAAATGAAAGTATCCTGCAAAGCCATAAAACCAGTGATATTATAAAATGGCTTTCAAATTCATACATTTTAATAGTATTGTATTTCATTGTACTTGTAAGTGCTACATTGACTAACTCATTGATACAATGTAAAAGCAATATCTAGCAATTGTTTAGTATCTTTTAAAAAGTCAAAGTTCATCTAGTATCACATCTTGACAACAACCTTCATTCTTGGGTCTAGTTCAGATGCTTACGCAGGTGTGCTCCTGCATGACACTTGTAATATAACAGGTGATGTAGGCACTGCCCATGTGTGCAAAGTTGCAATCTCCCCCATGGCCTTTTTAATTTGTTTTTAATTATTTTCTGAGGGGGAGGAACTGCACAAATTAGTTCACAACACACAGGGAGCTGACATTTTTGCAACTCATTTGTGTTTTCCTCATGATAGAAGCCATGCAGCTACAATGAGCAGAGAGGTTTTTATGTTGTAGAGTTCCGTGATAAAAGGAAGAAGAATCTTCATAGCCTGATTTCTTCTTTTGATGAGTACAATTCCTTTTTAGTGGGTAAAAAAGTCTGACCGTTCAGGGTGACCTACCTAGCTATGCGTAGTGGCACAGCTTTTGATTTTTAAACTCACTTTGAAGAACCAGGTGGTCCTTTTCCTTGCTTACATTTTAGTTTAAAAAAACAAAACACACCACCAACGTAATTGCACTGGCAAATTCAGATAGAGTATTTAGAGGTAGTGGTGGTGGGGGGGGGGGTGAATATCAATAGTTCATGTCTAGTTTTTAAAGATTTGTTTTGGTAGGATTATCTCCTCTCATTGAAGTTATCTGACACAAGGAGGTTATCATCAAAGTACTATCTTGTTTACTAAATAGTCGGCTTTCAGAGTGAAAGAAGAGAGTGATCTGAATATTGCTTTCTGAAATACTCTATTAAACACTTCTCTACACTCTTCTTATCTATACATTTTAGGTCTTATAATAAAATATGTAAATATGAATATTGATATTTTACTATTAGCAAATCAAAATGGTGGCAAATTAATGCCTACTATTACAGTCACTTTTAGGAAGTGAAAGAGCTCTAACTGCTAAGGTTGCAAAAAGAGTTGTATTTATTGGTTGTTGAAAGCAAAGGCAAAGAGGACGTTAAAAACAGTAGCATCAGGCTACCATCTACAGTATAGAATGCACACATACATGCTGGATTTGTGCATTCCCAATCCAAAAATTCTAATCTGATTTGGAAGGAATGGGTTCCGGAACAGCTGCTTTTTAATATACTTAATTGAAAAAGGCCCATGAAAGGGCCTTTTCGGTTGCTGTCCTGCTCCTCTGGAACTCTCTTTCCTACAGATCTGGCTAGCCTCTTCCTTACCAATCTTCAGATCACTATTGAAGACTCTTCTTTTTCGCCAGACTTTTGCCCTGTAGTTTATTTTTCTGTTCTTTGGTAGTTACTTTAGTTTTAATTTAGAATGTAATTTTTAATGGACTCTTCGGAGTGGGCGGTATATTAAATGTCTCAAATAAATAAATAAATAAATAAATAAACGCTTTTAATAAAACAAAGTGCATATCACAGTAACACAATATACTCTATAACACATAAAAACTAATCATTTATATATTTTACAAAACACATCACTTCATATTCTTCACAAAGAAATTTGAAATGTTCCCATGCAAACAGGACAAAGAGGCACCTTTTAAAATGGTGGTGCTCTTATGGTTTAGCAGGGATTCAGCCCAGCCCAGCCCAGCTTTCTTCCCAGGGAATGGTTTCCCTTGTGAGCAACATTGGAACACAGAACCATCTTCTCATTTGTTTTACTCTGTAAGCAGCTTTGTGGATTTTTGTTTTTGTTGAAAAGCAATATTTAAATATTCTAAGTCAAAATAAGAAGATAGTAATATTATTGCAACAAGAATAATTATATGAGCCCCTCTGGAAGAAAGAACCATCTTATTTTCCCCTCCCCCATTTCATTAACTTTGTAAGTCACTTTGGGAACTTTTTGTTAAAAAGTGGCATATAAATCTAAATAATAATAATAGTAATAATCATTTTAACAGTCGTTAATATGTAAACCTATATGATCACAATATGTATCAAGTGGGCGAGCTTTCCCAAGATTAGCTCTTGTTAAGTTACAGTTCCAAATTTTTAAAAGAACTATTTTTAAAGCATTACATTGGCTGCCCATGTATTTCTGGACAAAATATGAAGGGCTGGTGTTTACCTAAAAAGACTGAACAGCTTGGTCCAAATACCCTGGGGTATTTAAGAGAGTGCTTTCTACTTCAGCATCCCCACCACCTATGAAGATATTCTGAAGAGGTACTCCTGCGGATGCCACCAGCTCATCTAGTGGCAACTCAGGGCTGTAGCCACCTCGGATCTCTGGAACGAACTCCGTTGTAAGAACTTACCCATCTCTGGTAGCCTTTAAAAGACCCATCTCTCAAATCTATTAAGACTTGTTTATTTAATCAAGCATCTGAACAGCTGTAGTTTGGTTTTATTGTTACTGCTGTTTTAAATTATTTTGTTTTTTACTTAGTTTTAATTGTGGCTTTCTTGTTTAATTTTTTTGTAAACCACCATGAGACACCAGTTTTTGGTGGTCTAAAAATTTAACAAGCAAACTTAGATCATTTTCTTGATCACACTGGAAGGAGAGAGAAAGAAGGCTTGACAGTTTGAAGCAGCCCTGGCAAAAACCACTTTCTCCCATGGTCCCCGGGGCTTTGCATGCCATGTGCTGCTTTTCAACCCGCCATGGAGATAGCTTGGCTAACAGACTCTGCACTCTTCCACCATAGTTAGAGTGTTGGACTAGGACTGGGAAGACCCAAGTTCAAATGCCCATTCGGCTATAAAGTTCACTGGGTGATTCTGGGCCATTCATGTATCTCTCATCCTAACCTACCTCACAGGGTTGTAGTATACTGCTCTGGGCTCCTTTGAGGAAGAGCAGGATATAAATGTAAAAATTCAATTATGGAACTTCACAAAGCTCCTGTTGCAGAAGCTTTGTACAAGCACCTGTGATGGCCTTGCCCTGCTGTAATCCTAGCCAATGCAAAAGGGGTTTCCAAAGGATAATTGTGATAAAAGGGTGGACCTTCACAGGTCCTTTAAATTCTTCTGCTTCATCAGTCACAAATTCTGTTTATTATAGAGTAGTGAATCTCATAAGAACAGCCCTGCTGGATCAGGCCCAAGGCCCATCTAGTCCAGCATCCCGTTTCACACAGTGGCCCACCAGATGCTGTTGGAAGCCACAGGCAGGAGTTGAGAGCATGCCCTCTCACCTGCTGTTACTCCCCCGCAACTGGTACCCAGAGGCACCCCTCTCTAGACAGGCACCAATCTCTAGATAGAAGACTTAGCTTCTGGAGGTTCCATTCCCAAGCCAGTTAAAGGTGGTGTTTAAAAGACTGCTCTCTCACCTGCACTGTTAGCTGATTTATTCCTAGACACTGTCCAGTTTGAATCCAAGTCTGTGGCAGCCAATGTGAGAGCAAAGCAGAACATTTGGCTTCAAAACTGGGACGTGGATCCTGGGGTTGACTAGCCAGGCTGGCTAATTCTTCTTTTGCAGAGTCCAAACTCCTTGGGTAGCCCTTGGAAGTGGTACTGGTTAGGGATGTGCATGGAACTAGGTGGTGTGGTTCGATGGCACTGGGGTGTGGCTTTAAGAGAGAGGGAGGGTGCACTTACCCCTCCCTCCACTCTTCCCCTGCCAGCGCTCCTTTATTCTGAAGTTAATCGATGCAGCAGAGTACCTCCCGTTGCCCGCCCCGTTGCCCGGATACACCCAGAAGTATCTGCTGCACCTGCACTGGCATGGGTGTGCGCACATCACACTGTTGCGCATACATCTGATGTGCGTGCCCAAAGTGCACGTGCCCATGCTGGCATGCACAGGCACAACAGTGAAAATCCAACAGTCCTTTCATTTGTCCAAGCAGGTCCCCTGGATGCACTAAATAGGACACATTTTGTTTCACACTCAAAAAGGATGAATTCAAGTGTGTTTCTGCAGCAGACCAAAGATAGGAAAGCCTTCCAAATATGAATAGGTCCTTCAGTAGTACATGTAGTCAAGTACTGAGAGGCACTGGAGAGAGGTATCAGAAAAAATTACCACTGATTCTTCATGTTCTGCCCAGGAAAAAAGCTATGTTAACTATCCAGTAATCAAGTGGTGAGTAGACAGTTTATGTAAACACGCACACACACACACTCTCCAAGGAAAAAACAAGAAAGGATCTTGCTCCAGTAGTGGACATGAATTAGTTCCTCCTCTGAGTAGAGATTATAATGCTCTGAATCATAGAAGAAACAGGGAAACACTGGCAGTGTTGCCATATAAAAAGCAGTGATTTGGACAAGCCCCATGGTACCCCACAGGACAATTAGAAAGACCATTCTTCTCAGTACAACCTTCTGCATCCTGGTGACAAAACACACACAAAATGTATTATCTACTTCAAAATAAATACAGAGTCCTGCCATCCTCTCTGACCTCTGTGCCCAATTTTCAAAGCCCTATGCCAACCATTCCAGGAGATCTAAAGGGTTGGACAGAAAAGGGGGGGCTTTACCCTTTTTTACAAAGGCAAAAGGCAGATCCCTCCATGATGGTCTGGGGGTGGGGGGAGGGCTTATGTTCCAGGAGTTTTGGTAATTTTGTGCCTTAAAACAAGACAGTTATAGGACTTTTAAATACAAAAATTGATTAAAAATCAACAGAGTGATTGGTCTACTTCATATCCAGAACAGCAAGTCCTGCCACCCTGCCCTATAGCGGTGTCTGATTTCAAAGCCCTATGCCAAACCATTCTGGAAATATACAGGGGTGGAGGGATAAACCAGACAAGCCTCATAGCCCCACACATTCACCTTCCCCAGGATTTCATGTCTAGGCAGGAACAGTTCACCATGGAGGCAGCAGCAGGACAGAGGATGTGCACTGGGCAGCATGGGCCTCTCTGCCTCCAGCTCTGCTGCAGGTGAACTTCCCAGGGAGACAGGAAGAGAGCTCAGTGCTTTGCTTCTGGAAGTCCTGCCCACCTGCTGAACTGTGGGTCGTCAGGTGGGGCAGACAAGCAGCAGCCTGTCTGCAGGCCCTGGAGAGCTCTCTGGGCTGCCTGAGTGGAGGAGGCAACATGCCGGGGAGGTACAGTATCTCCAGGTTAGTCCCCATGCCCTGCTGGCATGGGAAGCCGATTCCACTCACTGACAGGGCCCTCAAGGACAGTGGGGCACATGGACATGTGCCCCACGGTCTGTAGGGAACAGGGCCTCTGATTGGTAGCCTAATCAAAACACTGCTCTGGCAAGAAAGATGATACAGTGTACTCTTATTACCATATATTCTAAACACCAGAAAGTAAGTCTGTGTGTGTGGTGTGTGTGTGTGTGTGTGTGTGTGTGTGTGTGTGTGTGTGTAAAACTATGCAAAACAAGCATAGCTTAAAGTTTAATGAACAATCTGTATTCTCTGTTAGAGGTCTTGAAATCACAGCTTCTCTTTTTGTAAGAGAATGATGTTTCAAGAATCTTGTATCTGAATGGAACAGTGGGTGGCAGAAAAAGGCCTAGGAATTCAGAAAAAAAAACAAACCTGAAGGATTGATGCCCTATCAATGAAACAAGGCTGAAACCAGCTACATCAGAATATATTTGAAGAATCTAAAACTGAACAGCAGCCTGATCAAAGTACATATTGCTTTATTACCATGTTTTCTGAGGCAGATGGTTACTATCACACCCTGTTGCTATGTCTTTGTCAAAATATGTGTGTGCACGGGGGGCGGATTATCTATGATAGGGTGCAAATGTGCACATAGCAAAATAAGTTTTGGGGACCACTGATTGCGGATAAGGCAATTTAGTGTAAGAGTACCCCAAAGGCAAGTAATGGACTTAAGGCAAGGTTTTTTGAAAACAAAGAATAATTGGTTTCAATAATGATTTATTAAGGAGTGTAAGCACACAATTAAAAAGTGGTAGTTGTCAATACCCCAAAGGACCAGAGAGGGATGTAAAACCACTGGATGCCAAGCACAGCACTGAATTCCAACCAATGCAAGCTTGAAAGGAACTCCTAGCATAGAGGGGAAGGGGAAGAAATGAGGGTGAAAGACAAAGCAAGGAGAAAGAGAGAGTTACGGTCTATATACCTGTTCTAGATTTTGTATGGCTAGTAAGTGTCGACGTCAAGATTGTCAGCCATCTTTTGCTGAGAGAAGCGGCAGATAGGCTTTGCAATATGGAGGAGGAGAGCGCTATAGGAGTAGGTGAGGCAAGGTCAGAACTTGCCACCAACCCACATAAGGAAAGCAGAGGCTCCTTGGAGAGGACGTTGAGGGTCCAATCTACTTCAGGAAATAACCTACTTCAGGAAATTCTCAACCTCAGTGGAAGCTGAGAGAAGAAGGAAATGGGGCTAAGTCAGCAGGAACTCTGGGGCAGTGGAAGGCAGCTGTAGCCACCAAACCCCCAGCAGAAGCAGATTACAGAGAGAAAACCCTAAAGGATCACCTGACCAGAGTTAGCTAGACTTGGTGTGTGTGGAGATGGTGTGTGTGCACATAAGATCAGGACTATGATGGATACAGGAATAAAATCACCTCTTTTCCCCTTATTTAATTTGATTCAGCTAGGCCTAGACATGACAACCTACCTGTAACCAGATGGTCCCCTTATCCCGGCTGCATGGAGGGTCCTCAGAATCAAGTCTCAGAAAAACCAAGGGGAAGGGGTTGTTCGTCACCCTTGTCCTCCTCCTTCCCCTTTCCCGCTCAGCCCCCTCCTGTCAGCTCAAGTGCATCAGCCTCCATTGTCATCACGATACGTGTCACCCTCCATTGCGCTGCTGGCCTTACCTCAAAAGCCTCATGGCTGTTCAGGCTGCTCACCTCCAATAGGTTCCTGTTTGCGCCAAGGAGCCTGGCTGCCTCTTCATCCCATGGGCTGTGGCCCACCCTTGGAGCTCCATCGTCCACACAAGTTGTGGCCACAGAGGCCTTGGTGAGGCCAGCGGGTGATCCCGGACACATATCTTAACTTCTATTGAGGGAATAGGCTCTCTGAGAGCCGCCCCAAATCACCAACTATTCCCTTTATTTCGCAGACTTGTACATCTCTTGCAGTTGGGTGCCAAGACAGTGCTAATCATCTTATCAGTTCAGATAATTCTTGGACTTTGCTTTCCAGCAAGCAGTTACTGGTACGGCTATTCTTAGCCCTTTGTGGATGCTTCTCCATCTGCGGTGCTAAGGATGCCAAATTACACTGCTTGCATTCCCATGCTAAATGCCAAGTCATGGCTACAAGTGGGTTGTGTAGAGCAAGAGGTAGAGGAGGGGTGAAGGCAGTCTGCCCATAAAAGCTTAGCCAACCACCAATGGCAGGAGAATTTGAGAAGATACCTTCATTCAATGTTTATTCTAAGCTTTGTTTCCTACTGTGCACGATGGTGCAGCCTGCCCCTATCTACAAACATCCCCTTACTTCAGAAATAAAGGAGAAAGATAGAAAGGAAAACAGAAGAAGATAGGCAGGAAAAGAGGAAGAACAACAAAGGAAGGAAGCAGGGAAGCTCTAATATACTTTTTGATTATGAAGAGTGAAAGGAAACTATCTATAAATATTTCTCTTAGGTGTACCTGTTGCTAATCCCATGTGTGGCAGCTCTCACGAGAGTTCACAAGCAGCTAGCGGATAGCGACAGGCAAGGGCAGGAAAGAAGAAAATGATGGCTGCGGTGGCGCCAGGCAGGCCAGCGGGAGAAAAAGACAGTGGTGAATGGGTGGCCGGCAGGCAGAGAAAACAGTGGATGGGTTGGCACGGCCAGGAAGAAAACAGTGGCCAGCAGGTGGGCGAGCCAGTGGGTGGGGGTGAATTAGAGGCTCACCTGCCGGCCAAAAGGAAGGATGGCCTGCACTGGGGCTGAATGTGAAGGCCAGGTGGTCAGAAAGCGGGCAGCGCAGCCTCTCTCTCCGGCCCAAAGGAAGGATGACCCACACTGGGGCCAAATGTGAAGCATGGTGAGGGCAAAGCAGTCTCCCTCTCTAGCCCCAGGTTGACCAGCACTGAAGAACGACTGAGCACGCAGCGGAAAGGGCAGTGCAGCCTCCCTCTCCGGGCCAGCCTGTTAGCCACTGCAGAAGCAGAAAATAGAGATGAACTAGCAGAACCAGGCGCAGAGCATCTGACCCTCTAAAACCCCTACTTTCTCCCCCAACCCCTTTCTCCTCCTGCCCCTGCTTTCTCCTCCCCACCCCCTCGCTTACAAACAAACATCACTTTACAAACAGATAAACATCTGCCACACAATACACCAGATATAACTGTAGTCGAGAAGAAAGAAAAAGAAGTTAAAATAATCGACATAGTCGGAAGTCCCATAATATTTTTGCATCTTCATTTTCTTCAATTTTTTCAATTTTATGGTCCCACCAATTTTTGGCTACAGGTAGCTTGTCTTTTTTGCAGATGTTCCAGTGCATCATCCCTGCTACCTTGTCATGCCTTTGTTGTAGTCAGTCTGTGTGATCTTTTTACAACAGCTGATTAGGTGGTCCACTGTTTCATCTGCTTCTTTACAAAGGCGGCACTTGCTGTTTGATGTTGACTTTTTGACATTGGCTCTTATTGCATTTGTTCTTAGTGCCTGTTCTTGTGCAGCCAGTATTAAACCCTCTGCTTCTTTCTTCAAGTTGCCATTCTTAAGCCATTGCCAGGTCTTGGTGATGTTTGATTTTCCACTTATATTGTACAAATATTGACCATGTAGGGGATTATTTCTCCATTTTTCTGTTCGATTCTTGACTTGTTCTTTCTTGTAGGCCTGCTTTGTTTCATTGGTGCTGAATAGTTTCACGTTATTGACCATTTGAAGTGCATCTTCTTTACTGTCCTTTATATATTCTGCAAGGCCTCTTTTCTCCTCCTCTACTGTTTGATGGACTCGCAGCATTCCTCTTCCACCTGAGCTGTGAGGGAGATATAGCCTATCTATATCACTGCGGGGGTGCAGAGCATGATTGATGGTCATGATTTTCCTGGTCTTACGATCTAGCGTCTCTAGCTCTGCCTGGGTCCAGTCTATTATTCCTGTAGTGTATCTAATAACAGGTATAGCCCAGGTGTTTATGGCTTGTATGGTGTTCCTGCCATTGAGTTTGGACTTGAGGATTTTTCTAACTCTCCTGATGTATTCACTTCCAATTTTGCTTTTAACTTCAGTGTGTGCAATGTTATCCGCCTGGAGAATGCCCAAGTATTTGTAATGTTCTTTCTCTTTCAGGTTCTTGATGTTGCTTCCATTGGGCAGTTCTATTCCTTCTGTTTTTGTTATTTTCCCTCTGTTCATTATTAATGCAGCACACTTGTCTAGTCCAAACTCCATTGCTATATCGCTACTGAATATACGGACAGTGTTTAGCAGTGATTCTATTTCTGACTGGGACTTTACATACAACTTCAGATGGTCCATGTGTAGCAGATGGTTGATTTTACTTGATGTTTTAGATGTTTGGTATCCGAGGCCTGTTTTGTTTAGTATTTGTGAAAGTGGGGTCATAGCGATTACAAACAACAGAGGGGATAGTGAGTCCCCTTGGAAAATGCCTCTTCTAATGCTAACCTGTCCAAGTGTCTCACCATTGATTGTTAACTGTGTACTCCACATGCTCATTGCTTTTTAAAAAATAAATATCTGAATGTTTTTGCTGAACATTTTGTTCAGTTGTTTCTAAACATTTTAGTATCCATCTGTGAGGCAATGAATCTAAGGCTTTCTTGTAGTCAATCCATGCAACACTTAGATTTGTTTTTCTTCTCTTGCAATTTTCTAAAATCATTTTGTCAATCAGCAGCTGTTCTTTTGTGCCTTATTATTATTATTATTATTATTATTATTATTATTATTATTATTATTATTTCTTGTTTACACAGTCAGACAGGTGTTATTGACTGGTTTGTTTTATCCAGACATCGAGTCTTTCCCAAGGACCTGGGATGCCGGAATTTTATTGTCAATGGTTATAGATATCGTCGCAGAATATAGGCTGTTCCCAGTAAAGCTGCTTTTTGTAATTGGCTGATGGTGATTTCTGTGGCCCTTATGGTGTTGAGGTGCTTTTCAAGGTCTTTTGGAACTGCACCCAGGGCGCCAATTACCACTGGGATTATTTGGGTCTTCTTCTGCCACAGCCTTTCAATTTCAATTTGTAGATCTTTGTATTTGGTGATTTTTTTCTATTTCTTTTTCTTCTATTCTGCTATCCCCTGGTATTGCTATGTCGATTATTTTGACTTGTTTTTCTTTCTTCTTGACTACAGTTATATCTGGTGTATTGTGTGGCAGATGTTTGTCTGTAGTCGGAAGTCCCATAATATTTTTGCATCTTCATTTTCTTCAACTTTTTCAATTTTATGGTCCCACCAATTCTTGGCTACAGGTAGCTTGTATTTTTTGCAGATGTTCCAGTGTATCATCCCTGCTACCTTGTCATGCCTTTGTTGCTGTTGTTGTTGTTGTTGCTGTTGTTGTTGTTGTTGTTGTTGTTGTTATTATTATTATTATTATTATTATTATTACCTTTTATATCCCACTCTTCCTCCAAGGAGCCCAGAGCAGTGTACTACATATTTCAGTGTCTCCTCACAACAACCCTGTGAAGTAGGTTAGGCTGAGAGAGTAGTGACTGTCCCAGAGTCACCCAGAAGTATCATGGCTGAATGGAGATTTGAACGCGGGTCTCCCCAGTCCTAGTCCAACACTCTAACCACTACACCATGCTGGCTCCCTGCTGTAAGCAACATTTTAAGTCACACTTCTAGAAAACAATGATGTAAAACCTCAAGACAGTCAACAAGTTCTACTATTTGCACTCTTCCCTGTGCTTGCTTGCATATGGTCAAGCCATTACTCTCATAAGGATTGCTGGATCATTTTGCCAAGTGCTTTGCTGTATTGGAGATGAGAAACTGAAGAATGTTTTCTCTTTTGAGTAAAAAGTTTATGAGATATTCAAAAACTTGGAGTGGACATTGAAAGTCCCAGCCCGGAAAGCATTACAGGTTTTAGCATCCATCGATTCATTATACCATCATCACTAACAGCTGCACTTTCTTCACTGCATAATCTCGCTTTATTTGTTCTGAAATACTGATTGAAATAAAACCCACCTCCTTCAAGGTTTTTTTTAAAAATATTTCACAAGGTTCTGACTATAATTCAAACACAGCTTCTTTTTTTAAAAAAAGAACTGTTAAGTGATTAAAACCAAGAACATTAGAAATGCAGCATTGTGTCCTATTGAAACTACATCAACACACACAATAGGAAGGATTGACACAGATAGCAGCAATTATCCATTTTCTCAGCTAAGCGGAACGGAAATCAGAAAAATGATTATTGCTTGAACATCACTGTAATATTCATGCATCTACTTAACTGGACGCTTCTGATAGTCTCATTTGTTTCCTTTGAACAAATGAGTAAAAAGATTTCAAAAGATGATTGTTTAGGATTCTAAAAGTAGATGAATAAAATATGTGACAAAGGTAATTTAAATAAAGAACAGAATCCAGAAGGCATCTCCTCTCACCATTTTCGCATGATATCAGGAAAAATGGCATATTATGCAATTAGATGTACACAATGAAAGACTGATAAAACTTTTTTATTACACATAAGTGGTGACTAGCAATTAGAATAGCCCCCTTTAATGTTTAAAATGAATAGAGTAAATGGTGTTAGAGGTTGATGATAAAAATGCTGCATTTACAGTATGTGAAACTCAGTGAAACTCAGTACCAGACACTGGCATTTAACCTCCCATAGACAAGCTATTTCCAAATGATGATAAACTTGCATGGAAGTGCCCACTGACCAAGGATAAAGGGAGCAGACCATTAATTCTTTCTCCAGATGTTTAAAAGAAAACACAATGCAACTGAAAATCAACTTTTGGCCTTTATATGTCACAGAGCTTCCCCTAATGATTCTGAGACCAATATCGCTCATACTGTGATGCTTGCTTGCCATTTTTAATGATACAGTTTGGCTCATATTATTGTATTAAATAATTTGTAAAAAAAATACATCATATAGTTTATCTTACTATCCATTTTAGTTAAACCAGGGACAGATTATACATATGTTGACATTCTAGACAACCTGTTACAATCAACCGTTCCAGTACTCTGCCTGGACATGTGGCTTGTCAAATCCTAAGCAATACTGTACACAGATAGATACTTTTTTTCTCCTTTACACCCCACCAGATAACACCACTCTGAGATACTTGGAAGAACAGTGGGATATAAAATGTAAAAATAAATAAATAAAATTATTCCCTCCCCACTGCAATGGATTGTACACCTTCTTATGCTGTCATTCAAGTTTGGGCCTAAATTGTGCCTAGCTCCTCCTACTCAAGAATGTATTTTTTTCCAAATAGCTCCCTCCTTGACTCTTCATATCTTCAGGCCCTCAATCGTTCACAAAAATGCTGCCTTTTACAAACTCACATAGCACATTATTATAAACAAAATAATTATAAAAGATATGAAGATAATTCTTAACTATCAAGTATATAGTTACCAAACTGATTTTAAACATTATTGAAGCTTAGATTTTCAGTTTGTTTTTAATACAATATATTGTTAATACAATATATTACTAAATTTAAAAGTTAAATATAAAAATTAAAGCCCCTGCTATTTCCCATACATTTTATCCTTCCTGAATGATAGATAGCATGTCTCACCTTAATACTTTAAAAGACAAGTCTCAGCTTTTTACTTCATGCTGAAACTTCCAGGTATTTAAAACTGTCTGTCCATTTACCCACACATTAGGGATTTTCTTATGGCGCTTCTATTCTCCATCCTTCTATTTCCTATAGGTACTCTTCTTGGGACCTAAACAAAGTTCTCCCTCCAAGATTCTCTTCAACCCTCTGCATTCAGTTGTTCTTAAACAGTTATCCTGGAAGATGGCATTCTTGACTGCCCTCATTTCAGTGGCCGGACCAAAACTCTCTTTCAGAGCTAATCAGCGTCCTCTCTATTTCATCTGCGTGCAGAATGAATTTTCTTCTGGGTGGCAGTATCAAGGCACTGTGTGCACACATGCATTCAGAGTGGGACCTTCCTGAATCAACCTGAGCAGGATCTAAAATTAACTGAGCGGACATCAAAAACTGTGTGAGAACGTGCACGGCTTAGAGGGAACACTGGAGCTAATGTCCTGTTCTTTCTGTAAAGAGCTCTGTATATTTCATTCACACAGAACCCCTATTGATACATTACATTGTACAGGTGTCTGTACACATATGTTTTGATGTGAATGACTTTACAAGTATTCATTTTAAAAGTGAACCTGGGCACAGGCCCCATCAAGTGCATTACTTTATCTGTGTTCAACATAATTTGTGAATATACTTCCGAATATCTCTACAAGCATAAAGATCTGTACATGCATACGCTGTATGTATACAAATTGTACATGTATTGATCATTTAAGAGTTTAAGAGGACTAAGAAGAATTGGCCACCTTCAGACATACCTGTGGGTCCAATGGACCCCGTGGTTCCATGCCTCCCTTTCCCCACTGTCCCATCTGCATTCACACTAAATGGAGAGCTGCCTCTCTGCAGTCTTGCTGACTGCAGAGAGGAATGGGAACTGGCTGTGCAGGCTTCCTTCTTTCATGAAGGACAGCCTGCACAGCCAATAGGAGCCAGAGCAAGGAAGAAGCTTCCTCCCTCAACTCCACTTTGAGAGGGGTGAAACTGTGGTGCCAGCACTAAGATATAACCATGTAACCGCAGTTGGAGGCAGTGAAACCTTGGGCAAACTGAAGCTAAAATTTACACTTCAGGGAGGGAAATTGCAGGTCCATTTTTTGTCAAAACTGTGATTCCCCACATTCAGTTTTGGAGGGACCTGGAGGTTTCATGTTATATCCAAATTCAGGCTATAACGTCTTCTCAAAGATCTTAAGATCTCTTAACTTTATTAAGATCCAAGCTTTCTTCTTAAAGTTAACTCCTTTCTCAGTTCACAAGATTGAGTATTGCCCTCCTTTTGTCCAAATTCTGTGAAAGGGTTCCTAAGTTCCATTTGAAACGCACTAAAGACTTCAGACCATCTGGATTATTTGTGTCCTTCACCCCTCTCCTCAGGACAAAAAGAAATTCAAAGTCACTTTGAGATCAATCAAATCTTCTATCTCACTGACCAATAAGTGTTGAAGGTATCTGGTAAAATCACAGTGCATTGTATCAATGATGCAGCTACTTCAGCTGTACTAGGCACAATGCTCCTATTTCTGATAAAGAAGTAGAACTGACACTTAAGCTACTCCCTGCTACTGCTGGTGTCATGGTCAGTGGCTGGGACAAAGCTTTTGCCGTGTTTTTATTACATGAGCTATAGTTTTAATTTGTATGTGTGTGCACGCACACAAACACACACACTCAAGTGGCTGAACACATTTTCTAAGCAAATACATGGATTTACTTTCCTTTTCCCTTCATTTCTAGAAAAAAATGCATAACTATAATGGCTCAAAATTGATTAACCAATGGCTCAAAAATGATTAACCAATGTCCAAGTGATATCTGAATAAAATGTTGTGCCTAATAATTAAATAAGCTCTTAACCTTGATGGAGCATTAGTTTCTATACATTGTTGCACTACGCGAGTCTGTTTTAAAAACAGGAATTTTTACGTACTGTAAATTCCTGTTCTTGAGGAAGACAGGGAAATCAATTATTCTTCAATATACTCCTCCCATTCAGGTCAGGAGGCAGGACCAAAAAATCTTGACTCTTCTAGGAGGGGTCTCATAATTCCTAAGCCTGGAACCAAGAAAAACCAGAAAAAAAGCAACTAGAAATGGTTAAAAAAAAAAAATCCAACTTGTAAACACTGACACAACATTCAAAGAGCAAACATAAAAGTTAGCAGGAAAAAAGGAAGGATATATCCCAGAAAGCCCTAGCTACCTCCTGACATTTTGCTACTGTCCAAAAGGATGAGCCAACTTCACAACAAACAGGGTAGGACCATGCCCTCCTACACTTGAGAACAGGAATTTAAAGGTAAGAAAATATTCCAGTTTTCTGTGAATCAGGTAGAAGGGCATTAATTAACACAGCGGTTGAGAAATGCAGCAGATTAGCAAATGGTCATAAGGACTTACTGAGAAGCAATGCTCTGCTGAATCCGCTGTCCAAAGGTAGCATTAGCTGAGGCAAACATGTCCATCTTATCGTGTTTGATAAGGTGCAGACTAAATCCCATATCGCTACCTGACAAAATCTCATACAGTGGGCAGTAACCTCTGCTGGCTGCTGAAGCAACAGTTTCTTGTAACAAATGAGCTATTATGCTCTGAAGCAGCTTCTTCTATAGTGTCTTTAAACCAGCATAATCGCCTCTCATAGGAACTGTTAGGACAGTACATTCCTGGCCTATAAGATAAGAATGGAGATGCACTTTCCAATTTCCAATCTGTGGACATTCCAACACCCTCCGGGCACATCCCTTCATCATGTGAGGGGTTTGTTTATCCAGACAGCACCCTCTACAGGTGCACCAAATACTTGTTCAAATGAGTATCTGAAGCACATGTAGAGGGGATTTTCTGATTAAGAGTGTGTGTGTGTGTGTGTGTATGCGTGCGCACGCGCATGCGCACACACACATACTAAAGCAGTGGTTCCCAAACTGGGAGCCTCCAGATGTTGCTGAACTACAATTCCCACCAGCCCCAGCTACAATTTTGTGGCTGGGGATGATGGGAGCTGTAGTTCAGCAACACCTGGAAGCTCCCAGTTTGGGAACCACTGCACTAAAGGGATGTGCTGGGAAGGTGTAGGAGCTAACTAAGGTGTAGTTATCAACCCCTGCTAATTGAGCAAAGAAACAATTTGTAACGTGGTGATTCTCTTCTATTTAGCAAGGGGAGAGAAACTGGCCTTGTCCAGCACCAGCAAAGCATCCCTTCAAGAGCTTGTGATGGTTTCTTCCTTATGTTTCCTTTTAGATTGTGTGCCCTTTGAAGACAGGGAACCATCTTATTTACACACATGGACAAATATGTTGGTACCCCTCCACGAAAAAAGAATCCACAATTGTCTCTGAAATAACTTGAAACTGACAAAAGTAATTGACACCCATTGTTGTTTATTCTGCATTTAACAAAAATCAGACTTTGCTTTAGAGTTTTGATGCAACAGAATATTTCAAATAATCACACAAATGAAAATGGCATGGACAAAAATGATGGGACCCTTAACCTAATATTTTGTTGCACAACCTTTAGAGGCAATCACTGCAAACAAGCGATTCCTGTAGCTCTCAATGACACTTCTGCACCTGTCAACAGGTAGTCTGGCCCACTCTTCCTGAGCAAACTGCTCAAGCTCTCAGGTTTGAAGGGTGCCTTCTCTAGACTGCATGTTTCAGTTCTTTCCATAGATGTTTGATAGGATTCAAATCAGGGCTCATAGAAGGCCACTTCAGAATAGTCCAAAGTTTTTTCCTTAGCCATGCTTGGGTGCTTTTAGCTGTGTGTTTTGGGTTATTATCCTGGTGGAGGATCCATGACCTGCGACTGAGATAGAGTTTTCTGACACTGGGCAGTACATTTCGCTCCAGAATGTCTTGATAGTCTTGAGATTTCATTGTTGCCTGCACAGACTCAAGGCACCCCGTGCCAGCCTCAGCGAAGTAGCCCCAAATCATAACTGAGCCTCCTCCATGTTTCACTGTAGGTATGGTGTTCTTTTCTTTGAAAGCTTCATTTTTTGTCTGTGGACATAGAGCTGATGTGACTTGCCAGAAAGCTCCAGTTTTGTCTCATCTGTCCAAAGGACATTCTCCCAGAAGCATTGTGGCTTGTCAATACACATTTTAGCAAATTCCTTTCTTTTGGCAAGTCAGAGAATGCTTCAAATTCTGGGAGCTTTTGTTGCTAGTGTGGTACTATCAGAATGATTTTGGATCTCTGTGCTTTGATCCTGCACAGGATTGACAAAAAAGACCTAGTGCGGAAAGGTGTACAGCAACCTCTTTGTCCATTCCTGGACGATGCTGTTTGTTTCTATTATCTCTGGGCACTGACATCTGAACATAATTGCTTCACTTCAGCAATGTCCTGAGTCACAGAAATGTATACTGGGGAGTCATGAAATGTTCCACCAGCTTGCACAAAACAGAATTGTTCAGCATTCGCTCCAAGCCCCTGATCTCTTAGTAAATTCACCAGATGCTGGATTAAGAGAAGATTGGCTACCGCCCATCTGAGGAGACAGAGATCTGGTCCCACCTTGCCTGTTTATGGAAGCTTTTCCTGGCAAAGTGTCTGTGTGAACAAGATTGTACTTGCTCTGAATGTCAAGACAACCAGTTTTAATAACTCTGACTTTCGGTAAGACTGGGTTTATCCTCTGGACATCATCCGTCCACCACCTTGCCCCAGTGTGAGAGACTGGCATATATTGTGACTTAGGGGTGTGCAATTCAGATTTTTGGTGTTTCGATTCGGATCTGAACCGAAACACCCCTGTTCTGTTTTGTATCCGAATATGGCCCATCCGAATCACCCCTGATTCGATTCGGATCCAAATTAATCTGAATCCGAATCTGAATTGATTCAGATTTAAAAACGGGTCCCAGGGGCAAAATAGTGGGATGGGGTGGTAGTGCCCAATGGGTGGAGGCTACCACCCCAATTGCAGAGTGATTGGGCAGAGGGCTGATTTTTGGTGAATTTCTGAAGTTTACGCGTTTTTAAGGTTTTCCCCCATTAGGTATAATGGAAGGTGTATTGCTTCACGTCGGGGGAAAGGGGTGGCCTAGAGAGGTGTGGGGTTGGTGGTAGTGCTGGGTAAGGGCAAGGAAGCTACCTGAATTTTTTCAAAGGATTTGGGCAGAGGGCTGATTTTTGGTTAATTGTTGAAGTTTACGCGTCTTTAAGGTTTTTCCTCATAAGTTATAATAGAATGGAGCTTTCAGCAGCCCCATAAGTGCACTTGGGGGGTGCTGGGGTGGCCCAGAGCGAGTGGTGGTGTAGTGCACATAGGGTGCCAACCACCCCCATGGGTTTCTAACCCATGGCGTACAGGGTTCTGTTGTTTCTGAGGTATTCTGAGTGTGGATTCTATGATAGCAAATTAGAGTAGATTCATGGTGTCTCATTGAAAATCTCATTTGCTACTTGGCTGAACAGATCTGAAGGGTTTCATTGTCTCTCTTCTGAGAGAAGCATGAGGAATTGCCAGATTGTTATTCACCTCAGGAAGGAGAATGGCTTGGTCCACCCTTGTACATTTAAGATTCCATCAGTATTTAAGATCCTATCAAAAGCCTCTGGTCTTAACCACTAAGGGAACAGGAAGTACAGATTCTGATTATGTTCCTTAACTGAAATTAAGATCTAGGATTTTAGGGAACATTTATACTAGAAATAGTTGCACCAGAAGTTCTTCACTTGGACTAGAACCCTCTCCAGATGGTTTCCTCTTCTTCCTCTTCCAGAATCCTCTGAAGAAAATGCCAGAGGTCCTAGAATCCTCTGAGGAAAATAGGACAACCACACAAGCAAGAGACAATCCTGCGGAAGACCTTAAGCTGCCAGGGACTTTTACACACAGCAGGCTTCACCATGGGTTTACAGGGAGGCTTTACAGCAAACTCAAAGTTGTCCCAAAAAACTGACACAACTAGTGGATTTCTAAAACCCGGATATAAAGTTGGGCTACACTCTTAATGCACAGTGAAAAAAAATGAATTGTGTGTGAACTGCTCCCCGATAACTTGCAGGGACTTTGGGATAAATCTGTCCGATACGTGAATGCACCCCCTCCATTCTGGAGGAGATGCAAGTTAAAGGGCTTTAAAAGCCCTGTGTGAAAAACTTCCAGGACATATAGAGGGAGGTAGAAGACAAAAAGGAAAGATTACTTTCCTAGAAGCTCTTAAGAACCCTGGTTCCTGGTTATGAATCAAGGACAGTCTAGGGAATTGTAGGGCCTTCCTGGAGGTGTCAAGACTTCAAGACTTTCTCCTGGTCCAAGTGAATATAAAGGCCATGATCCATGAAATAAATCACATAAAATATCTTTCTAAAGTTTATTCTTTCTTAGAAATAGATAGAGGCTTTAGAAGGAGCCATCCAAAAAGCTTGCTAAAATCCCATTGACTTCTATGCCATCTAAGCATCCCAACGGTGTGCATAAGTGCTACCTGTCTGGTTAAAACTGAGCAAGTACTAATTTTGCCAACAATTAATTGGTATCTTTCCCTCCATGTAAAAGCAAACCCTTAAAAGGACAATAATTGCCCTTGTTTCCCAACCCAATTTATTAAAGTCAATCTAATGGGAGCAGATGGATGATTTATTAAGCACAGTCTCAATGCAACAGGATCAAATATAGAATATAATTTTCAAGGGCATAATCTCAGGAGTGTATCAGAAAAAAAGTGAACTGATCAAGGAAGTATCTGTTTTTGCAAAATTATAAAAATTTCCCTAGAACTTCAACAGCACAAAGTATCAGCAGTCCAATGCTTAAGAACTTACAGAGAGAAACATTTTCAAAATTTATATAAAGAAAATAAGAACTAGAGAATACAATAGACTAGGGACAGCATTTTCCATGGTTGCTCCAACACTGTGGAATTAACTTCCTGGTGAAGTCTAGAAATATGTCTCTCTAGTGGCCTTTAGAAAAGAAGCAAAAGGAGTATCTGTGGCAGACTTTTTCAAGCAATTAATGGATTGCTGCTATTGTACCATGACTTCTATTGATCGACCTCTTACTGAAATGAAAAGAGAGGTATTTTTATGTGCCAGATGCTTCCATAAAGGATAGAAAGGTATAAAACAAAGGCCCTATTCATGTTATCTTCAATGCATATGCCATCATTTTACACACGGAGCTCTGTTCACATATACAATTATTCACATATTACTTTCAGCACACGTACAGCAGTATATGTCCTATCTGTATCTCCATTTGAGATGGTGTGTAACCAGGTTGAATTTTAAAATGAACATGTATACACTAACACAAAAACATGTACCATAAATGTGAACAGACACCTGAACACATACACAGCATAACTTATTATAAAACAAAATTTATCACGAGTGATAGATAAAGCAAGGAATACACCAGTGAATGTATAGGCATTTTCTTCAGACTTAATGCCAGTCTAGCTGTTTGGAAGACAACGGAGGCGGGTGGGGTAGGGGGATGTTCAAGTTTGACCCAAGGGAAATCTAAATGCATTTTTCTCTCCCTTCCCTGCAATATAGGATTAAGTTTTGTACTTCAAACATTCACTAAAATGTTTTTCCTTCATTCCAAGCTTCTACAAGTGACTTTCCGTAATCCTTTTGTCTTTATTCAGCTATTTGAGTCCCTTGGATATCCCCTGCTTAAAGCTGTCACCAACTATGCTTCAGTCATAGGCACTAAATCCACAAAAACCAGCCATGATCTATGGATCTCACAGGATAGACCTATGCCACTTTGTTGTGTTTTTCTGAAATATAATTATTCACTTATCTTCTGTACATGGCAATAATTAAGTACAGAGGGAACAAACATTTATTAATTACAGTAAATCACTTTCACTTCCAGGCAGCCACCTTTTTAAAATTTTTAAATCTTTCAGTTTGGGATAAATCCTTAATACAGATTCTGAGAAACTTTTTAAAATTATTTATTTTAAAAAATCACAGTTAATTTTGGATTTTGGAGAGAAACAAAACTTCAGTTCGGACAAAATATTTTGCATGATTATTTGAACACCCACAGTCACAAGAAACTAAATCACATGAAGCCAGAAATAATAAAATTGTGGTCCCGGATCCAATGGATAAATCTCCATTGTGGGGTGTGGGGACAATGGAGCTGTGGAGGGGGGTGTCCTTTGGTTGCCAGGGTTTGGGGAGGTGCCTTGGCAGCTCAGAGAACACCCTGCTCCTGACCCCCACCACCACACAGCCAGTGAGTTTGCCAGCTGGGAGTATGAGGTGCATCCCTCTCCTTCCCAACCAGCATGTCATTGAAAGGCTGGCTGGCTCAGGGCTTTTCCCCCTGCCTCGCTCTTAACGAGACAGAGAGTGGGGAAACCAAGCCAGACAGCGTTGCAATGAATCGCTGGCTGGGAAGGATCCTAGTGGTCACTCTCCTGAATCCACATCAGATGCATGGGCCATGGTCAGTACCTGGATGGGGCTATTCAGCCCCATTGCAAAGCTTTCCCACCCTAGACAGTGATCCGTTGAATTGCTGACTGGGAACTCCTCTCTCTGTGAGGCAGAGAAAGGAGCTCCCAAGTTAGTGATTCAACGAACTGCTGACTGAGGAGGGAAAACTTAGCAACAGGGCTGAATAGCCCTGTCCTGACCATACCCCCTGCATCTGACATGGATGCGTGGCTTGGGCATGTGTGCATTGATGCATGTGCAGTAATCAATGAAAAAGAGAGCCACCAGCAGGACCTTGTCCCATGGCCACCAGTGGGCCACCTACGTATCTGTCAGCAGTACTATGCACATCTAATGTCCAATCAGAGGCGTAACTAGGGAAAACGGCGCCCGGGGCAAGCACTGAAATTGCCCCCCCTGCCGTGTCCCCCCCACCGCCCCCCCAACATACATCTGACTGACACACATGTTTCAGAAAACTTTTATTTTAAAAATTTAAAAAATTACAAAAATTACCAAAAATTTCAAAATGCACTACATACTTTGGTTTTTCCTCACAACAACCCTGTGAAGTTGGCTTGTATCTCAAACATCAGAATTATGATGCAATGATGATACATACTACATTATACTTAGGTTTTTCCTCACAACAACCCTGTGAAGTTGGCTTGTATCTCAAACATCAGAATTATGATGCAATGATGATTATTATGATTATTATGCCCCTCCCTCACGCCCTGGTTCTGTTCCTGACTTTCCCTTGTGAGTGACTGTATTTTAACAAAACGAAAACCTAGGACTCCAAAGTAATTTGAGGGACTAGGGTGATAGTGCTAAAGACTCCTTATTCTCCCGCTGTTAAAGAAAGACTCCCCTTTTCCAAAACCGCGCGCTATTTACACCAGAAAAGGTTTCAAATGGAGCGGGAAGCATTTATGCATTGTTTTATGTTATGATTTCAAAGTTAGAAAAACTATAAAAGGGCCATTTTAGAGAAGATATGCACTGCCTTAGTTGCAAATCCTGCTTTTTTGAGATTCCCTGCAATTGAATAAAGCGATAATATACACCGTTGCTATTTAAATTGGTTGGAGAGTATTTATAACAATAAAAAATGAAATGGCATTTCAGATGCAACATTGGTTGCCTAAGACTACTCAGATTTAACTAATCTTCATCACATTGACAAAAACAGCAATTAAAATTAAAATCCATGACTAAAACCAAACCACTTTGGGGTTGTTTTTAATGAAAGGTGGTATATAAATTTAACAATAAATGTTTAGAAGTATATACTTTCACCCCCTGCCCAACCTACAATTAATTCCAGCTTATTTTCAAAGGGCTTCAAGTTTTATTTACAAATTGCTTGGCAGCACCAATGTTTAAGTAATCGCTAATTGCTCAAAATGATAGTTTTACTTATTGTTAAATTTATATACCACCTTTCATTAAAACATTCTCTGTTCATCTGATTTTCAGCCTGGTTAATTAAATCGGTGGAGGTTTAGACTTTCCTGATGGGCTGAAACAGCTAATCCATTTTGATGATGACATATAATTAAATTAGCTTGCATTACATAGTGAAAAAGTCCAGGAAGGAAGAGATGGGGGGATGTGGAACCCAAGGTTCCACATCCCCCCATCTCCCCCTCCCTGAACCTTTTCAGTTAAAACGTGGTTCGATTATAGGGGAGGAAGGACTTGAATGAGCAAAAAGGGGAACTGGTTCGGGCGTTCAGGAAGTTGTTCAGAAGAGGGAGTTGTTCAGGAAGTTTGCTCTGGTGCGTGTCCTCCTCTCGACGCATGCGCGACTGGTGGCGGGGCGGCGGGGCGCGCCGGGGAGTGAGAGTCAGAGACTTGGACTACAAAGACGCCGCGGCGCCCAGTGCTGGATGAGCAATGCCAATGGGGGGAGCGCTGGGACCGGGGGGGGGGACTGCTCTGCACACACACACACACACAAATTCCGGCAAATTGGCGGGGGCACTTTTTGGCGCCCCCTGCCAAGTGGCGCCCGGGGCACGTGCCACCCCCACCCACCCTATAGTTACGCCTATGTTTCCAATCACTCTAGAGAACATGGTAATCCCACTTGCATTGCTCCAAAGGTGTGAACACTGATCTTATAAAGCAGTACAATTAAGGCTGGCAGTGAGATATAGAACCTCTCATCATTAGGTTCTTGGTTCAAACAGATGTGATTAAAGATACCACTCTGCTGCATCATACAACCAGTTCTGTGTTGAAAGCGTCATATGTAGTACTAACCCATATATCTCTATGTGTGAGAAAAGGGTCCTAATTAAAGGAGTCCATGATGGTCTCCATCCAGATCTTACACTATGAATGCTCATATCACAAAAGATTTCATTATTGACTATCTTATTCAAATTACTTTGGCTACCTGTATTCTAGCAGCCAGATTAAAAAGCCATTCAGATTAATGAGCTATGCTATGATAAAAGAAAGAAGACATGACATTGCTACTAGTGAGACTGAATCCAGATAGGACGGAGGTAGTTATTGTTCGCAGTCTGAACTCAGGAGACTATTTTGATCTGCCTGTTCCGGATGGGGCCACACTTTTCCAGAAGAATCAGGTATGCAGTCTGGGGGTGCTTCTGGATCCACACCTATCCCTGACCCTGGAGGCCAGAGGTGCTTTCTTTCAGCTTTGGCTGATACTCCAGCTGTGTCCATTTACTGAGATAAATGACCTCAGAACGGTGCTACATCTGCTGGTCACCTTCAGACTTGACTACTGTTATGCACTCTATGTGGGGCTGCGTTTGTATGTAGTCCAGAAACTGTAGTTGGTCCAGAATGCGGCAGCCAGTTTGGTCTCTGGGTAATCTCAGAGAGACCATATTACTCCTATACTAAAGAACTACACTGGCTGCCAATAAGTTTCTGAGCAAAATACAAGGTGCTGGTTACAACCAATAAAGCCCTAAACAGCTTAGGCCAGGGCTGCTCAACGTCGGCCCTCCTGCAGATGTTGGCCCACAGCTCCCATAATCCCTGACTGTTGGCCACTGTGGCTGGGGATTGTGGGAGTTGTAGTCCAAAAACTGCTGGGGGGGGGGCCTAAGTTGAGCAGGCCTGGCTTAGGCCCTGGGTATTTAAGAGAACGTTTCCTTCGCTATGAACCTCACTGCCCACTGAGATAATCAGGGGAGGTTTGTCTGCTGTTGACACCAGCTTGTCTTCTCTATTGCTGCCCCGAGGCTCTAGAATGCACTCCCTGCCAAAATAAGAGCCTCCTCTGACAACTTTTTAAAAGCCAGCCAAGACACATTTGTTCACCCAGGCTTTTAATTAGATACTGTTTTGACAGTTCTTAACATTAAATTTTAAATCATTGTTATTTTATGCTTTTTATTTTGCAGTAATTTGAATTTTATTGTGAGCCACCAAGAGACATAAATTTTGGGCAGGATATAAATATGTGTTTATAAATATGTGCTTAAATACATACATACGGGTGGGGGGGGGTATGTTAAGTGCATACATCAGGAGTTGCTGCCAGTGTGGATGTAGGTGCTGAGTGGTGCAGTTTTTCTGTATCACACAACCTTTAGACACATCACCCTCACCCTTGGCATCAACAAACTCAGACCTTCAGGAAGAGAAATCAGCTAGATCATTAAGATCAGCAAAGTATGCTGGGGAAGTGCTAGATGGACTGAATCCCCAATAGTGGACTTGTACCAGAACCTGTCAACATTGTTTGAGAAGCTCCAGAATTACCAATCTCAAAGGCAGAATCTTCCAAGGAACTGTCACCAGAGGCCTCATGCTCTTCCATGTGGATAAACAGGGGCAAACCAGAAGGGCACTAAATAAGTGCTAGGCTCCACACAAAAAGACTGAATCTTTAAAGTTCATCACTTCCCAGGGTGAACTGGGCCAGTTGAGATGATACCATCCTTACCTACATAGTTAGGAAGGGGACATGCCAAGAACACTCATATCGTCCTGGGATATCCCTATATCGGGGTGGGGTGGGAGGCTGTTCATCCAAATACCTCCTCTACAAACACATTTTAAAACAAAAATCTTGTTTAAGCTGATATTTGGAGATCATGAAGAGGGACCATGTAGAGCTGCCCCACCCCCACAAGATAAATGGACATGCCAGGAGAGTATCAGGATGTTCATGGAAGTTGTTTCACAATGGTTTCACACTCTCTGCAGCTCCCCTCCTAATCATGTGGGTGGTGGTGGTATCATTCGAACAGGCCTCTTATTGAAGCAAGTTGTTCACTTAAGACCATCCAAGGTCCTGCAAAACTAGCCTTACCTACTAGGTATACCACCTACAAATAGCCCTGATGCCTCATGGGATCACTCACAATCAGGACAGGACACAAAAATTCAAGCATGAATGCTTGATAATAAAGTATTAAATTTAGGAAAGAGCCTTCACAACATTGTTCAGTTACAAATGTTTACACAAACTCACATAATATAACAAAGCCATGTTCTTGAAGCAGGACTCGTTCTCATAGGCAAAGTTAGTCCGAGGATCGACCAGTTAAGATGCAGGACTTGTGCATGCTCCCAAATAGTGATCATGTGTGAAGGGGAAATCCTGACCAGAGGACTGAGAAGTGATTGTCTTAAAGTTCAATTGATTTGGGCACTGCACTGAGCCACCATATAAACGATCTAAGATTGCCGATATTGGCATGGTGCAGAACCCAACTATGATTGTGCCTCGTAGACAAAAGAAATATGGCAAATAAGGAAAATACTGCATATAATTTCTAGTGTGCCAGTAAAAAGGCCTTGCTTTTTATAGCTTGTATAAAGTCTCTGCAAGTGTTTTTTCACCCATATGAGAAACTGAAAACATGTATTTAAAAGTGGCATGGGAACTGTTGGATGACTGGTAAAAGTGGCCCATAAAACAACATAGCTCTGGGCAACACATTTTCAGTGAAATTCAAACTGAAAAATATATAAGAATGCAGATATCAGATATCAGTGATGTAGAAATAACCAACCCTAAACCACCCACCCCAGACAATATGAAATCTCTACTGATTCAGAAGCAAAACTTGCCACTCATTAAATAACCACACATGCAAAATTTTGTTATGTTGTAACCCTGTCTTTGGAGAAAACATGAAGGGGACAGGTCAGAGCTCTGTGTATCTAAAGCACAGTTTTTAAATATGCCAACAAAATTTAGCATCCTAGATCATGTAATTATCTAGCGTGGTGTAGTGGTTAGAGTGCTGGACTAGGACCGGGGAAATCCGGGTTCAAATCCTCATTCAGCCATGATATTAGCTGGGTGACTCTGGGCCAGTCACTTCTCTCTCAGCCTAACCTACTTCACAGGGTTGTTGTGAAAAGCAACTCAAGTATATAGTACACCGCTCTGGGCTCCTTGGAGGAAGAGCGGGATATAAATGAAACAAACAAATAAATAAATAATCATTTGGACTTCTATACTATTTTATGTCTACGTCAGAAGCTTAGACTGCTGCTAACCCCTGCTAACTGGGCAAAGAGGCACCTTTTACCGTGGTGATTCTCTTTATTTAGCAGCGGGAGAGTAACTGGCCCTATCCACCCCCAGCACAGTACTTCCAGTGACTGTTGCTGGTGTCTTATCTTATGTTTTGTTTTAGAATGTGAGCCCTTTGGGGATAGGGAGCCATCTTATTTATTTATTGTTTCTCTTTGTAAACCACCCTGAGCTATTTTTGGAAGGGCGGTATAGAAATCGAAATAATTAATAATAATAACAGCAGCAGCAGCAGACTGGGTGTTTTGAGTACCAAGAGGCATTAGAAACAGCCAACAGCACCTAGTGAATTTTGCCGGAAGCTAGGGGTGTGCACAAAATGGAGTTTGTGTTTCATTTCGAGCTTGACTATATGCTCAATATTTTTCATAAAAACAGCAGAAAAGCTGGCTGTTTTGACAAAACAGACTAATGTTTCAAGTATTTTGGCCATAGGGAACAATGGGCAACTCAAAATACCCTATTGTTCCCCCTGCGTAGCTCCTAGGGACAACAAAGTGGGTTGGCTGGTAGGGCATGATGGGTGATACTTACCAACCAATCCACAAAATAAATGGGCAAGCAGGCAATATTTAACAACTTTTTAATCTTTCCCCCAAACCCCCATAGGATCCTGGGGAAAAGATTAAACATTTGTTAAAAATCACCCGCTTGTCCATGTCTTCTGTGGGTTAGGTGGTAGGTAGCATCCTTCATGCTGTACCACCCAACTCACTTCAGTGTCTCTAGGAACTACCCATGAGGAACAATGTGGTGTTACAAATTCCCTGTTGTTCCCTACAACTGGAACAAGCAGGGTGCACCATTTTGCAACCCTGCCTTGAAAAACACTGCAGAAGCACACAGTAAAAGATAATCTGTATCTCCCAACACAGAACACACATTTCAAACACAGTCAAAAAATGGACAAAAAAAAAGAATCCCTGACCCAAAATCCCCTGCCAGCCAAAGTGCCTGCTGCGAAGTAACATCACTGGCACAAGTTGCTCTCTCACACATAATTATGACTTCTTACATTATTTCCTAGCATCGCAACAGATGCCACAACAGCACCCTTACTTAGCAGCAAGTATAGCCATAAGCAAAACGAGAGCAACTACAGCCAAATTTTAACTGAGTACAACACCTTGCAATGCAGATTGCAGAGCAGACCAAAGCAGTAAGTGAAGCACAAGTTAGTCTCAAGGCCAGACATGCGGCTCATCACAGCAGTCACCAGGAAATATTACACATACACTCACACACTCACAACACTATCTTACAAACAAAACAAACCACAACTCCCAGTCCCTTTGAAAACATTTTGAAATTCCCTCCCTTTTTGCTCCCCTTTTGTCAATCTGAGATCCAGAAAAACCAGATAGTTATAGCAGCAAAAGCACAGCATTATACTCAGTGTTGAAAAAAGACAACCACAAAATCAAGGCTTTATTTCTCCTGTCCTGGTGTATCCTCTTCTTCAAGAGAGGCATGAGGGCTTTCTCTCTACCTCCCAGTCCTTTTGAATACATTTTGAAATCCCCTCCAAAAGTGTTTCCTCTTCCTTCCCCCCCACCCCACACAGTCAAAAGGGACACAGTTGCTAATGACAACACTTGATTTGGATGCTAAGAAGCCAATCAAGAAGCAAGGAGATTTCAAGCCAATCAGAAGCCAGTGCCAGAAAACTAAAGAAAAAACACTCGCCAAAATAGTGCTTGAAACACTCAAAACATTCTGAGTCAAAACAGGGTTGTTGTGTTTCAAGCTCAGAACAGGCCCTTCATTTTAAAGGTGTTTTTATTCAAGCTTGGAACACTCAAAACATCCCGTTTTGCACGTCCCTACAGAAAGCCAGTGTTGGATTGTTAAGGCATATATGGATTTTTTCATACTCCCTTAAAATGTAGTAGTACCAATAAAGAACATTTGTTATTTTAGTGTTCAGCAATTTTCTGTGCTGTGTGCAAGAAATAATGAAGTCTTATATTATGACAAGATTGCCACAGCCATGCATTAGAAATATGAATTCGCTTAAAGCATCTTTGCCTTTTGCCTCATTCACAGCTTTAACAAAATACCATGATTCATTTGGAAATTGGATTAGACATTATTCAGTGAAATGAGTTTCTTCATTTCCATGTTCAAAAATAAATGTTTGATGGTTAAAAAAAATACATTCTACTCTTCCTCCTCCCACCATCCTTCGTACTCTTCTAATTTTGTGAAGAATAAATTTGTAAAGAACTAGAGCATCACAGCATTCAAAAATGATCATTTAGTTCATAACTGAGTAAGTAGATGAGATTTCTGTGAAAAACACCACTGTTTAAATGTGATGCTTTACACAAGACTCAAAGGATCAAAGTAGTATACTCCTTCAGGCTTTTTGATGACTAAAATAATTTTTTTTAAGATTTTGGGCATTGCTTGATTTTTTACATTGACTTTTATTTTATTTTATTTTATTTTATTACATTTTATATCCCACTCTTCCTCCAAGGAGCTCAGAGCGGTGTACTACATACTTCAGTGTCTCCTCACAACAACCCTGTGAAGTAGGTTAGGCTGAGAGAGAAGTGACTGGCCAAGAGTCACCCAACAAGTATTTGGCTGAATGGGGATTTGGCTGAATCAGGTCTCTCCGGTCCTAGTCCAGCACTCTAACCACTACACTATGGTGGCTCTTTCCCCCCCTAAAAAGTGGGGAAGGAAGGGGGAAGAAGAGAAACACAATTGTGTGACAATTGACAATTTAAATTACCTACTTGTCCTTTCCTGGACAATTTAACAGATGCCACCCTCCACCCCTAACACACTGGACTAATTCAGAGGTCACACAAAACCTGATTTTATTTCAAGTAAATTTGGTTACTTTTATCACTTGAAACCACATTATGGCACTAACTGTGGTTTAGTTATAATTACCTAAACAAGGAGTCAAAATCGACTTGATGGAACACTTTACCTTTACCAAGACCAGAAACCTAGGTTTGAAGTTGGTTTATGTACCTAGTTTAAGCATAATTTTAGTTTCACATTATAACTGAACCAATCCACAGATTCAACTGAAGTTTTTTAAAATCTTTGACTTTCCTCCCAAGGGTTGCAGTTCAGAGACACTAGCCTAAAGTGGCTGTGAAGCATGGCCACTCTTAGCTACCTCTCTCACTGGTGTCAGCTCGAAACTTCCTTTTGCCACATTCACAGCTTGGCAGCTGTGGCAACTTTCAAAGTCATCTTAATATTCTTTGTCTAGGAACAAAAGCATGATTCAGACATTATGCTATATGGATATAAAGATGTCTGTACACTCGTACACCTGTTTGTGTGAATAACTGTACTCATGCTCATTTTAAAAGTGAACCTGGATACAAGCCCTTCAAATACATGGTACACATAGTCAGGAAGTATACTTCTGTACCTGCATTCAATGTAACATGTAGATCACTGTACCTGTGTACACCATAAACTGGTTGTATTAGTGTTGAACATGTGAATGGGCCTGATGTGTGAAAGAAATACGCTTTCCTTTTCAATTCAAGGCTTTTTAGCAAAGATGATTAAAGACCACTGGTTTGCTACATGCAAAGAAATTTTATCTGGAAAAAAATTACCTGAAAAATTAATTTTCAATCAAGCATTCTTCTGATTTGTGTTTGATTGATTAAGTGCTGTCAAGTTGGTGTCGACTCTTAGTGACCACATAGATAGATTCTCTCCAGGATGATTTGTCTTCGACTTGGCCTTTAAGGTCTCTCAGTGGTGCATTCATTGCTGTTTTAATCGAGTCCATCCACCTTGCTGTTGGTTGTCCTCTTCTTCTCTTTCTTTCAAACTTTTGCATAATGTGTCCGAAGTATGATAAATTGAGCCTGATCATTTGCGCCTCAAGTGAAAATTCTTGATTGATTTGTTCTATGATCCATGTTTGTTTTCCTTGCTGTCCATGTTATCCTCAAAAGTCTTCTCCAGAACCAAAGTTCAAAAGCATCAATACTTCTTCAATTTTGCTTCTTCAGAGTCCAGCTTTCGCATCCTTAGAGTGTCACAGGAAAAACCATTGTCTGAACAATTCAAATCCTTGTAGGTATAGACACGCCTTCATTTCAACCCTACCAAGTACTGGTATGTGGCGTATTTCTTGACTGCTGGATACTTTTCTGTTGATGGTCAATCCTAAAAGGCAGAAGCTATCCACCACTTCAATGTCTTCATGATCAATTCTGAGGCTGGTTGCTGTACCCATTGTCATTAGTTTAGTCTTTACATTTGGTCATAGTCTCATTTTTTCACTGTGCTCCTTGACTTTCATTACTAGAGCTTGCAAATCATCTGCATTCTCAGCTATTAGACTGGTGTTATCAGCGTAGAGCAGGTTATTGATGTTTCTTCTTCCAACTTTAAAACCACAGTTTTCTTCTTCCAATCCAGCTTCTCTCAGTAGATGTTCAGCATATAAATTGAATAAATAAGGAGGATGTATACAGCCTTGTACTACTCCTTTGCTGATCTGGAACCAGTCTGTTCCACCATGTTCTGTCTGGACTGTGTCTTCCTGTCCTGTGTGTAGGTTTTCTCATGAGAACAATCAGATGTTCTGGGACACCCTCTTTCTTAATGATATTCCAGAACTTGATGTGGTTGACGCAATCAAACACTTTTCTGTAGTCAATAAAAGTACATGATGACTTCTTTTTCATATTCTTTCACTTTCTCATTCTCAATTATCCAGCGTGCATCAGCAATGATGTCTCTTGTTCCTTAGCCTTTTCTGAAACCAGTTTGAAAAGCCAGCATTTCTCTTGCATCAGCAATAATCGTGCATCAGCAATAAGGTCTCTGGTTCCTCGGCCTTTTCTGAAACCAGGTTTATTATTTTACTAGCATGTGAAATGAACAATATTGTGTGATGGTTTGTGCAAACTGTTAAGTTTCTTTTATTTGCTATAGGTGTATAGATTGACCTCTTCTAATCTGTTGGCATGGTGTTGTTCTCCAAATTTGCTGGCATAGTTTGGTTAGAACCTTGACTGATTCTTCCTCTGTTGCCTGCCATACTTCTGTAGCTATTCCATCAATTCCTGTAGCCTTCTGTCTTGGTAATAGCAATAGCAATAGCACTTACATTTATATACCGCTCTATAGCCGAAGCTCTCTAAGCGGTTTACAATGATTTAGCATATTGCCCCCCCAACATTCTGGGTACTCATTTTACTGACCTCGGAAGGATGGAAGGCTGAGTCAACCTTGAGCCCCTGGTCAGGATCGAACTTGTAACCTTCTGGTTACAGGGCGGCAGTTTTACCACTGAGCCACAAGGGGCTCAATGACTGGAGTGCTGATCTAACTTCATCTTCCCATACTAGAGGTTCTTGCAAGTAGGGCATATCTTCTAGAGTATCTTGGATGTTGATGTCCCTGCTGTACAGTTTTTCAATATACTCCTTCCATACCTGTTTGATCTTGCCTGAACCAGTTACTATCTGATCTTTGGCATCCCTTAACATACCAATTCAAGGTTGGAACGTCCTTCTGAGTTCAGAGACCTTTTAGAAATCTGTCCTCCTTTTTCCATGTCTATTTCCATCCTCGAGGTCTTTACAGGTGTCATTTTTATATTTACTTACTTACATTTTATATCCCGCTCTTCCTCCAAGGAGCCCAGAGCGGTGTACTACATACAAACAAGTTTCTTCTCACAACAATCCCGTGAAGTCGGTTAGGCTGAGAGTCTGGCCCAGGGTCACCCAGCAAGTATCATGGCTGAATGGGGATTTGAACTCGAGTCTCCCCAATCCTAGTCCATCACTCTAACCACTACACCACACTGGCTCACCAGTACAGTACAGTACTCATTGTAGTACTCTTCCTTGTCTCTTCTAACCGTTTTCTGAAATTCCCTATTAAGTTCCTTCCTGAGGTGTTTATCTTTCTTGACTTGCGCTTCTCTCTTCTTCTGGGCAAATTTCCACCATCTGTTCTGACATCCATTTTTATTTCTTCTGTTTCTTGGTCGTTGGCAGTCTCTTTTCATATTTGTCCTTAACAACTTCTCTGAGTTCATTCCACAGTTCCTCTGGTTCCCTATCAGTGAGATTCAGAACTTCAAAGCAGTTCCTGATGTTCTCCTTGAAAATGTTGGGTACATTCTGAAGATCATATTGTGGAAACTTTGATTTCCCCTTTTAGGTTGACTTGGAACTTGCACATGAGCAGTTCGTGATCTGTTCCACAGTCAGAGCCCGGCCACATCTTTGCTGTTAACTCAGCTCTTCTACCTCCTTGTACCAATAATGTAATCAATTTGATTTCTGTGTATTTCATCTAGTGATGTCCATGTGTATAGGTGCCGCTTTGGTGAAGCATGTGTTAGCAATGAAGAGATCATTGGATTGGCAGAAATTGTGTTGCTTTCATAGTCAGGAAGGATACAACAATGACAGTACTTAGGTAAAATGCAGTCAGTGACCACATATGTCATCCTCCTGCTTCATTTCTGTTTCCTAGGCCATACAGTATGACTGTGTTTTCCTCCTTACCATTTCCAGCTTTGGCACTCCAGTCTCCAACCACCACCAGCACATCTTGCTTGCATGTTCTGTCAATAATAGATTGATCTTGAGCATAAAACTCAACTTCTTCTTCTGCATCAGTCGTTGGGGCATAGACTTGAAAAACTGTCATGTTAAAGGGTTGTCCACGAAATCTGATTGATATTAGTCGGTCACTGACCACATTTTACCTAAGTACTATCATTGCTGTATCCTTCCTGACTATGAAAGCAACACCATTCCTTCTTTCTCTTTCATGGCCTGAGTAGTAAATGGTACGATTTTCTGACTGACAGTGTCCCATTCCAGTCCATTTTAAATCACTGATGCCCAAGATGTCAATCTGTAGTCGATTCATTTAATCTTTCACTGTGTCGAGCTTTCTCATATTCATGCTTCTTACGTTCCACATTCCCATTGTAATTCTGTGTTTGGAGCTTCAGATTTTATTTTCCTGCATGGCAACATCAGCCTCTAGACGTCCAAAAGGCTTTTGCCTAACTGTGTCATAAACACCATTGGTATTCTGAGAGATCCTCAGCGCTCTCTCAGTAGCATGTTGAGTACCAACCGACCTGTGGGGCCCATCATTCGGCACTACATCGACAATCATTCTATCTTGTCTATCCATGTGGTTTTCTTGGTAAAATACAGGTGTGGTTTACCATTCTCTTCTCCTGTGCAGAATTTGTGTTAGGAACTCCCATTTTAAATTCCCTCCCACTCTTAGTCTGTCTCCTCATGGAAGGGGATCCATTTCTCCTTCTGTCGAACTCACTGTCAACTTTCTCTGCCCTCCTGCTACTCTTATTCCACTCCCTGTCTGAGCTGAAGTCCAACAGCAACCCTCCATCACAGCAACAGGAAAGATATTGCAGGCTGCACTGAAATCCCTTTCCCAACCCAATCTCCTTCTCCCTTGTGTCTTGTATTCTATCTTTTATAACAAGAAGGGAGCTGAAAAGGCCCTTTTGTGTTTTTTGCTAGCCAGTCCAATGGAGCCTGGTCACGCCCCCTTACAAAGGAAGACTTATGAACATAATTTTTGGACAATTCAACTGCTTCACAGCCATATGACAGTTGGGAAATGTCCAAATGAACATGAGTAATGTGCATTCATAAATGAGCTTTCCCTGTAGTTATGGGTCACCATGCAGTTCCACTCTCCACATTTTGCCTTCGCTTTCTCTCCCATAGTTCTATGATAGTCCTTCCCTAAAATACCACCCTCCTCCAAGTAATACTAAATCCACATAAATGTTTTCTCTGTTTCTTCTTCCACCTCAGCAACTCTCCCCCTTCCATGTGTCCTGTCAATCTGTCTTTCCTTTGCTCAGATAGACAGGTTGCCATTCTTCAATCTTAAAAAAAAACACACCCACACATCTCTTTTGCCTATCCCCTGATCCCCCTGATTTAAAACCAGGTCACAAATTTGTAGATAGCCCTGTCCTTCCATTCACTCCTCCTTCTGAATCCTCTTGCCTGCTCAAATTACCCATTCTAGCATCGCTCTCACTTCCTAGTCTCCAATACCTCTTAGCTCCCCCAGTAGGCATCAGTGTTGTTTTCTGCTAGTTTCAGAGTGGGTACAAAATGGTTAACTATGCTTGGTCAGTGTCTGTGGAAGGGGGAAGGGATTAGTAGTAGCATCTGTGTTCCCAAAGGAACTTGTGCTCAAACTTCAAACACCTCTTTCTAATCAGACAAATGCTAAGGCATTAACTGACAAGGTAACACTTTGCCAGAAGCAGGACAGGGCAAAGCACATTAGGACAGTCTCTGGGCACTTCATGGGACAGTGGGCAGGACCCAAACAAATCAAGATACAGCTAAATAAATCAAGTTTTAGTTCTCATCTATGACAGTAATTCTGATTTGTTAAATACAATAAACCTTGGCTCCATATATACCTGAACCAGTCCAGTGTCACTAAATTAACATTAAGCTTTATATTCCCTAATGATTCCTAAAAGTATTCTTGTAAAATACTCCTATGTATTGTCCCAAACACTATTCAGCAATGCTAGCAGATGCTGAAGTCCTAGCAGACGAAAGAGTCTCACTACCAGAACCATCTCCTAAAGCTAGCTGTATAACACTATACAGGGCATACTGGATCCCAGCCTCCTCCCTGGCCCCGCCCCAGGCTTTTTGTATATTTCAAATGCAGTACCCATCCTTCAAAAGGATATTGTAGCATTCTAAACCTTATGACAGTGAATTGTAAAAAAAGGGTTTTAGACTGCAAGATGGCCTGTAGAATATTTTGCAAGTCAGAAGTGGACTCAAACTTGTTTTGGGAACTAGGATTATTCAGTTTTGTGAAAAGGTTTGAGAACTGGTAGATTAAGGGAAAACTTCATTGAATATGCAATTGTTAGGACAAGCAATATGCTACAAAGTTTCTTCCTAGCTTGAGTACAGTACTCAGTTATTAGCTTATATCCTCAGGCAGTGCTAGGGGGCATAAAAAGTCTCCATTCCAAAACTACAGAAAAGGGACCTACATCATGGCAAAAGCCTCTCCCTTTCAGTTTTCTCTTGCTAAAGCAGTTGGTCAGGCCCCAAGCAAACATATTTTTTAGTTTAGTTAAAGCACTTTTGCATTTAAAAAGTACCAAGTGAGTCTGCATTCTCAATACTTTTACTTTGAAATTCATCTCTAGTTATAATTATAAATATGCCTAAAATATAAACCAACTACATTGACATTAGAACAATAAATACAGACAAATTTGATGCAATAACATGGGCTTCGCAGTTTATGGCATAGCAACACCTGGGGTCACATAAATGTGTAGAAGCAGCAAAGGTGATAGATGATGCCAGTCAGAAAAGTAATGTGAGCTTCTCCAAATGCATTCAGTCTTACTGTATTATGCAGAGTATGGACTGAGGGCACAATACAGATATCCTGCTGAGCTAAGTGTGTCTAGATCTAGTTACTAGACAAGTGAAAGCCTGAGATCCCCATGTATATACTAGCTTGAGTTCCAGGACTGAAGAAATGTGAGCGATAAATGCAATAAATAATAAATTATACAGCTAGAAGTGAAAGGTTAATCAGAGTTTCCTCACACATTGATGCACAGCTACCCTACATTAAAGGAATAATGTTTTAAAAACTTTATTTGTATTGAACTTAGAGGATCACATCCAAATACAGGTTCGCACAATATAGAATCTTGGTGGGTCGGTGCATATATAGTTATTCTCAGCAAGTGATTATTGTACTTGCCTGGTGCTTGTCTGCAGATAATCCTTTTATTCTGAATCACAATCTCCTTCGTTGGAGATCTTTATCATCTGTGGTAACAGAGAAGATGGCATTGCATCTGCAGATCCAAACACCATGTTCTTCCAGAATCCCCTCTTCTGAAGAAGGTATTTCCACATTCTTTCCCTTGTGAAGAAAACTTAATCTTCATCCTCTAAACTAGAGTCTAACATGCTAAAGTCCTCTGTTGACCTTATGGTGGTTAGGCAAACAGTGGTGGTTCTCCAGCACACCTAGCTCTTCCCTACCACCTAACTCAGCCCAGCGTATTCTGCAGCACCTTTTACACAGTCAAATCAGCAACTTAATGTTGCTGCTAGATGAGGAGCAACATTCCAAGATCTAGAAAAGGAGCAGGATCCAGTTAACATCTTCTTATGTCTTGGGAAGAACCCAGATACTCTGTCACCACCATATTTGGGATTCACTTCTCCTCCCCCCCTCTTTAATGTGTGTGTGTGTTTAGAATGCTATTTTTATTTCCTTTGACCTCTTTTATTTCACCAAACCACCACCATCATTATTAATAATAGACTGTAAGCCCCCTGGGAACACACCATTCACATTGAGGAAAAATACTGTTAGCCAGTAAGCCCACGGGATAGAGAGGTGTGTGTGTGTGTGTGTGTGCGCGCGCGCAAGCACTATTATGTGCTACTCAACTTATCTTAACTCTGGCCACATTGCTATACAGTAGCTTGTACCTCCTGACTCAAGAGTGATAGTCTCAAAGGAAGTAGTAGTTAGAGCTACTTTCATTTTGTGTACATGTCTATTGTTTCTGAGGATAATCTGATGATGGGCCCTAAACCTCTGGCAGTGTTTCAAACATGTTTTAGAATAGCTAGTATGAGTAAACTTCATCAACTATGCACTTTAGACTCAAGACTTATTTTCTCTTCAATGGGCTGAAGCAGGTCAACCAGAGCTCTCATGAGCCACCCCTTTTTAGGATCAAGATCCAGGGCCTGAAATAAATGTTAAAGGCTGACCACTCACATTCTTTCCAGCATGTAAAACATTTCATTCCACCAGGTTGACACTTTATGGAGCACTTTTTGGCATGGCAGTTTCAGAGAGGCTATCAGTTTCCTTAGCTTTTGGTGCGCTCCTAGTGATAGCTGAAACATCCACAGTGTTTCCTTGCATTTGTTTACAAGCCTGTGGACATCTGTGATATTGGTGGAACCAGGTGGAAGTGCCTGAATTTCAGAGGCTTCCTCTTCTTTACAAGAGTACCAGGCCTTGAGGAATTTCCACCAGTGTAGATAGGAAGACCGCAGAGAGGTAATCTGGGGTCCTTGACCTGCAGTCCCCAAATGCTGTCTGTAGATTGCAGTCTTGTAGGGACCAAGCCAGTTTGCCCCTTTGTGCCCTCCCCAACATGCATAGCTGTCTCCATGCACTGTGAAAATATCCTCTTCCTGAACAACAACAAAAAATCCTCTTCTTGCTGCTGGACTTTAAAGGACACATTTGGTGGATCCTTGAACAGGTTTTGAGAATACAGGACATCAGTTTATTGGGTTAGCTTTTGACACAGAGATTCACATTGTACCAAAGAGCCCTGGGAGAATTGCAGAACCTGATTAATTCCTTCTCTGTTGGTTTTATACCCATCCTGTAATGTAGTCAGTAAATAAAGGGCATAAAGAAAAACAACCAATCAGGCATCAAATAAGTTGTTCTAGTAAGAATTAATCAGCCTACTTTCCTTTCTCCATCTCTACAACTCAACTAAATTTGGTTCAAACTGAGGTCCACAAGCTAGATCTCTTGCACCTCAAATATTCATGCATCCACCATCTTGGATAGGGATGGATGACATCATTAAAAACTAAACTATTGCAAATTTGCTTCAAATCAGTTTAGTGATTCAGTGTACGTGTCTGCCATCTCAAATCAGGGTGGATGACATCATCACAAGCAATGCCATTGAGGTGTCCTTGTCTGTCACTCACTGCAACTGTACCTAATTTGGTTCAAATTGGTTAGACAGTCCACAAATTAGCCCGCTTGCACCTCAGATGTTCACATGAATGCCATCTTGAATTGCAGTGGATGACATTAGCACACACCATGCCATGCCAACAGCTGGAGCAAATTTGGTTCAAATCAGTTAGGTGGTTCACAAGTTAGCCCAATTGTACCTCAAAAGTTTACACATCTGCCATCCTGAATCAGGGTGCATGACATAATCACAAACTACACCACTGTGGTATCTCTATGTGTCCTACAGCTGTAACAAATTTGGTTCAAATCGGTTAAGTGGGTCATAAGTTAGCCCACTTGTGCCTCAAAGATTTACACATCCACCATCTTGAATCAGGGTGCATGACACCATCACAAACTATGCCATTGAGATGTCCCTATGTGTCTCCACAACTGTACCCAATTTGGTTCATATTGGTCCAGGTGTTGTGAAGTTGATTGGGGACACACGGACACACACCCAGAATGCCGGGTGATTTCATAATTTTTAGTAGGCTAAAAATGGCAACAAGTTGAAACACAAAAGCTACAGATTCCATTCTTTGTATGCACACACAGCCCACAGCGCCCTCCATCTTGCTATGAGTGGAAGCTACCACAAATATTTCAAAGGAATTGGGCAAACAGCTGATTTTTGGTGAATTTTTGAAGTTTGGACGTCTTTCAGATTTTAACCATAGGGTATAATGGAGGTTTCAGGAAAAATATAGCTTCATGGAGGGGGGAAAGGGGTGGCCCAGAGTGTAGTGTGGTTGGTGGTAGTGCCCAGTTGGTGCAGGGAAGCTACCACAATTTTTTCAAAGGAATTTGGCTAAGAGCTGATTTTTAAAGAATGAATGAAGTTACGCATCTTTCAGATTTTCCCAGAACAAGTGGTGATGTAGTGCACATAAGATGCCAACCACCCACATGGGTTGCCAACCCATGTAGTACAAGTTTTTGTTGTTCTAGAGGTGTTCTGAGAGTAGATTCTCTGGTAGCATATGAGAGTGGATTCATGGTTTTTCATTAAAAATCTCATTTCCAACCAGAGAATCTAAACTCAACACCTCAGAAACAACAAAGCCCAGTACCCCAATGGGTTCGCAATCCAGGGGGTGGTTGGCACCCTCTGTGCACTACACCACTACTCTCTCAGGACCACACCAGTGCCCCCCAAGTGCAGTTATGGGGCTGCTGAAACCACCATTATTCCCTATGGGTGAAAAGCTTAAAGACACTCAAACTTCCCCAAATCACAAAAAAATCAACCCTTTCCCTTTGAAATCTGGGTGGTGGCAGGCATTCCTTGTGGCACCTCCACCCAACCCACTATTCTGCCCCAGGAGACCCCTTTCTGCCCCAAATCTGCCCCAAAGACACTCCAGCTTCGACAATTCCTAAGAAAGCAGCCCTTTGGCCAATTCCATGGAAGTATGGGTTGTGGAAGGCACCCCTTCGGTCATTTCCACCCAACCCACTGTTTTGCCCCAGCAGACCTCTTTCTGCCACAAAGAAATCTTCCACAAAGACACGCAATCTCCAGCAATTACTTAAAAATCATCCCTTTGCACATTTCCATTTCTTTCCCTCCTCCCACAAGGAGAGGTTGCTCCAGGAGACAGGAGGCTTGCTTGCAGTGCAGGCCAGGAAGAAAGAAATATTATGTTCAAATACCAAAATTAAATAGAATCCCCCTCTCTCCCAAGCTAATTTTTTAAAAAAGATTGAATAATTTGGAGAAGAGCAAGGCTCTTCTCTTCTCTGGTGAGCCAAAAGACACAAACACAGCCTTGAAAGGAATAACGCCTCAGGATTGTATCTAAGGAAAGGCGGGATATAATGAATAATAAGTAAAAGTACAATGTGTTATGGCAAAATAAATCATTAAGGAAAGGTGAGTTATTTATTTATTTATTTATTTAATACCGCTTTTCATTAAAACAATCCCAAGGCGGTTTACAGCAAAATTTAAAAACAAGATTATAAATATGATACATTTAAAATATTAAGCTAAAAATATGAGACAAATCTGATTAAATTTTTTTGACACAAGTATAAAAACAATAAATACAAAGTACAAAGAGCAGCAACAGAAACAATCATATAAATATATAAATATAAACTCACTCAACAATCAATAAACATTTTAAAAGTCTGGGGGAATTCAACAAGTAGAGGTTGCTGTGCAGGTAGGCTGGCATGCAAGCATAGATGAAATATGTTTTACACATAAATGTAGATATAATCCCCTTCTCTCTCAAGCCAATCTTTCGAGCCCCTGGTGGCGCAGTGGTAAAAACTGCCGCCCTGTAACCAGAAGGTTACAAGTTCGATCCTGACCAGGGGCTCCAGGTTGACTCAGCCTTCCATCCTTCCGAGGTCGGTAAAAGGAGTACCCAGATTGTTGGGGGCAATATGCTAAGTCACTGTAAACCGCCTAGAGAGCCCCGGCTATAAAGCCGTATATAAATGTAAGTGCTATTGCTATTGCTATTGCTAAAGGCATGAAAAACTGGAATGCAGTATAAAAGTCTATTTAAAGTATAAGTAAAAGTAAATAATCACCTTCACATGCCTTTTTATTTTTTAAAAAAGGCTGAAAATACAGGAGAAGCAGAGAGAGAAAAGGGTTGGGGAGGTGGTAAAACTGCCGCCCTGTAACCAGAAGGTTACAAGTTCGATCCTGACCAGGGGCTCAAGGTTGACTCAGCCTTCCATCCTTCCGAGGTCGGTAAAATGAGTACCCAGAATGTTGGGGGCAATATGCTAAATCATTGTAAACCGCTTAGAGAGCTCTGGCTATAGAGCGGTATATAAATGTAAGTGCTAAGTGCTATTGCTATTTACTTTAAGGAATGGCAGCTGAACAATAAATTCTGAATACTTAGAGGCTGTTCTCATGAGCAGCCATGAGCGGGTTAAGCAGCCAAGCCTGCTCTTGGCTACTTGTGAGAAACATTGGGAGGCAAGCAGATGCAGGCACCGCCACCGTGGCAAGCCTGCCTGCGGAGACCATAGCTTCAACATAGGAACATAAGAAGCTGCCATGTACTGTGTCAGACTATTGGTCGGAATTGTCTTCACAGACTGGAAGCAGTTCCTCCAAGGTTGCAGGCAGGAATCTCTCTCAGCTCTATCTTGGAGATGCCAGGGAAGGAACGTGGAACTCAGATGCTCTTCCCAGAGGGGCTCCATCCCCTAAGGTGAATATCTTACAGTGCTCACACATCATGTCTCCCACTCATATGTAACCAGGGTGGACCCTGCTTAGCTAAGGGGACAAGTCATGCTTGCTACCACAAGACCAGCCCTCCTCTCCATGGTTAAGGGAGCAAGTGCTCAATTAGCCCAATTTTTGGACGGTCTGCCAGCCTGTCTGCTTGCAGTTGGGGTGGGCAGGCTGCGGAGCTCCTGGCCAGCGCTGGGTTGTACTCACAATGCATTATGGGAGTTGAGGTGGGGCAAAGCAATGCATTCCAGCCCCCGACCCTCCGAGCTGCATGAAATAGTGAAGGATCATCTGGGTGTACAATTCGTGCACCCAGCACCTTCCGTGGATCGCCTGCAGAGAAGCGAAGGTGACAAAACCTTCTTCCCCACCCACCAAACCCTTCTCACAAATCGTGAGGGAGGGCTCTTAGTATACAAAGCTAGCTAGGCATGTTGCCAAACCTCACAATTATTTCACTTGGACTTTTTGTCCAGGATTTGGACAAAATGTAGATGACAGTTAAGGCAATATGGTACAGTCCAACCAGGACTGTGAGTCACATTAAAACTCTTGTGAGGGTTGTTTCCAAATATTCTCTATGGGCACTGATAAATTGACCCAATCTGAACCAAGCTGAGAAAAATTTGCTAAAGCTGGCTGATTTGGCAGCAGATAATTTTTTTGTACAACTACTACAACAAATATTTATATACCACTCTTCAACAAAAGTTTCCAAAGCAGTTTACAGAGAGAAATAATAAATAAACTACAGCTTAGCCTGTAGACTGAGCTTCTAAAACTCTCTTTGAGGCTTACAGACTAGCTTATTGCATGAGGCTGAGACTGTAGTGCAGACACTGTTTTTAAATGTTGGCCTCTGAGAACAAAAGTAAAATCGAACACACCACTCCAAAGCTCTTATGGTTGTTGATCTTGCCTTTTATTTTGGAAGGCATGAAGGGAAGGAGAACTGATTACCAGGTGACTCCAGAGCTTAAGCCTGTTTGTGAATCGTGCCTTCTAACCTGAATATAATTTACAATATCATTATATTCTAAATATTTTCTGACAGTATTATTGTATGTCTTAACTAAGATGGGCATGACAGAAAGTAAACGTACCCCAAATCTGAAATAGATTTTTACTTTTCCCACATAACAATTTATTCAGTTTTTTCTATTCCTGTTGTTAACTGTTATCTAGCTCTTAATCCCAAATGCAGTGGATCCCTTTGACAATTTGGAGAGACGGACCTCTGATGGCTTGGACTGTAAAATTACTTCTGACATTCCCTTATCCCTCTTGAGGTATAGCTGACCAGATTTTGCATAATACTACTACTTAATATCTAAAGCAGTTAATTAATTCATAACTGAATGAGATAGACAAGAAATTGAAGAACCTTGTAGCAGGCCTGACAGCTGTATCTGTAGCCCAGTCTGTTCAAAGAGATTGTCAGAAGGATCAGCTAATATGTACATCTGGTTTCTGCAGGAAACAGGAAGAACTGGTTGCTTCTGAACTTGATTCTCTAGGGAAGGCTGGATGTCTGACCAAGAGAATAAGTGTGGAGAGGCTCACCACTCAAACTATGTGTGTCTCTATGCATCCTGAATTATTCTGCAGTTGCAGGTTAATTGTAATCAACTGCATTGTGACAATACAGCTGATTACAACTGCCTCAATTAGACCATTTCTGTCTTTTCCATTCCATAGAAAATTTGCATGCTTCAAACTTAGAGAATCTTTTATTATATGAAGAGGGCATCAGATGCAGACAAACCAAGAACAGTTCTTGAATACTTACTCCATTCCCACTACACAGTGCACAAATGCATGAAAGGCTTATAAATACCTACCACTACATCTGTAATTATGCAAAGCCTTCAGATATCTTTGCTGCTCCAGTGAGACCTTTAGCAAATCACTGTTTATTTTTTCACAGACCATTTGTTAAAATTGCACCAGGTCAGTCTACACTTGTTCTCTTCTCCATATGAAATGTGTTCTTTTATAGATATGAGGATCTAGAGATTTCTTTATTGCCTACCAAAGACAATCTAGCCAATTCATGTAACAGATGCCATGGGGAAATGAAGGTTAGAATCAATTCACTGTATCACAAAAGCACACAGAAATACACTTGAATGATGAGCTATAAAATTATTCTCAAAAGACTGATGCAGTTCTTCAAAAATGAAAAGTCAATAGTCAAAACAGAGATTTTAAAAGAAAAATTGATTCTATGCATACAGAAATTGAAGTCTGGTGTGGTAGGAAACTATAAAAATGCATATGCATCCTATAGAGCCTTATCAAAAGCTTTAAAGACAGTTTAGTGATAAGGGGTAAGAACAAAGTTCTCATTAGATTTGTAATGGTTAAATCATAAGCAGAGGGTAGAATAAATGGGCAGTTTACATAACAGATGAAACTAAACAGTTGGGTCACCCAAAGTGCTATATTGTGACATTTGCTATGTAACCTGTTCAGAAATTATGGATCTGAGCAGTGGTGAGCAATAAAGTAATTAAGTTCGAAGCTGTCATCAAATTATTCAGGATGGTGAGATTCTAAGCACCGTGAAGAGCACCAAAAGGTTTCCCCTGAACTAGGTGAATGCACAGTGCAGAGCCATGAATAGTGGGACAAAAAAGTTAATGGGGTTCTAAATTAGCTGTAAGTACCAGAAAAGAGATCTGGGGTCATGGTTCAAAGGTCACTAAAACATCAACTCTGTGTGCTAAGCAGTAAAAAGTCTGAATTCAATGACAGAAATATTTTTGAAAGAGTTTGTAAGATCAGAATCATAATGCTAAGTAAGGAAAAGGGAAAGACATAACAATAGGATTTATATCATTATGACCAATGTAAAAATAGTTGAGAGACCTAATTATTCCCCCCCCCCCCTCAAGACACTAGAAATCTGGTTGATCCAGTGAAATAGATTGAAAGAATATTCAGGACAGACAACAGAAAGTACATATCAGTGGCGTATTGAGGATGCCGGTGGCTCTTTTTCAGGTTGCCAGCGGCGGCCCCGTCACCTCAGCATCTGAAGTCAGATGCTCCTCTGTCTGAGTAGCAATGATAGTAAATGGGGCTGCGCCCCTCTCTTTGAAGTAACATTTGCTGAGAACTAGGCTCCCAGCATGGCTTTCAAAGGCAAGGAGAGGCATTCCTGGCCAGTCTGGGAGCTCAGCACTGGCTGAAACCTCTCAAAAACATCAGCTAGAGATGAGCTCCCAGCCTGGCTGGGAACAACTCTCTCTCCCTGCCTTTGAAAGCAGGGAGAAGCCATCCCAGCCACGCTGGAAGCCCAACACTTGGCAAATGTTACTTCAAAACGAGGTGTGTGGCCTCGTTTACTATCATTGCCACAACCCCTGAATCTGACATCAGACACAGGGGCGTGCCTGGGGCACCAGGTGTGGCTCTTGGTGCATGGCGACCCAGGTTCTTCGAACAGATTCACACAATGGATACTACACCCCGGTACATAGTCATACAATATGCTACTAACTAATGGAATTCATGATGTGGTGATGGTCACCACCAGGTTACATGGCATAATAAAGGATCAGACAGAAAATGAATGAATGCTCTATCAATTGCAATGGTCTAGCAAATGAATGGTCTATCAATAATCTCTATGAGAGATTAAAACTGAACACCTATATCCAGAGTCATTATCTCTCTGTTTATAATTTTCAGAATCCAGTTACAAACAGCATGTGATATACACCTCCATAATGTCCTACTTGTGATCCTTCCAGGGGCATATGGTGGAAGATTGCTAGAGACAGAGTCTGAAATAGATAGCCTAGACTTGTGCCCCTAAATCTAAGTCCATGACGCCTGCCTTTTCTAACACTGTATATACTACACATCATTACAACACAAGTAAAAGCATGCCGGCAAGTTACAGGACAGCACCAATGTGCTCTGTAGCTGGCCCCGTTCCCTGCAGGACATTACAGTGTCCACAAAGTCAAACTTTATCCTGGGAAAGATCCTCATCATGATTGCTCACAATGTACACTGTTACATAATGCCCAAAGAAGCCTTAAGAAAGCACAGAGAGCCATGATAACTGGTTTGCAAAAAAAGAGCTTTTCTCTGAAAGTCAATTCTTTTACACTGTCCTCTAATAAAAAGGAAAAAGAGTTTTCCAAATGTTATATAAACTATATGTAGATAATATGGTACGTTTTCTTGTACCAGAGGTGTCATTTTGGAGGATGGGGTAGTTCTTCTCCTCATTTCTAATAACATCAAATTATTCTTCATGACTGCTTATACCTTTAGTTATTGCAAAGTATAAAATACACTGTGGGTTTTGCAGAATAACTTATTATATATTTTGAAGAGTTTGTGGATTTATATGTGCAAAATAAAGTCCTACTCCATGATTTCCTACAGATACCAAATTTTGGATGAACTATTTTGCCACTTAAATTAGCCGAATGCACTACTTTTTACACTGGCATATGCTGGTTGAAAGGTCTAACGGGGTTTTTTGTACCTTATTTACCCGAATCAAATATTACTCTGAATTTAAGATGACCCCCTTAAAAAGAGTTACAGGTTATTACTGCATAAATCAAATTATGATTATTGTTATTATTATTATTATTATTATTATTTACTCAAAAGGAACAGGACTCTGGATTTAAGACAACCTCCTGATTTCTAATATAAAAAAATCAGGAAATGACCTATTCTTGGATTCAGGTAAATACAGTATTTTTTAAAAAACAAATTCTGAGCAATCATATCATAACTGTTATTTTTCCTCATCAGATTTTTACACTCAATAATAAGATCAATAATACAAAAAATGATATCATGCCCAAGAGCAGTAGCAGATATTTCTCAGATTCAAATTTACTATGTATGGTAATTATGCAATAAAATGAATAAAGTTTGAAGTTGAAATCCTACAAATTTAAAACCATTCTTTTAGTTTCCTTTTGCAAGCATGTTTATACATTTTATTACATATATTTAATTGTTTGAACTTTCCTATAAGTGTAATCCATACAAAATAGGTCAACGGTGGGCCTCTCCTTCGAATATATAACATATCCTATAGCAGGTTTCTAAATTTTACATATTCTCTTCTAATCCCCATCAATACCAAATTTCTGATTATTACATCGTATTCTCTATGACCTTCCTATGGCCTGCAGATAGCAGAATGAAGTTTCTAGTCAGGAAGACAGATTCACATGTGAATTAATCTTAGCTGTATTCTCAGCTGAAAAGAAAAAGAGGCTGTTCTCATGTGCAGCCTAACTTTGGCTAGGGACACCCAGCCTGGGTTAGGCTGCATGTGAAAACCGCCCGGGTTTGGCCCTGATCCCGGCAGGGCAGCACCACCTAGCCCCACTATTTACCATGGCTGTTAGCCAAGGTTAAGAAAGCAAGTGCTACCTTAGCCCCAGCTACTTGCTCATGTGCAAGCAAGGGCTGCTTCCCAGCCACACACAGAGACTGGTGTCTAGTGCGGCCGTCTCTTGGGGGAATCCCCCATTGCAGCGTGCATGTTGTGTGCTGCATTGTGGGCTTCATGGAGGCCAAGACAACAGCTTCAGATCAATCCACCCTGCTCTGCGCTGCGTGGAACAGGGCTGATCTGTGGGAGCGCAGAGTACACTCTCACCAACAAAGCAACAATCGTCTGGGGGAAAGGCAAGGTTTGGGAAGCCTCCCACTTGACCGCCTGGTCGGTCATGTGAATATCCCCCAACTGTCCTGTAAAACCCTGCTTCCATTCCAGAAAGTCTACCCATCACTTTTCAATGTCCTATACAAAGAAAGAAATGTAAAGTTTACTGTAGCCCTAGCAGAGTGAAAATATCTATTCAGAAGGCACCATACAGTTACAAGTATGAAAGAACTTTTATCACATACTAGGCAGAATTATATATCTTTTTCTTCCTCATCTTCAAATTAACCACCTGGAGAGCTTAGCTGAAAACACTCATGCATAGTGGAAAACACGCATGCTCCCCTTAGGCTTCTGATGACTGATATTTGTTGACAGCTATTAAAAATTGACTGACTTTAATATCTAGTGCTATTTATTTGTTCCATATTTATTTAATAATTTGTCAGGCAATCATAAGATTTAAAGAAACATAATATAATCATTTAGCTATTAATAGATATGACTATTTCCATAGTAGCCATCCAAATAAACATTCATGTGAACTTTATTGTATGTTTGTGGAACAATAATCATTTGGCATACAAAAGTACATTCTTTTTACATACACCCAGACCCACACACATATGCAAACTAGGTCAATCAGAAGTGCAAGATGTCTGCAGCGGTGTACCCACACACATCCTGAGCCCTACACCAAGGAACTAATATTGCACAACAGATCCTTTTGCTGCCGATCATTTGGTTGTGGAAAAGAAGAGACGGCAGCAGAAAGAGCTAGGCTACTTGTTGTATGAGATGACAAGTGAAAGGGGAAAGCCTTTGTGAGTAAAGAAACATGCAGCACTTGTCTAAACTGCCACAGAACTAAACAAAAAGAGAAGTTTAGAAAGTTCAGGAAATATTTTATCTGCTGTCCCAGCTCAATGAGATGTGTACACAATGTGAGCATACACATCTTTCCATGCAAGTGCACAGCGATAATATCCATCCATCATATGAGGAAGGTGGTTCATACATTTGGGCCAAAGGTACAAGAGTGGTTCAAACTGCCCCCTGCAATTAATGAACAGTTCCCCTGGAACCGGGAGCAGCAAATGACTTGTCTGCTCAAAGCACATGCATGTCCTCTTCTCATGTGGTGGGCTGAGGAGTTGAAGAATAATTCAAACTGGACCTTGTGTATATAAAAGAATAATGGTATGAGATACTACTTTCGGAAGACTCCAAAGAAAAAAGATGTAAATGATGGTTTTTAAAATGTATAACGAATACATTGCTCTCTCCCTTCAGAGCCTTAAATTTAAAGATATGAAGGTATCATGTTTTGCAGGGAAATGATATACACAGTTACATTGAGTTAAAGATATTGGCCAACATCCAGACTAAGCTTCTGCAGATGTGCCAGGATCAGAGTGTGAGCGGAGGGGTCATTTTCAGAGACAAACCCACCCACCCCCAATATAGCTGCTTGTGCCTCCCAAAACTATCTCCCTGAGGATGCTCAGAGAGATCCCTTTGGGAGGTACAAGTTGTAAGTCCTATATTTAATTGTCTATATATGGACTCTTCCATCTGCAAAATTATCTTGAAAGACCTAATTAATAGAGCATCTACCAAAGTTCCAAGAGACTCTGGAAGATGCATGATGTTCAGAGTGCTATGATTAAAAAGGTCCAAATTTGACATATCTACTTCATGCAAAATTACTCATTAATTACTTGTGTGCAATTAGTGGATATAATTCACTATATTTCCATCCTGCTAAATTAAAATTATTTATGTCTTATTCCCTAACACATTTTCATTGATAATGGTACAAATAATAGCAATAGCACTTACATTTATATACCGCTTTATAGCCAGAGCTCTCTAAGCGGTTTACAATGATTTAGCATATTGCCCCCAACATTCTGGGTACTCATTTTACCGACCTCGGAAGGATGGAAGGCTGAGTCAACCTTGAGCCCCTGGTCAGGATCGAACTTGTAACCTTCTGGTTACAGGGCAGCAGTTTTACCACTGCGCCACCAGGGGCTCTTTACAAATAATGTTGAAAGTCCTGGGAAAATAAAACATTTTAAACAACTGAGATGAAAATTTACTTTTGTTTTCAATAATTTTGCCCCTCAAGAAAAACAGTTTTCTACAGTATGATGAAGCACATAATGTATGAACATGACTTAGCTACTTCCAACTGGTTACCATTACTATCATATTAAGAGCTTACCTGTACATGAGAAATCATCAATGCGGATATATCCTAGGACACAGTCACAGCGATACGATCCAGGCAGGTTAACACACACTGTGTTGGCATGACAATAATGCATCTTAGCAGCACATTCGTCAATATCTGAGGGAAGAAAAACATGCCATGAGATTGTAATCTGCTGCACAGTTGCATGTCTACAGTGATACAATACTGAAATATGAAAAATAACACTTTTTTTCAACAAATGCCCCCTGCAAAACCCAGAATATTTTGCAGTCTGCAATTATCTTTTATTCCATTACATGCATCTGCACCCCTAAAAGTACAATTACGGTAAGTTAGAACTACTTGATCTCTGGGTTACTCCATGAAATGTAGTATATAAGTGTTAAAGAAAAAAGATCAAATTGTGCAGTAATAGCCTAGACACATTCTAACAAAACATTTGTATGAACAAATAATAAAATGCCTGGGAATACAGTATTTCCTCAAGTGGATGATATTTAATGCCAGATTTTACAGAATAAATATAAAGAGGAAAGAGTACTGAGCTATTTGTATAGGTTGAGAAAGATGCCGATGGAAAAGCAATCAGACAAGCAGGATGTTCACCCTAAAGCAACCAGTACCCTGAAAACTCAAACCAGTCTTCAAACTCAGCCTCCCAAGCTGCTTGCTCTTTCATTTACACACCCTCTAGATTCAGACAAAATTACTTTCTGCTCTTGTCTCAAACCTGGGCAAAAGGTGTGACAAAAAAGTCAGATTCTGAGCTCTGGAAGCTCCCTGTTACCACTCACCATTGCACAACTACACAAAAATCCAAAGAAAGAGAGCATGAGTTCCATTTTGCATAACAGAACAGCCTGCCAATTTCACCTAAAGCAAATCAGAGACAAAATTGGAGGTTCCCACTCAGGCAGAACATTTGAGTAGGCCAAAAGAGTTTTGATAAGACTATCAAAATTTCCTGGGGGAGTTTTGCACCGCTCTTTCAATAATGTAATATGCTCTATTTTATTTATTTATTATTTATTTATTTATTTGATTTATATACCGTCCTTCCAAAACGGCTCAGGGTGGTTCACAACATAATAAAAACAATTAAAAACAAATTAACAATTAAAATCAAACTATTAAAACACAATAAAACCAATAAAACAGCTAAAAGCCCTGAAAATCAGGGCAACAATTTAAAACAGTTTAAAACAATTAATCATTTAAAACTCTGGAAGGCCAGGCCAAATAAGTACGTTTTAAGGGCTCTCTTGAAGGACAGCAATGATCTCAAATTACGAATTTCTGCTGGGAGTAGGCCCGCCTCTGCGTCGCCTCTGCCCGCCTCTGCGGTCGCCACCAGACGAACTGAGAAGGCCCGCCTCTGCGTCGCCACCAGACGAACTGGTGGCAACTGGAGACGGACCTCCTCAGATGACCTTAACGTGCGGTGGGGATCATGTAAAAGAAGGCGCTCTCTTAGATAACTCGGACCTAAGCCATTCAGGGCTTTAAAGGTAATAACCAGCACTTCTCTTTCCAAATATCTTAACAAGCTATGGAATATGACAACACCAGCTGATTGTCAGGGAAATAAAGATTCCCATCCTCTTTTATCAGTCTAGAAGGGCACAGTTAAAATAAATTTCTTGCCATTTGCTTTCTAAATTTCCAATTTGGAAATCAGAACTGATTTTGCCAACAGTCTTCTTCTGCCCAGCCACACCTCTGACAACGCTACTGTGTCAAAGGAACAGATTCCTTTTGCATGGGTGGGGAAGAACTCATTTCCAGGAATATTAAACACGCAGTGGTGCTGAAAGACCAATTCCAACACAATTCCAGAACATAATCCTTTTACAAACTGAAGCATTGTAGAAGATGGGAAGGGAACTTAGGACATTCACACACGCATTTTCACTTGACATCTTTGGGTGAGTGGACTGCTTTCATTTCAAAGTATTGTGTCTAAGGTAATAGGAAAGAAACCTGTGTAGTGCTTAATCTGTTACATGTGTTTCTCATATGCAAGGCATCACTTGATGTTGCAGTCACAAAGCAGTGAAAATACATCTGTGAACTCACCCCAAATTAGTGAAAGAAGAGGAAAAATATGAGAAAGCCAGGTCCCCCCCACCCACATCTATAATCTTGTATTATGTCCACTATAGAGGTTGCACACATTTCTTAGAACAGAACTGCCTTTGTTGGGCAAATTTCGATTCTTCAAAAGTATTTTGCATCTTCAAAGTCCTTTTTTCCATAGGTAACAAAACCTAAGGTGAGTGGATCACCTCCCTCATTTTTCATTTGATCTGCTTACCCTCCTTCACCAGTTAATGGACAAAAGTGATCTTTGCCAAGTGAACCATCTGTGTATGTTTTATTTCAGTTACACTTGGGGCAGATTTGGACAGGTGGTGATAAAATTTAAGAAACCCTGCTTAGTATTTACCTAAAGGCTATCCTACCCAATTCAGATTGTTTCAGGTCCTTTAGAAATTAGTCCATTGTCCAACTGTGCTTCTCATTCTTATACATAAGTTGTGTTAGAATTAAATATTCCTAATTATACCAGTGTGAGTGTAAGGAATGCAGTCCTATTACATATTGCTTATAAATTAAGCAGTAGTCCCAAATGTCCTAGCAAGATTGACAGAGGCAAGTAAGACTGAACAGGTAAAACAAGGATAGCACAATAAATCTACCACTTGTTCTCTCCCCCCAAAATGGTGTAACTACCATGCTGGCACAGTCCTGCACACCAGAGCAGAAAGTATACCAGCAGTCATGAGCACTTCTATACTGCGGACATCAATTCAGTAAGCAGGAAGCTGGAGTCACGAACAAAACCACTTTGTACTGGCCACCAAGCAGGTGTCAACTGACAGGAACTCTTGATCAATAAGCAGCCTGGGCTGAATTTGAAATAATGGCTTCGAGGCAAAAGATTACATCTTGTTACAAATATCTTGCACTATCCAGTCTTCTTGTTTCTGAATGATCATTTCTTAAAAATGTATAAAAACTGTCAAAGTCTGCATGTCAAATGGAAAGGGTCCTCCTCTCCACTATACCACAATGCTTGAAGTCCATAGGGGACATACATTGGGTATTAGTCCATGCTCCTTTACACTGTTTCACTTGCCCTCCTTAAAAACAGGCTTTTGTTTCACTGATATGAAGTGATTTCATTCAATCAGGTATAATAATTTTCACACATAAAAGAAAGAGAAAGTAGTAAGAATTTCACCTAAAAATTAACCTGACAGGGTGCCATTTTGTCTGAAGCTTGCACGATAAACTTAAAATAAAGCTTGCATAATAAACTTAAAAGACAAGAGTCATGCCAATAAAAAGAAGTGGATACTGGAAATTTTGAAAGCAAAGATATAGTTTTAGGTAACATTAGATAAAATACAGTTTTGGAAAAGTTTCTCTGCAGTGCAATAGCATTCTTACTTACACACTTGCTTGCTTACACACACACACACACACACACACACACCTCCTTCAAACCCATCACAAATCTTATGAGATACACATCTTGGAAATCTGTCCCTTCTGGCCCTGGCAATTGTAGACATAATCAGGCTACCTTCTCTTACTTCCTTCAAGACGGGGGAAATAGAAGGAGTTGTAGATGGGCTTAGGGTTGGCTTAAATGCAAAACTGCCAACCCAAGAAAGCATTCTGCAGACTCCTATTATTAAAAAAGGTTATGCAAGTGATGGAAAAAACCTCCAACTTCTGATTGACTACAGAATGATACAATAAGGGTCAAACTGCACCTGAGTGTAATCACTTCATTGGCCCTGGCATGCTTGCTTTTTTCTTGTAAATAGCACCTGACAGGGAGATCCCAGTGAGACTATGATGTGCTATTTGCCCTGGAAACAAAGCTTTCAAATGACATTTTTTCCAAGGCAAACAGCATGTGTGGGGAGGGAAATCCTTCTTCCCCCTGCAAACGCTCTTTAAAGGGGCCACTGATGTAACTACAGTCACAGATAGACTGACCCTAAGAGAGCCAGCACAGTGGTTAGAGTGTTGGACTAGGACCAGGAAGACCTGAGTTCAAATCCCCATTCAACCATGAAACTCACTGGGTGACTCTGGGTCAGTGATGTATCTCTGAGTCTAACCTACCTCACAGGGTTGTTGTGAGGATAAAAATAACCATGTACTTCCTCTGAGCTCCTCAGAGGAAGAGCGGGATATAAGCGTATAAATAGATACATAAATAAATGATAGATAATAATATTATTAATTTATTATTTCTTGTTTACACAGTCAGACAGGTGTTATTGACTGGTTTGTTTTATCCAGACATCAAGTCCTTCCCAAGGACCTGGGATGGCTGAATTTTATTGTCAATTGTTATAGATATCGTCGCAGAATATAGGCTGTTCCCAGTAAAGCTGCTTTTTGTAATTGGCTGATGGTGATTTCTGTGGCCCCTATGGTGTTGAGGTGCTCTTCAAGGCCGAAGTTGAGCAGCCCTGCTATAGACCAACTAGAACTGAGCATGTCATGGATACTTGGAAATATCTTTAAAATGTCTCCAGATTAGTTGAATGCATAAGCTGAGTAGGGGCAGGCATTATATTTGAGATGTCAAGGTATTGATTTTCAGCAACATTATAACATGTCCAAGATTAAATTTAAAGACAAAACTGAAAGAAAGCAGTACAGTGGCCCCTTTTCACTGGGCGGATTGGATGATGATCTTCCTACATGCAGTGAGAGAGCAAGTTCATGCCTGCCACTGCCATCTGCACATGGCTATAACTCTCAAATAGGTGTGTGTATGGGTTCAAAATCCAATAAGCACAGACTTAAAATAATATAGTTGATATTATTATTATTATTATTATTATTAATAAAAGACATGCAATGGTATACACCTCTGTGATTCATTCTGACTTCAGTCCTTTACATGCTCTTTCTGTCGGCATTCTTATGTCATTTTCCTAAGTCATTGGTAAGTGGCTTTCATTTAGCAAAATAATTGTGCTTAGATAATAGTAGCAGTAATCTTTATTACAGTAATAGACCAGAAAAATCAATAATTCTGCTTATTTTCAGAACAGGTCAAGCAACGAGAATTACTCAATTTCTCTGTAAATGTGTGCAAGATTAGATGCCCAAGACAGAAAAGACCCAGAGTTCTATTTAACACTGCTACTACACTATCCATAAGCCACACAATGGTATACATCAGCTTGGCAATAATGGAACTCAAATTGTGATTCATGTGTTTAGATTGCTTGTCGTATTTGAAATATTAGAACTTGTCTTCTGGTGGTCTTTTGAGGTGATAAAAATACATGATTTATGTCTTTCCCTAGGATGGTGAAGTGGTTTGCTTTTCTTATAAAAAGGTATACTTATGGTCTTTAGAATGAAACTTGACACAGCATAATGATCCTTCACATATCACTAACTTCCATCTGCATAAGCTAGCTTGCTATAATGACAAGGAGTCACTATGGCTAATGCTTTTCAGTGAGGATCACTGCATCATAGTGCATAGTTTAGTCTGGCATGCAACATGAGAGCATTCTTTTGATTGGCTCAATGGGCTTCATTGATATGCATTTTGGTAGCTGCTAAGACTCTCGACATTTTGTTCCTTATTGCAGCAGTAAGTGCCAGTTACTGGAAACCAGCAGTCCAAATAAGGTTAAATTTCCTGTGCATCTATGAGTGGGTCAATTGAAACAGCCATATTTACCCTCTATCATAGGACAACTGGCTGAGTCTATCATGACTCTGCTGTCACAGAGAATCTTATCAGCAGATCAATGAAGGCATTCTTATCAAGTGATAACCTTCTCATTTGGTATCTATCACCTATGCAAACTGACCTTCCTATAAAAAGAAAACAGAAAACAGATGTTAACAAAAATAGGAAGACAATACTGTAGCTGTAGTTTAAGTATTCAGTGGTGTGAAGTGATATAGATTCCCTGATCTTAATGGAAGCATGCCAATTAGCAACATTCTTTCATCTTAGTCAAAATGTCTCTAAACAAAAATAACGTCTGTATTGAGCTCTCTCAGCACTGCAGGTGTCTCAAACTGGCACCTTCAGTTCCAGCAGCGGCTGTTTACGTAGTTGAACTGTAAGGTTTTTGCAGATTTTCACCTGTAGAGGGCTTGCTCTTTGTTGCCAGCCTGTCTAGTTATACCCACCCTGACCAGGGCAGCCTTTGCTGAGTAACAATGCATTGACTGTTTGCCTCTAGGGTCATGCCACCCCCTGCTTCCCCAGCACTTGCTTGTTTCATCCTTCCCTGAAGAGGCTCCTTTGCTGTGACCTTGGCTTGGCTTGATTCTGGTTTAAGCCAACACTCTTGCATCAGCTGTCATATTTGATTGGTCTTTCTGGTTCTGACTGTGGTTCTCTACTTCATGATTGCCTCAAACACATTTTCAGCTGACGGTGCCACTTGCACTGGTGTAAGTGCAATTCTCTTAATGGAAAGGGATTCCCACAGTTTTGCACAGGTTCTCACAATATGTTTCCATCAAGCTTTTATATGTGGGTTAAAGTAATGTATTATTTTAACAAAAGTTACATATGTGAAGCAGGGGCATAGCAAGGTTGGAGTGGGCCCAGAGACAAGATTTTAAAATGCCCCCCCTCAAAGTCCAGGGACTCCACACACCCCAGGCCCCCAAGGATTTAAGACTGATATTTCAAAATAAGTATGCTGCCTGAAAATACATTTCACTGAATGCACATATGCACACTTCACAATATATAGTGATATACACTGAATACTATATATTTCTGCTACTTTTAATGCCTAGAACACACTAGAAACACTACTTATTAAAATGGGCACCTTGCTGCAGATTAGCAAATGATCATGCAGTGTGAGCCTATGTATGTTTTCTCAGGATTCTGAACAAATTCAGTAAACTTTGATTCCAGGTTTTTCATACGGGGCTTTTAAAGCCCTTTAACACACATCTCCTCTGGAATGGAGGAGCTGCATTCACATGTTGGCCAGATTTACCCTGAAGTCCCTGTGAATTATTGGGGAGCAATTCACATGCAATTCAGGTTTTTCACTGCTCATTAAATCCACTATTTTGTGTTGGTTCTCTGGGACAACTTCAATATCGCAGTAAAGCCTCCCAGTAAACTTGCAGTAAAGCCTGCTGTGTGTAAAAGTCCCGGGTAAGTGTGTGGAGAATTGCAGCCTCGGGCAGCAAATTTAACCACATTTAGCTGGAAGTACAATTCATTGAAACCTGAAGGACTTACTACCAAGGAAAGCATGTCCACTTAAAAATAAACTCCATTGCATTCAACTCTCTGAGATCCTTCCCTGGTAAGTGCATATAGGATAGCAAATGCTCAGGGATGTAAACCAAACCAAACTACTTTGTGCTACCAGCATATTTTGCTCCCTATAAGAGACCAGTAAGTCCCACTGAAGCAAGGAAGATAGGTGGGGAGAAATCAAGAAAAGAGCAAGAATTAGCACCATTCCTCAGGAGGAGAAAAAAGTATATATAGATTCACAGGAGCTATATATAGATTCACAGAAGACTCCCTCTTTCCATAGTACTTGCTGGAGCACTGCTACGTTTTCCCTTCATATGGACATCAGGTTCCCTGAAATTACCTATCACAGGAATCCTGGCATGTATTCAGTGTTTGATTTCCATATGAAGGATTCAGACTCACTGGCAAAACTACCTTCATGGGCTCCCTACATTACAGCCGCATTCAAGGCAACAAGAAGGGAAAGAGGCCTCAGAGACAACTACTCTACCACCAGAAAAGCAAATGGGAAGGTGGGAATCAGGAATGTAGGCTGGCAGCAGTTGTTCTTGGGCCTGATTTACAATATAAGTTGGAGGAGAGCTCATAGAGCTGTATGCTTGCCTCAGGCAGAAGACGAGCACTACAAGTTGTCAAGGTTTCAATTTCAAACCAGGCATTAAAGCCTGACAATATTACTATTGCATTGGGTTTAGCGGGCAACTTCAAACTTGCAGTAAATCCTGCTGTCTGGGAAAGCTCCTGTGGTAGCTTTTGGAACAGGTGGTCATCACCGGCATCTTTCCATGCACTGCAGGCTTCAATAAATGCAGTACCTTAGTAAGAAAGCAAAGTGTAATTCAACATAAAATGTAACGTCGATTAGAATAGCCAGTGTGGTGTAGTGGTTAGAGTACTGGACTAGGACCAGGGAGACCCAAGTTCAAATCCCCATTCAGCCATGAAACTAGCTGGGTGACTCTGGGCCAGTCACTTCTCTCTCAGCCTAACCTACTTCACAGGGTTGTTGTGAAAGAGAAACTCAAGTATGTAGTACACCGCTCTGGGCTCCTTGGAGGAAGAGTGGGATATAAATGTAATAATAATAATAATAATAATATTATTATTATTATTATTATTATTATTATTATTATTTTTCTTTTAAAAAATAGTATTTGGGGGGGGGGAGTCAGAAATGGTATGCTATTGGCAGGAAAGAGGCAGGAGCTTTGGGAAAGCATGAAGGGGGCAGGCTTGGACATTGAGCTGGAAGAATGCTGAGTTGGTCCTGCACTGACAGTGGGTTGGATAGAGCCTTCCAAGGTCGCTTCCAATTCTGACATTCTTAGATTCTGAGAAAGCCCAAGGAGACTTTAGAAACAGAGGCAGGTAGTTGAAGGACAGTGACTGATAATGCAATGAACTGAGAAAGTTATGTGGAGGCAGCAAAGAATTAGGGAAGGAAGGAAGAGGGAGTAGAGAAAAAAATAAAAAGGTCTTGTGGATAAGAAGAATGTGCTATTGACAAGAGCAGTGGTTAAGGACAAAAACTCTGAAAATGAAGAAACTGTTGGACAGAGAACAAGAGCAAGAGACTGAATTTCGCATAGTCAGCCTGATGAGTGAAATCTTGGGATGTAGATCTCTACTCAATGTTTATGTATGAATGCTTTTAAAATAATAAAAAAAGATTCTGAACATTAGATAGAGATAAAAACAATCAAATTATTAATGTTTGTTGGAATGCTGCCATATTTAAATAGCAAGTAATAAATATACATGTCATTTTTTTAACAAAAAGATTTTCTTATCCATAAGTGCAGAGCTGCAGAAGTTTGATAAATGCATTAATAGGAAACATTCATAGCCTTATAAATATTTTCAGATATTTGTCACCTTTGTTTTCACAGTGATGCTTGATAACATATTCATAAGGCATCTGACAGTTAAAAACAAATTATTATTTTTTTAAAATACTCACTAAGAATTCCCGTATGATAATGATGCTCAGACAACAGAGTATGCAAAGAAAATGAATAGAAACTACTGAACAGAAATATTACAAGAAAGCAGGTTTTGCCTCATGGTGACTTGTTATTGGCTCAACTATTCCACAACATTTAGAAATGCTGTAGTAACCCATCATATCTGATTACAAATGTGGATAATATTGTTCTCCAGAACCTCACAGAGAGCATTCTTCACCAGATGGACAGCACCTCCCCCTGGAACAGTAGACATAAATAAAAAGCCTCTCCTGAGACTATGGACTGTCTATAGAGTCACAGCTTCATAGTGAACTGGGAAAAGAGTTTCCTAACTCGTGTTTAGAATCTCAAATGCCTGGGGGTGGCAATGGTCATGGTGCAAGTCATGATACTCCTCACTAAGGATCAGCAAGACAGGATTTGTGTTTGTGTGCTGTCTGTTGCTCATCAGACAGGAACCACAACACAACAGATCTCATGGAGCTGGCACAGTTGCCGGGCACAATAGCATCATGCCAGGACCTGATCAGCTGGTGGTATTTTCACTCATGTCCTCTTCAGCAGACTCTCCAACCTTATCAGAACTAGATTGCATCCCAGTACCATCTTCCTGTATCACTTCTTCAAACTGTGCATCTGTCTCTTGACTGATGGTTTAGCATTTGGAGATTCTCCCTATAGATCACTTTGTCCTCACCATGAATGAAAATCTGTTTGGATGGGTAGCCCACCTGGAGAATTGGACCATGCAAGGGATATGGTTCAGGCCATAAGGAGAGAGTTTCTGAGGACAGTGGTTGGCTGCCACATCCTTGGTAAGCCATTTACGCAGGTGAACATTTCAGCAAAAGTACACATAAACCACCAAGGCCTTCACTAATCGTGTTTATGGGGGCACATTGTGCACCTTCTGGGAGGAGGGTCAGGACATTATCAGAGAGAATTTGGAAATCAAGGATGCCCTGGACTAGACAAGCATAAACACTCTGAGTGGTAGATGGCACGTTTGGATAGTATATTGAATTCAAGTCACATCCCTATGCTCCATCTCACATCCCTATGTTCATGTTTCCTAAAGAAATCTGCCCTGTTGAAACCTCCTGATCCATTATTTTACCCACATGGAATCTGAACTGGGTATCCATGGCCCTTATGGGAGTACCTTTTGGGGTAAGTGAGATTTGTACACCTTGACTCAAGATTTGATTCTTCATAGCCATCACATCAATGAGGCTGTCAGAGTTGGGGCGGGGGGTGGGGAGAGAATCTCTGTGCTTATCCAGAGTTGTGTATTTTTCATAAGGATAAGGTTGTGCTATACTCTGAACTTTCATTCACCAATGAAATTAATTATCTATTCAATCAGTCTGAGGAACTCTCCTTGTACTTTTTCTGTTCTAATTCTATAAATCCACAGGAATGGAAGTGGCACTCACTGTATGTAGTGGTTTCTCCATTTCTATCTAAACAGGACCATGAACCTGCACATGTCATTGTCCCCAGTTGTGGCATTTCAAAAAAGTTCCAAAGACACTACTATATCTAGGTAGTTGATCTCTGAAGAGTCTGGCAAAACAGTTGCCTGCAGCAGTTACAGACCACTCCCTAAGAGGAGCAGCTACTTCAATACCATGTAATGGGAATTCTACTATTGCAGGTATCTGTAGAGCTGCCACATGGGTTTCAATGAATTCCTTTGCAAAGCACAAGTGATTCCTTTTCCCCCAGCAATGACCTGTGGGAGTAACATCTTGCAAAAAGTCTTGTCTCACTAATGAGCTTGTTCCTCCAGTCTTTCCTGGGATGCTACTGCTTTTTTACATACTTCTGAATAATGCTATCTGGGAGCTTATCAAGACAAGGAAATGTCTTACTGTGAATTCCTGTGTCCCAGTCATGTTGTTTCTGGGGAGAGGCATAGATCTCTTTATTATGCTTGCTCCACTGCCTTCGCCACCATTTGACATTTGTTATTACTGTTATCATCAGATATTGAGTTGCTTAAGACTACTGGATATGTATAAACTTTAAAGGGTGGGGGAGTTGGTCAAAGGAGGATGCAACTGAATATTACTGAATAAAACAAGGAGTGCCAAAATGGGGATACTACTCGTGTATATGAAGACAAGGAATAATTTCCTCCAAGTAAGGCATGATTGATAGTCGGAGTGGAGGCTTCAATTCCTACACTTTTTGTAACTTTCCAACATGGAACAAAGCAGTTGCAGCATTTTAAATATGTTTTCAAAATGTTTTCAAAATCTTTAAAACTCAATGGGGAAAGGATCAATTACTTTCAACGTCCACAAACCTAATGCTGTTACCACGTATTACCACCATATGAAATATTAGAGCTTCCAGCCTAGCCATTCTGGAATTAGTAATTTTTGTTGTTGCCCATTGATCCCTCTGGAAAATCCAACTTAGACTGGGTATTTCCGACTGAAATCCAACATGATCTGAGTATCCAACAATTTTAAAAGGCCCTCATTCTGATTCCTACAATTTTCATGTCAGATCATATCATGCATGATCAGATCCAATGATTTTTCTAGTGCACAGGCCTACTATGCTCCATTTTACCATTATAATGTATAGCAATTTGTATAACTCCTTTTTCAGAGAAGACAAAAAGCACCTCATGCACAGAGATTGTTAAGAAAAACAAGGTAAACCAAAATACTCCAAATATACAAGAATAAAGACTTTCTATGAGTATCCTAGCACACGAAGAGGCAAGGCTTAAAACTTCACAGAAATAAAGGGATACGTTTTGTGCATCCCACTAGATATCAATCTATTTTATAAATTAAACTAGTGAATTTAAGCCCGTTAAATTAACGGGCGCTAGTTAGCTCGCTCTTTGGGGCTGGCTGTTCCCTTCTCTCTCCTGCCCCACTCTCCCTTCCTCCTCTCTGCCCCACACTCTTGCCTCTCTTCCCCTCCCTCCCACCCCACTCTCTTGCCCTTCCTCCACCTCCCACCCCTCCCTCTCACCCTCCCCTCCCTCTCAGCGTCCGCTGTGGGCGGCCGGGTGGAGAGTTCCACCGCAAAGAGTGCCGCTGCGAGCGGGCGGCCAGGCCCGAGAGTGCCGCCGGCACCGCGGGGCAGCTGGGTGGCCGGGCCGAGAGTGCCGCCGTCGCTGTGGGCAGCCGGGCCGAGAGTTCTGCCACTGCTGCCAAGAGTGCCGCCCGCCGCCTCTGCCCTCCCCGCAGTCCCTCCGTTCCTGCGGCCGCCGCTTCCGGCCTTCCCGTGGCCGGGCCGGCCATCCAGCCAACATGGCCGCCTGGTGCCTGCAGCCGTATCTTCCTCAGCCGAGGAAGACACAGGCGCAGAGACATGGGCGCACACACAGGCTCTTTATTATAGAGGATAAGTTTACTTCAGAATGGAATATAACAGCAGTCTGTCTGTAGCCAAAGTGAAATTCTGGTTGGTTTTACTACTATTTATTTGATCATTTACTATACTTTTGATAACTAGTATTTCTAAAGTAAAACAACAGATGTGGTTACCAAGCAGTATGCTGGGAAACCTGTGAGGGGAAATAGAATGTTGTATACAGGTAGCCCTTGTTATTTGTGGGGGTTCCATTCTGGCCTACAACCACTGATAACAAAACCCCAGATAATAAAACCTTAAGTCAATGGGAATTTTGGGGTTAGGTTCTAGAGCCCAGGGATATGGCCGAAAAATCACCAAAAAGACAAGGACAAAGCAGAAATAAGGATGGAGCATCACACTCTACCTTCACCACTTCAGCTCTCCTGCTCTACCACACTTCAGCTCCTCCAGCAATGCCCCCCAGCTTCTCCAGTAATGCATAGATGTTTCCTCACCCCACAGTTCATGTCCAGCACTTAGAAGAACAAGCCCCTTGACCTGATTGATTGATTGATTGGTTGGTTGGTTGCTCAAAAAGGAAGCACAAAATTCAATTCAATTCAATTCAAATCCAATTCAAGTAAATGTACACAGAAGAGTGTGTGAGATTCAAGGAGTGAGAGGAGAATCAATTTTCAATGAAGAATTAAAATCAATTTTTAAGGTTCAATTTATATTGAATTTTTAATTGCAATTACATAATACCATCCGGTAATTATCAAAATAAAAATTATTTTTAATTTTGAAATTTTTAATTAAAAATATAATTTCACCAAAATTAAATGTATGAAGGTGATAATTAGCATCTTAGGAAGGCAGCATAATGCTGCAAGAGGCTCCAGAAAATGGCTCCAAGAAGCTCCACAGGAATGGCTCAGAAAAGATTCCCAAAGGCTCTACAGAAATAGCACCAAAAATCATCCAAAAGCTCCAGAATAATGGCTCCTGAAGGCTTGACCACGTAAGAGTAGAACTGCACTGCTGAAAACCACGAATATACGATGCCAGGTACATGGATAACGAGGTTGGGTATATCCCGACTGCAGATACAAATAACCACGAGTGCCAAAACCATTAATAACGAGGGCCACTTGTATCAAAGAAACCTGGATTCAAATTCTTGATTAGTTATGACACTTAAGGGTAAATTTGGGATAGTCATCATATTTCAGTCTAATCTACCTTACAAATTGTTGTGAGGATAGAATGAGAACCATTCACACAGGCTATCCTAAGCTCTTTAAAGGAGGGAGTAACACACAAATATCATGAGCAAATAGTAACCATCTTCAAGGCCACGCTTCACTTAACTAATTGAATGCATATGGAGCACGAAACACATGGATCTCTCCACCCTTATGAACATTATTATGCTTTGCACCAAGTACAAGGATTGGTATTGGTACAATCTCTCTCTCTCTTTTTTAAAGAAAACAAAAACATTTCGTGTAGAAAGTACTGTTTATTCTGAATTGGACTGGTTTCTTTGGTGTTCTCATGGTTATTTTATTTATTTTTATTTATTGTTAAATTTACTTACTGTCTTTCATTAAAAACAATCCCAATGTCACTGACATTGCAGTGACATAATCTTTAAAGGTAAACATTTTTAACATTCTTCTCTACTGCTTCTTCACTAACCCTTAAAATAGCTGAATATTCACATCTCTTCTCATCAACCACATGAATAAAAAAAATAAAGCAAAGAAAGCACCAGCAAAACCCCATCCATATACAAAATGTAAACAACATTGGCACAGAGTGTTATCATTGGTGTCCCAGGGCAATAGAACCTCCTTCCCTAAATATGGATTGAAGTCTCATCGTAAGTACTTTTCTGAAGTGTTGTAAGTTCTGCTTGTTTGTTCTTTCCACCACCAAGATCAAAAAGGGTATTTTAACTTTATTCATTTTATAACAGTGTGATATTTCATTGTTTTATTTTGTGGGGAGGGTGAATTGTGTCATGTTTTTAAATCGTTATTGCTCACCCTAGCCCTATGGATTTGTAAATTAAGAAAAGAAATTAAAAATAAGCTGATAACTCTTCAAAACATTTAAATTTGAAGGATTCTTCTTTTAAATCTTTTGTTCCCCTTTCTATTTAAGTGAGGCCAGTAACACATATTAAAATAATTATATCAGTTTCCATTTACCTACTACTTTAACATCTCTCTTCCATACTAATGGATTAGAATGAACAATGGATGATTGTATTCAAAGTGAATTATTTGTTCCTAACACTGATATACTCAGTGCAATTATGTTTAAGTACTTACCACCATCAGCATTTATCTTAACAATGCTCACACTGCTGTTCTATTTTTATCTCTAATACCTGTACCCTGTCTGTGTCCTTCTATCTATGTCCTACAATATTGACTAGCTTACACTTTCAAATCCACACAGATACAATCTTCATATGATAAATTGTAGCTGGCTACCCACTTAATTGATCCAGGATCCCTGTGCCCTCCACCACCTTTTACGGAGGTATTTTGAAGGACTCTGTACCATTTTGAAAAAGTATATAAAGATTAAATATACAGTTTGTTTTACCTTACCAAGTCAAGAAGTATCTATTGCCTCAAAGAATTGTTATAAAATTAATGGTCATTCCTAATACATACATACTCACTCCGCCGCCTATAAACAAACACACACACTAACCCTGTTATTTGCGGGGCTTCTGTTTGGGGGCAGGGAACAGATAGCAAATCTGCGAATAACGGGGCATTAAAGTGATACATTCACTTTAATGCCCCGTTATTCGCAGATTGGGAGTTAGGTTCCCCACTGCCCAAAATTGCCCCCCCAAATGACAAAATGGGCCAAATAACATGCTTTACTATGGTCCACTGTCCTTAAGGAGTCCTAAGATGCCCCCACGAGCAAAGCACTCACTGGAAATCTGTCAAAAATTGTGTTTTCCTTTTTTTTTAAGAGCCATAAAATGGCTCCTGAACTCAAAATGGCGGCCAGAAAGGACTTCTGATGTCATGTAACCTGCGGATACATTACAGCAATTCATTATACATTTCATTCCACTGCTTTGCAGGTGAACAAACACCTTTGCTTCAAGAAGAATCCATTTGATATAAGAATTCAGTTAGTGGAAATGACTGTATCTGTGTTCATTTAAAAAGTGAACCTGAGAACAGGTCCCTCAAATGCATGGTACAGATAGGAACTGTACTGCTGTACTTGCATTCAACATAATGTGTAAATAACTTTACTTGTGTATAGATCTCTATCTGTGTACAGTGCACAACACTCAACATATTAATAACACATATTAATCCAACCTTATTCCAAAAGGAAAGGGAATGTCTGAAGAAAATCTTGTTCATATTGCTTCCAATATAATAGATAGATAGATATTTATGGTTCTTGACCGAAACAGTTCACAATAATTACAGTTCATTACCAGCACACAGTCAGTACCGTCAATCTATCAAACGAACCACACTTAGATAACCAACAGTTCACCTAATTAGGTAAACATCTTTACCTAACCAATTGAGGGAACCTTAACCATTACTTGACCGTTTTTATAGACAATAGTCCAGAATTTAGCAACACATGATGCTCAGCCTTCTTCACTCAGTCACCATGAACTTTATGCTTCACATGCCCTGCAGCAGAGTTCAGTCAGAGTATACAGGATTTCAGGCACTTCTGAGCAACTGCTAGTAAGCAGCTCAAAAAGTGGGACTAAATTAACAGGCACTACAAATGCTTTGCTCTCAGAAAAAAGGAGACATAATTGGGAAAAGGTCAGTAAAGACAGGCTTGCCTAACCATTTTTGACAGGAAAAAGCCACCAAATAACACCTTTGCCCCTATTAAATAGGTTTTTGCCTGCAAAACCTCATCCTAGACAGGGGGAAAGTCCAAGAGGTGCAAACAAACAAACAAACAAACAAATCCTTTTTTAAAATTATTATTTGTATAGGCATAGACTTCTCATGTTTTGTGGACTATTGCTTATCTTCAGAGGGGGGGGAAATCACTGGCTAACATCCAGCAATCTCAGGAAACCTGGCAGAGAGGATGCTCTTAAATGAGTTAAAGTGAGAGTATTTTAAAGCAGCAGAGCATCCTCTGCCTCTTTAACTACAATTACAACAAACATTTAATACTGCTTTTCAACAAAAGCTGCCAAAGCGGTTGAGAGAGAGAATGAACCAATGACTGTATTTTGGTAATTTAAACAACCTGTTTTACAACTTGCCCCTTTATTTTCCTCACAGCTTTGTCTTCTAAATTAAAGTAGGCTCTTGCCTATGAAAACTTGTGGCACAATAAATTTGCTAGAGCCACATAGGTTTCTGTTGTTTTTGTGAAGACATCTGTTAGCCTTCATGCAAACTTGTAATTGTCAGTCACCCACTTGCCTGTAGTAAGTGATGAGGTTACCCATCACTTTCATAGCACATCCCTTTCTCGATTAGGGATAACACAGTCCCTATCTCACTACAGTAGTAGCCATTATAAGTTAGTGCAGTAGGGCCTAGAAGAACAGGAACTGGTGCTAGGCAATCATGACTAACATTATTTCAAAGGCTTAAGTAGACTAGCTGCCTCATGGGAGAGATGCTGGCAAACCTCTACAAGATCAGACTCAGATAAGAACAAAGTGACTGAAAAAAGCTCACCATAACTGAGGTTTAGACTTTCCAAGCTCACAATGTTCTTGTCCAAGGTAGAGCTTGAAAAATTTCACTGGCACCTTCCTGCAATGTTCTCTGTGACTACTCCACATCCAACCAAAGCACATTTTCCTGAGCATTTTTATCCAACCAACTTCAGGAGCAGCAAGTGTGGCACAAGGCAAGGAGTGGCAGGGTGGTTTTTGAATTCATCCCCCTGCCGTCTCTCTCCAGCACGCTGCAGAGCGGCAGTCCAGGACTACAGTGGTTGTAATATAGAAATATTGGTTCTTCTCCCCCACTACCACCTACTTCTGATGGAAAACATGATGGAAAAACTTCCCATGCCTTTTTAATGTTTTTAAGATGATAATCTTATGGCTTTTTAGTGCTGTTTCTTTTTGGGGTGGGTTTTTTAATTGTTTGGTATATTCTTTTTAGGAAAGGCAAAATATATAGTTTAGAAATTAATTAAACTAAATGATGCCACCACTACTTTACTCCTGATACATTACTACTCTGTGGAATGGTAGGGAAATGGAGGAGGAGGACTCCCCTACCACTGCAACGCCTGCCAGTGCCACTCACCACTGATAGACAAGTAGAGGCCAAGGAGGGTGTGCATTGGGGATGGAGCTAATGTGGAGGGTGGTGGGGAGGGTGGTCATTTTCCATGTGTTTATTATTATTTACTTATAATATTTCTATACCACCCAAAACTTGTTTCTATGGGCGGTTTGCAATGTGTCAGATTTGCTGGGGAAATAATCTGATTTTGTTTTTCCCTATTGGGAAGAGGGCAAATTGTATTATTTTCCTGTTAATCCTTTGTGAAAAGGGAGAACTCTACCTCATTCCCAAGCTATGTTGCTTAATAGAACTTCTGGTATGTTTTCCTCCACTTTCCCTCATCTATGATGCTATGGGGAACAAAAAATGACTTTCTATGGTGAATCCTGGACTGGAAGTTAGTTTCCCACCTAAGGTAGAAATTATACCCCCACCCCCACCCCATTCCCAGCAGTGCATGAAGCACTGGTTGCATATGAATGGGAGACTAGAAGTGCAAGCACTGTAAGATATTCCCATTAGGGGATGGAGCCGTTCTGGGAAGAGCAGAAGGTTCCAAGTCCCCTCCCTGGCATCTCCAAGATAGGGCTGAGAGAGATTCCTGCCTGCAACCTTGGAGAAGCCGCTGACAGACTGTAGACAATACTGAGTTACATGGACCAATGGTCTGACTCAGTATATGGCAGTTTCCTATGTTCCTAAAATGTTCCTAAAATAACCCCTATCCCCCACCATGGTGTATGCACCAGGGGCATCTCCGCTACAGCACAGCATATTACTCTCCTCCTCTGCACTCTCTTCCACTCCTTTCTTTTCTGGCTTCTGAAAATACCAGAAGTAGGAGCAGAAGAAGAGGAGGTCAGCTATCACATCACTTCTAGGTAAACCTTTGAGGAGTGTTGTGAGATAGCAGGCCAGTGGAGGCAGTTCATCACCTCTGCCAATTCACCACCTGGCAGCTGCTTTACTGCCTCAGTCCTTTTAGTGGCTAAGTTGTGCAACGATACTTGGTTCTTGTTACAGGGACAGGATACATGATGCAATATTGCCTTTGGTTTCTTATTTTCAGTTTCAGAGCTGCTGCTTCAATTATGCTGTATCACTAGGAGAAGAGAGCTGGTCTTGTGGTAACAAGCATGTCTTGACCCCTTAGCTAAGCAGGGTCTACTTTGGTTGCATATGAATGGGAGACGTGATGTGTGAGCACTGTAAGAAGGTTCCAAGTCTGAAGGTTCCAAGTCCCCTCCCTGGCATCTCCATGACAGGGCTGAGAGAGATTCCTGCCTGCACCCTTGGAGAAGCCATCGCCAATCTGTGTAGACAATACTGAGCTCGATGGACCTATGGTCCAACTCAGTATATGGCAGCTTCCTATTTTCTATGTTCCACTAATAATTAATGTCTGTGTTTAGGGAGAAGGAATTCTCTAAATAGCCTTTCCACCCTCTCACACTTAATTATAGGCATGGGCATTGACTCAGAGTTTGGGGAGGAGGGAAGTATATTCACTCCACTCCTTCACCTATCAGCGGGAGCCTGAGCTCCTCTCTGAGAGTCTATCAGATCAGCAAACCCCATCCCTGCTGATCGTCTCATCTTTGGCAACCCCCGCCTTAAATAAAGCCCTATATTTAGGACACTCCTCCCCCATTCCAGCTTGCTCCCTTGGCCAGGCAAGTGGATTGGCCACCCGATCTCTGGCCTCCCAAGGGGCCTTTTCCTCAAACTCCACTCCCTCGCTAGAATTTCCACACAGGGCTCCAGCTGTGGGGCAGACATCATCATTATCCTGTCTCCACCACTCTGCTGCCTTCCCGGCTGTACCCGCCCATCCCCCAACAGCTGTTGCACGCCTCTCTGAGCCCTTCCTGACTTCTGAAAGGTAATTACTGGGGTTGCCCTGGGATCTGGAGCCTCCTGCTTCTCTTGGCACACTGCCGTTTGACTGGGTAAACAACCCTGTCTCACGGAGGAAGATAGGAAATCCCAACAATTAATACAAACCATCTGAAGCCATTATTATTAATATCTAAAGAAATGAACTCCTTGAATTCTCCAAAATATGCTAACTCATACACAATTATGAAGCTCACTGAAAAACTTTGCTTCCCAAAAACAATAAATAGAATACAGACAAACAGAGATTGCATTTGTATGTGCCAATGAAGAAACAAATTTCACTCATGCTGCCTGAGATTGCCATAAGAATAAAATCATGAGAAAAAAACTGAAGTTTTCCCCCCTTATCTAATATTAATTTGCTAATCCATAAAAGACATGATAGACAGACAGACAGATTTATATTCCTAGACCAACAGGTAATCAAACATGATTCATTTCAAAAAGCACAAGATGTGACTTTTAAAATACATTCTAGATTACAACACTAAATTAGAGCATAAGAACAGCCCTGCTGGATCAGGCCCAAGGCCTATCTAGTCCAGCATCTTGTTTCACACAGTGGCCCACCAGATGTCTCTAGGGACCCCACAGGCAAGAGGTATGTGCATGCCCTATCTCCTGCTGTTGCTTCCCTGCAGCTAGTATTGAGAGGCATGATGCCTCTAAGGCTGTAGATGGCCCACAGCCACCAGACTAGTAGCCATTGATAGATCTGTCCACCATGAATCTGTCAAAGCCCCTGTTAAAGCCATCCAAGCTGGTGGCCATCATCACATCCCATGGCAAAGAGTTCCATAGATTAATTATGCACTGTGTGAAAAAGTATTTCCATTTGTCGGTCCTAAATTTCCCAACCTTCCATTTCATGGGGTGACTCCTGGTTCTAGTGTTGTGAGAGAGGGATAAAAATTTCTTTCTGTCTACCCTCTCCACTCTATGCATAACTGATCATGTCTCCCCTTAGTCGCCTCTTTTCCAAGATAAAGAGCCCCAGATACTGTAGCCTAGCCTCATAAAGAAAGTGCTCCAGGCCCCTGATCATTTTGGTTGCCCTCTTCTGCACATTTTTCAATTCTGCAATATCCTTCTTAAAATACGGTGAGCAAAGCTGTACACAGTACTCCAGATGTGGCTGTACCATAGATTTGTATAACAGTATTATAATATTAGCATTTTTATTATTCTCAATCCCCCTCCTAATGATTCCTAGCATGGAATTAGCTTTTTTCAAAGCTGCCGCTCACTGAGATGACACTTTCAATGAGCTGTCCACTACGGCCCCAAGATCTCTCTCCTCGTCAGTCACCGACAGCTCAGATCCCATCAGCATATATGTGAAGTTGGTGTTTTTTGCCCCAATGTGCATCACTTTACACTTGCCAATACTGAACTGCATTTGCCATTTTGTTGCCCACTCCCCCAGTTTGGAGAGATCTTTCTGGAGTTCCTCACAATCCATTGTGGATTTCACTACTCAAAATAGTTTAGTATCATCTGCAGATTTGGCCACTTCACTGGTCACCCCAACTTCTGGTTTGTTTATGAACAAGTTAAAGAGCACTGGTCTCAGTACCAATCCCTGGGGAATCCCACTTCCTACCTACCTCCACTGTGAAAACTGTCCATTTATTCCTACTCTCTGTTTCCTGTCCTTCAACCAGTTGCCGGTCTGAACCTGTGTAGGTTCCATGACTGCTAAGTTTGCTCAAGAGCCTTTGGAGAGGAACTTTATCAAAAGCTTTTTGGAAGTCCAAGTATACTATCCACATGCTGTTAACTCTCAAAGAACTTCAAAAGGTTAGTGAGACAAGACATTCCCTTGCAGAAGCCATGCTGTTTCTCCTTCAAGAAGGCCTATTCTTCTATATGCTTCACAATTTTGTCCTTAAGTATGCTTTCCATCAATTTACCCAGCACTGAAGTTAAGCTGACCAGCCTATAATTTCCCGGATGTCTCTTCTTGAAAATTGGATTCACATTGGCTACTTTTCAGTCCTTTGGTACAGAGCCTGGTAATTATGTGCTGTGTGAAAAAGTACTTCCTCTTGTTGGTCCTAAGTTTTCCAATCTTCAATTTCATGAGATGACTCCTGGTTCTAGTGTTTTGTGTGACAGAGAAAAATTTCTCTCTATCCACGCTCTCCATTCCATGCATAATTTTATACACATGGATCATGTTTCCCCTTAGTCACCTCTTTTCCAAGGCAAAGAGTCCTAGATGCTGTAGCCTAGCCTCATAAGGAAGGTGCTCCAGGCCCCTGATCATTTTGGTTGCCCTCTTCTGCACATTTTTCAATTCTGCAATATCCTTCTTAAAATACAGTGAGCAAAGCTGTACGCAGTACTCCAGATGTGGCCACACCATAGATCTGTATAAGGGCATTATAATATTAGCATTTTTATTTTCAATCCTGTTCCTAATTATTCCTAACATGGAATTAGCCTTTTTCACAGCTGCCACACAGTGAGTTGACACTTTCAATGAGCTGTCCACTAAGACCCCAAGATTTCTCCCCTGGTCAGTCACTGACAGCTCAGATCCCAGCAGCGTATATGTGAAGTTGGGTTTTTTTTGCCACAATATGCATCACTTTACACTTGTAAAGTATAATTCCTTACATGTCATTATTTTTTTAAAATCTAATTAATTTTCTTCTAAGCAAACAGAGGGTGTGTGTGTGTGTGTGTGTGTGTGTGTGTGTGTGTGTTTGTGTGTGTAATCTGTTTACATTTCATAATGTATGAGAATAGGGTTCCTTGTCCCCAAAAGGGTTCACCATCTTTAAAAAGAAAACTTAGAAAAAGGAGGCAACAGCAATAGCCACCAGAGAGATACTGTATGTGGGAAGAATACAGATAGTTGCTATCCCTATGGTAAATGTTAAAAAGCATCATTTCAAAATGCACTTCCTTGCCCAGTTAGCAGGGGTTAACCTGAAATGAACTAAACTAGAAGGATGGAAAAAGTCAAGTGAAGGGAAGAACATGCAATCCAAGAGTTGATCTTAAAAAGCCTTTCCTTTTCCACTCTCAATCTTTCTCTACACTCAGTAAGAAATTTTTATTTTAATTGCTTTGCTTTTGGCTATGAAACTGAAGCAGCAATTTAATTCCTTTCTCTTCAATAACATGATTAAAGCTTGCTCTAGTTAAGCATGATATTGGGCACTCTAAACTGTGTTCTGTTTTCCAGAAACTGAAATATAATTTTATTTCTATAAGTAGCTAGAAGCAGAAATCTACTTTTAAGGCTGCTTCATGTTAATGAAGAATCCCCATATTCCCAGCATGGGTCAATTGTGTCTTCTCTGTAAGCCCTGAAGGTCATACACATCTTTGAAAATAAGCATAAACACATGCTTCAACCAATCACAGGTTCTGGGAAGAGGCATGTTCACCATTTATTTTCAGACACATGAAAATTACATGATAAACCTTCGATGGAACTAGGACTATGCATTGCATCATGACAATAACCTGACTCAATGCAATGCAAGTTCTAAGAGGAATTTTTTTTTTTAATCTGAGTGGCAGAACAAAAATCAGATGAAAAATTTGCCCAATAAAATTATGCTTGTACGGCATCAGTGGCAGGGAGAGCTTACCCAGTAGGTGAGCAGTAGGTTTCCTTTCTTCTTCTTCTTCTGGGAAATCTTCAGACCTATTGGCATCAAAAAATCCCCACTTTTCTACCCAGCATCTGGTCTGCAATGCCCCAGGAAAGGAAACAATATGCACTGATGGGGGAATTGGCCACACCCTGTAACTACAGGGGAAACAGCAATTTTTTCTCATCAGTAACACACAAGGGAAAGGATGCAACATTATGGCATTGTTTCCTTTCCCAGGGCCTTATGGTCCAGTTGCTGGGAAGAAAAGTGGCATTTTGAAATGTTGCTGCTTTCTGCAGTCAATAAAACTGAAGGAATCATTTCACACAATCACAGGGGTGGGCTGGAGGCAGAAACCTGCCTGCTTCCTCCCATGCACCCACACCAACACTGCAGTGGCGTTCCTCAGGCTGCATTCACTGGGTGTCCTCCAGGATTCCACAATGCACCATGCATGCAGTGGAGAGGCAGTCCTTGGCAATGCAGTGGGGTGGATTGGGCCTGGGGCTACTTTCAATTGTCCTATTGTTTATATGGCCACCATTTCCTGGGAGCTGCAGAAGCTGAAGCAATTGCCCACATGATCAAAAACTGAAGTAGGACAGTAGGGATTTCTCTCCTACCTCCGTTTAACCTTATGCAGAACTAAAGCTTAACATCTTGAGGCTACTGCTATATATCTTCTGCTTCAACCCCCGGAAGAACTATGAGGGCTGAAGCAGCAAGGTAGATGACTGGAGTATAAGTGGAGGAAGATTTGACTTGATTGCAGCATAGAGCGCATTTGAAGATCTATGCTCAGGCAATATGTGAGGCAAATAAGTTATTGTTTTCTGCCTGTATTTAATCCACAAGATCATATCCTGCGGAGTTATTCAACATTGTGAGAGGGCTCCCTTGAATCAGAACCTGGAACCATCAATTTCCAGCTGTGATGTGTTGTTTAGTGTCCTTTAGGAATCTCTTGCATTCAGGCTGACTTAGATTCAGATACCACCATTACTGCAGTGTATGATGCAGAGATGTCCAGTAAATCCTTTTATATGGTAAAGGTGGATCAGTTTCAATTTGTGACTCCTAAAGGATGTGGACAAGCTCCTTGGCACCTGCTCTCTTAATCGTTGTCTGACTTGGCTTATATTATCAGCCAGGGGGCTGTTGTAGAAGGCCTGGAAGGGATTATAAATACTTCTCTGAGGAAGGGCAGAATACTTCCTTGAGACAATTAGACATTATTAGACCTCAAATAGGAGTCATTATTGGATGAGGCATTATTAGACCTCTTTTGAAGAAGCATGCATTGGATCCCATGGAGTTAAGCAATTACAAGCCTGTCTCCAACCTTCCATGGCTTGGCAAGGTAATTGAGAGATGGTTGCCTCCCAGGTCCAAGCAGTCTTGGAGAAAACTGATTATCTAGAATATGGAGTGCAGGTTGAGTTTCTCCTTGTATAGAAAACCTACTGATAAATATACTTATCTGCGTTATGATTCTTGGCATCCTCGACATTTGAGAGACAACTTGCATGTTGGGCAATTTTTACGGGTTAAGTGGAATTCCACAGATATAGTGGATGATAGAAAAGAAGCTAGAAATTTTTCTTTACAACTTGTTCAGAGAGGATACCCTCTCTGAGGTGGTTGATTAAGCTGAATCTAGAGCCAATAAAACCAGGCGTAGTGAGCTCCTTCAGGATCTACCCAGGAAGCAAGTGGACCGGTTAGTATGGTCCATTGATTATACTCCCTTCTCTTATCAGATTAAGAAGGTGATTTATAGGCATTGGCATTTGATTAAGGATGTACCAGGGTGAAGTAATGTACCTATTGTAGCATTCAGGAAAACAAAAAGTTTAAGGAATTTTTTGATCCATTTAGATTTTTTAAAGAAACCGTTAGAGAAGGATGTTCCTCAAGGATTTTACCCATGTGGTAATTGTTTAGCTTGTCCTTTGGGTCTTTGAATAACTGAATATTGTGATCTGAATACTAGGAAATATGTCCCTTTAATTTATTTATTTATTTATTTTGCCAATTGTAAAACTAAATTTACTGTATATGCTGTCATTTGCCCATGTGATCTATGGTATATTGGGATTAGTACCAGAACCATTAAGAGCCATATACCTGAGCATAGGTCTAGAATTAAAAATAAAATACTGGATGCCCCATTAGTTCAACATTTTGTGAATAAGTCTCATTCACCAGATGACTTGAGGTTTTTTGTTTTATTTAAATATTCTTTGAGTTTTTCTGAAAAGCAGGATTTTCAGAGGATTCTTCTCCAGAAAGAAACTTGGTTCATCTACAAATTCAGAACGTCCTCTCCTACAGGGTTAAATGTTAATTGTGATTTTTCTAGTTTTCTGTAGACACGTGATGTTCATCGCTGCTTGAGAATGTAGTATATACTGAGTACATACTTTCCACCTGTTGTTAATTGGATGATTTAGCTGACATGTATTTTAACTTTGAGTTTGCTTTGAGTTTGGTAAGGAGTCAAGCAAGCATGCTCGTGCAGATACTTGTTATGGTTTGACAAAGCAAGGCTGTTCCAGATAGGTTTTATTTTCACTGAAGCAAACGAACAAGTTTGTTCATTTGGAATGTAAATTGTGTTGATGTTTGTTGTTTATATATAGATATGGCACACTTCTGAGGAAGATTGTTTTCGAAACTAGTGAAGATAACCTAGGACATCTGTTAAAGGATTTATACATCTCACACTTGTGAAGAATGAAGATTTTTGCCATCTCCAGCTTCGAAGTATTTTTCATGTTGTGTACTCTAGCTGTGAAGATTGGACTTTGAACATTTATATTTGCCAGTCGTTCCATCTTTCCCATCATTGTACATGCTGGTTTCATGAATGGTTTGGTATTTGTCATACAGATTGTATATTTACATATATGTTTGTGTCATGTACATTGACCTTCTAGACTGTTTCACAGATTTGTTGTTTTCTGTTTGGTTTTTGGTCCGTGATTCCCCATATGGTATTGTGTCTGGAGACGGTAATGGGCTGGATGAGGGATAAGAAACCAAGGCTGAATCCAGATACTACGGAGGTATTTATTGTGTGGAGTTGGAATTTAGGAGATTATTTTGATCTGCCTGTTCTGAATGGGGTCACACTTCCCCAAAAGAAAGAGGTATGCAATCTGGGGGTGCTTCTGGATCCGCAACTCTCTCTTGTGTCCAAGGTTGAGGCAGTGGCCTGAGATGCTTTTTATCAGTTTCGCCTGATATGCCAGCTGCATCAATTTCTTGAGATGAATGACCTCAGAATAGTGGAACATATGCTGGTAACCTCGAGACCTGACTACTGCAATGCGCTCTGTATAGAGTTGCCTTTTGTATGTAGTCCGGAAACTGCAGTTGGTACAAATTGTGCCAGCCAGGTTGGTCTCTGGGTCATCTCGGAGAGACCATATTACTCCTGTATTGAAAGAACCAGACTGGCTACCAGTAAGTTTCTGGGCAAAACACAAGGTGCTAGTTATAACCTATAAAGTCTTAAACAGCTTAGCCCAGGTTATTTAAGAGAATGTCTTCTTCATCATGAGCCCCACAGCCCATTAAGATCATCGAGAAAGGTTCATCAACAGTTGCCAACAGCTCGTTTGGTGGCTACTCAGAAACTGGCCTTCTCTGAGGCTTTGGAATGCGCTCCCTGTAGAAATAAGTAGCAGTGTGCCCGAACCGGTCTGGCGGCCATTCCAAAGAATGGCCGAACTGCCGGACCGGTCCGGCCCTGCCTGGTCCGGGTCCGGGTGGGGGGTATGCCTTTAAGGGCGGGAGGGCTTGCTTAGCCCTCCCGCCTCCTTGCCCCCGCCAGCGCCCGTATTTTCTAGTATAGGGGCGCTGGAAACCAGCCGCCCCCCCTGCCGCAGCGAAAGAACTCCCAATGCCAGCCCTCCCTCCCTCCCAGCTAGCTGCCCGCCCGCCCGCCCGCTCGCTCACCCGCTCACCGCATAGGAAACGAGAGGAGCTCCGGCACAGAGCTCCTCTCGTTTGGAAGGCCTCTGGCATAATGGTGTTTTGCGCGCGCCGCAAAACACGCCGTTCGCCGGAGGCCCGGTCTACCCGCCGGGAAAGGGCCGGGTAGACAGGGCATCGCTGGGTAGACCAGGCCTCCGATCGCCGGAGGCCCGGTCTACTCAGCGATCGGAGGCCCGGTCTACCCGGCCCTTTCCTGGCGGGTAGACCGGGCCTCCGGCGAACGGCGTGTTTTGCGGCGCGCGCATGCGCGCGCGCGCAAAACACCATTATGCCGGAGGCCTTCCAAACGAGAGGAGCTCTGTGCCGGAGCTCCTCTCGTTTCCTATGCAGTGAGCGGGCGGGCGGGCGGGCGGGCAGCTAGCTGGGAGGGAGGGAGGGCTGGCATTGGGAGTTCTTTCGCCGCCGCCGCGGCGAGGGGGCGGCTGGTTTCCAGCGCCCCTATACTAGAAAATATGGGCGCTGGCGGGGGCAAGGAGGCGGGAGGGCTAAGCAAGCCCTCCCCGCCCTAAAAACAAGGCCCCCCTTCGGTGCCGGTCCGGACTTCTCCGGACCGTGCACATCACTAGAAATAAGAGCCTCCCCATCTCTGACAACTTTTAAAAGGTCAATCAAGACACATTTGTTCACCCAGGCATTTAATTAGATTTACAGTTTTAATCATTTTTAACACTTTTAACATGTCTTAATTTTTTTAATGTTTGAATTTTAATTGTTGGGTTTTTTTGTAAACCACTCAAAGATGTGAGTTTTGGGAGGTACAGAAATTTGTTAAACAAACAAACTTATAGCTTTGGAATGCATCCAGAATGGCACTCATGCAAGTAATTTTACCTGTCCCATCCTTGTCCCCTCCCTGCAGCCCACTAAAAACGTATCCTGGGGAATTATTTGATTCTTGGCAATGGTGTCGGGTGAAGCATAGGTGGATGATATCAGGTGAAGGATAGGTACATACAGGGGAGAATTATGACTGCATGCTTCCCCTCAATTTCAGAAATTACCCCCCTCTCCCTGCAGCCACATCCCATGATCCCCAGGAAAGGCTTTTTAGGGGCCTCAGGGGAAGGGAGACAGGAAAAATAATCTGTGTGTTTGCCACTATGGAAGCTACCCATAGGGCTTTAAAAGGATTTTGATAATGTAAACATGTGTATAAATCTTCACAAATAATATATTATATTTATATTTATTATAGAGACCACACACACACACACACACACATAATAGTTTCTGAAACTGCCAAACCTATAAGTGGCAGAATATAAAAGTAAGACTTGATCAAAAACATCCTTGGATCCTAGCCAACACTTTAGTTTCTGGCTAAGTTTCCTCTCAGTTTCTAAAGTTAGACTTATTTAAAAAGAAAACTCTAATACAGTTGTTGATGTAAGACTAGTATTTTTATTCCCTGGGGGGAAAGTTGGTTTAAAAGCAGTGAAAGCTTCTGTTACACACCATGGGGTAGGACATTTCCATATATACCCACTACATTTCCCTGACCTCTGTTAAGATGAAACAAAATTATAACCCACATTTTGTGGTGAATCTACAGTATGTACAAAGCATCATAAAAAAAATTAAACAGCAGGCAGCAAGACCAAACTTAAGGCAAATGCAAAACCTTCTTCAGCCCCCTCAACATCACTATCATCACCAACCTCCACACAAACACATTTAAGGCTAGTGTAGGAAGCTATTTAATATCACAACCTGACAGTTAAGTTAAACCAAAAAGCATAAATGTTAGACACTTAAAACAATTCTTAGCTTCCAAATATAGATTACTAAGGATACACGAATCATCATAGCTCTTCAATTAAAGCTCCATAGTTTTGAGTGCCTTCAAAATTCTATGGGAAAAGTAAGGGATTCTATGAAACCAATATGAATTAAAAAAAGAAAAATAGATTCTATTTAAAAAGTAGTCATCTAGGTTTCCAAATCATTTGAAACAAACCTTTAAAGTTCTGAACATATGGCAAAAGAAAATGTATCCCTTTCTTCATATGCTTTACACAACTTTCATCATTAATTCTTTCTTCTGGCATTGTTCTTTGAGAGGCAAGATCCCAAACTATCATCATCAGTTCCAAGAAACTAGAGACTTGATATTAAAGGACTGGGGAAGTGTGAAGGATATTCAAAAACATGGGACTTCTGTATGAGTACAGGCTTCTCAATATACAATATAAATGTATATCACCCCTAATCTAAGGTAGCTTTATGTGCACATGCACATATTGAGTTGTCCCAATATTTAAGTTAATGGTTAATCCCTTATTTATAAGCAGCTACTTATTTACTTATAAAAATTGTTCTATCCCACCTTTCTGTCCACAAAGGACAATCAGAGTGGTTCATAATATAAACTATAATAAAACATTTATTATTTATTAATATTATTTATTATTTAAAATATTTATACTCTACCCCTCCAGTACATTATTGCTCAGGGCAGCTCACAACATTAATAAAATATATACAATGTAAAATAAAAGATTAATACAGCTAAAGAAGTTCAAAGACCAGGCTAAAACCACATTTAAAATTACATTTTGTAAAAAAGTCTTAAACTAAGTTATTAATAAAAAGCTAAAAACTGTGGACTGTAAAAACTAAACAACCTACCAGGTATCAGCAGCAGATAAAACATTAAAAAGCTTATTTTTAAAGATGTGTTTTAAATAGTTTTTTTAAAAAAACACTGAGGGAGGGAGCATGGTGAAGCTTTTCAGAGAGGGCGTTCCAAAGCCAAGGGGCCACAACCAAAAAGGACCTGGCCGCACCCACCTGTAATGCGGAAGCACAGTTGAATGGGCCAGTAGTTCCAGGGATGTTACATCCAAATGCGGGCAAATGGAGTTTGAAGCAGTAACGAAACCGAGAGTTCAGATTTGGAACTTCAATCTGAACCCTTGGGTTGTAGTGAGTGTCACTGCTGCAACCTGAGATTCCACACAGCCTGCAGTACATTCAAATTCTGACCCACAGGCTTAATCTTCTGGAAACAGAGTTGAGGGAGGAAGCTCATCTGCCAACTAGATCTCTGTTAGTGGAGGGCCTGAGATGCTGAGCAGAGGGCCCTTGCAGGTTGATATGGGCGAATGCAGTCCAACACCCTGGCCTCATGCTGTGAAGCAATAGCAATAGCAATAGCACTTACATTTATATACTGCTCTATAGCTGGAGCTCTCTAAGCGGTTTACAATGATTTTTTAGCATATTGCCCCCAACATTCTGGGTACTCATTTTACCGACCTCGGAAGGATGGAAGGCTGAGTCAACCTTGAGCCCCTGGTCAGGATCAAACTTGTAACCTTCTGGTTACAGGGCGGCAGTTTTACCACTGCGCCACCAGGCTTTAAACGTCAAGAATAGCACTTTGAATCTAGCCTGGAAGGAGATTGATAACCAATAAAGCTGCTGCAGGATGGGTGTAACACTCATGAAGCAATTCGAACCTACAAGCATCCTTGCGGCAGCGTTCTGGATCAGAGGAAACTTCCGAACTGTCTTCCAGGGCAGCTCCACATAGAGCGCATTGCAGTTGTCCAATCTGAATGTTACCAAAGCATGAATGACTGAGGTCAGGTCTGACTTCTCCAAGTAGGGTTGCAGCTGGTGTACTAGCCATAGCTGCTAAAAAGCACCTCTGCATATCGCCGCCATCTGTTCCTTCAAGGACAGCATCGGGTCCAGAAACACCCCCAAGCTGCAGACTTTGTATTTCAGAGGGAATGTCAACCCGTCCAAGACCAGATTTACCTCACTACTTGGATGATCAGTTCTACCAACCCAGAGCATTTCCGTCTTATGTGATATAAAATGTAAGAGCAGCCAACTTCAATAAAAAAGCAGTGACTTTCAACAAAAAATGAAATATGAGCAAAGAAAGAGATAGGACTGTCAGCTGCCACCTCCGCTGAAACTCTCACTCAAACAATAGTGCCTTGACCTGGCGCCTAAAAAGTAGCAATCAAGGAGCCAGGAAAATAAATTCTCCATCAGAGAACCCACACATGGAAAGACCCAGCATAATCTTAACTATTTTGTTCGAGTAGTTAAGAATTGGTCTGGGAGCTGATGGCTTTTTAAATAGCTGCTACCCTCATACACACAAGGAAATCTTATGTGGATTTAACTAAAGGTTATTCAGCAAGAACTCCATTTTCTCCTTCTCCTTTGCCTCCCTTTTCCTTCCTTACTCCTCCCCCATACTCTCTACAGGATCCCACTTGGGACAAATGTCCAAACAAACTGAAAAAGATAACTGGACAGGATACAACAGCTTTCAAATAAATTGAAACTATATCTTTTTATCCACCCAGCAAGCTATAAATCCTTGACTTTCAGCTTCTCATAAATCAGTCTGTCATCCCCTTAATATTTTAAATGGCTTTTTTTCTGACAAGCTTTCAGTGTATTAAGTTTCAATCTTCTGATTGCATGCAACATTCACCTCTGTCTGTTATATGCTCTGGACTCTGCATTTAAGAAAACAATTATACAAGGTGAAACTGGCCACAAGTTTGACCTTATAAATATTAACAGCTTACACCACCATCAAAAATAAAATTTAGCAGTATATACACTAACATTATAATAACTAGGAAAAGGGGGTAGAGGTAATAAAATCAGATATTTGCAAGCACTCTGAAGTTCACATGGTAGCATGATAATCTCTTAATCAAAGGAAAGCTGATTTGAATCTCTGATAATTAAAATTATGTAATGTGTAATTTCCGACCACCTGCAAATTCTAGGTCATAAATGCCTTTTGCTATTTTTGAATGAGGTTAAAAACATTCTATAATAAGCTAATTACCTAAAATTATCTAAAAAGTCAATATTAGCAGCAACTTTAAAGAAACTGATTTCCCACTAAATGAAAATGAAGAAAAGTTACCGTTTTTGGAGCAGATGAGAAAAATAAGTTCATAAAGCTAAACGTGAACTTATGAAAAAATTAAACCTATTCTTTTCATTTATAGAGGCAGCAAAAGACTTCTGATGAGATTTAATCTGATCTTGTATGCGAGCGATAGCATCATATTTAATGTTATCTATTGTATTCATTGTACTGTATAATGCTACCAGGGGGTGTTTTGGGTTTTGTGTATTTGATCATTGATCAAAAATAAAGTTTCTTCTTCATTTATTGATTGTAAATAAAGTTTCTTCTTCTTCCTTCTCAGTCATTGCCCCCCAGACTTTGGAATGCTCTCCCAGTGGGCCTCCGCTCCCCAGTCTCCATCACAGTTTTTAGAAAGCAAGTAAAATATTGGCTTTTTACCCAAGCTTTTAAATGAGTGTTTTGTTTGCTGCTGCTTTGTGTCTTATGGTTATATTGTACATGTTTTTTAAACTTTTACAATATAATTTTGTATTTGTATTGTATTCTTGTATTGTTTGCAGTTTTTTATTCGATTTTAATTCTTATTGTGTAGATTTTTATAGCTTTATATTGTTTAAAATATTTTGTAAACTGCCTTGAAATTGTTTTAATGAAACGTATAGAAATTCAACAAAACAAATAAATTATTATAAATAAATAAATGATTACAAATAAATAAATAGATAACTAAATAAATAAATTTATAGATTATCACAGCACAAAGAGGCATAATAAGGAAAATACAAGGAATACAAAGCCAGGCTGAGGTAGAACATTGACACAACTGCTCAACAGCAGTCAAGGTAGAAGCGGTTGTATGTTCATCCTCAAAGACACCAACTAAGAGCAGCAGAGGCAGGGGTAGCACTGTGCAGGTAAATGGAGAGAACTGCCAGTAAGGACATGGGGCAATGGCATCAATGAGCCATGCTGGGCACTAATGGCTACATATCTTCATATTGCTGCCGCAGCTTTGACAGTTTCTAAGCAATGCCTGTGAGTAAGAATATTGACTGTCTCCTCCCATCCCACTGCTAAACAAAATAAGCTGAACATAAATTAAATAAGAAAAGATAAACATAACAGATACTCATGCCCTCTCAACTGTCAAACCATTCTTATCACACGTCTAAATGGTAAATATGGGGAGAAGCAAATTTGTTAAGTTTACCACGTCTGAGCTGTTAAAAACTTTATAAATGTAGCATCTTGAAATGTACCCAAAAACTTTAGGAAACCCACAAATATGATAGTACTAGTATTTGTAAGCCCATTTTAATAATGGGCTCTAGTGGGGGGGGGAGTGCTGCTCTTGGAGCCCAAGTCCCGACGGGGAGAGTGGAGAAGGGGAGGCTGCCGCAGCTCACCGTGGGTATAGATGTTGCCCGCCGCCGCCTCACCCGCACTGTTGTTGCGGCGGCCGCCGCCGCCATCGGGGCCAGTCGCCCCGCCGCAGCCACCGCCACCTCGGCCCGCACTCTCCTCTGGCGTTGGCGGCAGCCGCTTTTCCTCGGCCCACCGCTTCTCCTCCTCCCGGCCCTCTCGCCGTGGCGGCGGCCACCGCCATTGGGGCCAGTCACCCCGCCGTGGCCACCGCCACCTCGGCCCGCATTCTCCTTTGGCGTTGGCGGCGGCCGCTTCTCCTTGGCCCACCACTTCTCCTCCTCCTGGTCTTCTCGCCGTGGCGGCAGCCACCGCCATCGGGGCCAGTCGCCCCGCCGCGGCCACCGCCACCTCTGGCCGAGGCCGCGGCTCCGCCGCCACCTCACCAGCACTCTTCTCTGCTTCTCCTGCTCCAACATGGCCGCCCGTGTCTGGGCAGCCGTATCTTTTTGGGCCGATCTGGGCATGTGCTCTGCGCATGCCCAGAACGGCCCAAAAAGACACGGGCAGCACGGCCGCACACTTTAGCCTTTTATGATATAGGATGATATTTTTCGGTAAACTACTTATTAAGATGGAAGCTGTAGCATTCTCCACTAGAAGAATTCAAACCACCATCAAGAGTAGCTCCCTGTAGAGTATGCACATTATGCCTGGGTATAATCTACTCTCAGTATTATGTAGGTATAAACATGGTTCCTGGATTTGCATCTCAAACATCTAGTCTTCTCACCGGAAACAGGTGGTGAAAAAATTTCAGGATTATCTCAACCTGAACTATTAACTCAACACTAAAAATGATCAAATAGTAATCTATGGTTTCATGGAGATGGACTGCCCTATTTGTTTTTGCCACAATGGCAAAATAAATAAATAAAAATCCTTGAATGTGAGAGCCATTTACCACTATCCTGTCCAGTGTTGTGCTTTTCCCAGCTGCTGGAGAGCAGAGGAGTGTTTAAGAGAAACAGAGTCCTGAGAAACCACAGTGCCCTCTTGTAAGATGTACATGGAGCACTGGGAAACAGTCTTTCCCAGAACTATCCCTATAAAGCTCTAGGGGGAAACTCTAGGGTGGACTACATTTTCCAGCATTCTATGCTCACTTTCCCAGATGGTGCTGCGGCTCAAGAGGGCTCTATTTCCTTAAAAGAGGCCCACTAGCACTGGTGTGAAAGGTCACCTCTTCATGGTGCCAGGGGAGGAGTTCAAGGATTCAGCTTTGGCCAAAGCTTCACAGAGGTCTAAATAAACAATTAGTCAAGGAGCCTGTGATGCAAAGTACATTTAGGAGCTAGAGAGTGAGTGCATGAGTGTGTTTGTTGCCATAGTAACCAGCCATGGAATGTTCAGGGGGAGGGGTTTAAATAAAGACGGAGTTGGAGTAGGAGGTAGTTGGAGCAAGAGGTTACGAGTGAGAGGTTGGACAGAGCATATCAGAGAGATTGTTCAGGGGTTGTGTGAGACTTGATTGGTGAATGTGTGGAGACTGTGGAACCAGCAGTACACTGAGGCAGTATTCTAAAAGTGGGGAGAGTTAAGCCTGGGAAAGAAACCTTGAATATGAATGATGTCCGGAAGTGAAATCTCCTGGCGACAGACAGGAAAGTCTGAGTTGATTCACTAAGTCTGCAAACCAAATTTTATTTACTTCTGTCCCAGTTATCGCACCTCCCCAAACATTACATTTCATCAAGGAAGAAAAATCACTCTGAGAGTTGAACAGCTGATGTACCTAGCAACTTTGTAGAGTAGTTTGTGTGCCCTGCATTGCAGAGATCTTTATTCCAGTCAGTAGTAAACAATAAACTTATTATGGTTTTTGTTCTATACCAAGTTTTGTTTCATTTGTATACTGAACATATACGCCTATCCATATAAAAGATGTAGAGCATTAAATTAATCTATATGCAAATGATATTGCATTATTTTTGACGGACCCTTTGTGGTCTATCTTTGCCATACAGGAAGAGTAGGAAAAATCTGAACAAATTGCTGGTTTGAAAATAAATTTGACTAAGTTAGAGCTTTTGTGTTCCAGAATGGGTTCTAAATCTCAAGATTGTTTGGCAAAATCCTTAGGGGCTTCTAAAATTTCTAAAGTTATCTGATATTTAGGGTTACTTATATCAATGGATTTATCACAGCTCGAAAGTTTGAATTATTCTCCAGTCATCAGTCAAATTAAAAAGAAAATTAGGAAATGGGAAGGTGTTAGGCTGTCTTTGATAGGCTGGATAGTTGCCACAAAGATGCATTTACTTCCAAGATTATATTATTTCTATTTCAGGTACTGCCAATAAAAACTTTCAAAATCTACTATAGGTAGATGGCAAAATATTTTAAACCTTTTTACTTTTGCCGGGAAAAGATCTAGATTTTGTAACAATGCATTATATAGGGAAGTACAACAGGGTAGTATTGGAATTCCAAATTTAATGGCCTATTATGAAGCATCACATCTTAGGGATATTCTGTAGTTAATAGTAGACCAGAAGCTAAATACTGGGTGAAGATGGAGGTTCCTGAAGAACATCTCGGTAATATTAACAACTTAGTATTGACATTTGAATTTATTAAGAGTTCTAAATCTGTTATAAATCTGTTTTTAAGAACCACTTTTAAGCTCTGGGGGAAATGGCATAAAATTTTTGCCCCCTCATATTCCCCCTTGTTATCCATTTGTAGTCACCCTAAATTTCCAGCTTTAGACTCTCCCTCTCGATTACTTCGTGTCTTTGGAGGTGTTGCAAATAGATTAAAGGATTTTATTATTTGGATAAGCCAATTGATTTAAAACCAATTCGGGAGACGTTTATGATTAAGCATTACTTTTAGTTACATTTTCTTCAGTTTCAGTCCTTTATTTTACATCCTGATACAGTTAAGCAGTCTAATAGGAATTTGACTATGTTTGAGGAATTAATATTAAAGGCTTCAGAAGTTTCTAAGGGATTTATTTCTAAATTATACGAGATTCTAATAATGCAAACATCTGATCCATTAATTGGCCTTAAGTTGGCCTGGGAAAATGACCTAAAACAAACTATTAGCGACTCACGATGAAATGGAATACTGAAATGGAAGCCAGAGTTTTCTACCCCTTCCCGAATTAGAGATAATTTTGTTAAGTTCTTTCACAGGTGGTATTTGACCCCTTCTAGATTATTCCACATTAAGTAGAATTTGTCCCCACTATGCTGGAATGGCTGTGGAAATAGGGGAACATACTTCCGTCTATGGTGGTCTTGTCACAGTATTTTCTGCTTTTGGACAGAGGTATTTTTAGAAATGGGTAAAATTACACAACAGTGGTTAGATATGAGACCAGAGTTGCCTCTATTAAATGTATTTTCGGGAGCTAATTTGGCATTATTGTCTAAGGATCTTATAGTTTTCATGTTAACTGCAGCTAGATTATCCACTGCACAATACTGGAAGCATAAAACCATCTCTCTGACATATTGGTATCAGTCTATGTGGCATATTGCCATATCTGAAAAAATTTACCCATATTATTCGTCTTTGAGCGGGTCAAGCCAATTCTAATGATTTTTTCATGATATGGTCAGATTTTATTCTGTTCACAAATCAGGATAATTTTAGTCATTCTGCTCCATCTAATTATTTACATATCTGGAAGGATGATTAATGGATGTCATTACGTATCAGTTTTACTATTCATGTTTATGTATTGTCTTATTAAATAAATTTAAAAAATAAAAATGAAAAAAAATTATACACACACACACACACACACACACACTGTATGCCTATCCAGTGCTCATGAAGCTACATAACCAAGGTGTTGAGTACTGAGAGAAGGGTAATAAGTAATCATATGGTGGAAGCAAAAGGAAATAAAAACTGAATAAATTACAACTAGCTGTGGTTAGTAGAGGGAGCAGGGTTGAAAAACAGAAGGGAAAAACCCTTCTTCCCCCACAGTGTTTGCACATGGAAGACATCCGCACACCTCATGCTCCATAGCCTGGCGGTGCGCACACCCATGGGGTGGGCCAACTCAACAGCACATTCACTCCAATCTTAAGGTTTCCAGGGAATTGTGGGAGGTGCCAGTTTTCCCTGCTCTCCCAACCCTGGGACAGCTGGGTCAACTGTGGGCACCCCTCACAAAGGCACTCCTGTCCACAGTGCAGATGGCAAGGCGGGTGGGCTGGTTTTCAAGGAGCAGAGGTGCGCCTAGGTAATTTTGGAGTCTGGATCTAAAGGCCTTTGGAGGCCCCCCTCCCCTGCAAATTAAGCATTATCATGCTCCGCTGGGCAACCACACCAACTGAGACAGTCTAAAGAGGATTCAGATTTGGGGGGTCCCTTGGGGTTGTGGAGGCCCTGGACTTTTGCCCCATTCCAGGGGTAAGAGCACCTCTGACTAGGAGACCCGGCCACCATTCCTGGGACCAGGAAAGCAGTCTCTGGGAAAACACTGCCCACTGCTTCCAAACACAGCTCAACTCCTTGCACCCATGGACTGCCACTCTCATGAGCAGTAGTAGTCCACATGGGCTTTGGTATCCATCCTCATCACAGAGGAAATATCACTCCAAAACCTGGAGTGATTATCCCGCCAGCCCTGCTCATGAGTAAGCTTGGGTTGTAAAACTCCCCCCCCCCGAGAAGTGGCTGGGCCCCACGTTTCCCCCCCCCCCTTTCTTTGTAAAGAAAAGGTCTTGTTAAAGACTCCAAGCAGTATTGGATGAAACAGTTTCAGACTGGATTTCAGGTGGGCTATGAGGTGGAGACTGCCTTGGTCAGCCTGATCTCTAGTTGGGAATTGACAGAGTAAGTATGACTCTGTTGGTCTTTTTGGACCTCTTGGCAGCTTGCGGTACTATCGACCATACTATCCTTCTGGAGCATCTGAGGGGGTGGGGGTGGGAGGCACTGCTTTGCAGTGGTTCCATTCCTAGCTCTCAGACAGATTCCAGATGGTGTCCCTTGGGGATTACTGTTCTTCAAAATCTTAACTTCAGTATGGTGTCCCTCAGGACTCTGTCGATATGGCTGAACAAAGAGTCCAGTTCCCCTTTCTGCTGCATACAGAGGCTTACAGAGGTTACCCCTGCTAACTGGGCAAAGAGGCACCTTTTACCGTGGTGATTCTCTTTATTTAGCAGGGGGAGAGTAACTGGCCCTATCCACCCCCAGCACAGTACCTCCAGTGACTGTTGCTGGTGTGTGTCTTATGTTTCTTTTTAGAATGTGAGCCCTTTGGGGACAGGAAGCCATCTTATTTGTTATTTCTCTTTGTAAAACGCCCTGAGCCATTTTTGGAAGAGCAGTATAGAAATTGAATTTATTATTATTATTATTATTATTATTATTATTATTATTATGCCCAGGGCCGAAGCCATGCGGGCCACATATGCGGAATACTGTTTTAGATCCTCCGATAGGGAAACAGGCTTAGAATCTGACTGTATGCCCAGCGGCGACAATCCCCTTGAAATTTAAGATGTTCATTAATATCTTGAAAAATCCCATGATTTCCCACACAAAAAAATTCAGAGATCGGGGCTTTGGGGGAGCATTTTTGGATACCTGGAAAGCAAGGTACAGTACTTTATTTCTCTTATTTCTGCTCCTCCCTTTTTTAGCCCTTTTGTGTGTGTAGGAACCTAACTCCTACATTCTGCAGTTGTTGAAACCATGGATGATGAGGGCCACCTGCAGTGACAGATAATAATTCTTAGGAAAGCAATGGCTATTGGAAGTGCCATTGGAAGTCTTGTATTATCAAGGGAATATAATTGTGTTAGTTACATTGTGTAGTGAGGTATATGTCAGATTTCTACTAATCTATGTGTAACACACCACATGACAAACAAATGGGACACTTTGTGCACTAGAATTTATTAAACACTTTTTATGATTAAACAGTAATAATGAGATGCATAGGCAAGAATACTTCTTAAATCACAGTATTTTTATTGGAAACAGGTGGTGTAATATGATTATATGAAATATAAAAACTATTACATTAAAATATGCAAGGTGTAAGGCATGAAAATCTGCTGCGGTGTGTACTTAGGCAAAAATAAAAATAAAAAATTCTGAAATTTCATTTGCATAACAGGGTGTATTTCTGCTGAAAGTGATGGAAATTGAATTGGAATCTGGAATCTTTTAAGAATGTAGATATTAACTACAAAACTTTGCTGTCAAGGATACAGCATTGTTTTAAGGGAGCCATTCTCTCTTGAGCACATTCTTTCATATCATACACTGACTTGCAACAACAAACCATTGTGAAACATCTTCTTTTATGCCTTGGAGGCATTTGGGGCTCTCAGTATGGAATGGAATGCATGAGCAATTGCTGTTCATTCATATGGACACAAGACAGGGTAAAGTTATATTGTTAAATTGCAGTAACGCACAAGCACACACAAAATAAGCCTCAGAACGGTTTTATACTGAAAAAGAAGTTTCTCTTTCTATCAGAATAAAAAGCAACAGAGTTCAAAAATAGAAGAAGGGGAGGACAGATGCCTCAGGGATCTGGAAAGGGAAGGGAAAGATTTTGTTCAGGACTGTAATGAGGTGACTATGCCTAAGGGAAATTCAACACAGAATAACACATTTTACTTTGGTTGCCTCAGAAGCAAAATATTCTTCTATCATTAAATATGCAATAATTTTTTTCTTTTACTTTGTTCATTAGCTGTATCAGGAGTAGTGAGGGATTCCAGGCTTTAATATTTGTCAGTGAAGAGAACTCCATTCACTAACCTTATGAAGAATCTACTAAGAATTAGGTAAGGACAGAAGTGTTGGCAAAACTACAAGAGTGGAATGTGAATGTGCAGTTTAGGGCTCTTGTGTTCTGCCCTAACCCGTTGGGACAGGGAACTATCCCCCGCCCCCAGCTTTTTAAAATACATCTCTCTCTCTCTCTCTCTCACACACACACACACACACACACACACACACACACACACACTTTATGGCCCAGATGATCAAAACAGAGTAATACAACACAGTACCAACAATGGATACTGATGAAAAATGGACATTTACATCTTACAGTCATCTATCAACATCCTTATTCTTTGAATTTTTACACACACACACACACACACACACACACACACACACTTATCTAGAATAAATACATTTTACCTTGTGTAATCCCCATTATAAATATATACATATAAATATATACTGTATAAATATACTTTATAATTATCCCCAGTATAACTATGATTTAAATGCATATAAATAGTGTAGACATTTAAATGTCCAAAAACATTTAAATATTAGGTTTTTTAAAACCATGTCAATATTTAAAGCCCAACAAAATGCCATAAACTGGTCTCTCTCAGAATGTATAATAGAAAATATCTATATAAATAATTTATAAATATTAAATATTGGTTAATTAGTATAGAATACAGGAATGCATAATAGCTTAAAATGTGCCTATCTTAACCAGGAATTATAGAGTTATCAATATTAATAATTCAAGAAATAAAGAGTTAACATATAAATAACTTTATATATAATACAATATGGCAGGTATGTTGAAGTGGGTAACTGAAAAAAGGTTTTCTACACAACGGGAGCTAGAATGGTGGTATAAGACAGAAATGCAAAAGATAAGCATGTGCCTACCAAAAAAAAAAAAAAAAGGATAAACAAACACTGGGAATTGATCAAGTTTGAGAAACTAACAATCTATCTATCTATCTATCTATCTATCTATCTGATTCAATTCAAATTATGGATTTCTGCCAGGAGTGCATTCCATAGCCCAGGTGTAGCCACAGAGAACATTAAAAAACACATCACAGCTGGAAATTGATGGTTCCAGGTTCTGATTCAAGGAAGGAGGAGCGTAGACTAGCCCTTTCACAACCCAGAACAACTCCGTTGGATGTGAGCTTGTGGATGCAATACAGGCAGAAAACAATAACTTATTTGCCTGACATATCGCCTGAGCATAGATCTTCAGATGCGCTCTATGCTGTAATTTGTTGGATTCAAGTTGGGTCTACAGTCATCTACCTTGCTGCTTCAGCCATAGGTGAAACTGCAGGGGGGGGGCAGCCAAGGCATATGCCCTAGGCGCCACTGGGGGGGTGCCAGTGCCATGCTGCCCCCACCCCCTCCCCAATTCACAGATTTTTTTTTAATTTAACCTGTAGCCCCTTTGGGGGACTTCCTAAGGGCCGCGGGTTCCCCCTCCCCCTGCCGGCCTCTTAGATCACTGCTGCAGCCTGTCTCGGGCTAATTTTCAGGCCTATTTGGGCCTACAAAGATCAGTGCAGTGGCCATTTTGGAGGTCACCACACATGCTCAGAAGGCCTCTGTGAGGCCTGGCAAGGCATATGACCTCACGGGGACCATTTGAGCATGTGCGGTGGCCATTTTTTTTTAATTTAAAAAAAGGCTGCTGAAAACAAAAATGGCCACCGCACATGTTCAAATGGCCTCTGCAAGACCCAAGTCTAGATTTTTCCCTGATCTAGGGAGTCTGAAGAATGCAAAGTTTTTGGCAAAGGACCTGAGCATTTAAAAAACAGATATAAATGGCACAAAAGTAAGTGGACAAAATATCCTGTAAAAAGACAATGCTGGTTTAATACCTTGTAAGCTGGTAAAACTGAAGGGTGTGGGGGAGAGGCAAGGAATAAAATAGAAATATTCACTCGCATGCTGTTTAATTCTCTATACAGAGCTCTATCTTTATCTGCATATTGTCAACCAATCTGATTATAAGGTTTCTGGGATTTCAAACTAAAGTGCCTGCCTTTAACTTGTATGGTGCTTAAAAAAAACCAACAACCTGAATATCACACTGTTTTTCTGTTCTGTGGCTAGTTGCAATTTCCACCTTCTTCCTGATCAGGCTGCTGGATCCAAGCCGATTGTAAGCTGCTGGATAATTTCAGATTGTTTGGTGCCCCTAGGATTTCCCATTGCAGCCAGCTCCCTTTAAGGCAAGAGCTATTTGGACAGAAAAAACCCATCCCTGAATTTCTTGAAGACAGCAACTTGTAGTGAGGTGTGCTGAGGTGGCAGAGCATTTGCTAAAGAGCGCTTTCACTGCTTAGCTCTATGGAGGCATGCCCAGCACATGGATGTGCTGCGTTTCCTTGGGAATGCAACTGGCACATATGTGCCACATGTGTGGTTATGTGTGTGTGTGTGTGTGTGTGTGTGTGTGTATGTGTGTGTGTGTGTTGCTTACAACCTGTTTCTCCTGAAAGTGTCTGAACTTGTATTTTTGAGCTGATATTAAGGTAAAGTTATCTGAAAGATGGGTGTCAGATGTTTGGACGGGGCGCAATTTCAGTGCTTGCCCTAGGTGCTATTTTCCCTAGATATGCCTCTGGCTTCAGCCCCCGTACTTCTTCCAGGGTTGAAGCAGAAAATATATAACAGTAGTTTCAAGATGTGAAGCTTTAGTTCTGCATAGGGTTAAACATGGATGGGTCTTAGAGACCAAGTTTCTTTATCCGCTGTATAAAAAAATAGGCAAAAGTTACCTATTCGTGGTTTTGAGTGGCCAGATATGTCTCAGAAATAAATGGGTTGGGGTTGGAATGGGGGGGGGCATTGTTGGAAACCTGGAGTAAGGTACAATACTTCATTTTTCTTATTTCTGCTCCCACCTTTTAGCCCTTTTGTGTGTGTGGGAAACTAACTCCTGGATTCCAGTAGGGGTGAGGTTTCTTTATTTGTAGTTTTGTGCCTATAAGCAAGAATGGAAGCCTCAGGAATAATGTATATTGTGTATATTCTATAGGTGCAAACTCAAACATCATGCCAACACAATGCACAGTTGCCAATGGGACAGTGGCATTAACAGAAGACTGTACTGCTAGAAGTGATGGAAATATGTCTAATAAATAACTGTGATTTCATAGTCTCTAAAAAATGTGGCTGTAAAAATAATACAAGTTCTCAGTGATTCTATCAAGACTTACACTTGATTATGATTACTAATTGTTTGTATAGGATTTCAAATGCAGAAAATATTTTAAATTACTTGCTTATTCCCACAATAGCTCTGCTATGTACTGTAGATCAACAATGTCTTTTTACTGAAAGGAAATTGAATCTGAGAAACAAGATTGTACCAAATGCCACCTAGTGAATTTGGGTGCCTAAAAGAAAACTGAACTCATTCAGTTTTCAGGGACACATTCAACCTTCCCCGGGAAACACCCTCAGATTCTGGAGAGCTTGGATCGCTCTCATAGTCCGACTCGGGAGGTGCCAAAGAATCCTGGGCCAAGGCCATCGACCTGTAGGGGAATCCGGCTTCCTTCCCATATTGTCCGGTATTGAAGCAGAAAGCTGGCATTATCTGGGCAGACAGCGAAGCCTGTTGCAGAACAGGAGCTGTAGTGGGTGAGTTGTGCCGCTCAGGCCAATCCCGTGGGGAGCATTGTGGGAAGCGAGAGTGTGGCCTGAGTGTGAGGGGGGCTCACACCAGTCCCGAAAAGTTCCAGGTCTTCTATAGACATGACCTTCTGGGTAACGAGGGCCAAATCAGGGCCTAGCATAGTCCGAATAATCTCAACGATAGTCTACTTGATACTGACCATAAGACCCTGAGTCCCAGCGCCAAGCACCATAAGAGGGCTCAACCTCATGCAAGAGAGAACGGCGCTCTGACACACGGTACTGATCCAGATACGTGGGCTCATGACGATCCCAGTCCCGATCTTGTCTGTAATCTGAGGAGCAATCTTCCGAGTCCCAATGGGAACTTCGATTCACATATTCACATTCCTCATGAAATCTCACAAAATATATCACATCATTATGTGACCAATTCTAGAATCATACCTTAACTAATGTTATAATAAAAAGGAGATAAACTCTCCACATATAACTGCTTATAAGTGTACAATTTTACACAGAAGGGCAAATAATTCCTTTTAGACCACTGTAGTGATTGCCTTATGTCCTGAAGCGCAAGGTCCACTTACGTTTCTCATTTCTTTTATAACTGCAAGTGCTAATATTGGTCATAAAATTACCCAGGCATTAAAAAAAAAAGTCACAATTTGATCAGTACCTACAGCAATGTCCATGATGAAATTTAGATTTAATGATTTGCTGTTAAAATTATTCTATTATTGTAAGCATAGATTTGCATTCACTTCTACACAGTGCTCATAGAAATCATAGAATGAGTTGGAGCAGAGAAAAGACACTTTTCCTGAACACTCGGATCCAGAGCAATATGGCCTGAGCTGCAAGCTCACTGTGATGATGAAAAAAGTGAAGCTCAATTCATTGAGATCATTATGCAAACATTTCCTTGTTTCTATATGGAGCATCGAGATCTTGTAAGAGCTTGTGTGTGGAAGAAACAATACTAGATAGCAGGCACAGAGTACTATGTCAAAAGGGCTTTTGACACAATTTATCAATGAATAATGATAAATATATACATCACACAATTATGTATTTCATAGTCAAATGTTACTGCACACATCAGTCTATAAACCTTTTCTGTCTGCTGAACAGGAAGAAATATAGATGGAGCCAAGACTGTATTTTCACATATTATCTCAACATATTGTAAGAGAGTATCCGGCATCAAGAAGCAGTGTCTTTTCCAAAAATCCTTTCTGTGGAAAAAGGTTCAGAATTTTTTTCATTGTGTGAGAAGCAAAGGGACAAGTTAATAGTGCTATTTGCAAGATTTCACTTCAGGGATTTTTAACCATTTGAGGGGGGAAAACTGCTACAAAAAGATGGAGATATAGTAGTCTCAAAGGACTACTTTATAGCATGGTCACCTTCTTCAATTCCACACCCAGCATCCTACCTCTTACCCATCCTTATGCCTAAAGGTATAATCTACCAGCATATCACTGCTTTTGCAAGCAGTAATCCTCTTTTTCTGCTAACTTGGAATTCAAGATATTGAGTATTTCAAGGAAACAAGTTTACTTCCCATCAGTATACAGTAACTGAAATATTACCTTGGGGGTGGGGGGGAGGTTGATGCCTTTAAATAGCAATTTATTAAACAAAACAATTTAGATGTGTCATTTAATATTATCTACAAGCCATTCTTACGCCACCTAGAGGCAACAGTCAATGGCCTAGTTTTTTTGTATGCATTTCAAGAATAAATAAAAAGGAGAAAAATATAACATAGTTAAAATTGAGTTATATAATCCTTCAAGAAACACTTTCAGAAAATATTTTTAATGAGACTTTTGTAATTGCACACACTGCCTGCGAGTCCATTAAAGCTTTGTTCTTGACAAGGAAGGTAAGTTCAGATTAAACTTACCTTCATCTAACTTCTAATGAAACAAAATTGCCACCTAAAAAGTATGCTTCTCAAAAAATATTGTCAAACCAAAAGAAGGTCCCTCCTTTCTCCCTCAAACAAACAGCCATAATGTTTGGCTTGAGGGCCATTTCAGATTTTATTAGGTAATCATGCTTGCTATTGTGATCTCTACAGCTAACACATAGTTGAAGGACAGTTTACCTGTTTGCTGTGGGAATGTTCAGCAACACCAAGCATGATTGCTGTATAAAGTGTGGAGCAGCTCTCAACAACTATAGCTCTAGCTGATAAATATCTGATAAAGCAGCCTCTTAAATTTTTTTGCAGGGAAATAGGTTCTACTAAGATCAATGCAGCTTAAGCCCATTGCTCATATATGTTCCTTTTCTAGTCTGAGGATTGAGGTTACATACTAGAATACTACCATAGCAACCATAACACCACTCAGTGTGTCTTGAGAATTGTTTAGAACAATAATTTATCTTGTTGTAAACTGCCCAGAGACGTAAGTTTTGGGCAGTATAAAAATATGTTAAATAAATAAATAAATTTCAAAGATATGATCACCAAACAGTGGAAAACATTTCAACTTGTGAAAAATAAATTTGTATGATTTTTACATACAGGAAATATGCAGATTTTTGTTTAATTCCACACAGGGGTGGAGCTGTAATAGGGGGCATGGGTCCCAAGAACCCAGGCTACCCTGCCTCCAAGGCCACCTCACTCATTTCTGGGGTCGCCTCACTCATCCTTTCTCCTCACCTTTCTGCCATAGGCAACCAGCAGCCCCCACCGCTGCAGTGGGGCACACTCTGGCCCAGCAGCCCACAGGGAGGCCAGCTGAGAGGTGGGGCAGAGCAGCCTCCCCACGAGCTGCTGGGACAGGGAGCATGCTGCCGCTGCAACTGCAAATGGGGGAGGGGTGCTCAGAAAAACATGGGCCACCTATGCGCTCCCTACGCCAAAGAAAATGGAAGCAGAGGCCAGAACAAGCAATTTATACATGTCAGTAAATATCAAGTCAGGTAACATTTTGTAGGACAGATCTGGAAAAGTACATTGTATAGGAGACTATGTGCAGGATGGGGGGGTGGGGGCGGCAGTTCCATGATCATAGTCAGTGAATGTTGTCTTCAGTGAATGGGAGACTAGAAGTGTAAGCACTGTAAGATATTCCCCTCAGGGGATGAAGCTGCTCTGGGAAGAGCAGAAGCTTCCAAGTTCCCTCCATGGCATCTACAAGATAGGGCTGAGAGAGATTCCTGCCTGCAACCTTGGAGAAGCCGCTGCCAGTCTGTGTAGACAATACTGAGCTAGACTGACCAATGGTTAGACTCAGTATATGGCAGCTTCCTATGTTCCTATGATGGGGACAGGAAGCTAAGCATTTCACAGTGGAGCAGGCAGCCTGGATGGAGAGGTGCTGGAGTTGTGAGGCACGAAGACAAGACTGTACTAGATGGACCTATGTTCTGACTCAGTATATGGCAGCTTCCTATATCTTTATCTATCTGGTACAATCAGGTCACAGGTGAACATGTGTATGGTATGTCACAGTGATAAATTGTAGAATTTTTCAACATTCTTTTGTATCTCCCATGACAATCTTAATTCTCTCCTTCTTATTGATTCTCCACTCTTACAATTGTCTTCTTTTCATTTCTTGATGCCATTTGCACATCTACTCTGCTGCCACAATGTGCCTGAACATTGGACCATTCACCAGAGTGCTAAGGGTAGCTGGAAGGCTTCAAGTGTTGGAAATCCCAAGAGCAGCCTTGAGAATTTGAGTGAAAAATTGGAATATAAATCCATATAGGATAGATAGATAGTAGATAGATAGATAGATTAGCCAAGATCCATAAATAGTGTTAAATTCTTTTGCATAAATATTGAGTGCAGATAAAGTCTTTTTGATGGTCACAAACACTTGCTTATAATTGTCCAATGAGTCACACCAATGTTAAATGCAGATCAATATTCTGTCTTCCAAGAATTGCCTGTCATATCTAGATTTTAATCCTATCCACCCTTTCCTGGAAATAAGCCTAACTGAAAGCAGTGGAACATATTTCTGAGTAAATATGCATAAGATTGTGCTGTTCTATTGTATTTATCGAAAATATTCAGTTGACTTTTCAGTTCAGGGTGACTTAATAATAAACCAATCAAAAACAACAAAATAAGCTTAAAGCAACTCTACACTAGTCTGCAAGCGCCAACCAGAAGTTCAGAAGCAAAGTACAATTATATCTATCCCATGCTATCAGTTATCAACATCTGGAAGGTATTTAATTTATGTAGCACCATATGGAATCCCACCATGTTGACTGGGACAGACGTGCAAGTTTGTTGCAAAAAACCCCCAACAAAAGTCTTGTATAATGAAAAAAAAAAATAACCTATTGACCGTTGCATAAGGTTTCATGGGCCAGAGCACACTGACAAATATAGGTTGCTCAAGAACAACTGAAAAGGGTTTTTTTTAAAGTGGTCATCCATCCAGTCACACTAATAGGATCTGTGCCTGAACAGACCAACATCTGGAAAATTATTAACTCTTGTCAAGGATTTGGTGCTTGTTCCATAGTTTGCATATGCCAAGGATATAAGCATCTTTCTATTCAGTTCTCAACTCATTATTGGAAGAAACCTTTGAAGAACACTGTAGCAAAATTTAGTTAAGTTTTATTTGCTCTTCTTCTGTCATTCTCCTTTCCATTTCCTGTTTTGTATGTAGTCCTATCTGGCTTGGAACCATGGTATGGGAAATTCTTTAATATTTCTCCCCCATAACTTGTGGTCCCAATCCTGGCTCCCCCATTCCAACAGTGACTATTTAAGTTAGAAATACACATAGAACTAAACTTTTCATTTAACCTAACATATAGCTTGCAATCCCAATGGGCAGTATTTAGAATATGTCAATCTTCAGATTAAAAGCATAAAACCTGATATTACTGATTATTAAATAATAGATTTAAAGAAAATAATGGCATAGCTGTAAACAATAGTACGGGAGACTATACCTCAGTCTTTACTGTTCTATATCAATGAAGGATTATATAATGCATGAAGTTGTCTCTGATTGTTTATCTCCATATTTAATTTTCAGTTTCAAGCCAGACCACAGTGGAGGATCAGTGCTTACTAATGTTTTTGCTAAGACTTAGATACTTAAACAAAATATATTCTGACTCAACTGCCAACCTTCGATTCAAACAATCCCACTCTTGGTCTTTCATATCATACTGCCCCACTTCTTATTAAATAACAATGTAAGAAATAAAATATCCAACAGAAGATCTCTACTTTGTCCCACTCCTATAAGCACTATCCATGATGTCCCATATTCATGGTTCATAATGTCTCAAGAACAGAATGAGACATTTTTCATACAAGGAAAAGGGAAGTATGAAGTATTCAAAATAAACAGTACAGGTGGACCTTGTTAATCACAGTACCGCTATTCATGGTTCTGTGTATCCATGGTTGGCTAATTGGCACCCAACCTAAATTTCTGCAGATGCAAAAGGATTAAAACCTACATAACTGAGGTTCCTAGGTGGCTAGAAATGACCCCTGCGGTAATTTCTGGCTACCATTTGAGAAAAGGAGCCATTTTGTGGCTCATTTTTACAACACAACATTTTTTCCATGATTTCTCATGGAAAAAAATAGGATTTTGGACGGGGGCATTCCTGGATAGCTGGAGACCCATGGAGCATGGTACAATGTTTTTCACCATTTTCTCACAGTTTTTTTGCCCTTTTTGCCAGCCTCCAATAACCTAGCCCCCCCCCCACCAATTCTCAATGGTTGCATTCACACCTAATGGGGAAGCATGAGACCCATGGTTCCTCCCTTCCCTCCCCACATACTGACCTGTTCACCTTCGGACAGGCAGGATTCAAACAGAAGCCTGTGAGACTGCAGAGAGGAGGGGGAAGCGGCTGCACAGGCTTCTTTCCGGCATGAAGGAAAGTCCTGGCAGTCATTCACAGCCAGAGAGAGGGAGGAGCTTCCTCCCTGAACTCTGGTAACAGCAAGAGCAGCCTGCAATTAAGAATTCAGACATACCACAGCCAGCTACAAACCTCAGGTAGGAGTAGCAAAACTCATGACAGACCGAGGGTTCAAATTGGAGTTTGGGGAGAAAAACCTTGGGACGCTGTTTCAACAGGGCTTAGGTTGCATCTGTTCAGACGTAACCAAAATGCAACGCACAAGTGTGGCCATTGCCTTAATGCCTTGTTATCCATGGTTTCGTTATCTGCGGTTGTAGCAGAGAATGAAACCCCTGTGGATAATGAGATCCACTTGTACTGATCAAAATAGATGCCAATTATTCTCTGTTCTTGAAAAAGGTAGGATGGCATTAATTATCCTTTGGGATATCCCTTCCACTTAAACCAGGAAGCAGAGGAAAAAAGAGTCTCATCTCCTCTAGGAGGGTTCCCACAATTCCCCGGACCTAAACTTGAAAAAGAAGGTTTCCGCTATTTTGTAGGGGCAATGACAGGGAACTACTAAAACCAGAAATAGACTCAGCAATATGCAAGACAAAAACCATGACATGTCCCTAGGAAACCCTACTTACATCTCCACATGCAGTCCATTGTTCAGAAGGCCAATGTAACTGCACAAGGTCAGACAGGGTGAGATCATGCCCTCCAACCTTACGCAAGAATGGGAATTTATGGTAAATTAAAATGTCAATTTTGTCTGAGGTAGGTAAGAGGGCATTAATTATCCTTCAGGATACGAAAAAGTAGTGTGAACAAAACCTTGTTCTTGGTTTGACCGGGATTGTTGTATTGCCAAAGATAATACACTTAGGGCCTTTTCCGTTTATAGAGCAGTACCTTCTTTGGAGAATAGACAAAAGGCGCTTTCAATGAAATCTGCCTATAAGAGGTTGCTTAGGGAGAAGAAGACATAAGCCGTTAACAAAAACTGGTGTAATTTAATTGAAGCCACGAGATCTAACCATCAGTCCAAGTTTGGGAGGCTTGTCTCGCCTGCTTTCTTGAAAACATCTATATTTCCAGCTTCTGTGATCCCTGTTCAGGCGTGGGAACAACATTTTCTAAAGCCTTGTAGTAAGGCTGATCCTATGACATATAATGCTGGGCAGTTAAGTGGGGATACCCTTAGGTGGAACCTAGTCTCCTGTTCAGAGATTGGAACATTTATTCAGAAATTTAGTAGTGGCAAAGCCCCTGGTAGTGATGATATTTCTATTGAGGCTATCAGAGCGAAACTTGATTGGTGGGTCTCCGTTTTAACTTCGTTATTTACCTATATAGATACCACTGCTAACATACCTAGTGATTGGGCCTAGCTATAATAATTCCCCTTTATAAAAAAGGTAGGTGCGAGGACCCAGTCAACTATCGTCCTATCAGCTTACTTAACGTTATCAGAAAAAATTATGCAAGGCATCTTTTGACAAAACTTCTAGACTGGATTGATGCCAATAACATCTTACGTATCGAGCAGAGAGATTTCCAGGAGGGCTGTTCCACTACGGAACATGCTTTTACCCTTCAATTTCTGTCAGAGAAGTACTCTAGGTGCCCAGGTTCAGTACTTTATGTAGCATTTATAGATCTTAAAGCTGCATTTGATTCGGTTTCTAGAGAGAGACTCTGGTCTACACTGGAAGCACTTGGTATAGATAAAAGATTACTCAAGCTCATTGTTAGCCTGCATAAGCATACTTATTTGAAAGTTTGTTATGGCCCAACTGGACAGTTTTTTGTTATATTTTGTTATATTATTTGTAAAATGCATACTGTTTTATTGTAAATGTTTGCTGGCCAATGACCGAATAAACTTATCTCTCTTATCCTTCAGGATATGGAAAAGTAGTGTGAAATATGTCACAGACAAGAGGGTTGAGATTCCTACTAAAAACAACCCACTATAAAATCCTCTTGCTAAAGCATCATCAGCCAAGGCAAACATGTCTCCCTCACAGAGGTTTAGTACCTGTTAAAACTGGAACTCATATTCCAGCCGAGCAAACATTCAATAACCACAGCACCTGATACACCAGCACAAAACCTACTGCCACTGAAAGAGTGCTAGAGAAAGCCTTCTGTCCCCGAGTCCTATCACAGAGTGAGACAAACAGGGCCACTTTCAAAATTCCTACATCTGATCTAAGTAAAAGCTACAATCCCTTCACTCCTCCAAACAGTGCTACCTCTGCTCCTGGAGATGCACCAGATTATGATAAAAGTAAGTATTACTTCTTAAAATAGATGAAAAGGAAAATTCATGATTGGCAAAAAGGATCTGGATGCAGGAGGAACTCATCTCAATGGGAGGGTGGGGGGAACACACTTTAGAAGTGGATAATAATGTTCCCATTTAGCTGAGGCAATAGCGACCAGAAGAAACATTTTACGCATTAGTTATTTATGAGTAACTATAGCTATGAGTTTGAATGGTGGCCAGGAACACCAAATTCCAGCTAGAAAGCCTATGCACTACCTGCAAACTGAGAAAGGACAGGACATATCATTGTGATGAAAACATTCATCTTCTTGCAAGTGATAATAATCCATGGCCATCACCTGGAGCTTCAATGTGCTGGTGCTCAGATCCTGGACATTGATCTTGTAGGAACTCCAGGATGGTGGCCATATTTCTCTCTTGCCCTTTTAGTGCATCAGATATAACAGGTCTTCCAGATAAGTTTCTTTTAGAAACCAAAAGAATAGAGATAATCTCCTCAGAGCACCCAAACTATGTCAACCATTATTTCTCAGGCTCCAGGGTGTCAACTGGAGCATGACCAGAAGATGTTACACCAGACCCTATAACAACAGGTCTAACCAATGATGTGTCAGAACTGAGTACTGCTGAAGTGGCAATTCCCTCAGCTCTGGGAACCATGGCCTTCACAGCCACTCTGGCAGAAAGAGCTCAGATTTCTGAGCTTTGATCCTGCACAAGGTCTCACAAGGAGATCCAATGGCAGAAAAGTATAGAGAGACCCCAGGAAATGTTTTTCAACCGACATATTTTACAATAGCTCCTGCAAACCTGTGCACAGACATGAACTACTTTTTGTCCGGTGTCACAATAGATCTATTTGTGGGCTTTCAAAACAGTTATAACCTGACTGAATTCATCCAGTGTGGATGTTCAGCATATACTCAAAGTTCCTGACTAGATGAGCAGATTATTTATTTGTCAAGGTATTGGATATTCCCATCAATTTTTTTCCATGAATGAGAAAATATTGTGTTCTGCCCATCTGAGGAGCATACTCACTTCCTATTTAAAGGATTCTGATTTGGTTCCACCTTTGCTTCAATGTTGTCCATGCAGAGCAGGGCATGTGCATTCTGTAACACAGTTCAGAATGTCTACCAACACGTGGACCTCAACCCAGCTTGATACACTGGCATCTGTTGTGACAATTCTGTCCTATGATATAAGACTGACTCCCACAGATAAGGGCACACTGCCCAACTGTCCACGTTAGGGACTACCTTGCCTTTTTGTTGAGAGGAATGATATTGTAAACTTGCTCTGCTATCTCATCCTGGAGCAGAAGACACAGTTTTTGGAGCAGCCATAAGTGGAATTGTGACTGTATACTCAAAGTATACCACCAGGACTGGTAGCTGTACCAAAGCCATGAGGTTTTCCTCTCGGGTCATGTAGATCCAGAAAGTCTAATCAAAGAATTTTTATTTCTCTTTCAAAAAAACACATGCATGACTGGTGAGTGTTGAGCCAGATGCCCTTGATATTCCAAGCTCTGCAATATACCCAGGGAGCTCTTCTCCAGGTTTACCATGAAGCCAGTTTCTTCAAGCAGCTAACTATAAACTATATTTCCAGAAATTTACCAGAAGGTTGTCAAGACAGGGGCATAGAAAAATTCCCTGAAGGCAAAAAAAAGTGCTACCAACACTTTTGGTAGTGGTACCAAAAAGTGGAACCAAAAAGGTGGTACCAAATGGTGCACCAGTGCAACTAACACTTTGGTAAATCATTTCAGAGCTGCTTTGAGGTCAGACAGGAGAACATTGTATTGGAACTGTCTGTGACTTCAAGCAAATCACAGAAACTTTCCATGTATCTCCAACAGCAGCATATGCAGCCACATTTTTGAGAAGGAAGTCTTGTTGTTCTACAGCTGCTGCCAGGGATCTCAAGATCTCCACCTTGAACAGATTATTTGCCAATAAGTCATTGAACCACTTAAAGTCAAAAATGGTGCGAACTTGCCTATTTTTCTATAGAATATTTATTTTAATATATCCCAGAGTGCATCTTAAGGACCAGTCTAAGTCCTCTATCCACAACAGATTTGAACTGCTCTCATAATGCAAAGGTATCTTCTTCAATACTTGCCCTTGATCTCAAGGGCTGATGTTGAATTCCAGAATACAGTGCAATGTGATTTTCTCCTTCACCCAAGTGTCTGAGGTAATTTAAACCCATGTGTCTGCAGAGTTATGTTTCCTCTAAAGTTTGTGGCTTAGCATGTGCACACAGAAATCTATCCCTCCACTCAACTAATTTTAGTCTCACCCTGTACTGTGATGGTTGATTCAAGTGCCGCCTTTTCCCTTTTCCTTCCCCCTACTGCAGGGCATGTAGCGCCAGAGTGGGAGAATCTGTTCGGTTCTCTCACTTGCACAAGAGAAGAGCGAGAATAGGCCAGAGCGGGAGAACTGATAGTTAGGAGAGGTCTGGCTCTTGCTTGCATGAGAAAAGAGCGACAATCAGGTAACACAACAAGAGACATCTGACACCAAGCACCTGTGCATGGAGAAAGGATGAGCATTTGCATTCCCACCCCCTTCCCGACTAGCAAAGCATCCACGTCCTTTGCTCTGGCAGCCCCTTCAATCACCCCACATTCTTAGCTGTTTGTAATGTCTACCACTCCAGCATGGTCAAGCAAGAGGCTTCCTGTGGAGGCCAAGTGGCTGCCAAATGCCGGCAGAGTGCCCCCCCCTCCACATTTTTGCCTGAGGTATAATGTATGCAGTATTCAGCAATTCCCCCCCACCAACTGGATGTTTCCCGCTCTACAGAAAGCAGTGTTTGAAATGTTATTATGCAAGCCGCTGTTCCCTTCTCCAAGTGCCTGTCAGGAAAAAGAAAAGTTTGTTTCAGACAGCAAAATCAGCAGATGCAGCTCCTTCCATTGCCACCTTTCCTGCCACTGCACTGGCTCTTGCTGCAGTGAACTGGGCAGCTACTTCCTTTACAAGCACAGTTGCATGTGGAGCCTCCAAGTAAGGGGCACGGGGTGAGTTGCCACTGGAGCCCAGAGGGGAGCAGCCTTAGCAGTAGGCAGCGCTAGCTGTGGAAGCTGGTGGCGCTCCTGAAGGAGCCTACGGGAAACATGGGGAAAGTTGTAATAGAAAGTGTAGGGTGGTGATGGTGGTGGCAGTGGCAGCAGCAGCTTCACCAATCAGGGAGATTTTTGTATGCAATCCATTTTTAGAACTCTCTGGCCATAGCAAGACCCTACAGGCACGTGTGTGCCTTGATAATGGTATTAGGACACATGCCAGAGTGGGAGAGCGGGATAATCTGTTTGGTTCTCTCACTTGTGCAATTGAAGAGCAAGAATCAACCAGAGCGGGAGAATTGGTAGTTAGGAGAGGTAGGTCTGTGCACAACTATCCCCTTCAAGTTGCTTCCCTTGCCTCCACCCCCACCCACCTGGAAATATGAGATGGGTATTGATTGATCAGTTGCACAGATATATTTGTAGCTTTGCAATAAAAGCTTGTATGCCAGAATCCACTCTGAAACTCCCAGGTGCTCGCTCAAATAAATAAATAAAGATCTTTATTTATCTCTTCTAAATAAAGATAGCAGATAAATAATGACTTCCATTTTTATTATGAATGATAGAAAATGCTATCTGCCTGATCATGACTTTAAATTTGGAAAGAAATACCCTTATTTTCTGTTTTAATCCAGTTTTGAATATTGTACGCATAGATTTAATTATTTGCAATTTGAATTTTTGGACATTTTGAGGTTACATTGGGTGATTTAATCACTGTTTTAATAGATCAGTGGTGGACAGAATTGGGGTGTGTGTGTACATGACCCTTCAGGTCTCATGTCCAGATTATATATTGGGTACTATATGTATATAAACTAACTTTTTTGTATACTTGTGGATTCCCTGTGTGCAACATCACTCCTCACCCTGCTTAAACAAGCTGCTATGGCCATAGTTCTTCACCTGGGCACTGGTTCTCTCCTGATAATTAATACGTATCTCCTACCACAATGCCGGAGATCCAAAACCAGCACTATATGATTTGACTGCGATCAATATACAGCTGAAGTCCTGCTGGGCCAACACCTAGGGTCTGGTGGCACAGGTGTGTGAGTGTGTGACTTCAATGCCAGACTTGGGCCTGATAACTGCACACTGTCCTCCTGAGAGCAGCTTCCCCCACCCTACTTAGTCTGAGCATACACCCCTCCAGCCTCTCCAAAGACCAAAGATCAAACTTTTCAGGCCTCTGCCTAGCTAAATCAACTGCCAGGCTCAACCTTTATATATTAAATGGCACTTTTCCAGAGGACCATTCAGGAGAATATATATACCTATCTGGTTCCAAAACAAGTACTGTTGATTATATTGCGGTCTCCAGGAACTTGCTATCCTTTGCTGAAAATTTCAAAGTAATAGCTTACCTTGACATGGAACATTTTCCTATCTGCCTTTTACTACCACTTCCCTGTCAGCACACTCATTTGGAAGCCCACTTCCCCCCTCCCCCATAATTTTGCCCGTATGTCAAGCCAGGTGTTGTGCCGAATGGTCTCCCCAGTTAGATCAAACAATGAAGGAGCTGCTAGCCAGGAAAACCCTGCAGGGTTACCGTCTGGACTTGACATCAGCGGATTTCTCCCGTGACCTCCTTGCAACCTACAAAACCCTAGATCATGTGCTACAAAATCACCTAACCCGCAAGGCTGGACCCCCACCCCCCACAAAGCCACCTGTAATCCCTTCCAAATTGTGGTTTGACAAGGACTGTGTTGATGCCAGGAAAGCTCTTGATTCCGCCTACCTTACCCACAAATTCAGCATAGGAATCAATGCCACAATGGCCCTCCCACACTTCATCATCCTCAAAAAGCAATATAAACACCTACTGGTACACAAGAAGAGACAGACAATGAAGGCCACTTGGTCACAGCTTATCTAGGCGGTCAGAGCAAAGGATTCAGTTCTGTTCTGACACATTATGACCAACCACACTGGCGCGACCCAGCCAGATGCTCATATTCCATCTGAGATATGGCGCAGCAGGGAAATGAATTTATTAGGAAGCCAGAGGTTGCCAGTTTGAATCCCTGCAGGTATTCCCAGACTATGGGAATACCTATATCGGGCAGCAGCAATACAGGAAGATGCTGAAAGGCATAATCTCATATACTGTGTGGGAGATGGCAATGGTAAATCCCTCCAGTATGCTACCAAAGATAACCACAGGGTTCTGTGGTCACCAGGAATCGACACCGACTCGAGAGCACACTTTGCCTTACTATGACCCTTTAGCTAAGGACGGCTCCCCTCTACCAGGTATGGAGAATTTGCCCATGTGGCCACCAGACTCTACAACCAAGTCTCTCATCTCCCAAACCAGAGCAGAGAAGGCCCCCGGGGAAGATCTCACACAGCCCTGGGGCTTTTAAACAATAATAAAAAGTGGTGGGCTCCAGTCCTCGCCTCACTCATCACCTATAGACAATCATAGCCGTATTCCTAAGGACCGGGGGTTGGCAATTATCAAACCCATTAAAAAAGGGGGAAAGGATGACCCTATCAGCTTGTTAGCTTGCTCAACACCATCAGCAAGCTATATGCTAGACATCTGTATGATAAACATAAAGACTGGCTATATCAGGAAAATCTGATTGCAGAGGAACAGGGCGGCTTTAGGGAGGGAAGAACCACAACTGATCAATGGCTGGTACTTCAGCACCTCATTGCAAAATATTCTTCTAAAAACTTCCCTTTATGCTGCCTTCATCAACCTCAAGGCTGCTTCTGACTCCATCTCCCTAGTCCAGCTGTGGGAGAAATTGGAGGCCTCCTTGATCGACCAGTACCTGCTCTGTCTGATCTGTATCCTTCATGCTGAAACGGCCCTCAAGGTAAGGTGTAATCCACAAGGGCACCTCACATATCCTGTCCCAACACTGAAAGGAGTCAAACAAGGATGCATCCTGGCCCCGCTCCTTTTCAATTTTTTCATCAAAAACATTGTGAGACACCTTAGTAGTCCGGACTTTCACACATACACCCCCACAAGCTGGCGGACAGAAATATCTCCTCCCTGCTATATGTCGATGCTGCTGCAATTCTCTCCAGGACACCGATTGGTCTCAGAAGAACATTGACGGCCCTAGTTCAGTATTACAAAAATGATCAACTGGAAATCAACTATCAAAAGTCATGGCCTTCGCCAGAAAACCCAAGATCCGCCCCTGGAGTATAAGAGACCACAAGACCAAGAAGGTCACCTGTTTTAAATATATGGGAGTGGTCCTAAATGCCTCCAGCTCAAGAACGGCCCACTGTTACCATGTCGCCCTCTCTGCCCAGAAGACCTCCACCGCCATACTAAGATTCCTACCATCTAGAGGAGGCCAGTAGATACTTGCCGTGCTTAAACTATGTGTAGCCAAGATGCTGGCACAACTCCTTTATGGGGCTCAATCTGCTCTCCTCCCGCCACCCCGCCGCCCTTATCTTGCCCCTTTGGAGCGGGTGCAGTCCAAATTTCTAAGAGCAGCCCTCCAAGTTCCCTGTTGTGTCTCAAATGCTACCCTACGTTTGGAAACACACATGATCAAGTCTGAGGCCAGAGTGTGGCTGTCCATTCTTAACCTCTGACTTAGATTATCCCTCAGCCCCTGGAGACTGGCCCCTTTGACTCTACAGGACAGTTTTCAATCTTCTTGGGAAAGGGCTGTGTGGTCTGAACTGCCTCTCCTGGGTTTCTCCCCCTGCCCTCTCCTCTATTTGTGATGGGCCAGGACAAGGCAAAAGCAGTCATCAAACAGAGGATAATGGACACTTAACACCAGGCTGACCTAGGTAGGGTTCCAAACTTTTTGTCCTCGGAAAGCCACAGGTACTCTCCTTCACCTGCCACATATCTGTCACAGTTGGAAACCTCTAGCCACAGAAGGACATTTACCCTCGCCCAGTGTCATGTCCTTCCCTCTGCTGTACTGGAAGACAAATACAGAAAGATCTCAGTGGCAGAAAGGCTTTGCCCCTGTGACTCTGGGGAGGTAGAAACCACAGAACATGTACTTTTCCTTTTATAGAGATGTTTTGGCCAAGCTTATTTCTGCTGCTTTGCAAGTATCCTGGCCACCTGAACCATGTCTACATCCAAATGCTACTCTCTGATGAAGTTCCAGCCTTCACGTTTAACACCGCCAAGTTCTGTGTGGCAGCATGTAAGATCCGCTGGATTATGATGGCCAGGACCTCTCACCAACTCTGAATAGTTTTGATCAGTTGTTGATACAACTCTCTAGTGCTCCTTTCTTATACACTTTGTTTTAGTCATGTTAGTATGTTAAGATTTTTAATAATTTCATAGTTTTTGAGGGTAGCAGTTTTTGAGAACTAGTCAATAACTTTTAATATTAGAGTAATAACACAGTTTTAAGGTTCCATATGTAGTGATTTTTACTGATTTTATAGTACTGAATTAGCTTTTTAGTAGTAGTTTTATAGTCATTTCTATAACCTTAGAAAAACAGTTTTTAGTATTTATAGTCCACAATAATTTTAATATTTTTTAGTAATTTTATCATTAATTATATTGTAATTTACAGTAATTGTGGTCTATAGTAATTTTAATGTTGATGTTACATGATTTTAATTTTGATCATGCTGTTTTATAATTACTTTTTGATGTTACTCTACTGTAATGTCTTATGCTGGTCTCGGACCATAATAAAGTTGATTTGATTTATACTTGTGGAGATGTTATTGTATTTTTAATATATATCTTCAGACTAGGGTTTTGATTAAAATGGTTGTTCATCTATTATACTTTGTCATAGTTTTAAGTATTTCCTTAGTATGTGTTTAAGACACCTTCAATCAGTATTGTTTCTCTGGTATACCACAAGACTAGAGGAGAGGTGGTCTTGTGGTAGCAAGCAAGCAGCAATTGTCCCATTTTCTAAGCAGGGCCTTAGCACCTGCTTGGCATGTGGAAGATCCCAGATTCCCTCCCTGGCATCTCCAGGTAACACTGCCTGGGGGATACTCCTGCCTGTAGCCTTGGTGAAGCCACTGACAGTCTGTGTGGACAATACTGAGCTAGTTGGCCCCACACATGCACATGTGTGCACATTGCCTTGATACTGCTGCCCAGAACAAAATTCATTCCGTTCACTGATGAAAAAAATTAGAGGGAACAGTGCTGCAGAGTATGAGATGTTGTGAATTTCCTGTCAACTGGAGGCTTCTACTTTTCCTTTGAGGAAGAGAAAGCAGAAGCAAAACCTGATGGGTTTTACTAATCCTTTGCCCGATTTGCTTTGTCTTCATCTGGGCTGTAATCAGCCTTTATCCCTATCATTGTAAGGATGCAAGGAGCCATGAAAAGCCTGCATGGTCTGTTCTTCCACTCCATCTGCAATGTAGGAAGGGACTTTCTTATCTGCTTTTCACTAGTACTGCCTCTAGTGGTTGCCCAAAGATCTTAGAACCAGAAGAGAGAATTATCTTTATTTTCAGAATAGGTTAAAGAATTCAGGATATATTCCTGGAAAAACCATCTTCATATATATTTCTCTAAGGCATACCCGTCAATAATCCCATGCATGGCAGAGTTTGCAAGCAGCTGCAAGAGTTTGCAAGGAGCTGCTGATCAGCAACGGGGATGGGTGGAAACTGCTGGCCAGGAGAACAGCCGAGCAGACAGAGAGGAGAAGCAGTGGCCAGGCCAGCTGGTCACCAAGAAAAGCAGCAGGGAGGAGAAGCAGCGGCCAAGCTGGTTGTCCACTGAGGGAGAATGGACTGAGGCTTGGGGGTGGAGAACAAAATGAAGATTGAGGGGAGAGATAGGGAGAACTAGGGGCTCAGATGCTCTGCACCAGGTGTGCTAGTTTTAATTAATTTCATACATTAATTTCATACATTCTTTTCTGGAATCCACGTTTCAATGGGTTCGAGTCTTGTAACCCATTATTCGACAAGGGCTCAGGTACTCTAGCACTCGACGTTGCCCTTGTTGACCCAGGCAACAACCAATCCAGTATAGAAATTGTTTTTCTTGTTCTCACCATGGTTATGGGATTAGGCACATTTAGTCTGGCTTCTCAGCAGAGGCCTGTCTGGTTTGGGTGACCCTCCAGCATAGCCCTCTGCATCCTCAAAGCTCGCAAGCCCCTCCACCTCATCGGAGGGAGAAAATAACTAAATAACTAAATTAGAGAAAATAACTAAATACATGGACCTTCAGATTGAAATTGAGTGGCTCTGGAAAAAGAAAACAATAGTGGTGCCAATCGTTGTTGGTGCCCTTGGTGCAGTACCTAAAGAACTTGGACACCATCTTGACTCCTTGGGCAGCGATAAAATCACAACACATCAACTACAGAAGGCCACACTACTTGGGACAGCACAAATCCTACAACGCTATCTTTAATTTTTCTTTATTTATCCTAGACCCTTGGAAAGGGCCCAATAAATACCAAATCCAGTCACTAACATCTGGTAGACTGTGGGTAAATAGCATAATAATAAAACAATAACAATAATAAAAAGCAAAAGTTGTTAACTCAGGGTGAAAAATGCAGCCACAATATTACCACACTACAGATGAAACAAACCTCAGTTAGCAAAAGGATGTTGATGCAGCTTTTAGAGCTTAAAGTTAAGTTACAAGTAATAGAATACCTGTTCTATGTTTCAGCCTTAAATTGCAGTGTGTACTGATTTAACCCAGAGTGAATTTGATAGTATGGATGATCCTAGGTGTAAGTACAACTGCAACAAAGGCATCATAAAATACCATAAAGGCACTCAGTACAGGCTAGGAATGACTAGGGAATGACTTGAGAGCTTCCAGTACTTAGCCTGCCGACATACAAGGATAGTCACAATTTGATTTTTTTTTTACACTGTCCTACTCATATTGCTCCAAAGTGAAGCCCTTGCCTGCTGACCCTAAAATAAATCTCTAATGCAATTTTGAAGTTCAATTCAAAAGATAACATTCAGTGATCCCAACTGTCACCTCTCCTGTCATTGAAAGTTCATAAAAAGTCTTAGGGAAGCTAACTCGGATTTAACTGTGACTCAGCATTTTGAAACACAAGAGAATGGAATACTAACATAAGACTTGATTTCACACATTATGGTTAATATTTTGTCCGTGGAGGTGAATGGAAATCATAGTGACAATTTATTTTAAATGTTAATTGTGCTCATCAGGGTATAGGACTCCGATATAAATATCAGGTAAATTCCATCTGACTAGGGATTTGGACTAAAGATGGAGAGGAAGCAGAAAGGTCATTCACACACACAGCCTAACCCAGGCTAGGGCAGCCCAGCTTGGGTTACGCTGTGTCTGTGAATTGCCAGGAGCAAGGTCATTTCTGCTGCTGCACCTGCACCAAGCCCCAATTTCAAACATTGTGTTTAGCCCAAGTTAAGCGAAACTGTGGCTTGCTTAACCTCAGTCAGTGATCGTCTGGGTGATTGCCGCCGGGTTAAACAGCCCCCCACCCACCCACCACCATTTCCGGCAGTGAGCAGGGGTGAGGGATGGAGCAGCCACGCTCACTGCTGGAGAACCTGGGGGAAACCTGGGATACAGGGGGGGTTGTCCTCCTGCTCCCAGCATCTCCCTCGTTGCACCACTGCTTATGTGGGCATGTGGTGCAGTGGAGGAGAGGACGGCAACTGCTTGCCTGTCTTATCTGAAGCCTGCCTACCCTTCCCAGTGAGGTCATGTGCACAACTTCATTGACTTTCAAGAACAAGCCTATGACTCAGACAAATGAGTATGGGTTCTTACTTGCACCATATGAACAAGCGCTCAGTAACTTAGTGATATCGGGAAACAGAGGAGGAAATAGCATACCATTTCAAATACAGAAAGCAGTGCACTACTTGTTATAAAGGGGAAAGTGCAAACAAAATATAATTGACTCAAGCTGTTAAAATAAATTTTCAGTTTTCTTCTGCTAGAAACTAGATGTGGTGGTCTTCTGCTAGAAATAAAGACTCTACCTGATTTGCAGAAATTCCCCGCTGCAACAATCTGCAGGTTCCCTTTTCTGGTCCCCTGATTCTCAGGAGATGTTCAGGGTTAGGGCTGTTCTGGGGAACAAGATGTCATAGTCCAAACTGCAAGTGACATCTAGGACTCAGATCCTAAGCAAATCTCCAGCATCAACACCAGCTGCTGAGGTTCAGGCCCCAGCAGCGAAGGGATGAGGCACCCCAGGAACACAGACCCAGATACCCAGAGATGATCCCCTTGAGTCAGATTAACCAAAATGGTCAGACCAGGATGTATCCTTGCTTTGTCTTGTAGGCAACTAGACTGGCAATGAAGGTGGGCGAGTTCCCTTCTTCAAGTTTCCTTGTGCTTGCAATTATTTGGCTACAAGTCATGGTTCTTATTTGACAAATTTTTGCTTTAAAGATGTCTTCTATAATTCTTCTATGGACAAAACATATCCTCAGGGCACTACTGCATTCAAGGTATATAACAAAAAATATTTTTAGGAGGAGCATCTCATAATAGTTGGAGAGAGTCTAGGTCCAAATATACAGTTAAAAAGAAAGTAAAGGTAAAGTGTGCCGTTGAGTCGATGTTGACTCCCGGCGACCACAGAGCCCTGTGGTTGTCTTTGGTAGAATACAGGAGGAGGTTACCATTGCCGTCTCCCACACAGTCGAGGTGATGCCTTTCAGCATCTTTCTATATCGCTGCTGCCCGATATAGGTGTCCCCAAAGTCTGGGAAACATACCAGTGGGGATTCAAACCGGCAACCTCTGGCTTGCTAATTAAATCATTTCCCCACTGCACCATTAGGTGGCTATAAAGCAAGTATATTTCTCTAATTAAGTTTTGTTTCATTCAGGTTTATCAACCAGTAAAAACAATAGGCTGCAGAGTGAAAGGATGGTTAGGGACTGGGTAAGATCTTGCAAGAGCATGCACTGTTCTCTTGCAAGCGATATCCTTCAGAGACACTCAGAAGAGGACTCCTTCTTCTGCAGTGGTCACAATGCTAGGCAACCTCAGGGATACTCTGGAGTTGGCTTTGCAAGCCCCATCAAGTGCAGTCTTGAGGTTCATAGCACATGGCTCACTACTTTCAAACTAAACAGGCTATTTTGATGGTGGTGGTAACATGAAGCTCATGGAGGTGAGAATCTCCATGAAGCATCATCTGGGGGTGGGGGGAGATGAGTATTACATTGGTGCATCCCAATTATGCCATCATATTGGGACAAAATATATTTCACATATACCCTGATGGGGTCTGAGCTGTCAGTGGCTAATCAGGAAAGGGATCTTGGGGCCGTGATGGACAGCTCAATGAGCATGCCTTCATCTCCAGCCAATACAAAAAAAACCCCAAACACCTTTTTGGGTTACCCTGGGACCTCTTCTTATGTGCTGTGACTATGGTTTGCAATGGACTGTAAAAGCAAAAGGTATTAGAGGAACACACACAGAGAAGTCCCTATCTTTGGTAGCCATCCACCATACTTTAGAATGTAGACACACCCAGGGCCAGGCCTTTAATGAGGATATCAATAACTAGGCAAGTTCATAAATTAGACACATATAATTTGCAGCCTCTGGCCTTTACACAGCATACTACTCATGTATTGTGGCCTTCTAGATGCTTGAGATCTTCTGTTTTTGTGCCCCAACTAATCCTCTGCTATGTTACCAAGGAGCAGCCCAAGCCACAATATTTTTAATGGAAAATATACACAAATTCATAGTTAGACAGAACTATCCTTCTCTTTCATAAATTCTGTATGGCTTTTAAGAAAATTGTCCAGCAGCATATCCAAATGGAAGAAATGAAAAATGTCAAAAAAGGAGGCAGTGAATGGAAAAGAGCAGTAGTACATTACTGAACTCATTTATTTATGGTCAGTGACCAAATAAACATAGTACATTACTAATTCTGTCTACCAGCAATGAATTGAAACATGTGAATAGTCCCATTGGCTTCAAAGGGGCTATTTACATACTTAAGTGCTTTCCTGGACCAGGGCCCAGTTTAGATCCAACATATTTCCTGCTAAATGTTTTAAATAGGATGCATTCAAAAAGTACTCCCTAAGCACTATCAACTTCTGGGTTCCCTTAGCACCTCAAACCCTACCCATATAATAGTAAAATATTTACTAATAGTGCATTGTACCTTTAATAAACTACTGATTTGAAAAATAGTTCATATATTTACCAGGTCAAAAAGCATAGCTATGCACACGAAAGTACAGATATGAATGAAGAATGTATGTGAAAAATATCTGGGGTTTAATCTAATTTGTGACATTAGAAAGGTTCATCTTCAACGCTTCACATACCACAAATCTATATTGCACTCCCATCCCTAAAGATGAGCCCCAAACTGAAAACAGTCCAACTCAGTTTTCTTGACTGCCTCCCATGCCACTTGTTTTGAGTTTAAGCACATCCAGCCTTTAAGCAGGGTGAATGGATGACATATGAAGATGCCTAATATGACATGAAGATGACACATCAAAAAGTCAGACCATTGCTTCATCTAACCCAGCACTGTCTATAATGACTGGCAGCAGCTCTCCTGGGTTTCATATTGGTTGCCTTCTTCAGCCTCACAGTGAAATGTCAAGGATTGAACCTTGGAGCTTCTGCATGAAACGCATGTGCTCTACCACTGAGCATTACTTCTTCCCTGGCACATGCAGTGAGTTCTTTTATATCTATTGCTCACGTTCGTGGCTGCAATGAGAATAGGATGTGGGCTGCTTGCATATATACATTAATTGGTAATAAGTTATCAGTAGGAGGTCACTTTAAAACTCTTTGCATTTAAATTCTCAACAGTTATCCACACCATCTGCCTAACATGGCCAGAAAACTTTACAGGTATTTTACACATGACTCCCGGAAGCAGTCAATTATGCATATTTTAGTTTAGGCTTCTTCTCACATAAATAAATGATGTACTATAAAACATACTAGGGTAAATGTTTGATTTTGAGATTGTTTTGTTTTACAGATGTTTTAATTACTGTACGAAAATAACAAGCAAAACAACATTCTGAAGAAGCAATTAATGTGGCTACAATCTAATATGATACTGTTACAAATAAAGCATACCATGCATGTTGTAATGGATGCAGTGGTGTAGCCAGCATTGAGTGAGGGTGTCCAATGCACCTTGGCTGCAGGTGCCCGGGAGCCACCTTGCTGCCCCCCCACCCCCGATGCTTGACCCCACCTTCATGGCCTCCTGCTACCACCAGCAGGCTGTGTACACCCCACAGCCCCAATCCTAATGAGAACTGGTGGCCCCTTTAAAAAGGGAGATGGGGTGAGCACAGAGTGGTGGGTAAGCAGTGGGGGGCAGAGGGCATCAGATTTTGCCCCCAGCCTTGCTACACCACAGAATGGATAGTGCACCTTTCTAATAAAAACGATGATAAAATTATCTCATGATCTGACAGTGATCCCTGCCTAACCACTGCTTCTAGATACCTTTTACTTTCATACACAAGGTCCTTCAGCTTATGCTTTCAAATGCCCAAATCATTTGATAGAATACCTTACAACAAATGAAATCAAATGTCAGTACCCTGCCATGCTTTCCTCTTTACAAAACTGAATTAGTCCAAACACATTAGAGGTATATAATGAGATGATATTGTCTAATCAAAGTATTTCCTATTGTACAGCTATTTGGATTCCACCCAATACATAGTAGAGACTGCAATGTTTGACTAAATGAGCCCCTGGTGGCGCAGTGGTAAAACTGCCGCCCTGTAACCAGAAGGTTACAAGTTCGATCCTGACCAGGGGCTCAAGGTTGACTCAGCCTTCCATCCTTCCGAGGTCGGTAAAATGAGTACCCAGAATGTTGGGGGCAATATGCTAAATCATTGTAAACCGCTTAGAGAGCTCCGGCTATAGAGCGGTATATAAATGTAAGTGCTATTGCTATTGCTAAATGGGAGTGGGTACTAACGAAAGAATAAAGGTGTATTTAAGAGAGAGAGCTTCCCTTATGTGGGAGAGAATTTGGCAGAAGACATGGCTAGGGAGAGTGTGGAAGACTTTCCCTAATAATTACTTATCATCTCATTGAAAGCAACTGAGGGAAACAAAGGTTGTGAAGTATGATCTTCAAGTAAATAATGTTCCAGTCCTGCACAACTTGCACCACATCAAGCTGATGACATTGCTGCCATCTGGCTTGGTTGCACCACTGTGCATCTGTGACTTAATCTGGGCTTTCCATAATACCTATATTGTCATCTCAGCTGCTAGCAGAGACCACGCCTAAGCACATTCCTCCCCAGGCAACTGAAAGATCAGTCATTCTGACTGTGTATATTTCTAATGCCCCCAGATCATTAGTGTGATTGATTGGGAAATACCACTGTGTATATGGTGCCTCTGAGTATAAACAGAGTTTATCAGAATAGACAGAGCTCTCGCCCATAGGCATGGAAGGCACTCTCTTTCAATGAGCAAGTACCAGGAGAACCAAGGAACCCAAGGTCAATGGTTGCCCCCCACAGATAAGAAACCTAGGCTTAATCAAATTAAGTCATACTGGAAATCGCTCCTTTACTCAAATGATCTGCATAGCATCCTGCATAGCGGCAGGAGCTCAGCCCCTCTGTAGGCATGCTGCCTTCCCCACATGGCCTGGAGAATCTCTGTCTGAGCCCCCTGAAACCAATGGAATATACCTCCTTTCAAGAAGGAAGCCTGCATGCTCAATCCTTGAGCTCAAGCCTCAACCTGGGAGATGAAGGGATAGATCAGTATGTAGATGCAGTGTGCTATCCCTGGGAGATGCAGGGGTAGATCAGGGGATAGATTTCTCTCTCTCTCTCTCTCTCTCTCTCTCTCTCTCTCTCTCTCTCTCCCCTATATCCTCTATCTCTTAGTGCTACTCTTGAATGCGTATTGGAAGCAATTCAGTGATATTCTAGGAGCATTAACCACTTAAGGGAGGCCATTGCCAGAAGTCTACTAAATCACTACCATTTTTTACTTGCAAATTTATTATTATTATTACATTTATATCCCACTCTTCCTTCAAGGAGCCCAGAGCAGTGTACTACATACATTTCTCTTTCACAACAGCCCTGTATTAGCCCTCTACTGTATTATTAAGCAGCATCATAGTGGAGTATATCTTATCTACAATAGTCTTTCCCGGTACTTTAATGTATTGGCTGTATGTAGGTTTGCACCAAATTTGAGTTAGTGTAGTTCCCTGAGTGAAAAGCATGTGTTCTGTCACTGAGCATTAATTTTTCTCTGGCACTTGGTGGGCCCTTGCAATGGCGAATGTCTCTCTTATATCTTTTGCCCAAGCCCGTGGCTGCATTTTACACATGACTCCTGAAAGCAGCCATGAATGGTGGTAATAACTACACTTCTGAGCAAACCTGGGAACAACATTTCACTAGCCATATACTGTGATATTCTAGTACATACTGGTTGACATGCCACACAGGCTTATGAGGATGGAGCAAAAGCTCCATCCTAACAAGGTCAGGATATTAACTGGACCCAGGTCTTGCCTCACAACACAGTATGTGGGAAGAGGGAGTGGAAATTGCTTCCCCTCCCCCTCTGCACACTCTGTGCTGTTTAGAAAGGTTCACATGCAGTTAGTTTCCTGGCTGCTTGCAAGGACAGAGCACTTGCTGCACCCTCATAAGCCTGCACAGCTTGTTAGCCATGGTTTTTGCAGAAAAACCAGGAAGTTATTGAGATCCTCATTGTGCTCAGCTTGATGTGCACAAGTTTGACAGACCTGTCCAAAACTCTCCTGCTTATATTAGTCAATTGAACCCAGGGGACTAGTACCTGAAAAAAACATATTTTGTACAGAAGCATGTTAGATTTGATTGTGAGAGTTGTGGTAACCTCATATATTACTTCTGAATATGGCATCTTAAAAGCCATCAGCAAGTTTTACTCAAACTTGTTTACAGTTCACATGACTTCAGCTCACCCCACATGTTTATTAATGAGAAGTGGCGAAATCACCTGGGAAAATTCTCCAAAAAAAAAATTCTTGGAAGGAATCATGAAATCGGAGAGCATTTCCAAGGGAAACCCTCCTGAAAACCCACCACATGTCCGAGATCGTTAAATTACAAGAGTTTTTCTTAATGAGTGATGCTTCCAAAATAAATATCTGGAAGATACAACAGAAACAATTAACAGGGTCAATTAACTCCCTTAATATGATATAAATATGAATAGCATATTGTGCATACTTTCTAGAAGTATACATTTATTTTTACTAATGCTCATGGGACAGATATGCAAAACGATCAGAGGCTTTGTGAAAGACAAGTGCTACTTTCTTGCAGCTATAATAATATAGGAGATTGAACTCCAAATTAATTTTTTTAGGAACTCTGCATAATTTTGGCTTAGATAACTGGAATCACAATGTATATTGTGAGTGTGTGTGTGTTTCTATGTTCTGGGTTAGCATGGGAGTGATAAATAGAAATATTCCTACAGTTAACCCATTTGGTTACATAACCATTTAGTCCTCCTTAGATAAATGATGTTTTGATTATTTTTCTTCTGCTGTAGTGCTAGTAAGCAAACAACTATGAAGGCAATATGCTGCTCCCATATTTTTCAAGCATTAAGCCATATTTTTAATATACAATGACACTGTTATGATATATAATCCACACCATAGAGAAAGAAAGAAAAATCCTGACATGAGATATATAATTGGCACAAAGTAAAACGAGATTTCCCTGCCCCAAAATTTAAAAGAGTAGCCCTAATCAGAAATACAAATACAGGCATCTGACTCCACTGTAGTTCTAACAGTATTAACACAGCTTGTCCCCTGTAGTACCAAATGGCTTAACAGATGATAGGTTCTCTGTCTTCTGGCCAAAGAATCTCATGCTGCTATGTATGCATTTCTGGCAAAGATAGTACCAGCTCTCAGACTAGTTTGTGGACAGGCTTATATAAAAGTTTGTAAATTTGGTTCAGTAAAGAAATGGATGGAAATACTACAATGTAGAGAAATCTATCACAAGCAAAATAAAAGCCACCCACCCAATCATCCGTGTTCTTCCAAAGCCTGAAGAGGAAAAGTCATCAAGACAATAATGGAGTTAGGATGGAAGAAGACATTTCAGGATTCTGCAATGACAGTTTTGGGATTTATAGTAAAAAGAAGTGTGGCATATTTATTACTAGGCATGACAGCCTGAAAAAATCCTTCCAAAATTTCACATGAACTCCCTGGTTCTCGTGCAACATCAGATAGAATCCATCCAAAGTTAAACACTACACGTCCCATTGAGATAAAGTTGAACACATGCTTAACATTACTGTTGAAATCAACAGAATTTGAAATATTCAGTATTGGCTGGACTGTACCAAATGTTACCAAAACACATGCTCAACGTTTCACAAAACACTCATTGAATCTTGCACAAAACACACATTGAATGTTCCCTGTATTTTTTAGGCTCATAATTCCCATTGAAATAAACGAGAGCTAACAAAATTAGCTAACTCAGAATTAGGAAATTATAGACCTGTTTCCCATCTTCTATGGTTGGACAAGGTGATTGAGTGGGTGATGGCCTCTCAGCTTCAGGCAGTCTTGGACTGTCTAGATAACAGATTATCTGGACCTATTTCAACCTGGCTTTTGAGCAGGCTATGGGGATTGAGACTGCAGTGGTTTATTTATTTATTTATTAGAAGCATTTAAGATACCACCCACTCCAAAGACTCCAGGAGGTGTACAATGACATGTAAATAAGGAAACATTAAAAATTACAATTAAAAAAACCATTAAAAATACAAACTAAAATAGATACTGGAAATGAAATAAAGTAAACTACAAGGCAAATGCCCGGCGGAAAAGAAAGCTCTTTAGTAAGGATTTAAAGACCGGTAGAGAGGGAGCTAGATGAATCTGAAGGGGAAGAAAATTCCAAAGAAGTGGGACAGCAACCAAAAAAGCCCTTTCGTGGGTCCTAGAACTCCAAACCTCTCAAAAATGGGACCGACAAAAGGGCCATCTGAAATGGTCTAACAGGACGGGGTGTAACTAGATGAGAGAGGCAATTCTGTAGGTAAACAGGTGCCAAGCCCCACAAGGCTTTGAAGGTAAGAACCAGGACTTTGAATTGAATTCAGAAGCGAATGGGTAACCAGTGAAGCAACTGCGGGAGAGGTGTTACCCTATCATATCTTTTGGCACCCATAAGTAGGTGAGCCGCTGCATTCTGGCCCGCTGAAGCTTCCCGATCGTCTTCAAAGGTAGCCCTAGGACCCAATGGTTGGCCTGATGGATGATCTGCAATTAGATACTGACAGAGAGAGTGTGACTCTGCTGACCCTTTTGGAACTCTTGGCAGCTTTCAATACCATTGACCATGGTATCCTTCTGGGTCACCTGAGGGGGATGGGATTGGGTGGCACTGTTTTACAGTGGTTTCATTCCTACCTCTCTGGTAGGTTCCAGATAGTATTGCTTGGAGACTGTTGCTCTGAAAAGTAAAAATTAAAGTATGGAGTTCCACAAGGCTCCTTACTATCCCCAATGCTCTTTAACATCTACATGAAACTGCTGGGAGACATCATGAGGAGGTTTGATGCAGGGTGTTACCAATATGCTGATGACACCCAAATCTATTTCTCCATATTGACCTCAACAGGAAATAGCATAACTTCTCTAAATACCTGCCTGGAAGCAGTACTGGGCTGGATGAGGGATAACAAACTGAAGTTGAAACCAAATAAGATGAAGATACTGATAGTGGGAGGTTGAGACCTGAGAGATGGTTTAGATCTCCCTGTTCTAGATGGAGTTGCACTCCACCCAAAAGAACAAGTATAGAACTTGGGAATTTTTCTGGTCAAAGACCGAAATAAAGAGTATGCTATGCTATGCTAGCTTGGGAGTGCTCTGGATCCAAAACTCTCTGTAGTTTCTAATGTTGCAATAGCGGCCAGGTATGCTTTTAATCAGTTTCAGCTGATACATCAGCTACGCCCCATTTCTGGAGGTGAATGACCTTAAAACAGTGTGCATATACTGGTAACCACCAGGCTTGATTACTGTAACACACTCTACGAGAGGCTGCCTTTTTACATAGTCCAAAAACTACAATTGGTACAGAATGCGGCAGCCAGACTGGTCTCTGGGACAGCCCGAATGGACCATATCACTTTGATTCCGAAACAACTGCAATGGCTGCTGATATATTTCCAAGCGAAAGAAAAAAGTGCTGTTTATTATCTATAAATCTCAATGGCTTGGGTCCAGGGTACTTAAAAGAGCACATTCTTTGTCACAAACCCTCTTGCCTGTTAAGATTATCTGGGGAGGTCTGGTTACTATTGCCATTGGCTCGTTTGGTGGAGACTCGGGACCTGTGGCTGCCCCAGGGCTTTGAAATATGCTCCCTATATATCAAAATAAAAGCTTCTCCATCTCTGATTGCTTTTTAAAAGACACTCAACACACCTGTTTTCTCAGGCTTTTCACTGAAGTTAATTTTAAACTGTTTGTTTTTATTCCTTAAAATTGTTTTAACTGTTTTTATTCTATTCTGTAGAATTTTTAAATTGTTTTTACTGTTTTATATTTGTTGTGTTTTAAATTGTCTACACTGCCTAGAGATACACATATCAGGCAGTATAAAAATATGATTGATAGACAGACAGAAAATAAAATAAAATTTTACCCACACCTGCTTGTATTTAATCCCCAATGAGAGAGATCAGTCTGGAGTGGAGGAGAGGTGGTGCAAGATGGTGCTTACAATGTTCCACAACTTCTGCTTCTCTGAACCAAACTGTTCCCCCAACAGCTCCCCTGAGAAAGTCAAAACTAGTATTCTCTAACACAGGGATCCTCAACGTTGGGCCCCCAGATGTTCTTGGACTTCAACTCCCATAATCCCCAGCCAAAGGCCACTGGGCCTGGGGATTATGGGAGTTGAAGTCCAAGAACATCTGGGGGCCCAGCGTTGAGGATTCCTGCTCTAACACACACCTCTTACTGAAAAATGAGGGGGAAATTATGAATCCCGTATACAATTTATCCATGCCACATTGCCCTTTCCATGTGTATACACACACTACACGTTATCCAAGCATGTAAACCTTACCCACATATTTCATTTTTGTTTGACGTATGAAAATGTCGATCCACTAGTTCATACTCCTATGTAACTACTTAATGCTTAATATGAGAGGATGGTTCATTCTTGCTCTGCAGCCATTATCCCATAATAATTAAAGAATTATTGTCAATACCAGTTATTAAATATCTAACACAATTCCTCCCCACCCCTTACTAAGACAGAAGGAAGCTGCCACTTCATCATTCTAGATGCAGCAGAGCATTAAAATACCCTCTGCTCAGCCCCCTCAAAATATGAGTAGCTCCCTGTAGCTACTAAAGTGTAGCTTTTCTTCACAGAAGGTCCTTTTAACGCGTAGGCCTTTCACATATAGTAACATCCACAAAAAAACAAAATACAACAATATGCTAATTACTTTAAATGGGCCATTTGGACTCTTTATCATGTCAAGTCAGGAATCCCTTACTGAAGAAAAAAAGATGTGTCTTTGTTTACACAAATTTCATATTAACAAGATAAATCATTAGCGGAAAACCACACATTCAGTGTCAACAGAGGGCTTCAAGTACATTCTTGTGAGAAATAAAGCTTGTAGACTGTGTTTTACATTCTAATACAAACTGAAGGTCCTTCAGAATTCTGGCTGACCTTTTCACAATAATTCTGATTCAGCTAGCTAGGCTGCAATGCCAAGAAGCAAATAAAGTTAGCTAAAAGGGTAACAGGTTAAAGTAAGCTACACAATATAGCAAGCCTGCCTGTCAAGGCAAATGTTGTCAGCAGCTGCCCAAATCAATGGAGCACATCATTAGACTTGGGGCAGGTTCACACATCATAGTCAAGATTTATTTTAATTTAGGTTTATGTACAAACCAGAATTGGTGCCACAGATGATCACCAAGACTTGAATGTTTAGATGTATCATGGTTTGTTTGGGTCCTGTCCCCTCTCCTGGACTCTCCTGAAGTGCCCAGGTTCTGTCCCAGCCTGCTTTTATTTGTTTATTTATTTATTAGAAACATTTAGTATACCGCTCACTCCGAAGACTCCAGGCAGTGCACAAAAACATGCAAAGCAAGACAACATTAAAATTACGTTCTAAATTAAAAACTAAAGTAACTAACAAAAAAGAAAAAACCAAATAAGTAAACTACAGGGCAAAAGCCTGGCGAAAAAGAAAAGTCTTCAATAGAGATTTAAACATCAGTAAGGAAGAGGCTAAACGAATCTGAAGGGGAAGAGAGTTCCAAAGAAGTGGGGCAGCAACCAAAAAGGCCCTTTCACAGGTCCTAGCGCCCTGAAACTCTCGGAAATCAAGGACCGACAAAATGGCCATCTGAGATGATCTGACCAGACGGGATGTAACTGGATGGGACAGGCACGTCTGTAGGTAGACAGGCGCCAAACCCCACAAGGCTTTGAAGGTGAAAACCAGGACCTTAATTTGAACTCGGAAGCGAATAGACAAACAGTGCAATGAGTGCAGGAGAGGTGTTACCCTGTCATATTTTCTGGCACCCATGAGTAGGCGAGCCGCTGCATTCTGGATCCATTGTAGCTTCCTGATCATCCTCAAAGGTAACCCTAGATAGAGAGCGTTACAATAATCTAAGCGGGAGATAACAAGGGCACGGGTCACTGTCATTAATGCCTGCCGATTACGGTAAGGGTGTAATTGACGAATCAGATGAAGCTGGGCAAAAGCACTTCTGGCCACAGCCTCTACCTGCTGTTCAAGCAGGAGGCACTAGTCCAAAAGGACCCCCAAATCATGAACAAGCTCCTTCGGGGGCAGCGCCACCTCATCTAAAACAAGGTTCACATCCAGCTGTTGGCTGGTACGAGGGTTGAGTAAAAGTAGTTCAGTCTTAGTGGGATTCAGTCTGAGCTTGTTTTGATTCATCCAGACCTTAACAGCTTCCAGGCATTGAGTAAGCACAGAAACAGCATCCCCAGAATGGTCTGGGATGGCAATATACAGCTGAGTATCATCAGCGTATTGATGAAATCTCATCCCAAATTGGGAAATCACCTGACCCAGTGGCTTCATACAGATGTTAAAGAGGTCAGGGGCAAGAACTGAACCCTCAGAAACTCCATAAAGGAGTGGCCATGGGTCAGAGCATATATTGCATACCAACTGGACACGCTCGCTAAGGTAAGAACAGAACCACTGTAAGACAGTGCCCCCGATACCCAACCCAAGCAGGCAGTCGAGAAGGATAGCATAAGAGAGCTCCGGCTATAGAGCGGTATATAAATGTAAGTGCTATTGCTATTGCTATAATCGATAGTGTCAAAACCCACTGAGAGATCTAAAAGGACCAAGAGAGGGACACTACCCTCATCAAGGTCCCGAAGAAGGTCATCTACCAGAGCAACCAGTGCTGTCTCTGTGCTATGCCGAGGCCTGAAACCCAACTGATAAGAATTAAGATAACTAGTTTCTTCCAAGACCCTCTCAAGCTGGACATACAACCCTCTCTAACACCTTCACTAAAAAAGGAAGGTTGGAGATCGGTCTATAGTTGTCAAGGACCTCAGGGTCCAGAGAGGGTTACTTCAAGTGATGGAAAACTATCGCCTCTTTAAGGGCTGCTGGTATGAAACCCTCATGTAGTGAGGAGTTAACCAACTCCTATAGCCAAGAATTAACATTACCACTGGCTGTTCGAACCAGCCAGGAGGGACAAGGGTCCAAGCAACATGTTGCCACACACATACCCGAAAAAATCATGTCCATATTCTCGACCAACTCAAAGGTGTCCCATGTAACGTCACAAGGTGGAATCTCCTCTATCTGATCAGATCCTATAGAAGTAGAGTCCAACTTTAGCCGAAGGCAGGTGACTTTATCAGCAAATAATCGAGCAAATTGATCACAGCGGCCAGATCAAATATCTACCGGATCCACTCTCCTAAGAAGGGAGCAGGTAATCCGGAACAAGGCCGCTGGACAAGAGTCAGCTGATGCGATAAGAGTGGAGAAATAGTGAGATTTTGCCGCTCTTATCGTCCTATAATATTCCCGAATATGAGCAAGTAATCGCATTTGGTCATCTTCAGCACCAGTTTTCCTCCAACGACATTCCAAGTGTCTTTTGGTCTGCTTCATCTCCCTAAGCTCCGCAGAAAACCAAGGGAGCCAGGATCCACGAACCTTAAGAGGATGCTTGGGAGCTGCTGCCCAGGCATTGCCTTATAAGCTATTCTCTCACTATTGGTCCTGATTACAAAGGGAGTGTGGATTCTAAGCACTAGCTCTTCTGGAAGCACAGAAGCTACTATTACCCTCCTCCCTCCTTCACAGATGCTGCCCAAGCATAATTGACCTTTTCCTACCTACTGCTCTCCAGACTAATTTTGCTAACTATTATTTATTTATTCATTCATTCAATATCTATACCACCCCTGCTCAGGGTGGTTTACAAAGAGAAATAACAAATAAATAAGATGGATCCCTGTCCCCAAAAGGCTCACAATCTAAAAAGAAACATGATAGACAGCAGCAACAGTCACTGGGGTTACTGGGGGTGGATAGGGCCAGTTAAGCAATTAATAATGGTTTTTAAAAAACAAGCTCCTCTTTCAGATATAGCCCCAGGAATCAACTGAATACTCCTTAAAAGCTTGTCCCCGACAGTTGCAATATTCCTTTTTCCTAGCTCTTTGAACCTGAGGATGGGGGAGACTTATTTTTGGAGTGCACTGGGATAGCAGAAGGACCACCAAAAATTGTGCCAGTGTGGGAGTGAAATGTTCTCTTCCTCATGTAACTGTAAGTCTCTATCCCGCTCAAAGTATACAGATTTATTAAAAACATGATATGCTTACAGTTCCTTTTAAAATCTTTTCTATGCCTGTTGTGATGTTTTGTTTCAAAGGCTAAATATGTTTGATCAGTTTGCACGAGGTGTTGGAACAGACCCCTTTTTCAGCTCACAGTCTTCCAGTGAAAACCAGGACACCAGGTCCAAATTGCATAAAGCCAGAGACGGGAAAGAAAAAATGCCTTTTAAAATGAGGTTTGAGTGCTGGCTAGATGTCCAGCTCACTGCCACCCCCACTTAAGAACATAAGAACAGCCCTGCTGGAACAGGCCCAAGACCCATCTAGCCCAGCATCCTGTTTCACACAGTGGCCCACCAGAACTGGGAGCCTACAGGCAGGAGTTGAGGGTATGCCCTGTCTCCTGATCTTACTCCCCTGCAACTGGTACTCAGAGGCATCCTGCCTCTGAGGCTGGCCTATTAGCCCTCCAACTAGTAGCCAACGATAGACCTGCCCTTCATGAAGTTATCCAAACCCCTCTTAAAGCCATCCAGGTTGTTGGCTGTCACCACATCTTGCAGCAGAGAATTCCACAAGTTGATCATGCGTTGTGTGAAAATGTACTTCCGTTTGTTGGTCTTAAATTTCATGGCAATCAATTTCATGGGATGACCTCTGGTTCTAGTGTTATGTGAGAGGGAGAAAAATTTCTCTCTATACACTTTCTCCACACCATGCATAATTTTATAGACATCTATCATGTCTTTTTTCACAGTCATTCTTTTCCTAAACATTTCTCACTGTCTATGGGCTGCAGTTCTCGAATGGGATTAATCATCTGGGAAGACCTGGCATAGCTACACCAGTCAGATTGGCATATACAGTGGGAAAATACCCAACCCAAATTTGATTTCTAATTAAAAGTTTTCCTATCGTTTACACAGTACAAAGCAAACATGGTAAGTAAGAAACTTTGAAATGGGATAACATTCAACAATGGAGCCAATCACTTGGAGTGGCTCCTCCTCATTGGAGGTCTTCAAGCAGAGGTTGGAAAACAAGGAGTCGGACAAGCTGTCTTAAAATATTCCCTCCAAGTCTACAATTCCATGCTATAATCACATAGCTTTGAAAGAACATTGGTACAGAACACTGTAAGCAAAAGGAGTGTGGTATGTATGGGCAATGTTGATCCATGTGTTTAAGTTGCACAATGAGCTGTTAACTGAAGCTGGCAGTGTTCAGCTCATGTCTTGTTCAATTTCAGCTCTTTGATCTGCAAAGCTACTTTTAGTTTTGCTGATCATTGTGACTGATATCTGTTTCTAAAAAGTTGCTAATATCATTTAATGAGAGCCAGTGTGGTGTAGTGGTTAGAGTGCTGGACTAGGCCCGGGGAGACCGGAGTTCAAATCCCCATTCAGCCATAATACTAGCTGGGTGACTCTGGGCCAGTCACTTCTCTCTCAGCCTAACCTACTTCACAGGGTTGTTGTGAAAGAGAAACTCAAGTATGTAGTACACCGCTCTGGGCTCCTTGAAGGAAGAGCGGGATATAAATGTAAAAATAAATTATTATTATTATTATTATACCACCACCGCCTTGTCCTCTGCGCTCAGGGTGCAGCCCATCCTGGGGGCTTTTGATGATGGATGGAGGTTTTTTTAAATATCAGAACTGTAGAGAGGAGGACTGCGCTTATCGTTTCCTCAAAATATTTCACTACAGTTGTTAAAAGAGTGTGTGTATGGGGACTGGGGGGAGGATAACCCACCCCACCAAAAAGGAGGGATGCGTGTGTATGCGGTAAAAGTGCCTAGTTGTCAGCAGTCAAGGGCTTAGGGGGGGGTAAATATGCCCCTCTGCAGATACACTAAGGCAAACTAGTCCTCAAAAAGAGATAAGCGCTCGCTCGCCCGCCCACCCTGCGCGCGCTTCCCTTCTCCTGCTCCTCCTCGGCTTCTATGCCTCAGTTTCCTCCAGGCAGGGACACAATGCTGATGCTGTTTGTACAGCCAAAAAGGCTCCACAGGCGCCGCCTCGGTCCCCGCATACAGCAGCAGCGCCTCACTCATGCGCACGCGCCCGCACAAAGCCAACAACACCTCCTTAACTGAAGAACTGTTGAGTCTCGCTCGGCGGCTCGCATGCACCCGCGCTCTCTCTGTCATGTGCAACGGTTCTCACTTGGTCTCTGAAAGAAAGGGGAGGGGGTGCACTTGAAGCGCATGTGCAAAAAGAAGAAGGCAGAAGCCGGCGGGGGGATGGTTAGCATTTGGGACGATAGTAGAAAGTGAGGGGAGGGGGGAAGAGAAGGAAGAAGAACCCCGGATGAAAATGTTTAAAGACGGTTACTATTACGCCCACTGACTGGCTTGATTCCATCCTGCCTTCATCAGAAACTACGCCCGCGTGACATCAGCGCGCACATTATTTAAACCTATAAAAAAATAAATGGGTGGTGGAGGAGAGGAGAGAGCGAAACCTTTGCAGGGGGATTGAAATGTAAATGGTTGTCTCCTACTGGGTAGCGGGAGGAGGCAGTGAGATAAACGGGTACGAGGCGAGTCAAAGAATGTTGGCAGTGAATGGGCGTGGAAGGGACCGCTCGTGGGGGAGGGGGCGCCGACGCGCTCCCTTGACTGCTGCTGCTGAGCCGGAGAAATTTTTATTTTAAATTTTTTTTAAAAAAAAATTGGGGATCGGCGGGGGTCATGGCGGCGCCCCCCACATGACCCGCAAAGATGGCGCCCGGGGCACGTTCCCCCACTGCCCTCCCTATCGTTACGCCTTTGTGCACAACTTCAGTTCTCAGGCAGATGTTAGATTATAACTGCCATCATACCTAACTATTGGCTACTGTGGATGAGGAGTTATAGTCCAGGAACAGCTGTAGGGCGAAAGTTGTGTAGCCTGAACTAGTGTAAGATAGTGGATAGTCACAAATACAATTGCATTGAACCATTAGCAGATACAGAAAGTCCCATTCCTTTATATAACACCTTTGAACAATTCACTTTGTTGTAAGGGATGGGAACAGAACTGAAAAACAGAAAGGAGTGGAACCGCCAGGGTTGGAATTTATGTATATGACATCATAAAGTTATATTAGCCACCACAAGGCATCCTACCACCTGACTTAGGGCCAGTTTGGATTTTTAACTTGTTTCATTCCCACATGATTAAGATATAAGCATGCCAAGAATACACCTCTCTCCCCAATTCACTGTACCTTAACCACATGGAGACACTTCATCTGAACCACCCTTCTACACTCTCTCCAAATACTACTTTAAAGTGGGAGGGGGAGCACTCACTATGCACTCATGTCTTAATTATTTGGGAATTGGGCCAGTCAAAAAGTGCCGTTCATTCTAAAATAGATACTACCATGTTATATGGAAATAGCAACAAATGCATTCCACACCTATCACATAACCAGTTACAGAGGAGTAACAGCAGGAGAGAAGGCATGCCCTCAACTTCTGCCTGTGGCTTCCAGCAGCATCTGGTGGGCCACTGTGCGAAACAGAATACTGGACTAGATGGGTCTTGGGCCTGATTCAGCAGGGCTGTTCTTATGTTCTAAAATGTCAGTACTTAATACACTCTATGACCTGCCACAGCTATTAATATCAACAGTAGCAATAGCAATAGCAATAGCACATACATTTATATACCGCTCTATAGCCGGAGCTCTCTAAGCGGTTTACAATGATTTAGCATATTGCCCCCAACATTCTGGGTACTCATTTTACCGACCTCGGAAGGATGGAAGGTTGAATCAACCTTGAGCCCCTGGTCAGGATCGAACTTGTAACCTTCTGGTTACAGGGCGGCAGTTTTACCACTGTGCCACCAGGGGCTCTGGGTTATCTATCTATCTGTACTGGGTTATCTATCTATCTTATCTATCTATCTATCATTACATTTAAAAATACCGTCTTTCATTAAAATGATCTCAAAGTGGTTTACAAAACATTTTAAACAATAAAAGACTATAAAACAGTTACACACTAAAAAGATTAAATTGGAACATAAAAATACAAATAGGACCATAAAATACAGAGCAGCAGCAACAAAAGGAACACTTGCATATATTTTATTTATCGTTAATTTTTATACCACCTAAAAGGTAAAGCATGCCTTCGAGTCAGTGTCAACTCCTGGCGACCTACCTTTAATTAAAACCAATGTTATAAGACAACTAGTATTTTGAAGCCCGTTATAATAACGGGCGCTAGCCTTTTCCTCTCCCCTTTACTGTTTTTTTTAAAAAATTCTGATGACGACGCTGCCGCCGAAGTCCCACCCTCCCTCCCTCCCAACTTCCGAAACCACCTTACCCCTCCCGTGACAGTTGAGAAAAGAAAGACCTAAATTGAAGAGGGAGAGAGGAGCTCGCAAGCAGCGCTCCTCCCTCTGCAAAGGCTCTGCCCGAACTGGCGCTTGGGGCGGAAAGGACGCCTCTTGCGTCCTTTCGGCCCCAAGCGCCAGTTCGGGCAGAGCCTTTGCAGAGGGAGGAGCACTGCTTGCGAGCTCCGCTCTCCCTCTTCAATTTAGGTCTTTCTTTTCTCAACTGTCACGGGAGGGGTAAGGTGGTTTCGGAAGTTGGGAGGGAGGGAGGGTGGGACTTCGGCGGCGGCAGCATTTTTCTTCGGCCGCCACCCACCGCGGCCCGTGTCTCCGGCCGGGCCGGCCACCCAGGGCTCTGGCGGGCCCGCCACCCACCGCCGCCGCAGCTCCAGCAGGCCCACCGCCGCCGCCCGCGGCTCCGGCCGGGCCCTCCGCTGCCCGGGGCCTCTCCCTTGTCGCCGCGGCGTGTCCTCTGGCCAAGGCGGCAGCGGCCAGTGTCCCCCGGCGCCGCTCACCCGGCTTCTTCGGGGCGGCCGCTTCTGGCCGCCCAAGATGGCCACAGGGTGCTGGTGGCGTGTCTCCCTTGCTCTGTTCTGTGCATGCGCTCCGCACATGCGCAGAACAGGCCAGGGAGGCACGGACACACGCTTGGTGTCCATCCACGGACGGACACCAAGCGTTTTATTATAGAGGATATGGTTTGCCAAACTATGAATTAAGAGACTACCCTAACAAATGTTCAGTTAATGTTTACATCTGCACATGATGTTGCATATTCATGTCTTACTTCCCCATTTCAACAATAAACACAATGAAGGCATCCAATTGCAACCACTATGTTGAAGCTTGAAGAGGCAAAACGACAGATGAATGAGGGAGACAAAGTAATCAAAATGAAGATATGAAGGAAATTGGCAAATGTCAGGGTTTTCTGTTTGCTTGGTATAGAACAATTGTGATACACTACAAAGTAAAGCACAAAACATAAAGCAGCCCACCTGTATAAAAGCATTAAATTAACTAAAATGAACACTTAAGTAATGAGAACATGTTCACTTTCTATTCATGAAGCAGTCTTTGTTCAAGACAATTGTTTGTACACAAGTCTTAAGCAATGTACATTTTCTTGCTACCATCGAAAGAAAGTGACCTTGAAAATGCCAGATAGGAACTGGTAATATGAACAGCAACATTTTAAAACACATTAGATCAGAAAAGGAATGCAGCAATTCTGCCAGCGAATCCTTCAATGGGATGTTCTATCTGAGAAGATAGAATTCTACATTTTTCTAGGGAAATGAAGATTAATATCATATTTCTGGATCAAATTACTGAAATGGCAAGAAAGAAGATGCAGTTGTGGGGGAAACAGCAAACCTAGAAAAGGTACAAGATGACTAAAGCAGATAACATGCTATCTACCCCAAGAAGTTAGAAGATGAATCTAGATTTTTAAAGTACAGAAGCATAAAGACATTTGTGAAAAATTCCATCCAGCATGAATGTCGCTTATGAGTGGAACAGTTATAGGTCAGATAGTCATAGTTCATACTGATAGTCTGGGAGTTTCCCCCTCAATGTTTGTACAGGTTTGCTGAGATAATAAAAGCACTAATAAATACACAAAATGCCTTGGAATAATTTGAAGAAATACCAAGTCAGAATGTTAAGCCACCTAGAAAGCCTTGATAAGCCAATATCCTGCCATAGGGCAGAAGCATCTGTTACCAAACTTGTTCAGACACATGGCAGCTATCGATGTGTAACTGCTTTTGCTCAAATTGGGGAATTGTCTCTGAAATCAATCAGCAAGCGTCCAACAACACAAGGTTGCAGTCCAGGCATAGGCAAATATTATTATTTATCAACATTATAGTACCCCTAGAGGAGCAACCCCACCCCAAGTCCGGCTATGCTGCCTCATTGGAGCGGGGTGCTCCTGGGAGGGATGAGTGAAGTACGCCGGGAGGTATACTCCCAGTAGGGCAACCCAAAGCGTGAAGGTCATCCCAGATGCCCAGCAAAAGCAAGCAGGCACTTATATTGGGCAGCAGCAATATAGGAAAGTGCTGGAGGTGGAGGATCACTTCAGTGAAAACAACAAAGGCATCATTTCACACTGCACAGGAAAAAGCAACGGTAAACCATTCCTGTATTTTACCAATAAAACCACATTGATAGATAAAATGGAATGATTGTTGATATAGTGCTGGATGATGGGCCCCTCAGGTCGGATGGTACTCAACATGCTACTGAGGAAGAGCTGAGGATCTCTCAGAGTACCGATGGTGTTTATGACGCGGTTAGGCTAAAGCCTTTTGGATGTCTAGCAGCTGATGTTGCCATGTGGGGAAACAAAACCCAAAGCTGCAAAGACAGAATCACAATGGGAACATGTGAACGTTCATAAAGAACGTATGAAGCATGAATATAAGAAAGACGGACTCAGTGAAAGATGAAGTGAATCAACTACAGATTGACATCTTGGACATCAGAGCATTAAAATGAACTGGAATGGGACACTTTCGTTCAGAAAACCATGCCATTTACTACTCAGGACATGAAAACCAAAGAAGGAGCGGTGTTGCTTTCATAATCAGGAAGGATATAGCAATGACAGTACTTGGGTACAATGTGGTCAGTGACTGACTAATATCAATCAGATTTCGTGGACAACATGACAGTTCTCCAAGTCTACGCCCCAACGACTGATGCTGAAGAAGAGGAAGTTTTATGCTCAAGTCCAGTCTGAAATTGACAGAACAGGCAAGCAAGATGTGCTGCTGATGGTTGGAAACTGGAATGCCAAAGTTGGAAAATGTAAGGAGGAAAACACAGTCGGCCTATATGGCCTAAGAAACAAAGCGGAGATTGACTTATTAGTTTCTGCCAAGCCAAAGATCTCTTCATTGCTAACACATTCTTCAAACAAGCAAAGTGGCACCTATACACACGGACATCACCAGATGGAGTACATAGAAATAAAATTACTTATATTATTGGTGCAAGGAGGTGGAAGAGCTCAGTTATAACAGCGGATTGTGGAACAGATAACGAACTGCTCATGTGCAAGTTCAAAGTCAAGCGAAAGCGGAAAAACAAAGCTATCCAGCTTCCACAATATGATCATGAGAATGTACCACCATTTTCAAGGAGAACATCAGGAACCGCTTTGAAGTTCTGAACCTCATTGATAGGGAATCAGAGGAATTGTGGAATGAAATCAAAGAAGTTGTTAAGGACAAATGTGAAAAAAGACTGCCAAAGACCAAGAAACAGAAGAAAGCAAAATGGATGTCAGAAAAGATAGTGGAAAGTGCCAAAAAGAGGAGAGAAGCCAAAGTCAAGAAAGCTTTATCTTTCTTTGTTTATCTAGAATTCCCTATTAAGTTCCTTCCTGAGGTCTTTATACCTCAGGAAGGAACTTAATAGGGGATTTCAGAAAGCTGTTAAGAGATACAAGGAGCAGTACTAAAATGACATCTGTAAAAACCTTGAGAATGGAAATAGACATGGAAAAACAAGACAAGTTTTCTAAAAGGTTGAAGATTCCAGCCTCGAATTGGAATGTTAAGGGATGCCAAAGGACAGATAGTAACTGATTCAGGCAAGATCAAACAGAGATTGAAGTAGCAGCTGTACAGCAGGGACAGTAACATCCAAGATACTCTTGAAGATATTCCCTACTTGTAAGAACCTCTAGTATGGGAAGTTAGATCAGCACTCTGGTCATTACCAAGTGAGAAGGCTACAGGAATTGATGGCATAGCTACAGAAATATGGCAGGCAACAGAAGAAGAATCAATCAAGGCTCTAACCAAACTATGCCAGCAAATTTGGAGAATAAGACAGTGGCCAACATATGGGAAGAGGTCAGTCTACATACCTATACCAAAGAAAGGAGACTTAGACTGTGTAAACCATCGCACAATATCCTTAATTTCACATGCTAGCAGATTAGAGCCCTACGTGGAAAGGAAAATGTCAGATGTTCAAGCTGATTTCAGAAAAGGCCGAGGAACAAGAGACATCATTGTTGATGCACACTGGATAATTGAGAAAGCCAAAGAATACAAAAAAGATGTCAATATGTGCTTTATTGACTACAGAAAGGCATTTGATTGTGTCACCCACATCAAGTTGTGAAATATCCTTAGGAAAATGGGTGTCACAGACTATCTCATTGTTCTCATGAGAAACCTATACACAGAACAGGAAGCCACAGTCCAGATGGAACACGGTGAAACAGACTGGTTCCAGATCGGCAAAGGAGTAAGACAAGGCTGTATACTTTCTCCTTCTTTATTCAATTTATATGCTGAACATATACGGAGAGCAGCCGGATTGGAAGAAGATGAGCGTGGTTTCAAAGCTGGAGGAAGAAACATCAATAACCTGCACTACGCTGATGACACCACTCTGATAGTTGAGAATGTGGACGATCTGCAAGCTTTAGTAATGAAAGTCAAGGAGCACAGTGAAAAAATGGGACTACAACTTAAATGTAAAGAAGACTAAACTAATGATAACAGGTACAGCAACCAGCTTCAGAATTGACAATGAAGACACTGAAGTGGTGGACACCTTCTGCCTTTTAGGGTCGACTGTCAACAGTAAAGAATCCAGCAGTCAAGAAATACATCACAGACTAGCACTTGTTAGGGCTGCAATGAAGGTCTTGGGAAGGATATTTAGATGCCGTGATGTGTCAACACCTACAAAGATTAGAATCATGTGGACAATGGTTTTTCCTGTGACACTCTATGGATGAGAAAGCTGGACTTTGAAGAAGCAAGATAGAAAAAGCAATGATGCTTTTGAACTTTGGTGATGAAGAAGACTTTTGAGGATACCATGGACAGCCAGGAAAACAAACAAATGGGTCATAGAATAAATCAATTCAGAATTTTCACTCAAAGCACAAATGCCCAAGCTCAAACTATCACACTTTGGACACATTATGTGAAGACCCAGCTCCCTTGAGAAGTCCACAATGCTGGGAAAAGTTGGAAAGAGAAGAACAGGACGACCAGCAGCAAGTGGATGGACTGGATTACGACAGCAGTGAATGCACCACTCAGAACTAAAAGGTCAAGTTGAAGACAGATCATCCTGGAGAGAATCTATCTGTGTGATCACTAAGAGTCAACACCTACATGACGGCACTTAAATCAATCAGAAGAGCAATGAATTCAGAGACTAGGCTTGTGAAAACAGAAATTAAGTTTATTGAAATAACAGACGCACAATGCAGAATAGGTGTATTGGGTAATCAGTGCCAAGAAAGAAAACCAATTATGAGCATAAAATGTAATGAACTCAAATGCAATCAAAACATCTATGTGGGGGGAAGGTTGGGTTAACTAAAGGGAGAGGGAGTGGTAGAGAGAGGGAGAGAATCAGGAGCACAACGTTTGAAGAGCAAAGAGACAGTGTGTATACACTTCCTGAATCTGCTGCTCTCATTTAATCATCTGACCTCAGCCAAGGAATGCTGAGTGATCCCCATTTAGGTACTGGCAAAATGCAAGAGTAGATGGTGACCTACAGGCATAGCGCCTAAGAAGGTAGCTTTTCATGAGCTTGCAGCAATCTGGGGGAGAGCCGACTGCTCAGGCAGTCAGGCACAGGTGTTTATGTTGTGGCCAGCCTGCAAGGACTCAGCTTCAAGAAGGTTCTCTCTAGGCTTTCCACTTGGGAAGTACTGGACTTCTTTAACCAGTCGAAACACAAGATAAATCTTGTGTAAGCCCTGGTGCTGAAGAAGTTCCCAGGGATTCTAGTTGCTGAAAACAGTCAGAGCAGTACATGAGTGATTCCCACAATTCTGGATCCTGAAGTGCAGAGTTCTGACACGGGTTCAACAACCTAGTGATTTCGACTCAGAAAGGGAAAGAGTTAAGAGCAAAAACTGGCTCTTGGCAGGGCAAAGATCTGGGGCAGTACTTAGCAATATATGCCAATGCACTCCCATGGGTTGCGCAGCTGAGTCAGGCCCCAAAAGCAATTTCGAGTACTGACTAAAGAGGGGTGGGATTGAGGAGGGACTAGGATCTTTTATAGGATTTTGAAACTTGGGCTAATTCAGCAGCAGGAAAATCTTTGAGGTTCACTCCGCTGCCCAAATGATGGGGCTGGGGGATCTTGGTGCCCATTCAGTTGATGAGCAAAACAACAGGGTGCTATTGTCTCTAATCTGCATGTTAAAATAAGTTCTTTAGGTTGATTATGTTTCAAAGATTTTCTGAATAGGCAGGGGCCTCACATGACCTTGAATTTGCTCAGGCCATTAAACTTTTCATTGTCCATCCCAACTTTGGTTTCTCTACGATACAGCTGACCCAGCAGTGGAGAAACCTCCCACTATACCCAGACCCAAAGCCATGAGATACAAGAATGATGTCATATACAACTTTATTGATCAAATCAGAAGGAAAACTGGAGGATTGGCTCTCCATACCACCACAGTGCAGAAACTAGATATTCACTGACCCCAGTGAATCCAGTTAAAGAGAACGGGCAATACACCTTGGCTCCGGCCAGCATCAGCCCTGTGGTTAATGCTGCCATCTTAGCCGACCTATGTCAAAGCCCCCTGGCTCAAGATCATCCCTCTTCAAGCTTGAGGTCCTTTAAAGAGGGCAATCGCTTCTCAGGGAGGAGTGGATATGGGGCAAGCACTCCTCAAGCTGTGAGGCCTCTAACAACTGTCAAGGACTCCTCCGGATGCCAACATGCATTGCTTTAAGGTGCTCACCAGAAACTACACTGCCCATTTCTTACTGCAATGTGCCTGCCATTGTGACCATAAAGGAACTAACTAAGGGTAGTAGTGAGATAGGCGAAAAGAACCCCCCAGCAAGAGCCAATCAGCAAGGGGGCAAAAAATTCCTACCCAGCCCCCAATAAGGGCGGCCACTAAAACCCACACTGCACCCAGGGATGGGAAGGAGGGGCTTGCTGCTCTTAATGGACTGAGGAAGGAAAGCCGGAGTATGTAGCTGTAGCTGGCCAAAGTCCTGCCCCCCCCCGCCTACCTCAGCCAATCAGCTGCAAGAAAAGGCCCTGTGCCTTGTTTTGAATGAGGCAGGAGCAAAGAAGCCATGCGCCAAACCAGTAGGGAGCAGGTGGCTGCATTCTGGGAGGTTGACCAAGCTCCTGCTGCCAAAATATGACTACCTGAGCCTATACGAAGCAAGAGGTTTCAGGTACCAAATGCCAAGTACTTCCACTAGCCATGGTCCTGTACAAGCCTTCAGTTCCTGATGGGGACAAAATAAACAAGGAGCCCTTTCTCAGGACCAGTGAGAAAGAGTACCCTGTGTGCGGGGAAGAAGCATGAAAGCACTTACCTCTCCTCATTCAATAATTCCACCATCCCTGGGCAGGTGGATCACCCACACAGCTGAGCACCAGCTGCTGCCGCCACCTCCAAGGGTCACAGTGCCGGGATGTGACGTCCCCACATCAGGGGTGTAGCTAGGGGAGAGAAGGCTCTTGTTCGCCTCTCTCTCCAGGGGCCCCTCGGAGTAAGGGAGATAATGAAGAAAAGAGGGAGGGAGGGAGGGAGAAGGCTGAGGGCCCCTCAGGAGCTAGGGAGCCCGGGTTCTTTGAACCCATTTGCTCAATTATAGCTACACCCCTGCCTGCGTCACCCTGCCCCCCAGAGCTCCAATAATGCAGCACGCAAGTGTGCAAGCAGCCATGGCTGACACACGAGCAGAAATACGGGGTTAGGAGAGCGCTAGCTCTCCTAATCTCATTTTGAGAGGAGGCTTCTTAGATGGTTTGCTGCCGAGATCAGAATCGATCCCAGCAGTTCACATGTGCGTGCAAAACTGTGCTAGGCTCCTTTAGCCCAGTTCTGCATGCTTGTGTGAATAACCTCAATGAGTAGGAGGGAAGCAATTAGTTGTCCTGCAACTAAATCCTACAACAAAAACTTCTATAACTATCCAATTTTAGACCTCGGGTGCAGCTTTTCAGTTGGTTAAACTACTGACCTTTTCTAGAGTGATGCAGCTTTAATAAGATAAATCTTTATACGATACGATACGATAAATCTTTATTGTCATTGTCCTGTATAGAACAACGAGATTGAAAGAATCTACAACAACCTCTACAGGACCTAACAAAGAATAGCTGAATATATCTCAATATACCCCCCCCCCCATATACCCATTACTCTAAAAACTCTAAAAGAAACACTAAAGAACTCTAAGAACTGAAAAACAAAAACCTCATCAGAAACTGTATTTTGCTGCATTCAAAGCTAAAACCGCTTTTGGATAGAAGCTATTTCTCAAGCGGCTGGTCCTGGCCTTTATGACCCCATACCTCCTTCTCGAAGGCAGAAGCTGAAAGAGATCATTTCCAGGGTGCGTGGGATCCTGCACTATCTCTACTGCTTTGTTAAAACTCCTGGTGGCATAAATTTGATCTAAAGTGGGAAGAGTACAGCCAATTATTCTCTCCGCGGTCTTAACAACCTTGGACAGCAATGCTCTTTCCCTAACTGTGCAACTCCCAAACCACACACAGATTCCATAGGTTAACACACTCTCTATGGTACAGAGGTAGAACATCAACAGTAGATTATTTGAAAGATTATTCCTCCTGAGAATTCTCAAGAAGTATAGTCTCTGCTGTGCTCTCTTCACCAGATCTTTGGTGTTTGCTCCCCATGTCAGATCATCTCTCAACTCCATTCCCAGAAATCTGAACACCGAAACCCGTTCCACACAAATCCCTTCAATAATGAGTGGCTGAATATCCGATTTACATGTCCTAAAATCCACAATGATCTCCTTTTTTTTTTTTTTAAATTGAGGAATAAGTTATTCTCCCCACACCACTCTGTCAGCCACTCCACCTCCTTCCTACAGGCCGACTCCCCTTCTCCAGCAGTAATCAGACCAATCACAGTTGTGTCGTCTGCAAACTTAATGATCTTATTTCTGGGGTAGTTGGGAACACAGTCATATGTGTAAAGCGTGTACAAAAGTGGGCTCAACACGCACCCCTGTGGTTTCCCCGTAGAACCCATCCTAACCCGTTGAGAACGATCTAATAAAAAGTCTAATATCCACCTGCATAAGCACGGTGGAAGCCCCAGATCTAATAATTTGGGCACCAATCTATGTGGAAGAATAGTATTAAATGCAGAACTAAAGTCTACAAAAAGCAGTCTTGCATAGCTCCCCTGTCTCTCCAGGTGGGTCAGGACAGTGTGTAGGGCCATAGCCACAGTATCCTCCGTGGATCTCTTCTTCTTATATGCAAATTGACCGGAGTCAAGTCCAACTGGAAGACAAGCCATAATACGATTTCGCACCAATTTCTCAAAACATTTCATTATAATGGGTGTAAGCGCCACCAGACGGAAGTCATTCAAACTATCTATATTTGATTTTTTTGGTAAAGGTATAATAGTAGAGGATTTCAGGCAAGGTGGAACAGTAGCTTGGGCCAGAGATCGATTAAAAATCTTCATAAAGATTCCAGCCAGTTGTTCTGAGCAGTCTCTCAACGCCCTACCAACCACTCCGTCAGGGCCCGTAGCCTTCCTCGTATTTATTTCCTTCAGTATCCGTCTCACTTCCCCCTCTTCCACCCTAACAACGTTTCCCTCGGGGAATAAGGGCGGTGACTCTGGCAGCACTGCTGGAACCACTGCCGGTGTCACCTCAAACCGGGCAAAAAAGGTATTCAGCTCCCCCACCAGGGAGGCACTGCTCTCTACAGTTGGTGGACCACTAGATCTGTAGCCAATAAGTTGCTGAACCCCCTGCCACACTTGTCTGGTGTCATGACTGCTCATGTGGTTCTCAATTTTCCCCCTATACACAGCTTTTGCCTTCTTAATACCCCTCTTCAGATTCGCCCTTTCTATACCATACAATACCCAATCTCCAGTTCTGAAAGCAGAATTCCTGGCCTTCAACAGCCCCCGAACTTCCCCCATCATCCAGGGCTTCCTGTTTGGATATATCTTTACATGCTTTTCCCTGGTGACGTTGGCTGTACAAAATTTAATATAGTCCAAAACCGTTGATGTATGAATCTCCAGATCTTGATGGTCAAACACATTCCAATCGGTCTCCTGAAAACAGTCCTGCAACTGTTGAGAGGCCCCCTCAAGCCACACTGTAATAGTACGTGTTGATATCGGTGCTTGCTTCCTGAGGGGTGTATATGCTGATGTCAAAAGCAGGGACACATGATCTGACCTGCCGAGGTGTGCCAGGGGCTTAACCTCATATGCCCGTTTAATGTTTGTATACACCTTGTCAAGCATATCCCCCCCCTTGTTGCACACTTAATGTGCTGGTGAAAATTTGGGAATACCGCCTTCAAGTCTGTATGATTGAAGTCCCCCGCAATAATCTGCACTGCCTCTGGGTATTTACTCAGTCTGCTATTGATGTTTTCATACAGAATACCCATGGCCACATGTGCATTTGCAGTTGGTGCCACATACACCACCGTTAAAACTACTGCTGTAAATTCCCGGGGGAGATAAAAGGGTCAACATTTAATCATTAAGAACTCCACATCCGGGGAACAGTGGCTATCCAACCTAACAGAGTTTGTGCACCATTTGTGGTTTACATAAATACACACACCTCCACCTTGTTTCTTGTTGGAATTCTCTGTCCTGTCACACCGGTATATTGTGTAGCCTTGTAATTCAACGGCTGTATCTGGAATAAATGAATTAAGCCATGTCTCTGTCAGCAACAACACACAGCAGTCTCGGATAATAATGTTTAACTTGTATCTCCCTTAACTTAACTTCACTGCTCCTTGTACTAGTCCCAGTGGGAAACGGTAAGCAAATTTTCTCTCATTATAACAGTCTTTGAAATATTTGCTGGCCACTTATACTCCCCATAATTTCTTTTAATGAAATGAACATGTCCAACTCTTACAGTCTTCCCACAAATGATTTAAGGATACGGGTCCTAACCTCCCCAGCCCCACTTTACATCCTCATATCTCTCTTTTAAATGTCCATATTGGGATTACCATAGTTGTATGCTGTCCCTCAGGGTTCCATCCTATCTCCAATGCTTTTAAAGATTTAAATGAGACCGCCAGGTGAGATCATCAAGAGGTTTGGAGCAGGGTGTTATTAATATGGTGATGACACCCAAATCTATTTCTCCATGACATCATCATCAGGAAATAGCATAACCCCCCAAATGATTGCCTACAGATAGTGATGGACTGCATGAAGGATAATAAATTGAAACTGAATCCAAACAAGACAGAGGTGCTTGTGGTAAGGGGTCATACTTCAAGGGACATGATAGATCTTCCTGTTATGGAGGGGCTGCACTCTCACTGAACAAACAGGTATGTAGCTTGCGAGTACTACTGGACCCAGGCCTCACTCTGGTTTCTCAGGTTGAGACTATGGCCAGGAGTGCTTTCTATCAACTTCAGTTAACAGCTGCGTCCATTCCTTGAAGTTAAGATAATGATCTCAGAACTGTGGTGCACTCTCTGGTAATCTCTAGGCTTGGCTACTGCAATGCGCTCTACATAGGGCTTTCTTTGCATGTAGTTCGGAAACTTCAGTTGGTCCAAAATGCAGTGGCTAGACTAGTCTTCATGGTTTCCCAGAGAGACCATATTATGCCTGTTTTAACACAACTGCATTGGCTGCCTATAGGTTTTACAGATAAAATACAAAGTGCTGGTAATTACTTTTAAAGCCTTAAATATGGATTGAGTTACCTGGGAGAGCGCCTTCTTCTGCATAACCCCTCCATACATTAAGGTCATTGAGAGAGGTCAGACTCCAGATGCCATCAGCTCATCGTCTGGCAACTCGGGACTTGGGAGTGGGCCTTCTCTGTAGTCGCTCCTGGGCTGTGCAAATGGACTCTCTAAAGACATTCATGCTTTAACATCTTTACCAGCCTTTAAAAGAGCCCTTAAGAAGCATTTTTTTTAGCATGGCTTTTAGTAATCTTTGAATGTTTTAAATTGTTGTTTTAACAGTTTGTTTTATTTTTATTTTTTTATTTTTTATTTTTATTTTGTGTGTGTGTGTGAACTTCCTAGAGCATTTGGAGTCAGGCAGTATACAAATTAATTAAATTAAAAATAAATATGAAGAATATGCTCTGATGAAAATTTTCCTATCTCGAGAGAAGATTATTTTTCAAGCCTTCTCTCTTACATGCATTTTGAGAGGGGAACAATCTTCACATAAGATTCTTTAAAGCTAATAAGAGTATAGTTAGGTCCCATGAGACGATGGCACTACTTTTGGAAGTGAACTTTGGAATTAAGTCTCAGTGGTAACATAATTTGAAGTATATTGAGAGTATTCATATGAAAGAGTCACTGGTTTTTCATTCCCAAGCTTGCAAACATGGTGAATATTTCTGGAATTAAAAAGATTCCACTTGCAGAACTTCTAGAGCATGATTTTTCCCCCAACACAATACAAATATTTTTATATAGAACTTTTCAACAAAAGTTCCTAAAGAAGTTTACATAAATAAATGAATAAATGAATGAATGAGTGAATGAATGAATAAAATGGCTCCCTGCCCCCCAAAGGGCTCACAATCTGAAAAGGAAACATAAGATAGACACCAGCAACAGCCACAGGAAGGATGCTATGCTGGGGATGGATAAGGCCAGTGGCTCTCCTCCTGATGGATAAGGCCAGTGGCTCTCCTCCACCACTTTTTAAAGGTGCCTCTTTTATTCAGTTAGCAGGAGTTAGTGTAGCTGATTGCCAAGAAATTTAGAACTGACAAAAGGAAATACTTTTTTACACAACACATAATTAACCTATAGAATGTTCTGCCACCAGGTGTGGTGACAGCCACCAGCATGGATAGCTTTAAGAAGGGCTTAGATAAACTCATGGAGGACAAGTCTATCAAAGGTTACTAGTCTGAGGGCTACAGGCTACCTCCAGCCTAAGAGGCAAGATGCTTCTAATTACTAGTTGCAGGGGAGTAACAGCAGGAGACAGGGCATACCCTCAGTTCTTGCCTGTGGGCTTCCCAGAGACATCTGTTGGGCCACTGTGTAAAACAGGATGCTGGACAAGATAGGCCTTGGGCCTGACTGATCCAGCAGGGCTGTTCTTCTCTTTTGAAAAGTTAAGATTGAAAGTCACAGAGAACAAGGCTTGTAATTCTATTTGTTTTCTATTCTACTTTAACAAATTTCATCCTGACTCTTCATAGGCTTGAGACAACTCAAAACACCACAAGTAATAGAAAGCACTAAGTTCATGTACCGCAATCCTATTTCTTTCTCTGTGCATATTATACACTGTTCCATCAGCACAGAATTGTGCCGCATTTTGTTGTACAACATTCCAAGGAGGCATAAATGACAGAGATAAGACATCTCTCTTTTAAAATCTAAAAAGCTGGGAGATCTATTGCCAAACAAAGCAGTTCAGGGTTGGCAATAACTTTCTTTCCAACTGTTTTTGAAGGCTGAAAGTCTGTTGCATACATACTAGCTTGAAGAATTCAGAGCAATATCACATGTCACATGTTATTAAAGTCTTGTGAGAGAATGTGTCACCAAAACTGGCACATGTCAAAGCTCTTGCATTCTCAAATTGATTTTATTTTTATAAACTGAAAGCAAAGTACATAAGAAGAAAAGAACTAACACACACACCACACATGCACACCCTGTAATGTATTTAGAAGTGAAGGCATATTAAGTGTTTGATAAAAGACAGCCATGCAAGTATAACTGTGATTACACAGCTAGGAAAAAAGGAAAGGTAGTGAAGGTGATTTGGAAAACTGCTCACACCACTGTGCCCCAAATAACTCCTTTGACTTTACTGGTAGTACCACCACCTCCTTAGTGTTCCAACTCAGTGTGCAGCAAGGAGGGACTTCACCCTTTGGATTGCTCATTTGGGGAGTCTCTGGCCATCTGGATCTCCTCTGTCCTCACAGAGCGAGATCTCACCAGTCTCCCCTCTCCCCTTAGCTGTCAGCTAAACTGGCAGAATGACTGATAGGCAGGCACGTGGGAGAACGATCTTCCCAGAGCATCCAACACAGAGATGCTCAGCTCCATGTTCACTTTATAACTAATAGTTTATTAAAGCAGCAGGAAGAAGGAAAAAGGTTGCTAGAGGAAAGAGTACAGGAACAGAAAGCAAAACAAAATATTTTTATGAACTCCTAATACTGATCTAAGAGTCTAGAGATGTACTTATACATAAGGATCAATTCTAAGCCTCTGGTTCAGCTCCCAGCGGTAAAACATTGACCCCATATATGAATTCAATAATGCTTTTGTAAGCTTTCCAGCTGGAGAAGAGAACCCCTTCACTCAATCAGAGTGAAGCCATGTGGGAGCAGCTGTCACACATCCAATGGGAAACTGAGGTTTCCTTATTGGGCTAGGAGACACAAAGACACGTGGGGATTGATACCAGGGAGGATCAAAGTGTTTTAAGATGCCTCCTAGACGTTGGGCAGGGGCATAACTATAATAGGACAAGGAGAGACAGTTGTTTGGGGGCCACTGCCTTGGGGGCCCCCCAGAGGCAAGTCACATGACTGACTCCCCCAGCCACACACCCGCCCGGGCTTCCTTCAGTTGTATTCGTCCTCTGAAATTGATGTGAGTATTAAGACCTGGAGCTACGAGAACAGCATGTCTTTCTCTAGTACCATTAAATGACTTGCAATTTAGGATGATGTTCTATTGTGGCACATAGGTAGAGGGGTGTGTGTGTGTGTGTGTATACACACACACACAATTTTTACTATGCTTTTTGTTACCGCTATTCAGCCTCATTTAAGGGGGAGCACATTTTAAAATCTTGTCTCTGGGCCCACTCCAACCTTGCTACGCCCCTGACGTGGAGCCAGGATAATGAAGATCCCTATTAGAAGCTCATGTCCCAGTGCAAGATAGTTTGTTTCCCCATTTGAGACAGTTTTAGCAGATTGTGAAGTGTTCAGTCCAGTTCTGTGGCAAACATGATGTGGCTACCTCGAGTCCATTGACACTCCAAAATTTAGAGGTATAGGGGATGTATGCGACTAGGGTTCCCATGATGCTCTCCCTCAACACATTAAATACATTGATACATCTTAATAACTATTTTAATAATTATTTCTCTTAGCTGCCCACCGTGGGGATGCATGTCTTCAGGGAGGAACTCTCACAACACGCTGCGAGAGTTCCCGGCAAAGACGGGAGCAAGGACAGAGAAATTGGGGCCGGATTGGGAAGGAGCCTCACCAGGGAAGCAGAGGGCCAGGACGCAATGGGGAGGCAGCAGCCACGATGGGGAGGTGGCGGCGGGGTGAGGAGGTGGCTAGGCCACCAGGAAGAGGAGACAGCCCAGGAGGGAACGGGCCGGCTTTAAAGCCAGCCAGAAACCATGGGCGCGTGGGGGGGAGGACCAGCCCAGGAGGGAAACACCAGCCCCAAATACCACACAGATGTTCTGTGCGGGGTCGGCTAGTTAAAATGATTATGCATGAAGCAGACTCAAGGTAGCATTTAAATCACAAAAACTGAAATATTAAGAGATAGATGATGATGATGATTATGATGATAATAATAATAACAACAATGGCTTTTGGCTTAAACACATAACAAGACTCGATAAACAACTATCAAAACAATTCAATCACATTTTGCAAGCAGGTGATATTGAACAATGGCTAACAACTGGGAAAACTCATCTCATAATGAAAGACCCAGCAAAAGGTGCAGTTCCAAGTAATTATAGACCAATAACCTGCCTGCCAACCATTTTCAAATTAGTAACTGGAATAATAACAGATGAAGTAATGCAACACTTATTAACTAATAAGCAGCTTCCAGTTGAACAGAAAGGAAATTGTCCGAACATCAGAGGCACAAAAGACCAGCTGCTGATTGACAAAATGATTTTAGAAAACTGCAAGAGAAGAAAAACAAATCTAAGTGTTGCATGGATTGACTACAAGAAAGCCTTCCACTCATTGCCTCACACATGGATACTAAAATGTTTCGAAACAACTGGTGTCAGCAAAAACATTCAGATATATATTTTTTAAAAAGCAATGAGCATGTAGAGTACACAGTTAACAATCAATGGTGAGACACTTGGACAAGTTAGCATTAGAAGAGGTATTTTCCAAGGGGACTCACTATGCCCTCTGTTGTTTGTAATCGCTATGACTCCACTTTCACAAATACTAAACAAAACAGGCATCGGATACCAAATATCTAAAACATCAAGTAAAATCAACCATCTGCTGTACATGGATGATCTGAAGTTGTATAGAAAGTCCCAGTCAGAAATCAAATCACTACTAAACACTGTCCATATATTCAGTAGCGATATAGCAATGGAGTTTGGACTAGACAAGTGTGCTGCATTAATAATGAAAAGAGGAAAAATAACAAAAACAGAAGGAATAGAACTGCCTAATGGAAGCAACATCAAGAACCTGGAAGAGAAAAACCATTACAAATACTTGGGCTTTCTCCAGGCTGATAACATTACACACACTGAAGTTAAAAGAAAAATTGGAAGTGAATAAATACATCAGGAGAGTTAGAAAAATCCTCAAGTCCAAATTCAGTGGCAGGAACACCATACAAGCCATAAACACCTGGGCTATACCTATTATCAGATACAGTGCAGGAATAATAGACTGGACCCAGGCAGAGCTAGAGACGCTAGATTGTAAGACCAGGAAAATAATGACCATCATTCATGCTCTGCACCCCTGCAGTGATACAGATAGGCTCTACGTCACTCGTAGCTCAGGTGGAAGAGGAATGCTGCAAGTCCATCGAACAGTAGAGGAGGAGAAAAGAGGCCTTGCAGAATATATAAAGGACAGTGAAGAAGATGCACTTAAAATGGTCAATAACGAGAAACTATACAACATCAATGAAACAAAGCAGGCCTACAAGAAAGAACAAGTCAAGAATTGAGGAGAAAAATGGAGAAATAAGCCAATGCATAGTCAATATTTGCACAATATAAGTGGAAAATCAAACATCACCAAGACCTGGCAATGGCTTAAGAATGGCAACTTGAAGAAAGAAACAGAGGGTTTAACACTGGCTGCAGAAGAACAGGCACTAAGAACAAATGCAATAAGAGCAAAAGTCGAAAAATCAACAACAAACAGCAAGTGCCGCCTTTGTAAAGAAGCAGATGAAACCGTGGACCACCTAATCAGCTGTTGTAAAAAGATCGCACAGGCTGACTACAAACAAAGGCATGACAAGGAGGCAGGCATGATACACTGGAACATCTGCAAAACATACAAGCTACCTGTAGCCAAACATTGGTGGGACCATAAAACTGAAAAAGTGGTAGAAAATGAAAATGCAAAAATATTATGGGACTTCCGACTACAAACAGACAAACATCTGCCACACAATACACCAGATATAACTGTAGTCAAGAAGAAAGAAAAACAAGTTAAAATAATCGACATAGCAATACCAGGGGATAGCAGAATAGAAGAAAAAGAAATAGAAAAAATCACAAAATACAAAGATCTACAAATTGAAATTGAAAGGCTGTGGCAGAAGAAGACCAAAATAATCCCAGTAGTAAACTGGCACCCTAGGTGCAATTCCAAAACAACTTGAAGAGCACCTCAACACCATAGGGGCCACAGAAATCACCATCAGCCAACTACAAAAAGCAACTTTACTGGGAACAGCCTATATTCTGTGACAATATCTATAACAAGAGCAACAACATTGATAATAAAATTCAGCCATCCCAGGTCCTTGGGAAGGACTTGATGTCTGGATAAAACAAACCAGTCAATAACACCTGTCTGGCTGTGTAAACAACAACAACAATGATAATAATATGAATAAACTACAATTCAGTAAACAAATGGTTGTACCATATAAGCAATAGCAGACGTGATGGCTCAAGGATACAAAAATATCTTTTTCAACCCACCACTCATAAATAGGAGACCAGCTAATATAAAATGAATGCCTTAAAAATACACACTTCAGCACATTAAAAGCAGGCACCCTGGCCAGATCTACTGTAACAAAAGGTAGAAGCAGGCCTCAAAAATAATTTGAAGATCATTTTGAAGTTCATAAATTACTGCATAGAATGAGTTAGGTTTCTTTTGTTAAAAAACAACAACAACAGCTTCGATTTGAAATTATTCAACTTATTTGGACATCCTGGGCATCAGAATGAAGGTAAGCAGTTGTGCCACTGAAAAATAAACAACAGTGAAATTGTGTCTTTGACAAGTGCACTGATATAACAACTAGAGTAACAAAAATCCCTGGAAATTCTGTGTGTGTGTGTGTGTGTGTGTGTGTGTGTGTGTGTGTGTGTGTGTGTGTGATTTAAACAGACTGCATTGCCACTTTCACTATCCCACACAGCTATCTCAAGCCTATTACATATTTGTTATCTAACTCATTAACTATAATTTGATGTTTGACTAGCTTGTGGAGGAAAGCCAACAGGAGCTGGGAAGCATCCAGTTTCGTTGCCTACAGAGAGGATGTAAATGTGTCAGGTCCTCAGAGGGGACACTGGGCAAAACTGTGCAACATGCATACAGCCGAAATGACAGCCATTACTTAAGAGTCCAAAGAGTTATACAAAAGATTTGTTTCCAAAGAGAGCATCTGGAGACAGATGAAATTTATAAGTGTTTATATGTTAGTCTGAGATGGCTGCAAGGTATGTTGGTGAAATGGAAGGCATGGTTGTAAATCGCCCAGAGACGTGAGTTTTGGGCGGTATAAAAATATGTTAAATAAATAAATAAGATCATGGTAATTTTTAAAAAAACAGAGAGAGAGAGAGAGAGATCTGAAACTTGGTAGAACACAGAGAACCAGTGTGAGGAATTGTGTACTATATACAGGTGCAGAGGGAGCCAAGCAGCGGCCCGTGTTCCACTGTTGGCCCCCCTAACCCCGCTCCCTACATCTGACTTATGATGCAGGACGTGTTCAGCCACACTTCTTGCATCATACATCAGATGCAGGGGCTGTGGCTTTGCTCCCAAGCAGGGCCGCACGGCCCCATTCAGGAGTGAGATTGGCCAGGGCTGAACGGGGCCGTGCAGCCCTGCTTGGGCCCTGCTTGGTCTCAACTAGTGTTTGGTGTAGAGACAAGTACTGCTATATATTCCACTGTAGACAAGCACTGGATGTGGGAACAGCAGAGAAATAGCCAGAGAGTGTATCAGCAGAGCAGGGCATGGCTTGCCAGCACACACATCCCACACGTTCAAACATGAAAAAGGGTTCAGATGAAAGGAGGAGAGCAGTGGTATGATGATAGTATCTATGATTTCATCATATAGCTGAATGTAATCAAGAAGCTCTTAAACGTTGCAGCTAGTTTTGCTGCAAAGGAGGACTTGGAAGACTCAAGTTCTCCAGGGCTTTAAAAATCAAAGCCAGCACACTAAGTCAAAAACAAATTTGCACTGCACTGCAGATGATACATAGCATGCTCAGATTTCTGGCCCCAAACAGGACATTATGGACCAACTGAAGTATATGGACCATCTTCAAATGGCACTATTTCAAAGGCACTATATTCAACCCAGAGTCATGACTGGCTGGTATTAATGTCCTATTTACACATTATGTTCAACACTCACACAAGTGTGCCATACACACAGGTACAGTTATCCACACACAAACACAAGTATGAGTGTACAGACATTTGCACACTTGTACAACATAATCTCTAAATAGAATTTAAGTCTGTGGTATCCAGATAAGGATGCAGCTAGCATACGGATGGTTCTGGTAAAAGAAACTCTCAAACGGCACTCCAACCGAGATATCTAGGTCAATTTCTCACCCAAACATACAATTAACAAGGATTGTCCAATATTTTAGCTATCTTCAGCACCATCTAGGAAGACAAAAGTTGTCATATATTCTCTAATCCATCTAAACGCTACATCAGGGTGGAGCTATAATAAGACAGGCAGATGATTTCAATCCAAATGCACAAGAGTGGTCTCAATTCCAAAAAACACAAATCTGAAGACAACTGATTTTTCATCAAGTTACAGGTACCTCATCATCAACAATTAAGAACATGCTTTGAAAGGTGGCAATTTAAAAACAAAACTTCACCCTAAAAAATGGAAAGAAGAATGTCAGTCAGATGATAAAAGAAACTTTAGATAAATGGCAAGTGGTAGAAAACAGAACAAAAATCATCACATAATCACCTCAAAATTTCAACTCTTGGTGAATCAGCTTCTTTAAAAAAGCATGCTGCCTTTTCCTCTCTGAGTCATTTATAAGCCATAATAATTTATATGTATAGACTAAGTATGAAAGGACAATGAAAAAAACAGAAGGTTCTAGTTATCAGTTTGTGGAAATGAGAATGCCTCAAAATTGGCCAAGTGGGGACTAACCTAGTTTAAACCTGCCTCAAGCCCTCAGCTTAATATGGGCTATCAGTGATGCATAGAAAAAGTTAAGAAATAAAATAGGCAAGCCTGTACACCCATTGATAATTTCATGCCAGCTGGAGAAGAATAAATTGCCACACATTTGCTTTATTCCTGTGGGGTGAAAATAATTTGAGTGCAGAAATCCAACTTCTGCACTGAAAAACTAGCCTGGTAAAGTAATGGGAAGAGTATCTTTTGAATATGAATTTATAAAGGGCACAGGTTTGAGAAAATAAATAGGTATATGCCCTCCATTTGTTACTTTGCTTTAAGTTGCCTAAATGGTTTTTTTTAATATTATAATCAGCTGCCTAAGCATAATTGGTTATGGTTATTGATCATGGTTAAGAAGACAAACCGTATACCTCATCAGACATTGAAATGTTTACTATTAATGAATAGAGCAGCTGAAACTGATTGAAACAAACTTTAACTACATTCAAAAGGGCCTCAGCTCCATGATACAATGCATACTTACTATGCAGAAGTCCCCAGTTCATCTTCTGGCATCATTAGTTAAAAGGATATGAGGTACCAGTCTGGAAAGGGCTGCTTTCTCACTCCTTGGAGAGTTGCTAACCCATTGGGTACAGGGTTTTATTGTTTCTGAGGTGTTCTGTGTAGATTCTCTGGTAGCATATGAGAGTGGATTCATGGTTTGTCATAGGTTGGCACCCTCTGTGCACTACACCACCACTCGCTCTGGGACACTCCAGTGCTCCCCAAGTTCAGTTATAGGGCTGCAGAAACCACCATTATTCCCTATGGGGAAAACCTTAAGGATGTGTAAAGTTCAAAAAATCACCAAAAAAACCACCCCTTTGCCCAATTCCTTTGAAATAATTCTGGTAGCTTCCTTGCCCCCATTGGGCACTATCACCCACCACACTCCGCTCTGGGCCACCCCTTTCCCCACACCGTAAAGTGATACATTTGCTGGAATCCCCATTATTCCCTATGGGAGGAATAAAAAATGAAAAAAACCTTCAAAAATTCACCAATAATTACAGGAGTCTCTGATTGCTTTGTAGTTCTGTGGGTGGTAGGCATACCTAGGTGCCTACCATTCACCCCAGTTTTTTGCCCCTAGGTACTCCACATAGGGAATCATGGGCAATAATAATAAAAAAAATTAAAATGTCATTAAAAATCATAGTAGTGTCTGATTGCTTTGGGGTTTGGGTGGTAGTTGTCACCCATGAGTGCCTACCACCCAAACTAGTTTTGTAGGCTCAAATGAGTTTGAACCAGTTCAAAACTGTTCAAACTGGGTTCAAGCAAAACCAAAACCAAACCTCCCCACCCTGGTTTGAACCTGGTTCAAATCTAAACCGAACTGGGTAAACTAGTTTGTGCACATTCCTAGTAGGCCAAATCTCTTTTTATGAATAACATGGTCTTCACTCTTTTCTTCCACTCTGCTCACCATCCTCTCAAAGAGAAAATGAACTGTAGACAGACACATGATGGTGTAACTTCCTAGTGCTTTATGTCTGTTGCCCCTTTTTCTTCCTTAGGAAGGACAAAAGTATAGGGTAAGTGAGGCAGGTTGAGAGAGCTTAATGCATCTTCCTTCCTTTTTCAAACAACTGGAGGAGAGTTGAGAGTGCACATGCATGAGAGTAACAGGATGGCAAGTGAGATGTCAAACCCACCCACCACCCCCAGTTACAGATGTGGATACACCTCTTGCACTCAGCTGCCTACAATTGTTTTTAGTAATTGAAGCATTATTTGGGTGGACTCTTCAGCTTCAGATAGCAACAACTAAGCCCTCTTACCAGTTTTATTCAATAACCTCAGCAGAAAGAGAGGTAGGAAGGAAGTAGAGTCACGTGTCTTATAACATGTCAGACCACTGGCCCATCTTAGTCTAGTACTTGCCTGCTCTGAGCAGCAAGGTATACACTTCTCAAACTTCATCTGAAGCTCATGGAGATGATTTTTGGTGTAAGTCATATAATTAGTCCTTGAAAAACTGTCCAGATTCCAGTGATTTTTGCTGAAGTTTCTTCATGAAGGAAATATATGTTCTTTAATTGTTCTTTATGGTAACATTTTACCTACCTACCAACCCAGTTTTGGAGGCTCAAGCTGGTTTAAACTGGTTCAAAATGAACCAGGCTCAGTTTGGTTTGAATTCAAACTGGCAGGTCAAACCCAATGCCTGATTCGGTTCGAATTCAAACCGGTTTGCACATCCCTATGGCCTACCTCCCTCGTAAAAGGCATTCTAGGAAAACAGTGACAACTGGTGACAAAGGTGTAGTATTAAAGGAAGTTCTAAAGCTACAAGTAGAGGGGAAGTTACAAGTTGTATAAGTAAATCCACTTGACTGGGACACATCATAGACATTTAAGAGCTTACTGTGTGGTGCCTTTATTCACATGGCCATGTGACCTTTAGGAAAGGCAGTTAGAGTACCACTACTCTTTAGTATCCAGATGAATGCCAGTTATAATGGATGATCATTCAAAGAGATTAACTCTCAAAGTTAAGTCACACAGAACAGTTAAATGTCACCTGCAGCAGGGAAGGGGTGGGTACTGTGAGTACACAAGGATCACTCAAGGATCATCAGTCACAGGTGAGCAACCTGTTTATCCTGATCGTGATTCTCATGGAATTAACACAAATGAATTAAGGAAAGTCTTTTGTTATTTCTAGACAGAAGGCAAGTGCTCTTCAGATATCCAAAGAATGCAACTTTATTTCCAGAGGGAACACAGGATTTGGCAGGGGGGGGATTATAAAGTAATATCTAATATTATATGATGTCAATGTTTTTGTGGAGACCTTAAAGGCTCTGTTGAGAAAGTTGGTGTCCTCAGTATTTCTACAATTTCTTCTTCTACTGCATCACCATCATCATCATGTTCCTCTACTATAATGGGTGAAGATGACTGGCAACCTCTATATTTGGGGGGAGGGTTGACTTAAAGCAACTGCTTTTGTATGTTGAAGGAAATACTCATTTCCCTTCTATAGTGACAGTACTTTGAAGCCTATTCCATGCATTTTTTAAGGATGATACTTGAGTCATACACATTGACTTTGTTGTAGTGAGGAAGGCAACTTAGAGCCACATCCACTGCATTTTTAAAAAGATTTTTTTTAACTGTCCATGTACTCTTAAGGTAGATTCTGATAATCACAGAGCAGATAACAGTAAATAATCCAAACAGCAATAGATGATTAATATAATGATAATATATGATAATGATAATACAACCACCTTCCCAGTGGTTATGCTGTTGTGTGGGACAAGGGGCATAGCTAGGGGAGAGGGGGCCCATGTTTGCCCATCTCCCCGGCAGCCCCTCAGAGTGAGAAAGATAATGAAGGAAATAGGGAAAGGTGGACCTGAGAGGCCCTCAGGAGCTGGGAAGATCAGGTTCTTAGAACCCATCCACTCAATTATAGCTACGCCCCTGCATGGGACAGCGTTAGAGAACATTTTGTGGTTGTTCCACTCAAGTTTGCCCCCTAGGCATGAACCCCATTTGTGTGAATTTGACAAGTATCACAATAAGGCTCAATCTGCATCTGGTTGAACACAGCCTTTGTATAGTAACAACAAGTTTTACACAAATGGCCAAAGACTTCACTGTCTTAAAATGGGATTTAAGAAGCCTCATTGTAAAAAGGATTGCAACCTTATCTACAGATATACAATTTGCACTCCATTATGCTGCATACACATAAAATAATTCATTTTCTAGATAAATTCATCAGGAGATGCATTAACATGTCTGGGAGAACAAGTTCCACTGTATATATCCATTCATTTATATATATATAGAGAGAGAGAGAGAGCGAGAGAGAGAGAGAGCGCAGCAGTAACACATACATGCTGATCATTAACGATAGTCCCCTGTCATAAAACAACCTGAACTCTATCCCATGAACTTTTGTATCACAATGCTTCCTCCTATTTTAAAATGCTACTAGACTCTCCGTAGTGGTTTTTTGCTAAAAAAAAGAAAGAAAGAAAAGAAATGAGTACTCTAAACACATAGTTCATTAGTTTTAAATATAGAGATAAAAATGCGTATTTCACAAAGATGAGGTACTGTTTTGAGAAAAACATATTGTTAAACAAACTGGGACACACTTCTGGACTCCACATCAGTGTTTCTTCCCAAATGCTCATGGGTTATAATGATTTTTGATGCATGGCACCACAGTTATAACCTATCCTCAACATTTATTTTATAGTACAGATAGTGTTTGAATTAGGTCATAAAACTCTGTAGTCAATGCCAACACTCCACTTGAGTTTAATGGGGACTAGATTAATATATTCATTCACCTAGCACCAAACAAAAAGTAAATTTCCACTCTCTAATTATTAACACATGGAAAGTAATGGTTGATCTTCAGGACACTCAACCACCTGTGGCAGCACATAAATCTTAAAGCCCAGGCATATTTACTGAATGAGAGGGAAAGACTGCATAGCTCAAGTGCCTTTTTATTGCAATTCTGAGTATTTTAAAAAGATAAATCTTACAGTGATGGTTTCAATCTGTTTCACAAGTGAGCTGTTAAACATAAGAACTGATGACTGCAAGGTTGAATTTGTTTGGAACAATAATTATTTATGACACTTTATTACAGCAGAACTCCAAAACATATGGTTACCTTATTAGAAATTAAAATTCATTTTCATATAAATCTCAGCATGATATTACACCAGCATAACTGAAGTAACTCCAGGAGACAACAAATAATTCCAGTTCAACTGTTCCAGGGCTTGGCAGTTGCAACATGCAATCTAAACTAATTCTCTTGTAAATACATAGGCAGGTTTTGATAACACAAATCCATCTACAGGCAAGTACAGGCATAAAAGTTATTATTTCCCTACAAGCTTTGGAGACTGCATAATTTACTTCTTAGACACAAAGTGCCATTAATTTGTTTGACATTTGCTTTCCCAAAAATTGTTTTTGCCTTAAAGCAAATGTACTTGCTCCACTTTCAGATGTGTAATTGCAGCTAGAAATAAAAATAAAACTGCAGTCAAATCGACTGTTTCGACAAAACAACTTGAAATGAGGATCCTATGGGGGTTTGGGGAAAAGGTTAAAAATTTATTTTAAATGGTCTGTTTGCCAATTTGTTTTGTGGGTTTGGTAGTAGGTAGTATCCATCATACCCTACCACCCAACCCACTTTGGTATAGGTATCCCTAGGAGCTACCCATGGGGAACAAAAGGGTGTTCAAGTTTCCCCATTGTTCCCTATGGCTGGAACAAGATGCAACCACAGAGTGCACACACAAGTTTTGCATTGCAATTGCAATGCATTTTGTAACCCTGCCTTGAAACATTGCAGAAGCACACACTAGAAGGAAATCTGCTCCTCCCAACACAGAACACACATTTCAAGCACAGTCTAAAAATGGACAAAAGAGAATCACTGACCAAGAATCCACTGCCAGCTACAGTGCCTTCACTTCAGTAGCATCATTGGCACAAGTTGCTCTCTCACACACAATTATGACTCCTTACATTACTTCCCAGCATTGCAGCACCCTCAGCACCATAAGCTCAATTAAAGCAACTTCAGCCACAATTTGATTAAGTACACCTTGCAACGCAGATTGCAGAGCAGAGCAGTAAGTGAAGCACAAGTTAGACTAAAGGCCTGACATATGAGAGAGAGAGAGAGAGAGAGAGAGAGAGAGAGAACGATCATATCTCACCAAGATATATTGCGCATGCACGCATGCACGCACACACACACAAACACACACAGAGCCACTGTCCATTTCTTGCAACAGTATCTCCTAAACAACCACAACTCAAGGAAGACAGGCACCCAAGTTCTGCCTTTGTCAACCTGAGATTCAACAAAACCAGATAGTTATAGAAGCTATATAGTTATAGCAGCATAAAGCTTAGAAAAGAAAATCACCAAATCTAACCTTCCTTCTCTCCTGATGTATCCTCTTCAAGAGACTATAAGGTCTCTCTCTGTGCCTCCCAGTCTCTTTGAATACATTTTGAAATTCCCTCCAAAAGTGTTCCATGACAACACTTGATTTGTATGATAACAAGTCAACCACCACCTAGAGATGTACATATCAGGTCGTATAAAAATATGATAAATAAAATAAATAACCAAGAAGCAAGGAGAGAGAAAGCCAATCAGAAGCCAGTGGCAGAAAATCAATCAGCAAGGGGGAAACAGGCCACTCAAAGGGCACTCAAAATGTCAAAACGTTTTGAATAGAAATGGGGGCTGTTTTGTTTTGAGCTAGAAACAGGCCCTTTATTTAAAGAGTGTTTTGGTTTGAGCTTGAAACATTCAAAATGGCCCATTTGTGTCAAAATGTTTTGCACATCCCTACCTACCAGTCCATTCCCATTTCTATTGGAAGCTACTGCTTGTTGTGTGGTCTTTCATTGCCTCCCCCTAGCAATAGGGTCCCTCTACTTTGGGCGGGGGGGGAATCATCTCGCAACAGATTAGCAGAAGGGAAAATCCCTCCTATAACCTGCTCGTTCAATCCTCCTAGCAAAAGTACCGCGGTGCAATTTTTTTGGGGGGGGGGTTCCAAATTTTCCAGAGGTTCAATTTGCTCACTCCTCTTGCTCATTCTTGGTGATTTTTAAGGGATTCCAGGAGATTTTGGGTAAACAAATTGTATTTTTTCTTTGATTTTTCTGACTTTTTGCCACTGCAGTCCCCCAAACCCCATGATTCCCATTCATTTCAATTGCTTGTCAACCACAAATTTGCCAACAATGAGGTTTTGCCAGAACTGAACCTTCACGGTTGGAGAGCGATGACTGTACTTGGACAGTGTAAAGCTCATGACAACCTAAGACAGTTACACAAGCAAACTGAATGAAGTAAGTGCAAAATGCAAGTGATAGTGGACACTGCAAACACTACCATTTATGCAGCTTCATGTAGTTCTGTTCCTATTGAATCTCTGATAAAACCTTTTTCCCTAACTTTTAGAAAGTTTTGAAAAGTATTCATGTCAGAATTAGAACAACAATTTTGCCAGCTAAATGCAAATGAACAAAACTTACTGCTTTATAATATTTACAGTTCAATATATACACAAATCTTTCTATTTTTGCTCGATCCACTAGCAAAATTCCCAAGTCATGCACCAGATTCAAGCACACATCCATTTTCTTTCCTCTTTGTTTACTTTGTCAGCTAAACCACGAAACCATTTTTAAACACAAGGTAGTTAAAAAGCAAGCCACCTAATTGCGCAGCGGGGAAGTAACTTGCCTAGGGAACAAGAGGCTGCTGGTTCACATTCCCGCTGGTATGTTTCCCAGACTAAGGGAAACATATATATTGGGCAGCAGTAATATAGGAAGATGCTGAAAGGAATCATCTCATACTACACAGGAGATGGCAATGATAAACTCCTCCTGTATTCTACCAAAGACAACCACATGGCTCTGCGGTCGCCAGGAGTCAGCATCGACTCAATGGCACAACTTTATCTTTTACTTTAGTTAAGAAGCAGCTGTGTTTGGAAGGGCTACAGTATAACCAAAATAATGTGCTACCTTCCTTTTGAAAATAACTTCTCTAGAAAGCAATGTATAAAATTCTCGGTCAACGTCCACAATCTGAATTAAGACAAGCTACAAAGGGTCCCACCTTTAAATAGCCTTAAAAAAAATTACTGTATTCTGAATACACTGTCATAGCACAGATTTGAGATTTCTCCCCCCCCCACCTGTCAGAGAATTCAATTGTTCAGCTATCATTAAGCTGAGATCAATAATTTGTTTAAATCTGTCTATGTTTTAAAGCTTTATTTACATCTTGTAGAATATTTGTTTGGAATATGAGTAATAGTACACTAGTTTATGTAGGAGCTTTCTTGCCATTTATTACACTACTTTCAAATTTTGAGTACTCTGTTTTAAAAATTTTAATACATCTAGTATAGAACTTCTGATATATGCCTTCCTGTAATTCCCTTTCCTTCTTTGGTGACCCCCACTTTTTGGACAAGTGAGAAATACCCTCACTATGTCTTTTTGAGCAGGATTCTGGTTAGTGTTCATTATCTGAAGTAACACCATCCTTTGGATTCAGGAGATCTATAAATTAAATAAATAAATGGCAGTGTGAGCTCTCTCTCTCTCTATATATATATCTCATTCATATATATATATATCGAGAGAGAGAGAGAGAGAGAGAGAGAGAATGAACACACACACACATATGGACTTTTCTCAAAAATAATGAATGCATTTTGAATGTAGTTCCATAAAACACATTCTGTGGTAGGTGAGAACTCTTGGGGGTGTTTTAGTATGTTATAAACTGTAAATTGGCTTCAGGAAATTGCAATTTCTAGTGTGAAGTGCTTTTCTGAACTGGAGGAGGACAAACAGAAGGATGATCATTAAAAATTGATTCAAAAGACACAGCAAGGGACACCAGCCAAGGGTCCAGTCATACATCACTGCAGCATCACTGCAGCACAGAAGCCTTAAATGATGTAACATAACTTTTACTTTTATTTATGGAACCACAATGTAATATTACATAGATGACACTTAAGGCATTGTACTCCCCACCCCCTCAAACAGGAAAAGTAATATAATTTATTTATACACTTCCTATCTTGGTCTAGCAGAAAACGAACCTAGCTGAAAATACACCATGGACTACTGAGGTGTTTCTACTCTGTGAGATTCCTTCTTGAGCACTCTGTTTATTTGATGAGATTTCTCTCTAAATGCACCAACCAAAACACAACCCAACTTTTAATCTAATCAAAGAGTATAAAAACTTTATTATTATTCTTAAGTGAATCAGCAATAGAAACCATTTTCATACTATTTTTGACTGCTGAAACATTGCCAGTTAAATGTAATTACTGAACCTTTTTAAAACAGAAATGTTAGAAAGCATTTTAGTATTTTCCTAAGCTGTATTTGATTTACTTACTATTGATTGCATTATTGCCTAAGTAATTAGAAGATACAGTATCTTTCCTGTACTAATTTTCTTCCTTCCTAGTTGTCATTGTTTTAAGCTATAAGTATGCTGGGAACACATTTTTGAGAGAGAAAGAGAAATAAATCCTTGAATTTGAAAGCTGTTCTTGGACTCTTTTTGCCCAGCCTTCATCATTAGTAACATTTTCAAACTATGCATCATTTAATGAAAACATTTAAGATGTGATTATTTATCATATTATATTATATATATATATATATATATATATATATATATATATATATATATATATATATATATATCATACATATATCATGTATAGTTAGCTAATCAGAGTTTCCTGATTACATTAAGTGCTGGGTATGCAGACATTCAGTTACCAGATGTATTCAAGGTACAGTTCTTATTAAAATAGTTTTGAAAAATGATTAGGTAGTTACTTACATGTGCTTTGCCCTAGTACTGAAGTTAGTTACTAATATATTAAAGATGCAATTAATCAATCTATTTTAGCCTATGGTGGTAATAAGGTTGGTAATGGCACATGATCAGTAGGAACCTGTGTTGAAGCCTAGCAAAGCTTCAGCTACAGAAACTGCCTTTCTAGAATGGAAGATGATGGCTCAAACGCATGGGGCTGCTTGCGGTACTGCCAGGCTTCATAAAAACATAAGAGGAGCCTTGGCTGGATCATGCCCAAAGTCTATCTGGTCCAGCATCCTGTTTCCCACTGTGGCCCGCCAGATGCCTCTGGAAAGCCCACAACTAGGGATGTGCATGAACAGGTTTGCCGCTCCCTTTCCGGAGCACCAAACTTTTTCGAATACCAACATTAGAGCTGGCTCAATGGGCAGCGGCATGGCACCTTAAACAAACAGGTAAGGAGCGCCTTACCTGATCATTCCCTCCCTGCCACTTCCCCCACCCCACCGGTGCTTGTTTTAGAAACAGTGCATGAGCGCTGATCATTTGGATGCTGATGCAAATCTGGTGCTCTAGTCACCTAATCATAATGATTTCTCTCTTCTCCATCTTTTCCAGTTCTGTAATATCCTTTTTGAGATATGGTGACCAGAACTGTACACAGGATTCCAAATGTGGCCATACCATAGATTTGTATAAGGCATTAAAATATTAGCATTTTATTTTCAATCTCCTTCCTTATGAACCTTAGCATGGAATTTATCTCTTTCTCAGCTGCTGCATACTGTGTTGACATTTTCAATGAATTGCGCACCACAACCCCAATATCCTATTCCTAGTCAGTCACCGATAGCCCAGACCCCATCAGTGTATATGTGAAGTGGGGGGGGTGCCCCATGTGCATTACTTTGCATTTACTTACACTGAACTCCGTTTGCCATTTTGATGCCCACTCACCCAGTTGGAGATATCCTTTTGGAGCACTTCACAATCTGTTTTGTATTTTACCACCCTGAATAGTTTAGTATCATCTGCAAATCTGACCACCTTGCTGCTTACCCCAATTTCTAGATCATTCATGAATAAATAAAAAAGCACTGCTAGCAATACAGATTCTTGGAGGATCCCACTTCTTACATCTCTCCATTGTGGAAATTACTGTCTTGTGTTTCCTGTCCTTCAACCAGTTACTAGTCTATGAATGAACCTGTCCCCTAATCCCTTGACTACTAAGAGCCTTTGATGAGGGACCCTTACAAAAGCTTTTTGAAGTCCAAATATATTAGGTCAATTGCATCACCTCTACCCACATGCCTGATGATACTCTCAGGTTAACTCCAAGAGGTTAGTGAGGCAAGACTTTGCAGAAATCATGCTGATCCTCCAACAAGACCTGTTCTTCTATATGCTTAACAATTTTATCTTTAATTAGGCTTTCTATTAATTTACTTGGAAGAGATGTTAAGCTAACTGGCTTGTTATTTCCTAGATACCCCCTGAATCCCTTTTTGGAAACTAGTGTTACACTGGCTACTTTATAGTCCTCTGGTACGGAGCCTGATTTTAGGGACAAATAACATATTTTTGCTAGAATATCCGCAATTTCACCCTTGCGTTCTTTAAGAATTAATGGGTGAATGCCATTTGGGCCTGGTGATTTGCTAATTTTTAATTTTTCAAACTGGCTTAGAATATCATATCTTGTCAGTTTTATTTGCCCCAGTTCTTCAGCCTCTTGCCCTGAGGCACTCAGTTCAGACATGGGTATATGCTCTATATCCTCCACTGTGAAGACAAATGAAAAGAACTCATTTAGCTTCTTTATAATCTCCCTATTTTCCTTAAGCATCCCTTTCACTCCCTTGTTATCTAATAGTCCAACTGGCAGGTTTCCTACTTCTGATGTATTTAAAGAAGTTTTAGATTATTTCCCCTTGATGTTTGTAGCCATAGGGCCCTTAAACTCTCTTTCCCCCCATCCCTTATTGTCTCCTTGCATTTCTTTTGCCAACGTTTGTGATTATTAATGTTCTCTGCAAGTCTTCTTGCATTTTATAGCTTCCTTGACTCCAATTGTTAGCCATGCTGGTATCCCCCTGTACTTTGTTGTACCTTTTCTTCTTTTTAGTCTACATTCTGAGTTTCTATTATAATGGTTTTAAATTAGCTCCATGAGCTCTGAAGAGATTTGACCCTCCTGACTTTCTGTTTCTGTTTCCATTTCATTAAAACCCTTGCTTCTGATAACTTTTCTTAAATCAAAGGTATCCGTGTTTGACATCCTTGGCAATTTTCCACTCGTATACATGCTGAATTTGATTGCATTATGCTCACTATTCCCTATCGGTTCCACAACATAGACATCTTGCAATCAGGATTAAGTCTAGGGTCATCTTTTCTCTGGTTGGTTCCTTCAAAATGTCCCTGAAAGAGGTACATTACTCAAATTTGGGAAGAGTGTGTATGGCGGGGGGGTGGGGGTTAACGTATCAACTCTCAACAGCAGTGTATTGAATAGGCATTTCCTATTCTCCCATTAAAGACTCCCAAAATTCAAGGACTGTCTATAGGTGGAGGGGAGAAATTAAATTGAGGAGCTAGGTTATTTGAAGAAGAGGCTCCTCATAGTTTTCCTATATTGTGCCTCAGTTAAAACTGTTGTTATGGAATTGCCCCTTTCAATATAATTTCTCCCTCCTTGAGTATGCTCAGTAGGGGTGTGCAATTCGGGATTTTGGGTGATTCGGCTCGGACCCGAACCGAATCACCCCTGTTCTGTTTTGTGCCCGAATCTGGGTCACCCGAATCACCCTTGATTCGGGGGGTAAAAAGGGGCCCAGGGGCAAAATTTTGGGGTGGGGTGGTAGTGCCCAATGGGTAGAGTCTACCACCCCAATTTCAGGGGGATTGGGCAAAAACCTGATTTTCGGTGAATTTTTAAAGTTTTAGAGACTTTGGGGCAGTTCGGGGGCATAGCATGGGATCTGGGCAAAAGGAGTGGGGTGGTGTGGTAGTGCCTAATGGGTGCAGGCTACCACCCCAATTTCAGGGGGATTGGGCCAAGGGCTGATTTTTGGTAAATTTCTGAAAATTTCATGTCTTTGGGGCAGATTGGGGCATATTGGGGCAGAAAGTGGGGCCTGGGGCAGAATAGTGGGGTGGGGTGGTAGTGCCTAATGGGTGGAGGCTACCACCCCAATTTCAGGGGGTTTGGACAAAGGGCTGGTTTTTTGAGAATTTTTGAAGTTTTAGTGACTTTGGGGCAGTTTGGGGGCAGAAAGTGGATCTGCCCCAAAATAGTGGGGTGGAGTGGTAGTGCCTAATGGGTGGAGGCTACCACCCCCATTTCAGGGGGATTGGGCAGAGGGCTGATTTTTTCTGAAGTTTTTTCTGAGGTGTGAATTCTCATTCTATCATAGCAAATGAGATATTTTTCAATTAAACAACTCTCATGACCCCACTTTCACTTTTTCACACTTTCCTTTACTATGAATAATATGAGGAAGTAATCAGTTTAGCACACTTCACCTTATGAAGACAAACCTCATACAAATAAATTCACCATAGTTCACCCCTCTGCCCAATCACTCTTAAATTGGGGATGGGTGGTAGCCTCCAGCCATTAGGCACTATCTACCAGCCCACCCCACTCCTTTGGGGCAGATCCACTTTCTGCCCCCAATCTGCCCCAAAGACACCCAAACTTCAAAAATTCTCAAAAAATCAGCCCTCTGCCCAATCCCCCTGAAATGGGGGTGGTAGCCTCCACCCATTAGGCACTACCACCCCACCCCACTATTTTGGGGCAGATCCACTTTCTGCCCCCAAACTGCCCCAAAGTCACTAAAACTTCAAAAATTCTCAAAAAATCAGCCCTTTGTCCAAACCCCCTGAAATTGGGGTGGTAGCCTCCACCCATTAGGCACTAACACCCCACCCCACTATTCTGCCCCAGGCCCCACTTTCTGCCCCAATATGCCCCAAAGACATGAAATTTTCAGAAATTTACCAAAAATCAGCCCTTGGCCCAATCCCCCTGAAATTGGGGTGGTAGCCTGCACCCATTAGGCACTACCACCCCACCCCACTCCTTTTGCCCAGATCCCATGCTATGCCCCCGAACTGCCCCAAAGTCACTAAAACTTTAAAAATTCACCAAAAATCAACCGTGAACCGAATCACCCGAATTTTTCATGCCCGAAATTCGGGTGATTCGGCTCGTGCCCGAAAAATATCGGGGGACATCGGGGGTGATTCTGATCGGCCCCGAATCACCCGAAATTGTTCGTTTCGGGCACAGATCGTTCTGTGCCCGAAATTTTTTGCACATCCCTAATGCTCAGTTTGGGCCTCTCTGCCTGCCTGTCTATCATACAGATATCTGGGCATTTTACCCCTCATGACAATTTGGGTTCCAAATAGTTCAAGGGAATTTCAAAGGAGCAAAATTAAGAGCAGGATGAGAATCAGCAAAACTAAAAGCAGGGTGAGCCATTTTCCCAATCAGTGGCAAGTCTAAAGATTCACTGATAATTTGAAAAAATTAAAGAAGATGATTCCGAAAATATCTGGAGCCCTAACCACAACATGTTAAACCTTAAGGGTTTTGTTAATGGAATTTTGCTAGGATGAATACTTCCTCTTTAATCTTTGTATCTCTCTTTAAGCTAAGCAAGTCAGGTATTTTTCATATTTTCTATGCTTAATCAATAAAGTTGTGGCTCTTTCATCTACATATACCTGTCTGAGTTATATTATGCTTTTCTTGGTGTAGAGGTATGGTGATCAGCCACCTCTCCCCTAAAGATTTAATCAGAAGTGAATCCTGTCCTGACTGACAGGCTGGTGAACTCCAGGGCTCAGCTGATCAGCACACCACGGGGGTGGGACCTAGAGAGCTGTTGGGAGGAATGAGAGTTTCTTTGTTAGAAGAAGCAGGCTCGGTGTGTGGAGAGAACTCATGCAGTCATGGAGGATGGCTGCAGGAAGATTACTGCAGCTCTTGGAAGATAGAATTTGCTTGAATTCTCAACCAAGGGCTTGAATTCTCAACCAAGGTTTGGTTGAGTTCAAAGAAAAGGAAGCCTGGGCTTTGGTTTCGGGAAGTTTAGGGCAAGTTTGTTTAGTCAGATTTTGCATTAGACTTTCAGTTTCTTTTGTGGGTGCTTTGTATATACCTGAAACTGTTCTATGGTAGTTTACCAGTAACGTACTTAAACTAAGAAACACTAGCCTTCATTCATCCAGCCAGGGCATTGCAAAAGAGATTGTAAACTTTTAAAGGTGCTTTTGTACTTTACTACATACTTCTTTCTTGCCCTACTGCCAAGTAGGGCAGCTTTACTCAAGTCCTTCTTTTATCTTAACTACAATGTGTCTGTGCTAACACACTCAAAAATGGCATTTCGTATGTGTTCGCCATAGACTCAAGTTGCTGAAGAAATGCCAGCAACTGCTCACCTAGAATGACTATGCAATTTACTAATGACGAGTGTGAAGTTAGTTAGTAAAACAAGAGGGCAATAAACTATAATCATAACAGCCAGTACTATTTTATAATTAGAAACTAATTTTGAATTAAATGTACCCACTGCATGAAAACTGTAACCTCTGGAACTGTGTGCATATTTACTACCATTGCCCCATGAAATAATATTACATATATTTAGCAATGAGTAGCTTTTAATTAAATTATGTGTTACATAGATGTCATCATATTTGAAAAAATAGCCTCAAATGAAACATATGAAGCAGCAGCAGGGTGGTGTGGATGGGAAAGTATACAGTAGTTCCCTTTTCACCTAAATTTGTCACTGAGGACTGCCCAACACAAACTTTAGAGCATCTACATTTACTCTATAGGCTGCCATTTATGTTAAATAATACTTCTATACATTAAGGGCCAAAATATTCAGCTGCCTGCAACACATTTAACTGAAGTCAATTTACCTTGCAAACATACCTTTGAAATTTTCAGAGGGACTTCAAGGGAATTCAAATGATAACAAGTCAGACACCCGTCCATGACCAATTTTCTGGTCACATTTGCCTCCACAACAAGACACTTTTGGAGTTGGGGGGGGGGGGGGCTAAATATAGTTACACACTTTTCTATCAATACTTAGTGTCTCTATTGCAATATGTGAAATTATTTTAAGGATTGATGTCCATCTTGCCCATTAAGCAGAATGAGTTTACAGATACAGACCCAATGGGAGAAGTCTGAACTGTAAGAGTTCAAACAGTGAGTCAGGTATCGCATGAATTATTCCCTGCATAAAAAGTTTCCCATATATAATAACTAGCACATAAGGAATGAGGTTAAGCTAAAATTTCTGTCTGATATATGAAATTACATAAAATAACTAATTTAAATAATTTAAAAATTATTATTTTCAAATAATTTCCAATAATTTAAATAATTATGCGTTTCTATAACAGAATCTGTAATTTGAATTCTTGGTTGTCTGAATTCAAAGACAACAAGCTGTACTTGGACTTGTATTTAATAGAATTGATTACTTATTTCTAAATACTGTTTAGGACTGGGGTCCAAAATGTACATATCTGCCTATGTTAATGTAACCATATGTAAGTATTTGGATAACTAGGGGTGCGCATTTTGGAATTTTCTTGTTTTGATTTGTATCCAAATCAAAACATCCCCGTTTTGTTTTGTACCCAAATTTTCTGAATCCGAATCAGCCCTGTTTTGTTTTGTAGCCAAATTTTCTGAATCCGAATCTGAATCAATTTGGATTTTTGAAAAGGGTCCCAGGGCAAATAGAGTGGTTGGTGGTGGTAGTGTCCAATGGGTGGAAGCTACCACCCAAATTTCAAAGGAATTAGGCAAAGGGCTGATTTTTTGGTGAATTTTTTTTAAGTTTACAAATCTTTAAGAATTTTCCGATAGGGATAATAATGGGGATTCCAGCAAATGTATCACTTCAAATCAAGGGGAAAGGGATGACCCAGAGCAGAGTGTGGTGGGTGGTAGTGCCCAATGGGGGCAAGGAAACTTCCAGAATTATTTCAAAGGAATTGGGCAAAGGGCTGATCTTTTGTGATTTGTTGAAGTTTATGTGTCTTTAAGATTTCTCCCATGGGGAATAATGGAGGTTTCAGCAGCCCCATAATTCCACTTGGGGGGCACTGGGGTTGCCCAGAGCGAGGGGTTGTGTAGTGCACATAGGGTGCCAACCACCCCCATACCCACAAGCCTGTGGGGTACTGGGTTTTGTTGTTTCTGAGGTGTTCATTGTAGATTCTCTGGTAGCATATGACATTTTCAGTGAAAAACAAGAATCCACTCTCATATGCTACTAGAGAATCTACACTCAGAACACCACAGAAACAGCAGAACCCAGCACCCCATAGGTTAGCAACCCTTCCCCTGGCCAATGTGGGGTCAGTAAAGAGTGGGAAGAAGCAAAAGAGCCAATGGGGAACAAGGAGGGAATTGTCAGCAGGTCAGCCCATGATTTAGGTCACTGATCAGAAGGCTGGAAGGGTGGGAAATTCAAAGAGATGTCAAACACAAAATGGAGACTGACTCAGAGATCACTACAAAATGGAGGTCCGAAACAACAAAACGTTTTGTAGCCGAAACAGGGATGTTTTGTTTTGTATACAAAACTTTTGGATCTGGAAAATGGGTGTTTTGTTTTGTCTACAAAACACCCGAAACAGGCTGTTTTGGGTACAAAACGTTTTGTATCCGAAACGTTTCGCACATCCCTATGGATAACAATTCATTTTCCTCTTTCTTTCTTATGCCTTTTCTCTCCTGTACTATGTCTATTAAGCTAAATGTCATTGTCTTAAATGATGAACTGCCTTGGCTTAGTTGTTAGGAAGCTGGCATAGAAATGTAATTGATACATAAAATACATAAGCAGTATTCCCAGTTTTTGTTATCTTCCTAATATTTGGAGCATTGTCCAAGCCGAATTCTTTCCTCATGGAGAGCACATATTAAAATTTGGTTTGGAGACCTAAAAGGTTAACTGTATGTGTTAACCGGCCAAAAACAAAAACCAACTATGGTGTCAATGTCATTGGCAGAGAAATTGGCAGCAAAAGGAGCCACTAAGCAGGTTGCTTTAGCAGATACCAGACTGTTATATTTGCTAATTTATTTAAAATAGTTGTATACCACTTCTCAACAAAGATTTTCACAAAGTGGTTTACACAGCAAAATGTATGAGAACACTAAAAAGGAGAGAGAAAAGGAATGTCAGAGGCTGGATGGCCATCTGTCAGGAATACTGTAGCATTTTCCTGCACAGAGCAGGGGGTTTGATTAGAAAATTCCAAAGTCCTTTGCAACTCCAATTGTCTATGGTTCTAGAAGATGGTTTCCCATCCCAAAAAGGCTCACAGTCTAAAAGGATTCACAATACTGATCTGATATCAAAATGCAGACAACTGTTCTATTTATCCAGCACAGTGTCCATGAATTGAGACTGCTGATGCCTTCTGACCAAGTACAAATTCTGAACTATGATTGGTGGGTTACAGAGGAAATATGCTAAGTGACAACCAATATGTACATGTACAAAGGAGAAATAGTAGTTTGGTGCTTTGGGACTGGACTGAAGTAGTATTTATGGGAGGGCCTGTGATAGTGAACATGTTTTGCATGATAGAGAAGGACTCAGGTGCAATCTCTAGAATCTTCAGTTAAAGGGACAGCACATTGCCGAGCTGGGCAAGAGCTCTGCCTAAGAAGTTAAAGAACTGATGCTAGTCATACTTGGTATAACTAAGTAAGTCAGTGGTTTGACTTCATATAAAGCTCACCATTACTGGAATAAATTGTGGCCTGGCTAATTGGCTAACATTGTTAAGAAATTGGGGTTTTTTAAAACCAATATAAACAATGATGGCATTTTACTACAAAGATTTGTTTGATGCTGACACGGATGGACAGTTTCAGCACTGAAAGGAAGTGTGATATCTCAGGCAATTCATTCACTGACCCTTTAATAAGAACATTAAGTTGACTGTCAATTAGTGTCAACAGATAGAGACAAGTGGGATTTTATTGTCAGCTGAAAACAAATGTTGAGGTTTTTAACATGTTAGTTTTGATCTACAATCATAGGAAAATACTTTTAGTCAGGTTGGAATGATTAATCCAGAGGCGAAAAAGATCTCAGTTAATGTCATCAGTTTTCCTCAATCACTTCATTCCCAAGCAAGAATATAATTAAAATTATTACCAATTAAATGTGCAACTATGCAGAATGAGGCAATACTATGCAGGAACAAAAATAGTACAGAACACTATTAATTCTGCATTACTTGACTGTGAGTATTTATCTAAATGGCAATTACACTTCTGCCCAAGAATTCCTATTAAGAGGCAAGCTACTGAATACAATTTTATACTCATAATCAAGCACTCTCTTTCAACAACAAAAATTAAGTAGTAAATAAACAGGAAATGTTACATTTACCTCTACTTAGCAACAAAGAATACTGAATAACTCATTAACCTTTCAAGACAAGGACTCTGATTCAGTCATCCAGAAACCAAGTACACCTAAGAGGTTTCCCATTAATCCTCTAATTTAAGTCCTATGTTTATCAAATGTGGAAAAAAGAAAGGGAAAAAAGCCATTTCAATTGAAGCAGCGCTCTTTGTTGAGAGCTACCATGGACCATTTGCTTTATTAGGAACTAAAAGTCAATAACAGAGAAAAGTCTCTATGTTCATTTATTTCTAGTCTTTCTGATATATGGAAAAGTTGAAATGGGAATGAAGTCTGAGGGCTCCAGAGAGAGAAGGTCCTTAAACATTAGCAGCTCAATCAGAAATGGACTGGACAACTACAAAAAAATGTCAAAAGCTTTTTAACTTTACCTAAAAGCACTAAAATAAGCATTTAAACAAAAGGAGGAGGAGATGCTTCCCAGAAACATTATTATAATAAACATTATCATTATAAATAACTTTCTTGCATGTTAAGTCACCGCTTTTAAAGAGGTTGCCTTGAAAAGGAGTTCTAACATTGCCCTCACAAACAGAATAAGGGCAATCAATGATCTGATTTGGCTGGGTTTACTGATGTAACCAGTCACTGCTATATGGCTCATTTGCTCAGAGTGATGTCACCACTTAGCCAGATTTGATTGGTTACATATCATTCAATATGTGATTCCTGATTGATTAGAATTTCCTTAGCAAGGAAGAAAAAAACTATCTAGAAAAAAGTGGCACCAAAGCAGATAAAGAGAAGGGAAATGAACAAGTAGACAGGCTTTTTTTTTAAAAGGAAATTAAGGGGCATTCAGGAAATATTTTTCCCCAAAAGCTCTATTTTTCAGCCCAAAATTGAACAGATCAAAGAGTGTAGTCCCTAAATCTTATTGACAAGTAACATTTGACAAAGAAAAAAAATTGCTGCTAAATCTATTAAACATGTATCAAAAGCTAATATACATCTGTTATCTGTCTTACAACTTTGGAGATTGCATAGTTTCATGCCATATAGTGCACATTTTTAGAAGCACATAATGGTCACTCACATGCATCATTTAAAAAAATGTTTCCTGTCAAGATGTGGTAAAAGTATATATTTCACATTAAAACACAGTAGGAAGAGAAACTCCCACTATTATGTCTACAACATAGCTTTTGATTAATGCAATGGGAATGTCGTTTTAGACTCATATAGCTCTTTTAGTAGTATTAATCCATTAAGCAACTAACCATTAGGTAATGTTGCAATCTTTTTCATCGTACGTGAAGTACTTTGTTTAAAAAAAAACCTGTTTAAAAATTCACATTTCCCTGGCAAAGCAAAAATGTTCTTCCATTGGCTGAGGTGATTATAACATGAACTCTGCCCAACTTCCCTGCAGTATTCTAATGCGTATCGGACAACTGACTGAGTTATGTGGATAGGGATATGCGAACCGACTTGAAATCACGCCAGTTCACACTCACCAAATTGGCTTGAAGGCTGATCCTCGATCCAAACCAGAGCATAGGGATGTGCAAACCGGTTCAAATTTGAACCGGTTCAGTTTGATGGTTTGAATTTGAACTGAACCAGCCATTAGGTTTGAGCTGCAGAGTCAAATTCGAACCGAACTGGGCGGGTTCGATTCACACTGGTTCAAACATCTCGAAGTGGGTGGGGTGGATGTTGGCACCCATGGGTGCCTACCAGCCAACCCCCAAAGCAATCGGACACTTGTACAATTTTTTATGAATTTTTGAAATTTATTTTACTTTTTCTCATAGGGTATAATGGGACTCGAAGCAGCCCATTATTCCCTATTGTGGAGTACCCATGGGTGCCAACTACCACCCAAACCCCGAAGCAATTGGACACTCCTACGATTTTTTATGAATATTTGAAATACTTTTAATTATTTTTCTCATAGGGTATAATGGGACACGAACCAGCCCATTATCCCCTATTGTGGGACACCTAGGGGCACAAAAGTGGGGTGGGTCCACCACCAAACCCCGAGGCAATCAGACACTCCTCCGATTATTGGTGAATTTTTAAAGTATTTTTGAATTCCCCTTAGGGAATAATGAGGATTCCAGCAAATGTATCACTTCACATTGTGGGGAAAGAGGTGCCGAAAGCAGAGTGTGGTGCATAGTAGTGCCCAAGGGGGACAAGGAAGCTACCAGAATTATTTCGAAGGAATTGGGCAAAGGGCTGATTTTTAAGTGATTTTTGAAGTTTATGCATCTTTAAGGTTTTTCTACATAGGGAAGAATGGAGGTTTCAGCAGCCCCATAACTGCACTTGGGGGCCACTGGGGTGGCCCAGAACGAGTGGTGGTGTAGTGCACAGAGGGTGCCAACCACTCCTATGGGTTGCTAACCCATGGGGTACTGGGTTTTGTTGTTTCTGAGGTGTTCTGAGTATAGATTCTCTGGTTGCAAATGAGGTTTTCAAAGACAAACCATGAATCCAACTTCAGGGCAGCAGGGGCAACTGCAAGGGCCACAGGCAAAAGTGCACCTGTGCACAGGTTTGGACGGCCAGACAGTGCGCTTGTTTTGCGTGGCAGCTTGGCCGCAGTCCCTAGGATCAGGAAAGCAACCTCGGGCATACCCCTGCCCACCACTTTCCAACACAGAGCATCACAGTGCAGCTCTACTTAGAGCACCCATGTCCTGATACTCTTGTGTGCGGGTGTAGTCCGCCTGGGTTACTGCATAGGAAGAATCATTCAAAAAACTTGATCGATCCTCATTCTGCTGATCCTGCTCATAAGTAAGCCTGGGTTGTAAACCCCACCCCACCCAACGAAAGTGTCTTGACCACAGTTCCCCATCTTTTCTTTGTTAAAAAAATAGGACAGATCCCCCTGAAATGTCCATACCCTCTTCTACTGTGCAAACATTTGTTCACCCAAAGGCCATCAAGATGCTCCCTTTGTCCTTGCCCAGGAGCATACTTGGAGGAGAGGGAGGACTAGACACTGGGACGGACCTTTAAACCCATTCAAAATTATCTGAACCTGGTCCCTTGTCACGCCATATGCAGATCTCCTGGTGCATACATTCATGGGAGAGGGGAGCCCCCATTTTCTGGCCATGCGTGGACAGCAGGGTGGCCTTTCTGGGCGATGGAAAGGGTGCACGTGTACACATATGCAGGTGGGCTGGCAGGGACATGGTTTTGCAGCAGCATGTCTGCAGTCCCCTGGACCCTAGGGGTATCCTGGGTATCACTCCCAAAGGCTGCCATCCAGAAAACATCCTTGCTCTATTTAGATCACCCATGGCCTGACACTCCCATGAAGGAGTAAGAAAATGGGATGTTTTGTCATCTGTATTCATTTCAGATTTGTCCAAGTAATTATCTCCTTTCCTCTCTGATGTTCCTTTTCATGAGTTGTGGAGGGGAGTGGGATGTTCCCATGGACTTTCACTCTCATTCCTGGCAAGAGGGCTCTGGGTCAGGTGGCCGTATCCTTGAAGAAGGATCTCAGCTGACCCCAAACGGATGCTGGTGACCAGCCTTGGTCATGAGTAAGCCTGGCGGGGGGGCAGGGTGCACAAACTCCAAGAAGGGGAAGGGGCTGGGCCCCCCTTCCCCAACCTTTCTGTGAAAAGAATAGAATAATAGATAATAATAATGTGGCTGCTTGGGATTCCATTTTGAGGGGCTGCCTTTCAAACCCTGCCAACAGCACCCCCACCCAAACCACATGCATGGATGGTGAGGACATTTGTATGGATGGGCTGTGGCACATACCATTAAACCTATTCAAAATTCACAGGTCTGGCCCAGAGTGCTACCATACGCAGATCTCCCAGTGTGGGGATCAGCAGGAGAGGGGACCCCCAGTTTCCAGCTGCCCAGAGACAGCAGCATCACACTGAGGGAGCAAGCAGGGGTTCACATCTCCACATGGGTAGGTGGGCTGGCAGGTGGCACATTTTTACAGCAGCTTGGCCATGGTGGAAAGTTGTCTCCGGGGTACCCCTCCCCATGGCTGCCATCCACAAAGCATCCTTGCTCTTTTTAGAACCCAAATGGCCTGACACTCCCATGAGAGGGCTGTCCGTGGGAGAAAGCAACACTTTGCTTTCACAAAATTAGGGTGATTGTGGTTGGCTGTTCTTTCCCCTTCCCTTGGATAGTTCTTCTCATGAGTTGTGTGCAGGTGTCCCCATGGCCTTTTGCTCTCATAACTGAGCACTGTGCCCTGGGTCAGATGGCTCATTCCTTGCAGTAATAGTACTCTCTCCTGGCACTGGGCATTACTGATACTGTTGACTGGCCTTGATCATGAGTAAGCTCGGGGAACAAGACCCCCCCCCCAAAGGGGAAAGGGCTAAGGCCCCTTCCCCAACCTTTCAGTGAGAAAGAAAGAACTTGGCAGTTCCAGAATCCCTGCTTGTGGCAGCCCTTCCAACCCAGACAGGAGCACCCAACCCAAATATTTGCTCTCCGGTATGAGAGGGGATGCCCTGCTCAATCTGCCAATCCCTGCCATGACGGAGCCCTTTGCCAGGGCATACTTGCTTGCATGGATGGTGTTGACACAGGGGTCAGGCACAGACCTTTAAACCTATTCAAAGTTCCCGGGATCGGTCCAGCATTGTTCCGTTTGCGTATCTACCAGCACAGAGAGAAAAGTTCTAGTTTCCAGCTGCCCCGAGACATTGTGCTTGTTCCTCAGGGCCGTGGGCTGGGGCGCACATCCCCATGTGGGCATGCAGACTGGCAGGGTGCAAGGTTTGACAGCAGCCTGGCAGCAGTTGCTGAAACCGGGAGGGCACTTGCCCAAGTACCCATCCCTGCAGCTTTCCTGCATAGAGCATCTTCCCTTGCTGCCCTTAGTCTGCAGAGCTGTCCGTGGGGTAATGGGCTGCCCTGGTTGCATATGAATGGGAGACTAGAAGTGTGAGCACTGTAAGATATTCCCCTCGGGGGATGAAGCCGCTCTGGTTAGAGCAGGAGATTTCAAGTTCCCTCCCTGGCTTCTCTAAGATAGAGATGAGAGAGACTCCTGCCTGTAACCTTGGAAAAACTGCTGCAATCTGTAAAAACAATACTGAGCTAGATAGACCAATGGTCTTATATGGCATTTTCCTATGTTCCTCGTGCATTTGAAATAAGTGCCCACAGACGGTTCTTCTCATGAGCAAGACTAGGGAGCAAATAATCCCCAACCTCTATATGAAAAAAATAGAACTTTGCTGCTCTTCCTTTTATACCCAACCCCAGGTCTTCCCCAACCCTTGCAAAATGTTCACCTCCCAGTGCTGTGATGGGCAGGGCTATCTCTAGCGGGGCAAGGGGCTAGGGGCAGGGGCCTCCTTAACATTTTGATCTAATATATATCCTATGTAAAATACACACATGAACATACAAATCTTTAGACATAAATCTTTATATACATAACGTACTCCAAAACTGAATTCTCTTGCAATAAAAATCTTATTTTTGAAGGAAGACACAGATTCCCAACATGACTGTACATTTAGTGATGAAGTCACCTACAGGATGTTGATTTGTTCTATTATTCTGCCTCCTTTCTAAGCTGCCTAAAAACCAGAATGGGCAGCATTTCTACAGCAGGGAAAGACTCTCAAGTTCCATTGGTGGTGCACATCTAGTGTACTACTACCATTTGCAGCAAGCAAGACTTTTTATGATGGGCACAAAATATGACAAAGCCCTACTTGCCCAGTCTCAAAACCAAGTTATTTTTACTCCCAGGATAAAGGCACAGGTGGTAGTCCCTTTGAGGAGAGATGTCTCAACTTTCCAATATTTATCAACCTGCCAATATCTAAATGCCAATATTTACCAGTACTGAAGAGGAGCCACACGAATACATGTCATGCAGTCACTCAAGATCACAAAACTATATTAAATGCAATCAAAGCAAGTTTATTTTAAGATGTACCATAAGAGGTCTAGCATGCAGAAGTGTAGGTATTTTTACACTGATATTTTCTATAATTTAATATACAGATATGGTATTTCTGATATAAAGACATCTTGTGCTGTTTGCACAATTCTTATTCCACTTTTGACCAAAAGATCCATCAGCACATCAATGAGGTGGCTTATTAAGCAGGCAGTCTCTCATAATGGCTTGCATAAAGGCAAGATCATTAGCACATGTCATCTGACTCTAAGATCTGTTGAATCAACAAGTAAATTTACATGACACAGGTAGCACTAGAGATCAGTCAGGCTACGCAATGGCGACCCCCGCCAACAGCAACAGTGACCCACCCCTCCAGTACCGTATGCCATAGCATAGGCAGGCAGGCATATCTCATAGTGCCCTCAAACTGCCAGCCTCTTCCTCTTCTGCAGACTGCAGAGCAGGAGCTGTTGTGGCTTAAAGGGGCCATGCCCTGATCAGATGCTGGCTCCAGCTCCCTCCAGTACCTGCTGCCTGGCCCTGGGCCAAGTGAGAAAGGCAGGCTGCTCACCGCTCGCTGGAAGCCCCCCTCCTCCAGCATGGTGGGGCTGCGGCTGCTGCGCCTGCTGGTCACCGCCGACGCACGAGGCTGCCTGCTGAGGCTACTTGCCCCAGCCTTGTCAGTCACCCCCTCCAGCTCGCCACTCATGGTTGCGGCACTGTTTGGGTTAAGGAGAAGCACCAGTCATCACAGTTATAGAGCCTCCCCCTTCAACCAAACAGTATCTTAATCATGAGCATCATTGGGTGGGACTTCGTGCCCTCTTCTGGTGTGAGCGCGGGAATGGGGATCCACGTCTGAATGGAGCTGAAGAGTGTTTCAAATATTTGTGTGCAATTCTATATGGAAAGGCTCCTGCATACGATACAGACAAAACAAGAAGTGTTGTAAGTAGTGAAAAATATTATTCACTTTCCTGAGGATAAGGTTGAGCAAGGCAATGGTTCCAGAGAGTGGCAAATATTCTATAATATGTGTTAAATGGAAGGACTAAAAAGCAGGAGAAGAGGCTATGGTGCTCAAAGCAGAAAACATGACTACAAAGTAGACATTTGTCTGAAGTTACTTAAAGTCGTAGTTTTAATCCCATAAACCAACACCTCATTTGCAGGAGAGAACAGGGATATACATGAAATGGATTTTGTGTTTTGTTTCAAACTCAAAACAAACAACATACAGCCAAATTGTTTTGTTGAAACAGCAGTCGACCTGGTTGTTTTGACGGAACAAACCTTGAAACATTCCAAGTGTTTCGGCCATAGGGAACACTGAGAGAACTTGAAGCACCCCATTGTTCTCTTGGGGTAGTGTTGCTAGCGATACTCTTGTGTGGACTCCCAGAAGCCTCTCTGCCTTTGTCTGAGACCATGGGCATGTGATTCTCACTTTTAACATGCTCAGGAGTCTCATGGGATCATGAATTCTCTATGGGAATATTGGGGACCAGTCACTTAGCAGGCAGTAGGACAGTTACACCCAGATTTAACAGCTACGAAAGCCAAATTTACTTCAGTATATGATGTGGAGGTGTCCAGTAACTCCTCTTGCGTGATTAGGTTGGATCAGTTCCAGTTTGTGACTCCTGAGGACATGGATGAGCTGCCTGGAGTGCAGCGGCCTACTACTTGTGTCTTGACCCTTACCCGATATGGCTTATAATATCTAGCAGGGGGATTGTTGTAGGAGGTCTGATAGAGATTAAAAATGCTTCTCGAAGGGAGGGCAGGATGCCTCCTTGTCTTAAGGAGACCATCATAAGACCACTTCTGAAGAAGCCTGCCTTGGATCCCTTGGAGTTAAGCAACTACAAGTCTGTCTCGAACCTTTCATGTCTGGTCAAGATGACTGAGAAGGTGGTGACCTCCCAGCTCCAGGAGGTCTTGGAGGAAACTGATTATCAAGACCCATTTCAAACTGGCTTTCGGGCAGGCTATGAGGTGGAGACTGCTTTGTTCGGCCTGATGCATGATCTCCAATTGGGAATCGACAGAGGGAGCTTGACTCTGTTGGTCCTTTTGGACCTCTCAGCGGCTTTCGATACTATCAACCATAGTATCCTTATGGAGCGTCTGAGGGGGTTAGGGTGGGGGGCACTGCTCTGCAGTGGTTCCACTCCTACCTTTTGGGCAGATTCCAGATGGTGTCCCTCAGGGACTGTTCTTCAAAATCTGAACTTTCATATGGTGTCCCTCAGAGCTCTGTATTGTCTCTGATGTTTAATATCTACATGAAAGCACTGGGAGAGATCATCAGGAGATTTGGTGCAGGGTGCTATCAGTATGCTGATGACACCCAAATCTATTTCTCCATGTCAGCTTCATCAGGAGAAGGCATAACTTCCCTAAATGCCTGCCTGGAGACTGGATGAGGGTTAACAAACTGAGACTGAATCCAGATAAGACAGAGGTACTTATTGCGCAGGGTCAAAATTCGGAAGATGAGTTTGATCTGCCTGTTCTGTATGGGGTCACACTTCCTCAGAAGGCACAGGTGTGCAGTCTGGGGGTGCTTCTGGATCTGGGCCTCTCCCTGGTGTCCCAGGTTGAGGTGGTGGCCAGAGGTGCCTTTTATCAGCTTCCGCTGGTAGGCCAGCTGTGTCCGTGTCTTGAGATGAACAACCTCAGGACAGTGGTACATAGGCTGGTAACCTCCAGACTGGAATACTGCGATGCGCTCTATGTGGGGCTGTCTTTGTATGTAGTCCGGAAACTACAGCTGGTTCAGAATGCAGCAGCCAGGTTGGTCTCTGGGTCATCTCGCAGAGACCATATTACCTCTGTACTGAAAGAGCTACACTGGCTGCCGATAAGTTTTCGGGCAAAATACAAGGTGCTGGTTATAACCTATAAAGCCCTAAACAGCTTTGGCCCAGGGTATTTAAGATAATGTCTTCTTCAGCATGAACCCCACCGCCAATTGAGATCATCAGGAGAGTTCCGTCTGCAGCTGCCACCGGCTCATCTGGTGGCTACTCGAGGACGGGCCTTCTCAGTTGCTGCCCCAATGCTTTGGAATGCACTCCCTGCTGAAATAAGAGCTTCCTCATCTCTGACAATTTAAAAAAAATCTTTAAATCCACATTTGTTCACCCAGGCTTTTAATTAAATACCGCTTTAATAGTTTTAATTTCATTTTAAAATAACGTTTTAAGGTTTTAAATTGTTATAATGTTTTAACTTTTTGTTGTCATTTTTTAACCAATGTTTTAATTTGTCATTTATTTGTTTTAACTAATGTTTTAACTTTTTGTTTTTGTTGTAAGCCGCCAGAGATGCAAATTCTGGGCGGCATAAAAATATGTAAAAGAAAGAAAGAAAGAAAGAAAGAAAGAAAGAAAGAAAGAAAGAAAGAAATAGAAAGGGAGCTAGCCTCGCGCCTTCCCTGTGCTGCAATGCCTAAGTAGACTTCTGAAGTTAACTCACAAAAGTCAGCTTTTCATTCAAGGTCTCTCTGCACAAAGATTACCCCCCCCCTTGGTCTAACTCCTGTCTGTAGATGCCTCAAATGAGCTAAAAACCAATTAACTCAGCAGGGAAGTCAGATAAGGCTCTGTGATGCAACTCCCTATTAGAAGAAAGCTAAGTGGGCGAGAGGAACTCAGATGTGTACTCATTAAAATACTGATTAGTTTACTAGGTTCTTTCGACCTAAGAAATACCATGTTTCCACGTCCATTCACTCTATTTACATAATAGAGTACACTTGACCCATTCAAAGCACTGTTTTGTAGTGCTACACAGCAATGGAACCTTTTGAGATTTCCCGGTACTACCCTATTCAAGAAAGAAGAGCAACTGGAATGTTGGAGTGTTGTCTCAGGACACATTTTGGGCTATAATTGCCTCTGGTTCCTTGAGCCAGTGTCCTGCATTTGGATCCCAGTGCTCATCATTTGGTACTTACACCTTGGAGTCATCCATGATTGGAACGCTAGATCTGACACCTGCCATTACACTTGGCTGTGTTTGGCTCTACGTGCCAATCACACTTACAGCCTCCAGATCAGCCTTCTTGCATGGCCTGGTCTGCCCAGCCAACATTGAAGCTACAGAAGTTGGCTAGTCGAGAACAGACACTTTGGGGATCTATCTCCACCGCTTAACCCACTTGGTTTTCCACTACTGCCCGCTGCTTCCTGATCCATCCCTGAGGAAAGAGGTCCTTTGGTTGCACCTGAGCCTCAAGGGTGCAATCACCACTAAAGGAAGGATGAGGTTGTAGCACTCCACCCCTCTGGCTCTCCTAATCCCTGCTTCCCTCTTCTTAAATCCAAAAACTTGTTTTCTCTCAAGCCTCCTTTCTATAACCAGCCTGGAAGTTATTTTAAATCAGATACTATGCTAAATTTTTTCTTTGTAGTTATCTGGTTAATTCTGTAACATATTTTTTGGTAGTAATTTCTTTCTTATTCCACTGTACCCATACAACCTCTCTCTCAGTTCATTTTCCTGTAACCAAGGCTTTGCACAAAAATTATTCTGATGTCGAACTGCTCCACCCCAGCTAGCTCATTCCCCACACAAAGCCTGAACACAATTTGGCCACATTGGGGCAGTTCCATTAACAGTAGCTCCTAGGGACATGAAAGTGAGTTGGGTGGTAGGGCATGATGAGTGCTATCTACCCTCCAACCCACACAAGAAATGGACAAGCAGGCTTTTAAAAAGAAATTTTTAACCTTTCCCCCCAAAAACCCATAGATTCCTATAAGGCAAACTATCAGGGCTCTCTTGCCTCCCAGTCCCCTTAAATACATTTCAAAACTCCCTCCTTTGGTTGTCCCATCCCTCCCCCCAGCCAATGGGGGCACATGACCATACTTGATTGGTACTATAACAAACCAACCAAGAAGCAAAGAGATCACAAGCCAATTGGAAGCCAGTGCCAGAAAACCAATCAGCAAGGGGAAAACAGGCCTCCAAAATGGTGCTCAAAATGTCAAAACATTTCAAATTGTAACAGGGTTGTTTTGTTCCGAGCTCGAAACTGGCCTTTTATTTAAAGGGCATTTTGTTACAAGCTCGAGACACTCAAAATGACCCATTTCAGGTTGAAACATTTTGCACATCCCTAGGAAGGAAGGTAAAAAGAAGTCGTGAATCAAACAAGAAGGATACCAGCAATTTTAGCTACTGCCCACATTATTATTATATTACATGGACAGTGAAGCCTTTGTAAGGGGGAAAAACAGCAGGATGGGTACGGCCTTCATTTAAAGTCTGTTCGAATGCCATTGGCACCCAAGGGTGCATTATCATGTTAAAAACAGACACTTGTATTGTAAAGTATGTAAAGATACATACAAAACAGTATGTCCCTAAAAGGCAGAGTAATGAATTAGAACAGGCAAACAGTGTAACTTAACATACAATAGTCTGCAAGTCATTTTTTCAGGAGACACTGCTGCACTATCTAACAGCTAGTACAGTCGGAGAATCTGTAATTAGAGGAAAGAGACTGAGCAGAAACCATGTGAGCTGCTGATGCCTTCAAAAGGCACCCACTGTGCAGTCTGAAAGCCTGTGATCCATGGAGGAAGGAGGGTGGATCAGAGGCAAGCACACCACCTAGGAAGCACAGAGGTCTGTGCAATGACACTGGCAGCAACCTGTGGACAAGGGCATCAAGTACCAAAGCTTGCTGTTCACAACACAGAAACAGCAACATCTGGATAGAAGGTAGCATGTACTTTCTAAAGACGGAAGAAAAGGTGAGAACACACTGAAATACTTCTCACTGGTTTGCTCACAGTCATGCTAGATGTCTATTTGCCTACATGGTCATGGGTTATAGGGTTACATGAGAACATGGGGGACTAAAACATATTTTTTGCAACAAGTAGAAAAAGATCACGGTGTGGGGGGGGCATGATTTCTAATGAAAAGTTCTGGATATCCAAAGGGGTTTTAATCTCTCTCTCTCTCTCTCTCTCTCTCACACACACACACACACACACACACACACAAACACTCTCTCTCTCTCTCTCTCTCTCTCTCTCACACACACACACACACACACACACACACACACTCTTGCTTGATATGTATATGAATATTAACTTTATACACCAATACACTTTAGAAATTGCAAACAATTTGGTGGGATTCAAAAGCTTACAACTGTAGGTCACATTGTAAATTGCACTTCCCAACATTTTTTGTTTCTTTTACTGCAATGAAACCATACTTTAAGATGACTGCTTAAAGCACTAAGAGAAAATTGGTGTTTAATTCTTTTCCCTTTCTAAATGGATCCCTAGGTGCTGCTTGATCTGCAGGGGAAAATACATCTTCCACCTGCAGAGTAAACAGTAACTGTGGACAGTGACTTAGATCATGGAAACAGCCTGATGAAAAGCATCAGGATTAAACTGCATGATATTTTAAACCATGATATTTCAGACAGACGTGTTTGATTTTTACAAGCTAAAAGCTGTCATTGGGGGATTCCAATCAGGATTAGGACCAAAGAATGGAACAGAAAAGACATGAGCCTTCTGGGATGGTTGGTACCCTAATCCTGACCCTAACCCTTTCCCCTGTGTAAAAATGACTGCAACTTAACTCTAATCATCTAGGGCTAGGGATAAAGAAGGGGTGATAACACAGAGAAAGCTGTAAGTGTGACAATGCTATCACCTATTTCCACCTCTAGAGGAGTAAACATTGTCAATTATCACTATGAGCATTCATCTCCCGAGGTTGTACCAATGGCCAAAATGTGTGGATATGGCTCATGCAGTAAGGAACATTTGCCTCTGCTACAAGTCCTGATCTGAACACCCAATGAAAGCTCCTACTTTCATTGGAAGGGAAACTCTCACAGAAGGGAAATCTGCCACCAGTTAGAGCCTCCCACTGGGGAAAGGAGCTGCAGCGGGCATCAATTCAGATTGGGAGCATGGTGGGAGCAAAGGGTTGAAGCCCCTCTCCCTCCATGCCATGATTCTGATTGGGACCCCAACCATAAGAATAAAGCACATCAACCTCAAGCACAAGCTTAAGGTAATGTGTCAAAGAAGAAAACTCTACTTCCCTTCTCTGGTTCTGCTGCTTCAGAGCCTCCCATGGCTATATTTCAGTAAAAACCCACAAAAGTCAGATCCAGTCTCACATTTCCTATGTAATAATCAGTTGGTATTTCCTACAACAATGAAGGCAGATCACTATGAGTTGGTATTATCTATTTTATACTCTTCGAGGAGAATAGAGAATCCAAGGTACAATCTCAAGTATCCACCTTTTTTTCATTTTTTCACCAATTATTTGCAAAATATATTTAGTATTTTGTGCCAATCTTTGCTGAGAAAAATTGCATTTTTTAAAATTAACATAAAAGAACAATATTAGAAATCATTAGCACAAGAACACATAACAATGAATAATATTTTATATTGTCATAGAAAGTTTGGAGGCAGAAAGTACTAGAGCTGTATAATGTCGGCTCAGGAATGTTAGGAGTGGCCTGACATGGGCCTTTTCAGAGGGTGGACACATTCCAGACCCAAACTAAGGAAGCCCAGTTTAGATCAGACTTCTCTGACCCTGTTTGGAGAAATCAGAACTTTCCAGAGCTCCAAATGGCAGTAGGAGTTTGCTCCCTTCCCCCCATCCCAAAATTGAGGCTGGGGGGGGGATCTTCAGGGAGGATCTATCTGGCCACAAGCCTTCCTTCCTGTCAATACATTTCTCTGTTTTTACATTTTTAGGCTGTTTTTAAACTTAAAGTTTAAAAAGCAGCCAGTTTCTGGGTTTCCCCCTTGCGATTCTCTGGGGTTACATCACTTCCCGTGTGATTCTCTGGTGTCAGACCCATTCTGAAGAGTCCAAAGGACCCCAAACTGACATTTATGGAATCAGGTTATCAGGTCAAGCCCAATCCCAACATTTACAATTGTGAACATTCCTAGAAAGTACATTTGGCATTTCTGGATATAAGAAATGCAAAAACCAGAAGAAAGAGATAGGAGAAAATGGAAAATAATCAAAACAGTCAGAAAAAGTATATGAACAGTTTTTATAAAACTTTTACTTAAAAAGCAGTCTTACATTCACTCTGCATTCACAAAGAGGATTCTTATGTTGTTTAAGTACCTAATCCTCCCCAACACAATACCTACATGTAATTAATAAAAAGAATTGTACCCTGCCAGCAATGGTACCCCAGTTTGGGGGTGGGGGCGATTTGCATCAAGTAAGGAAGAGCCAGAAGCCTTTTACCTCCCACCTCTCACACAGATTCATGGGGAAATGTGGGATATTTATTGACTGCACCTCAGATAGCAACTCAATTTTTGAGGCACAATTTGTCCCACCGTCCTACCCTATACCCTTGACCTAGGGCTTATCCTGGTCACCCCTTGAGGGGGCCATGGGGAGATTTTGCTCCCCACACTGATTTGCCTGTGTGGGGAGGTTGATCCCCTCTTTGGCTAAAAGACTTAATTTAATTGGTTGCTTGTGCAGTGGAAACTGGGAAGCAGGTGAAGGGGGTTGAATTTTGAAGGAGAACTGTGAAAGAGAAATTTTGGTAACTATCTTCATTTAGTAGGGATTATACGGTTTTAGTTAATAAGAAAGGGGTAATCCAAAAATTAATCATGGAACCTGGACCTATGGGGCTTGGGGCTAAGGACAAGCTTTGCTTGTATTCCTTAAATGACCTTACACCCTGGTCTTTATGGCAATGCAGTTAGTGGCAATGCCAGATAGGAGCAACAACTACCCTGTGTTAAGTTTCTGAGGCTCTGTTCTCCAGCTTCTTTTGATGCCTGTTTTTATATCTGATGTTCTTAATGATTCAATAAAGTTTGGCCAGGTAAATAATAAAGAGAAGGGTTTCAGTATTTGAAAACCAAATCATGAGTCCTTATTTTACAAGATTCATCAGTGCTACAGCAGACATACTATTCATCAATAACTGGAAAACAATTGGTTAAAAGGTCAGTGAAATGTGCAGATACTATGCAGCCTAAGGAAAACGAAAGTTTCATTGGCAAATGTGTGGTCTCAATCCTATGTTTCCTGACATAACAAACCTGTGGGGTGTGAGGAATACTTCAGGAAACAATTGGTTGCTACTGGGAGATGTACTTAATCCTTTTCATGCCCATCCATTCTCCACTGCTAATATCCCTATACCCCCAGCTAAGGTGAATTACAGTTATGGATCCCAGATAAGAAAAATGCATTTAAAACTCTGGTGAAGAGCACTTGCAAAGTATAATAATTGTCTAGAGGAAGGATTAGGCAAGCCTTTCCAACTGCCAAATTCTCCTTTAGCCATAAGACCTATGAGGAAATAACAAGCTTTCCTCAAAAAAGCTTATTCTGATCTTAAATGCTGGATAAAGCATGAATAGTATCATGCAACTAAGAAAAGTGAAAGCTAGATCAGATTTAAAAAATTCTTCTAATAAAAATTAATCAGCTTCCTTTCCTTTCTCTGTCTCTACAACTAGACTGAATTTGGTTCAATTTGAGGTCCACAAGGTAGATCACTTGCACCTCAAATGTTCACATGTCTACCATCTTGTATCGGGGTGGATGACATCATTACAAACTACACCATTGAGGTGTTCCTGTATGTCACTCACTACAACTGTACCAAAATTGGTTCAAATCACTTAGACAGTCCACAAGTTAACCCACTTGCAGCTCAAACATTCATGTGTTCGCCATCTTGGATCAAGGTGGTTGACATCATCACAAACTATGACATTGAGATTTTCCCATGTGCCCCTACAGCTGTACCAAATTTGGTTCAGATCGGTTAGGCGGTTCACAAGTTACCCACTTCCGCATCCACCAATCCTGAATCAGAGTGGATGACATCATCACAGGCTATGTCACTGAAGTGTCGCTGTGTGTCACTCACTGCAACTGTACCCAATTTGGTTCAAATTGGTTTGACAGTCCACAAATTAGCCTGCTTGCGACTCAGATGTTCATGCAACCACCATCTTGGATTGGGGTGGATGGCATCATCACACACCACACCGTTGAGGTGTCCTTATGTGTCCCTACAGCTGTACCAAATTGGTTCAAATCAGTTAAGCAGTTTACAATTTAGCCCACTTGCACCTCAAACATTTACATATCTGCCATCTTGAATTGGGATGGATGACATCATCAGCAACTACACCATTGAGGTGTCCCTAGGTGTTGCTAAAGCTGCAGCAATTTTGGTTCAAATCAATTAAGCAGTTCACAAGTTAGCCCACTTGCACCTCACAAGTTTAAACATCTGCCATCTTGAATCGGTATAGATGATATCATCACAAACTATGCCATTAAGGTGTTCCTGTGTGTCACTCACTACAACTGTACCTAATTTGGTTCAAATTGGTTAGACAGTCAAGTTAGCCCATTTGCAGTTCAAACATTCACGCGTGTGCCATCTTGAATCAGGGTGGTTGACATCACAGGCTATGCCATTGAGGTGTGCCTGTGTGTCACTCACTGCAACTGTACCCAATTTGTTTGGAGTCCACAAATTAGTACTCTTGGACCTCAGATGTTCAGGTGACCACCATCTTGGATTGTGGTGGATCATCACACACCACACCATTAAGGTGTCCCTATGTATCCCTACAGTTGCAGCACTTTTGATTCAAATCGGTTAAGTGGTTCACAAGTTAGCCCACTTGCACCTCACAAATTTAAGTGTCTGCCAGCTTGAATCGGTGTGGATGACATCATCATGAACTATGCCACTGAGGTGTCCCTTTGTGTCACTCACTTGAACTGTACCCAACTTGATTCAAATGGGTTAGACAGTCCACAAATTAGCCTGCTTGCATCTCAGATGTTCACATGGCCACCATTTTGAATTGGAGTGGATGACATCAGCACACACCATGCCATTAGGGCATCCATATGTGTCCCTACAGCTGTAGCAAATTTAGTTCAAATCGGCTGTGGTTCACACGTTTGCCCACTTGCGCCTCAAACGTTCACGCGTCCACCATCTTGAATTGGGGTGGATGACATCATCACAAACTATGCTGTTTGGGTATCCCTGTGTGTTCCCTACAACTGTACCCAATTTGGTTCATATTGGACCAGGCATTGTGAAGTTGATGGGGGGGAAGTTCACACGGATGGACACACGGACACAAACAGAAAAGTGGGTGATCTCATAAGCCTACTGGAAAGTAGGCTAAAAAAAAACCCAGTAGCAGTCAAGCCTTGAGAGACTGGAAGGCCAACCCACACACTTTAAAACAAACATGCTTGCCCTATTAACACTTTACCATTGAATCAGGGATGCTCCCGGAACTGCTCCTCCACGTTTTGGAGACAGCAGGGGTGCTCCCTTAAGGGTGGGGGAGGGTGCAACTTATCCTGCCACATTTTCCCCACTGGCACTCTACTGTATCAAAGTCTCTCGGGGCGGCAGCTTACCTCCCTGATGCCCCGATGCTGTTCTCGGGCGGAAGTGGCCAGAAGTACCGGGTGCGCATGTGCCTATCTGCCATGCACACGCGCATGCACACGCAACAGGCTCATGTGCACCCAGTACTTCCAGCCACTTCTGGCCGAGAACGACACGTTCGTATCATCTTTATTTTAAAATCAAGGACACCTAAGAGCAAAGTGTTCCTGCTCAGCATCACCGTGCAAGCCCCTCCTCCACCCACACAAGCCCCTCCCCCTCCAGGGCACACCCCCTCACCCTCACCCTGCCCTGGCAGCCCAGGCCAGGTCCCCACCCGGCCTCACCTGGAAGGCCCCCTCCGGGCAGGACCCGCCTGAGGCGGGGGCAGCCGCAGGGGCGACCCCGGTGCGGCATAAATGCTGCCCCCGGGAGAGGAGGCACCCGCCCTGCGTGCACAGCAGCAGAGGCCGCGCGAGTTTGCTGCTTGCTTGTCTGAATCGGCCGCGCTCAGCTAAGAGGAGCCCAGTCCAGGCGAGACGAGCCCGCCTTCCTGCAGCACGCCCGCCCGCCAACTCTGCAGATGCAGCAGCCGCCCGCCTTGGGATCTGAGTCAGCTTGTCTTGACCCCTTCAGGCCACGATGCCCGGCGAGAGTGAGCACAAAGACAAGATTCTGAGGATGAGAACTCTGCTGACTTTGCTATTCGAGCCCACAAGAGAAAAGCCGGTGCTGCAACTTTTTTGCAGGATCCAGATGAAGAAATTGCGAAGATAGAAATGACCAAGAAGAAACAGAATGAAAGCCAGCCACCTTCAAATTACGAAGCACAAATGCATTCCCATATGCTGATCCCCACACCAGACAAGGAAGATGAGCTGGGAGGTCCAAATTTCTCTTTCGTACACCAAAGCTTTCCGTCAGCTAGAGCTTCACCATTGCCTATGCTGGGCTGGGCAAATAAGGACGACTTATGAAAAAACATGTTAAACAAAGAACAGACCTCTGTGAGGGATAAGGTGTATATGCAAAGGCACCCATTCTTAAAACCTAAAATGCAGGTAATTCTCCTAGACTGGCTAAAGGAGGTTTGTGAGGTCTACAAGCTTCACAGAGAGACGTTTTATTTAGCACAAGATTTCTTCGATCAGTTCATAGCAACACAACATAACATTATAAAGACACTGCTTCAACCTATAGGGATTTCATTGTTATTCATAGCTGCAAAGCTTGAGGAAATCTATCCTCCAAAGTTGCGTCAGTTTGCATATGTTACGATGGAGCTTGCAGAGAAGAAGAAATCCTTAGTATGGAACTCATCATCATGAAGGCACTCAACCGGAAACTGAGTCCCCTCACAGTGGTGTCCTGGCTCAACATATACATGCAGTTTGCAATCCTCAATGAGATCTATGAGGCGCTGCTACCCCAGTATCCCCAACAGATCTCTGTGCAAATAGCAGAGCTTTTGGATCTCTGCGTGATGGATGTTGGCTGTTTAGAGTATACGTACGGTGTTCTCGCTGCTTCTGTTGTCTATCACTTCTCCTCTTGTGAGTTGTTGCAGAGAGTTTCAGGTTATGAGTTACGTGACATAGAGGACTGTGTGCGGTGGATGGTTCCCTTTGCTATGGCTATTGGAGAGGGGACCTCAACTCTCAAGCCCTTCACGGGCATCCCTTCAGAAGATTTGCACAATATACAAATGCACATAAGCACCTTTAACTTGCTGCACAAAGCTGAATTTTAAAAGGACATGTTGGCTGAGAAAAACAGGAGTTCTCCTTTGCCCTTGGGAGTCCTTACCCCACCACAGAGCAGCAAGAAACTGCCACTTGGAACGGACTGAGTACACCAGCCACCCCAAATAACAGGCATTTGGCTGTTAAGGAGAGTGATACTTGATGTGACCACGGGAGAGAGAGGGGAGCTAGTTGGGTCTAGCTGCGGAAGGCGAGCCTCTCTTCAGGTCTAGTTTTCAGCTTGAAACTTAAACACTTTGCTCTTATGTGTCCTTGATTTTTAAATAAAGATTACACCAACCGAGAACGACAATGGGGCAGCAGGGAGGTATGCTGCCGCCCCAAGGGACTTTGATACAATGGAGCGCTGGTGAGGAAAATGTGGCAGGAGGGATAAGTGCACCCTCCCCCGCCCTTAAGAGAGCACCCCCGCCGCCTCCGAAACCCGAAATGGCCCCAGTGGCTGAAACATTTCCGAGGCTTCTATAATGGCCTCTGAAATGTTTCGGGCTCAAGTCTACACTGAATGCATGAACAATTTGTGTTGAGTGTATACATGTACAGATCTGTAGGCATCCACAGTTATTTAGGCATTATGTTCAACATACATACAACAGTACATTCCCTATCTCTACCCTGCTTCTGAGTGGGCTTGCACCCAGATTCGCTTTTAAAATGAATACATGAACAGTCATTCATGCACAATCATGCACATATGTATAGACACCTGCACAAATATTCAGCCTTATGTCTGAATAGGGTTAAATAGTTCAAACTATATAGAAAGAAAGTTCCAAAATTTGCATATCAACTGGGCTTGGGCTCAATTCGTATGTAGTTCAAGATCTGGTTGATATAAAAAAGGCTTTTTCCTTGTGTTATGCCATGTTAGATGGAAATGTGGTCATGGACCACCACCACCACCTTCATAATTGAGAAGATATATAAAACGTTAAATAGGAAGGTGGAACACATTTTGGATTCAGGGCTATGAAACATTTGCCACAGTATGACAAACCCCGCCCCCCCCCCCCCCATTTTCAGAGATAGCGAAGGAGAAGTAGTTGTGATTGTTGATTGGAATGCAGTTCTCTCGTTAGCCCTTGACAAATCAGGACAACGCAAGAAGAATTCTGGCAAATTGCCAAGAAATGCACTGGATTATATGACACTTCTATGTTTAGAAGACGCATGGCGATACAAGCATCCTTTGGGAAAGGGCTATACCTTTCCCCCCCAACCCCATCTAACTTACTCCAGAATAGATGTGTGTATGATCTCAAAATCTGCATTACTGAGATTGTTTGAGGTGGAAGTGGCTCCGCTTACGTATGCTGATCACAATCTGCTATTAATTGGACTTAACAGAGAACACACAGGGCCAAGAAGATGGAGATTGAACAATCTTCTGTTACTGCAAGAAGAAGTCAAGCTGAAGTGCCAAGATGAATTAAAGAGTTTTTTCCAGAGAAATATGATACCAGAAGTTTCATTATTCTCTGTATGAGATTCTAGTACAGCTTTAATGAGAGGATTGTTTATCTCAGAGGCCTCAAGGAGGAAGAGGGATCTGCAAAAGCAGAAGGAATCCTTACTAAATGAGCTGAACAGCTTAGAAATGACCCACAAGATGAATCTTTCGAAAGACATATTACAGAGTATAAAGGAGCTTCGTAAACAAATGGATCTCATAAAAGCAAAAGAGACATACAAGAACATGATTTATGCAAAACCAAAATATTTTGGGAAGGGTAATAAACCCAATAAATTACTAGCATACCAATTGAGAAAAGCACGCAAGAAGAGAGTCATCACTTCATATGGAACGGGGAAGTGTTAGTTTCAAACACGGATATAAAGATTGACCAGTTTACAATTATTACACTAAATTACACAGAAAGGAAACAATAGATTTGGAGGAGAGTGCACAGTACTTGGAAAATCTACAGATATGAGAGTTCACAGATAAACAGAAAGAAGTGTTGAACAAACCGATTTCCGAGGAGGAAACAAGAGAGGCAATATGACATTTAAAAAATAATATCCCTAGGCTGGATGGATTCTCTTCTGTTTACTACAAGTATTTTCAGGAAATATTAATTAGCCCACTGACTCAGGTAATGAATGAAATACTACACTCCCATGCACTGTCTTCCTCCTGGCAATTCATATCTCTTATTCATAAAAAAAAGGGAAGGATGCAACCCGACCTGAACCAATTTCCTTGTTGAACATCATTATAAACGCTTCACGGCGATTTTGGCAGGAAGGCTGAAGGGCTTTCTGACTAATATAATACATCCAGACCAAACAGGTTTTATACCAAAGAGATACATGAAAGACAATATGAGATTTGCACTGAATGCAATAGATGAAATCTCAAAGAGAAAGAGCAAAGCAGAGATCATCTTCCTGGACACAGAGAAAGCTTTTGATAATCTGGACTGGTCCTTTCTGTTTAAAGTCTTGGAAAGAATGAATTGTGGATCAAATTTCCTCTCTTAGATTCAAAGTATTTATCAGGAGCAATTGGCAAAGATAAACTGAATGGGATTCTATCCAAAAAATGTGCCATCAACAAGGATACCAGACAAGGGTGCCCCCCTTCCCCACTGTTGTACATTTTGGCTCTCAGACCTTTGACAAAGAAGATTCGGCAGGAGCAAAGAATTTATGGAAGTAAGATGGTGAATCAAGAGCATAAAATAAAACTGTATGCCGATGATGTAGTTCTTGCAATTACTCGATCAAAGGACTCCCTAGATGCTATAATGGAGCATATAAATCAGTACAGTAGGCTCTCGGGAGACAAGATTAATGAAAGTAAAACACAAATCATTACATGGACCAGTCTGCAATGGAATTATTGTATTTGAAAGACAAGACTGGATTTCAGATTACAGTACAACCTATTAAATATCTCGGGATTAATTTAACAGAGAACAATAAAGACCTATTCAAGAACAATTACCTATCAGTGTGGAATCTTATTTCAGCAGACTTAAATAGATGAAAAAAACTAAATCTTTCTTGGCTGGAAAGGATAGCATCAGTTAAAATGAATATTTTACCAAGAATCATTTTTTATGTCAAATAATTCCAGTTAGATTGAAGATAAGACATTGAATACAAGGCAGAGGCATATAAATTCCTTTATTTGGGCTTATAAGAAGAATCAAGTTCAGGATTATGCAAGAGGTGAACAGGGAGGATTGGCTGTCCCTAACTTGAAACTATACTACCATGCCAGTTGTTTGACATGGATCTCAGATTGGATCGGAGAACCATACGGTTCGATTACAGACATGGAGGGATCAGACTTGTCAGATGGACTGCATAAGTTTTAATGGACTAACATAAAAAGAAATGGCCAGGAAATAAAATCCCATACAATCAGAAACAGTCTGCTAAGTGTCTTGGATAAGTATAAGAAAAGCATCAGCCTGGATCTATCATCTTTGGCATCTATTGTATATATCTTTTTTTCACGAAGAAGAAAAAACTAAGCTTGATCTCTGGAGAGAGAAGGCATATAGTATGCAAAATTTAACTACTGGAAAATTAAAACCTAAATCTATTCAAACTCTTACTTTGGAATGGTCCAAGGAACCCTTATGGTTTCAGTATTTACAAATTAGCTCAAGAGTGCAGAAAGAAATACCAAAAAAGGAGGTAAGCTTAGAGACTTAATGGAATTTGAAGTACTAACAACTAAAAATGTAGATCATTTATTGGGATTGATATATAAGTTGCTGTTGAAATATGACTCGGAAACAGAACAGATTAAAGATTGCATGATTAAATGGATGAAAACATAAAGAGGATAATTGATATTCAACAATGGGAGTATCAATGGAAGGTGAATATTAAATTTACAGCAAATAGCACTCTAAGAGAAAATTGGTACAAAATGTATTTTCACTGGTACATTACTCCTGTGACCATTAGAATGCTGGACAGCAATTACTCGGGAGATTGTTGGAAATGCAACAATCATACGGGGACATTCTATCATATGTGGTGGACTTGCGCCAAAGCACAACAATTGGGGGGGGGGGAATCATGCTAAGATGCAACAAGTTTTAAATATAAACTTTCCTTAGTCACCTGAGCTTGTTGTTGTTGTTGTTAAACATGACTAAACCCTGTATACCTACCAAACACAGAGTGTTATTCTTATATATGATTACTGCCACCAGGATCCTTTATGCTGCCAACTGGTGGTCACAGGCAACCCCGACTTTGAATGAATGGGTACTAAAGCTGTGGGAATATGCTTTGATGGCTAAGGTCACTGCTTATTTGCAGAATAACTCAGATGAAATATTTGTGTTAACTTGGGAACCTTTTATAAATTTCAACATAGCACAGGGTCAACATCCTCACCCAAGATTTGGCACTTTTTAAATACTGAAGGCTGACTAGTGTATTACTTATATATTATATTTCTCTTCATATCTGTTGTGAGACTGAAGGTTGGCAAAGGGTGGAAGCGGAATCTTGGATTGTTATATGTAAGATCTCATATGTAGTTGTTGGAAGCTCAAGAGATGATAATGTAATCATGTTATTTCCTTTTATTATTTTATTAAATACAAATCTTTTTAAAAACACACCTATTTTCCAGTCTGACCTTTTTAGAGATGACTGAATTCACTTGTTGCCTACAAGTTTCAAATTATACTTGGATACTTCGAGGGCTGGACCAGGTACTGTGCTAATGCAGCACCGTTATGGAGGGGTGGTGGTGGTTAGGAACCCCAGTTTGAAGTACTTACACTTTCAGTGTAAGTTCCTCTCTTGAAGAGAAAGGAAACAAGCTTCTATTTCTCCCCTAAAGAAGATATCAAGCAAGGGAACACAGCAAGGAAATAAAATAAATAAATCATGAAGAAAACAAGAGGAGAGGGAGAAGCTAAGTCTGCTAGGGCTGAGAATCTCCTATTATTATTATTATTATTATTATTATTATTATTATTATTATTATTATTATTATTTCAATTTCTATACCGCCCTTCCAAAAATGGCTCAGGGCGGTTTACAAATAAAGATAACAAATAAATAAGACGGCTCCCTGTCCCCAAAGGGCTCACATTCTAAAAAGAAACATAAGACACACACCAGCAACAGTCACTGGAAGTATTGTGCTGGGGGTGGATAGGGCCAGAGTGGAATGGCATTGTATATCAAAAAAGGGATAGATTCCAATAAGCTAGAAAACCTAGGTGGACCAGAGTTTTCCACAGAATCATTATGGGTAACATTACAAGGACCGAAAGGAAATGTGGTACTAGGGACATGCTATTGCCCTCCGGATCAAAGCACTAAAAATGACTTAGAGGCATCTGGTGGGCCACTGTGTGAAACAGGATGCTGGACTAGATGGCCCTTGTCCCTGATCCAGCAGGGCTGTTCTTATGTTCTTAAAATCTCTTTTGTAACTGCCCTTGGTGCGTGTTGATGCACATAATTTTGTTAAGCCAGCCGTACTGTGAAATTATAACTGCAACTAGAAATGGTGTTAAACATATCATCCCCCTTCTGTATGTATGCTTTCCCCCTTTAAAATAGCCAAAGGAGAGGGGCTGATCCGGAGTGGGAACGTGTTCTAGGTCAATGAGGGTGCTTTAATTTTCTACACCATGCCATTTCTTTTGCCAAAAAATCACACACATCCCAAAGTGGCTCTTTGTCCTTGGAAATGCCACTACAGCAAATGGCACCTTCAACAGCAAATAGCTGCTGTGTGCAGGGGGTAAAGATTTCTAGAGGGAAATGGTGCAAAGATTGAAGCACCCTTCTAGCTGTACTGGATGAGGATTTCCCTTGGAGATTTAAAAGGAAAACACACACACTTTGGAGTTGATGGCATGTTTAGCAACTCATCTATTTTGGCCTGAAAAACTCTTTTAAAAGTCCATTGTTCTATTCTAATACACAGTGAAAAAAATCATTTTAAGCTTATTTTTCTGGTGACTGCACATTAAAATAATCCTGATTCTATCTGTTGTTGGGCATTTACAGCTCTAAAAAAAACAATCCAGAATTCTCCCCAATAGACGTTTTCACAACTTTTACGTGTCCCCAACTGCAAAACATAAGTGGGGATAATAAGTGGGGGGAAATAAGTGGGAATTTGACTCATCTCCCCAACAATTTCAGCTAATTTGTGCACTTCCTAATACTTAACACCCACCCATACTGATAGTTTCCACCTAACAGGACTTTGAACCAAAGCCTTTAAAATGCAAGATGAAGAAACATTAAAGTTATTATCAAGTTAAATAAAATCCAAAGAAAGATTTTTAAAATGGTGTTCTGGCTTTATTTTACATGCTCAAGGTGAAATAAATATATTAAATTAAAAAGTGGGAATAAATGGAGAGAAAAAATATACAGTACAGTATACAGTAGAAATAATATACTGGATCATTCCTGCCAACAAGCCTTATTATCTTCTATTGATTTGTAAAGGGTTCTTGCAGCATCTATAAAGCAATTTTGGCTCACAATCTCTGCAGTACAGAGGAGTTTCTTAATACACTATCTCTGCTGGTACCTATGACATTAGAGATAAAAATCCTGTCCACGTTCAAGCAATGGGCCAGCAATACTATAACTTCTAATGCTGTTGTAATTTGAAGTTTCTTCCTCATCTGTACTATAATAATTTTCACTCTCAGTCCATGTATGTATGGGGAACAATGGATTTTCACAACAGTGAACTCAAATAAGTGGAGCAGACATCCACAAATCTCTCTGCTGAACACTCCTTAGTCTTATCGCCCTGTTCCTGCAGTACATTTTAACAGGTTGTCAAGTATGTCACCTCTTCTCCATCTCTGATATAGATGGAAAGCATGAAGCAAAGAAATAAGTCTAAAGAAAGCATTTTTTAAAAGGGAAACACTGATAAAGACCAAGCTCATAAACATTGCCATAAACAGGGGGGGGAAACAAAAACGGATCAAGGAAAAGTGGATGTCACTTATGCCAGTTTATGCCGTCAATATATGTGCAACACAAAACAGCTAGAAGGAACCACACTTTTGACAATTATTAAACCAGGATCATTCAGGTGGTTGTTCAGAAAAGACTAAATAAGATAATGCATATCTCCCATGGGGAAACACACATTTTATCCCTGCAATAGGTAGAATGTAGACTAGGTTAAATATCCCTGTTGCTAGTGGCGCTCTTACCCCTGGACTTCCGGGCCAAAGTTCCAGGGCCTCTACACCCCCTTGGGGGGCCCAAATCCTCTTTAGTCAGTCTTAGGTGGTGTGGTGGCCACTGGCCTGCACTGCACTGAGTGGCCGAGTGTGGTTATGACCTACGCCGGGTGCTTTAGAGAAAGAGGAGTGCGGGTGGAGAAACAAATATATGGGATGGGGATAGGCTAAGTTGCATGTTGAAATGTTTCTGCTACTGCATATTTGCATAAAAATACCAGTTTTATATTCTTCCATTCTTGTGAAATCAGCTGCTGTTTGTATCCTCAATAACCCAAGTGTCAAAAATACTTGTTTGTCATGGTGTGTCTATGCTTAACTTGCCATGGGGGGAGGGGGGACTCCAGCAAGCGGGGAGGGCCTCCAAAGGCCTTTAAGTCCAGGCTCCAAAATTACTTAAGTATACCTCTGCCTGTTGTGGATATAAGAATGCCCTTCCTTTGGAACCTGGAAGAGTGGAGAGAAAATTATGAGTCACTCATTCTCAGCCACTCTGAAGAATGTACCAAGGGGTTTGAAGTACCACGAGCTTTCCCAGATGGCAGGCTTAATCGCTTGATTATGTGATTAATCATTAGCTGCACATAAACTGCAGATATTAGCTTCATATAAGCAAAATAATAATTCTTGGGCATGCACAAAGGGCTGATTTGATGCAGTGTCTCTCCATTCCTTTTGAATTTTTTTCTGTGCACTGTTCATACCGCTTGCTTCCGGTTCTTTCTCAGGTGCTTTCTTTCAAGAGTAGATGGGATGTCGCTCAATGTCACTCCTTTTTTCCTACTGCACATGCATGGTATGTGTTCATGAAAATTTCATTTAAATAAGTGTGTTTGCTTGATTGATTGATTGCTTGCTTACACATATACTTATTTTTAGGGATTCTTCTGCTAGACCGACTTGCAACACCAACAACAGGGCCTTCTCATCGCCCCGCTGCTGCTGCGGTAGCTCCATGTACTCCCAACACAGCCTTGCGAAAACCCAGAGTGATGAGCTGTTAAACTGATCCCTCTTCTGGAAGTCGAAGTTCCGCAAGTTCACAGAGCAAAAAAAATAATATTTTTTTAAGTTTTAAAAGTGAGGCTTTAAGAAAAGGCGGTTTATCAGTATGGCCTCCCCATCCATCTCGAAAGAAATGTTCGGGTATATCAGATATTTTGAATTAGACCCTCCCCTCAAAAAATGACATAAAATGTGGAATTTTTTACAATGGGCATAATGTGAAACTCAATACGCAGGGGAAAACCTGATTCATGTATGGAGTGCTCCCCGATATCAAGTACGGACTTCAATGTAAATCTACCCAATATGTAAGCACACACCCAGCCTCCCGAAGGTGAAGCCAAGTCAAGTCACCATCTGGAAAAGGCCCATGGAATAAGAAAGAAAGAAGACCTAAAAAATATAAGGGAAACAATATAGTAAAGGCCTTAAAGAGAGAAAGAGAGTGAAATCTTCAAAGGTACCAGGGGTGTAACTATAATAGGGCAAGGGGAGACAGTTGTCTGGGGGCCCACTGCCTTGGGGGGGCTCCCAGAGGCAAGTCACATGACTGACTCCCCCAGCCACACACCCGCCTAGGCTTCCATTGTATTCATCCTCCAAAATTGATGTCACTGTTAAGACCTGGAGCTAGCAGAACAGCATGTCTTTCTCTATTACCATTAAATGACCTGCATCGTCCACAGTTTGCAAAACCTTTTCTTTACTTCATGTGCTAAACTTCAGTGAGAAGGAGGGTCCATTTTAAAATCTTGTCTATGGGCCCACTACAACCTTGCTACGCCCCTGAAAGGTACAGTGTTAAAAATATTTAGTGCACCTTTGAGGACTTCACTCTCTTTCATTCTTGAGCTGCTACATGTCCTTTCCTTCTGAAGTGCCTTGCCAAAATGAGATTGGGAGATCACAGCATTCACAAACTATGAATTTAATCTAATGCTTGGAACATCGAAGCACCAAAAGCATTTCACAAGTTTTGTGGAATACCTGGGGGTTTGTTTTGTTTTGAAGTTGCAGGCTAAAAAATTCTCAGTAATCACAATTGATCATTATGATCAATTGAACTGAGACTAAACAGAAAGGATTTACTAGATAAGAGAAAGGTATGTTGCCTTAAGCACTCGCCTCAGCTAAACCACAGTCAGAGAAAGTCCTAAATTGATGGTACTCCTAACAATTAATTGTCACATACAGAGGGTTTTCCATTCTGTCACCCAAAATATTACTAAGAGACCCACTTAAACCATTCAACAGTATTAAAGAGATTACATTTCTTCAGAGATGAAAAACATAGACAGAGCTCTTTCATTCAGTACAAAACTAGGCTTGAATTATCAGTGCCAGGTGGGGTGGGTGGGAAGAATGGTTGATAGTATCCATATGCATCTCCTATACAATATAAAACTAGTTATATCTAAGTGAATGATAGCTGATTCAATTTCTGAAGGAAAGCTAGAAAAGATAGTGCATGAGGCTAAAATAATTGGTGAAATGGACTAAAATGTTATCCAACAGGCATTGTAAGGAATGAAGAAATAGTTTTCAATATCCAGAAGAGAATGTCAGCCACGAACATCAAATCAGTTCTGAGAGGGATGCAGCTGTTACAGACCACACATCTTTAAAGATGTCATCTTAACTGATTATAACAGTTATAATCAATAACCATTCTCAAGAGTTGACTTGGCCTTCCAAGAACTACTAACCCCCAATATACAATGTTTGTCATCAAAATAAAACAGCAGTAATACTGTAATCTATCTATATTGTTTCAAAGAAACAGTAAACAAAAGGCTGGCCATTTTTAACATTCTAAGAAACAGGTCGGGAACTTCACAACAAACTCTCCCGGTCCCTGGGTCACCTGAACTCTTTATATGCAAAATTAAATTAGACCATTATAATTTATATACTACAGTGAAGAATGAGCTTTATAATGCAACACTTTGCTCTGCCTTAACAGAACATTTCTTACTAGAATACAATCAAACTACAATGCAGAACACATTATTTACCTTCACAATAGGCAGAATCCCCTTGGACGGAGACATAACCACTTTTGCATTCACAAGTAGCTCTTGTGTTCCAGTTTCGACACTCTGCGTTTTCACCACATCTGTGTCCTTGAGCACAAAAATTATGACCTGAAATATGGAGTACATTCAATATTTATCAACATAAAAGCAATAAAAGCTAAATCCTGCACATAGAAACATAGGAAGCTGCCATATACTGAGTCAGACCATTGGTCTATCTAGCTCAGCATTGTCTTCACATACCAGCAGCGGCTTCTCCAAGGTTGCAGGCAGGAATATCTCTCAGCCCTATCTTGAAGAAGCCAGGGAGGGAACTTGAACCCTTCTGCTCTTCCCAGAGCGACTCCATCCCCTAAGAGAACTATCTTACAGTGCTCACACTTCTAGTCTCCCTTTCATATACAAGCAGGGTGGACCCTGCTTAGCTAAGGGGACAAGTCATGCTTGCTACCACAAGACCAGCTCTCCTCACCAATACTGATTAATGTACACATCTAGCAGTGTTTCCCCCTTCCCACCTCCCCCGCCCCAGAATACATTTCTCTGCACATTATCATAAGTGGTTTGCCTCTCCTTTTATTGTGTCCTTTATTAGTGACATTTGACTTACACCTTTACAAGATTTTTCATCACTTTATTCTGAAGATAATCATGACACTTTTGAGAGCAGGATCATAACATACCCTAACTCTCTAAAGCATTTTTTAGTATGCTTATGAGGAGATTGGATAGGACATTAGATAGGATACTATCCTTTGGTGGAGCAGTACCCTCCGTCATCAGAAACGCCTTCCATGAACAGAAGGAGAGTTGCAGACATGCAAATACTCCTTCCACTCTTTCTCCTTATATTCATAGAAGAAGCTCTTGACAACGGAAGTGGCACTCTGGAAAAACATGAAAGCTAGTCCATTATTTATTCAATTCCTGGTTCAATTTTTCTTCCAGAATAAACTCAAGGCAGACAACCAATTCAAAATAATTAAAATTAACATCACCAAAATTAAGCATGAAATCAAAGACCAATTTAAATTTAAATTTAATTTACACAGTTTAATTTACACAGCTGCAAACTTTTTAGGAAAGAGGTAAAGTGGCCAAAGACTGAATTGTCATACTTCATGAGAACAGAGAGGTTTATAATAAAGAGCTGGGCATCAAAGAGGGTAGAAAAAGGATAGAAAAAGCAAGAGGTGGTCCCTTAGGTAAAGAGGTCCCAGTCAAAAGCAGAATGCTGAACTAGACTCCAAAATGAATAGACATTCAGTGCAGATCGTGGAAATTGGGAGCAACACGCTCCTTTAGACTAGACCCAGAAAAGGTTTCTGAATTCTATACCAATTGCAGTTTCCAAACTATCTTCAAGGGCATGCCTACATAGAGAACATTACAGTACCCTAAATTAATCATGTATACAACAGTGTTCTTTTTTGCCGCACCTTCTCTACGTCACGCATTCACACTCCCTGTGATAGACAAAGTCACCCTGTGAAGGTAAGAATAGGTTCTAACAGGATAATTCTATGGATGTCTGCTCAGATGTAAGTCCTATCAAGTTTAATACTGACTAAGCTCCCAGATAAATTTGCAAAGGATTGTAGTCTAAATTTGCAGAATTCAAATGAAAAAACTGTGCAGGATTAATGCTACTATTGTTTAAAGAGGAACCCATATTTCTTCCTTCAACCTCATTTTCAGTGAAAATAGAACAAGGGTTAAAACATGGACTCAAATAATATTTTTTAAACTGAACCTTGTTTGTAAGAACTAAGCCAACAGAGTCCCTGGCTGAACTCTCCTTCTGTTGAGAGGTCCACGATCCCCCTCCCTTCCACCATCACAACTCTGGTCCACTACTCCATCAAGCCAAGCTCAAAGGAAAAACACTGATAGAGTTTCTCAAATACGTTTATGGCAATAGCTAATCAAAGTCTTATTTAGATGACTGGAGCAAAAGGTGATTTAACATCAAAACAAAAAGCACTGAGAAATGAAACTCAGTGGCATTGTAAGTCATTCTGAAAATAATACCAAAGATGTTTTTAAAAGCTGTCTATAATATCTAGTTTCTTTCATCTTTCTTTTTTATGTGTGGAGTCAGAAACAGGGTTTTCCCATGAAAATGGTTTTAAGCACCGTAAGTCCAAGTTACTTCTTTTTAAAAATATATATCCTAGTATCACTTTTTCAACAGAAGCTTTACTGTCAGAAACTCTACTTGCGCCATGCATACTTGTAGTATGAGAACTCCGTAGTCTCAAGGATTTATGAATCTCCCTTGGAGACTTATCTGTTTTATATGGGTAGAATTACACTTTGCATTATGATTGTCAAAGCAAGATTTACATGAAGTGAGCTTCAGGTCCCAAACTATATTTCTTCATTTCTGAGAATTCAAGTCTTTTGTACTACTTCTGTCATATTATTTGCCAAAACTCTTCTAAGAAGAAGAGTTTGCACAATCAGTCTTCATTTGTAAGGCCATAATTCTGTCCAATTATATATGCACAAGGACTGAGGGCAACCACCTGATTTGCACATGACACTGGCTACGTTTCTTTCTTTTTAAAAATGTACCTATGCAGAATTCCATACATTCAGTGTTGCCTATAAACTGTGCATTGGCACAGCATATGCAACACTTGCACACCAGTATCACACACTTGGACAGATGTGTAGCATATTTACACTGCAATTATAAGCACCAGTTATCTCCGTTAATTTAGCCTGGTCTTGGGGTCAGGACTGGCTTAGTAACCCTACTGGATGATCTATAGTGAAAGATGAAAAGTGGGAGCTGGTTCTCCTGGGTCTCATCAACTTCTGATAATTGGCCATGGGACATTTCTGAAGAAATAGGTCTGGGTGACAAAAGGGTTCCTTCATCTTAAAATCCTCCTCTGACCACTTTGTACAACTCTGCAGCCTATCTCTCATTATCTTTAATCACATTTAAGTCTCACCCCTCTTGTAATAGCGGTAATATGGTTTTAAATCACTGGTGAAATAAACAACTTTATACATACATACACACACAGTCACATACTTTTATTCAGGAAATTCAGTTTTTTAGCCAGGTATTTAAAATGCAGGGCAGGGGGAGGAAAAATAAATAATATATTGGTTGAAGGGATTGGTTAAATGGCAGGTCTTAATTCTATTCTCTATTGAACCCACAAAACATATTTCCTTTCTTCCCTGGAGCCACTATAACTTAAGCCCCAGAATAAAGTGACCTTGTTTTTTCCCCTTTTTCCAGTGAGCTGTTGGTTTTCAGTTGGTGGTTAAATGATGAGTGCTGAAAATTAACTGATAAGACAAGAGATCTGTGCCTGACACTCAGATTCCTGAAGAATCCTCCAGTTCTTCTGAGATTCCCCTCTGAAGCTCCTCAGCCTTTCATATATTTGGAGGAAGGTGACATTTTCTGGAAGGTTTCAGGGGCTCAATAACGTGACAGGAGCTTCTTAATTTATTTGATTCTTTAAAAAAAATACAATACAATACAATACAATACAATAAACTAAATTCAAATAGATAGATAGATAGATAGATACAGAGATAGAGAGAGAGAGAGAGAGAGAGAGAGAGAGAGAGAGAGAGAGAGAGAGAGAGAGATGTCGGATTAAAAACCACAATCATTATTAGGTTCAAATTGAAACTGAAAAATATAAAACGCTAAAGAACCTACCAGATATAACAAAATAATAATGGAGCATTAAAAAGCCTCCTTTTAAAAGTGTGTTTTAAGATGCTTTTTAAAAACACTGAGGGAGGGAGCATGGTGAAGCTCTTCAGGGAGGGTGTTCCACAGCCAAGGGGCCACAACAGAAAAGGTCCTGTCTCTAGTCCCTGCCAGATCTCTGTTAGTGGCGGGATCTTGAGCAGGGCCTGAGATGATGAGCGGAGAGCCCTGGCAGATTCATATGGGTGAATGCATTCCGACAGGTACCCCAGCCCCAAGCTGTGCTGGACTTTAAAGGTCAATACCAGCACCTTGAATCTAGCCTCGAAGTGGACCAGTAGCCAATGAAGTTGACGCAGGATGGTTACTGGTGAAGCAACTTGCACCCACGAGCATCCTTGCGGCAGCATTCTGAATGAGCTGAAGCTTCCGAACAGTCTTCAAGGGCAGCCCAAATAGAGTGCATTGCAGTAGTCCAATCTGGATGTTTCCAACACATGAGTAACTGAGGTCAGGTCCGACTTCTCCAAGTAGCGTCACAGCTGGTGTACCAGCCGTAGTTGGTAAAAGGCACTTCTGCACACCGCCGCCACCTGTGCCTGCAAGGACAGTGTTGGGTCCAGAAGCGCCCTCAAGCTGTGGACTTTGTCTTTTAGAGGGAGTGTGACCCTTTCCAAGACCAGATTTACCTCATTACTCAGATGATCAGTTCTACCAACCCAGAGCACTTCCGTCTTATCTGGATCGAGTTTCAGCTTGTTTGCTCCCATCCAGTCCAGAACAGCCTCCAAGCCCCAGTTCAGATCATCCGCTGCCTCCCTAGTGTCTGACTTAAAAGATAGGTAGAGCTGGGTGTCATCAGCATATTGATGGCACCACAGCCCACACCTATGGATGACCTCTCCCATAGGCTTCATGTAAATGTTAAACAACATGGGGGATAGAATAGATCCTTGTGGCACTCAATAGGCTAAAGGGTGAAGCAGGCATCCCCCAGCACCACCTTCTGAGTACGACCCCCTAGGTAGGAACAGAACAACCATATAACCATGACTGCAAGTCCCAACCCAGAGAGACATCCCAGAAAGGGTACCATGGTCGATAGAATCGAAAGCAGCTGAGAGGTTCAAGAGGATCAACAGAGTCACACTCCCTGTGTCTATCTCCTGGCGTAGGTCATCCTCCAACGTCCCCTTATCCACCAGGGTCCCATATCCAGGTCAGAAGCCAGACTGCAAAGTATCTAAGTAATCAGATTCAACTAGGGCTGCCTGGAGCTGAGATGCCACAATGCTCTCCAACACCTTGCCCAAGAAGGGGAGGTTTGGAACTGGTCAAACGTTATTTAAGTCATCTGGATCCTATGAGGGCTTTTTAAAGAGTGGCCTAATGACTGCCTCCTTCAGGCAAGGGGGGACCACCCCATGCTCTAGAGAGGCATTCGCCACCCACAGACCCAGTCCCTCCCTACAAGCCTTCACCAGCCGTAAGAACATAAGAAAATAAGAACAACCCTGCTGGATCAGGCCCAAGGCCCATTTAGTCTAGCATCCTGTTTCGCACAGTGGCACACCAGATGCAGCTGGAAGCCACAGGCAGGAGTTGAGGGCATGCCCTCTCTCCTGCTGTCACTCCCCCGCAATTGGTACCCAGAGGCACCCCGCCCTCGAGGCTGGAGGTGGCCTACAGCCCTCCGACTAGTAGCCGTCAATAGACCTCTCCTCCATGAAGTTATCCAAACCCCTCTTAAAGCCATCCAGGTTGTTGGCTGTCACCACATCTCGTGGCAGAGAATTCCACAAGTTGATTATGCGTTGTGTGAAAAAGTACTTCCATTTGTTAGTCCTAGATTTCCCAGCAATCAATTCCATGGGATGACCCCTGGTTCTAGTGTTATGTGAGAGGGAGAAGAATTTCTCTCTATGCACTTTCTCCACACCATGCATGATTTTATAGACCTCTATCATGTCTCCCCACAGTCATCTTTTTTCTAAACTAAATAGCTCCAGGTGTTGTAGCCTAGCCTCATAGGAAAGGTGCTCTAGGCCCTTGATCATCTTGGTTGCCCTCTTCTGCAACTTTTTCAGTTCAACAATGTCCTTTTTTAGATGCGGTGACCAGAATTTTACGCAGTACTCCAGGTGTGGCCGCACCATAGTTTTGTATAAGGGCATTATAATATTAGCAGTTTTATTTTCAACCCCCTTCCTAATGATCCCTAGCATGGAATTGGCCTTTTTTACAGCTGCCGCACATTGAGTTGACACTTTCAACGAGCTGTCCACCACAACCCCAAGATCCCTCTCCTGGTCAGTCGCCGACAGCTCAGATCCCATCAGCATATACTTGAAGTTGGGGTTTTTCGTTCCAATGTGCATCACTTTACACTTGCCAACACTGAACTGCATTTGCCACTTTGTCGCCCACTCACCCAATTTGGAGAGATCCTTTTGGAGCTCTTCACAATCAGTTATGGATTTCACTAACTGAAAGCATTTGGTATCATCTACAAATTTGGCCACCTTGCTGCTTACCCCTGCTTCTAGATCATTTATGCATAAATTTATGAATTTAAGGATTTATTCATTTGAATTTATGCTTTCATTTATTTATTTATTTATTATTTATTCATTATTAATTTATTCATTTATGAATAAAAACCGTGAAGGGCAAGGGTCGAGGACACACATGGAAGGTCTTCCAAGCAGCCTGTCCACCTCCTCAGGCAACACAGTCTGAAAACCATTCAATATAACAAGACCAGACGGTGCGTCAACAACAACCAGTTCCGGTGCCGCAAAAATCTTGGCATCCAAGTCAGAATGGATATGAGCGATTTTATCTGCAAAATGTAAAGCAAATCCATCACAGCAGGTGCCGAATGTTCTGTTTGATGGTCTTTGGGGTTCTCACCTAGGAGGCCCCAAACCACTCAAAAAGGCTCCACTGGACAACATTGAGCCAGCGAGATAGGGGCGTAAAAGTAGGATTTCTTCACCGCCATCACCGCCATAGAGTAGGCCCTAATAGCCAGTGTTCAGTCACATTCATTCTGAGCTTTCCTCCAACGATGCTCAAGCCGTCTACCAGCCTGCTTCATTGTCTGCAACTCACCTGAGTACCAGGAAGTCGCTTGGGCTCGGCGCGTCCTCTCTCTTTTGTTCCTTTGGACAAAAACCTGTTTCTAGCTTATGAAACTTAATGAAAGGTTCTGTACATTCATGACACTGCATAATAAATATTTTTTACTTTTTAATCTGATTTTGTTTGAGAGAGATAGTAAAATTTCTTAAATTATCCCCGATTTCTTTTCCCCATAGAACTATCCAAATGTTGTGAAAAACAATGAAAAATGTGGTTGATCCACTGGTTCAACAGCAGCCAGTGCGGGACAGAATCTGTTTAAATAGCAACTCTCCCCACATATATTGTTAATGTTTTGCCTCACTTTCCACATCTATCTATATATCTATATATTTAATTCTCTTAACCGGCATGCGTGCCCAGGATTTGGCAGCGGAACTCTTGCAAGAGTTCCTGGCATTGGATGAGAGTTTGGGGCAAAAAAAAAGGCGGAGGGTGGTGGTGGCAGGCCGGCAGCTGGCCACTGGGAGGCGGTGGCAGGACGACCTGGCCTGGCCTGGCCAGGCCATCCCGGGTAAGGGGGAGGCAGCGGCAGCAAAGCCTGGCCTGGCCGCCGGGGGCGCAAGGTGGCAGCGGTGGGATGGCTGGCGAGACGAGAAAGTGGCAGGGAAGCAGCGGAGAGACTGGAAAGGGGGTGAGTGGGAAAGAGAGAGTGGGTGGGAGGAAGGTGAAGAGAGTGGGGCGGGAGGGAGGGAGGAGGAGGGAGAGTGGGGTGGGAGGGAGGGGGGAACAGCGGGTCTCAATTAGCGCACAGATGCTCTGTGCGGGTCGGCTATTACTATGGAATTATTAATGGCCCATCTCATATGACTGATGGGAGTAACTGGAATGGTATTTTGCATTTTATTTAGTACAATCCTTATACAAATTACCTACAAGATAGTTAGGTCATTCATACACTCAAAAGCTGTGTTCTACCCGGGTTTGGGAGCTGTGTGTGCTTCCAGTTCTCGGTTGTGTGGAAGCAAGGTAAGAGGAAAACCTGGGTACAAGTGATAGTGTGGATCCAAAGTAGGAGACAAAGCTACCCAAGTTTTCCTCCTACTTTGCTTCCACACAATCAAAAATTGGGAGTACACACATTGTGTGAATGATCTCATTGTGTTGCCATCTCCTGTTTGTTTCCACTGGGCAAAAACTAATATTTTCTGTGAGACTGAACAATTCCAGTGAAACTGAAGCTGTGATCCATCTTAAATTAATCATGTCTATGTCTCAATAAAAACAATAAGCTTTAGGTCAGTCATAACTAAATTGTTCTTTTGGTTTCAATTAGACTTAACTACAACTGGTGTTAGTTGGATTTGAGTAGACAATATTTTTTACAGTAGGCTATAAGAACTGTAACATCATGAGCATTTTATTGGATTCCCCAGAGAGGTTATTTTTCACATCTTGCCTTTATTTCGCTATTCTTCTGGTATGGCCTTCATGCTTCAGCTTATGAAAAACAAGTCTGCCTAATATAAGTTTCCATATTATAGCACTCTCTGTGAAACAGATAAAACCTTGGAAGTACTACTACTAACTTCAGTCCAACACAGATGGCACGGTAAATTGCTATGAACTATTGAAGGAATGAGGCCTGAACCTCCTCTTTTTGTGTTACAGATTTCTGCATTTAATATGTATTTGCTTACTCCCTATGTTCTGTGTTTAAAAGGTTGGGCATGGGTGAAAACCTCACAGCCCATTTGCTACAGTTTGGTTTTGGAGGAAGGGAGAAGAGATGTACTGGTTGAAATGTGGAGGAAAGAGGGTTTTATTTGACTGGATCCATTTTAAAATAATGGAAAGAACTAAAGTGAACCAGCATGGTGTAGTGGTTAAAGTGCTGGACTAGGACCGGGGAGACCCGAGTTCAAATCCCCATTCAGCCAAATACTTGCTGGGTGACTCTGGGCCAGTCACTTCTTTCTCAGCCTAACCTACTTCACAGGGTTGTTGTGAGGAGAAATCTAAGTATGTAGTACACCACTCTGGGCTCCTTGGCGGAAAAACGGGATATAAAATGTAAAACAAACAAACAAAGTTGTTTTGATTGGTTGTTTAGAAAAAATGAAGGAGGGGGGGAGAGAATAAAAGGAGGCTTGCCTGCAGTAGAAAGCCAGTTCATATTTGAGTTCAAGTTGGTGAATGCAATTTCCAGCTGGAGTTGCAAAGTTCTCCAGTGCTGAGTAGGGCAATTTCCAGCTGGAGTTGAAGCTGGAGTCTTGGAGAGCCAGGAAAGAAGAACCGAAAAGAGCTGCTAAAATCCCTGGGAGAGTTGAGTTGAAACTCTCTGAAGAACTGTCCAAGCAACTGAAAGAACTGTCTGGAATTTAACCACCAGATCTGGATAGAAAGCATAGGCGGAACATGAGGGGGCAGGCAGGGCACGTGCCCTAGGCGCCACTGAGGGGGGGCACCATGCCAGTTCCTGCCACCCCCACCCCATTGCCCACCTGCCCAGCCCCAGGGCCCCTCAGCCACTTGCCTCCAGCTCTGGCCTAGGATCGGGGCAGCCTGCAAACTGCAGAGCTCTTCTCTCCCCGCCTCTCAGCTGATCTGTGGGTGGGCAGGGCTTCCAGAGAGGCCTCCAAGTAGGCCTCCCTGAAGCCTGAACTCGGCAGGCCCGAAGGGAGGCAGGAAACCAGGAAGGAGGCTGGCAGAGTTCCCTGCAGCAGACCCTCTGCCCAGACCAGTACAGCCTTTGCCAGGTAGGCTGAGAATTCCTTTTTGTGGTTAGCCCCCCACACCGCAATATAGGGATCTGCTTGCCATAGGGCTTTGATATGGGGGGTGGGGCGAGACTGAGAAGTCTCTGAATATTTAATTTAAAACAGACTGAAAAATGTGCTGCTTTAAAAACAAAAACTATCTAAAAAGGCCTATAAGTGGTTTGTTTCATGTCAGAAAATTACAAACACTTCTGGAACAAATATTTATTTATTCATTCATTCATTCATAAATGCACTTATGTTCAAGTTGTTTTGCAACCCAGAAGGTCTGAGTGAGAACTGTGAAGCATGTGCTGTGCTTTTATTTTATTTTATTTTTCTTGTGTGTGAACTGCTCTCCAAAAACTTGCAGGGACTTCAGGGTAAATCTGGCCAACATGTGAATGCAGCACCTCCATTCCAGAGGAGATGTGTGTGAAAGAGCTTTAAAAGCCTCATGTGAAAAACCTCCTGGAAAGCAAACATAGGCTCACCCTGCATGGTTGAAAGTCTCCTTTGCTAATCTGCAGCGAGGGGACCATTTTAATAATTAGCGTTGCTAGTGTGTTCTAGGCATTAAAAGTAGCACAAACATATAGTACTCAATGTATATCACTATATACTGTGAAATGTGCATGTGTGTATTCAGTGAAATGTATTTCCAGGCAGCATACCTATTTTGAAATATCAGACTTAAATTCTTGGAGGCCTGGGGTGTGTGGAGGCCCTGGACTTTGAGGGGCTAGGGGCCCATTTTAAAATCTCATCTTGGCCCATTCCAACCTTGCTATGCCCCTGGTGGTCACTAAACATGGGTTTCTGCACAACACCTGCACAGAAGAAACTTCCATGTAGAAAATGTGTCTCTTGTAAATTGACCCTGAATTTTCCATCCATGACTGGGATATTTGAGAGTTAGAGTCAATAATAAAAGAACAGCTTGCTGCTTGTGACAGGAAGGGGCAAATTACAAGGATTTCTTAGTCTGGCAGGGGCTGGTTTTGGCCCTGGCAGAACTTGGCTGTCTGCTCCTGTTGCAAATGCCTCTTTCTAGTGTGGCAAACTAATGTATCCTCCTCCCTCTTGGTGTCAAAGTAAGCACATGTGGTGAATGCACATATACCCCATCATGAGCCAACAGTCATCATAAGACAAAGGCTGGCAGGAATCATTCACTGGTTTATAGACCACCACCACCACCCCCAGCCACCTTCTTCTTCCCCTATTTTGCTAGTGGCTATTTGGGCAGGTGATCCTCTAGGACAAAGTCATGTTTTTAAAAAAGAATGAGATGAGACAGAGAAAATGACACTTGGAATCCTCGCATAACTCCTGACTGTTGTTCTAAGTCTTTTGCAGAGATGGCTCATGTTTTCAGGTTTTGATCAACAGCCATGTCTAGATGGTACAGTGTTCCTTTTAACAGGGATTTCCAGATATTGTTGACTACAAGTCCCATCATTCCTGTTTGGACAGGGGAGCAATTTCAGTGTTTGCCCTAGGCACTATTTTCCCTAGTTATGCCTCTGATAGAAAGATAGAGTCCTGAGGTCAAGAAAGCCAGGCTTGCTGCAGAAGCTGACTAAAGGTGATTATTAGAAGACTCCTGGGTAAGGACACTGAGCTAGCGTAACACTAATAGGTGCAGATTAGATTGGAAGCATTTTTCTCCTGTTTTATTTGTTCCTTATGCCTCATATGTACTAAAAATTTCCAAAAGAATTACTGTTTTGAATTGAACTATTTTAAAGTAAAGTTTTCTTATTTTGAATTTAAAGATTTGTAGCTTCAGTCTGTTTTCCTCCATCCCACACTTAGAAGCATTGCCACCCTACATAACTTGGAGAGAAACAGAGGTTTAGAAGTCTGTTTCAGTAGACTCAGCCAAACGATACCAAAAAGTCTACTTGGTGGCATAGGTAAAGCTTAAGCTCACGCGGCTGGATGAGACTGACAACCTACAACAAGCAATTCAGAACAGACATCAAGAACAAGTTTTTGCCCAGACAGAGATCATAAACATAGAATAACTTAACAAACCTATTCAAAATATGTGCAATACAAAGAAGTTGGTTCACACAACCAAATGCACTGGGGCGGGAGGAGTCTGCCTGCCTCCCACCTCACATGATCAGCAGCTCCACCACCTACGTGCCCAGATAAGTGGCATGGGAGCAGGTGGCATGGCAAGCGGGAGGCAAGGGGAAGGAAGCCCGGACACCAGGAATTCCACAACACACTGCACAAGAAGAGTGATGCACTGTGAAAGATACTGCTGCTGGGCCACTCCTTCCCCTGGTCTTGATTATTGCAATTGCTGCCGGCAATCTGCTTGCCCATACACCCGGGCAGTAAGGTAGGAGGCCCGTGTGTATCCGCCAACCTCATTTTTAGCCCAGATTTCAAAGCCGGGCTACCCAGCAGAAGAGCATCCGGATCAGGAACTATTCCGGCGGTTCTCATCACCAGCCCTACTCAGGATAGTACTGCCCTAACTGAGTAGGACTGGTCATGTGAATGAGCTTAAACACTACCAAAAGGGGAATCATACATTGAAAATTATGTCTTCTAGATTGCTGATACAGTGAGGGAAATAAGTATTTGATCCCCTGCTGATTTTGTCCATTTGCCCTCTGACACAGAAATGACCAGGCTATAATTGGAATGGTAGGTTTATTGTAGCTGTGAAAGACAGAATAACAACAAACAAACCCTCAAAAGCCCAGTGCCCAAAAGTCAGCGATGGATTTGCATTGTAGTGAGGGAAATAAGTATTCGATCCCTTCACAAAAGATGTCTTAGTACTTGGTGGCAAAACCCTTGTTGGCAATCACAGAGGTCAGACGTTTCTTGTAGTTGGCCACCAGGTTTGCACACAACCCAGGAGGGATGTTGTCCCACTCCTCTTTGCAGATCCTCTCCAAGTCAGAAAGGTTTCTAGGCTGATGTTTGGCAACCCGAACCTTCAGCTCCCTCCACAGATTTTCTATGGGATTAAGGTCTGGAGACTGGCTGGGCCACTCCAGGACCTTCATGTGCTTCTTCTTGAGCCACTCCTTTGTTGCCTTGGCTGTGTGTTTTGGGTCATTGTCATGCTGGAATACCCATCCACGACCCATTCTCAATGCCCTGGCTGAGGGAAGGAAGTGCTCACCCAAGATCTGATGGTACATGGTCCCGTCCATCGTCCCTTCGATGCGGTGAAGGTGTCCTGTCCCCTTAGCAGAAAAACACTCCCAAAGCATAATGTGTCCACCTCCATGTTTGACGGTGGGGATGGTGTTCTTGGGCTCATAGGCAGCACTCCTCCTCCTCCACACACGTTGAGTTGAGTTGATGCCAAAGAGCTCGATTTTGGTCTCATCTGACCACAACACTTTCGCCCAGTTCTCCTCTGGATCATTCAGATGTGCATTGGCAAACTGCAGACGGGCCTGTACATGTGCTGCCTTGAGCAGGGGGACCTTGCGGGCACTGCAAGATTTCAGTCCTTCACGGTGTAGTGTGTTACCAATTGTTTTCTTGGTGACTATGGTTCCAGCTGCCCTGAGATCATTGACAAGTTCCCCCCGTGTAGTTCTGGGCTGCTTTGTCACCGTTCTCATGATCATTGCAACTCCACGAGGTGAGATCTTGCATGGAGCCCCAGATCGAGGGAGATTGACAGTTATTTCGTGTTTCTTCCATTTGCGAGTTATCGTGCCAACTGTAGTCACCTTCTCACCAAGCTGCTTGGCGATAGTCTTGTAGCCCAGTCCAGCCTTGTGCAGGTCTACAACCTTGTCCCTGACATCCTTCAACAGCTCTTTGGTCTTGGGCATGGTGGTGAGTTTGGAAGCTGAGTGATTGCTTGCTTCTGTGGACAGGTGTCTTTTATACAGGTACTGTAACAAGCTGGGATTAGGAGCACTCCCTTACAGTGGGTGTTCCTCATCTCAGCTCGTTACCTGCATATAGTGAAAAGACACCTGGGAGCCTGAAATCTTGCTGGTTGATAGGGGATCGAATACTTATTTCCCTCACTACAATGCAAATCCATCGCTGACTTTTGGGCACTGGGCTTTTGAGGGTTTGTTTGTTGTTATTCTGTCTTTCACAGCTACAATAAACCTACCATTCCAATTATAGCCTGGTCATTTCTGTGTCAGAGGGCAAACGGACAAAATCAGCAGGGGATCAAATACTTATTTCCCTCACTGTATATAGAGAGAATTCTATTCCTTCTCTAAATATTAGATCAGTATAATCTTTTAGTTTTATCAAGACTGTTAGTGAAATATTAGTGCATTTGGCTTTCGTCTGATGAGGGCATCCTTATGTTTTTATTTAAACTGCTTCCACTACATTAAATTTTGTGTTTTAAGTTGATTGCACAATTACCCATTAATCATTTTAAACTAATTATAATAGTAATTATATTCCATGCTTCAGGGAACAAGGAGATAAGCTCATTTCATGTTGGTGAAGAATGGTACAGTTGGCTTGGTCTATATCTTTCCAAATATGTTCTTACACTTTGGTACATCTCAAATAAAAGAGGAGCCTAAAATCCAGAACCCAAAATTAAATAGGCTGTAGTCCTATACAGGCTTACTAGGGATTAAGTCATGCTGCTGTGCAGGATTTACTTTCAAGTAAACATGGATTGATCTGGATGGACATGTAAATCAAGTCCTTTATTCTCTATGTAATTCCTTCTGACCATTCTCTAGGTATGGGATCATTTGAGTAAATGTAACGTGTGATATAGATAGACAGATAGATAGATATTGCGTACCCATCGCTCATCCCATGTGTGGCAGCTCTTGTGAGAGTTCATGAGCAAGCTGCCAGCAGGGGAAGAGGAAAGCGGCAGCACCAGAGGTGAGAGGCAGGAAACAAAATGGCAGGGGGAACAAAACTGCAGCAGGGCAGGGCAATAAAATGGTGGAGGGTGGGTGGGGCAAGAAAGCAGTGGCGGCGGACAGATGTTCTGCGCCCGGCCCAGCTAGTTTTCTATTATTGGTACTAGGCCTGTACATAAATATAAAAGTCAGGATTGAGTTCAATCTGATCTGATCGGACCCCACAAATGCTGGTTTAGGGTCCTTTGGACCCTTCCAAGTGTCAGCGTCGGAATTGGAATCAGAACCAGGGTTGGGATCATAAAAACTTGGAAAAATATTTTTTAAGTAACAGCAGATACTAACTGTGAATCGGAGGGTGGGGGGAGTAACATAACAACAGAGAGCCTCAGGGAAATTATGTAACATCAGAGAATCCAAGGAGAAGCGATGTAACATCAGAGAATCATAGGGAAAGCTTGGAAATCAGCCACTTGTGAGTCACAATGGGCAAAATATTTTTTTAAACCTTTTTTTAAAGGATGGGATTTGCACAGGCAGGAAGCAGGTGATGCCCCCTCCCACAACCATGATCTTTTTTTTTAAAAAAAAAAGCAGCTTCTTGCCACCACTTGAAGCTCTGGAATTTTTTGGCAGCTTCCATTTTTCCCCAAGCGAGTTGGAAAAATCTGGTCCAAACTTGGCCATGCAAGTTCGGGTTCAAATTCTCTCCGAACCCATCTGATTCGGGTAACCGACTCTGCACAGGCTTAATTGATACAGACAAAAAGTGATGAAATTATTGCAGTGAAATGATGACATTTATGTGGTACTCTTGGTTAAAAAGTTACTTTTCTTATTATGCATAGCTAGCAACAGTTGAGAGATTACATGCTGAACATAAGTTGCTGATTCTACATGTGAGCCAGCCCTTAGACATGCAGAAATCAATGCAGCAACAGTCTAGTTACCAAAGAGCAAGCTGCAAATCAGCCTGCTGGTAAGTGATACCACTCACCATGTTACAACAAAAGTACACCAAAAGAAGAATATTCAGCGTAATTTATGCTGAAATGGAAATTTGTTTTCATTTATGTTTGACTGTTTATTCAACCAGTCTGTTAATAGAGCAGCCAAAATGGCACAACGGTGAACAAGCAAATATTAACTCTAATGATACATACTAGTATTAAGAGTAGGGTTGCAGCATGTATACTTAGAGTGAATTAAAAATTCATTTATTAGGAAACATTGTTTTAATTATATATTAAAGATTTTAATTCAAGTACTTAAAATATTGATGTAGGTCTCCTCGTGTATCTTAGGAGAGGCATTCCTCCTCTCACACAAGAAAAATGGATAGATTGCATACAAACAAAAAGATGTTGTTCCTTAGAATTGTTTTATTCATATAAAAACATGGTGATCTCATCAATTACCTAATCGATTAATACTCAAAAGGTTTATTATTACTTCTTTAGTCCAATGATGGCCCTGCTGGTACAATTCTGCTTTATTTCCTATCTTCTGCAGCTGAAATCCAAAGAGACTGTAAGTCTATCAAAATATTTGAAACATTTTCTACATCTGTAATATGCATGTGGGTATTCCTTCATGAAGTCAGAACTATATTGTGCCATTTGCCACTGAAGTTCACTACAAGAGCATTGAATGGATTAACCAAAGGCTACTGGGATTTTATCTACAGTTGTCCCTTGCCAACCGCAAGGGTTCCGTTCCAGGAAACCCTCACGGTTGGCAGATTCGCAGTTGGAAAGCCATTGAAAGCAATGGCAAATAGGGTTAAGGGAATCGCAGTCGAGAAAAGAACACAAAACAAGGTAAAGAACAGAAAAAAATCCCTCCAACCCCAGGAAATGACCCCCCGAACCTCAAAAATCTCCCTAAAAACTGTTTGTAATAATAAACAAAATTTGCCAAACCACGGATAATCGAGTCACGGTTGGCAAGGGTGGTCACAATTTCCCAGTCGTTGATACTCAAATCCACGACTGGGAAAACTGGGATTTGATTTGATTTGATTTATTTGATTGATTTATATACTATCCCTCCAAAATGGCTCAGGGAGGCTTACAACAAACAAAAACAATTAAAATCAATTTAACAGCTAAAATCAAAACTAAATCAAACAATTAAAATCATGTAAACATTAAAAACATTGACATTAAAATCATTTAAAACCAGCATTAAAAATTTAAACCATACATCTAATTAGAAGCCTGGGTGATTAAATGTGTCTTCACCACCATTTAAAAAATTGCTAGAGATGGGGAGGCTCTTATTTCAACAGGGAGTGCATTCCAAAGTCCAGGGGCAACAATGGAGAAGGCCCCAAGAAGCCGCCTAACGAGTTGGTGGCAACTGCAGGAGAATCCCTCTAGATGAGCTCAACAGGCGGTGGGGCTCATGGTGAAGAAGACGTTCTTTTAAAGAATTGATGAGATATGACTGTAGTGATTGACAAGGAATGACTATTTTATTTTTTACTCAGGTGAATTCTTTCAGGGCTATAGTCACATGTAAGTAAACTAACTTACTGTTCTAAACACAGGTCATAACACACATAAGCATAAGAAAGCTTAAGAAAAAAACATAAAATCTTGTCTTTTTACCCAGGCTTTTATATGATTGTCACTGATGCTGCTGCTTTGTATTTTGTATGGTTATATTGTGCTTGTATTTAAAATCTTTTTAATCAGACCTATGTTTTTATATTCTAGCTTAATATTTTAATTGTGTAATTCTTATATGCTTGCGAATTATTCTGTGTGAACCACCTTGAGATTGTTTTAATGAAAGGCAGTATACAAATTTATCAATCAATAGCATAAGAAAACATAAAACATAATAGCTAATACATCGTGCTTAAAGAAAAAGAGATGACATAATAAGACAGTAAAGCACATAACAACTAGTTAAACAACATGCATGAAAATAAGAAGAGATATAATTATGTAGTTACAACACTGATGGGTACAACTTGAATAAGTGTGCTAGTCCTAGATCTACAACTTAGATGTGTAGCAGGGCTAGCAGATACAGCTCTCTTCATAATTTTAAAAGACAATAAAGCAAAAATGGCAACTTGATAACAAACATAAGGAAAGACATCCACCAGCAAATAATTAACACATTGAGCCCTTTCTCACAATCAAGTGTGCAGGCTTAAGGGCAGGTGGCAGCAAAGACAGCAGAAGCTTGCCTTCCCTGAGACAATCCCTGGAGAGTTGCTGGGCATGCAAATTGCGTGAGCAGACAGTCTTCGCCTGCCACATGCAGCACTGAGTTGCGGGGATAGGGACGCATCATCCTGGCCCACGGAAATCCTACAATGCACTGCGTAAGTGCATGGTGTATTGTGGGGATACTACCGGCGCCAGCCCCACAGTGTCTCAGCACCAGCTGCAAGCACACGGGCAGTGTGTGCAAGCATTCTGCAAGCATACGAGCAATGTCTCAGCGCAAGTACAGACAAATGAGTGGTTAGAAAGGGTTAAGGACAGCCTCATGCTGTTTCAGAACCTGTGAATGTATCAATAATCTCACCCATTGTTTTTCTCTTACTGTTCCATAAAAGCAGCAGTGTAGGAGATAATATTTAATGTCCTCCATTTGCCCCTGGTTACATGGGAAGTTTGTGAAATCTACCCTCAAGATATGACAAGGGCATGGTTTGGAAAGGTAAAATGGTAAATACCTTCCTTAAGAACATAAGAATAGCCCGGCTGGATCAGGCCCAAGGCCCATCTAGTCCAGCATCCTGTTTCACACAGTGGCACACCAGATGCCACTGGGAGCCTACAGGTAGGAATTGAGGGCATGCCCTCTCTCCTGCTCTTACTTTCCTGCAACTGGTATTTAGAGGCATCCTGCCTTGGAGGCTGGAGGTGGCCTCTAGCCCTCCAACTAGTAGCCGTGGATAGACTTTTCCTCCATGAAGTTATCCAAACCCCTCTTCAAGCCATCCAGGTTGTTGGCTGTCACCACATTTTGTGGCAGAGAATTCCAAAAGTTGACTATGTGTTATGTTAAAAAGTACTTCCATTTCTTGGACCTAAAGCCTTTTTAACAGCTGCCGCACATTGAGTCGACACTTTCAATGGGCTGTCCACCACGACCCCTATACTGGTCAGTCACCAACTCAGATCCCATCAGCGTATACTTGAAGTTGGGGTTTTTCATCCCAATGTGCATCACTTTACACTTGCCAACACTGAACCACATTTGCCATTTTGTCGCTCACTCACCCAGTTTGGAGAGATCCTTTTGGAGCTCCTCACAATCTGTTTTGGATTTCACTACCCTAAATAGTTTGGTATCATCTGCAAATTTGGCCACCTCTCTGCTTACCCCTACTTCTAAATCATTTATGAATACATTAAAAAGCACCTGTCCCAGTACAGATCCCTGAGGAACCCCACTTCCTACTTTGTGAAAACTCAGTTTTCCTGGAATGGACATTAAGCTAACCAGAAATTAACGTAATTTCTCGGATTGCCCCTCTATCACTTTTTGAAAACTTCTGTTACATTTGCTACTTTCCAGGCTTCCGATACCGAGCCTGATTGTAGGGATAAGTTATATATTTTTGCAAGGAGGTGGTACATTGGTGAGGCTGAATAGGTACTATGAAGTGGATCTGGGTTTTTTTAGAGAGAATACCACAGGCAGAACTTTGAATGTTGGGCCAAACCAACATCTCAGCAGACATCCTACTCAAGGAGCCAATCATGGATTTCCCCCACCTACTCCAGGACAAGTTCTTCTAGTGAAGACAGAGAGTACATTTGTAGGATATGAGATAGCATTTTGGCCCACCGATTTCCTTCTTGATGGTGCCAATAGCATCAAGTTTCTTAAAATATTTTAGCAGTATCAGATGGACTCTAACAGAGATTGAGGGCAGCCCCACCTCCACTCTTAGATGTGCAGCGGGGTGCCTGGGGGAAGCCCAGAATTTTCCTGAGGAAACTATTCTGGATTATTTCTAATTTCTCACTCACTTTCACATTCCACCCCCAAATCTCTGCCTCATACAAAAGCTGTGTAATTATTTTGCCCTGAAATATTTTGAGTACAGGAGCTATTAATTGACACCCCCCCCCCGCCCCATCTGAGAAGAATTTTTAAATGATCTCCACTGTACATAGTGCAGTTAACAGGGCTGCATTAAGACTGACTAACCAAGTTAAAGATTTCTGAAAGGAGACACCCAAATATTTAAAAGAGGAGCATTGCTCTATTTGCTGTTTATTGTCCATCTGTGTTTGATTCTACTGGTACCAAAACCTGCCACTTTTGTTTTATTGTAGCTGATCCTCAGCACTGTAAGATATTCCCCTCAGGGGATGGAGCCACTCTGGGAAGAGGACAAGGTTCCAAGTTCCCTCCTTGGCTTCTCCAAGATAGGGCTGAGAGAGATTCCTGTCTGCAACCTTGGAGAAGCCACTGCCAGTCTGTGAAGACAATTCTGAGCTAGATAGACCAATGGTCTGACTCAGTATATGGCAACTTCCCAAGTTCCTATGTTCTCCTCTTTGCTGTTGGTCAGTCTGACCAGCAATTTCAATCTTGACACAAGATATAACTGTCACATCATCAAGATCGAGACTTTGCACCCATTAAGTGAGGGGGAGAAGAATTTCTGAGACTTCGTGACCTGTACTATATCATTGATATAAAAAATAAAAAGGGAGCCAATAGGCAGCCCTGTTGACTCCTCTGTTTAATAAAATGGGGTGCGATAGTGATCCTTGTTGGCCCACTCTCACCCTGGCTGTGAGATTAGAGGGCAGTTCAATCAGTAACCTGAGAAGCTGAATGTCAATGTCAGTCCACTTAAGCTTTCCCAGCAATCTAGATCTGTCAATAGTGTCAAATGCTGATGAAAGGTCAATAAACACAACATATTTCTGGATCAAGGCCTTCAAGGTGATACAGTGATCTATTAAGTTGTGATCTCTCTGGAAGCCTGCCTGCTCTGGGTGAAACAATTTCATCATGCTGTCACATGTATCTTCCAAGTAAAAGCTTCAACTTATATATGTGAACAATTCATAAATGAAACTTCAAGCATGTGTTTTGTACTTAAGCATTGTTCCAAAATGTAATATCTGAAAGAGCTTAGTAAATTTGTAGTCCCTGTTATTGTATTTCTACATGCAAACCCATTAAGTTCACACATTTCAACATCCAAGACTTCATACAACTAGAACATACAAGTAACTCAAAGTCCCATAGCAATGCACAAGAAATGTTTGATTTTGCAATTGAAAAAACATAACTGTTTCCATTTCCTTTATACAGAAATAACCTGAGTCTAGTCTTGAGGCCAGGCAGAGAAAAATGAAAAATATGCTAATTGAAGTGCCTGCTGAAGAAATTATAAACCTATTTCATACAATACCACTGCACTTTCCTTACCACCATCACTAACACACACATTTCAGCTCAGTGAATTAATTCTATACTGATTGCCCACTTAGGTCAGTCTAAAGCTATCAGACAAACTATTTTAGTATACAGAATAACAATTACTTATTCAAAAATGTTTGACCAGAAACTATTTCTCATTGTCTCATCACCTACTTCTTTCTCAGATACAAAGCTGATTAAATAACCTAGGTCTGGAAAGCCTGACAGAATGTTCAAGAAACTAAATAGCAACAATATAAAATGCTTTTGTGAATCTTTAGTTGGGCACCCACTGGAAGAAAATGCACAATCACTGCTGTCACTGAAAGTAACATAATAATCACCCATAATATAGCAGTAAATTTTGCAAGGATGACAAATCACAAAAAATGATTAAGCTGCAATCAAGAAATTGTTACACTGTTCTATAGTCTCGCGTTGATTACATTTTAAATAAACCATTCTTTAACTGCAGTGATCTTTACCTATTAATTTAGTTGCTCATGATCATTATGAATCATTGTATATGTGCCTTTACAGTTGTGTATGGGGAGCAAAGCAGAGCTGGTTATAAGAAACAAGATGTTTGGAGCAGTTGTGAGTAGGAAGTGCTGCTTGACACTTAAATATATGGGAATAGAGTAAGAATTAGAAAAATGATTAAGAAAAATTATGCCACAAAATTGTGTTGGCAACCATCACTTTACTCACCATAGCCTCAAGTTCATTCCACTCATTTCATTACCAGCTGCACTGTTTGGAGTACAGCTATAACTGAGAATACTAACAAATTAAAAGCACGTCTTTTAAAAAAAAGATGTCACACATATAATTAGAAATCAACAAATTTGTATGATATTACCTAAAAAATAAAGGATATTTCTGTAGTGCGTCTCAAACTATAGTTCCTCCAAAGTAAAATTACAACATTGGCTTCTGAGTTGCAAATGCTGTATGATCCAAATTGTGTTCAACCTGATGACAACCCTTACAAGGGGGGCTTAATTTTTTTACTGCTATTACAAGTGTTTGATTTTACAAATTGATAATTTTCCTTAGACATAACAACTTGTCCAAAGAAACACCATAAATCCTAGGGGAAGTCTCCCAAATATAAACCCAACACTCTCTTAAGCGAGCAACACTGTCAGGAATAAAGTTTATCAGGCATCCGTCAGTCTCCTGCTTACCCTTGCAAACACTGCAGCACTGGTTCTCTGGGAGGATGTAATCTTTTTCTGAGCAGTTCAATGGAGGACAGGTCTCTGCTACTTTTACTAAGATTCCATTCTGCAAATAAATAATGTTTTAAAGAGTGACATTGATGAAAATGAAAGTGACAGGATAGTCACACAGTTTTTAAGACTACAGTACCAGTGATGTTCACCAACAACAGTAGTAAAATGACAGGCAGTAAGCTAAATACATTCTTACACCATAACTTCAAATACTGACTTAATCCACTTGGACATTTCTATTCCCACAGTTTTAAAAGAAAGAGCAATACTGTTAAATTCAAGATTGTACAGTTGCTTCCTCTTTCTGTAATCTGTTTAACCATTTGCAGGACTTAAGTCTTCCATTGCCGGTTACCTTAGAAATTCGTTCAAACATCTGAGCAGCATTTCAATTCTTTTTAACACTTCCTTGGATTCAAGGATGACGGACAGACTACAAAATAAATAAGTACTATATGTTTCATGACTTCACTCAGAGTGATCAAGTCACCATGCTGCACAATGCACTAAATGTTGCATATGCCTAACATTTGCCATCTAAAAGGTATGCCATGTTTAGCTTTCAAAACATATACACAAAAACAGAGGATTGCAATTCAGTCCTTAAAATCTTGACTCAAAGAAAATGTAAGTCAAGCCTTCATGTCCTCAGTGACTGGTGGAGTCCTGCCTCCAAGATAGGGATGTGCGAAACGTTTCAGGTACAAATATCTGGCTAATTTGAGTGAGGTGTAGACAAAAAAAATCACCCCTATCCTCAATTGCCCAGATTTGAGTATAAAACAAATCACCCCAGATTTGAACCCCAAAAATTCAGAGATTCAGACCTTCATTTTGTGGCCAAAATGGGTTGGGTGGTAGTGCCCAATGGATGGAAGCTATCACCCAAATTTCAAAGAAATTGGGACACAGAGTGATTTTTAAATAATTGTTGAATTTGGTGCATCTTTAAGCTTTTCCCCATAGGGAATAATAGGGATTTCAGCAACCTTATAGCTCCACGTGGGGGGCACCAGGGTGTCCCAGAGTGGGCTGTGGTGGGTGGTAATGTCCAATGGGTACAAGGAAGCTACCACCCAGTTTTCAAAGAAATTGGGGACAGGAGTGATTTTTAAACTATTCCTGAAGTTTGCACATCTTTAAGCTTTTTCCCCATAGGGAATAATTGGGATTTTTGCAGCCCATAACTCCACTTGGGAGGCATCAGGGTGGTCCAGAGCGAGTGGTGGTGTAGTGCACATAGGGTGCCAACCACCCCCAAACCCATGGGGCATCGGGTTTTGATATTTCTGAGGACAGAGGATCTCAGAACACCTCAGAATCTACTCTCAGAACACCTCAGAAACAACAGGGCTTGTGGGTTTGGGGGTGGTTGGCACCCTATGTGCACTACACCACCAATTGCTTTGGGCCACCCTGGTGCCCCCAAGTTGAGTTATGGGGCTGCTGAAATCCCCATTATTCCCTATGGGGAAAAGCTTAAAGATGTACAAACTTCAAAAATTCTTTAAAAATCACCCTTTTGCCCAATTTCTTTGAAATCTGGAGGCAGCCATTGGGCGCTACCACCCACCCCACTCTTTTGGCCCTGGAACCCTTTTTTAAAAATCCAAATCTATTAGGAAAATTTGGGTACACATCAAATCCAGGATGATTCGGGGGGCAGATTCGGACTCAAAACAAATTGAGGTGATTTGAGTACAAATTTAAATAAAAAATTAATTCATGCACATTCCTACTCCAGAATGCCACATTTCCCTGTCCTGCTATCAAAGGCCACATTTTCATTTGCTGGTTTCCTTTGTAACCAACTGGTCTATGCATTGAAGTGGAACAATAACAGTTTTCAGTTTGGTACAGCCCATGTTGTATGATTTCTGCCTCAAATCATTCCTGATACAGATATGTTAATCCAGTACAAAACTAGATATTTTCTACACTGGAGGATCGAATGGCTTCTTCTTTCCTCCTGTTTGATCCAAAGCTTGTTTCTTTTTGAATCTGGTGATGTTCCATAGATAGATAATGCTGGGGGTCGGAGAATTTATCTAACTGTCATCAGTAGCTAGCCACTGCTTGAACATCTTCACAGGCTAAATGACATCAATAGAAACATGATGCTATTGGTTCATCTTCCTTAATTTCCAGTCACAGTGCTTTCAGGGAGGGACATATGAATAATATATTAGATGATGTCTTGGGCTAAACCCTTCCCTTTTTCTAGTGGATCTTGGGACAAATGCTTGCAAGGTGCAAAGCATCCCAGGCAAAGCCAAATTGTGGAAAAGTGGGGATGCTTCCTTCTTTGAAACCCTATCACATATGAGCGTGTAACTTTGGGAGACAAAGTAATCTCAGATTGGCTATCAATGACTTTAAGCATCCAGGTAAAGCAAGGATCCAAGCACCTAAGCAAAACAGAAATGTTAGAAGTGGGAGGGGATTGCACCTTTTTCTCAGAAATTATAGCATCTTTACATGATATTGTGGTGGTATCGAGCTCTAACAAGGGTGTGCCATCAACCCTAACAATGATCTGCTATCTCTGGAAGTTTCATCCCATTCAGCTTTATAATATATCTATAAACAGACAATATCAAATTGACAGGAGTATCTTACTCATTATACTGGATACTATATCCTTTTAACTAATATTCCACATACTGATGGCATCCAAGCCCTCAGTGATTTCCTTAATAGCAGAAATTCTTATGATCCATCCTCAGAGGTTATTAGTACTTTTGCCATGCGAGTTATCACTTGTAATAGCTTCATTTTCAATGAAAAACACTATTTAACAGCTTCAAGGTACAGCAATGGGCATTTGCATGGCCCTCTCCTATGAAAAATTATTCATGGGAAAACTTGAACAGGACATCCTAGAGAAGGCTACACAAAAACCACTTATTTAATGGTGTTACTTCAATGATATCTTCATGATCTGGAACACTGGCAAAGAAAATTTAGAAAACTTTAAATATTACATCAGCTCCATCCTTCCAACAATCACACATTTTTACAGCAGTGGACCAATGAAAATCTAAGCGTCCTGTCCCTTGATATCCTTCTCACTACTCACTTCTCACTACTGACTACAACAAAATAAAAACGTATCTGTACAACAAACCAAATTACGAAATGTCCATAACTACCATAACTGAAAAATCTTGGAATTCCAAATATATTAAATGACACATAATCTACAGCTTATCTCTTAGAATCAAATGTATTTTTAACAAGAATGGTAATTACCTAAAAGGAACCAATGAACCTAAAAGACATCTTCTACAAACAGGCTATCCTATGCATATGATTGACTTGAACATCCAACAAGCATCCAGAGCAACTTCTCTACAATGGTAAAAGAACCACCACCAAAGTTCAATACATCTTATTTGTGGTCAATTTCCATTCTGCAGTTCCATTTCTATTGCTATCACCAAGCAATAAGAGAAAACAACTCTGAACATCTTTCTAAATTATTAGCCAGCTCTGAACATCTTTCTAAAGTAATCAGCAAACCACCTATTATAGCATTGCATCAGCCACCAAATCTGCATAGATGATTGGTGAAAGGTGTAATTAAGCCATCAGTCAATAATCCAGGATCACACAGTTGTGATTCAAAGTTATGTGTCACCTATATCTATCTATGTGATACATCACAACTGTACTGTGACAAGAGTGCAGAGATTTTGTATGTATTTACTTTCTCTGCCGCAATCTATCTAACTGAGTGCAAATGACCAGGCTACAATATCCAGTACATGAGTAAGACAAAAAATATCTTTTGTACTAGTTTCTGCAAATGACAAGTTTGCAATTTTAATTAACATTTTATTACCGGATAACCCTTAATATGAGGCAGCCTAAACTGCAGCAGCCACTAGGATCAGAACAGATAGTGCAAGGAAGAGAGAAAGAAACAGGCAAAGTTCAGTAGACCACAGCTGGCAGATCTGATGTAATAATAATAATAATCTTTATTACGGTCGTTGACCAGCACAAGCAGATCTGATGTATTCCATTGGTTGTCAATAGAGAATCAGAGACCTACAAATACTAAATCTGACAAAGTAATCATTCCAACTGACTGTTTAATCTGCAAGGGCCACCATCATTTTTTACACTAAAGTGCCCAAGCACAGAAGTCATTCTTGCTTCCCAGAATGTAACTGGAAAAAAAATTTACCATGAAAGTGCCATGATAAAGGAAATACCCACTGTCATGCACAATTACTTATATTTAGAACATATAGAAACGTTCTAAACATTTCTATCTAACTAGGCCCAATTCAGATATTTATTCTTGGTTTAAACAGTTGTGAAAGAACTTCAGCAAACCTTGGGTCTATGTACTCCCCATTCTCTTTTCCTTTGCATGTGAAAGACAGACATTGGAAGCTTTTGTTTTAAAAGCCAGCATTTTTTTTAGGAGTCATAAATACTTCTGAGATACAAAAAAATGTACGGCTAAGTGCTTATCCAAGATACAGTACAATCAGCATTTGATCCTGCTCTTAGATGGCCAGCTTGATCCTAAGTAGAGCGGTTGGGAAAGGCTCATGTCACTAGATCTAGTATTCTAGACCTTATTCTTGACAACTGGGCAGAGCAAAGGACTTCTGTCCAAAACCACTGATTACCATGTTTTGCTGAAAAAATATTTGCATCAGCATAAAAAGGGTCATAATCCACTACTTTTACAATGGCTAGAGCAAGAAAACAGATTGTTCTTTTTCAATGGTACGGAAATCCTATGTATAACTGCATCAATGGAGGATCAGGTCATTGGGGTGGGGAGACCCTACACAAAACAAAATATAGCTTTCATTCTGTTCAGCAAGCTGTTTTCAATCATGCATTCGACCTAGCATTTGACTGTCTATTATATTAATTCTCCTGGGTGTGCCTTGGAATGTGCGTCCCGGCACCCAGCTGATTGGCTGGGCAGCAGAGGCACCTGATTGGCTGAGGCGCACCCAGAAGAATTGGCCAGCAGCCAGGCAGAGAAAAAAAAACATTGGAGGGGGGAGGGCTGAGAACGAGGGGCCAAGAACCAGAGGTGCAGATGTTCTGTGCCTGGCCCAGCTAGTTTCCATTAATAGCACAATTTGTGCTATTTTGTTCATTATGGTCTGTAACTCATAATACACATAAAATGATGGTCTTTTCCAAATGACTGTTTCCAAGGGGATAGCTGAGTAAAGTCTGTTGCAGCAAAGAAAAAAAAGAGAGCCTCAAGGCACCTTAATGATTAACATTTCCCCCCCAAATGTATTTGTGTTAAGAAGCAAAGTGCTAAAGATATATTTTTAAAAGTACAAATTTCTCATGACAAGAGATTCTGTTTGAAAGGTGAACAAAGGTATTTTGAATATATATGTTAGTATACTATAAAAATAAATGTAGTCTGAAATAATAATAATTATTATTATTATTATTAATTCGATTTCTATACCGCCCTTCCAAAAATGGCTCAGGGTGGTTTACAAAGAGAGATAACAAACAAATATTTAGCAATAATGCTCCTTTCTAATACACGGGGTTATATGGTTTGAAAAGAAACACTGGCTGATACAATGAGCAGCCAAACATTTCCATAAGAGAGTTGTATCCCTGGACAATGAGGCTGCTCCAAGATCAGCTGAAGTTTTGTCAAGGAACAGAGCATGCTGGGGAGGAGGGGGAAGTGATGTTTGCTGATTTCCACTACCTCCCATTGGTGCTATTTGCTGTCCAGAAATATGTCCCTGAGCGTTGTGTAGTTAAATCCCTCCCAAACCCCCCCCCCCGCATGCAAAAAACACACAGTCCTGATCCACAGGGGATGCAGTTGTTATCCAGCAAAAGTTAAGCCTGTAAACACTAATGACAGTGCTTAACTCAGGACATATTCCTGGCAGCCAAACAGCACTTTTAGAGCTGGAGAGAGATCAGCAAAAATTACTCCCCACCTCTCCCATCCATATTTGGCTGCTCAGCAACAATCCCTCTGAGCTCCGAAGCAGCCTCAGTTTCTGTTTTGCACTTCTAACACTATGGAACTTGTGAGCCACTGAGTTTAATGGGTTCACGCATAGTTTGTACCCTTAGAAGGTTATTTTTAAAAAAACAACTTACACGGCATTCTCTGCAGATCTTGGTTAAAATCCTCTGACCTTCTGCCAACACTTTCCCTCCATAGATGCACTTAGCTAGAATAAAAAACAAAAACAAAAAAAGGGTGGGGGGGGAGATCAGTATTTAGTAGTAAGTGCATATAAATTATACAGTTCAGTAAAAAACAATATTGCTAAAGTAAATATATATACGCTGCAGTAAATATGATTGAGTCATTTTGCTTTCAGATGCAGTCAGTGTTAATTGTTCTCATTTATTTTGACTGTAATAGTAAATTCATTACAAAAACCATTATCTTGAAGCATTTCTCCACTCATACTGACATACTAGGCTATTTAGTGACCTGAAGTAATAGCAGAACAGAGTAGATATTGAACCCAATTCATTAACAGAATTACTCATGGCAGCGATGTTCTGTAGATCAGCCACAGTACATCTGTATTAAGGTATGCCTGTATGAGCTATCCAAAATATTACAGAACTAGGTGGACTTGCTGAGCAACAAGTCACAATATAGGGAGGCTGTGTTCGCCCCACAGCACATGGCACTCCCATCCGTGATGCACAGACACGGGTGATCCCCCCCCCAACGAACCCACATGCAACTCCTGCCCCACTGCTTGCCAGCTCTTCCTGCTGCGACAAATAGTGGTGATGGAAGAGTGGAGGCAGAGGAAGCAGGAGGCAAGAGTACGGGGTAGGCATGCAGGAGTTGTGCGTGTGAAGTGCACAAATGGCAGCAACACCAACAGTGAGATGTGCAAGTGGCAGGAACAGCCTGAGTGACTGGTCAGCTGGAGGGAGGCAGTGAGAGAGGGAGGCTCTGGGGTGGAAGGAGCCATGTTTTTTGGACACCCTCCAACACAAGTAGCTCTGCCCCTAAATATATGGATTCTGATTAAATCTACAGTTTCAAGACAGGTGAAAAACTACAAAACTTTGCAACTGTGTAACTGTAGGAGTAAATCAAAGAGACATAAGTATTCATTAGCTGTCTAAACTGAATCACTGTCAGAAAAACAGAGTTAAAAAGCAAATGAAAAAGGATGCCTTCACGCTAAGATCCACTTTGAAGAGCACCTGTAACATTAAATATAGCTTCGGAGTTTTATGATAAATTTAGCTTCAACTGTTCTATGGACAGATTTATTCATTCATTCATTCATTCATTCATTCATTCATTCATTCATTCAAACATATTTGTATACTGCCCAAAACTTTGGGCGGTTTACAATTAAAATCATATAAAACATTGAAATCATTAACATTAAAATCATTTTAAACCCAACATTAAAAGTATGAAAACTATAAAATCTAATTAAAAGCCTGGGTGAGCAAATATGTCTTCAGTGCGTTTTTAAAAGTTTCCAGAGATGGAGAGGCTCTTATCTCAACAGGGAGTGCTTTCCAAAGCCCAGGGACAGCAATGAAGAAGGCCCGTCCCCAAGTAGCCACCAGATGAGCTGGTGGCAACCATAGACATACCTCTCCAGAAGATCTCAATGGGCAATGGGGCTCATGGTGAAGATGACGTTCTCTTAAAAACCCAGGGCCTAAGCTGTTTAGGTTATAACCAGCACCTTGTATTTTGCCCAGAAACATACTGGCACCAGTGCAGTTCTTTCAACACAGGAGTAATATGGTCTCTCCAAGATGACTCAGAGACCAACCCGGCCGCCGCATTCGTAACAACTGCAGTTTCCGGACTACACACAAAGGTGGCCACACATAGAGCGCATTGCAGAAGTCCAGTCTGGAGGTTACCAGCATATGTACCACTGTTCTGAGGTTGTTCATCTCAAGAAATGGACGCAGCTGGTGTAGCAGCCAAAGCTGACAGAAAGTACCACTGGCCATTGCCTCCACCTGGGACACCAGAGAGAGGTTTGGATCCAGAAACACCGCCAGACTTTAGAAATCAAATAATTCAAATTAGAAAGCTTAATGTCATGTCTTTTACTCTTCACATATTTCTAATCAATTAAACCTGAGTAATTATTTTCAGCTGGCTTTTCAAAGGTCTAGTAGACTGTTACTGTCCAATCAAAGCCCTGCCAGTTCTCTTTGCAAACTAAGGAGTACAATTTTTAAAAATGCCTCTAGATCTCTGAGCCACCTGTAACATTTGAACCATACTGCTGTGGGTCACATGGAATTCCGTTGCTTGGTTATTTCTTCGCTTTGAGAACTTCTAAGAATGCAACACAGCTTTCTAGCATACTTACATTAAAAACTACAGACCCATAAATAATGCTTCATCATGTAGAGCCAACTCATTTACAGTGGTTGCTAGTAACAAACAAGGTCAGGAAAGCGATTTTGCTTTCTGAGGACCTGCAAGTATCTGTTTTTATTTAATGGTTACCTGAGGCAAAAATATATAAATGCAACATGAACAGAGCACAAACCCACACTTGCAATGATAGGTCCTCAGGTGCTTTTCTTTAAAACTATTTATCCATTTAAAACACCTCAGAATCTTTGGGGTTACTGGTTCCTAATAGCAGAAATCATTACTGGCAATGGAATACATATTAACTCAGTTATATGATGCAATAAGAAAAGAGAATAGCTTGGACGTTCTTACTTCATGGGTTAGGAACATAGGAAGCTGCCATATACCAAGTCAGACCATTGGTCCATCTCGCTCATTATTGTCTACACAGACTGGCAGCGGCTTCTCCAGGTTTGCAGGCAGGAGACTCTCTCAGCCTTATCTTAGAGATGCCAGGGATTCCCTCAGATGCTCTTCCTAGAGCGGCCCTTGGGATATCTTAGAGTGGTCACATGGTCATATGGCTCCCATTCAAATGCAACCAAGGCAGACCCTGCTTAGCAAAGTGGACAATTTATGCTTGCTACCACAAGACCAGCTCTCCTCCAACAAGTGGTCATGTGGCTCCCATTCAAATGCAACCAAGGCAGACCCTGCTTAGCAATGGGAACAATTTATGCTTGCTACCACAAGACCAGCTCTCCTCCCACAAGGAGAAGACTCTTCATAAGGTGCATATGCTTTGAATTGATATAGTCAGAAGAATTTACCAGGTTGCATTATTGCATTAGTACAACCTGGTAAATTCCTTGCCATTTGTTAAACTGCGGTATCCAAACGTTGCTTGGTTCGTAATGACGTAATGCATTCTTGAAAGCAGTCATAATGGCTACAGTACATATAATCTTTAAATCAAGTAACAAATGGGTAGTAAAAAACACCATTTTAAAATTCTATTTTAACACATTTCCCTTTTCGGAATTCTCAAATATTGCATAAGGGTAGCAAAACCTCTCAGCCACCTTTCAGCCTTTCACATTACATTTAAACTTTTGAGTTATCGACAATGGATTCTTTTAGCAAGAATCCTAAAAGGAACCTTTTAGCAAGGTTTGTGGTGAAAGATAAGAGAAAAAAATGTAGTATTGAGCATCAGAAGAGAGGCCAGGGGAGGAGGGAGGGGAGATGAGTGGCACAAAAACGACAAGGGAACACCACATTTTACAAGATACTCAATTCTTGTCTGTAGCAGTCTTGCTTGGCTTCTGGAAATTCCCATATGTTGAGTTATCAATTTCTAAACTTCACAGCACAGTAGCACAACAGCAACAACGAAAATGAGCAAAGATCTGTTTTCAAAATCAACTACAAGCACCGTTTTCCCAACATATATTAACTATTTCATCTATTAGAGCTATCTAATGTCTGTGCACAAGAAATAGCCTAGGAATTTAAAGGGGAGGGGGAAGCACATGGTTCATAGTAGTTCAATTTGCAACTGCTGTTTGGAAGGGAAATTGCTCCAAAGGGAGCAACAGATATACAACGTTTTCACGCATATATCCCACAGGTTATGCAATTTTTTGCTTCCCAGAATGGGTCTGTGTGTATGTGTCTTTGTGCAGGGAACTAAATGGGTGCGGGATGTCTCAGAGTTATTTTTATATTGCAATGCAGGATGAAGCCGCTCTGGGAAGAGCAGAAGGTTTCAAGTTCCCTCCCTGGCTTCTCCAAGATAGGGTTGAGAGAGATTCCTGCCTGCAACCTTGGAGAAGCCGCTGCCCAGCCTGTGAAGACAATACTGAGCTGGATAGACCAATGGTCTGACTCAGTATATGGCAGTTTCCTATGTTCCTATTGCAATATAAAAATAACTCTGTACATCCCGCACCCACTTAGTTCCCTGTACCATCCCTTCTGGGAAGCAGAAACAAATAAGAAGCTTTCCCCTTCTGGGAAGCAGAAGCAAATCAACTAGTGAGGGCAGGAAGAGTCTCTCAGAGGGCAGACTCTTCCTGCCCTTGCTAGTCTACTGAAAGTCCCCAGTCCTGTCCTGTTCCATCCCAGCCGACTTGTCTTCGTGTCTCACAGCTCCAGCACCTCTCCATCCAGGCTGCCTGCTTCACTGTGAAATTCTTCGCTTCCTGTCCCCATCACAGGAATATAGGAAGCCGCCATATACTGAGTCAAACCATTGGTCTATCTAGCTCAGTATTGTCTACACAGACTGGCAGTGGCTTCTCCAAGGTTGCAGGCAGGAATCTCTCTCAGCCCTATCTTGGAGAAGCCAGGGAGGGAACTTGAAACCTTCTGTTCTTCCCTGAGCGGCTCCATCCCCTAAGGGGAATATCCTACAGTACTCACACATCAAGTCTCCCACTCATATGCAACCAGGGTGAACCCTGCTTAGCTAAGGGGACAAGTCATGCTTGCTACCACAAGACCATTCGATGATGCAGTTAAATTATGCATATATTTAGGAGGCGTCAACTACAAAAGCATACAAGGACCAGCAGCACCTTCACTAAGCTTTGCTTGAGAAAGCCCTGTCCTCATGAGTATGACCTGTTAAAGTCATACACCACTCTATCATGAGTTATAGCTCTGCAAGGCATTTTCTAGCCATGACACATAGAATCCCATCTTAAGGGGTGGGGGGATGGGAACCTGGTTTATGCTTCCCTGGAGGATGAAGGGTGGTTGTTTTTTTTAACACTTTAACAAACATGATTTATTTTTGAATATATTTAGACAAAAAAGAACTACTACCATTCAATTAAACAAAAATCAAGAAAAAAATCCAATACAATATTCCAAATGAGAAATATACATTTAGAACAAATGCATAGCTAAGTATCTATCTACACACACACACACACACACACAATTCCATAATTAATCTAAATTAAAATTATAGAAATATATCTTAAATATTTTATAAAATGAAAACACTTTAAATCTTTCCAGTCTAATGTAATCTTCTTTACGTTTATCATAAGATAGTAGTGGGGAGAGCTGGGAATCCTCAGACTTTGCCTTAAAATCAGTTCTGATTTCAAAACCACATCCTGAATTGGAAGAATTAATCAAAAACGGGGGGGGGGGGAGAGAAACATATCTTTGTCTTTAACAATTATCATTCTTATGGTTGCATTTTAAATCACGATTGCATTTTAAGTCACCTCCTTGTAACTTTAACCCAAGAGCAAAAAGAGGTTGATCTTGCTGTTCAATGAGGCCCAAGGGCCAGACAAACCGCAGAAACATCAATCCATACATTCTTATCAGTATGGATAGCTTTAGTGAGTGGCACTGTGTGCCCAAAGAACTGTGTCCCAAGTATATCATTCTGTCAAGGCACTAGCATTTGCAATCAATTTCAATCATTTTGTATAGGTCTTTTTAGCATGACAGATGTTCATAGAAACTACTGCTACACTAACAAGTTCAGCTTGGCATCCAATACCTATGAGAGATTTGATTAGCCCTATTTTCATATAGAAAACGAAAGCAAATCCCTCATAGGAGAACTTATGTTTGCATATTCAATTCTACAGCTGTGTGTTGATATAACATTTCCCAATCTCTTGTTCTTGGTTAAGGGACTGGAAATACACTGCACTCCATCACAAGGGATGATGCTATTGTAGACTCACTTGGAATCAATAGAAGGCTGTTTAGACAACAGAGCCAAACTGGCTATTGCACGTATAATTAAGGATGTCACATGAACACATACATGCCAGCAAGTCCTTTCAATTGTTGTGCTGTTCCAAAACCGACTTCCCACTACTTAATGTAGCATTTAAATTGCAGTATGTGTGAGGAGCAATTATGAAAACAGGAACAGTGCACTAGGATGGAATGTGAGACTTGCATATTCATGTTCTCAATCATATGTGGGCAGGGCCCATTTTAGACATATTGTCCAACCCAGCCCAGATCATCTTTGAATGTAAGGTGCTCTCTGATGTTCTATGGGCCCAAATCCTTTCTAGGTGGAACTTCAGCACTCTTTGTACAACAACTTATTAAATCCCATCTCTCTAAGATGCATTGGATTTGGACAGAAGGCAGGACCAGAAGAAGTTACTGAAGGGAAAAGAAGGGGTCCAGTAGTGCCCAGTAGCAGTGTGGGCGCCTCTGGCAGGGCACCTTTAAGCGTGAATTAGTAGGTGCTTACTCCGCTACAGCTGCACCTGAAAGCTGCTCCAAGCAATGGCACAATGCCCAGCACCAGTGGTGGGGAGGATCAGCTCCACCACTCACCTGGCAGAGGCCATTTGCGTGGCCAGCAAATGTCCTTCTCACATGTTTTGAGGCCAGGTGAGTAGCTGAGCCGATCCCCCACCACAGGAGGTGCTGGGCAGCGTGCCGCTGCTTGGAGCAGCTTTCAGGTGTGGAGGTAGCAGAGCACCTACTAATTTATGCATAAAGGTGCTTTTTGCCGCCGCCAAAGGAAACCACATGGTTCTGTGGTCACCAGGAGTCGACACCGACTCTACGGCACAACTATAACACCTCTTTGTGGCAGAGGTGTTTCAAGAAACAAATCTGCAAAGCTCAGCAATGCAGATTGTCTTGAAAACACAAGGAGAACAACACATTCCTGATAACAGACTGCAGCACGGGGGAGATGGCCCTCAATCTGCTGAAACCCAGCTCTGACAAACAACTGTCACAAGTGAGCAAGTTTTCTGACAACTCTGACAAGTTAACTGACACTTTTTAGATACATGATGGACATTGCTATTGTAAAACAACTTTATGTCTAGATCTAAGTACTGAACGACTATAAGAACCTGGCTTTTTGGACATGGCTTTAGCAACCTTTTGCTCACTATGCCTGCTAGAAGCCTGTCTCGCATGCTGGCATCAGACCCAAGTGACGCTCTTACCTATGGGCCACGACGAGACTCAGTTATATGCTGTCCTGGAAAACAATTTTGCCTCCTCACCCACCTTCCTACTAAACTCAGGTATTTTGCCACGCTGCTCCTATGCAACCCTCACTGCTATTCATTCCTTTTTCCTCTATCCTTAGTTAGGTTTTGTTAGTTAATGCAACATTGAAATCACATGCAACCAACACATTTATTAGTTAGGAATATATGCTCTACACTACTCTAAGAAACATGATTGACCTGTTTGATTTACCTGATCAGCATTATTGCCTTAATAAAGCCTATTGAAACTTATTGTGTCTGTCTCTCCTCCTACTTGTGTGTCCAGATCATACATGGTTACCATATCAAAAAACCACATCAGTTTGTGCAAGAACAAGCATTATTCTCACTGCTAATTCCAGAGCATACATAGAGTATGAATCAGGCTTGGCTCACAACACCCCCGCCAGCAGCACCCGTACTGGCCGCTACTGGCAGTGCCACAACCTTGTAGAAAAACGCAAACTTGATTATTTACCAAAGAGGATTCTATTTCAGAGATCCTGCATTTTTTCCTTTGACTGCTGTTCTGGGCCTTGACCCCTGTAGAGCTTTAAGCATGTATCTGCTGCTTGATTCTTTATTGTTTCCTTGAATCCTGATCCCAGGTTGATTTTGACTATGCCCTGCCTCTGGCATTTCTTATCCTTGTTTGTTAGCCTGGAACTTGATCCCTACCTCTTTTAAATCAAGCACCAGATTCTGACCCAATGAGGCTAACCAACAACTCTACCCAGTTTCTGGAACCCAGTTGCCTGGTATCTGACCCTTTGCTGTGGGAGTGTTTCTGAAAACTTTGACAGGTTTGCACAGAAGTCTGACTTCCAACAGAACGTTCTCCAATTCCAGTCAGTTGATGCTTCTGACCTACCTGATGAGGATCAGTGGACCATCAACTCTATATGTAACAGACCACCTCCATGTCATAGATGGACCACCACCTGGTTAAGGTAGGTTTCATAGTCACAACTCACGCCTGCAAGGGTGGTGGACCTGTTAGTATGGTCCACCCAAGAAGGCTGCTGGATCAAACAGGATTCCAAAAAGCCTTGGAAAGTTTTAGTGTTGGTTCTGCCAGTGACTCTGTTGATGTCCTGGTGGGTACCTGGAATAGCGAGCTCACCAGGCAGCAGACACAACCATGTCCCTTCTGAACTGCTTTACAAATTGCCCCATGGTATACAGAAGAGCTGCGGGGGCTGAAGCAGCTAGGTAGGCTACTGAAACACAAGTGGAGAAAAACTCGGCTCGAATTTGGCAAGACACAACATAGAGCCCATTTGAAGGCTTACATGGTGGCAGTGCATGCAACCAAGAAGCAATTCTGGTCTGTGAGCATTGCAGGAAATTGTTGGAGGCAGCCTAATTGACATCATTAATGAAAGGCCACAGGAGGACAGAATGCCCCTTGTTTGAAGGAGGCAGCGGTTAAACCACTTCTTAAGAAGCCTACCTTGGATCCCTTGATGATGGATAGCTAAAGGCTTGTCTCCAATCTCCCTTGGTTGGGCAGGTTGATTGAGATTGGTGGCTAATCAGCTCCGAGTGGTTTTGGAGGAAACTAATTATCTAGGCCCATTTTAAACTGGCTTTAGAACTGGCTATGGGGTTGAGACAGCTTTGGTCGGCCTGATGGATGACCTCTATTGGGAATCGATGGAGGAGTGTGACTCTGCTGGTTCTTTTGGATCTCTCAGCAGCTTTCAATAACATCGACCATGGCATCCTTCTGGATAGCCTAGGAGAGCTGGGGATAGGAGGCACTGCTTTGCAGTGGTTCTGCTCCTATCCCTTGGGTAGATTCCAGATGGTGGCGCTTGGTAACAGTTTCTGTTCTAAACCAGAGCTATTATATGGGGTCCCCTCAGGGCTCCAAAAAGCTAGCCACCATTGCCTTTTAATATCTACATGAAACCTCTGGGTGAGGTCATCAAGGGATTTGGTGCTGGGTGCTATCAGTATGCTGATGACACTCAAATCTATTGCTCTTTATTATCATCATCATCAGGTAATGGCACTCATTCCCTAAATGCCTGCCTACAGGCAGTAATGCGCTGGATAAGGGATCATAAATTGAAGCTGAATCCAAGTAAGATGAAGGTGCTCATTGTGGGGGAGTGGAATTTGAGGAATGGGATAGATCTTCCTGTTTTGGGTGGGGTTACACTTTCCCAGAAGGAACAGGTACACAGTTTGGGAGTGCTCATAGATCCAGGCCACCTCACCCTGGTATCTCAGGTGAAGGCTATGGCTAGGAGTGCCTTTTATCAGCTTTGGCTGATTTGACAGCTGCATCCATTCCTTGAAGAGAACGATCTCAAAACAGTGGTGCATCAGTTGCTAACCTCCAGGCTTGAATGCAATGCGCACTACATAGGGCTACCATTGTATGTACTTCGAAAACTTCCACAAAATGCGGCAGCCAGACTGGTCTTTGGGGCAACCCAGAGAGATTGTATTATGCCTATACTTAAATAGCTGCACTGGCTGCCAATACGTTTCCAGGCAAAATACAAAGTGCTGGTTATTACCTTTAAAGCCCTGAAATGCTTAGGCCAGGGTTACCTTAGGGAATGCCTTCTTTTGTATGATCCCTACCACATGCTGAAGTCATCTGGAGAGGTCTGTCTCCAACTGCCACCAGTGCGTCTGGTGGCAACTCAGGACCAGGCTTTCTCTGTAGCCACTCCTGGGTTGTGGAATGCACTCCGCACAGAAATGTGTGGTTTAAATACATTATCAGCCTTTAAGAGAGCCCTTAAGACTTATCTGTTTGCTATGGCCTTCAAGGGTTTTTAAACTGTTTCAATTGTTAAGATTTTATGGTTTTTAAGTTTGATTTTTGAATGATTACATTTTGTTTTAATTTATAAACTGCCCACAGCCGCTGGATGGGGCAGTGTAGAAAAGAAAAAAAGGTGGAGGATAGGAAAAAACAAAGAACAAAGAAATAACTAACCAACCAACTCTCTGTGAATGTTGGATAAGGTGTGAGTTGTTGGGGGAGGGGGGCTGATGGGTTGCTATAAAGTAGGGGTGGAGAACCTTGGCCCTCCAGCCACAATAATTGTGGCTAGGGGTGGTGGGAGTTGTAGTTCAAAAACAGCTGGCGGGCCAAGGTTACCCACCCCTGCTATAAAGCATGAGGGAGAATGGCAGTTTTCTACTCTCAAGAAGCATTCATCCAGCTGTAGGGGCAGAACTAGGCGATTATAGACTGAAACAGCAGATAAGCCTGAGGATCAGATTCTTCCCCCATTCTGTGGAATGCAAAACCTTCTAAGGCTCCTCCTCTGATCTGACCTGTGTTTATCTTAATGAGCAACCACTTTCTTATGAAAGTGCAAAGGCACATGGCGGGAGAAGGGCAGGTTGCCAGTGCCCCCTCTTGCAACTAGACCTTTGCAAGGCTCTGGTGGAACTCCCAGTCTGAGCCTTGGAAGTGCACCTTCCCCTTTGCAAAAGATTTTGAGAGCATCCCCACTGTCCTTCTACAAAGGCACACCACAAGCTTGCCAATATGATCTGCTTAAAAAGGCTTTGCAACACTTGGATGGGAAGCTGACATGCCTAAGGAAACGCCCACATACTAGGAAGATGTGTCCATGCTGTGGAGAACCTAGTTCCACAGTGCAGGTGGGGGGTTAATTTTCTCTGATCTCTGCTTCCTCTGGAAATGCCCTGTGCCACCTGAAAATATATTCCCAAGAAGGTGCAGCCCCAAAGGACATGGGGGGGGGGGCAGTGCAGGTCTTTTTAGAGGGAGCAGATATCAGAGACAATCTCCCACCCTCTGTGTTTCGCACTGTGGTATCCTGGAAGCCTTTTGCAGCACTGCAACATGTTCTCAGCACAAAGCTGCTTTATTAGTTAAGATGTCAGCCACTATGTTTTTGGGTGTTTGTTTTAAACCTGCTTTCTTTTATTGTAACAGGAGAACCTCATTACTTGCAAGGTTCTGTTCCTCACCTACTACCGCGAGTAATGGAACCGCAAGTAACGAGGCATTATGGCTATGGGGAAAGGGGAGTTAGGATCCAGGTGGAGGAGAAACAAATTTAAAGCCCAGAACTTACTGTGGTGTGCTCCACAGGTTCCGCATGTGCTCAGGGATGCCCCTCAAAGGAAGAAATACCTCAAAAATTATGAAAAATCATGGGGGGGGGAGTCTGATTTTTAGAAGAAATGAGCCACAAAATGGCTCCTTGAGACAAAATGGAGAGCGGAAGTGACCTATGCGGTAACTTCTGGCCGTCTAGGAACCACAGATATGTAGGTTTCATATCTGCGGATACTAGAAACGGCTGTCTATTAGACACACTGCGGATACACGGAACCATGAATAGTGGTTCGCGAATAATGAGGTTCTTTATTTTCAGGAGGGTTGGGGGTTTTTTAGTTTAAAAAAGGAAACTGAAAATTCTGAGAGAGAAAATGACTCAGCAGAAATCAACATGACTAGAGGAAGGGTGCAATATCTATACTTACACTTGCACACTTTGCAGCACTGGCCTGTTACATGGACAGGAAGGCCATCAGGAGAGCAGTTCAATGGCGGACAGGCCATCCGTCGACATTCCACTACTCCACTCTATGCAATGTCAGAAAAATAAACTTAAAACTTTAATATGTACAAAGTAATTTTTATTTTGGATGAAGAATTATCTCTATGTGAAAATTCATTAACTAAATTATAGGAATATTTCCAAATACAACTCACCATTCTGCAACACCTACAAACTAAACTGACTACAAGCCATGTGAATCTCTATTATGTTTCCGATACAAATTACTTCCCTTATCCCACCTGCCAATGATCGCTAAGAAGGTTAGGCAAGAAAATTCATCTACCCATTTTGACAAGCATGTAAACAACATCTTCCACAGGATCTGTCAATCATCTCCAAAATATTAAAAAACAGTTTTCTACTTTCTTGAGCAAACAAAACCTCTCTTCTGATAGTTATCAAATCATTTCAACCAGGCAAGATTTCTATTTTAATTCAACTTTTATTCCTCTGCTGTTCAAAATGATAAATACCACAAACAGGCTATACGTGTTGCTGTCATGCAAGATGCAACTGAACATCCATGCATAATATTAAGATAATGCTTCTCTTTTTCACATACTACAGTGATACAATTCTAAACTGTACACAGGAAATGCCAAAATGTTTACCCCAAAATAGTTTCATTCCAGATACAAGCAGCAGTAAGATAATGTTTTATCCAAACCACAAATAGCATTTTTCTCCCCACCCCCCTTCATATGTACTACCATGCTAATAACTCTCACTTGGCATTATATGTACTCAAGATTCTGTACTGAATTATAACATCTTATCCAGATACATGTTAGAAATGTCTTACTTTACATGTGCAGTTCCGGCAGTGATCATCTTCTACCCATGAGTCTTTGTCTCGATAGATCACTCCATTTACTTGACAAGTCTTCTCACAGTGACAGTTTTCCAACTGACTAAGCCTCATTTCTGCATAATTTAGCTGTAAATGAAAGTAACTTGATTTAATTTCTAGAATTTATGCATATGGCTTTATACAAAACAAAGCAAAAGAATAGCTTCAGTGGAACTGGACTGTATCACACTGGCAAAAGCCACATCAAAATAGAAGAACTTTAAGCTGGTATAAATCGGCCAGATCCACAGAAGGCAATGAAGCACAAACAATTTATATCATTTTTATGTCATTGCAAATGTATATCATTGGTTCTTCTAGCCTAGTAAATCCAGTGGAAGTAACTCCATCTCTGAAAGAAAAAAAAACTCATGGCAATAGTCTGATCTTTTAACTTGAAAACAACACAACATATGCTGAAATATCTACAAAAATGTTTCAGAATTATTCATTAACATATTTATATATGACTACTTGTTCATTTAGACATACAACATGGATTTCCATCAGCTTCCAATTCTTCCCTGTCATTTCAGAAAATGGTAAAGTTGGGATCAAAAACAATGTTTCCATTTCAAATGCAATGGACAAATCCAAAGCATGAATCTCAGACTTGTATGCCAAATCAGACCTTCTTCTCCAGCCTACTTTGGAAGTTTCTTGTACTTCAGAAATTGATTTTCAACTTTGACATATAAATATATGTTACCTTAAACCGAGTCATATCATTGGTTTATCTAGTCCAGTTCTAAATGACAGTACCTCTCCAAAGTCAAATACATGTATTTGCCAGCCTTGCTTCCGGAAATAGAAGTAGAAATGCCAGGAGCTGAACTTGAGCTGGTCTTGTGGTAGCTGGTCTTGAGCTGGTCTTGTGGTAGCAAGCATGACTTGTCCCCATAGCTAAGCAGGGTCTGCCCTGGTTGCATATGAATGGGAGACTTGATGTGTGAGCACTGCAAGATATTCCCCTCAGGGGATGAAGCCGCTCTGGGAAGAGCAGAAGGTTTCAAGTTCCCTCCCTGGCTTCTCCAAGATAGGGCTGAGAGAGATTCCTGCCTTCGACCTTGGAGAAGCTGCTGCCAGTCTGTGAAGACAATACTGAGCTAGATAGACCAATAGTCTGACTCAGTATATGGCAGTTTCCTATGTTCCTATGTTCCTAACTTACTACATACAATGTGTGCACTCTGCTATTAAGAACACTAGTTCCATTCCCCTAACATCAGCCACATATCAGTGGGCTCTGTCAAACAGGGGCAAGCTTCTAAAGGACATCACACAAAGGGTGACGAGCACAGAGGTAGGAAGAGATGGACTACAGTATGAAGCTTAAAGGCTGCTGAGAAGTTGCACTTATACTAGGCCTCAGAGCCCACTTAAGCATCTGGTTAAGTGCTGCCTCAAGCACCCCAAGGAAAAAGCTGCTACTGAAGATTGCAGAGAAATCAGCTCTTCCTAATTTCCCTTGCTGCTTTACCCTGCCTTGGGGAGAAGAGCAAAAGGTTTGCTTTGCTGCGCTCCACTACAGTCTGCTGAAGAGGCAATTGCATTGATGAGAAGGAGAATGTGAGGCAGAGGGTGCATAAAAGACTCTATAGATAACCATACATTCCTATTTCAGATGGACATTATATACATGAATGTATACAGTATAGACACTGATCTGCTTCAAATGTGCAATGCAGCCCTCAGGAACAAAGGCTTCCACACCCATGTCAGTATCAAACATGCTGACGTTTGGAAATTGTTAGAAAGTGTTCATTTTCTAGAAAAACAAATAAAGAGTCATTAAGAATCAGATGTTGAACCTGAACTGGTTTGGCACAATATTAAACCTAAGAGCTTTGTACTGAAAATCGTTGAGTCACATATCAGCTCTGCTATGAATTCAGAGAGTGGACCTTAGTACCAAACTAGTCAATGGAAAGGGTGAGCAGGACCAGACCACACTACCTAGGGAAGGAGATATTTAACCCTGTTGTATGATGGTCCCTGCCTCCCGACCGCCCTGCTTACTAAGCTGCTATTAACCCTGGGAGGGAAGCTCCCATTGGTGCTCATTAAAACTTTCCTTCCAGGGTTAACGGGGTATTTTCATTCAGGACCAAAGCATGAGGGCCAGGGGTTAAGTCTCTTCCTGGGTCCCTATGTACTAAGGGCCCAAGTGCACAGAAAGGGAATATTTAAACCATCTCACCCATGTCTTGGTCTCAGTGAAAACGGATATTAGCTGTGGAAATGAAACTTTCATTCGCAGCAATAGGAGCTTCCTGATCACCTCAGCATCCACCCGTGGCTTCTGTTTAGGCCAAACACTAGATTTGCAATGTAATGTGTAGTTTGGCAAGCAGAAACAATCAGCTTCAGTTACCTATACATAATATGAGAATCCCAATACCAGCCCAATCCTATTATAAGGACTGCTTATATGCAATACTCTGAATGCCTAAAAAATAAACTATATAAAAGTAACATGTATGCTAGATAATGACCACAATCACTACACAAGTTATTAGCAACGTGACTGCTACTGCAACCACTATGATTAGTGGATGAAAAGCCTTGCCATCTGTTCCCTACTTCAAGGAACTGTTCCTTATTTGGAATTAAAACATAGTGTTCCTTTTCAAGTTAATAAGGAATGCAGTTCGTTCTTTTTTAGCCTACTTTCCTCCTTAAGGAAAGTAAGTTTATGAGATTTCCTGGCATTCTGTATGTGTGTCCGTATGTCTCCACCCCACCGCCTGCATCAACTTCTCAATACCTGGACCAATATGAACCAAATTGAGTACAGTTGTAGGGACACAGAGTCACCTCTCAATGGCATAGTTTGTGATGAGGTCATCCACCCCAGTTCAAGATGGTGGACAGGTGAATGCTAGAGGCACAAGTGGGCTAACTTGTGGACCGTTTAAGCGATTTGAACCAAATTTGGTACAGTCATAGTGAGTGACATTGGGGGGGGGGGCCTGAATGGCATAGTTTGTGATGATGTCATCCACCCCGATTCAAGATGGCAAACACATGAACATCTGAGATGCAAGTGGGCTAACTTGAGAACTGCCTAACCAATTTGAACCAAATTTGCTGCAGCTGTAGGAACACATAAGAACAGCTCAACGGAGTAGTTTGTAATGATGTCATCCACCCTGATTCAAGATGTAACAGAGTTCTCAATTTCACATGGTGGCGATATCATTAACTTAGTTTGGATGCTGCCCATGAATTCTATAAACTACTATTACTATGAATATTTTCACCACTTTTCAGCAACAGAAGTTTTCAAAGAGGTTTACACAGAACATATAAATATATTAAATAAATTTAATACATTATAGTATATTCTAATAAAGTACTAATAATGTCCTAAGACATGTAGCATGTTAATAAATTAAGGTCAATGTGTTCCTTATATTGGAACTCGTTAGGTAGCATGCCTGTATGAAAGATGTATTTTGTATGTATGTTGCAGTCTTCACATGACTACAAAGTTAGTCAGGCAAGAATCCAAGTAACTTACATAGCAGAAACAATTTTTCAAGGATATTGGCATTTTCACATCTGAACCCAAAAGGGTTATTATCAGGCTTAATGCAAGAAGAAGCTTATGTTCCTAAGCCTTGTATGCCTTATGGAGGGGGGTGGGATACACAGTTGACAACAGTAATTTGCAGTTCTTTCAAAATATCTAGACAGAAGTATAAATAAATAAAAGTATAAGTAACTAGACAAAAGTGGTTTCCACTTTGTTCACAAATGTTCCACTACATCCCTCAAGGTATCATGAGTACATTTTTTTTAGGTCCCATATCACTATTACATTTTATAGAAGGTTACCCCAAATACTTTTAGATTCAGAAAGAAAGACAGATTCAGAAAGAAACAGTCCTTTCATTTTTTGTTAAACTTACTGCTAATCGAATTTGTTAGGTTATTTTATGTTACAGTTATAGTATTTCTCTCCCATTTCTCTCCCTTTTAAAAAAAATTAAGTAACCACCTAATCCAGACTAGGACTGCAGTATGTGGCTAGAGGGATCTAACCCTTTGTAACCATGCCATTTACTGGGGTTGGGGGGAGAAGTAACCTGCCTAAAAAGCAAGAGGCTGTTGGTTTGAATTCCAATTGTGGGTGTGTTTCCCAGAATATGGGAAACTCCTATAGCAGGCAGCAGCAATCTAGGAAGCTACTGAAAGGCATCATCTCATACTACACGGGAGATGGCAATGGTAAGCCCCTCCTGTAGTCTACCAAGAAAACCACATGGCTCTGGTCAACACCAACTCGATGGCCCAACCAACCAACCAAAGTCCTCCTGCTGCTGTTAGCACAGAAACAAAATGGCGGCAAAAAACCACGTAGCTGATCTGAATGTACAGCCTTTTTTTTTTTTTAATGTATGGAGAAAGGACACAACATGATGCCATTGCTACTTCCCCAGGGCGTTGTGGGGCAACTGCCAGGGAGGGAAAGGGCAGCATTTTAAAGCATTGCTGCCCAGAGGGCAATTTCCAGTTAAAAGAGAGCCTGCTACTGTTTTTCAGGTAAGCCCCCACCACTATCAATTCAGTCTGATATGAAACTATTGTTGCCAGACAGTCCAATTTCAGGGTAGCCCAGAGAGCACCCATCTCTCTGTATTACGTTGGGAGGCTTCACAAAAGAAGGCAGTAGCTAGTGAGCAGATTCCATTTCAAAAGATGAATTAATCAAGAAAGAATCCTCCTTTCCATGGGAGATAACAGTGAAGCACTCTTCGAGAGACACTCAGGTGCATTTCCTAATCCATTTTGAATTCCTAATCCATTTTGAATTAACAATTTAGCTGGTGAGGAGTCGGGGAAATGAGTGCATCAAAACTGGAGTTGTGTAATCTATAAACCTGGAGGAAGGCCGCCTGTTATTCAGATAGTTCAGCAGCTCTATTCAACATGTCCAAAACATTTACAGAACAATACCCATGACTTTGTTGAACAAGCTACTATCAGAATGATTAAATTCGAGTGGCAATAATTTCTTTGTCTTTCATGAAATCTGACACCCTCTAGGTAAGCAGAATGGCTTGTAAACTGCCTTAGGACATGTTTCAGGGTATATCTACCTCTAGTCAAAGCACTTTGCCTAGAAATCTGCTTGGATCACTATCTTACGGACTCTCATACAAGCGAATAGTAGTCCTTTGCTCCTAACTTCTTTCCTGCTTCTCCGCTACTGGCAAAGAGGCCAACCAATGTGCAATGAATGCATCAACGGAAACAGGGAAGGATAGGTAAACTAATCCCTTGCCCTTCTAAGCCTCCTCACTGCCCTCCTCTCTTTCCAGCCTCCTTGCTTTCAAGCATTCTCCATGGCAAGCCTTAAGCCAGGCTCTATTCAAGCACCTTAGCAAAGCCGATCAATCTCTAATTAGGACTTCAAACTAAATTACCTCTAGCCACACACTTGCCTAGAACATTAGCTAAGATGTATTGCCTTGCCTAACTGAACCTTTGCATTCTGTACTCCCATGTACCCTTAATAAAACCTTTGAACTGTACTCCTGTTTCCTCGTACTTTCCAGTACACGAAAACGTGCTAAAATTGATACGGGAACCAAACTACTCTCTCTAGTCAAGCTAATTCCATTAGGTTCTTATATGAAATTATTTGCCATTAGATGTGGTGATGGCCACCAATTTGGACGGCTTTAAAGGGGGCTTAGACAAATTCATGGAGGACAGGTCTATCGATGGCTACTAGTCTGGTGGCTATAGGCCACTTCCAGCCTCAGAGGTGAAAAGCATATTTGGAGTGTCTAGCCAGCACTCTGGGGCAGTTCTAGTAACACTATACAATCTTGTATTGCATTGTATTGAACTGAATTGTGTTATTTTGTCAGGCAAATTTTTCATTGGGTTACGTCTGATGAAAGATTTACCAACAGAGCCTGCACTGTGTCAGGTCCAATCAATGGGCCCGGTGCTACCCCATATCCCTATTAAATAACCTTAGCATTAAAAAGGTGGGATTCCATTTTAGAAGGTGTGCCTTCTAGGTTAGTTTGAAGATTGGCATCTCTGTTCTAGAAATTAATCACTCATTATGTATTTAGCAATAAATATGAGTAATTTTAGATTCCACCTGCATTTCTCTGAGAAACTATCCATTGTGACGTTCACACTGGGCTACAAATGCAACAAAATACTGTATGTACTGCAAAATAAGGATGTGCAGAATGTTTAGACATTGAAATGTTTCAACTCAAAATGGGTCATTTCAAGTGTTTTGAGATCAAAACATAACACCCTTTAAATAAAGGGCCTGTTTCAAGCTTGGAGCAGAACAATCCCGTTTCGATCGAAATGTTTCAACGTTTCAAACGTCATTGTGGAGACCTCTTTGCTCTGTCCGATTGATTTTCTGGCATGGCTTCCGATTGGCTTGCGGTCTCCTTGCTTCTTGGTTGGCTTGTTATCATACAAATCAAGTGTTACTAGGGGCAACTATGCACCCACTGGCTGGGGGGGCACTTTTAGAGGGGATTTAAAGAGACTGGGAGGCAGAGAGAGTTCTTCTAGTGCCTCTCTCTCTTGAAGAAGAAGAGCATACATCAGGAGAGTGATTGGGAAGCCAACTATTGGGAAGCCCTTCCCAGCACAGGATACTGTTGGATGCACCTGCACACTCCAATTGTCCACACAATCAGCCTTGAATACAATAGGTGATTCACATACCTTCCTAATCAGGAAGGACGATCAGATACAATGCATTCCGGAAAAACCTTTCTGGATTTCCCAATTCAGCAGAGCATGACAACAGCAAAGTGACCTGAAGGCACATTTTGGGATATAAGTATCCCTAACCCCATGACTCAGTGTACTTCCCCGTGGATAACACCCGGGACTCCCACTGTGAAATATCTCAGTGTTTCCTTGTGCCTCTCACTCAGGACCCCATCAGACTGCAACAAGAACTCCAGCAGATCTGCAAAAGGACCAACCTGGGTGATGGCATGAAGAACAGAGCAACCCCAATAGCTATGGCAGGTGGACAGTAGATTGCCCAAGTTGGTAGTGATTTCGAGTTCTTTTCAGGGTGAAAGAGAGCAGAGGATTTAGTCCCAAGTTTAGAATACGAGGGGGAACAAAGATTGCTTGCTGGGGTCCTTGGAGTCTCCAGTGAAAGGTACAGGAGAGCATATTGGGTCATAGGAACATAGGAAACTGCCATATACTGAGTCAGACCATTGGTCTATCTAGCTCAGTATTGTCTTCCCAGACTGGAAGCGGCTTCTCCAAGGTTGCAGGCTAACACAAGACCAGCTCGCCTCTCATGGAAGTAGGGATACTTATATCCCAAATCATGCCTTGGGGGCACATTCCTACTGTCCTACTTTGCTAATCAGTAGTGTCAAGCTGGGCCTGCATGGAATACATTGTTGTTGATTGATCTTTCCTGGGTGGATTTGCCTTTTGCAAGTAAGGCTGTTTGTGATGAAAATTAGGGTATGCAGGTGCGCAAAAGGGTATCCGTGCCAGGACAGGCTCTCCAGTAATCCTATCAATTTCAGTAAGCTATACCTCTAGGTCTTCGTCACTGACTCGTCTCCTTTGTGATGGGGAGGACATTATTTCCTTGCCTTATCGACTTTTATTCCTGCTTGGCATAATCGGCTCGTTAGCCTGTCAATATCTCCTGGATATTGTAGAGTCAATGGGAGTGAGATGGTTCACTCTAAGTTTAGAGTGGCCTTGGAAGTCAGTTAACTCACTATAGTTAACTGTAAAATCAACTTAGCTAGGACCCCCCACATAGGGAGGAGGCATGCATCTTGATCCCTGTTCCAATTTGGTTGTTTAACCATATCTAGGGTTGATTCGCCCATTGCCAACAATTGACATGTCCCCATGTGTACTATAAACTGAGAGCTCACATTGCAGTACAGCTCCTGAGCATATCCAAAGTGAAATCTCCAAGCCTGGAGATACAACTGCAAACAGGGAGGCTCCTGGGAGCCAGGCAAAATAAGGGTAGCTGGTAACAACTCTGCGAGTGCAGCTTCTTCAGGCCATTGGGAACAATGAGGAAACTCTATGGTTGAAACACTCAAAACGTTTTGAGTTGTTTAATCAAAACAGCCGGTTTGACTGCTGTATTGTTGAAATGTTTCGGCCACTTTGCATTTCGTTTCGAGCTTGAAATCGACTGCAAAATCTGTTTCGTGCACATCCCTAGTGCAAAGGACAACAAAACAGCATCACTGGGAATAACAAACAAGCAGCACAGAGTACTCCAATTCAAGAGATTCATGTAACCATCACAATGTTAATTATGTATTATCTAGCCTAAAAAAATCCCAGCATATATAATTAACAGCAGCAACAAATCATTCAGTACGCTGCTTAACTGGCATCTACTAAAGTCACCAGCATGTTTCAGAATAATTTTCACTTTCTTGAAAAATGAACTGAAACTTAACATTTCTTTTTCTCCAAGTCATTATGTAAAAGCATGCTGGATGATAAAGCTGTATGTAGGAAAATAAAGGAATCAATACCCTCCCCAAAAAAGCAAAAGAAAGGGAGAGAATAACAGCATTAAATCCCAGGACATATCCTGGAGAATTGAGAATCTGCTACATGCTACAGCTGTTGTGCAAAATAGGGGGAGAGGAAGAAAGGGTGCTTTTAGGGAACTCCTTTCTTTAAAAGCCCTATTGATATTATTGAGAAATATTTAATCATGTGCTTAACTCTACTGTTGAAGTCAACAAGATTTAAGAGTACTTAACGCTAGCTGGATCACACCACAAGTATATAATTTTCTGGTTTGTACAGTAAAAATGCAAATTATTCAGACAGTGGCTAGGAAGCCCTTGTTCTGCAGATAATTTGGACAATAATAGTCAGCCTGAAGTGTTGAAAGGTTGAAATGTTTCTGATTTTGATTATGGGTTTTAGGTTTTGCACATTTTAGCTTTTAATAGGGTCTGGCGGGGTTTGGGGTGAGAAAGAGAGCAGTAGTGATCTCTTTCCAACTCTCTTTTCCACAGCTACAAGTCCCTGGCCATCTGCCGATGCTTTAATCCAGTCACCATGTAATCTCTATTACTCCCTCATGCCATGCAATTCTAATTCTAATTAGTTTATTGTGTATGTGTGCAAGCATGCATACAATGATCAGCAGATTAACAGATTTTGGTGTAAAACTTCCCTCTTCATTCCTCAGGAGAATTCACACACATACAGTTGTTTTTAATGTTATTTAAAGGGGAATTAACACCCTGCACCAAAAGCTTACATATGTCAAAACACTTCACCCTCAGACGCACAAAGCTGTGAAATACCTGGTGAGAAAAATAGAGTTTTCGACACCTTTCCCCATCAAAAGCAGAAAGATTTGTGACTGTCATGAGGGAGTATTTTTCAAGCTGATACATTTCTTTTTGTTTAGGCCATCCTTTCCCCTTTCTAAATACTGGATCCCATAAGCTTCACCCACCTGGTTGTCTATTAAGTCTGAGTCCAGAAACATTCCACTTAATTGAGTTATACTGAAGCAGTTTCCGAAGGGGGTGACTCCATTAGTGCCCGCCCCCCCCATGTCTGCCAATACCTCCATCTCCCCTTTGGGTGCTCTGGTTATGCATCCATAATGATCATAATAGTTCCAGCTCTTTCAAAAATAGAGATATGATAGCAGAAGGACTCCTTCTGGAGGCTATGATGTATTTGCTTTTGTATTGTTTTCTCTTTGTTAACAAAGCACAGCTTTGCACGTGGATAGTGTTGAAATTATTTATTCTGAATATTCCCTATTAGCTTTCCTTGGCCAGACCTTAGCTATGAGGCTCAGGTTCATGTTCAGTTGCTGGCCCACTGCTTAGAAAATGAAGCGCACACTCAAAGAATAAGAGTTCAGAATGTATTAAAGATCTCACCAGTCCAAGTAGTCTTTGATTTATGTCCAGCAACACAGGAAAGTAATATCGGTATTGGGTGATCAAACCCTGAACTGGAAACCCAATGTAAATCGCATGACCTGATGTAATAAAAGAATGTAATGACAGCTCCTAAAGACAACCTCCTACCCCATGCAGAGTTTTATAGTCTTTTTCCTCAAAGGGCTCAGGTGGATGTCTCAATGTACTTGTTGTTTTGTGAAAATATTACAAACTGGAAACTACCACCCATCTGATTTTCAAATGTATTTTGGGTTTTGATTACTTCTGTCATGCCACCTAAAATATACCTGGGTCTTGGCTTCTTTTCTCACAGCTACACATCTTGCAGAACGCACAAGATTAAAATAGCTAATCCTGTACAAGCAAGCTTTTACACAGACTTTATGAACAGATATTTAACCGAGTATCTTGACATGGATTCTGAGTAGAAGTATAGAATCTGCCTATGTGATTAGAAATATGCAAGCCCCTTTCTTCTTCTTCGTCAATAGTTCAGTTTGACTGAGGAGGTGTGGTAACATGATATAATGTGTGAATTGATGCACAGATTCATTCCCACTGAATGAGAGTATTTTAGAGTTGGAAGGAACCTTGAAGAGCTTCTAGTTCAACCTGTAGCTAAAAGTGTCTATAGCATTCCTGATAGATGGCCGTCCAGTGTGAATTTGAACACCTCGAGAGCCCATCAATGCACAAGATAGACCATTCTACTGCCAAACAGCTCTTACAGTTAGAAAATTCCTCCTGAAGACTAGACTCAAGCTACTTCCTTGTACTTCCAACCCATTGGTTCTATTCATGCCTCAGAAACAAGAGAGTACAAATCCACTCCTTTTTACAGACCTTCAAATATTTGAAGACTGCTGTCATATCTCCCTTTACTCTCCTCTTCTCCACACTAAACATATCCAACTCCATCAACCATTCCTCACTGAAACTCAAGAGTTCTTGAAAGTTACTTCCAGTTTACACTATCATACAATTATCATATAATTGTGGGTATAAATAGGAACATAGGAAGCTGCCTTCTGCTGAGTCAGGCCCTGGTCCATCTAGCTCAGTACAGTCTACACGGATGGCAGCGGCTTCTCCAAGGTTACAGGCAGTAGTCTCTCTGAGGTCTATTTTGGAGATGTCAGAGAGGAAACTTGGACCCTTCTGCATGCAACCATGCAGATGCTCTTCCCAGAGCAGCCCCATCCCCTAAGGGGAATATCTTACAGTGCTCACACATGTAGCCTCCCATTCCTGTGCAACCAGGGCAAATGCTGCTGAGCAAAGGGGACAAGTCATGCTTGCTTCCAGAAGACCATGCAGTCTACTGACGGGAAAGCTGGCAATAATTTACTTTCCAACTCTTTTATTTCTGGTGGATAAGCACACTTTCACTGCACATCAAACTAAATGTGTGAAACATTATTGGTGTTGGTCCAGCAGTAACCAATCAGGGTGGGCAAAAATCCACTGGAAGCTGGTATTATTGTTCTTTTTGGCACCCCTCTCCACCATTATGTAACAACATGGTCCATAAAAATTGAAGAAGTATAATCTTCATCATATTGTTCACATTCAGTAGCCCAACTCAGACACTACATGGTACATTTGTACAGGTGTCTGCACACAGATATATTATTTTGTGTGAATAACTTTACATGTGTGTTTTAAAAGTGAATCTGGGACAGGACCTCTCAAATGCAGGGCACAGATAAGAAATGTATGTGTTCAGCTGTACATGTGCTGAACATAATATGTGAATAACTGTAAATGTTTACAGATCTGTATGTGCATACATCATTAAGGGACTACATGTGTGTTGAACATAATGAACATAGCTCATTTACATTTCAGATGTAAAATTAATGAAGAAGGTATAGCACAGGGGTCCCAATATTGGGGTGGGGGGATAGTTTCGATAGAAAAATGAAAACAATAGCTGGGCACCTACTTTTGCAGTCATTTTAGCCAGAAGTTCTTGCAAATCCATAATTCCTTGTACCAGGCTTAAGAAGTCACTGCAGGTTGGACAGGCTCAATAAAGAAAAGAAAGGAAACAAATAAATACCATATCATCAAGTACAAAAAAGCCATAGGTTTAACAGCTTCCAGAGACCAGACATGATTTGGTTTCTCACACTGAAACAACAGCTTTTTGAATACCAAATATACATCAAAGGTCACAAGGAAACTAACAGATTCTGACATTTTAATAGAAACTAGGATTAGGAAATCAATTTGATTGTCTCGGAAAGATATCGTGGCTGTTATCACGAGCAGGCAAGCCTGGGCTTGGCTGCCCATCAGAACCGCCAGGATCCACATGGATCCGAGTGGTGTCGCAGTGCCAAACCCAACACTGAAGTCTGGCTCTTAGCTGAGGTTAAGGGTGCAAACATACCCTTAACCTGGCTGCCAGGATTGTGTGTCGGCGCGAGCTGCTTAAAGCTCATGTTGACACAGAGATGGGAGCTCAGAGCACCTGTCCCCTGGGGGAATCCCCCAATGCACTGTGGGATACCCAGAGGCTGGGATAATAAGTCCCGGTCTCAGAGCAATCCGCCTTGCTCCACACTGCACAGAGCAGTGCAGATTGTGTGGGAGCGCACTCTGCAATCCCACCAAGCATAGAACGATTGTCTGGGGAGAAGGCAAGGTTTGCGAAGCCTTACTCCTACCCATCCGCCCAGTCGGTCATGTGAATGGCCCCGTAACATATTGAAAGATACATTGATGTTATTTCATAATTGCAAAAAGTGCTGAAAACTGAAATAAGAAAACATTTGGATAAAGCAGACTGAAATCATGGGCACACATCTTCTGCAGCATTGTGAAGGTGAAAGAAGGGCTTCGCCCTCACAGAACAACAGGAGCCTAGCTGTATTAAAACTTTGCTCTGTGGGCAGAGGGGGAAGGGGAAATGATATCTGCTTCTCTTTCCTCCCTACAAAAGCCCTTTTTGTTGCCAAGAATTTGTCCTTGAGGGTCCTGAAGCCCTCAGGACATATTTATGACATCAAAAGTTGGGTTTTGGAGGGAGGGAAGTTAAGTGAAATCACTTACCCCTTCCCCTCTACCACTCTGGGCTGCAAAACAAGGCTTCAGTGCAGCTAGGCTCTTGCAATTCTGCTAGGGCAAGACCATCTTCTGCCCTCACATTGCTGTGGAAGGCATCAGCCATCATGTAAACATTAAGAAACCTATAGTTAAATTCTGAATATTGTCGGCATATGACTCAGGTTGGGGTCCTGCTGGTCAATGCAGGGAAGACTGCAATGAAGTGGCAAGACTGGCTACAGTTTTAGATAAGCCCGGGCAATGTGACTTTTGCTCAACTCACTCCCACCAGTAGGAATGCCATGCCTGCAGCTCTTCTTCCATCTCACTATTTGGACAGAGGCAGAAATAAGCTAGTAATGGCTACAGCTTGCTGCTACTGTTGACAATTATTTTCCTGGCTCCCAGCTCTATGATAACTTGCTTGCTTGCCCATGCAGGAGGGCAAGTGGATTAGTCATCAGCAATGGCAAGCAGCAAACATCTACCTTCTCTTTCTGGGTGTCGCTAGCTGATACACAGTTGTTCCTGGTTTGATTGCTCATCTATCCAGATGAGCAATGGAACAATCACCAGCAGCAAGTGGCAGCCACTTTTTCTGCCATCACAGTGTCACTATATCAAGGAGACAGAAACAGAGGGGACCAAATCCACACTATGCCAAGAAAGAAAGTTAAGGAAGCATTCAGTCAGGAATTAATAATCCAGTATGGAATTAGTAATTCCAGTGTGCTGGTGAATCAGAGGCTGACATTAGCTCAGAAACACTGGCCAACAATCAGACTAATGAAGCACTGGTACAGCAAACATGCAGCATGCATTATGTGGGAGGGCAGTTTCATCAATTTCTCTTTTCTTCTGAAGCCCACTTTCCCAAACATATGTCTCTGAACGACCTTCAGGTATTTATTTCACGAGACACTTCAGAAGCAATTGGAGACTGATGAAGATTGCCCCTCCTCTATAGTACATGCTGCACATTCACTGCACCAGCACATAATCTGCATGTGAGTATTGCATTAGACATGCTGGCAACCTTCTCCAATCTTGTACTTGGAGAAGAAAGTGAGGATTTTGAAAACCCAATCTCAAAGAAGAGGTCAGCTTAAAACTCCACAACTTTCCAGCACTTGAAGTTCACAATCTCGATCCCTTCCCCTCCAAGCCCCCCAAATAAACTCTCCATTTCCTTTACTTATTTGTCACTCCCTGGCTGTGACAATGAGAGATGATGAAGTTCTTTTCTTTCCCTATCTCCCAGAATATGGAGGCAGGAGTGGTTATTTTTTCTTTGTGTCGCTGCAAGTGGACAGAAGTGTCGGACGCACGTGCGCACATTGCACCTAATACTTCCAGCCACTTCTGGCCAAAGAGGAGGAAGGGGTGGCAGGGAGGTACACTGCCGTCCCGAATGCTTTTACCAAAACCGAGCACCGGTGGGGGGAAGCGGGGGGAGGGGTAAGTGCACCCTCCCCCATCCTCAAAGCAAGACCCCCCGCTCCCTCGCGTCACCCCTGCTTGGTTCCGTGCACTACTCAATGGTCCCTTCCTAGCAGCAGTAGTGACTGAGAGTGGGAAGGATTTTTTTTCTCTTGACCACTGCCACATTACCCTGGTGTGCTGTAAAGCAGAAGAAGCTGCAGCAGTACAAATACTGGGGAGAGGGTTTTTACTTCTCTCTCTTTGTTGCACTTGAGTACTGTTCCTTAGTGTAACAGGCAGAATATTAACTTTGGGACTTGGAACCGTCTTTCCAAGGGTTCTGATTGCAAGTCCCAGGATGAAGTTAATGTTATGCCTAGTGGGTGATAAAGCAGGGAGTGACCACCACCACCCCCCGCCTTCGAACCTCAAATGCACCTGGTGTTCGAACGTGTTCAGAGGCCCATAAAAGGGCCTCCAAATGAATTCATGCACATCCCTACCAGTGAGTAAAAAGAAGGGAGTTATTTCAGTGTGGAGGTTGCTTGAAGGATGAGTTGTCTACCAGGTCTGCCATTTTCCAAGCCTTGAATTGGTTTGGGAAACATGCTGATTTCTTTTGGATTTTAGAAGGAAGAAATCAGGTCATCTTTGAGCCAATTTGACGCAAGAAGGGATGAGAGTTTTGCTCATTCCTACTTTGTGTTATGTACTAAGTATTATTCACAATTTTTTTTTAAAAAAAAGCTGTAACCATGTCTAGCTTGGAAGTGGGGCCAGAAGTCCCACTTGATGAGCCACTCATCCTAAGAAGACAAATGCTGAAACTGTGATGACAGGCACTTCCGTGATTGGCAGCCTGGGGCAATTCAGACTGCCAAACATGGAAGTTCTGCCATCACAGTTGTGCCGTGTGCCTCTGCAAACAACTGCCACTGCAACTGTGAGTGGCACTGGTGATGAGCCAGGTGGGACCTCTGGCCCCACATTCAACACTGCACATGTTACAGTGGGGGGGGGGAGGTTTAAACATGTGAATAGAGCTATAGTATTGCATGAAAATTCAAGACACTTAGAACTTAGAACACTTAGACTCTTAAAACACTTTAAACCACTGCTAACTTGGCAAAGGAGGCACCTTATAATGTGGTGATTCTTTTTATTTAGCAGAGGGAGAGTGACTGGCCCTTTCCACCCCCAGCACAGTACCTCCAGTGACTGTTGCTGGTGTCTATCTTATGTTTCTTTTAGATTGTGAGCCCTTTGGGGACAGGGATCCATCTTATTTATTTATTATTCCTCTGTGTAAACCGCCCTGAGCCATTGTTGGAAGAAAACCGTATAGAAATTGAATTTATTATTATTTGTATTATTATTATTAACAACAACAAGTTCTAACTGGAATAGAAAATGTTATGAATCAATTCATTCTTAATGATATGTACTTATAATATATACGAATCACATGAAATATCTGCTTTAGAAATATGTGCTCACATAGTTATTAAATGCAACTAGAATAGGGGGCTGCCAAACAATGGAAAGTTAATCCTTTTCCATCATTAAAGAAGTGGTGTGAAAGAGTCTTGGAACTATCGACAGTAGAAAAATGGACACATCAATAGAGTTTGTCAAAAGTAAAGACATGGCAAAGAAATTTAACACGAAGTACCTTTCCCAAAAAATCTAGTAATACAGTACAAAACATAAATATTAGCTATTTTGCTTATATTAAAAGTTTTGAATAATGCTGCTTGAATTCAGTTTTTCAAATAATGTATATTTATATTTTATTTAATCATTGGAATTAAGTAGCATTATTGTTAGTAGGTATTATCTTTGTGCCACCTGATGTTGTGCTAGAGTGTTATTTTGTACTCAATAATATTATTAAAAAAACAGAACTAGACTGAGATTGGGAGAGCAGTAATATCAAAAGCAGGTCACTCTTACAATAAAACTTCACACTGGTATTTGGAGCCAAAGTTTATGTCTTTCCAGAAACACACTTTGCTTTTGTGAAGGAGGCCTCCTGAGACTTAAGCAACTTGTTTCAGATAAGAGCTCCTGTTCATCTGTGCCAGCCTTCCAAAGCATATTTTTCTAGACACCATTTGCCTATAGCTGACTCTTCACTGAGACATTAGAAAGCCCACCTGACACTCCTCCTGGGTTCTATGATCTCTCCGTTGCATTAATGTATACTATGAGCCAAGCTGCATGATAAGCTCATTATTCAAGAAGACCCCAGTTTCAACATTCAGTTTCAACATTCAAAGCACTATTCAGATAAATTAAACATAATTTATAAATGTAAATATACATTGTAACTTACTGCGATTGAGATTAGGACATTGTGTTATATATCCATTAGGCATAAAGATGATTTTCACATCTTGAATGATACCCTTTGTAACAGAAGAGATAGCTGGTAATATAGATTATAGTCATACAATTAAAATTGTACAAAGTCACTCACAAATACCTGTTGATAGGCATGACAAATTAACACAATCATACCGATTTACAAAGCCAGAACCCATCACCCCTTAATGTTAAAACACATACATATCAGAATGAATTAGTAAATACATGCCTTTTTTTCAATAGAAATACGTTCTCGTGACTCACGAGTCAATGAACCTCAATAGTCTTGGATCCCAGAAACAGGTTTGTCAAATGCTGAAGTTTAAGTACTTTTAATGTCCCATTTATATTGGTGGAAGTTTTACACACTAGTTTAAACCTTCCCCTTTGAAGGTGAGGCCCTTTGGGACTCAAATTGCTTATGTTTTATCAGACTGTGCCCCTATTTAATATCACATTTAAAATGCTTTTAAAAACACATAACTGGTAAGAGAAATAGAAAAAAATATTCCTTTTTGGGGAGATAAATCTGGCTTATAACTAAAGTTGGAGGTGAGGGAGAGAGACAATGTGGAGCCAGATGATGACAACTCTGATGTGCAACTCCAAATACAAGTCCCAATCTAGAGTGGCTACTAATAGATATAATATACTATTTTTGTTGGAACTGAAGCACCTGAACTGTGCAACAGATTGTGGCCAGTGTAAAAAAAATTATAAACAATGATAAAAGTTAAGAAGGCAGGTCTACCATTGAGTTATTCCCCACCCCAACTCCTGTCCCCCCACCACCCTGCAATCATGCTGAATCCTCTTTCATCGTGATTACATCAATTCACCATAATTCTTTGGACAGCTCTTTCCACCCTCCTGTTGACTACCCTATTTTCAGTGTGGTTTATGGGAAAACTGCATCTTAAAGCCAAATGACTCTTCTCTTATAAAATCAAGCCTTATGCAAATAACATTTGTTAATGTTAATGAAAGATGAAGCTCCTTCCTGAAAGCTCCTTAGAGGCCAGATTAATTTGGATAGACCTGCTGAACTCAAATGTTTTACACAGTATAACTCTGAAATTTGAAATACAAACTATCTCACTGCCGTCTTATGAGAAAGAATATATCTGATTTTTAAAATTAAGTGCATTGTCAAGGTTAGCCTTCAACAATGAAAATATTGTCCTTGTAGGAAACTACAGCAATTTTTTCCAGTTAAAATGCAACAGAATTGATGCCTTAGAACAGATGGAGGATATCGTATCTTGCTCAGAATACTGAGCTTATGCTATGAATAAAATATAGGCTGTACTGCTTCAAGCTTTGCAAATGCAGCAACATTTAACATTTATGTGTTCGTTTTCAAAGACAGCAGAAGGTAATCACCAAGCACCATTTCCCACTTGTTATTTCAAGATGAAATATTAACTGAAAATATTAATGGCAATAACCAGATCAAACTGCCTATACTATGGAACATTTTAAAAGCTTTTCATCACTACGAATAATGACGCCATTGGAATAGTGAGGGATGTCATTGTCACTGGTAGGAGTAACCTATGAAGAATAATTAATATACTTTCAAATATGATGGCTGGTGACCAGTCAATCCAGCTGAAGCACAAACACACCCCAACATACATGGCTGTGTAAAATAAGCCTGTGTTTAAGATTAAACTCCTGTTGATTTGCCCTGCTGGCTTCTAGCCTCAGTATATAAACACCTAACAGTATGTTATGTTTTTATGTTAGAAGTATATGGAATACAGTGTCCATTAAAAAAAAACAAAAAACCACTACCCAAGGTTGGCTGTTAGCACATTGTGAATAAATGTTGAATCTGTTTAGCATTCTAACCCAGAAAAGGGCAACAGTAACACGTAGCACAGCTAGTATGCTATCCACAGGTCAGTTATCTGCTCACTCATTGCTTCTAAACCTTGAACTGCACACTTTTAAATTGTGTTATTTTCTTGTTATGCAGGTTAATTAGTTATTTAACAAACAGCTAATTTTTACTCCTTGCCTCACTATTTTTAGATAGTGGGTGTACACATGCAAAACATAGCTTTCAAGAAGAATTAGACTACCAGAAAGAAATGCTTGCAAAGGGGAAAGTCAGGCTACAGTCTATGGTTTGCCTTTAACTTCACTGAATCATGACAGCAAAACCTACATTAATATCCATTTCTATTCACTGGCTGACATCATGACTAAGGACGTGTATGCGAAAATAGGGTCTGTAGGCACCCAGCAGCACCACTCACGAACTCTAACTGTTCTCCTGTGCCCAACAGGACTAAAACTCCAGAGAGCTTCCCGTCCTCTGGAAGTACTTCCTAAGAGCAGAAAAGCGTCACTCATACTCCACAATGTGTTTGCAATCTTACTAAGCACTTCCAGAGTTCAGAGTGTGCTCTGGGCTCTGAGTCCTCTTGTGCAACAGCACAAGTGCAGGACTACAGGGAAGTTGCACAAGTGCTGCTGCTGTGGGCCTGCAGAACCTACTTATACATGTGCTTCATTAGGATATCAACCACTATTATGTGAGGAATTGGCTAAGATCTTAACTGCACAGATTACTTGCAATGTGCAAGCCATCTTGTTATGCAACATCATACAAATCACTACTGTGGAAAATTCACCTCCAGAAAACGAGCATATGGTTCAGAGCCAAGATCACAAATGTACAAGTGTAAATACACTACAGCAGGAGAACAAAGAATGGACAGATGAGAAAAGTCAGCAGGAACATTACGAGAAAAATGTGTCAAGTATCTTCTCTGTGTGCTTTACTGCATTTGCCTCATGCCTGCTCGCCTGGGCAAGCAGTTATGTGACAAACTGAAACTGTCCTTCCTTTCCCATCTGCTGCCTTCCCCACTGTTAACTTTGGTACCTAAGGATCAACTACACATGAAACTCAATCGCATCAATGTTTATCCCTGCAGCTTAAAAAAAAAAAAAGCAGAGTAGCTACAGAAAGCTGTACTCTGAGTGAAAAATCATGTGGAAGAGCCTTTTAACTCTTTCCCTGTCTATTTTTCTAAGTCACCTTTTAAGCTGCTTTTTGCCCCATGTGCCCCCCCCCGCCCACCACCACCCCGGTTAAAAAAGGGCTTGTGAAGATGGTAGGGAAAGGAGATCACCACCAAAGAAATAAGTAGATCAGACCCCTCAGACCAGTGAGGTGTATTTATTTTGGCCAGATGAGTTTCAAGGGAGTCCTTTTTCAAGGGCACTTTCTGAGCTTGATTCATACTGTTGTGGAAAGAGGGCTAAAACCATGCTTTGAAACTCTGCCACTACTATACCAAGCTCACTGCTCTTGGAAAATGACTTTCTAAAATGCAATAGACAAAAATAAAGGGTCTCCTCTTCTCCTGATTTGTTTGGTACGAAAAGGTTAAGTGCCCCCTTACATCATCCTCGATTCTGGGTATTAAACAAAAAACAAAGCGAGGGAAATGTCACCTGCTCCTAAGCTGCCTGCTCCATTTTCACAAAGCCAAAAACAATAGCAGCAAAGACCTGTATATGATTGGGCGGTGGTGGGGGAATATCCCTCCTCCCTTCAGAAAAGGAGCAGGAACAAGAGCTGCAGGCAATGACTGGAAGGATGGTAAGCAGAAAGTGATAAGGGAAAAGGGATAAGCAGCCACTGCAAAAATTATTTACAAAGCTGCTATACTACAGCCCTCCTCACTAGTTGCCTTCCTAATATTCACTGAAATGGAGGCAAGCACGCAGGCTAGCCATGTCCCCTGCATCAATACACCCGCTGGTCATACTCCCTGATAATCTCTGTATCAGTGCTTGACTGCAAAGAGCTGGAAAGGGGAGTTCCTCTGCATCAGCACTGTGCTCTGCAGCAAACACTAAATGTGGAAATATCCAGGGCTATGGTCATTAGCAACACGTACTCTCTTCCTCACATGTTCAATAAACTGGAATACAAATTGCATGTTGCACTGCTAGGATACAGTCCAGAGACCATGTTAAATTTATTTGGACTTTACAAACATAATCTCGTTTTGTGTCTTGTGTCATAATCTCTTCTTGTGTACTTTAGTCTGATAGTTCTGTTTAGGTAACCCACAGATCACACCAGGCTGATCCTGACTACTGCAGGCCTCTTCTTCTTTACCTCAAACTCCACACCTTCAATTACAAATTTCCTACATGGATAAGTAGCATTATTTGTCATGTGAGTCCTTACAAGAAAACAGTAAAAATGCAAAAGCCAATAAAATCCATAATTAATATGTAGCATAGTCAGTGACGCAATTACGTGGACAAATCTGGATCACCAACAGTTCATAATAATACCAAATTCCATCCTTTTAAAAAGACATGAGGGAGTCAATCATATGGATTTCCCTTGGTAAGGGATTTACAGCAAGAACAATCACAAGAAATCTTGGTTCCACAATCAAGGGAGCTCCAGTCCTTCAAAGCTTTGAATAATGAGGATACGCTAGTCAGGAAAGATTTTAATGCCCAAGAGCGAACAAACAGGAAGACGAAGGGATTCTGTCGTCCCAAGCCATTTAGGGCTTAAACAGTCAAAACTAGCAATCTATAATTAAGACTAATGGTGCAGATTTGGAAATTTGATGCTCTTCTATGAGGACTGTGGCCTGTAGATTTTAGTTTTAACATATATTCTGAGTGAAGCTTCTTTTGCCACTCAAAGGAGAGAAGGCCTTACAGAAGTAGATGAGTCTTGCAAGAGAAGTCATGTCAGGTAGTTAGAGCTCTCCTGTCATCTATTTCCAGTCTAGAGGTTTTTTCCAGCTATTGAAAAGGCTCATCCTTAGACACTCCCTCACATTTTTGCTTTGGTTTTTTGATCTTTGTTTTGCTTTTTACTTTTACTTTTTTATTTGTGTGTTCTGACATGGATATCTATATTATTAATTCACTTGGCCAGACCATGGGGATGCATGTCTTAGTGGTGGAACTCTCACAACACGCTGCGAGAGTTCCCAGCGAGCTCTGGCAGTTGAGTGAAGAAAATGGCGGCAGGCTGTGGCAGTGGGTCGCAAAACGGCCTGAGGAAGCAGCCTGTCCTGGCCGCCAGGAGGAAGCAACCCAGCCTGTCCTGTCCTGGCAATGGGGAGCAGGTGGCGGCGAGGGGACGGCCTGGCCCTGGCGAGAAGAGAGGACACGAGGCACCAGCAAGAGGAGAAGGAATGGTGGAGTGACAGAAGGCCTGGAAAGCAGGAATGGGGAATGGACGATGGTGGAAGCGGAGGGAAGCGACGGAAAGACTGGAAAGCCAGCCAGAAACTGTGGCCTGGGAGCGGGGGGAGAAGCAGGCTTGGGGGGTGGGGACCGAGTGGGTCGGAAGGCTTGGGGGGTGGGGATCGAGTGGGTTGGAAGGCTTGGGGGGGACCGGACGGAGTGGGTCGGAAGGCTTGGGGGGGACCAGACGGAGGGGGTCGGAAGGCTTGGGGGGGACCGGACGGAGGGGGTCGGAAGGCTTGGGGGGGACCGGACCGAGTGGGTCGGAAGGCTTGGGGGGGACCGGACCGAGTGGGTCGGAAGGCTTGGGGGGTGGGGACCGAGTGGGTCGGAAGGCTTGGGGGGTGGGGACCGAGTGGGTCGGAAGGCTTGGGGGGTGGGGCCCGAGTGGGTCGGAAGGCTTGGGGGGGGCCGGATGGAGTGGGTCGGAAGGCTTGGGGGGGACCGGATGGAGTGGGTCGGAAGGCTTGGGGGGGACCGGATGGAGTGGGTCGGAAGGCTTGGGGGGGACCGGACGGAGTGGGTCGGAAGGCTTGGGGGGGACCGGATGGAGTGGGTCGGAAGGCTTGGGGGGGACCGGACGGAATGGGTCGGACTGGACGGAGTGGGTCGGAAGGCTTGGGGGGGACCGGACGGAGTGGGTCGGAAGGCTTGGGGGGGACCGGACGGAGTGGGTCGGAAGGCTTGGGGGGGACCGGACGGAGTGGGTCGGAAGGCTTGGGGGGGACCAGACGGAGTGGGTCGGAAGGCTTGGGGGGGACCGGACGGAGTGGGTCAGAAGGCTTGGGGGGGACCGGAGTGGGTCGGAAGGCTTGGGGGGGACCGGAGTGGGTCGGAAGGCTTGGGGGGGACCGGAGTGGGTCGGAAGGCTTGGGGGGGACCGGAGTGGGTCGGAAGGCTTGGGGGGGACCAGACGGAGTGGGTCGGAAGGCTTGGGGAAGTTTACTACCGCACAGATGCTCTGTGTGGGATCAGTTAGTTGTACTTAGTACTCAGACATAAGTTCTATTCTGAAATATGAATGGTCAACACACATACAATGCTGTGTTTTTCAAATCTTCTAGATGAATTATTCATGAAGTTAGAGTGTGGAAGAAGAAACAAACTCAGATCAGATGCTTTCTTCAATCTGTTTGTTCTTCACACACTTCACCATCCACCTTGAGGAAAAATTCTGCACAGACCAACACCCCCCTCTTCCAACTACAGGAGAACCTTATTACTTGCGGAGGTTCCATTCCTCGCCTACTACCACGAACAACAGAACTATGAGTAATGAGGCATTAAAGCAATAGGAAAAGGGTGGTTAGGTTCCAGATGGAGAGAAAACAACGAAAAAAAGGCAAAACTGGGGGGGGGGAAATGGCCAGGGGGAAAAACCAGCTACAAAACATACTGTGGCATGCTCTATGAGGATGTGCTTATGTACAGGAATCCCCTCAAAATGATTAAATGGAACATCTGAGGGAGTCGGGTGTAGGAGGCATTGCTTTGCAGTGGTTCCACTCCTCTCTCTTGGGCAGATTCCAGATGGTGTCGCTTGGAGACTGTTGCTCTTCAAAACTTGAGCTTTTGTATGGGGTCCCTCAGGCCTCCATATTGTCTCCAATGCTTTTTAACATCTACATGAAACTGCTGGGAGAGATCATCTGGGGATTTGGTGCTGGATGCTATCAGTACACTGATGACACCCAAATCTATTTCTCCAGGTCAACTTCATCAGGAGAAGACATATCCTCCCTGAATGCCTGCCTGGAGACAGTAATGGGCTGGATGAGGGATAACAAATTGAGACTGAATCCAGACAAGATTGAAGTACTTGTTGTGCAGGGTCATTACTCGGGAAACAATATTGACCTGCCTGTTCTAGATGGGGTCACACGTCCTCAGAAGGAACAGGTACACAGATTTGGAGTGCTTCTGGATTCATGCTGGTAAACTCCAGACTTGATTACTGCAATGCGCTCTATGTGGGGCTGCCTTTGTATGTAATCTGGAAACTACAAGTAGTACAGAACGTGGCAGCCAGGCTGGTCTCCGGGTCATCTCGAAGAGACCATATTACTCCTATATTACAGGAGTTACACTGGCTGCCAATAGGTTTCTGGGCAAAATACAAAGTGTTGTTTATAACCTATAAAGCCCTAAACAGCTTAGGCCCACGGTATTTAAGAGAGTGACTTTTTCTGCACGATCCCCATCGTCCATTGCATTCATCAGGGGAGGCCCAACTGTGGCTATCTTCAAGTCGTTTGGTAGCCTCTCAGGGACGGACCTTCTCAGTTGTCGCTCCGAGACTTTGGAATGCACTTCCCGCTGACATAAGACTCTCCCCATCTCTAGCAGTTTTTAAAAGATCTTTGTAGACTCGTCTTTTTAACCAGGCCTTTTAGCTTTTGTAATTTTAAATATTGTAAATTGTTTTTGTTTTTAGGCAGCTTTTTGGAGTTTTAATTGATTTTAATATTTTGTGCTTTTGTATTGTTTTATTATTGTGAACCGCCCCGAGACTTTGCTTTGGGGCAGTATAGAAATGTAATTAATAAATAAATAAATAAATATGCCTCTGAAAACCTCAAAAAAGCATGGGGCGAAGTCCTCTTTCTTGAAATGTGCCACAAAACAGCTCCTCCTGCTGGGCTCTTTTAGACAAAATGGTGGCTGGAAGAGACCCCCCACAGTCACTTCCTGCCCTCTAGAAATCTCCGATATGTCAGTTTTAACTCTTTCATGTTTATTATTTATTTATTTGACAAATTTACATGCCACCCAGAACTCACATATCTGGGTGGTTGACAATTTTTTAAAAAATCCACAGATAATGGGAAAGCATATCTATTAGACACCCCGTGGATATGTAGAACCGCAAATAGCAGTTCGGCAAATAACAAGGTCCTACTGTACTATAATCTGGAAAAAATTTACTGAGTCTTGTGGAAGATCCAAGTCTGATGGCAGAAGAGCTCTGCCATATATTAGGAACTGTGTATAATTACCCTTTACAAAACCAGACCTTTTTCTTTTCAACAAAAAGCAGATAAAACTACCAATAAAATTCCACAAGGAGCTAATCAGCATAAGGAAAAAAATCTGAATTTGACCCTTAATAATAAAAGGTCATAGTCTCTTTGCATAAGATTTCCCACAACATGTGAAAGGGCAAGAGTACATTATATCTCCAAGTATGCATTAATGCTACCATTTTTAGAGGATTTTTTCCCCTTAAGAACAAAAGCAGAAGATACACTGGGAAACATATTAGCAAATTATACAATTACATTCCTAATAGATTTGAAATAACTATTATTAGTGCAATGTTCATAATACTATTCAAAGCTTTTAAGATACAATGTCTAGCACAATTCCACTGCAGATACAAAAGAAAAATACTAATTCTTTTTTTAACACTCTTATTTCCCTGTAGATCTCTGTTTACATTGAGGAAAATAGAGTTTTTGTATGCTAAAACACTGAAACAAATTGCTTTGAAAAGAAAAAGGGAGTCCTGCTGAGCATGTAAATATAGGGACAATGGATGTGTGCTGCTTACAAAGTACCAATATCATAAGCTTTTGCAGTGAGTAACAACAAAAAAGTAAGGTTTCTGAAACTCACAAGCAAGCTTTAAAAAAACCACAACCAATTATGTATTTCTGTTCTGCAGACAGTAAAATATTCAGGCATCCATAGAGCAAAGAAAGGCACTTGTCGACTTTCATTATGATCAATAAAAACTGGCAGCCCATTATCATATCATTAGCTACCCTGCTGTTTCCAAAAAATTTAATGCATAGAAATATTAATATATAAGTGCATAATATCCCTCAGTCCCTAAACTCTCTGGCTGTCTGTATCAAATAAGACTTAAAAGATGGGCAAAACCAATACAACTCCTTTTTTTTTTTTTTACAACTTTCTGTTTTCTTTTTACTGTGTGCCCATAAACATATGTTTACCATCTGCAGAATTACAGGAAGCAGCTGAGGTTAAAAAACCTAACAGCTGTAGAATAAAATAATGCTATCAATTTCACTACACAGTGACAGCTCAGCTCTTAGGCAGAGAAATCAAGTCCAGGTAAGGAATCATTCCTCCACCTTCAATCAAAGGGGGGGGGGGAAGAGGCATGAAAATTATCTACAGCATATTAAAACCTATTGTAATATTCTTGCTGGTTAATATTGTGTTTTGCTCTTCTGTCTTGTTTGCTCAAAGCCACTTACATCATCACTATTACCACCATGCCCGAATAGTGTCACCAACCATCTTAGTTATTAAATATTCCACAAGCAATCCGAGTGGTGTCAGTTATCTAAGGGCAAAACATGTTAATCTCAACAAAATGCAGGTATTACTACTAGCATATGGACTACTTCACAAAGGATGTTCCTGTATTTACAGATCTCAATAAGACCAAATCCATCAATGCCTTTGCCCAAAAGCAAGACCATGTACATAGCAGTTTGCCACAGATCAACCCCATATAACCCAGCCATGAATATCTCAAGAGCAGAGAGCAGGTGTACTGCCAAAGGTACTTACAGAGCATTCGTGCCAGATGCCTTATATAAGTAAGCCATGCACAATATGTTCTGTTGCTTTAGGTCAAGTCAACACATTAACACTTACAGAGATGAGCAATTAGGGACTAGCTTCTGGTTGGAAAAGGTGACAAAGGGCGTTGGCTACTCAGCTACAGGCAGGTTTGGAGGAAGCATTATCTGGACCCTTTTCAAACTGGTTTCTGAGAAGGCTATTTAGACTGCCTTGATTGGACACACACACACCAATGAAGTGCCAGTCTTTCTATGAAATGCCAATGAATGGGTATTTTAAGAGGCAGAGAATGATTTACATATTGTCTACCCTTTGCTGTAAGCTTACCTTAAAGAAGCCATGTTTCCTTTTACGTTGACCAAACCACAAATTGCTTCCAGGAGTCAAATTAGTTTCTGGAGGATCGATAACACGCTCATAAATCCTGTAGAAAAAAGCGCTTCTATTAGACAAAAAAAAGGGTTGTTTTCATTTTGATTAAAATTATAGAATACTTTAAATATAGTTTTCATTTGTGAAATAAAATATATAAATAAGCTGCAATCCAAGGTAATATGTAAACATATATCTCCCATTTCTAATTTTACAATTGAAAGTTGGGAGTGAAAATCAGATGTTCAGATACAGATAAAATACAGATATCAGTGGAGGATTACAGATCATGATGATATATGGCAATAAGAAGATCTCATTTAAGATGAGATATCTCACAATGTACATGTTCATGTAAGAAAAATAAGGTCATAAGCGCTATTGTACAAGATATTCAAAGATGTTAAGGAAAAGCTATTTCTGAAAGAGTAAGTGTTAAAGGATAACAATTGCAATACAAAATACTCAACACAGTGTCTTATCTTGAGAATTCTGAAATACCAAGAAGAGCAGCGAAGAATAGTTATTATATTTACAAGTGGAGAAAATAGGTATGTAGTGGAAATGGCAAGAACAAAGCAACAGAATGAAGTAAAATCTTCATTCATCCACACTCTGCTTCCTTTTCCTAATTACAATTTATTTATTTAAACAATTTATATTTCACCTTTCCATTCAAAATCTGTCTGTGATTTTGCTAAGCCATGCTCAGTGTGGTTTAATAAAACCAAAGTACAATAAAATCAACACAATACAAAACAAAGTTGAACAGCAGCAAACATCCAGAAGTATTGAGATGCCTTTCTGAGTACCCTTCCTCTGGCAGAAATATGTAGCTGGGAAGGGTGGCAGTGGCAGATCTATAAGAGAGTGGTTGGGGTCCATAAACAGGAGTTGTCCAGGGCCTAAAAGGAGAGGGGGTTGCTAAGGAGGCTCCCCAAATCGCACGAGGGGAGAGGGAAGACCAGAGACCTCATTTGCTGTGGGGTGTCCTGCTCATCCCACTATTCATCACCCGCCCCCCACTCACTTCCGGTCTCCGTAGCCCTGACAACCACAATAACCACAGCTGACTGTGTTCTTTGCTGGCTGTCGCACAGTATAGATTTGTTTGTTTGATTTCTATACCACCCTTCCAAAAATGGCTTAGGGTGGTTTACATTAAAAACAACACTAAAATCAATTAACTGTTAAAATCAAAAACTGTAAAAACATATAACCATTATTAAAACAATTAAAACAGTTTTTAAAACCAGTCCAAATCTTTATGGTTTAAAAACAGTTTAAAAACCATGGAAGGTCAGGCCAAACAGATAGGTCTTAAGGGCTCTCCTGAAGGCCAGTAATGAACGGAGATTACAGACTCAGATGCCAGGAGTGCATTCCACAGCCCAGGAGCCTCTGAGCTGACACAGACGTATTGGTGGCAACTGAAGACGGACCTCCTCAGATGACCATAATGTGCAGTGGGGATAGTACCGAAGAGGGCGCTCTCTAAGATAACCCAGACCTAAGCCATTCAGGGCTTTAAAGGTAATAACCAGCACTTTGTATTTTGCCCAGAAACATATCGGTAGCCAGAGAAGCTGTTGCAAAACGGGCATAATATCGTCTCTCCAGATTGCCCCAGAGACCAATCTGGCTGCTGTATTTTGAACTAACTGACGTTTCTGAACTATGTACAAAGGCAGCCCCACATAGAGCACATTGCAGTAGTCAAGCCTGGAAGTTACCAGCTGATGCACCACTGTTTTGAGGTCATCCTCTTCAAGGAATGGCTGCAGCTGTCGAATCAGCCAAAGCTGATAGAAAGTACTCCTGGCCATAGCCTCCACCTTAGATACGAGGGTGAGGCCTGGGTCTAGGAGTACTCCCAAGCTGTGTACCTATTCCTTCCAAGGGAGTGCAACCCCATCCAGCACACCAAATCTCCTGATAACCTCCCGCAGCAGTTTCATGTAAATATTAAAAAGCATTTGTAAGAGAATAAGGAACTCCATATAACAGCTCCCATTTTAAGGAGCAGCTGTCACCAAGCTCCACCATCTAGATAATTAGTTTCCTCCAAAACCGCCCGGAGCTCGTTGGCCACCACCCTCTCAATCACCTTGCCCAACCAAGGGAGATTGGAGACTGGCTTATAACTATCCATCGCTAAGGGGTCCAAGGAAGGCTTCTTAAGAAGTGGTCTAACCATTGCCTCCTTCAAACAAGGAGGCACCCTCCCCTACCTCAGCAATGCATTTAAGATATTAACCAGGCCACCTCCAACAATCTCCCTGCTAGATAGAAGCAACCAAGATGGGCAAGGATCCAGAGAACAAGTGGTAGGTTGCACTGCCCCAAACAGCTTGTCCACATCCTCAGGAGTCCCAGATTGAAAATGATCCAACCTAATACTGCAACAGGATTGCTGGACAGCTCCTTCATAGACCCTGCAGAAGTAGTGGAGTCCAAGTCGGCCTGAATACAGGAGATTTTGTCTGCAAATAACCCATTAAAAGAGTCACAACAGAATGTTTCCAGGGACTGATTTAAGGCAGAAGGAGCAGAAATTAAACTCCTCATAACCCGGGATAGCTCTGCCAAACGCGAACCTGCGGATTCAATGTGCACAGACCAAAATCTTTTTTTTTTTTTTTTGCAGCACACACATAAGCCTTTAAATGGGTCCTGTGCTGCATCCTGTCAGATTCAAGCTGAGTTCTCCTCCACTTGCATTCCAGTTGCCTACCCAGCCGCTTCAGCCCCTGCAACTCCTCAGTATATCAAGAGACCATTTTAGAAGCAGACTGGAAGGGACCATAAGGAGCAATCATGTCTACTGCCATGTTGAGTTCCCTGTTCCAGTTTTCCAATAGGGCATCAACAGAATCACCAGCCGCACCTACATCAAAACCCTCCAAGGCTTTTTGAAATCTTGCTGGGTCCAGCAGCCTTTTTGGACTGACAATTCTAATAGGTCCACCACCCTGAAAGGGTGGATTGTGGCTGTGAAACCAACCTTAACCAGGTAGTTATCTGTCCATGACAAAAGGGAAACCACCGGATCCTCCACCCATGGAACACGCCCTCCCCCCAATCCGAAAAAAAGACTAAATTGAGTGTGTGGCCAGCAACATGAGCTGGTTCAGAAACTAATTGGGATAGACCCATAGTTGTCATGGCCGCTATGAACTCCTGAGCCGCACCAGACAAGCCAGTCCCAAAGTAGATACCGAAGTTCCCCAGCACCAAAAGTCTAGGAGACTCCAACACCAAGTCTGCGACCAGCTCCGTCAGCTCAGTTAGGGAGTCAGTTGGGCAGCGGGGTGGACGGAACACCAAGAGAATCCCCAATCTATCCCTGGTACCCAGCCTCAAAAATATGCACTCAATATGTCAGCTGTCTCACAGGCGCCCTGGTAAGGGAGATGGTATTCTTATGGACCACAGCCACTCAACCCCCCAACCCCCGCCCACTTCCCCTAGCCTGCTCCACAACAGAGTAGCCTGTTGTGAAAAGCTGAGCCCACACTGGACCACTTACCTCCCCCAGCCAGGTCTCGGTTATACATATCAGGTCAGCTCCCTCATCCACGATCAAGTCATGGACAATTTCAGTCTTATTCTGAACTGACCTGGAATTGCAGAGGAGCGAGGCCAAGTTCTGTGGGTAGTTGGAGCTGCTCCCCGAGGCCTGAGAGTTGACAAGGCAGTTGGAAGTGGGAAAAGTTACTAAATTACTGGTAAGTAATTTAGCTAGGAACAGGGCCATGTCATCATCATAAAATGCCACAGCTAGTAAAAGGTGGAAGGGCCTAAGGAAGCTGAGAGAGCAGCAAGTGAGAGCAGGGGTGGCCCCAACCCACCACAAAAATCTGACATGGGCCGCCACCAATGGGGAGAAGGACATTCTCCATGGGAGCACCCAGACTGTGAAATTCCATGCCATTCCACAACATTTGGCCTGCCTTCAAAGACGTCATTGATTCATCACAGAAGGGGTTAGATTAGGCCTGCACAACTCAAGGCCTGTTGGCTGGATCCAGTCCATGGGGCTTTTTTTTGCTGACCCCAGGGAATATCCTGCAGCAACAGTAGGAGCCATGAGATGGTCTTGGTTTGCCCTATTGATGCATAGCAGCAGCTCATTGCCATTGGCCCCTTGAGACCAGATGAGATGCATGTGGCAGCAATGGGCCAGTTTGCGAGTTCGCTAGGTGCTGCTGCAGCATCAGTCAGGCATAGGAAGAGTTCACCTGAGGATTACTCTTTCCCTCTTCTCCAAGGTGGGCCCACCTTCTGTCCTCTCCAGAAGATGACTTAAAACACCATCCTATGCACATTTACTTGGAAATATATTCCACAGTATACCCAGTAAGGCTTACTCCCCAGTAAGCATGCTTAGGATTGCAGCCTGAAAGCAACAGCGATTTAGGGAAAGGAAAGGCCTTGGCATTTGAGCATCTGTGCCTCCAGCCAGCCCACCCACCACCTTTTTTTCTAGGAGAATTAAATATATAGATTTTTAACATGGTTGGTTCCAGCCCATCAGAGCATTTGAGAAGCACACCTGTGGGTTAGATGATGCAATGACGACACTGCAGAGAGACCAAATGGTGTGCTAACAAAAAAGTTGTTGTCTGAACTGAATTGTAGAATATAAACATGGAAGGGGCTGAACAAATGTTATGTGGGTATCATTTAAAATTTCACAGTCTGGGTAGTTCCATGAAGAAAGTCCTGCCCTTTCCTGGAAGAGACAGGAGGGTGCCTACAGCCACATTTTCATGGAGAAATTGAACCAGTCTAAAAACGTTGTCTTCTATCAGAACAAAAATGTTATAATAAAACATTAATAAAGTCAAAAGAATGAATATCTACCAAAAAATGAAATATATAAATACAGAATACATCGACTCCTTTCATGTTTAATTAGTGTATACAATTGTATAAAGATGTGGACTATATAAAATAATGTGAATTAGCTGGCCCAGGCGCAGAGCATCTGCTCCTCTAGTTCTCCCTCTTTCTCAGCTCTCTCCACACTCTTCTCCCCTTCCCCCACCCCGGCAACCACTACTTTCTTGCAGCAAAATCGTAACTGAGGGGACTGCTTTTTTAAAAAAATGGACAAAAAGAGAGAATATTTTCATTTAAAGTTATGGCTTAAGAACATTAAGTGGGCTCGAAAGAGTTAGTCATGTAATTATAGGGAACAACTACTTAGCTGCATTGTAATTCCTCAGAATACTGAGACCTAAGGACGCATTCAAAGTTGGAATCACTGATCCTGCAGTGCAGAACACTGGGATTCCAAGATGTTGTTGACTACAACTGCCAGAATCCCTAGCTACAATGGTTTTTGCTTGGGGGTTCTGGGAGTTGTACTCAACAACATCTGGGAATCCCTGTTAGAGGGAACACTGCTGCAGTGAGGTGCGTTTTTTAATTGCTATGTAATAACCTGTCACATTTTCCCTTGAACTAACTTACCCTCTGAGCAGGAAAACAAGTTGCCATTCCCCAAGCCTATTCTCTGAATATCATTGAAATTGTGGAAGTACTTCTAATTGCTATAGTATTTTAAAAGCATAAGCACCTCGTTTCTTCAGCAACAAACTCACAACCAAATCTCTTAAATCAAATAAATTTATTTATTTATTTGATTGATTGATTGATTGATTGATATACCGCCCTTCCAAAATGGCTCAGGGCGGTTTACAATTAAAACAAACCACTAAATCAATAAAAAGCTAAAACAAATTAAAAACAATATAACAATGATCAACAATTTAAAAACATTTTAAAACAGCAATTAAATAATTCCAATAATTAAAAACCCCAAAATCGGGTTAGAATTTAAAAACCCTGGAAAGCCAGGCCAAACAAATACGTTTTAAGGGCTCTCCTGAAGGCTAATAAAGAATTCAAATTATGGATTTCCGCAGGGAGCGCATTCCACAGCCCCGGAGCAGCTATAGAGAAGGCCCGCCTCTGAGTCGCCACCAGACGAGCTGGTGGTAACTGGAGACGAACCTCCTCCGATGACCTTAATGTGCAGTGGGGATCACGCAGAAGAAGGCGCTCTCTAAGGTAACTCGGGCCTAAGCCGTTCAGGGCTTTAAAGGTAATCACCAGCACTTTGTATTTTGCCCGGAAACATATCGGCAGCCAGTGCAATTGTTTCAAAATAGGCGTAATATGGTCTCTCCGGGTTACCCCAGCGACCAATCTGGCTTCCACATTCTGAACTAATTGAAGTTTCCGATCTACGTACAAAGGCAGCCCCACGTAGAGCGCATTGCAATAGTCAAGCCGGGAGGTTACCAGATGGTGCACCACTGTTTTGAGGTCATCCTCCTCAAGGAATGGACGCAACTGTCGAATCAGCCGAAGCTGATAGAAAGCACTCCTGGCCATGGCCTCCACCTGAGAAACTAGGGTGAGGCCTGGGTCCAGGAGTACTCCCAAGCTGTGCACCTGCTCCTTCTGGGGGAGTGTAACCCCATCCAGAACAGGGAGATCTAACTCACTCCTCAGATTCTGAGCCCCCACAATGAGCACCGCCGTCTTGTTTGGATTCAGCTTCAATTTGTTCTCCCTCATCCAGCCCATTACTGCCTCTAGGCAGGCATTTAAAGAGTGAGTGCCATTTCCTGAAGATGAAAAGGAGAAGTAGATTTGGGTGTCATCAGCATACTGATAACACCCAGCACCAAATCTCCTGATGACCTCACCTAGCGGTTTCATGTAGATGTTGAAAAGCATTGGTGACAGAATGGAGCCCTGTTTAGAGGAGCGACTGTCACCAAGCTCCACCATCTGTGATCTACCCGAGAGATAGGAACGGAACCACTGCAAAGCAGTGCCCCCTATTCCGAACTCCTCCAGGCGACCCAGAAGGATACCATGGTCGATGGTATCGAACGCCTCTGAGAGATCCAAGAGGACCAACAGAGTTACACTCCCTCTGTCAATTCCCCGGTAAAGGTCATCAATCAGGCCGACCAAGGCTGTCTCAACCCCATAGCCCATTCTAAAGCCAGTTTGAAATGGGTCTAGATAATCAGTTTCCTCAAAAACCGCCTGGAGCTGGTTAGCCACCACCCTCTCGATTACCTTGCCCAGCCAGGGAAGATTGGAGATTGGCCTATAACTATCCATCGCTGAGGGATCCAGGGTAGGCTTCTTAAGAAGAGGTCTAACTATTGCCTCCTTCAAATAAGGAGGCACCCTACCCTCCCCCAGCGATGCATTTATGATATTAACTAGGCCATCTCCAACAATCTATCTGTTAGATTGAAGCAGCCAGGTCGGGCAAGGATCCAGAGAACAAGTGGTAGGCTGTACCACTCCAAGCAGCTTGTCTACGTCATCAGGAGTCACAGATTGAAACTGATCCAACCTAACACTGCAAGAGGGATTGCTGGATACCTCCCTCACAGACCCTGCAGAAATAGGGGACTCCAAGTTGGCCCGAATACAGGAGATTTTATTTGCAAAGAACCCACTAAAGACGTCACAGCAGAGTATCTCTGGGAACTGATTTGAGGCAGAAGGAGCAGAGATTATACTCCTCACCACCCGGGACAACTCTGCTGTACGTGAACCGGCAGATGCAATGCGCGCCGACCAAAAACGCGTTTTTGCCGCATGCACTGCCATTGCATAGGTCTTCAAATGGGTTCTATGTTGCATCCTGTCAGATTCGAGCCGAGTTCTCCTCCACTTGCGTTCCATTCGCCTACCAAGCCGCTTCATCCCCCGCAACTCCTCCGTGTACCAGGGGGCCATCTTAGAAGCAGGTCTGGAGGAACACTTAGGAGCAATAATATCTACTGCCCTGGTGAGTTCCCTATTCCATGTTCCCACCAGGGCATCTGGTAGTTAAATACTACTTTAACCGAGTAAATAAGGCCTTTGACATGTTCATTGGAAATGTAAACCACTGAACTAATGTTTTGAGATTTTTTCACTGCATTAGAGATTTCATTCATTGCATTAGATAAATGTTTTCACTGCATTAGAGATTTCTTTTCAAATTTATGTCGCATATATTTTTATTCATGACAAGGGTGACCTCAAAATTTCAAAATATTGGCCAATATTCCAAGAAGAATGCTATCTTTGTTAACAACTAAATGTCCCTAAGCTTAAAACAAAGGCAGGTACTGCTCTCCACAACACTACTTATGAGGAGGTATTGGATTTTTATTTATCTGGATTAGTAAGAGACTCTAAAGGGACTGCACAATATCTGTCTTCAATGGCATAAGAAGAATGAATTTTTCAATGTAAAGCATACAAATCGACAAGCATTCTGCTGGAGCTCAATAGTACAATGTAAGGAAGACAAATGAGACACAGACCCAAATGGTTTATCTCAGGCTCTGTTAAACATGTAACAAAGGTTTTGCCCTTTATGGAAGAAGGTATCAACCCCTCCTTCCCTGGCATCCTTTCAGAAAGTCCTATTCAAAAGGTAGGTGGTAAGTGGCAGAGGACTCTTCATTTTTTTTCCATGCCATTCTGGCCTAATTACATTTCTGAAGCATCCATCTACCTTCTCCTTCAGGCTACTGTTCAGATTAAACATAAAAGGCTTTTTGTAGCTTATTCCATATAAATAATGATGTATTGGTAATTTGAATTTTCTTCCTTTATTTTGGCCTGTGTAGAGGGAAGGGGAAGTCCTGACATTAAACTATGATGAATATGGCTGCTTCACATTTTAGTTCTGCAAGACATTCCTTATATAGTACTGGAATTAAAAAGGAGCTTTCAAGGAATTTTTAATATAGTGTAATGTTAGCAATGCTCTTCCCTATGGCCAAAATCATTCTAAAAGTCTACTCTCAAGTAAGTTTCATTCAGGAAGGGTACTTCCTTAGGATTATTGAAAAGTTCCCTACTTTCAGGTTCAGGCAACTCTATGGCTCCTCTGGACAGCACAGCTGTAGTATTAAACATTTTATTATAAGTTTATAAATATTTCATTATAGTGAAAAGAAATGCAAACAAAAAGTGGAACTAAACCAGAAATTTAATACCTTGCCTGCACAGGATTGAAGCAGACTAAATAAAGGGACAGTCCCTCAGTCATGCTGACTAAGGTAGCAATGACTGAACCTTCCAAGAGGAAGCTTTTGATTTAAAGGAACAATTCCCATTAAAAATCCTAACAGCACTTTGTCCACCAAACTGGACAGATGTCGTGCAAAGTTTTCTCCCACAGGATGTGGTGGCCATCAGCTTGGATGGCTTTAAAAGGTGCTTAGATAAATTCATGGAAGACAGTCTAGTATCAAAGGCTACTAGACCTGATGACTATAGATTACTTCCAGGTTCAGAGGGAGGATGCCTCAGAATACCAGTCGCAGGGGAGGCATCAGCAGGAGGGAGGCATTGTGGCAATCTGGTTGCTAGACTAGATAGGCTTTGGGCATGATCCAAATTGTGGCAAACAGGTTGCTAGGCTAGATAGGCTTTGGGCGTGATCCAGTAGGGTCATTCTTATGCAGTGACATCTTATTTATGTATCCATTCATTCAATGTATATACAGCCCTTCCTGAACTCGCTCAGGGCAGTTTACATTAAAATAAAATACATAGAATAAAAAAATTAAAATCTGGGGGTGCTCATCAACTCAGCACTGTCACTAAATGCTCAAGTGGCCTCTGTGGCTCGGAGCACCTTTTATCACCTTTGCCTGATACGCCACCTGCAACCTTACCTGGATAGAGATAGCCTAACCACAGTTACTCATGCTCTAGTAACCTCTTGCTTAGATTACTGCAATGCATTGTACAAGAAGCTACCTTTGAAAATGGTACATAAACTGTAGCTGGTACAGAATAGGGCTGCAAGATTAACAACTGGGATTGGACATTTTGAGCATATTATGCCAGTAATTTGTGAGCTCCCAATTCCGGGCCCAATTCAAAATGCTGGTTTTAACTTGTAAAGCCCTAAATGGCTCGGGACCAGGTTACCTGAGAGAGCGCCTTGCCCATATATCCCGACCCAGACCTTAATATCTTCTTTGGAAGTGCTCCTTCAAGTGCCCCTGCCAAATGAGGTGAGGTGGGTGGCTACTAGGGAGAGGGCCTTTTCAGTAGTTGCAACCTATTTATGAAATAGCCTCCCCAGTGAGTTTCACCTGGCTTCATCTCTTTGTTCTTTTAGACACCAGGCAAAGACCTTTTTGATCACTCGAGGTTTAAATTTGACTTTTAAACTGATTTTGAAAGTTTTTAAATTGCTTTATATTGTATATTGTATTTTCTTTCCACCCCTTTTGGTCTGTTAAGATTTAATGTGTTATGTATTTTTATTTTATGTTTTAATGCTGTGCTGTGCTCAGAGAACAATTTGTTATAGGGAGACTAACAAATAAAGTTTTATTATCGGTTTATTATTATTATTTATTAAAATCAAGAAACATTTAGAATAGATAGATAGAGAGATAGAGAGAGAGAGAGAGAGATTTCAATAGTTCAAATGTTTAAAATTAGAGGAAGTGTGACTATTGGATCTCTCAGGGTTTGTTTGTTTTTATGCACCATTGTATGCTTTTGGATCTTCTGGGAGAATTAGGAATATAGATGATACTGCTGTGCTATTCTATTTCTCAGTCAGAATCCAGATGAACACAGTTCTTGTCAAAAAAAGGAGCTATTTATGGGATCCTTCAGGACTCCAACATCATCAATGCTTTTTATAATTTACTTTAAACTGCTGGGAGAGATCATCAGAATATTTGGTGCAGGTACTATCCGTATGTTGATAACACCCAAATCTATTTCTCCATGTCAGCTTCTTCTGGCGGTAAGGGTACAGCTTCACTAAATGCCTACCTAGGAGTGGTAATGGGCTGGATAAGCGAAGCTGAATCTCAACAAGATGGAAGTTCCCATTGTGGAGGGCCATAATTCTAGGAATTCTAGGATCACCCTGTCTGGGTGGGTTGCACTCCCCCAGAAAGAACAGGTACACAGTTTGGGCGTTGTTCTGGATTCCAGTCTCTCTTTAGTACCTCAGAACAAAGCAGCGATCAGGAGCAACATTTTTAGAAATGGGTGAAGCAGCCATTTCTTCTTCTACTGCTACTATGACACATATTTATACATCACTTTCAACCAAAGTTTTCAAAGTGGTTTACACAGAGAAAATAAATATAATGTTTCTATGTCCCCAACAGGCTCACAATCTTAAAAACAAAAACATAAAGGTAGACACCAGCAGCAACCACTGGAGGTGTGCTGTGCTGGAGTTTAAAAAGGCCAGTTGTCCTCCAACTGCTAGATATTTCTAGAGGAGAATGATCTTAAAATAGTGGTATACAAACAGTGGTATACAAGCTGGTGACCTCTAGGCTTGACTAACACAATGTGCTATACGAATGGCTGCCTTCGAATGTAGTCTGCAAACTTCAAGAAGTACAACACATAGCAGCAAGGTTGGACTCTGGAGTAACTCAGAGAGATTACACTGTTCCTGTCTCAAAATTACTGTACTTGCTGCTAATATGTTTCTGGGCAGAATACAAAGTGCTGTTGACTACCTTTAAAGTGAAAAATGGCTTGGGCCTGGTTAACGAAAACAACACTTACTTCTATATGATCCTCACTGACCATTAAGGTCATCTGGGTGATGTGTTTAGAAAACCGAAGAAACTCCATATTTGCCCAGAATACCTCATTCTAACTTAAAGTAACCGCAGCCCATCTCAGGGACACCACTGCCTCTCATGATTGGCATCATTATCTCTCTCCAGCTAAAATGTATCTATGAAACTTGCTAAGACAGCTAAGCTTCCCAGGCCAGAAAACAGGATATAACCAAATAAGGAGTAATCACCAGATGAACAATGAATCATTCGCATGCGTACTAGATACTTAGACCACCATTTTATTGCCACGTATACTGTGTCTAGGGTGTCAGCATCATTAGATTGTCTGTATAAATGTAAGATGCACCTGTAACCAAACTGTAATCGGTTTGAGAGCGTTAGCCTATTGATTGCTGACTGCAGTAGCAATAAACCTCAATTAATAATTCCCAATCCTTGTGTCTGACTGATTGGTTAAGTGGACCCAGGAACGAGCCCCATTCACATCATGGGGAGATCTACCTGCAGTTGTCACTGACTTTCTAGCAGGAACTTCACTGTAGTCACTGCAATGTGCTCTTTGTTGAGATAAGAGTATTAACATATGTGGTGGCCTTTAAGAAGGCCTTGAAACATTTATTTGATCAGGCTTTTTGTTTATCTTTAATTGCTTTTTAATTGTTTTAATTGCTTTTAGCTGTTTATGTGTGTTGTAAACTTATCTTGAGGTTTGATTATTGCAGTATATGGATATAATAAATAAATGTATTAAACTATATTTGCATCCCTACAAATTAAGAAACAAAATTTATAGTTAAAAACAAAGACATCCCGGATGTCAATCCCCCCCCCCGCCACACACACACACACACACACACACAATTGTTAACATTTCCAGCATTTCTCTCACACTTTGTAATAGCCTGACCTTTTGTGAAAACAGCTTGCTGTTTAAACCTGAGGTCCAGAAAGAGCAGATTGGATATATGTGGTCCAGAAAGAGCAGATATCACTCACAATGTTTGCAATAACATTTAATGGTATCATTGCTCATTTGACTAGATACTCTCTTTCAAATATGAAAGCAAAATTTGACTTATTCTCCTCAAATAATCATTAAAATAAGAGAGTTTGTTTGTGGTTTTTTAGAACTGTATGTTATGGTGCTTAGTTATCAGTATTATTCATAGTACCCTGTGCTATATCCAATCACAAATTCCAGATTAGATCCAACCTGGTCTGAACTGGAACCACAGATGTTGGTTCTGGGTCTTTTGCATGCTTCCAAATGTCAGGATCAGATCCAGAATTCATTTTTGATAGGTGAAAATTCCTTTAGAAGTCTATGGGGAAAGTTTTTTAAAAATGGCTGGGGGGAAATGGCTAGAAAGGGAGCTCTGAAAGTTGCCCCACAAGTAGGTAAGGATTGGCAGACTCTATATTTAATTTAAAAAGAATCCAACCATCCATTCTTTTTAAATTAATTATATTTAAGTAACCCATAAATTTTAGTCACAGTGATTCACAGAAGAAAAGTTATATCGCATCCGAGAGTCTCAGGGGAACTGATGTAGCATCTGAGAATCTACTGCTTTCTTTTTAAAATTTTAAGTAAAACCACAAACTAAAAAATTTAAAAATTAAGAAATAAATGCATGGGTAGGCAGGCAGGAGGATATTATTTATTAGATTTCTATACCGCCCTTCCAAAATTGGCTCAGGGCAGTTTACACAGAGAAATAACAAACAAATAAGATGGATGCCAGAAGATGGGTTTTTCCCCTCCAGCTGTGATCGCGGAGGGTAGGGGGAGAATGTGGGCTTCTGCCAGCATTTGGAGCTCCGAAATTTCCCAAACAGTACTGGATAACTCAAATCCAAAATAGGCTTTTATATTTTGAATCCAGAATATCTCTGACACCATCCAAAATGGCCAATATGGGGCCATTTCTTAAACTATTGGTCCAACATCGGGGTGTGCATGAACCGTTCGATCGTGAACTGGTCCACCACAAAGTGGGTTAGTTTGATGGTTTGATCCCAGACCAGACCATCCTCCAGAAGGGGCTGATCGTTTTGCAATCGAACCAAGCCCAGTCCACAGTGGAGCGGTTCAGTGGTTCAAGGGGCTACACTTATAAAGGAGAATCCAGTGAGGATTCCCTTTACAAGCAAAGGGGAATCCTGGCATTAAAGGGCTTCTAAAGGGTGGATGGCCCAGGTGGGGGCGGCAAGAGGGCACCTCTAAAAGTCTGGCGCTCCCCCCAGTAGTGTGGCACACGGCCTCCACGGATGTGCCAAGGCCATGTCAGTTTTGGAACTGCACTGCTGCTGCTGTATGGGCACACTGTTGGGGGGGGCACCAAACTAGTAAGCACCTTACCTCTACTTTTTAAGGTGACCTTTTGCCCATGCCCACACCCTGCCAGCCACCCGTTAGAAGCTTTTTAAAGCCAGGATTCCCCTTTGCTCACCAGATTCCTCTTTACAAGCATAGCCCCTTGATCTGCCGAACCAGTTCTATCGAATGGAATGGATCAGCCAGTGGGTTCAACTGAACCATTTCACGGACTGGCAGTTCCGTTTGAATTTGAACTGAACTGCAAAAATTGGTTGATGCACACCTTTATCCTACATTGCACAGCCCTATATAGTACTATATTAATAATAGTACTTATTTTTTAAAAAAATCAACAAAATATGAATCAAATGACATAAACATCCTGAAGTTGGGAACGAAATGCTATTACATACATCCTGAAGTTGGGACCAAGGTATAGAGGCTTGCAAAGCTCCCCACTAGGAAGGGTTGTCGTTCTGTATTTGACAGCACTTGCACTGAAACAGGCAATCCGCTCTGTCAAGGCTGAAAGCAGATATCACTTCTTTCACAAGACGATTCACAAGCAACACAGAAGCATCATATGTGTACTTTTAGATGTATTATAAGCTTCTCCCACTCCAATAACTTCTTCTTATGCTTGCAGAATAGAAGATCAAATACTCCTGTCTTCACTTCATGTACCTTTCCCACTAACTGTGGTTTATATTTTGTTTTAAGTAATTTAGAACTACAGAGTTCAAAATGAAGCCTGCGCAACAATTTTATTTCATTCTGAAGCTCCACCATGTCTTGAGATCAGCTATTAGAAGGCTAACACCAATGCAATGCTATAATTTGTGGGCATATGTGATTTGAACTAGCACTTGCAAAGAAACACCAATAGTGCACTAAAGTCCCTGAAATTATCCTAATTCACTCATATATGGGGCAGACTTGGAGTCTACAAACAAAAGCTAGCAAAATTGTAAGCCGCTGCTGGGGAAACCAGCCTGCCATGGCACGTTGTAATGATGTAGCCGCACTACATGGGTACATCTTTATAATGCACCCCGGCAGACCAGCTACCCATTATAATGTGCTGTGACAGGCCAGCTCTACAGCAGGCCCAGCGGAGGCAACCAGTAAGGACTGCAAATAGGAAGGCGACAGGGATGGTGAGCACTCTCTTGTTTGCTCACTCACTTACCCACTCACTTGGATTAAGGGTGTCCACGAGGTCAAAGAGGGCATGTGGCAGTGCCCTTTGCCCCTTCTGAATGCCCTTATCCTCCTTGTTGCTGCGGCTTTAAGCGGTGGGGTGGGAGACAAGTACCCACACTCCAATAAAGTATAATTTCAGTTTACAGGCAGCATATGACCCAGACCATCAGCACCCCTACCCACTTGACACCCTAGGTGACTGCCTAGTTCACCTAGTGTATGGTCAAGCCCTGTCAGTGGGATACTTGTAGAATTCCAGCTCAAATTCAATTTTCATCCTAATAAAAACCTTTCCAAATAGAATAAATCCTTCCAAGCAAGCTAAAAACAAGTATTAGACAATCTTCCTTGAATATGAAGATATACTGGGGAAGAGACAGAGAAATATTAACCCCTTTGGACTGTATTTCTTTCGCATTTGGTTCCAAGGACAAGTTTTTAATTGAATGGCTGGGCATTTAAATATGCTTTATGGGCAGAAGAGTACAAGACGGCAGGTAGCATTCGATAATTACTTCAAGAGATGAAATTCAATGAATAAAGCAAGAGAAAGTTACTAGGAGATGAAAGGCGGGGAAAGAGGTAGGTAGGTAGGTAGGTAGGTAGGTAGGTAGGTAGATTTAATCAATGGGACTAAAAGAATGGTAGCCACAAATGTCAAACTGTATGATAGTGAAAGTGACAATCAAGCAAAAGAAGCTAAAATATCCTTGATATCACTAGGGGTGTGCACAAAACAGGAAAACCGGGTACAGTTCAAGTAGAACCAGCTTTGAACCGAACTGGTACAGTCCAGTTCCGGCAGACTTACTGCCATTGCGGGGCTTTGGGGGTGCTGCTATGTGTGTGTGGTGGGGTTCCTTAGGTTCCCCTTCCCCCCACCAGCCTCCTCCTGTCCATTTTTTGCCTGTTACACACTTTTCTGCACTGGTGGTAGAGGCCACCACGCATGCGCACGGGCCATCTGTGTGGCTGGGTCAGCAATGCAGATGGCCAGTGTGCATGCACAGTGGCTTCCAAAATGGCCACTGCCAGCATACAGAGCCCCATAACAGGCCAAAAGGGTCTGAAAATGGCCAGGGGAGAGGCCGGAGAGAGTGGGAGGGGAATCTCAGGAGTTACCCTCCCAAGCAGCTGCAGCAGCACTCCCAAAGTCCTGCAATGGCAGTAGGTCCGCTTTTTTAAAAAAAAACGAACTGACCCCAGACCAGACCAGCAGGTTTTCTTCAACCTCGAGCCGGCTCGCACATCCCTAGATATCACATTGACACAAATGACCATATTGTTATATACGATTAACAGAAAAATTATTCTTTGATACTAAGTAGGACTCATGTTTTCTGTGACACAAAAAGTACAGAGAATTTGCTGTGGTGTGCAGATTCTATGGTGTAATCAGACTCTCCTCTGGCTCGATCACATGTGGACAATATATGCCAAAATAATGAAATCCACAAAGAGATAGAAAAAGCTGTCTTAGTGTATGATGATTCTGAACCCTGCAATAATTCATGTTCCTCCTCATGACTAAAAGAAAAAATACAGGAAAATCTGCCTAATTTACATAGAATATTCATGCCAAATAAGTCAGTTTTTCTTGTTGCAGAACGAAGGGTGCAGCGCTTGTATGGACATGTGTACAGAATATGAACTTATTTTATTTATTTATTTATCATATTTCTACACCACCCAAAACTTACGTCTCTGGGCAGTTTACAACAAGATTAAAAGTAAAACATTAATTAAAAACAAAAACAAAACATTTCAAAGCAAGAAATTTAAAACACAATTTAAAATTTTAAAACGATATTCTAAAAACAACATTAAAATAATCAAAACAATATCAGATAAAAGTCTGGGTGAAGAAATGCATCTTTAGAGACTTTTTAAAAGATGTCAGAGATGGGGAGGCTCTTACTTCACAAGGGAGCGCATTCCAAAGCCTCGGGGCAGCAACAGAGAAGGCCCGTCCCTGAGCAGCCACCTGACAAGCCGGTGGCAAATGCAGACAGACCTCTCCTGATGATCTCAATGGGCAGTGGGGTTCATAATGAAGAAGACGTTCTCTTAAAAACCCAGGGCCCAAGCTGTTTAGGGCTTTATAGGTTATGACCAACACCTTGTATTTTGCCCAGAAACATATCGGCAGCCAGTGTAACTCCTTCAATATGGGAGTAATATGGTCTCTTCTCCCTGGATGACCCAGAGACCAGCCATTCTGCACCAACTGCAGTTTCCGGACTACGTACAAGGGCAGCCCCACATAGAGCGCATTGCAGTAATCCAGTGTGGAGGTTACCAGCAGATGTAACACTGTTTTGAGGTCATCTAACTCAAGAAATGGATGTAGCTGGCGTATCAGCCAAAGCTGATAGAAGGCACTTCTGGCCGCTGTCTCAACCTGGGACACCAAGGAGAGACTTGGATCCAGAAGCACCTCTAGTCTGCATACCTGTTCCTTCTGGGGAAGTGTGACCCCATCCAGAACAGGCAGATCAAAATTGTCTCTCGAGTTGCGACTTCGCACAATGAGTACCTCAGACTTATCTGGATTCAGTCTGAGTTTGTTATCCTGTAGTTTATTGCCTGAAAAAAAGCTTTCAATAGTATTCTGCGCTTAATTGCATTAAATGAATGAGAATACGAAGAATGATGTTTAACAAGGAATTCTTATTCATTTTTTAAACTAACGCATAATTATATATATTTTAAAAGGAAAGTAGCTTCGTTGAAAAGCAACTTTGATTCTGAAAGCTGTTCCTTAAAATGAAAAATCTAGAATTTTTTATTTTTCTCTGTGAGCGTTAAGCAATGTAATATCTAGTTAGAAATATCCAAAACTCAAAACTACACGATACTATTTTGAATATGACAACTGAATATCACATTCAAATGTTCAGAACATATAGGGAACACTTCCAGATTCCCACATACTGTGTCTTTAGAAGGTTGAACTTCTCAGTTTTTCCCAAGGTTAAATATGCAAGCTCCAGTGGTAGGGACATCTTTTATATCTTCCTGTCAGAAGAGAAGTAAACGTTCCACTTTGAATACTATACAGAAGTGTGCAGACTGTATTCTACCGGGGACCACCACGGGGCTCTGTGGTTGCCAGGAGTCGACGCCGACTCGACGGCACACTTTACTTTTAACTCACATGTGAAGTTCACGGACATAAGTATATCCCTTGGCATCCCTTAACTAGCTTCCAGGCAACTGGGAATATGAGTAGACTTGACTGAATAGTTTTTTTTAATGGGGTGATATTAACAGTAATTGTCTGTGGTTTTATGTCTTGGACAATTCAGATATGCAGCACCACTTGACATTGCAGTCCTCAAGTGTTGAACATGCATTGCAAACCAGCTCTGTGTGTTGCCTTGGGGATTGAAAAGTGGTCGTATTTATTTTTGAGTGTAAGTCTTACCTTGAAGACTTGGTTTCAAGTTCCCTCCCTGGCTTCTCCAAGATAGGGCTGAGAGAGATTCCTGCCTGCAACCTTGGAGAAACCTCTGCCAGTTTGTGAAAACAATACTGAACTAGATAGACCAATGGTCTGACTCAGTATATGGCAGCTTCCTATGTTCCTATGACCAGTCCCATATATTGAACATCTAAAGCAGTCTATGAACTTCAATATGAAGAAACCATTGATTATAAAATCTCACTAATTATCAATATATTTTAATAAATCAACATGGCTCATATAGCTGACTAACTGGATTTAGTATGAAAATACTTTTTTGGGAAACTATGTGTTTTATATTTGTATGCTCTAAATTTCTTCCAGTTTCTAAGGTTTAAAAGGTTGAAATTTTAAAAATAAGTACATGATTTCAAATAGAAATGTATGATTGGCCATTATTGCACGATTCAGTATAAGAGTGACAGTGATCTAGATATATTTAATCTGGAGCACAAGACCGCCATATTAAGACCCTAATGTACTTCTCTTTGTTGCATGACCCACACAGTCCCCAATGGCAGCCCACTCCTTTCCCCTCGGCCATCCTGTGCACACTCTCACTCTCCCTGCCCCTCCCACCAAACTAGACTGTGCTCTCCTCTTGCTTCCCCCCTCCTCTTCCTGCCTCTCCTATGTGCCTTCTCTCCCCCCCACCACCACTGCAGTGCCCTGCACACTCTCTATTACTTCCCTTGAGGGGAGCAAACAATTAAGTGTAGGCTAGTGCAGTGGTGGCAGCGGAAGCAAGAGAGAAAGGAGGAGAATAGCAAGCATTCTCTCTCTCCCTCAACACCACACTGCTGCCACACTGGCCCATGCTCTCTCACTTTCCTCCTGCCCTGACAGGAGCAAGAGAGAAAGAACAGGTCAGTGCAGTGGTGGAAACATCAATAAGAGAGAGAGAGAGAAAGCACATGATGGAGAAGGAGGAGGAGATCAAGCTCTCCCCCTCCCATCACACCACAGCTGTTGCTGCCACCACTGCCCTGGCCTGCACTCTCACTCCCCTCCTCCTCCTCCTCCTGCCCCCACATACTTTATTTCTCCCCCTGCTGCTACAGTCAGGGAAACTGCCCCCTTGTGTAACAAGCCCTCTCCACGTGCAAGAAGTCTGCAGACCCCACTGAAAAAACAATGAATATCTTTGAACTATTGACACAATATCAAACATAAGCATGTACTTAAATCTCTCCCCTTGAAGTCACTAGGACTCCGACTGCTTAACTTTGGATGGTTCATGCCAGTGTTCCCTCTAATTTTTATAATAATTGAGTGGAAATAGTTTAGTCCAGGACGGCAGCTTCAAAGTAGTGTGTGGACATAACACACTGTGAGGAGTTTTGGCTACAGGACTCTTAGAAGTTAATTTTAATTAAGCGAGAAAAATAATGTGTTCAATGTATGTTGGTTCTGTATTTTTCAGGGAAAGGGCAAAGGAAGCAACTTTCACGCAATAGCAACCGGAGTATATCCATTTGTGAACAATCATCTTCAACCTGCTGTGGTTCTTTCCTTTTATCTGATTAATTCAGTAGTGTTGCTATGGCACACTAATTATACTGCTCATGTTCACATGATGCACTACCTTCTGCCCTATCAGAGGAGAAAATCCAATATACCAATCATGAATCCACACGAAAAATACCTGCATTGGCTCATGTGCACTTGTGAAATATCCAAGACTAAAAACTTTTTTTTAAAAACAAACATTCTGAGCAAAACAGTGAAATCGTTTCATATTACTGTTATACAACACTAGCTGGTATTTTACCTTAGGATTTACTTAGGTAAATTAGTAATTTACTGCCTTCAGAAAATACTGGTTTTCACAATTAAAGCCTAAATGGCCTGTGAAGAGGATACCTTATGGACTGCCTTATCCCAAACAATACTTCCAGAGAACAATGTTCAAAATCTTAGGTCCTGCTTTGTTTTTCCCCATTGGGTGACTACCCAAGGGATAGTCATAGCACTTGGAAAGAGGCCTGCCTGGCCTCGTCACAGTTAATTTTTCATATGATTTTTTAAAAATGGTTATTCCAAGAGGCTTTTTGTGTCAGTAACAGCTAGGTTTGATCATATTTTGATCATTGTGCTGGTTCAATGGAATTTTTGCTTTTTTCCCTGTTGCTTTGTGGGCCGAATTTATATAATCAGCTTTGCCATTGTTATATGATCATGTGTTTTAGATTGATTTTAATTCTTTTGTTTGCCCCTTGGAAGTGGTTGTTGTTGTTTTAGAAAAGTGCTAAAAAGTTTTTTAAAATATACTGCCAAGCTCAGAATTTCAGAACCACTTGGGCTGCTGGAAGAATATGGCTTGCTTCAACCACTTGTCTATCTTCATCCCAAATAAAAATGTGTTAATACCAAGATGATTGCTTTTTTAATAGTGTTTACAGATAGAGTTTAGTGTTGTTGTTTTAAAAAATCACTTCAATTTTTTGTAGTTGAATTATTCATATGGTTTTGAACTTTCTTTCACTAGAGGAGAATCATGGGGGGGGGGGTGTTTCTTATTTTTCACATGCCCTCCTTCTTGCCATACTGCAGGAGCTCCTAATCACCTAACAAGAAAGCAATTTAGATAAACATTTCATCTTGAAGGAAGGCTTTTCTTTCTGAATTTGGAAAGAACAACAGTACCTGTCAACTATTTAATCAAGAAGTTATTGTTTGGCTCAGAGGGAGAAAGAGAGGGGTATAAAATAATAGTAGACTTAAATAAATGTGATCAAGTTTAAAGTCCCTTTCAAAGATCATAAATATAATCATACTACCGTATTAGATAAAACCCACTGTGGACTGGGCAAAATAATTTTGTGTAGATTACACTGCTAAGTCTAGAAATGAAATCTAGGAAGCCCTCTAATATCACGGGGTAATGGTTGAGGAAACTGTGATATTGCAGTGCTTGACCTAACCGAAAGAATAGGTTCTTATCCTGAACAGTGGACACATCAGGCTGTGTAGGGAGAGTGGCTATTTACACTGCAGACAAACTCTGAAATGGGAGAGAGTCGGGGAGGCATAGTTAGCCAGCACGTCAGAGGGGTCCTGGGTACCAGGCATGATCCTGCTGAGTCCTTCATGCGTTTGTTTCCTCCAGAGAACGTCTTATATGTCATATAAATATCTCTCATATATAATAGGGGTGGGAAGACAAGCTTCCAGGAAATACTTAGCTAACACCACAAAACAGTGGCTTTGGAAAAAATAAGCAGTCACAAAATAGACGCTTGGGCAGGCAGAGCCAGTCACATAATGGTAGCTTGCCCCCACACCCCCAGCCACAAGGACAACAAACACACCGAGCATTGGATGAAAAAGGCCACAACTTTAGTAAATGTTTCAAATTAACGAAATGGATACTGAAACTCCACCCCTTGCAGCGCAGGATTAACAAGGCTGAAGGTCAGACTTTATGTCCTTCCCTGAGCCACCTATGGGTGACAAACCCTGGCTCAAAGGTAGAAGCAGTGCAAGCCTGCTTCCTCTTCATCCTTGCCAACCCAGAAGGTCAGGGCAACTTCTAGGGCTTCACTACCCCAAGCCACACAGACTTTAAGATTTGTGAAGCCCAGAAGTAGGTGTAATAGCCAATCGTAGCCCCTGATCCGTGAAGCCATTAAGGACTGATGGGCCGCTCCACCCTTTCAAAATGCCCAAAATGCTCACTGATACCAAACGCTTCTAAACATCCACCCAGACAGCACTGCACCTGGCACATGGGGCAGTCACCCGAACTTGACCTCAACCCCCACCCCTCCTAAAATTCAGCAAGCCCCCGCCACAGGTCTGCCAAATACAGGTCACAATCATTCACAACAAATGGATCTCATCTGGCTGGAATAGGCAATGAGAGGAGTGCATTACAGCTGGGTGTGAAACAAAGCTGCCCCCACTCGCAACCACAGACCTACCCATGGATGCATAATCTTCCTCCTTGCTCTTGCCACTCCCCTTCAAACCCTGAACACCCTCTAGAACCCTGCATTGCAACAGATCCACCACCATATTACTACCCCAGGAATACAGGCCGGATGGAAATAAAATCCGCCAGGGCTTGCTGAATCACGGGAAAGCCAGTTCACTTAGCCAGATCACTTTCCCCTAAACTAATTATCAAAACCTTGGACAGGACAGTAACTGATATAACCCCTGCTAACTTGGCAAAGAGGCACCTTTTAACGTGGTGATTCTCTTTATTTAGCAGGGGGAAAGTAACTGACCCTATCCACCCCCAGCACAGTACTTCCAGTGACTCTTGCTGGTGTCTATCTTATGTTTCTTTTAAGATTGTGAGCCCTTTGGGGACAGGGATCCATCTTATTTATTTATTATTTCTCTGTGTAAACTGCCCTGAGCCATATTTGGAAGGGCAGTATAGAAATCAAATAAATAAATAAATAAATAAATCCTACAGTGCCAGAAGCAGCTGGTAGCACAGCATAGCTTGCACCCATCTGGGAGGTGCTGGCCCAACCAGCAAACTCTTCCTCAAACTGCGTTGGGCTCCAATCTCGGAGGTGCTAGCTTGTCTATATGCTCAGAAAGCAAAAGGATGTTGCATATCACAGTATGCACAGGCGCCGCCGCTCCGCCAGCACCTGAACGCTCGCTTCCCAAACCTAGTTGGGCTCCAATTTGGAAGGTAGTGGCTCTTCTGTAGTCCAGAAAACACTAGAGTCAAAACACACCCAGAAACCGCTGCTCTGCCAGCACCTGCCAAGCAAACCATGAAATGAGAACACCCTGAAACAGGCAGGGGAAGAAAATTAGTGCCAATCACTGGGAGCTGCACAAAACTTATATGCACTGATGCCCTTGAAGTGAACATTTGTGGAACTGACTGAATCAAACTACAATAGGTAGCCAGTGTTTCCAGTCAGAATGAACAGCACCTTTTTTTGGAATCAGCATCAACCAACCCTGGAGCGTGGTAGCCAACAAGATTATACTACAGTATAGATGCCTTTATCGTATTGTCCTGCTGGTCACCAACCTGAGAGGGGAGGCAAGTGATGGCCCGACAGTCCATCAGCACCCCTTCCCTTTTAAGAGGCGGTCTGTCCTGAAGCTGCTCAAGTGAGGGTGGGGCAAACAGCCCGCCCCTCGCACAAAGCTGTGGGCAGGCCCATTCTGCAAAAATTTGCATCAACAGAATAAGGCATGTAAACATCAAAATCACCCAAAGAATTTTGGTGGAGGACAAGAAGCAAGCAAGAGATACTGCTTTGTGGGAGAAAGAACTGAGGAGAAATAAATGGGAGAGGAAGTAAAACCATCCTGATATGAAGGTGGGTTGATATGAAAGGGCGGGTGGACTACTTTTTAGAAACAGGGCCTGCTCTGAGACCCTGAAAACCCAAAAGGCTAGATTGAGACCTGTGTCTGAATTGTCATTCTTGAGGCATGAGAGAAAAGGGGGAATTTGCCCTGACTCTCCCAGTCTTGAAGCCTGTTTACTGCCTTGCTAAAAGCCTTGGGCTGATCGTGACTTGCTAAAACCAATCATGAGAACCAGTTTGACATGTCAAGTATAATCATATCTAGCTGATTTAGGAAATTATAAGAAACTACATATAGATAATAATGCCTACGCTGTGCTATGGGGGCTAACACATTCATATATCCAGCCCTGCAGACAGCAGGTCATCTCCTATCTGCACCTGCATTTGAGAAGGTGTGAAGTGGACTCAGATTAAGGCCTAGCTTGGGCTGCTCATGTGGAGTGCCGGGATTGCTCCTGATCCCCACACTTCTGCCACCACTAGCCCAAATTTCAATCCCCGCCCCTTAACTCTATTGGGGAAATCCCCCATGAGTCGGGCACTCTAAATCAGGGATTCTGAACCTTGAGTCCCCAGATGTTGACTTCAACTCCCATAATCCCCAGCCTCAATGGCCTTGGGTTGGGGATTATACGAGTAGAAGTACATCAACATCTGGGGGACCCAAGGTTGAAAACCTGTGCTCTAGATGACCAACTCTTTGTGTGCTCAGACTCCATGCAGCCCAAGCACGCACACACAGACACACACACACACACACGACCTGGCCCTTCAAACCCTGGGCGCTGGGGTCATGTGTCTGCATGCAGCGAGAACACACACAGAGTTGGTCGCCTATAGTGCCTGACTCATGGGTATTCCCCCAATGCTCCGTGCTCATCATATGATGCATTGTGGGATATCTTTGAGGAGAAACTTAAGCATGTAGTACACTGCTCTGGGCTTCTTGGAGGAAGAGCAGGATATAAATGTAATAACAACAACAACACCTGGAGACCAGGATGCATTTTCCCAGCCTCAGGACACCACACAGCTCATGGCAACGCCCATTGTGTGGGTGCGCAAACCACACAGTTTGGACAAAGCCTGGTAGGTTCTCATGGTCATGTGCACAACCTCATTCACTTTTAAAATGACTGTATGTACAGTCAATTCACATGTGCATATGTGCACACATACAGACATCTGAATGCACCTACAACATAATGTCTGAATAGGGCTTTGGTTTTACAGAAATCTGCGAGCTGTTTACTAAAACCAAGCTTGAAACATTCTAGGAAGCAACAATATAGAGTATGTGATCCATCCATAGCATAACATCTACAATCCAATCAGATAAACAACATACACAAAAGAAATGACTTCATATCCTGCATCTCCCAGTTATCTGCTCATCAACAGCTTCCAGTTCTGAAAGAACTCTTTGAAAAGGCTTATTAAGCATGCCCTAAAGATAACAGTAAATAAGTTTGTAAGCACTATTACTGGACATAGTAGTTGTCCTATATCTGGAAACAGTCTTTGCATTAAGCACATGTAAAAATAAAATATTTCTACATCCAAATTATCTTAGTTAGCCCAGGATTAACAATGGTTATATTGAACAGGCACCTTTTGGGTGCTTTAAGTTTAAGATGTGTGTCTTATCCATTTCAAGCCTTCTGTCTACAATAAATTCAATATTATTACAAGATCAAAAGGCATGTGGCATATAAAATTTGGTTCTTGGTATAATAATTTTTTAAAGGTTAACAGCAACTTTAAAAAGGTACACAAGTTTGTCCATGAACTTTCTGATGGTTTTTCTGGATCGGCTGTTTCATTACAACCAGTGTTTCGCTTGTAGCACTAATTAGGAGAATTTGCAGGCAACAAGAGGTGTCTTAAGAAATTGGCAGACTGTCTCTTGAAGTCGTCCCTCCTCAGCATTTTTTTAAAGGATTTATTCTCAACTGGGCTAAAAAAAAAAAGGATAAAGCCCAATTGAGGGGGGGGGACCTGCCTTGAGAAAGGGACTTGTAGGGAAGTGTATGATGGGCCAGCAATCCCTTCCACTTACCAATACTCCCTTGCAAATGCCCCTTGCCTCTAGCATTATATCAGCAAATCTAAGGTTGGGACGAGGGATGTGCGAAACGTTTCGGATACAAAATGTTTTGTACCCAAAACAGCCTGTTTCAGGAGTTTTGTAGACAAAACAAAACACCCATTTTCCAGATCCAAAAGTTTTGTATACAAAACAAAACGTCCCTGTTTCGGCTACAAAATGTTTTGTTGTTTCAGACCTCCATTTTGTAGTGATCTCTGAGTCAGTCTCCATTTTGTGTTTGACATCTCTTTGAATTTCCCACCCTTCCAGCCTTCTGATCAGTGACCTAAATCATGGGCTGACCTGCTGACAATTCCCTCCTTGTTCCCCATTGGCTCTTTTGCTTCTTCCCACTCTTTACTGACCCCACATTGGCCAGGGGAAGGGTTGCTAACCCATGGGGTGCTGGGTTCTGTTGTTTCTGTGGTGTTCTGAGTGTAGATTCTCTGGTAGTATATGAGAGTGGATTCTTGTTTTTCACTGAAAATCTCATATGCTACCAGAGAATCTATAATGAACACCTCAGAAACACAAAACCCAGTACCCCAAGGGCTTGTGGGTATGGAGGTGGTTGGCACCCTATGTGCACTACACAACCCCTCGCTCTGGGAAACCCCAGTGCCCCCCAAGTGGAATTATGGGGCTGCTGAAACCTCCATTATTCCCTATGGAAGAAATCTTAAAAGACACGTAAACTTCAACAATTTACAAAAGATCAGCCCTTTGCCCAATGGAGAGGAGAACTGCTCTTGTGGCTGAGCATGACTTGTCTCCATAGCTAAGCAGGATCTGCCCTGGTTGCATATGAATGGGAGACTTGATGTGTGAGCACTGCAAGATATTCCCCTCAGGGGATGAAGCCGCTCTGGGAAGAGCAGAAGGTTTCAAGTTCCCTCCCTGGCTTCTCCAAGATAGGGCTGAGAGAGATTCCTGCCTGCAACCTTGGAGAAGCCACTGCCAGTCTGTGAAGACAATTCTGAGCTAGATAGACCAATGGTCTGACTCAGTATATGGCAGTTTCCTATGTTCCTAATTCTTTTGAGATAATTCTGGAAGTTTCCTTGCCCCCATTGGGCACTACCACCCACCACACTCCGCTCTGGGTCATCCCTTTCCCCTTGATTTGAAGCAATACATTTGCTGGAATCCCCATTATTCCCTATGGGAAAATTCTTAAAGATGTGTAAACCTAAAAAATTCACAAAAAATCAGCCCTTTGCCTAATTCCTTTGAAATTTGGGTGGTAGCTTCCACCCATTGAACACTACCACCACCACCCACTCTTTTTGCCCTGGGACCCTTTTTAAAAACCCAAATCAATTCGGATTCAGATTCGGAAAATTCAGCTACAAAACAAAACAGGGCTGATTCGGATTCAGAAAATTTTGGTACAAAACAAAATGGGGGTGTTTAGATTCAGATACAAATCGAAACAAGAAAATTCCAAAATGCACACCCCTAGTTGGGACTGTGCTTTTGCAGATATAATCTAGTTTTGGCCAGAGACATATAATCTACATTGAGAGCAAGGGAGCTACTTCCCCATATGTCTGATATAACCCAACCATGTAAGTTGTGCCAATCTCAGTAGTCTCTTCAACTGTGTAAGAGTGCAATACACGGAAGCAAATCCTATACTGTGGGATCCCACACTGTGGTATCCATGAGAGACTGTATGGATGGGGGAGGATTGTACTTATTTGTACTTCCCTCTTATCAGACAAAAATGGAACCAAATGTTTTTACCAACTGCTGATGACCCCTACTTTTAATTATACTACTGAACATTCTCACACTGAAGCACATGAAAAGTGCATCAAGTCCATGACTATCTCTTTAAAGTTAAACACACCTCATGGTCTTTTAACAACTATAATTCTCGGCACCAAATGTACACCACACATACATTGCTTATTGCCTTTTTTTTTTAAAAGTATTTTTATCCACATCATACTGTTAGAATTTGAAACTCACTCAATGGATCATGTAAGTTGCTGTAGATAGACAGAATAGGAAGCAGCAATAATGAGTTGAGTAGAATTATGTTGATGTGAAAATGGTTGCAAGTAAGAGAGTAATATCAATTTCATGGAAATCCATATTAAAAGTTGTATCAAGAGCTCTTCACTAATTTGTGAATTTTCCAACTAAACAAATGACATGGTTAATCAAATTTCAGGCTTCAGGGAGTAAGTTGATTACCATGGGGAAAGAGCGCTTCGCAAATTGAGCAGCACTTCCCAGAGATACTAAGTAAATTATACTGTGTTTATATTTTCAGATACATCAGGTATTGGCCTTTGCTGAATTTTCTGTGACTAAGTTAGCTTTGCAGATCAGAAGGAGGGAAGTGATGGAGTAGCTTTAATTTGTGAACATATTGGTTCAGAACAGAATTAGACAATGAGCCTATGCTCACGATCGTAGGGGGGTGGGGGGTGGCAGGGTGGAACGTACCCCCTCCCGACCGATGATCCTCAAAAGGTCCTCTTCCATGTGCCAGCGCCCACAGAGCAGCACAGATCTTGATTCTGGCACTGCACATGAGCTGCTTGGCACAGGCTGGGCTACCCTAGCCTGGGCTAGGCTGCTTGTGTGAATAGCCTTGGTATTTCCTGAGAGATTTATATTCACAAATAAGAGAACTGAGGAAAAGAGAAAACCACAACTGTGTTTTATATACTAAAGACTGATAACATTCTTCAAATATCTGCAAGACATTCTCTGCTGCCCCAGAGGGCAGAACTAGATCTAGTGGGCTTATGTTACAGTTAAAATTGATTTCAATTGAACACTGGCAGAAACCTCTAGAAGTAAGAGCAGTTTGACAACAGAGGCAATTACAAAGGAAATCTTCCTGGCAAGAGGCCTTCAAGCAGATGATGGAAAGTCATCTCTTGTGAATGCTCTAGTTCTGGATTTCTTGCATTGACCAAGGGGTGAGTTACATTTGCAAATCTAAAGTTGCAAGAGCTCTCAGAAGCCACTGAGTTGTGTTTTCAATGCTCAGATTATGGGAAGAGAGGACCTGCCTCCACATTACCTTGTGTGCTGCCCTCTCCAGCTATTCTGCTTAAAAGGCTATGAGAAGGCAGAATCTGAATGCGAAAAGGCAGGATATGAGTATTTCTTAATTCCAACACCCAACTTTTCTCTTATAAACGGAACATTGGTTTTGCTGCACTAGATGGTTTGCGTTCTTTCCGCTATTAATGAAGACAGCTCTGCCAAATCAGACCAAAGGCCCTAATAGTTCAGTGTTATATTTCATAGAGCAACTGCCTCAGGAGACCCATGAGCAAAGCAATGGAGACAATGACTCTTTGCTGCTGCCCACAACAGACTAGTCCTGTATTTGTATGAAAAATGAGTCTGACTCCTCAGGTTTGGGGCTGGCTACTAGATCCAAAGACATTTTAGAAAAGTCTGTTTTAGAGGAACCCTGAGTGTGCACTTACCCTGACAAATTCCACCATTTAAAAATTACAAACAGGTGTTTCAAAATTATTTCCAACTTCTGAATCTGTGAAGTTACATTATACAGAGCCAGACCATTGGTCTACAGCACTGTTCCCTCGAAGGCATGTGCATGCTCACAAGTTTTTGGATGTTTTTAGATCCCACTCAGGCTGAAATCAGGAAGGTCCCATTCTGAATGCATGTGCGCACACACTACCTTGATACTGCCACCCAGAACAAAATTCATTCCGCACAGAGATGAAAAAAATTAGAGGGACCACTAGTCCACAGAGCTCCATACTTTCTACACCCAGGAGCTCTTGAGGGTTTCAGAGAGGAGCACTGTTCCCTCTAAGGGAACACACATACACACTAACTGCCAGGCCCCTGCACAGCAGTTTCTGGTGGGCATGCAGTCTCTGCTGAGCCCAGCACCCCATTTCCTCCTCTCCCCGCCGGCAGAGAAGCCCACACACCAGCAGAGAAACTCGCAGTGCAGAGCAGTGGGATGAGGGTGTGGCCTATTTCCTGCTTTACTCCATGTGGAAGGAAAGCCAGAAAAGGGCTGCAGACAGCAGAGCCCATGCAGTCACTTGGGAGGAGGTCAAGGTGGAAGGAGCTCACCGCCCCCTCCCACCGCACAGCGGGCTTTCAAAGTTTAAAAGGGGGGCACTCTCCCCTCCTCATCCCCCCACCCTCCCTGCAACCAGTTGCCACCAGCGTGCCTCAACCCGCCACCAGCAGCAGTGGTCTCTTAGAGAGGGAAAGGGGGAACTTTCCCCGCAACCACCTCCCCACAGTTACTGCAGCCACCACAGCTTTTTTTTTTAAAAAAGCAAAGTGGGGGGACGTGCCCCTCGCCTCCCCTCTGCACAGCTACTGCTGTGGCTTTTTAAAAATTAAAACAAAAGGGGGGATTTTCCTATTGCCACCTCTCTATAACTAGTGCTGCCAACACGGCTTTTAAAAAAGGGGGGGGAACATTGCTCTCATCCCCCCTCCCTGCAACTAGCATTTGGAGATGTGTGTGTAAGTAAACTCAGGTTTTTATGAAACAGAACGATACAGTTCATTATCTGAAGTGGACTGGCCCCTCCAAAGCTGTTTTTGATCATAATGAAACTAAGGTATACATTCCCAATTATATTTGCCTCTGATATTTGATAACACTGGACTCTTATTTAACAGAATTCCAACTTCAGGCTACGAATGATACTGTGATTTCAATCTTAGCTCTATTTTTGAGAGAGTGAAAGGTATCCTAAAGCATATTTGCATTCTCCTCCAATTATCATATTGTGTTGATTGCTTCTCCAATTCTAAAATATAGAAAAATACATAATATGAGACTCCCCGTAGAAAGTGCAATTTTTATGTTTTGCTGCTGGTGTACTAAAAACTTGAACATCACAATCCATTAAGAAGCCTCCTGTGTTTTAAGGAATTTATCATCACTTTGCTCTAACATCTAAATTTATACTGCAACCATGTAAAAGTCAAACACATAACATTTGAGGCTGGGATAATGCATCTACTTCCATGCTTTAGTAAATGACTGAGTTACTCATGCGAGTCTTGCCAGTTTTGATTTAAAATTATTCCCTCTATCATTATGCATCCTCTCTCCTCCTACCACTTCAATGGCATACAAATAAGATGAATACAAAATGTCACAAGTGAAGCATAACACAATATTATCCCTGTCCTGCTGAAGTCATGAACCTGTCTATCAAAATATTTTCTGTTCCACCATGAAAAGCTTGCAAGTCCCTTTATGTTCAGTCTCTATCAAGCAGAACCTACAGGCACTCCCTGTCAGCATTAGGCTAAGCATCCAAGCAAGTGAAATGCAAATCCCAACAGCACTAAGAGCAAAACTGGATTGAATGCTGGGTCAGATCCACAGGAGTTACAATCTGATGATATAGGAGAATCAGAGCCAGGAAACCTGTCTGGAAGAAGGGGGAGTCATAATGAGGACACAGGAAAAAGAAGAGGCTTTTAGGACCATTCTACATATTACATGCACATGGCAGGGGGGGGCGCAGAATTCTGGACTGGACCATTTTGGACTTAGCTGGGTCATGTTTAAAATACAAGTCAAATACAAGGTGCTTTATGACCTATAAAGCCCTAAACAGCTTAGGCCCAGGGTATTTAAGATAACATCTTATTCGCCATGAGCCCCATCACCCATTGAAATCATCCAGAGAGGCTAGTCAGCAGTTGCTACCAGCTCCTCTGATGGCTACACAGAGATGGGCCTTCTCTGCTGCTGCCCCAAGACTCTGGAGTGTGTTCCCTGCCGAAAGAAACGTTGGTCTTAGTGTGAAAGGTTCTTTTTCACAGCCGAGGAGGTCATCCTCCAATAGGATGGCTTGTGGACCAAGCATGCTCCAGTGACAGGACCAAATTCAGAACTGAAGGCGAGGCTAGCTTCCCACCTGGGAGGCGGTAAAACCCCAGTCCTGGGACTGGAGAGCTCAAGAAACAGATATGAAAGGCACTGAAAAGGAAAAAGACAAAAAAAGCCCACATCTCCACCCAGAAAGAGCAGGCATGAATACAAGACATGTTGGGTACAGAAAACCAACAAGGCCAATACACTAGAAGTCGGCTTCGCTTCACCAAAAAAAAAAAGGGGGCTATAGAGCCTCCATATGTGAGAACAAAATGAAACATCCTTGGGTGAGCCAGATGACCTCAGCTGTGAAAACGAACCTTTCATGGTAAGACCAACATTTCTTTTTCCACAGCTCGAGGAGGTCATCCTCCAATAGTATGGGACATACCCAAGTGTACAAGAAAATGGGGGGGAGGGTTGTGAATTAGTCCATTAGATGGGGAATAACACGTCCAAAGGAGGCTAGAACTGTATGGAATGCAGAGACTTATAATGCTCAATGTACGGTGTGAGAAAAGACAAAGTGGCTGTCAATCAGATCACCCCAGGAGAAGTGATAACCAAGATGACCACAGAGGAAGGTGCAGTATTGAAGAAAGTGCCGTCATATCCCGGGCACAGGCAGTTAGAAGGGAGCAAGGGCAAAATAAACATAGGGCTTGATCTAACTGGAAGAGCATTATTGGAGACTTTGGCACTCAGAGACAGCTGATAAAAAGGGACATGAACTGAGAGTCAGAGAAACGTATGACATGAAAAAATGCAGAGACAGGAATGTAAGGCGCCTCTAACGTTGAGAGAGTGCTATGTCCATTCCTTGGGATGCACTGGGAATAGACATGATAATGGAGGCACCATGCCTAGTGAATGATGAAAATAGAAGTCACCTTAGGCAAGGAGGAGAGAACCTGGTTAAAGGGACAGTGTCAAGCTGAAGAACACAGAGTCTCTTGCAAAAAACGAAGGGTGCCCCCGGTTCCGAGACTCCACAAGTCTAGGTAAGGGCTACTAGAACAGGACTAGAGCAGAAGGACACAGAGGTCGATCTCTGCCAGATTCGAAAGGATTCCTAGTGAGGACAATAAGCGCATTATTCAAGTTCCAGGATGGAAGTGGAGTATAGTGGGGGGACTCGGTAATTAGACCATAGAGAACCTGCCGAAGGTGAGGATAAAGCTGAATGGAGGTCCATGAAGTTGAATGGGGACCCAAGAAAAAAACTGACGTTCGTCATATACTGGGTACCATACTAGGTTCATCATATACTGTGGCGAAGATCCATGACAAGACTGGTTCGAAGGAGAGAGAAAACCTCTGACACATCCACAAACTACGGGTCGTGTGTTCAGTGTGCCCTTCTATAGAGAATCGCCCAGAAGGCCTGGTAGATGCAGTTCGTTGAAGGCCACCTAGAAGCCAGGATGGTGGCCAGGACCAAGATAAAGAAAAAAACCCACATGAGCTACGATCACGGGCTCAAAATGTGGGTGGAGAAAAGAGGTCACTGGTTTTGGGTGGAGCCTTTGAATGAGTCTGACGAAGACCATTGTCAGGGGGAAAGTGTAAAGGAGACTTGGAGGACAAGGGCCCTTCAAGGCATCTGCTGGTATAGACTGAGGAGTGGAGAAGTGAGAAAAGAGCCCAGGAAGCAGACATTGATAGAGGAGGTGACTAAGTCCGCTAGAGGAGTCTCAAAGCGGTGAGCAATCCCGAGAAGGGCACTCGGATTCAGGGAGTATATTACCATGTCTAAATCCTGATGGCCAAGCCAGTCCATTTGAGAGCATGAACACCCTGGAGATGTTCCACTAGTGAGTGAAATAAGACGGTTTTCATCATGAGGAACTGAAATAGGGTAATGCCTTGGCGAGTGTAGTGTGACCTAGTTGTCATGATGTCAACAGGGACCAGTATATTCGAGAGGCAGGTGCTAGGGAGGAACTAAATGAGGTTCAGGTGGACTTGAGGTTCAGGTGGACATAGTCCCAACCACATGATAAGAAAAACTCTCATGGAGGGGGGACACCCAGAGCCTAGAGAATACCAGCCATAACAATGGTGCTCCAGACCAGGAGGCCCGCATCTGCAGAGACTACGATAAATTTTGGTACAGACAGAAGCAGGTCCAAAAACCTGGTGGAGAACAACTGCTGGTGCAAAGATAGGCAAGTTCTGGAGAAGCAGAGTGTCCCTGCATACACAGGCCATGATGTCTGGTGGAAAACGGGAACAGGAGCTATTGAAGCAAAGAGAAGTGCCAGCATACCCACAGGTGTAGTCTGAACAAACCAAAAATGGGCTCCAACAGTGGGGACAGGATCAGCAAGGCTGCCAAAGGCCTGTGTAGGATAAGGTGCAAGACGAGTTTTAACTTCTCCCGCCTTTCTGTGGGCAAGGAAACATTGATCAGAGGAGTATTGAAGACTGCCCCAGATGGAGTGGATGGAGAGGCTGGAACGGAACGAGGTGGCTTTTCTGGCATTTGACTAAAAAACCGTGGCTCTGCCTGGTAGAGAAATTCTGTAGAACCTATAGCTGTGTAAGATCGGAGGACAGTGCCCTGCTCAGAAGGGGTCCAAATGTGGATGCATATGAAACTCTGCCAGAAAAATCCAGAAATAGGTGACCCAGGCAACCAGTGCCTAGGAAGAAAACCATGGCGCTGATGTAGGCCCGAAGGGGAGTGCCATGAACCAAGAGTGTAGGCCGTAGTAGACAAAAATGAACATGCCGAAGAGTTGGCAGGATAGGGTGTGAAGACAGGCTTCTACAGGATCAATGGAGATCAGGAGGCCATGAGGGAACACCGTTCCTTAATAGAACAGAGAGACTCCATGTGGAACCATTGTTCGCGAACTAAGCAATAGACACACTTCATGCCCTAGGACCAATGTTTATGGTACTATAAATAAAAGAGAGAGGAAATTGCTGAGCCATAACACAGACAACAGTACAGACTAGAAAGTCTCGAGCGATCCTGTGTGGCAGCTTCACACTGAAGGCAGAGGCAGAGAAACCTGTCCCCCACTGAGGGGAATCAATGTTTTAGCAGAGTTGAGGGGAAGGAGGAGGTAAAGAGTGAGCAAACCAACCTCCAAGAGGGCTTCCCCTTTGTTGCTGCCTGTGGTTGCAGGGGGAGGGGTGATGCATTGCCATGAACATCTCTGGAATATGAGGGAGATTCTGTGGAGAAGCTGATGAAGGTAGGAAAAAGGCTGGTTATTGAATTAAATGGCCTCCGGAAGTCCTCGTGCATGGAAGAGAGTGTTTTCTTTATTGCACTTAGTCTCAGTTAGAGTAGGTTCCTATGTTTCACTGAAGAGGCAAGCACCTGAAGAAGTGAGTGGGACATGGATAAACCTGTACTTAGAGTCTATGTTCCCATGCTGTAGCCAGATAGAACATAGTGCTGCCATAGTCCACATGCCATAGTCCAGGCTGGATATAGAATGCCTTTCAGGGTAGAATCAGGTATAACGCCATAGATTTGGCCAACTGGTTAAGGCTCTGATGGAGTTTGGTGAACTCAGGCAAAGATGGAGCTAGTGGTAGCGGTCTAATCACAATGGCCTAGGCTGTAGGGCTTTAATGTAAGAAGAGATCACACTGATGATCTTAGGTGTAAAGTAAAGGTAGACCACAGAGCCCTGTGGTTGTCTTTGGTAGAATACAGGAAGGATTTACCATTGCCTTAGGTGTACATCCCGCTTAGTGACCATCATCAACATAGACCGAGACTGGGCCACAGGGGGTTCCACAGGAGGGACAACCAGAGGGAGGGGACATCATAAGACAAATTGTAATGGGGGGGGGTAGGGGACAAGCCCCACTGGCTGGAGGAAGCGGATATGGGCCATTCAGCCATCATGACCTCCCAGAAGAGAGAGGGGAGAGCAGCAGTTGCCCTGCGTGAAGACCTGGAAGGGAAAAAACAATATGATAAAAAGCCATATGTAAAGGAGCTGCATAGCTGATTGTGGGCTTAGCCTTCGAAAACGTAATCTCGAATTCAAAGAAGGAGAAGGGATTAAATAGGAAGCAACCTTATACTGAGTCAAACAACTTGTCTGTCTAGCTCAGTATCGTCCACGTTGACTGGCAGCAGCTCTCTGAGGTTTCAGTCAGGAGCCTTTCTCCATCCTACCAGGAGATGCTGCCAGAAATTGAATCTGGGACATTCTGCATGCAAAGCAGATGCTCTTTCAGTCAGCGACAGTCCTTCCACTCCATGCAAGGCAGAGGCTCTGACAGTAATCTACAGCTCCTTTAGAGGAGAAGGGAAAGGTGCTGGTTAAGGCAAACCAGGGAAAACTCTGTTCGGTAAAGGGGGGAAACTCACCTTTACTACCAGAAGATGAGTTCCCCTCCCCAGTATACGTAGCTGAGAGTTCTTCCTCTTCATTAATAGGAGAAGATTGCTAGAAATGCTTAGAATTGCATCATGGTCAGAGGCAATAACCTGAGACCTAAAGGATTAGCATAGTAAACTAAGCAGCCACTGGGAAGGGGGATGAGGGAGGACACTCAAGAAAAGAGACCCTCAAGGGGCTGTTGAAAAGGAGGGAAAACTAAAGAAAAGAGACCCTTCAAGGGGCTGTTGAAAAGGACAGGGAAAACCAACCCTCTTTTCACTGAGCGTACACTTGGAGAGATAGGAAAAAACGTGGCCCCTTTTATTAAGCGGCTGCTGCAGTGCAATAGAGACTGGAGAGGACAATTAGGCTTGAGCCAATTAATCCTGTGCAGGAGGAAGGGTGGAGGTTGGAACAAAATCCCCTTCACTAGCTGCAGTATCAGGCAGAAAGAGACCTTGCCAGGAGGAAGGGAGCCACATTGACACCCAGAGGAGTTTTAGGAGAAGCAATCGGGACCATCAGATTTGAGGACTGAAAAGGCTTCAAATGCACTGGTTGCCAGCCGTGGAGCATAAAGGCACTCTGGAGGAACTAGCCAGGAGTGCAGGCATCTGGAGAAGGTGGGAGGGAGAACTGCCAAATAAGTGCACTGCTCACCTTCAAAGGTTCATCAGAGCGAGAACAGGAGGCTCAGCATTAATGGGCTCCATTGTGGGAGCTGAGAACACGATCACCTCCACAAGCATGGCTAGTGGAGAGATCAGAGGCTGCTGGGGTAGATTGCCCCACTCCACTCCTGCCATTGTAACAGAGGCGTCCCATCGTCCAAAAGGCAGCAATTGGTGAGGACGACGCTCCTCGCACACCGCTTGGAATAGTAGCCCCTTTGCTCAGGCGAATAGCAGATGCTAGCGCTGAGAGTTTCCTTATGCCAATCATCCAGCATATTTTGCCTGCAAAGTTAGGACTTCCTCTTCACCATTAATGAGCCTTTGTTGAGGCCTCCACAGCATTGCTGTGGGCTACTCGCAGGTGGTCTAGAGACAAAAATTTGGGGTGGTCTACAAATATAATAAATAAAATATTTTAATGCTCTCATGTAGGGGGAAACCCTGCCTACAGTAAACCTGAACACCAGAGGAAAATGGCCTTCTTTCTGATATGTTATTTTACTACTCGCAGGAAAATATTTACATAAGGGAGCATTAAAAAAAGAGAGAGGTACCCTTCCCACCTCCAATTTAAAGTGTAATACTCTTGCACCTCAATGTACTAGTTCAGTATGCATACTGAATGGAACAGCTCATTCATTAGCTGTTTGCACACTGGAAGCTCCCTGCAACTTAAAAGCATTAGCCCAGATCGACTCAGTATGATCAGCAAGGAAAAACCTCCCCACATACATAAGGAAAATGCTGGCAGTCTGCAGTAATTCTTGCTCGTCTATCACCTTAACCACTTTAAAAAATTATTGTATTAGACAATATTACAAATGCATCACACCAGAGCTAACACACACCACACACAAAAAACAGACAGCTATTATAATCTCCCAGGCTTATTAATCAGTTGTCTACAATAAGCAAATGCTCCATTCTCACATAGAATGCCTGTAAAAAAGAAAGGAATAGCTTGTGTATTAGCATTTTAGACCACATACTACTTCAGTTTCAACAGTAGAGCTCTATAATCATGCTACATCAATATGCGACTGAGTTCAACTATGTATGCCACAACCCTCTATACACCACTAGAAAATATATGTAGGAGGTATAATTGCTGTAAATAGCAGGAAAGGGGCAATTTGAGGTGGAAAAGTGGCTCAGGAGAAAATTGTTGACCCTCCTTGTTACAGTAAAGAAACTGATGCTTCTTGTTTGTTCAAAACAAAATTTTTGGGGAAAAACCAAGATCTAACATACATATGTTCATGTAATATGATATGTGATCAATATGGTTATAGCATTTTTAATGCAACTTTATGTCTCTCTTTGTAAGATTTGCAAAACAATCTGGAACATTATAGAGATTTTTATTAAAAGTTCATATTAGTAAACAAAATATTTGGATACCTCTTCTGAGTTTTTGATGCTTTTAGGCAGTTGCATGAACATTAAAAAGAGAGAGACTCTGATAGACTGTAAGCCTATGTTTTGGTCAAGACAAAGGGATGGAAATTCAGTATTGTTTGCCCCCCAAAATTTATACTGATATGAGAAAATACAGCCCTGATGCAGTAGTGGCACCAGAAAGAAAAAAACTGGGGGGCAGGGAGGGAACACAGAAGGGGCAAAGAGCACTCATGGGTAGGAGAAAAAAGGCAAAGTTAAAGTAGTATCTGTAGGTGTACACAAATTGATTTTACAATTCGATCTTGAATCAAATCCTGAAAATTTGAATCGAAGACTTGCCAAAAATTTGTGATTTGCCCATAGGGAACAATGGAGACCTCCAATAACCCAATTGTTCATCATCGGTAGGTCCTAGAAACTCCAAAGCAGGTTGGGTGATAGGGTATGACGGGTGCTACCTACAACCCAACCCACAAAAGAAATGGGCAAGTGGGCAGAAACCATTTAAATCCATAAGTTCCTATGGGGATTTAGATTTAAAAGATTTCTCATTTGCCCGTTTCTTTTGTGGGTTGAGTGGCAGGTAGCACCAATAACTCTGTACCACCCAACCCACTTTGGTGTGCCTAAGATCTACTCATGGAGAACAATGGGGTGATTTAAGTTTCCCATTGTTCCCTATGGGTGAAACAAGCAGAATGCACACATTATGCAAGCCTGCCTTGAAAAACAACATGCCAGAACAGAAGCACATGCAGTCCCTCCCAAACACAGAAAACCACGTTTTTACCACACACACACACACATTCCAAAGATGTCCAAAAAAGAATCATTGACCCAAAATCTACTGCCAGCCACAGTGCCTGTGCTGCAGTAACATCACTGGAACAAGTTGCTCTCACAAACACAATTATGACTCCACCCTTACTTTCAACAGCTGCCACAGCACAGCAGCACCCTTAGCAGCCAGCAAACATAGCCATAAGCTCAACTATAGCAACGTCTTCAGCCACATTTTGACTGAGTACACCTTGAAATGCAGAATTCAGAGCAGACCAGAGAGTGAAGCAGAAGTTACTCTTGACAGGGAGCTCACCACAGCAACCACCAAGAAATATCACACACAGTGCTGAGTTGTCACTGTCAATTTCTTACCACAACACCATCTCACAAACAGACCAAAACACAACTCAAGGACGGAACAAAGGCACCCATGCTCTCCCTTTGTCAATTTGAGATCCAGCAAACCATATAGTTATAGCAGCACAGCATTATACTCATTGCTGAGAAAATAAAATAAAAAACCAAACCTTCCTTGATTCCTTCCTCCTCTCCTAATGTAAGGGTTCTCTTTTCCTCCCAGTCCATTTGAATACATTTTGAAATCCCCTCCAAAAGAGTCCCCCCCCCTTTCTCCCAGCCAATGGGGGTACAGTTGCCCATGCCAACACTTGACTTGAATGACAACAAAAACTTGGTCAAAAGCTAGCCAAGGAGCAAGTAGATCTCAAGTCAATTGGAAACCAGTGCCAGAAAACCAATCAGCAACGGGGGAAAGCTCACCAAAGTGGCCACTCGAATCGCACAAATCAATTTGTGCCAAATTGGGGCTGATTTGATCTTGAATCAACCCTTTCATTTAAGGGGTGATTCAATTCATGGTTGAATCCACAAATCGCTCCCAATTAGGCATAAATTGAACTGCACATTCCTAGCAGTAACTCTTCTATTTAGAACAAACAACTCTCCCTATCCAAAACCAGTACAAAGCCAATCTGTCAAGGACGGTGCAGAAGAGGGCAACCAAGATGATGAGGGCACTTTCCTTAAGAGGCAAGGCCACAACACCTGGGGCTTTTTAGTTTAGAAAAAAGACGACTGCGGGGAGACATGATAGAGGTCTATAAAATCATGCATAGTGTGGAGAAAGATGATAGAGAGAAAAGTTTATCCCTCTCACATAACACTAGAACCAGGAGTCATCCCGTGAAATTGATTGCCAGGAAATTTAGGACCATCAAATGAAAGTACTTTTTCACATAACACATAATCAATTTGTGTAATTCTCTGTCACAACATGTGGCAACAGACAACAACCTGGATGGCTTTAAGAGGAGACTGGATAAATTCATGGAGAAGAGGTCTATCAACTACTAGTCGGTGTTCTATAGGCCACCTCCAGCCTCCAAGGCAGGATGCCTCTGAGTACCAGTTGCAGGAGAGGAACAGCAGGAGAGAGGGAATGCCCTCAACTCCTACCTATAGGCTTCCAGCGGCATCTGGTGGACCACTGTGTGAAACAAGCTGCTGGACTAGAAAGGCCATGGGCCTGATCCAGTAGGGTTGATCTCATGTCCTTGGGTAGGGATAGTCTGTCCCTATCCAAGGCTAAATTTTGGAAAACAAGATTCAAGGGTTGTCCTAGTAAAAAGGTCAACTTCTAAAAAGGGCAATCAGAGGAACTTCAGTTAATTAGATTCTCAAATACTAGAGCCCTTTTTATGCTGGCATCTCCATCTGAATTGCAGCTCCTCTGATTCTTGCAGCTCCTTTGATTCTTCACATGCAGCTCCTCTTATTCTTCAATAAAGCCTCAAACACAGACACTACAAAACTCCAGTATAATTTTGTTTTCAAATACTATTTCACAGTTCTTATAACTTATTTCATATAGTTGATTCCAAATTACTGAGTTTTCTGATGAATAGTAAGGATGCCTGCATTTTGCTCAACATCATCTTTTGTTTGTTTGTTTGTTCCTACAGCTCTTCAGGGGTGTTTTTTTAGGCCAATGGAAAAGTGCTTTGTTTTAAAACTTCCAACCTAATCAGGAAACAGATATCTGACATTCTGTAGCACTATCCTCAGAGTTTTGAAGTGCTATTAAAAAGAGCAATTAGGATACAGAAAGAGCAGATGTTAAAAGTGACCAGCATATGGGCAAATGCATTTCCTTTGATATGTTTGTTTCACCCTCACTCCCTTGCTAATTTCATCTCATTAGTGCACAGTTAAATTATAACATGTTAAGAAGCTTCATAATTTTTCAACCTAACATGCCACTAAACCTTCAAGTACCCACTTTTTTGTACACAGACATTAAAATTACAATTTTATACTGCATCTGAATGCCTAAGGTCGAGGATTAATCAACCATCAGGTGTCAAAGTGTTGTGATGAGTCAGCGTAATGCATATGGAACTATCTGGAAGCCATAAATATAGTCAGAAGCATCTGAACAGAAAACACAGTGTCACTCCTCTCTCATTTTAGGTATCACAATATGCACAGACAACTCATTTTAACAGCATGCATCCCTTAGAATCAGCTGATCATTGCAAGACATCCAAGGTTCTGAAAACATGCCAAAGTTATTCATCTACTGAATGTGTACTGAAAGGGATTGATATGCACAAAGAAATATGAAGGGACACCAGTCTGAAGCACTATTGGGGAAAAACTTAGGCAACATTTTCTGCAACTACTTTATTTCAATAGCCACCTAATGGCGCAGAGAGGAAATGACTTGCCTTGATAGCATGATGTTGCTGGTTCGAGTCCCTGCTGGCATGTTTCTGATGTCAGATGGGCATAGCTAGGGCACCTAGAAGCCATCACTGGTGAGTTGCACTCATGCTGCTGAAGGCTTCCTACACGCCTGAGCAGTGTATAAACATCTTAAATAATAAAACATCATTGGAAAATTGTGGATTCTGAGAAACGGATGGGGCAGGAATTTACTCATTCAAGGCTCCAAAATGCCAGAATGCCTGTAGTTTCAACCACACTCTTCCGTAACTCGATTGTGATTTATGAAATTCCTGTGGTTCAAAGTGAAGTAGGGAGAGATCCAAAGGACATCAAATCCCATCTACTGCATGAAACAATGAAAACTCTGAAAACAAACTAGGAACGGATAGGCTGAAAGTGTTTTGCGTATTTTGTCACAGCCCCACCCACTTTCACAAGATGACCAATCTATCTTGCTTAATGCAACAAAATCTTAGCAGAATAGCTGTGGTTCCTATTTGTGCCACTTGTTTATTGAGAGGTCTACACATTTCAACATGTCTTTTTCCAGAGTTCACAAACTAAGTTATTCAAAAATTAAAACCAGTGAACATAGCCAAAGGATGCAAAACCCACAACTGTTTTGAATGATACAGCATGTCTTTCTCCTGTGGCTTAAATTTTCTCATATGAACCACTGCTTTTTATTAAACATTCAGAACTCATCTGTAAGTCTAAGACACTACTAAGCCATCCTAAAATGAGAAAATTGATAAGTAAAATCTTCCCTCTCTAATACTGGATTCTACATGTACTTTCAAGTGCAGCCTTCCTCCCACTGAAGATTAGAAAGGCTCAGAAATTTTGGCAGGTCTCAACAGTACCCTTGGCTGCCATGCCCTTTGTTAGATACAACTAATCACTTTTACAGCCTAATGATATTCACTGAAGTGTCAGCAAAAGACATGGGTTTGGCTTGGTTGTGTGTGGTTTTTTTTTAAGTCAAGATAAAGTTCATTAGTAGTTTGAATTAAAAAGTTTAAATAAGGAGTTATAAAACAACCTGTATACCATTGTCCCTTGCCAACTGCGAGGGTTGCATTCCCGGAAAACCTCACCATTGGCGAATTCACAGTAGATGAGCCATTGAAACCAATAGCAAACAGGGAGTTAGGGGAATCGTGGATGTGGAAAGACCAAAAATAAACGGATAGAATCACCCCCCCTGACCCCCCCCAGAAATGACCTCCCCAAAACTGCCAAATTTAAAAAATAAATTTGCCAAACTGCAGATACTCTGGCCACGGTTGGCAAAGGAAGTCTCAATTTCCCAGTTGCAGATACTCAAATCTGCGATTGGGTAAACCACAATTGGCAAGGGACGACTGTACTAATAGAAAGGTAGGTAGGTAGATTTTATTTCTGTCTTTGACCAGAAAACGAACAGAAAGTCTTATTTAATCCAGAGCTAAACAGAGTTAATTGGTGTCAATGTCGTCACCTTTATTACTTCAAGCATTTCCGTACTGCTGTAGACTGCTTGCTATTTGAAGTTGCTTCCACTTTATGTTTCAAAATCTATTTCATATCATACCTCTACACCAGGCCTGCTCAACCTAGGCCGCCCAGCTGTTTTTGGACTTCAACTCCCATAATCCCCAGCTACAGTGGCCAATAGCCAGAGATTATGGGAGTTGTAGACCAACATCTGCAGGAGGGCCAAAGTTGAGCAGTCCTGCTCTACACACAGAAAATGGGTCAAAGCAACTGAATTCCTAGACTGACCTGCCATTGGCTGGCTACTCTCCCTCTAATTTGATGCCTAGATGGAATATTGTGGAAAATTCTACAGTCACCCTTTACACAAATTTCTATTAGATTTCATTTTGCTAAAGAAAAAGCCACTATGAAATACTGACTTTCCTAAGGAGTCAATCATCATTCCCTCAGCTTAAAATAGCTTTAAGAAAAATTCTTTCTGTTTCTGTGGGCTACTGATGGGGTATTGTGAACTACTTTTTTAAAGTCTATAGTTATACACATTTGGGAAAGGGTGATGCAAGTACACCTCTCATACAGAGTCTATTCCTCTGAAGATATTTTCAAACAATTGTGTTTTTTCCACACAAGAAAGTGCTTCTTTTAGTCATTTGTAACAGAAACATTGTCCTGGGGGAAGGTACTGGTTATTGCCTGGGAGGGGCCCAGGAGCAGGAGGCAGCTCCTCGTTTGGGGCAGGGGGAGCATTGCCGCCGCCCCGTCCTTGCCAGCCTCCCATTCTCTCAAACATACCATCTCTTCCTCTCTGTCTTTCCCTGTGTGTCTGTCTCTCTAGTTTGAATGCTGCTTTTGCATTTTCACTGCTTGCCAGTAAATGGTACTGGCTCTTGGTCCTTTTTCGAAACTCCTTTGTAAAGCCATTTCCTCCCTCTTAGGGTGTTCAGTGGGATCCGTTGTCCCCAAATAAAGAAATTACCATACTCAGTCACTACCCACATAATTAGAGCTTCAGGGCCAACCAGGATGTGCCTTTCTTTTCTCCCCACCCCCCAAGGGTGGGTAGTGGCTAGCAGAAAGTTAGAATGAGTGCCTGTGAGCTATTCTGACAACAGCCAGTAAGCAAGGCCAGGCCAGTCACTTAATCAAGTGATCACTTAATCCCAGTGTCCTAGGCAGGCTGGGCAGGCTCTCTGGAGCTCTGTGGGCAAAATAGGAGCACTCAGTCGGCAAACAAATTGAGTTCAAAACAGGTAGGAATCCTGGCTAACTTTCTCCAGCCTCCCCTTCTCCAGAGAGAAGCCAGCCCTTTTCTCCTTATTCAGCACGCCAACTAATCCCTCAGGAAACATTGGATTTCCCCAGGATTGACTGGGAGCTCTTTTCTTTTTAAAATGCCATTAGCAAATCTGAGCAAAACTCAAAGATCCAGAGAATGAGGGGGAAAGTGGGCGATAGGGTGGTCTGACACTTCCTCTGGATAATTATTTTACTAACAAGCAAGCAGCCTCCTCCCTTCCCTCTTCTTCTGGGACTTTAAGCAAAGCCTTGCTAGCTCTATCTTTCTCTTATTCTCTTACTTGTCTTGAGGGTAAAAGAGAGGGAGGGGTTTATAGCTTCCAAATAAAACAAGGCAATTTACCTGAAATGACTAATTGGACAACTTCAAACATATCCTGTTCAAAATGTGTATGTCTTTAATGCAGAAATAAGTTTTTCTTAAGAATGTTGACATTATTGCCTTCTCTTCATGGGCAACCTAATAGGCATAGCTTGGAAACTAGGCCAGTCCACAACAGTAAAGAAGCTCTACCACTCTAGACCTTCTGCCAGTTTTTGTTTGCTGTTGGTTAGTTATTTTGTGTTTTAACTTTTTTTTCTTTTGGTGAATGGTAGTAGTATTGAGAGGAAAGGACCTCAGGGTAGGTTCTTGGGACAGGTTTGTGATTTATATGGCTTAATTAAGGAATCTCTCAATTAAATGTTGCACAGAACCACCAGTTCTATACAGTTTATTCCAAGTAAAGCCTTAATGAAATCATTGGGGCTTACTCCCAAATAACTCATAGGATAGGACTGCAGCCCAAGGACATATCCCATGTTTATATTGTGAGAAATAAGGCTTGCTTTTAAAAAAAAGAATGCATGTGCATACGTGTGAAAAGAAAGTAAACTGTGTGGCTCTTTGTGTGGCCAAATACATTGTGGCATTTTCAAGCGGTGTGCGTGGGACATGTCTGCAGGCGTTACTTGCAAATAGGTGCTCAAGAGTCACCAGCCCCCTGCCGCTGTCCACTTCAGTTGATCTTCTTAGCCTAGTCTTGCATGGGGTGAGGAGGGAAGGGCTGAGATTGCAAGGAGGGGGAGAAATGGAGGTAATGCTGATAGAAGGAGGGATGGAACTACTGATGGGAAGAAGAGGAATGGGGCCAACAGTCAAGTGGTGTGAATGATGGAAAACTTGGCTGAGATAAGTAAACAACTTTACAGAAGGAGAAAACCATGGGCTGGTAATTCATTTCTTTTTAACTTAGGGTTGTACCTGCCTACTATCAGCCCTGCCTATGGTAATCCTTGGTTCACTTTGCTCCCACCCCCCCAACCCCAAGAAGCAGCAGACACCACTGCCCTAAAGTGTCTGTTCTGCTCCATGTCATCTGCAGGTACTACTTTACTTCTAGATCTCTTAAAGGAAGTGACATGCGTCTACAGGCGAGAGCACAAGGGTTACGGCGCTTCCCATGCTGTGCAGCTAATTCTTCAGGAGAAGTTCCAGAGCTGGCACCACAATGAGAAGTATCTAAAAGAGACCCAGCAGAGGGAGCTGGAACCAGAATTAACTGGAAGTAGGAAAATAGAAGGGTTTGGAAAACTTGAAGACACAGTGCATGTTGGAAGGCTACTCTGTGAAGAGCAGACACAGCTGAGAAGGTGAGCAAGCTTTTCTAAACATCTAGCCTTTCCCCCTTCAAACAAACTAACAGAAAGAGGGAAGATTTGCAGGGGCTGTTTCTCTTTAAGGAGTAGGTCTTAGTCTCTCTCTCTCTCTCTCTCTCTCTCTCTCTCTCTCTCTCTCTCTCTCTCTCTCTCTGAGTGTGGGTTAGGGTTAAGGTTAGGATTTCCCAGGGCCAGGAGTTGATAGGGTTCCAAATTCCAGTGTTTACTTAGTGCCTGCTTGGAGGGGGTGGAGTCACCTAGGGCTGGGAGAGGCCCCACATTCCTTTCCTTTGACTCACATCCTGTGTGTCAGTTGGGAGGCTACTCTACAAAATAGGTGAAGGCCTGAGAACATAGCGAACAGGAATGGCAAACAGGACATAGGAGTTTTTCAGGAAGTGTGCGGGGGAGTTTGGATGACAAGGAGCCTAGTGGAGACGAGAACGTAAGTACATATTCCTCCCTCGTATCCCTCATATTCTTGGGAAAGGCTATTTGGACAGTTAAATAGCTGACCATTACAGCTGAGACCTATCCTTCTAATAAACAGATAATAAACTACTTACAATAAACTATCTCTAAATACTGTAAACAGCCAACAAGACAGTATAAAGATAGAAAGTCAGCAGGGGAAGGGGCACTTCCCAGTGTATTGCACAGAGTGCCACATGTATGACTATTTGCCCCACGGGCAGAAGTCATGGGTGTGTGCTCGGTACAAGGAGCTCCTGGCCCTGAGGGAACAAATCCATTCCCTTGAGACCAAGGTGGCAGATCTGGAGAAGCTCGGAGAGACAGAGAGGCATGTGGACAAGACCTTCAGGGATGTGATAGAGGCATCCCACTCCAGGGCTGGTAGCTCCTCTGATGTCAGGGAGAATAAAGATCTTGGGCAAGGAGGACATCAATCTGAGGAAGAGGGAAATGCTCCTTTAGAAGGGACCCCTTCCGTGGATGATGAGCCCGTAGCCTCTCGCACAGGGGATACTCCTCTGGGGGGTGGGGGCCTCCTTGTAGTGGGTGATTCGATCATTAGAGGGATAGAGAGATGGATTTGTGACCCACGTGTTGACCGCACAGTGACTTGCCTGCCTGGTGCGAAGGTTGCGGACATTACGCAGCGTCTAGACAGGCTCCTAGGCAGTGCTGGGGAGGAGACAGCTGTTGTGGTACACGTTGGCACCAACGATGTGGAAATGTAGTCGGGAGGTCCTGGAAGCCAAATTTAGGCTGATAGGTAGTGTATTGAAGTCCAGGACACCCAAGGTAGCATTCTCAGAAATGCTACCTGTTCCACGCGCAGGTACAGTGAGACAGGCAGAGCTGAGGGGTTTCAATGCGTGGATGAGACGTTGGTGCCAGGAGGAGGGGTTTAGATTTGTTAAGCACTGGGACACATTTTGGGGCAAGCAAGGCCTGTACAAAAGGGGCGGGCCGCACTTGAACCAAGATGGAACCAGACTACTGGTGCTTAAAATCAAAAAGGTTGTAGAGCAGCTTTTAAAATGACACCTGGGGAACAGCCGACAGGAACTGGGCAGTATCCCATTTGGCAAAAGCCCTCTCTTAAAGTGTGAGGGTGCAATGAATTCAGATAAAACAGAAGGAGACAGTGCAGAACCGCATAAAGAGCAGACGGGAGCCTGTGCCAGCAGGTCAAAGAGTCATAAGAATAGCATACTTCAGGGGAGAGATTCAGAGTATAGGTACTTATATGCCAATGCCAGAAGCCTCCGAGCCAAGATGGGTGAGCTGGAGTGCTTGGTTGCTAACACAGAAATAGACATAGTGGGCATAACAGAAACATGGTGGAACAGTGAGAACCAGTGGGACACAGTCATCCCTGGGTATAAACTCTACAGAAAGGACAGGGAGGGGTGCATTGGAGGTGGAGTAGCACTGTATGTTAAAGAAGGGATAGAATCTAACAAGCTTGAAAACCTAGGTGGACTGGAGACCTCCACAGAAACCCTGTGGGTGACTATACAAGGCCGGAAAGGGAAAGTGCTACTGGGGATGGGCTGTCGCCCTCCGGATCAAAACACCGACAGTGACTGGGAGTTGCAGGACGAAATCAGGGAGGCGTCAAGGAGAGGCAGGGCTGTAATTATGGGTGACTTCAATTACCCACACACAGACTGGGTAAATTCACAGTCAGGTCAGGACAAAGAGGTCAAATTTCAAGATACACTAAATGACTGTGCCCTGGAACAGCTGGTCATGGAACCAACTAGAGAGAAGGCGACCTTGGATCTAATTCTGAGTGACACCCAGGACCTGGTGCGTGATGTCAGTGTCATCGACCCTTTAGGGAACACTGACCACAGTGCCATCAAATTCAGCATACATGCGGGGAGAGAATCACCAAGGATGTCTAACACGGACATTTTGAATTTCAGAAGAGGAAACTTCTCCAAAATGAGGAGTGTGGTGAAAAGAAAGCTGAGGGGGGGAAATCAGGAGAGTCACTTCGCTCCAGAGTGCATGGAGTTTACTCAAAGCCACAATACTAGAAGCCCAGTTAGACTGTAAACCCCAAAGGAGGAAAGATACCACTAAGTCCAGGAGGATGCCAGCATGGCTCACGGGTACCGTCAAAGAAGCCATAAAAGGGAAGAAGACTTCCTTCCAAAATTGGAGGGCCTGTCCAAATGAAGAGAACAGAAAGGAACACAAACTCTGGCAAAAGAAAGGCAAGGTGACAATAAGGGAGGCAAAAAGAGAGTTTGAGGAACATTTAGCCAAAAGTATCAAGGGGAATAACAAAAACTTCTTTAAGTACATCAGAAGCAGGAAACCTGCCAGAGAGGTGGTTGGGCCATTAGACAATGACAGAGTGAAAGGGATTATTAAGGAGAATATGGAAGTTGCAGAGAAGCTAAATGAGTTCTTTGCATCTGTCTTCACGGCAGAGGATACTGAGCATATACCTGTTCCTGAGCCAGGCTTTTTAGAGATGGAGGCTAGGGAGCTGAGTCAGATAGTAGTGACAATAGATGATGTACTAAACTGTCTGGAAAAACTGAAAGCTAACAAATCACCAGGGCCAGATGGCATCCATCCAAGAGTCCTCAAAGAACTCAAATGTGAAATTGCCGACCTCCTTGCTAAAATTTTCAACTTATCCCTGAAATCGGGCTCTGTACCAGAGGACTGGAGAGTAGCAAATGTAACACCGATTTTCAAAAAGGGACCCAGGGGCGATCCGGGAAATTACAGGCCAGTTAGTCTAACGTCCGTTCCAGGCAAATTGATGGAAAGCATCCTCAAGGATAAAATTGTAAAGCACCTAGAAGAACAGGCTCTGTTGGGAGTGAGCCAGCATGGCTTCTGCAAAGGTAAATCTTGCCTCACCAACCTTTTGGACTTCTTTGAGGGTGTCAATGAGTGTGTGGATCAAGGTGATCTAGTTGACACAGTATACCTGGACTTCCAAAAAGCTTATGACAAAGTTCCTCATCAAAGACTCCTGAGAAAACTTAGTGGTTATGCAGGGGTGTATCAAGGGGTAGGGCAGGCAGGGCACGTGCCCTGGGCGCCACCTGAGGGGGGCGCCATTTTGTAAAATTAATTTTTTTAAAAAAAATTGCTGCCAAACCAAAATGGCCACTGTGCATGCTCAAATGGCCTCTGTGAGGCCCTAGGTCTTGCCAGGCCTTGCAGAGGCCATTTGAGCATGTGCGGTGGCCATTTTGTTTTCAGTGGCCATTTTTAAAAAAATGATTTTTAGGAATGGCCACTGCACATGCTCAAATATTCCCTGCAAGGCCCTAGAGGCCAGCCGGGGGCGGGGGGAGGATCCTTTGCAAAAAAAAAAAACCCAGCCTTTAGGAAGCCCCCCAAAGGGGCTACTGGTAAAAAAATAATAATATATAATATAAGTCACTGTACACATATTCAGATTGGCACATGTACAGAGAATCAGGGCTTGTGAATACTGAGCTGATGCTTATGAGCTAGGATTGTATTCATTTGCTCTTACTTTGCTTCTTGTGATAAGTGAGTTAAATGTGATGTCTTGCTAATATGGCTATTAATGGTGAATTTTTCTTTGAATCAGTGTGAAATTCTTAATATTAAGGCCCACTGGGAATTTCTTGCTCTCTTTCTCTCATTTTAACTGTCTTTCTGAAAGACTAGAATATATTCCAAGCAGTGACACAGTTTACTCTGCATATCCTTTAATTATTTACAGAGTATCTGGGAAAAGTCAAATTCTCCATTTATTTTTAAAACTTATGTAATGGTGATGCTACAATACATAGTAGAGAATTAGATAGGCACTTCTGTTTAGTTTTCCAAGTACACCTCCACATAGTATTTGGGTATTTCATGAGCCCCAGCATACTGAAATTTGTAGTTTTCCAGCATTTTTTGGTCTGGCTAAGTCCACTGCTAAAATAGTTTTTGAAAGATTAAAAGATTAACGAGCCTGACTTGTATTTTTCAGCTGATATTATGGTAAAGTTATCTGAAAGATGGGTGTCAGATGCTTGGACAGGGGGCGCAATTTCAGTGTTTGCCCTAGGCGCTATTTTCCCTAGATACGCCTCTACGGTTATGGGATAAGGGGACAGGTACATGTGTGGATTGCTAACTGGCTGAAAGACAGGAAACAGAGGGTAGGTATAAATTGAGAGTTTTCACAATGGAGGGAAGTAAGATGTGGGGTCCCCCAGGGATCTGTACTGGAACCGGTGCTTTTTAATTTATTCATAAATGATCTAGAAGCAGGGGTAAGTAGCAAGGTGGCCAAATTCACAGATGATACCAAACCCTTCCGGGTAGTGAAATCCAAATGGATTGTGAGCAGCTCCAAAAGGATCTCTCCAAACTGGGGGAGTGGGTGACAAAATGGCAAATGCAGTTCAGTGTTAGCAAGTGTAAACTGATGCACATTGGGACGAAAAGCCCCAACTTCAAGTATATGCTGATGGGATCCAAGCTGTCGGTGACAGACCAGGAGAGGGATCTTGGGGTCGTGGTGGACAGCTCGTTGAAAGTGTCGACTCAATGTGCGGCAGCTGTGAAAAAGGCCAATTCCATGCTAGGGATCATTAGAAAGGGGACTGAAAATAAAACGGCTAATATAATGCCCTTATACAAAACTATGGTGGAACCACACTTGGAGTACTGTGTACAATTCTGGTCAACACATCTTTAAAAAGACATTGTTGAACTGGAAAAGGTGCAGAAGAGGGCAACCAAGATGATCAGGGGCCTAGAGCACCTTTCTTATGAGGCAAGACTACAACACCTGGGGCTTTTTAGCTTAGAAAAAAGACAACTGTGGGAAGACATGATAGAGGTCTATAAAATCATGCATGGTTTGGAGAATTTGAAGAGAGAGAAATTCTTTTCCCTCTCACACAACACTAGAACCAGGGGTCACTCCATGAAATTGATTGCCAGGAGGTCTAGGACCAACAAATGGAAGTACTTTTTCACACAACGCGTGATCCACTTGTGGAACTTTCTGCCACAGGACATAGTGACAGCCAACAACCTGGATGGCCTTAAGAGGGGTTTGGATAACTTCATGGAGGAGAGGTCCACCAATGGCTACAAGTCGGAGGGCTGTGGGCCACCTCTAGTCTCAAAAGGCAGGGTGGCTCTGAGAACCAGTTGCAGGGGAGAAATGGCCGGAGAGAGGGCACGCCCTCAACTCCTGCTTGTGGCTTCCAGCAGCATCTGGTGGGCCACTGTGAGAAGCAGGATGCTGGACTAGATGGGCCTTGTGCCTGATCCAGCAGGGCTGCTCTTATGTTCATGTTGCCATTGCAGAATGTTTTTGCCTCCCTCAGTGGCCTTTTCCTCCTTCCTTCTCTTTGGCAGCAGGAGTAAACTTGGGAAATGTAGTTTGGTTTCCAATAGTGGCATTGCAACAGATTATTGTCTGCTTTTAAGTATGAGCTGCCCATCCTTTGCAATAGAATGCCAAATAAAGGCTCAGATAAGTTCAACTGACAACACAAAGATAAGATGTTGGCTAACTGTATTCATAGAAGTGATATTTACCTTCTTGAAGATCCATCTTTTTATTTTCTGGACCACACAGTTTTTGTGTCAAGCTACACTGTTGCATTTCCTTATCTAACTGGAGGAAAATATTGGTTTTAGTGGAGACATACTGAATGTACTATCTGAAGAATAAAAGGTCTAATTAAGAACTAACATGATGACAGGGAATGCAAAAAAAAAAAAAAAGGCGGGTCAGTAGACCTTGAACCAATAAATATGGAAGATATAGAAGACCCACTGGAAAGACAAAATTCCAGGCCAATAACATATTAACCAATGAATTCAACCTGAGTTCTGGAACTCACCACAATTGCCCATTATCAGCCCTGCTGTTCCTATTGGAATAGAACCACTTGCTGAAGCAAAAAGGCAAGATAAAGAAATAAAAGGGAGTTAAAGTACAAGGGCAAGAGTTTAAAATCTCTGTTTGCAAATGGTATTATGTTATGTTATCTTTGATTAATATTGAGGATAACTTATCAAAAGTACTACAGCCAATTAACAAGATTGGGGATATATCAGGATACAAACAACCAATCTAAAACAGAATTGTTATCAGTTAAAGTTAAATTTTACAGTTAAAGAAAAGATAGCTAAATGTCAAAATTCAAAGTGGTCAGACGAACCTGTAAGATATTTGGGTATATATCTAACAGCGCATAAAATTAATTGTTTGAGCATGACTATGGTATGCTATGGAAAGAACTACCAAAGGAGCTGGAACATTGTTCTATGTTAAATATCTCCTGGACAGAGAGGATCAATACAATGAAGATGAACCTAATACCTAAATATTTATACATATTAAGGAATATTCCAGTGAAAATGCCAACGAAGAAGCTAAACAAGTGGCAGAAATTAGTAACTGGTTTTATATGGAATAATAGGAACATAGGAAGCTGCCATATACTAAGTCAGACCCTTGGTCCATCTAGCTCAGTATTGTCTACAGAAACTGGCAGTGGCTTCTCCAAGGTTGTAGGCAGAAATCTATCTCAGCCCTATCTTGGAGATGTCAGGGAGGGAACTTGGAACCTTCTGCTCTTCCCAGAGAGGCTCCATCCCCTAAAGTGAATATCTTACAGTGCTCACATCAAGTCTCCTATTCATATGCAACTAGATACTTAATTAGATACTGTTTTAATTGTGTTTTAATAGTTTTAACTTTTAAAATTTTAATTGTTGAAATGTTTTAATCTTTTATTGGTTGTTTTATTGTCTTGTAAACCATCCAGAGAACTTGCATTTTGGGTGGTATAGAAATATGTTAAATAATAAAGAATAATAATAAACTAGGGTGGACCGTGCTTAGCTAAGGGGACAACCAAGCTTGCGACCAGCTTTCCCCTGTATGAGGAATGACCACAGGTGTCACTGTTAAGAGACCACAGGTGTCGCTAGCTACTTTGCCGAGACAATAAAAAAAGGAGGTATTGCAGCACCAAATCTAATACTTTATTATAAAGCAATGAGATTGAAATTGGTTCTAAAATAGAAGACTGCAAAGGATACAGACACTTTTAAAGTTATTAACAAAAGGCATGTAAGGTACCATTAGATTATTGACTATGGGCAAGTGAATATTCTTATAGGAGGTCAAGTATGATGAATTATGACATCTATATATTAAATGAGTTAATGCAAAACTGAAGGAAATGTAAAAGTTTTGTAAGCCCAACTATTTCTCCTTTAGGTTCCTTTATTTTCAATCAATCCTTTAATAATACAGGTAGAGAATCAATTTGGGTCTGCAATAATATAACCAGATATGAAGATTTCTTTCAGAATTAAAAAAAAAAGTAAGTTATAATCTATTGACTTAAAGAATGAATGGTGGACTGGTTCTAGTATATAAGATTAAGAAGTTGTGTAGACAATGAAATTAGTAACAGACGACTGAGAACTGAATACAGAATTTGGAAGTCTGTTTAAAATCACTACATCAACTAAAGGAACATTCACAGTGCTTTATCCAATGCTATTAGACCATGAAATACAACATAGTGAGTACCTCAAAACTAGATGGGTGAACCTATTGGGGGTAAAGATAACAGAAAAAGAGTGGAATAATATTTTCAGTGCTCAAGCAATGAATGCTTTTTGTATTAATATGAAACAAAATTTCCTGAAAGGTTTGTATCAATGGTACATATCACCTAAAATTTAAGATATACAAGAGTTCTGTGTATGGGGATTTAAATGCAGACATTTTCCATATGCCATGGAGTTGCCCTGTGATTCATTTTGGAAGTAGGCATTAGACAATTTAGAGCAAAATGACAAAAATAATAATTGAAAGTTTGCCTAAAGTGGTTCTCTATTGGAATGTTTTGTAAATATCCCTTGTAAACTGAGAACATCAGGCCTTTTGACTGCTGCTAAAATGAAAAGTGAACAGAACCGACTGCAGCAGCTGAGTTTCAGCCAATCTCGAACTCAATTAATCTCCACTGGACCGTAAGCCAGTTCAAAGGGGCATGCTTGTAAAGGGGAATCCAGTGAAGACTCCCCTTTATAAGCAAAGGAGAGAACCTTGCCTACCTTTTAAAAAACCTAGTAGGGGCAGCGAGAGGACAGCATGGAGATGGCGGTGCGGTAGCAACACGGCTGCTCCAAACTCTCCGAACCAGGTCCAGTTCCGGTCTCCATGCAAGAATATGAATACGACTAATATTTATATACCACTTTTCAACAAACATTCCCAAAGCATTTTACATAGATAAAAATAGATAAATAAAGTGTTTCCTTTCCCCAAAGGATCACAATCTAAAAAAGAAACATAAGATAGTCAGCAGCAACAGCCACAGGAGAGATGCTGTGCTGGCGATGGATAGGGCCAGTTGCTGTCCCCCTGCTAAATAAAGAGAATCTCCACTTTAAAAAGGTGCCTCAGTTAGTAGGGGTCAGAATGAGCCATCTCAGACGACAGGTGCCCTCCCACTGCTCCATTAGTATGCCCCCCCCACGTAGGTAGCATTCCTTTCTTTGCTTGTAAAGGGAATCCTCACCAGATTCCCCTTTACAAGCATGCCCCCTCGAACCACCAAACCGATTCCATTAGAGCCGGGGTCAGTTCGGCTCGAACTCAGACCAGCATGCCTTTTGGGAGGGTCCGGTTTTGTTCAAGTCTGAACAAGTCAAACTGGGCTAGTTCTATTTGCGGAAAAAGAACCCATTCTGCACATCCCTACTTTCTGTACTCAGTGGGGTCCACTTGTCAAGTTTTGCAAGATAAAATTTGATTTGGATTTTAATGTTAATGCTAAGCTGGTATTATGAATTCTGTAATATTTTATTATGGTTATGTGAGTACGATTGTTTAGAAAACATGTTGTGTTTTCTAAACAATCATATTTCTGTATTTTCTACCAAGTATTTTTGTACTGTAAATTTAAAAAATTAAACAAGTATTGTCCTGAGGATAAAACAGATTTCCAGCACACAAGCCACAATATTTCATCATAAAAATGAAATTCTCCCTCCATTAACTGCAACAGAAAGTGCCAGCTGAAACATGGTTATATAAGTGTCATGGATATATACTGTGACAATGTCACAGGCATTAGCACATGGATACTGCCTGTGATATTGCTTGTCACAAGCAACATACATCTCCCACCTTGTCTACGCATTTTATTTTATTGAAATGTGCATATTCCACTCGTCAGCTTACAACATAAAGCCTTATAATGGATTAGAAACAAAAACTAAACTAAATTATGTAATATTATATTGCATTTTGTTTTTAGTTACTATTTGGTGGTGACTGTTTTACGATTGAATACCATTGCAGAGAAGATTTCGATTTACCTTCAGAATTAGATCTGCGGAAGAGAATCAGGTAAAAGGGCATGAAAGAAACTTACTTCCAGAGAATGCTGGCAGGCAATAGAAAATATGCTCAGCAAAAGATGTCTATTTCCTTTACTCTGAACCTCTTTGTTCTCCACTGATCCCAGCATCCAGTCCTAGTAATCTGATGAGCAATTTTGAGGGTTACCAGAACTTATTTGGAGCCACAATAGCCTATCTGGGACTCACAGATATAAATTCATGTAAAAAGAGGCATTTAGCGATAGACATATTGTGGTGATAACTCTTAAAAGCTTAAGTGGTCTTGAGTTATTATGAGAACCCACAGAAAGACTGTTATTTAGGATTATTTTACTGGATCTTTGTATTAGAAAAGATGTACAGGATTTGAATTTAATAACCCCATAAATGAGACAAATGCAGAAAGCCTTTATATCATGAAGAGAGAAAACACTGCAAAATACTACTGGACATAAGCATGTCAAAGACAACTGAGTTATCAATCAACATTAGAAAAGAAGGAGTTCACAGTTAATTATCAAGCCTCTAAGGAAGACAGCATCAAGTTCATTATCTTTTTTCAGTGCCTCACATATAGCCTTTAAAGACAGGGTGTACAAGACATCAGAATGTATCTTAACTTGCCCCTGAAGATTTTCACTACTGCATCCAAAAGCACATAGAAGAGATTAAATTAAACCAGGAGGATAGAGGGCCCATTCTAGAACTGCACTGGAAATGTGCTAGACTAGAGGGATAAATTTCTCTCTGTACTTGTGATCTGGGAAGGAGCCTGTCAAGGCCACATCAAAGCCATGGGCAAACCACAGTTAAGCCATGCAAATTGGGTCCCCCACCCTGCCTCTCACAATACAGCTTTGGATCATTCAGTGAAACATAAGGTAGACACCAGCAACAATCACTGGAGGAATGCTGTGCTGAGATTGGATAGGGCCAATTGTTTTCCCCCTGCTAAATATAAGAGAATCACCACTTTAAAAGTGTCTCTTGCTCAGTTAGCATGGCTTTATTGGAATGCAGGTCTTGCTTGAAGACCTACCAAAATCATGGTTCCAGACAAGGACAAGGTGGTTGAGTGTTGATAGAACAGGAAAATGGGAACCCAACAGATTATATAACATCTGTTTCTTGCCACAGTCCAAATACAACTACCACCACAGTAAATTTCCCTCTTGGGTTTTTCTTTTTTGGTAGTATAAATATCTAGTATTTAAGAATATATTATACACAGGCTTAGATGAGTGAGAGGTTGTTTTTTTTTAAATTTAGTTTTCTGTATTACCTGTAATAATATCAATGAGGGAACTCAGAAATCTTTGAAATCAAAAGCTTGTATAAATAATAGTGTTAAATGTAATTTAATCTGTGGATCAATCAAATACCTTATTAAGGTAGTGTAAATAGGTGCTTTGAGTCCATCCATTATACATTATATAATGTATAATAGTCCATCCATTAGACTCTACATTATATAATGGTAGAGTCATGCAGTGTAAACAGTAACATGTAGCATTTGCATTTAATGTAAGATTGCTTTTTGTTTGTTTTGAGAACTGGCTCCCAAACTGTTCAGGGAACCAGACATCTAAAAGAGTCTAGTACTGGCAGGTGAAGCAAGTGTTAAGTTCTCCCTTCTACAGATTCCTTCCCCACAGGCATTCCTTCCTGATATAGTTATGGCACCTTGGCAAAATCAGATTGGAAACACATATTTGCTGAGGTATCATGCAATTTCACCCTTAGAAAACTGGCAATCACCAGTTTTAGAATAATGGAATCAATAAGTTTTCATTGGAGCTATCTTGTTAATGCAAAGCAATTCTCTCAAGAGTCCCAGTGCATGTTGGGTTATAGAAGATGAGCTTTGATATACTAATCTGTTCAGCAGATCATCTCGGTCAGTAGTCAGTGAGAACAAAGATTTCTAATGCATTTACCAAAGTGGGTTCTAACTCCGACCAATTTATGCAGAGATCGATTTATAAGTTTTTAATGAACTTAATCTCCAACAGGCTCCTGTTCAGAGTTTTGTTTTTTGTTTTTTAATAAGTAGTTCCTGCCACAGCCCACTACATAGTTAATGGTTAACACAAGTTTCTCTGACAGAGGAATACTACAAGGAACAGAGCTTACAGGCAGGCAGTTGTGTTTACAGGCTTGCTAGTTTTTCATTTATTTATTGTGCAATATAAATAAGTAAACAAAAAGCAATCTTACATTAAATGCAAATGCTACATGTTACTGTTTACACTGCATGACTCTACCATTATATAATGTACGGATGGACTCAAAACACCTATTTACACTACCTTAATAAGGTATTTTATCTGTAATCTTTGATCAGTAGTAAATTCAACCCAAACAAACACTATCATTTTCTATATTATAAATCATTTAGTCTTCCCTACTGCAGAGACTGATATTTGCAAAACACTGGGAAGCCATCTTGCTGCAACCAGGTATTGCACTTGATCATATAGACATCAAAGAAACCATTTCTATATAGCTGAACACCACCAACATACAAAACAGAATCAAAAATATAAATGAGCACCTAGTATCTCAGTAATTGTCTGTTACCATTTTCCAAAATACACCAAGCAATCAATCACATAATCACCATATGGATAAAATTACCATTGGGGGTTATGCACAATCAACATATCCCATTACTGCTCCTATATAAAATAATTCCAAAGACGTTAAATATGATTGTTCAAATAAAACACACACACACAAAAACACTTTGCGTTTCGAGGATAACTATCCGTTTCTAAACTTCAAATAAGTTCCAAAAAGTGAGGTGATTTGATAGCCCATGATGTTCACGTCATAGATCATGAGAACTGACGTCCAATCTGAGATACAGTTCTGGCTTATAAAATCATGATCATAGGAACACAATTTGGCTAGGTCTCCCATATTCCAATGCACTACTTGTGTGTTGGCTGATGGCAATAGAAAAACCTGCAGATTAGTGTGACAGCAATATTTAAGAAGAATTTGGTAACATGCAGCTGAGCATATGGTGAGTGCTGTTACCTACACAACCTAAGAAGTAGCGTATTGGAGCATGGAGGACCTAACCAACTATAACCATGGTTATGGTTAGGTAAGCCAGTACAATATCTCAAACTGGACATCACATCTCATGCCCACATGGTGTGAACATCATGAGCCATTAAATCTCCTCATTTTCTGGAGCTCAGTTGGAGCCGACACACCCATAATTATCCTGTAAAGTGAAGGGTTTTTTGCTTTAACTGGATTCCTTTGTTTGTTTAATGGGAGGGTGTAGGTGGCGTAAGAAACGTCAGAGAGGGGCTGTATTCAATAAATGAATATTGCCCCCTCCCAATTTTGTTTTCTGGTCCAGCAAGGAAAGAGGCTGGCTGGCAAGTGAGGTGGTGGAGGCAGCATCAAGAATACTAATATGACAAATATTTATCTTTTCAATCAAAGTTCCCAAAGCAGTTTACATTGATATAAATAAATAAATAGAATGGGTGGCCACTGGTGGCTGCTAGGGACCAGTGGTGACAATGGAGACTGGAGCGAGGCCATTACTTGCTTCATTTCTGTCAATCAGGTACCTTAAGTAGAGGCAGAATAAAACAGATGCAGATGCAGCTTACCCCCTCAAATGCTAGCCAAAGTTGCACCTGTTAAGTGTCTGCCTGTTGCCCAGCTGTTAAATGTCTTGGGTCCTCTGGACTTTACAAGGAACTCAGCAGCCCTTCACCCTCAGGAGGAAGGAAAATTGGCTTTGTGGCCATGAACATGAATTGTCCTTTTTGCTAAAACAGAGTTTGCCTTGGTTTGCATTTGGATGGGAGACTACATGCCAGCATGGCAAGATATTCCTCTTTGGGGATAAAGCTATAGGTCAGTGGGAAAGCATGCAGAAGGTTCCAAGTTCAATCCAGGTAGGGCTGAGAGAGAGTCCTGCTTGGAACCTTGGAGAGCCACTGTCAGTCAGTATATACAAATACTGAGCTAGATGGAGCAAGTGTCTGACTCAGTATAAAGCAGCTTCCTATGTTCCTATAAGGAACAAAGTTGGAAGGTGGTAAAAGCTGTACAGGAGCACTGAGGACCAACAGTTCAGAGATAAAATGAACAAAACAGAAGCAGTTAGAGGTAAGAAACAAAGCCTGTGTGATTTAGCCTGTTCTCACATTTACTTCAGATACATGAATTAAACAATTCAGTTGCAATCATTACCCTTTCTAGACATTTCTCCTTATTTGGGAGTGGGGAAACAGTTCCCCAGCCAGCCACGGCAGACCCTTTTCGCAGCTGTTTTGGGAGCAACAAGGGAAGAGGTTATTTACTCCCTGCTCCTTTCTCTGCCCACTCACTGAGGCGGTTCTCACAAGCAGCCAAGCCCAGGCTTAAACAGTCTAAATTTAAGAATCAGCCAAGCCCAGGTTAAGCACCCTTAACTCGGCTGCCAGGATTGTGCATCAGTGCGAGCTACTTGCAGGTTGCACTGACAAAAACAGGCGCCTAGAGCATCTGTTCTCTGAAGGAATACCCCATCCATATATTCCCATCCAGAACCAAACTCATTCCACACACAGATGAAAAAAGTTAGAGAGAACACTGGTTATAGAACCTTCTTTGTTATTAATTTGAAGAAATTCAAAACATTTATTTCAACTAACCCATGAAAGCACGTGAAATCAGATCATCTAAAAAGAGACCTTTTCCAAAGAGTGTCAGTCTGTGCAAAATACCTAATATGAAGGTAGTGAGCAAGGTAGCCTAATACCTGCATTATTAACTATTTTATAGAAGCTTGCAGCATTGCTAAGAAGTTTTCCAAAGAGGATTTGGGAGCAGTGATAATCTAGAAATGCCTGTATACTTGGATCTGGCTTCAACATATCTGTTCTGCCTGTACATTTAAAAATGTTAATTATTAAAATGATACCATGGGTGCCCAATGTTCTCTTCTCCAAAGAAACTGAAACCTGTCGTGGCTGCCCTGAACTTCCTACCACTTAGAAAAGAGGAAGCGAGAAACATTTTGATGCAGAGAATCAGTGGTATAATTCAGAGCAATTAAGGAAAATCCTGTTTCTGTTTAGAAAAGGATTGTAAAGATTTTTTGTGAAGGATACTTGATTACATAAAAACAAAAATTAAAAGCTACAATTATGTCTTTGGGTTTCGAGGCATGCTGAGTGAAGAAACAGACAGCATAATACATTGCACTTAAATGTAATCAAGACATACATAATTTCAGCTCATACCTACAGAACATGGAAATATATTTAATACCCCCTCCCCAATCAGAAATCAGCCTTTTGTTCATAATCACAGCTTACTGTTTTATTCTAACACTGTGTTCTCTCTTACTCAGGTTTTAAATAGAGGCTTTAGAACACAAAAAACTTTATTCAAGATTTCATCCAATGATAAGTTTTGTCTGAGGAGTGGAGAGCTATTAGAGACAGATAAACGAAACACCTTACCTATTGCAGTCCACATGAAGTAGGATGTGGGATGCGCTCAGTGACAATGCAATCTTGTGCCACTGTCCATCTGCTAGCCGATACGGAAATACCTCTGTTCTGGACTTCCCGTTAAATCTGTAGTGATATCTTATTTCATCTCTCAGGCCACTGCTTTCCAATTCAAAGTAACTGCATGTAAAACAAGAAGAATCAGCTCCATTTTGCTAAATGTACATCATTACAATGTGTGTTCCATGACTTAACCAAAACTGATGCAGTTAATAAATATTTTAGCCATATTCAGGATTTCAGCTTTATCACCCAGAATACTGGCTGACATGCAGACTGATGCTACATGTGCCAAATAATGTTTTGTGTGGGAAATAAAATGAGAGGCTATTTTGACTCATTCTCTTCTCCACTCTGGCCACCTCTGTGCCTCTCAAAGATATGTACCTGAGGTCTGTGAGATGCTCAGAGACATATTTTAGGGAGACACTCTTTTAGGCTGCAGAAGGAAGGGGGGTCAGCAACAATTGTCCCTCCTCCATTGCACATGCAAAACATTATTTGGAACATGTAGCATTAGTCTGGATGTCAGCCAGTGCCTCCAAAAAGAACCTGGAGTCTGAGCCTGCTTATTGAGGCTAGGAGCTGTTCATTTACCTTCTCAACACTAGTGTTCCCTGCAACAGGAATTCCCAGATGTTGACAATTACAGCTCCCATAACCCCCAGCCAAAAGCCATTGCAGCTGAGGATGCTGGAGCTGTAGTCAACAATACCAGTATAGTCAACAATCCCTGTTACAGGGAACACTGCTCAAGACTGTTTTTGCTGCAGGTGAAACATCTCCTGCACCTTATCACCCAAGAGCCCTCTTGGTTGCAATGGGTTGGACTGGCATCTTTCTCTCTTGCAGCTTCTCAAGTAAATAAAAGTAAGAGATCCCTCACCAACCGCTAGAGTTCTGTTCTGGCAAAACCTCGCCGTTGGTAAATTCACAGTTGGGGAGGTATTAAAGTCCATGGGAAACAGGGATTAGGGGGACCCATGACCACAAAAAGACCTAAAAGTAAAGGAAAAAATACCCCCCAAAATGCTACCAAAAAAAATCACCAAAACATCCTGTAATATCAAGAGTCGCCAAGAAGAATGAACAGATCGAACCTCTGGAAATTTTTTGAACTCCCAAAAATCACTCAAAAGCATTCTAAATTGGAAAGTGACAGCAAGGTCAGCAATGGTCACCAAGAGGAATGAGCAGATCGAACCTCTGAACCCCCCCAAATTGCTCAACTCCCCCCCAAAAAAATCACTAAAAAACCTCACCAATCGCAGATACTTGGGTCACGATTGGCAAGTCATTCACATACACTCAAAACCGTGGTTGACAAGGGATTATTGTAATAAAAAAATCATGTCAAGGGAACAACTGACAGTTCCCTTCAAAGGTGAATTGCTGTTCATTATTCTTACATCAGTCTGTCTGAACTGCTTCCTCTATCACAAAAGGCTAGTGTACTTTTGACAGGAACACAGACATAGAATGCTCAGTAATATATATCAGTTACAATTAATTCCACACAAAAATACTGTATGCACTGTGAAATGGAAACCCGTCAGACTTGTTCATGCAATAAATTACTGACTAGGAAGTTGTGCACAAATGCATGTCTGGCAACAGAAAGGAACAAAAATAAGTTCCTATCGCCTAACCAACTAAATACATATATAGGCCTGTTCAGACATCATGCGAAAACATGATTAAGCAATGATTTATCTGATTAAACTATGATTTGGTATATAACTATCATGAGTCTCAGGCTCATTCATTCCTGCTTCCCTGTCACACATGTGGGAAGGAAATTTGCTGATGCTGTTCTTGGTTTAAAACAAAACTGGTAATTGTCATTCTGGCCAAATTAGGCAAATCTCAGGTTATTCTAACCAGAGTTTGTAAATAAGCCAGGATATCAAACTGGGAATCTTGGCTGGAAATCCTAGCTTTTTCACAGGTTGCGATTTGAACAAATGGAAGTGCTGGATTCAGAAACAATAACACATCCAGATTTTTTAGAACAGGAATGAAAGCTGCACATATCTGCCCCACACCAATTTGAAAAAAGACTTTAAAACCGCCCACAAAATACATAAATGCAACCCACACCCAGCAAACTATCCAGAGAGAAATTAAAAAACATTACTGAAAATGCAAAACCAGAGGGATGTTGCTTCTCTTATTCAACAAAAGAAAAACAATAGGAAATGGCAACTTGGTTCTCAATAAAAGGATAGAGGAGAGTTGATAAAGGGAGCCCTAACTACACACACCCTAAAATGATTTAAAAATAACTATTTTAGTTTTGCTGTCACTCAGCAAGAAACACTGTCAGGCTTAAGAAGCTGCAAGATCTTCTAGTACTTCGCTGTCAAAAGAAAGCAATAAGGCAAGTGCTGTCAGTGAAGCACTATTTAGTATCTTAAACGTTCTATAATTGCCATCTCTTGTCAAGGCACAAAAAGAAATCACTTGGTAGGATTCTTTCTGTTCTTCAGATAAGTTTCACAGAAGAAGAAAAACACAATTCTAAAGTAAGGCAGGGGGAAGGGACAAAGAGCAATTGTATGGGGGAAGTCAACAACCTATTACTTCAGTGAGTAACCAATTTTGCTGAAGGGCTATTTTGAAAAAGTGAGGGGAAATGCTATTAGCTACAACCCACAAAAACTGACCTGCTAATAAGTTATGTTTTCACAAATTTCACTTTTTCCTTAACTGTTTCACTGTTTTGGCAACCAAGGACCAACTGGCACGTCTCAGCAGTTGAGATTTGGCACAGGAGTTTCCCATTGTAGACACACTTATGAGGGTTTTTTCTTGGGGCCAAAGTAGACATGACAGCACACTGTTCATAATCTGTTCCCACCACTCATATATAGAGTGAGGCTGGTAGGTCTTACTTAGCAGTAAAAGAAGAATGCAAGAGAAGAGTACTGAACCTTGCCCCCCCACACACACACACCCCATACATCCCTGCAGTTAGTTGCTTTAGCAACATTTTCCCCTTCCCAAAAAATCTGCAGTCAAGAAGTGAGAGAGATGCAGTGAACACCCAACTATGAGTTAAGGCACAGTTCAGCAAGCAGTCCTCTCCCATGAACTCCTTTTATTATTGAGCACAACTCATCCTGCAGTACCCATCCCGCAACCTGCTAACAGGAAGACACATGAAAGACAGCCCAGTCATGTCATGTTATTCCCTCAGGTTTTAAAAGAGTCAAATGTACAATCCTGTAAGGTGGAAGAAAAGCTATTTGTAATCCCTCTTCCAAAGAATTGAGCAAAACATGCATTTTTGGTTGTTAAAGGATAATGAACCACCTCTGGAAGGATCAGCAGAAGACATTACATAATGTCTTCAGACAACATATACTGTAGTGTCAGGTGTAACTATACTTGAACAAGGAGAGGGACAAATGGCCCAGGGCCCCAAGGCAGCAGGGACAGCTGCCTAGCTTGTCATTCTCCACTCGTCCCATCACACCACATAGGAGGCTGGCTCCTGATTGGAGAACTTATCCAGGCTTCAAGCAAGTACGAGCTCTCTCCAGAAAGGAAAGGGAAGGAGTGTCATGCAGTATCCCTGCCTCCTCCTGACTAGTGCTTAACATTAGGTCAACCCTAACTAGTGCTCAAGATCAGGCCTGGCTCAACAGTACGGAAAATACATCAGCCAACCAGTAAAGAAGAGGCAGAGGAAGAGTCGATCAAAACACTGAGAGTTACCTGGAGATGAAGAAGCAAGTCAGAGAACAGTCAAAGAAAGACAGAGCTGTAATAATAGGTGATTCCAATTACCCTCATATTAATTGATTAAGCGCCATCAAGTCAGTGTTGACTCTTAGCAACCACATAGTAGGGGTGTGCACAGAACCGTCTGGCCTGGCTCAGTTAGAGGCCAGACCGGCCTCGAATTGAACCAGACCAGTTCGGTCCGACCCCCATAGAACCCCCCCCCCCGGTCCAGTGGGGGTCCGCAATTTTTTTGAAAAAATTTAAAATGCATAATAAATACCTGTAGCCCCATTGTGGGGGCTTGCTGTAGGCAGCGGGGGGGGGGGTTCTCCATGAGGATTCCCCCTCCCCCCACCGGCCTCCCTCATCACCGCCCCGGACGGGTAAATGTAGTATTTTTGGCCCTTTCGCATCTACAGAGTGTCACAGGAAAAAACATTGTCCAAACAATTCTAATCTTTGCAGGTATAGACACATCATGGCATCTAAATATCCTTTCCAAGGCTTTCATTGTAGCCCTACCAAGTACTAGTCTGCCACATATTTCTTGACTGCTGGATCCTTTACTGTTGACGATCAATCCTAAAAGGCAGAAGCTATCCACCACTTCAATGTCTCTATGATCAATTCTGAGGCTAGTTGCTATACCCGTTGTCATTAGTTTAGTCTTCCTTACATTTAATTGTAGTCCCATTTTTTCACTGTGCTCCTTGACTTTAATTACTTGAGCTTGCAGATCATGCACATTCTCAGGTAGCAGAGTGGTGACCTCAGTGTACAGGTTATTGATGTTTCTTCCTCCAATTTTAAAACCACACTCATCTTCCTCAGCTTCCCTCAATATATGTTCAGCATATGAGTTGAATAAATAAGGAGAAAATATACAGCCTTGTCTTTCTCCTTTGCCAATCTGGAACCAATCTGTTTCACCATGTTCTGTCTGGACTGTGGCTTCCTGTCATGTGTATAGGTTCTCCATGTAAACAATGAGATGTTCTGGGATGCCCATTTTCCTAAAAGTATTCCTCAACTTGGCATAGTCAATGCAATCGAAGGCTTTTCTGTAGTTTTGGTATTCTTTGGATTTTCTCAATCATCCAGTGTGCATCAGCAATAATGTCTCTTGTTCCTCAGCCTTTACTGAAACCATCTTAAACATCCAGCATTCCCCTTTCCACACAGGGCTCTAATCTGCATTGGATGATCCTGAGCATTATTTTGCTAGCATGTGAAATTCTGTTAAATCTCCTTTCTTTGGTAGGGGTACGTAGACTGACCTCTTCCAATAAGTTGGCCACTGTGTTGTTCTCCAGATTTGCTGACATAGTTTGGTTACAGTCTTGACTGATTCTTCTTCTGTTGCCTGCCATATTTCTGTAGCTATTCCATCAATTCCTGTAGCCTCCAACTTGGTAATGACCAGAATGCTGATCTAACTTCATCTTCCTGTACTAGAGGTTCTTGCAAGTAAGGAATATCTTCAAGAGTACCTTGGATGTTGATGTCCCTGCTGTACAGATTTTCAGTATACTCTTTTCATCTCTGATCTTCTCGGAATCAGTTATTACCTGTCCTTTGGCATCCCTTAATGTACAAATTCAAGGTTGGAACCTCTTGAGTTCAGAGATCTTTTGTAAAACTTTCTTTGTTTTTCCTTGCCTATTTCCTTCCGCAAGGTCTTTACAGATATCACTGTAGTACTGTTCCTTGTCTCTAACAGCTTTCTGAAATTCCCTATTAAGTTCCTTCCTGACGTCTTTATCTTTCTTGACTTTGGTTTCTCTCCTCTTCTTGGCAATTTCCACCACTGATATCCACTGACTTTGGTTTCTCTCCTCTTCTTGGCAATTTCCACCACTGATATCCATTTTGCTTTCTTCTGTTTCTTGGTCTCTGGCAGTCTGTTTTCACATTCGTTCTTAACAACTTCTTTGAATTCATTCCACAGTTCCTCTGGTTCTCTATCAGTGAGGTTCAGAACTTCAAACCAGTTCCTGATGTTCTCCTTTAAAATGGTGGGTACATTCTGAAGATCATATTGTGGAAACTGGATAGCTTTGATTTTCCCATTTACCTTGACTTTGAACTTTTTTTTTTCCATTATTTTTTTTTAGGCAGCAGACGTATTTTAGATTTTAAATGCTTTTATTAAGTTCCTTTTCACCTCTCGACAAAAAAAGGGGGGAGAAAGGAAAGGGGGGGACACAGACAAACAATACATATATATGTAATCACCTTCTAAAGCACATACGATTCATTAAATTTTGACCATAAAGCTTGAAACTCTTCTTCTTTGCCTAAACAGTGGAAAAAAATCCCAGTTCAAATGCAGATAACAAACACATTTCGGTAATCCAAAGTTGAAGTTCTGGGGTAAATCTACTTTTCCAATGTTGAATTATGACCTTTTCGGCCACTCCCCAAGCACGAAGAATCCATAGTTCTTGATAGAGTGTTAAATTCCATATCCTGGGAATATATCCCTGGAGAACATAACTGTCTTTAAAAAACAATGATAATTGCAATGTCTTATTTACAATTCTATGCACTTCATCCAAAAAAGATGCAATAATTGGGCATGACCGAACCATATGTGACAATGTCCCCTCATAAATACTACATCTCCAGCAAACCACGTTCTGAACCAAGCCCTAGCTTGACTTGGAACTTGTACATGAGCACTTCGTTCTCCTGCTTCATTTCTTTTTCCTAGGTCATATAGTCCGACTGCATTTTCCTGCTTACCATTTCCAGATTTGACATTCCAGTCTCCAACCACCAGCATCACATCTTGCTAGCATATCAGGGACGTATCTAGGGGTAGGGCAGGCAGGGCACGTGCCCTGGGCGCCACTTGAAGGGGGGGCGCCATTATGTAAAATTATTATTTTTTTAAAAATGGCTGCCAAAAACAAAATGGCCACTGTGCATGCTCAAATGGCCTCTGTGAGGCCCTAGGTCATGCCAGGCCTTGCAGAGGCCATTTGAGCATGCGCTGTGGCCATTTTGTTTTCAGTGGCCATTTTTAAAAAAAAGATTTTTTTTAAATGGCCACTGCACATGCTCAAATGGTCCCTGCGAGGCCCTAGAGGCCAGTGGGGGGGGGGAGGAACCTTTGCCACCCCCCTAGCCTTTATCAAGCACCCCGAAGGGGCTACAGGTAAAAAAATAATAATATATAATATGTCACTGTACACATATTCAGATTGGCACTATGTACAGAGAATCAGGGCTTGTGAATACTGAGCTGATGCTTATGAGCTAGGATTGTATTCATTTGCTCTTACTTTGCTTCTTGTGATAAGTGAGTTAAATGTGATGTCTTGTTAATATGGCTATTAATGGTGAATTTGTCTTTGAATCAGTGTGAAATCCTTAATATTAAGGCCCACTGGGAGTTTCTTGCTCTCTTTCTCTCATTTTAACTGTCTTTCTGAAAGACTAGAATATATTCCAAGCAGTGACACAGTTTACTCTGCATATCCTTTAATTATTTACAGAGTATCTGGGAAAAGTCAAATTCTCCATTTATTTTTAAAACTTATGTAATGGTGATGCTACAATACATAGTAGAGAATTAGACAGGCACTTCTGTTTAGTTTTCCAAGTACACCTCCACATAGTATTTGGGTATTTCATGAGCCCCAGCATACTGAAATTTGTAGTTTTCCAGCATTTGTTGGTCTGGCTAAGTCCACTGCTAAAATAGTTTTTGAAAGATTAAAAGATTAATGAGCCTGACTTGTATTTCTCAGCTGATATTATGGTAAAGTTATCTCAAAGATGGGTGTCAGATGTTTGGACAGGGGGCGTAATTTCAGTGTTTGCCCTCGGCGCTATTTTCCCTAGATACGCCTCTGCTACCTGTAATTGACAAGGTGTAAAAAGTAAATGCCATATGGAAGTGAAGTGATTTTTTCTTTTGCATGAAAAACAAGCATGTCTCTCATCCACAAAACTTTGAACAGAAAAGCAATTTGAGGGCACAAATTAAACCATGTCCGAAGTTTCCGTCTCCACAAGGAGGTTAATTTTTGATGTTGAATTCTTTGCCCAAAATCTGACAAGTAAAGCAAGCATAAAGTAAAGAAACAGATTTTTGTCCAACTTCAGGAGCACTGGGCCACTTGGGCACATGCCCTGGATCAATTCTTTAGTGCCCCCTGGTCCTCCACACTGCCTGACACTGGTGAATGGATTGCTGACTAACTGCCTAACACACAGGAAGAGAACATGAAAAAGCTGAACTGTGAAGGGCGGGGGCTGTGGGCCTGAGGCGGGCCCTGCTAGCCAGGGCCCCAGCATTTATTTATTCATTCATTCATTCGATTTCTATACCACCCTTCCAAAAATGGCTCAGGGCATTTTACACAGAGAAATAATAAATAAATAAGTTGGATCCCTGTCCCCAAAGGGCTCACAATCTAAAAAGAAACACAAGATAGACCCCAGCAACAGTCACTGGAGGTGGATAGCATTGCTAGCCTAAATCTAGAAACTCATAATATTTTAAGTATTAGACATTCCTGCATATTCTTACATGAAATGGACTATATCAGATTACATAGGAACATAAGAACAACTCTGCTGGATCAGGCCCAAGGCCCATCCAGTCCAGCATCCATCGAATGGGCCACCAGATGCCTCCCACAGGCAAGAGGGGAGGGCATGCCCTCTCTCTTGCTGTTGGTCCCATGCAACTGGTATTTAGAGGCATCTTGTCTTTGAGGCTGGAGGTGGCCTATAGCCACCATACTAGTAGCCATTGATAGACCTGTCCTCCATGAATTTGTCTAAGCCCCTTTTAAAGCCACTCAAGCTAGTGGCCATTATCACATCCTGATGCAGAGATTATTTTATAGAAATGGGTTATATTTGGATGTTGTATGTTTGGCTTATATCATTTCTAGCTCTTTTATGTCTGAGTTGACAAGCAAGCACAACACAAGGTGAGTAGAAGACAACAAACTGCGAACTCACAAAGGAATAGAAAAACCTTATTATTTAACCTTCATTTCTTCTTTCAAGTTCTTATAGCTATTTTAGGCAAAATAAGAAACAAGATGTCTCCAGGTTCCCTACAGGGACAAAAACAAAAAAGAAAACAAGCCAGGTCTTACAACCCTCAGTGTCTGATGAAAATAAATGTCCTGAATGCGGTCAATAAGGCAAAATGTAACAGTGCATCTAAAGCCTGAAGGAGACTGCCCATCAAAATCAGCCTTTTCAGCAGTACAATGCCACTCAACCTTAAGCACTTGGAAGTATTTAAATCACCACCAAATGTTGCTATGGTTGTTTTTTAACACCATCCTAATTGACTAATCAAGGCAAGAGGAACAAAGGTATTTCACTGGCAGTCACCATTTGTCAGCACTAACTAATGACTGGATGAAGAAATGGCTATAATGCAATTGAAAGGAGGCAGAATTAAAATAGAAAGATGCAGTGTTATAACAGCACATATTAGCAAACAGCAGATATGAGAACCCCACTCTTTAAAAGTAGGCAATAATCCTTACAATAATTGCCATAACAATACATTACAAATATAATAACAATAATGTTCTTAGGTAAGTAGCACTGCCTTCTGACTTGGCATATAATGCATGTCTAGCAACAGGAGGCCAGCAAAGAATGATAATTCTTAAGTATCCATTTTACTTGTATATAATTACTGCACTGGATACATATTCATTTTAGATTAGCCTCCTACTCAACTTACAAAGTGTCAAAGTGAAGAAAGCAAGGGAAAACCCTGTTAATTCAGCCTGGGTGTTGGAATTATAACACATTCAGAATTTAAAGTATAAAATGATGCTGATCTTCAGAAATAGTTCTCATTGTCATCCTAAAATCAGCTAACTGTTTCTTTAAAATATAGACCCCTCTATATCTCACACATAAGTCTTGTTATGCAAGGATAACATTTCTCTGCTGAAGTTTATTGTTTTATCCAAAATCTTTTCTAAGTGTAATTATGTTTACCTTATTATCAAGAACTTAACACACTGTGGTTGTGTGCAAGATCACACCATTCAATAGCCTGGTTCTAACATCACATGAAAATCATGATTTCTACTAACCATTGCTAAGAACTCATACCATGGAGAAAAGTCCTACTCAGACATCATGTTATATGTGTTTACAGGTATCTGTACACATGCACATGTTTTTGTGTGAATGACTCTACATGGATTCATTTTAAAAGTGAATCTATGTACAGGTTCTCTTGAATGCAGACCAGAAGTGTACTATGGTTCATGGATTGAATATAATGTCTGACTAGGGCTATGTACAACAGGCAATCTATCTTTAGAGCCGTTTGCCTGTTTTAGTTTCCCTAACAAGGTTACTCCCATCTCCATTGTGCAGCAACCTACTGAGGCAGGCAGTGGTCCCAACTGTAGTTTGTCAAAGGTTTGTGAATTCAGACATTACAGCAAGCCACAGTTGGCATAAGACAGCTTCTAACACTGATTATAGATCCTGGCTTTTTATGACATTGAAGTATTCAAACAGTTTCAGACATTTATTATTATTATTATTATCTTGTTTACACAGTCAGACAGGTGTTATTGACTGGTTTGTTTTATCCAGACATCGAGTCCTTCCCAAGGATCTGGGATGCCAGAATTTTATTGTCAATTGTTATAGATATCGTCGCAGAATATAGGCTGTTCCCAGTAAAGCTGCTTTTTGTAATTGGCTGATGGTGATTTCTGTGACCCCTATGGTGTTGAGGTGCTCTTCAAGGTCTTTTGGAACTGCACCCAGGGCGCCAATTACCACTGGGATTATTTGGGTCTTTTTCTGCCACAGCCTTTCAATTTCAATTTGTAGATCTTTGTATTTTGTGTTTTTTTTCTATTTCTTTTTCTTCTATTCTGCTACCCCCTGGTATTGCTATGTCGATTATTTTGACTTGTTTTTCTTTCTTCTCAACTACAGTTATATCTGGTGTATTGTGTGGCAGATGTTTGTCTGTTTGTAGTCGGAAGTCCCATAATATTTTTACATCTTCATTTTCTTCAACTTTTTCAATTTTATGGTCCCACCAATTCTTGGCTACAGGTAGATTGTATTTTTTGCAGATGTTCCAGTGTATCATCCCTGCTACCTTGTCATGCCTTTGTTTGTAGTCAGTCTGTGCAGTCTTTTTACAACAGCTGATTAGGTGGTACACTGTTTCATCTGCTTCTTTACAAAGGCGGCACTTGCTGTTTGTGGTGGATTTTCCGACTTTTGCTCTTATTGCATTTGTTCTTAGTGCCTGTTCTTGTGCAGCCAGTATTAAACCCTCTGTTTCTTTCTTCAAGTAACCATTCTTAAGCCATTGCCAGGTCTTGGTGATGTCTGATTTTCCACTTATATTGTGCAAATATTGACCATGCAGTGGTTTATTTTTCTGCTCAGTTCTTGACTTGTTCTTTCTTGTAGGCCTGCTTTCTTTCATTGGTGTTGAATAGTTTCGCGTTATTGACCATTGGAATTGCAACTTCTTCACTGTCCTTGATATATTCTTCAAGGCCTCTTTTCTCCTCCTCTACTGTTTGATGGACTTGCAGCATTCCTCTTCCACCTGAGCTGCAAGGGAGGTATAGCTTATCGACATCACTGCGGGGGTGCAGAGCATGATTGATGGTCATGATTTTCCTGGTCTTACGATCTAGCGTCTCTAGCTCTGCCTGGGTCCAGTCTATTATTCCTGCAGTGTATCTGATAACAGGTATAGCCCAGGTGTTTATGGCTTGTATGGTGCTCCCGCCATTGAGTTTGGACTTGAGGATTTTTCTAACTCTCCTGATGTATTCACTTCCAATTTTGCTTTTAACTTCAGTGTGTGCAATGTTATCAGCCTGGAGAATGCCCAAGTATTTGTAATGTTCTTTCTCTTCCAGGTTCTTGATCTTGCTTCCATTGGGCAGTTCTATTCCTTCTGTTTTTCTTATTTTCCCTCTTTTCATTATTAATGCAGCACACTTGTCTAGTCCAAACTCCATTGCTATATCGCTACTGAATATACGGACAGTGTTTAGCAGTGATTCAATTTCTGACTGGGACTTTCCATACAACTTCAGATCGTCCATGTACAGCAGATGGTTGATTTTACTTGATATTTTAGATGTTTGGTATCCGAGGCCTGTTTTGTTTAGTATTTGTGAAAGTGGGGTCATGGTGATTACAAACAACAGAGGGGATAGTGAGTCCCCTTGGAAAATGCCTCTTCTAATGCTAACCTGTACAAGTGTCTCGCCATTGATAACTGTGTACTCCACATGCTCATTGCTTTTTTTTATAAATATCTGAATGTTTTTGCTGACACCAGTTGTTTCTAAACATTTTAGTATCCATGTGTGAAGCAATGAATCGAAGGATTTCTTGTAGTCAATCCATGCAACACTTAGATTGATTTTTGTTCTCTTGCAATTTTCTAAAACCATTTTGTCAATCAGCAGCTGGTCTTTTGTGCCTCTGGTGTTCGGGCAATTTCCTTTCTGTTCAACTGGAAGCTGTTTGTTAGTTAATAAGTGTTGCATGACTTCATCTGCTATTATTCCAGTTAATAATTTGAAAATGGTTGGCAGGCAGGTTATTGGTCTATAATTACTTGGAACTGCACCTTTTGCTGGGTCTTTCATGATGAGATGAGTTTTCCCAGTTGTTAGCCATTGTTCAATTTCACCTCCTTGCAAAATGTGATTGAACTGTTTTGATAGTTGTTTATGACGGCTTTTCTGTTAAATGACATTCGGGTTTTTGAGGTGATGGCAAAGGGGAAGTTGCCTGGTTTTGATTTTGATACAGTTCAGCAACAGTGGTATCCTCTATTTCCAACACCTCCTCCACCTGTGCCTGAGAAACTTCTTCAGTTGGTGGTAATTCTTCAACCATATCTTGAGCCTGTATTGCTCTTTGCAGTTCTTCCAGCTCAACTTCTGTGAATACTTTATTTCTTATTATGAATCTTCTCTTGTCTGCTAGCCTTTGTTCTGTGATTTCTGTGTCTGGATGCTTCTCTTTCCAAATTTGGTACATTCTTTTTAAATAACCTGTTCTAGTTGGACTAGACTTGTAATAGCAGATCATTATTTCCTTGTTGGCATTTTTCGTATATTTTTTTCCGGTTAAGCGACGTGTCTTCCAGTAACTTTGCTGTCTTCAGCCCTGGTTGCTCAACTGAAGATCCTGAGTCCTGTTGCCCACTTGCCACCAGATGTCCAGGGACTTCAGCACCTGGCGCGGTCCTTGTTGACCCGGGCGACGACCGATCCGGTATAGATTTATTAAAGTTACGTCTCACCATATAGTTGATAGGAAAGGCACTCTTTGTCTGGCTCCTCTGGTGAGACCTGTCCAGTATGGTTGGACCTCTGGCATAGCTCTCACCTTCCTCAGAGCACTCAAGCCCCACAACCACGCCAAGGTAGTGCCTCACTGGGGGTTGTTGTTGTTGTTGTTGTTGTTATTTCGATTTCTATACCGCCTTTCGAAAAATGGCTCAGGGCGGTTTATACAGAGAAATAAATAAATAAATAAGATGGCTCCCTGTCCCCAAAGAGCTCACATTCTAAAACAAAACATAAGATAGACACCAGCAACAATCACTGGAAGTACTGTTCTGGGGGTGGATAGGGCCAATTACAATAAAGATTGGCTTTTCATTATATCCATAACAGCAACATATAACACTGAAGGTATTTGAAGATACACTGGACAAAGGTGGCTCTCATTATCTGCAGACTCCATATCCATGGTTTCGCATATCCACGACTGGGTCAGAGACCCAGTTTCATTATCCATGGTTAGAAAAATAGGCAAAATTCACATATCCACAATTTTCAGTGGCCAGAAATGACCCAGAAATGATGTCCAATGTCATTTCCAGGCACCATTTCCCAGCAGAGAGCCATTTTGTGGCTCTTAAAATATATATATTGGCAAATATTCGACCATTTTCGGGGTTATGCAGGGTATTGCAAGAGACCTGGAGAATAAGGTACTATCCTTTTCTTCTCTTATTTCTGCCACCCTTGTTTTTTGGTCCTTTTTATTCACACCTATAGACAAGACCAGAACCCCTGCAAATAATGAAGGCCACCTGTACAGTCCACATACAACAATTATTCCAGATTTATACAGAGGTTGTTTGCTGCCCCTCCCCCACTCCCACAAGCAGCACACTCCTGTACTATATCAAAGGTGGGCTTTGAAACTTTATCCAGTTTTGAAACCTCTTTACTATGTGGTACAGGGGATAGCTATTGCTTCCCAAAGCTCCCATTCATTTATGGCACTTGTTGCAGATGTGCAGAACTACAGTAGATGGACTCTGGTCACCATACTAAAAATCTAGAAGTTTATTCATGAACTCCGCCCCATAGGTGAAAAGCCATGATGGATATGCCTCGTTCTTTAGTGCCGGCATTATAGAACACACTTAAAAGTTTCATAATATTCTTATTTCTTTATTATATTGATTCTGTAACAACCAAGTAGACCACCATTCGCATTTTAACGATGAGTGACAGACCAAGAGATTCTGAGTTGCCATTCATTCAGGTTTTCAAATTATGGGCAAATCTCAGTCAGTCCAAAACCTACTGCCCTCAGGATATGTTCAGACAATGAAATCCTAACATTAGCTGATTATAAAGCCTCTGAAGGGAAAACATTATCTTAAAGAAACATAGAGAATAGGGGTGTGCATACTGGAATTTTCTTGTTTCAATTTGTATCCGAATTGAAACACCCCCATTTTGTTTTGTACCCAAATTTTCTGAATCCGAATCAGCCTTGTTTTGTTTTGTAGCCAAATTTTCCGAATCCGAATTGATTTGGATTTTTAAAAAGGGTCCCAGGGCAAAAAGAGTGGGGGGGTGGTAGTGCCCAATGGGTGAAAGCTACCACCCAAAGGAATTAGGCAAAGGGCTGATTTTTTTTGTGTGATTTTTTTTTTTAAATTTACACACCTTTAAGAATTTTCCCATAGGGAATAATGGGGATTCGAGCAAATGTATCACTTCAAATCAAGGGGAAAGGGATGACCCAGAGTGGAGTGTGGTGGGTGGTAGTGCCCAATGGGGGCAAGGAAACTTCCAGAATTATTTCGAAGGAATTGGGCAAAGGGCTGATCTTTTGTGATTTGTTGAAGTTTACGTGTTGATTTTCTCCCATAGGGAATAATGGAGGTTTAGGTTTCAGCAGCCCCATAGTTCCACTTGGGGGGCACTGGGGTTGCCCAGAGCGAGGGGTTGTGTAGTGCACATAGGGTGCCAACCACCCCCATACCCACAAGCCCATGGGTACTGGGTTTTGTTGTTTCTGAGGTGTTCATTGTAGATTCTCTGGTAGCATATGAGATTTTCAGTGAAAAACAAGAATCCACTCTTCTATGCTACCGGAGAATCTACACTCAGAACACCACAGAAACAACAGAACCCAGCACCCCATGGGTTAGCAACCCTTCCCCTGGCCAATATGGGGTCAGTAAAGAATGGGAAGAAGCAAAAGAGCCAATGGGGAACAAGGAGGGAATTGTCAGCAGGTCAGCCCATGATTTAGGTCACTGATGAGAAGGCTGGAAGGGTGGGAAATTCAAAGAGATGTCAAACACAAAATGGATACTGACTCAGAGATCACCACAAAATGGAGGTCCGAAACAACAAAACTTTTTGTAGCTGAAACAGGGGCGTTTTGTTTTGTATACAAAACTTTTGGATCTGGAAAATGGGTGTTTTGTTTTGTCTACAAAACACCCAAAACAGGCTGTTTTGGGTACAAAACGTTTTGTATCCGAAATGTTTCGCACATCCCTAATAGAGAACACTACCTTTCTGCTTTCAGTGATACTGTAGTTAAACACACAGGAGTGATATCATCAGAACACATTCTGATGTTTGGCAGTATCCACTACAGCTCGCTATAGATCGCTGGGGATCATAAGCTTCAAATGGGATAGCTGGAGGCCGGGATGCGTTTTCTGGGCTTCTAAAGCTCTGCACTGCACCACACAGCGCGAATCATCTGGGAGTGCAGCCCACACCCCCAGCAACCATCCAGCACAATGGACTAAGGCGAGTTCAACCAGCCTTCCCAGCCCAGCCCCACCTACCTGGCCGTGTGAACAACCCCAAGATATTTTGCCCGAGCAATGCACACATTTTGAACTGATCATATAAAGGAATTTGATCAAAGATGTTATTTCTTCTGAGCAGACTGCAAAGTGACTACATGTTTTCAACGTATTTGGCAGATGGGCAGACTTCAGAACATTCTCATCTATGATCTCAGATGTTTGAAAACCTGCTTTTTTGGCACAGAACAACACAACCAAATGCCTAGACAACAGGATAGCATGTCATCAAATATTATCTGTATCCAGCACAATCTACACGGTGAAACGTTTCCACTTACTCGCGTAACTCCTCTGAGTGGAAGCTCTTCAGGAATTAAGAAGAATATTCTTCAACAGCCGACCCTACAGGCTGTGAGCCGCAAGCTTCATAGAGACGGGTGTAAGATTTTTCCCGCATCTCTCGACAGCAAGCCTGGATCCAGAGGCAGGTGATAGAAGTTGCCATCCATCAGTCTGAGTAGCGACACAAACCAAGTTTGGCGAGGCTACCACGGTGCGAATAAGATGGCTTGTGCATTGTCACGTATCAGCTTGCTGACTACCCTGTTGAGCAAGGGTTGAGGGGGAAACAAGTAAAGCAGGTCTCCTCCCCAGCGAAATGTATCCTTTAGGGAGCCAGATCCAATGCCTGCTCTGGAACAGTATTGCAGGAATTTCTTGTTTGTTGCAGAAGCAAAGACCCCACATCTGTATCAGGCAGTCCAGACAGGACTGTTCCATTTCCCATTCATGATGTTGCTGACCATCACAGGTTCTGTTCAGATCGTCAGCCAAAACATTTTGCAGCCCCTTGATGTGAAGAGCCATCATGAAGATGTTTCTGGATAATGCACCAAGTCCATAGTTGGGAACTTAGTGCACAGAAGATGGTACAGGTGTACCCGATGGTACACAGAGGCTATTGCTGTAGAAGTGTCCATCAGCAACTGCACAATAGAATTCTGAAGCAAGGGGGCAAAGGATTTGAGAGCCAAATAAGTGGCCATCAATTCTAAAAAGTTGATGTGCATGTAGTGTTGGTGCACCGTCAAAAGACCTTGTGCACAGTGTTCACTGCAATGAGCTCTCCAAACCACGAGGGATGCATCGGAGGTGACACAGAGGGGTGGAGCTGGAGTGATGAAGAGAACGCCGTTCAGGAGGTTCTCCCTGTTCTTCCACCAAGTTAGAGACTTTAAGATCCAAGGAGCAATGTCCAGGAGCATCGCCTTGCTGTCGACATTCGGCCGGAAGACCCAGAGGTACCACAGCTGAAAGGGTCACATCTGTAGGCAGGTGTAAAGAACTGTGGATTTGCATGAGGCTCAGCATTCTCTGGACATGATCGGCATGTTGGTGAGGCTCGTGTTCAAAGTGACTGACAAGCATGCAAATCTGTTGAAACCTGTCCAGAGGAAAATAGGCCCGTTTCGTCAGAGTATTCAACTGGGCACCTATGAAGTCTATAGATCGAACCAGCTGAAGCCTGGATTTGGCCCAGTTGACTTCGATCCCCAAATCACACAGGAGACACAATGTGAATTGGATTTGGGATTCCAATTTGCATCTGTCTCTGTGCACTAAGAGCCAATCGTCAAGTATGGGAAGACAGTGATACCTCGAGTCCTCAAATAAGCAACAATCACAGACATACATTTTGTAAAAATCTGCGTGCGGTGGATAACCCGAAAGGTAGCATCCTGTATTGGAATACTAAACCTCCTATAGCAAACATGAGGAACTTGAAGTGATTGCTCTGGATCTTGATATAAAAATATGTGTCCTTGAGATCTAATGTGACCAGGAGCCGAACAATTCCTTGCAGAGTTATCATATGGAATTTTCGTGTATCGACATATTGGTTCAGGTCGCGAAGGTCCATAATGGCCCTGATTCCGCCGTCCTTCTTGGGGACGAGGAAATAGCAGGAATAAAATCCCTGAAGATGATCTGTCCACCGCATCAGGACAACTGCACCTTTCTGTATCAAAGCACGAACCTCTTCCCATAGGGTTGGACTTATAGGAGTGGACTTGATACCCTAGAAACCTGGCAAAGTTATGAACTTGATTGCATAGCCAGAGTTGATGATTCGTGGGACTCAATGGTCTGATGTTATCTGGTGCCATGCCATGGTATGACTGGCTAGGCTGATTATGTTGGATGGCAACCGAGTTGGAATCGAGGGTAAGTCACAAGTGGCCAGAGGAGTGATGCTGAAGGCGTTGGCTGGCGATGATTGAAGCGGTGGACAGTCTCCTAGATCAAAGAGACTGTTTGGAAGTGTCCTTGTTGGTACAGGGACCTTGATTTTTGACCATAACCTTTTTTATGGTACCATTTGAATGGTTTTCTATAGTCCTTCCAGTCTTGATATTTAAAACCACATTGGCAGTTATATGCCCTGTAACGGGAAGAGCCCTGTGAAGACGCAGCTGCAGCCGAGAAGCTTTTAGGAGTAAATTTGGATTTAAGAGTCTCCATAGTTGAGTCAGTAGACTTGCTGAATAGACCCTTTCCATCAAATGGAAGGTGCTCAATGCGATCCTTTATTTCAGGATTAAGAGTAGTGGATCTCAGCCAAGTGTGGCGTCAAAGAGAAACTGCCATTGTCATAGTCCTAGACTATGTGTCCTAGACTTAAGCACTTTTCAGCCAAGTGCTTAAAAGTGCTCCACTGCTGACGGGTGAGACCAACGCACTGCATAAGCATGTCATCAAATTTCTTGATGAGGTCTTCCGAATTAGAAGTAATCAGTTTGGTACGTAACGAGTCCCAAAGAACATAATTTTATTGGGCCATGCAGGCCGCAAAATTCACAATGCAAATGGAGAGACTCACAGTAGAGTAAACACGCCGCCCAAAAACAGAGTTTCCTACCCTCTTTATCAGAGGGGGTAATATGGCACTGGCCAGGTTTAGAAGAGGTGCAGACAATCACTAAGCAATTGAGGACGGGGTGTTTAAGAAAGTAGAGGTTGTCTTCTTCTTGTACATGATAAAGTGTCTCTAAATGCTTCGACGTAGGGGTCGATGTTTGCAAGAAGTTCCAGGAAATTTTAGCCGCCTTGGTTATGACAGGCAACATAGGCAATGCAATTGGCTGCATGGATTAAACGGTTGCCAACATTTTATAGACAGGGTCCTGAAGGTCAGCAGCAGAACATTTGATCTCAAGTTCAAGCATTTGCTGAATCATCTTCGTGTATGATTTCAGCTCCTCGTTGGGAGATGTGGAAGGCCTCGTGGGCACATCTGAAGGCAGATTACAAGGATATCTTGGTCTGTCACTATTGCCGTCTGTGTCGGTGTCAGAAAATTCAGAGAAATCACATAGGAATCTTCCTCTGAATTCTCTGAGGGTGAAGCCAGGGCAGGCTGTGCCTGCGGACAGGCAGGTGCAGATAGGTCCGGAACCGAACCAACAGGAGTAACCAGCAGCTGAGAAAGTGGCTCAACTGGTAACACAGTGGTGTCAAGTGACAACAGTGTCGTCTGAACACACTGGTTCATGAGTACAGGCGGCACAGGTGACTTTGCAGGCAGTGCCACCAGAGGCTGGACAGGTGGCACACGTTGCAGTGCAGGACGAGTGGGCTGGCGAGGCAGCATGCCTTGCAGCATCCGCTGAGTTTTCCACTCTGCCCAATCCAACTGTGCAGAAGGAGAAATAGTGTGCTTAAACCCACAGGCATGAACAGGGTCCTTTGGAGGCATCAAAGGAGGAGGCATAAAGGAAGGTGCTGGTTTCAAGGGCGAAGTAGTTACAGGTGGAATGACTGTCAGCACTGTAAAGGCAGAAGATCTCGCTCCAATTTGAAGGGGGAACATCGAAGGCATCTTCAGAATGGGAACATCGTCATCAACATCAACCTCGGTATCCAAACCAAGGGTGAGGAATCCCTAGAATGTGGAACCTGAAGGCGTAGTTGTGGCGAAGTCCAAAGCACTCAATAGAGACTTGGCAGTACCCTCATCCAACAAGGCATCGTCTGCAGTATCGAAGACAAAATGGTGCCCAGATGCCAAGAAAAGCAAGGCAAGGAGCACATGCACGGCAGGGAGCGGCTCCAGTGAGGAACTAGTTAATCCATCTGGGAGGTCCCTGCGCAGGCGCAGTAACCCATTTCTCATGATGACAACGGATCACTTCCAGATCAAGTATGAATTATTTACATCCTTATCTTAAGATGAAACAGAGGTAAGTAAATACCCCTAATTTATCCTGGGACTATTTTCTGCATCTTCAATTTGCTTCCACAACTGAGTAACCGAAACAACATAAAAAGTGGAAGCAAGCTAGAAGTCTATCCTTTCAGACAGTGGACTACATAAAAACCCTTGAGGTGGGGGAGATAAGTTCTCAATGGCAGCAACTCTGCTAAGCTTATAAATCTCACTAACAAACTGAAATGGAATTCTGACTGAACTATAGCCACAAGACCTAAGAGAATTCTTGGACCTTTCTGATAAAAGACTTCTGGACTGAGGGGTCTCTCCTTCAGTTTCAGTGACCATAAAAGACAAGGTCCGTACATTTTCAAGCATTCCAAAATATATTTTTAAGACACAATGAGTTTGCATAATAGATGCAAGGTGAATTATCTGGAAAAGATACAACAATTTCCAATATAAACTACATAAAATACACCCAAGACATTTATGCCCTTAGAAGAAACAGCATGAAGCAACAAGATTCCAAGAAATCCATAGTCTCTGCTGCTAGATAATCTTGACATACCTATGCCATCCAACTTCTATCTTCAGAGGCTAAACTGTCATCTATTCTATTCTGTTTTCTCACACTGTCCAGGCACTGAGTTTCAACAGCTGGTTACTGCCACTGTATTAATGCTCTAAGCAGACAATTGTCAGACCATTGTACAAAAACCACCTGCTCTCAGTGGGGAGCCACAAGATGCTCCTTTGGCAGTTCCTCTTCTTTCACAATGCTTAAATCAATAGTTGCTATGTAAAATGTAAACTTTGGTTGTGTGTGTGTGTGTGCTTCCAATTCCCCAAAGGAAGGAAACAGGGTTGATTAAAGTCTACTGAAATCAGCAGGATTCTGCATTGATTTCAGTGGAGTTTTCACGTAAGCTCTCAGTTCCTTCCATTAGTGATGAGACCCAACATTACATCTTTGTTCGCAGGACCACTTCATACAAAGCCACCCCTATTAGCATACCACTTATCTGTAGAAGTGTGTGGTTTACTACATGTGCTCTGTCAATATGACGTGTGTGTGTGTCTGTCTGTCTCCATGCAACAAAATCAACATCAATTGCAGTTTGCTGCTTTTGGGGCTTCACAGAGTTGACACATGGTTTTCCTACAGTGACATGATAGTAATGTAACAAAATGTGCTTATGTGAAGGAGACAGAAGGGTATTTCACACCAGTGAACACATCTTAAACTAAAAACTGTGAGAAGAGGGCAAGACATGCCACCTCGTGACATCTTCTGTCTGATTGTTCCAAACTAATGTTCCAATTCCCAGATTTTAGTTAAGGATACAAACATTTTGCCACATTTAGTAGACACACATTTATCAAGTGTCTCTTGGAAGACTTCTTTTTTATCTTCAATTATTATACCTATTTCCCATTTTCCTCTTTTTAATTCATTCATTCATATTTATTTAAAATATTTATACCCAATCTCTCCATATATGCAAGGTAACATACAAAATGAAATGGAGGTGGACCTCATTATCCGCTAGAGTACTGTTCCTGCATATTAACGAGGATAATGAAACTGCAGTTAATGAGACACTGAGTCTATGCGAATGCAGGGATTAGGTTCCCAAACTAAGCACACACACACCACCACCACCACCACCACCACCACCACCACACAAACCAGCCAAATAAAGTGCCCTACCATGTTCCACAGGTCTCCTGGCATCCAGCAATGCCCTCCAAATGTCCCAAATGGTCCCTAAAATTGCAGATTCCCCCCCAAAAAAAAAATCTTTTTTGCTGAAAGGGGCCACAAAATGGCTCCTATAGACAAAACAATGGCCAGAAATTATTTCTGCAGTCATTTCCAGCCCTCTAGGAAACACAGATACATGGGTTTTTACCCTTTCGTATCAGTGGACAATGAAACTGGGTGTCAATTAGACATCCATGAATATGTGAAACCGTAGATATAGAATCCATGTATAACAAGATTCTCTTGTACACAATATTACGGTTTTTAGTTTATTGTTAAAAAAAAAAAAAAGCCTGTAATAAGAAGTCAACCAGAATCACAGTAAAAACAACAACCAGCAATCGGATCAGCAGCAAATCAAACAGCACAATTGTTGTTTCAAAAGGACTTACCTAACAGACCTCAACATTTTCTCCCCAAAAGAATCGGCAGATGGTCACAGGTGTTATAACTATAAAAGCCTTGTATCTTACTATAACTGCTCTAACTTCCCATAATAAGTGGACACAGAGCTTACTACATACTCTTTTTAAAAAGCCGACTATGTACAGTTTGCTGATACTTCACTGATTTTTTCAGAGGTTTTTTTCTTCATGCATTGTTCCTGAACAGTCTGCACCTGCTTCACTATCCCTAAGAAACATAGACTTAATACTTTTAATTTTAAAAAAAACCTGATTCATTTCATATGGATGTAACTGTACAAAGTTAGCATTATTTTACCCCTGCAAAATGAGTTACAAGCACATTATGAGAAATAATGTCTCAGTGTCTCATTACCTGTGTGGCAAATAACATGTGGTGGGAACAACTGGGAAATGCAACTGGAAGTACTGATACATACGCTATTATGCTTTGTTCCTACATGGATGCATATAATCTTATCCCTGTTGTACATCAACTGATTCTCAGCCACCTGAAACAACGTAGGCTATTGAAATTCTTCCAGTGGTACTGCCTATGGCTTAAGCAATTCAGCACATAAATATTAATGAAGCTTGTGACTTCTGCCCTAAAACATAAAGGTTAATGGGTACATTTGCTGTTTTTCTATTTCTTGAATACTGTACAATCTAAAATCTGATCTGCATATATACAAGTTTGAACAAGTCACCAAAGCACTCTACTTAGTACCTGCAATCCTTAAGCTTTCCTATTAGGGTCAGAAGTAATTTTTTTTTTCTTAATTAGTTTTCCAATTTTATTTAATTACTTTGTTACATGTGTCTGGCAAGATAATCCATATTAGCTCTATTTCACTCGATTTTGTTGTTTATCTGCCTTCGTAAAGCCAGAGGGAGAAAGAATGTGACAGTGTGTAGATACTTAAGAACAAAAAAATTTTGTTTTGTTCATGAGGTAACCAAATTGCCAGTTCTAAACGTAAGCGGTCAGTGAGAGACTCACAACCCAAATTCAGTTACAATCTGAACAAGATTGTTGCCATTTGTTTATTTGTGTTTGTTTCATCTTATTGTCCCAGTTTTTTTAAAAAAAAAGCTTCTAAGTATGATCATGACTGCCTGCAGTGAATCAGTTTTGTGCAGTCACCTGTAGTAAGACCACCAAGATACTGAGATTTGTGAAAGCATTTGCTTCTCTCTTAACTCATACTCAGTGGTGTAGGTTGGCCAGCAGAAGCTCAAAAAAGAAGCCGCGCCGCACCTTTTAAAGCAGGGAGAGCCATTCCCGGCTGCGCTGTGAACAAAGCGCTGGCCGGAATGTGCTTGCGAACTGAGTGCACAGCCCCATTTGCGAGTGAAACCATGCCCCTTGTCTAACATCAGATACAGAGGCTGTAGCTGGGGCACGAGTCACAGTCCCTGAGTGCAGTGGCCCAGGTTCTTTGAACCTGTTCATGCTATGGTAACGCTGCCCCTGCTCACACTGCATGATTAGAGACTATAACTAAAGTCCCTACACAACCTTGCTTCCCTTGTCATTTCAGCACCCAGTCTCTTCCCTTGTTACAGCTTCGTTACCTTTCTTCCACCTTATGCATGACATACTGTTGAATTCAGAAACACTGAAGTTGGCCCTATGAGTCTACAGCAGGCCTGTTCAACTTCGGGCCTCCTGCAGATATTGGTCTAAAACTCCCATAATCCCTGGCTATCGTTATGGCTGGGGATTATGGGAGTTTTGTTTGTTTATTTATTAAAACATTTTTATACCTCCCAAAACTTACGTCTCTGGGCGGTCAGACGCGTATCCAGGGGGGCAGGCAGGGCACATGCCCTAGGTGCAGCTTAAGGGGGGGCACAAAGTGCCTGCCATGCCCCGCCCCCGCCCCCCCACCACAGAATTTCTTTTTAATAATTTGCTTTTTTTAAAAAAAAATTTTAGTCCGGGTCAGGGTCGGCGCCCCCCCTCCCCCTCCCGCGCACCATGTGACTCACCAGTTGCGAGATCTGTCTGGGCAGAGCTCCTGGAGAGCAGAAACAGAGTCGATTGCAGTGGTGAAAGGGTTAAAACTACGGAGCTTTCCTTCCTCCCTGTTTGCAGGCCCGCCCACTCCCAGCAGCTGCTGGTTCTCCTGAGTTCTGACTTGTTGTGCTCCGCCCTCCTTAGTATGCAGCCAGTCACGGCACAACCAGTGACCACATGGATGTTGGAGAGAGAGCTGGGGGTTAGCTCGTGTGCTGACTCAGTCTGAGTAAGTAAACTGCTCTGAAACTGAAATGTCCATTGTTGTTGCTAAGGCAGAGTTATCGCCTAAGAAGTCAAGCCCCCCACCCCATTGCAAGGAAACTGGACCCTGCAGGAGCAGTGTTTAAGAAGCGGCTGCCAGTTGGTTTCACTCCTCGTGCTTCTCTGCCTTTGCCAAACGAGCAAGAACTGCGTGCAGTATTGTCTATTAAACAGAAAATGGGGCGGGGGGCATGGGGGTTAAGAACCGGTATCAGACTCAGACTACATCTGAAGTAAGGGGGGAAAAAAACCCATTTATTTATTTATATTTTTAAAGCACACAGCATTCTGGCAATATCAAACAGCCTTGATTTTTAAATATACCTTGCCACCGCCTCCCCCTTATAATCAAAACCTCTCTATATATAATTTTCTGGAAGCCATTTTTTTTCCATGTCAGGAAAGAACTGCTTTCCAGTTTGCAGGCCCGATCCCCTGCATGTTTCCTCCTCGGGAGGAAACTGAAAGCAGGCGGGGCTACTCCCATGTTTATCTGCAATCTAGGTGCTGTTAGTTGGGGAACCAGTCTGATTGAAGTGAGGGTTGGTGGTGAAGGGGAAAATGTGTAGTGTGGTGCCTACGCATGCCTCTTGGGGCTGGGCTGCTGCCGTCCTTCTTTGTCCTCTCTGCGCAATTCCAGCCCATTTTGGAGCATGCCTTCTTTGGGAGCACTGGGGCAGGCTGAGAGGAAAGCATGCAAGCTTGTTGCATCGTGCCCTTTTGTCTCTGAAGTGCCTGTCCATGTGCAAGTGGAAGGGGTGAAGGGCTTTGTCCAGGCAACGAGCAATTGGTAACCTTCTTCTTGGATCCCCTCGCTTCCTACCTTGCTTCTCGAGTTTACAAGTTTGGAGAAAGCAGGGGATTTCATACAAAACCACCAGCAGCTAATTGGAAAAGTCATTCCAGCTCCATTGTCTGCAATTAGTCTTGCTAAACTACTAAACCCAAACTAGCCGGTTTGAGGTTTATTTATTCATTTCCATTCCTTTTGCATTAACAAACAGACATCGAATCAGGCTGAAACTTTTCCAGAGCTTAGTTCACGCTCTCAGCACCTAGGGCTGCCTTTGATTTCTCTCTCCGGTAGTTGTTTCTACTCCCTTCCTCCTCTTTCCTACCCCCACCCTCGTTTTCCCTCTACCCCCATCAATACTGAAAGGCTCGGTGGTTCCCAAACATTTGTCCCTTCTACTGCAGCCACTTGTTAAAACAATATTTCTTCAGCCCTTTGGGAATCATGGTCAGTTTAGCCAAATGGAAGAGGCTTAAACGCTGACTCTTAAGTTTTTATGTTATTCCCCCCGCCCATTTCCATTTTAACTCTACATTGGGAGGCTGCTTCGGAGGACTTTGCTCTAGCCCAGACCACTAAATCAAATAAATCAGAGGTTCTGCTTAATACATCAGAGTTCATTTTCTTTGTGACAAATGAGATGATGGGAACCCTTGCAAAAAAGAAATGCAAGAATTTTAAAAAGCCATCCAGGAATTGGGGATGGGTTAGCCACGCTGTCTGTTTACCTTAAGCAAGAAAATTGAGGAAGGCTAGGAGTGGGGGGAGGCTGGGCAAAAGCCTGAGCATCGCCCCCTTCTCCTGAAGATGGATGGAGAGAGGGAAATTAAGAGGATCTCTAGCTGAAGACATGTGCATAGTGGGTGGAAGAAGCAGAGCTTCATAATGTAGACCGGGCAGGCTCCTTCTTAATTTCATTTAATCTGTGCTGCTCTGGGTTGGGCACTTTCCCATCCCATCCGTCACAAGCTCAAGTAAAACGGATCTGGTAGGGAGGGAAGCGGCTGCTTAGCCCTCAATGTTCGCACATCCCTAGTACAAAAGGAACTGAGGGGGACTATGACTTCCCACTGATGACTGATCACTTCCCCAAAGATTGCTGCCCCAAAATTTATCTAGATATTATTAGAAAAGACCCCCAAAGCCAGCTCTCCGGGTGCAGAAGCCTTCAGTTTGGAGGCTGGGGATGTTGCATGGATTTGGGGCATGTGCCTAAAAAAGTAGTTCATTTTGTTTCCTGCCCTGAACTAGTATCAAGTCATCCCACCTCAAAGAGAACTTGATACTAGTTCAAGTGCACAGGGGAGAAGTTGGTAAAGGTTACACTGCTGGGAATCACTTCCCTGGTTTTAACTGGTTCATCCCCTCTTAAGGAGAGGAGACTTGGTGTAGAAGGAGGCCATCAAAACCTCTTAAGCAAATTTATTTCAGCAGTGCAAAGTGACCTTAAGTGTTATAAATGGTTACATATGTTGTGAAAACTAAGTGGAGATAGTACTGAAAGTCATTCTAGTATCGGCGCCAATAAATCTCACCCAGCCGGACTAAAAAAACTCCTGATGATTCAAATCTTATGGTTTGCATTCCAGCAGAACTTCTACATAAAACTCTTGAATAAAAAGAGACAATTATCAATAGCTATTTCTGATATCCTACCTTGCATTATTGGGACTTGTTGTTGTTGTTCTCTTAAATTAAAATATAAACTATGATATTGCACACCAAGAACCCTGTCGCTCCACATTACAGTAATCATTCATCCAAAGTATTCATTAATTTATTCAAATTAATAATAGTATATTGAGTAGCCTGACTGAAAGCCAGAAAAATTCAGATATGAAAATACAAAATTTACTACTTTTCATTCAGCTAGCACTAAAGTTTTCCAAAAACTGAGCACTGTACAAGCCACAGTATATCAAAGTTAGATATTATTAATACAGAATGTTGTGGTGCTACTAAGAATCTAAGGATCTTCTCTCTCAGTTCCACTTTATAAGAAGCAAGCTCAGGTGGTTCAAACCTGACAGAATAATGAGTCATCCTCGGTATAATTATGTGCTTTTTAGAAGTACTGTCAGACAAATAAACCTCCTAAATGGCTCATAGTAAACCTGAGAGCAGAGTTAGCCCATGAAGCAATGGTGTTTGCTGCTTGAGGGCTAATTCTAATCAAGCAATGCTAGGGATTTTACCTAAATTTCTACTCATAAGGAAAATTGACACTATTGTCATCAATATTGGTGAGAATAAAGATACGCTATGCTTTAATGTCCCCTTTAGGTTTCAGTGTTTCACCTCCTCTGTGCTGGACTTCTAACACTCAGAGTTTTCTTATACGGGCTGAAGGACTGAAAAAGGACCTGAGTGGGTTCAACCTAATGCACAAGACAACCCAAAAGAACACAGCACCATCTAATAACCTAGATACTTAAGTATTTAGAAAGTATGCATGGAAAGTTTAAAAAGCTATCAAAGTTATAAATAGCGGGGGTATGCAGTATCTCTAAAAACCATGGGATGGAAAAATAATATGGAAAAACATTTAATAAACACTCCCTTTTAGCACATTAATGTGGACAATATGTGTAAAATAGTAAACTCACATAAATAACATGAATATAAACCGACAGATTTATAGAGTAAAAATTGACAATCAGCCTTACTGCCAGGATCCCCAAAATAAATATGCAAGAAATCTCATGACTTGCAGGTCAGTTCTCCATGAGCCAAACTTCCCAGTGGCTAGAAGTCCAGTATAAATTGAAGGAAAGTCCTGTTGTCCTTAAATTAGATGCTCATATGGAATTCAAATCCTATGGGACATTGGCCACAATGATAGTTAATCTATTTAATTATGGAAGATAGGAAGGTACTGTTATAATTTTCAGGTAGTGCCATAATTTGTTAATTAAAAGATTTGTTAATTAACGAGCTTGACTTGTATTTTTTAGCTGATATTATGGTAAAGTTATCTGAAAGATGGGTGTCAGATGTTTGGAGGTGGGGGCGCAATTTCAGTGCTTGCCCTGGGTACTATTTTCCTTAGATACGCCACTGTGGGTGGTTTGTAGAGTTGTAGTCCAAGTTGTAGTCCAAAAACATCCGGGGTGGGGGGAGTTGAGCAGGCCTGGCCTACAGGCTGCATTCTACAAATGCTGAGCTTTGTTGCACATGAGGAGGTGGCAAATTCTGGTCCTGCACCGAGATGGGAACTCCTACACATGACTCTGAAAATGTGAACCACCTTTAATCATCACTAAGGAGAATAAGCTGAGGCTGAATCCAGATAAGATGGAGGTACTTATTGTGTGGTGTCGGAACTCCAGACACGATTTTGACCTACCTGTTCTGGATGGGGTCACACTTCCCCAAAAGGAACAGGTCCGCAATCTGGGAGTACTCCTGGATCCACACCCCTCCCTGGTATCTCAGATTGAGGCGGTGGCCAGAGGGGCTTTCGATCAGATTTGGCTGATACGCCAGCTGCATCCGTTTCTCAAGATGAACGACCTCAAAACAGCGATACATCTGTTGGTAACCTCCAGACTTGACTTCTATAATGTACTCTACGTGGGGCTGCCTTTCTACATAGTCCAGAAACTTCAGTTGTTTCAGAATGTAGCAGCCAGGCTGGTCTCTGGGTCATCTCAGAGAGACCACATTACACCTCTGCTGATGGAGTTACACTGGCTGCCTATAGGTTTCCAGGCAAAATACAAAGTGCTAGTTATAACTTATAAAGCCCTAAATGGCTTGGGCCCTGGGTATTTGAGAGAATGTCAATTCTCTCAGTCACTGCCCTGAGACTATGAAATGCGCTCCCTACTGAGATACAATCCTCCCCATCTCTGACAATATTAATATTGTAAATATTTTTTTTTTAAATTAAAACCCATCTTTTTACTCAGGCTTTTTCAGCTTCTGGATAATTTATAGGTTTTAATTTTGTGACTGATTTCTAAATTGTTAGTTTTTATTTGTTTTAATGTGTTTTATGTGTGTTTTTAACTGTTTTATATAATTGTGAACCGCCCAGAGACACGAGTTCGGGGCGGTATACAAGTGTTATGAATGAATGAATCAGTTAGTCGCACTCAGGGAAAGCTACAATTTGTGGCACAAATGAGCCACAGGACTAGAATACAAGAAACCCTACAAGGCATTTGATGCCAAGAAATATTTATTTACTTAATTTTATTTTTTTATTATTATTTATTAGATTTCTATATTGCCCTTCCAAAAATGGCTGAGGGCAATTTACACAGAGAAATAATGCATAAATAAGATAAGATGGATCCCTGTTCCTAAAGGGCTCACAATCTAAAAGAAACATAAGATAGACACCAGCAACAGTCACTGGAGGTACTGTGCTGGGGGTGAATAGGGCCATTGTGTGCATGGACTCCTGGACATATTGTTAAGTGTATATTAAAAAGAAACAGATTTATATCCAGGATAAAAAAAAATCCACTATTTGTGTCAGTTTTTGGGGACAACTTCGAATTCGCAGTAAATCCTCCCTGTAAAGCTGCAGTAAAACCTGCTGTGTGTAAGAGTTCCTGGTGATTATACCAAGGAAGTGTGGGAGAGGGTACATATATGTTTTACTCAGTTTTGAATTTGTTTCAATATAACATTGAAATATTAGGAGACTTTATTAACTACCCACCCCCATCAAATATTTCCAGCAGCTTGGCTACTTGGAAAACTTTGAGACACATTGTGGAAAATAAATGTAGTCAACTTTTAAAATAGAACATAAGAACATACGAACAGCCCTGCTGCATCAGGCCCAAGGCCTATCTAGACCAGGACCCTGTTTCACACAGTGGCCCACTAGATTCCTCTGGGAAGACCACAGGTAAGAGGTATGTGCATGCACTCTCTCCTGCTGTTGCTCCCCAGCAACTGGTATTGAGAGGCATCATGCCTCTGAGGTTGGAAGTGTCCCACAGCCACCAGACTAGTAGACATTGATAGACCTATCCCCCATGAATTTGTCTAAGCCCTTTTTAAAGACTTCCAAGCTGGTGGCCATCACCACATCCCATGGCAAAGAGTTCCATAGATTAATTATGCATTGTGTGAAAAAATACTACCTCTTGTCAGTCCTAAATTTCCCAACCTTCCATTTCATGGGATGACCCCTGGTCCCAGTGTTGTGAGAGAGGGAGAACATTTTTTCTGTCCACACTCTCTCTCCATGCATAATTTTATATAACTCCACTCCATGCATAATTTTTATACACTCCTTAGTCGCCTCTTTTCCAAGTTAAAGACCCCAGGTGCTGTAGCCTAGCCTCATAATGAAGGTGCTCCAGGCCCCTGATTAGCTTGGTTGCCCTCTTCTACACCTTTGCCAGTTCATATCCTTCTTAAGATGCAGTTACCAAAGCTGTACGCAATACTCAAGATGTGGCCACACCACAGGTTTTTATGAGGGCATGATAATGTTCACATTTTTATTTTCAATCTCCTTCCTAATTATTCCTATCATGCAACTGGCCTTTTTCAATGCTGCGGCACACTGAGTAGATACTTTCAATGAGCTGTCCACCATGACCCCAAGATCTCTCTCCTGGTCAGTCACTAACAGCTCAGATCCATTCAGTATATACGTGAAGTTGGTATTTTTTGCCCCAAAGTGCATCATTTTACACTTGACAACACTGAACCACATTTGCCATTTGATTGCCTACTTCCCCAGTTTGAAGAGATCTTTTTGCAGTTCCTCACAATCTCTCATGGATTTCACTACCCTAAATAGTTTAGTGTCACCTACAAATTTGGCCACTGCGCTGCTTACCCCAACTTCTAGAACACTGGGAACCTCTTTATGAAAATCTAGAAGTGATGCTTTATACAGAAGATATATTCACAATTGGAGTACAAGACAGTATAAACATCTTGTTCCAGAAAATCTATATTTCTATGTAGCCACTAATTTACTGTATCCCGATGACTATCCATAATCCATCAACACTTTATTAAATTCAGAACTTAAGTAGGTGGTAAGGGTGCTAAGGTGGGCCTAAGAAAATTCAGTGGTTTTATGTTAGGAACTCCCCAGTTCCCTGATCAATGAGAACTTACATAGTCAGCACTACTCAGGTTTGGGTGAAAGAGTGCTAGAGACTGATTGTCAGGGCCCACAGTCAGAGTCCCAGGATTCCCAGTGTGAAGAAGCAGGGGTATCTTTGGATGGGCAGGTCCAGCTGGAAGAGCCCAGGGAGATCATCCCAGCACCGCCAAACCTGAAAACCCCTAGGCCCCACTCCGACCTAAACTCCCACTCATAAAACCTCCTTAGACTCGACTTCCAGGACCACTGTAGGAAACCCCTTGTGTTGCCTGTCTCAGGGGCTCCAGGGATGGCACACTCATCCCAGCACTAGACCTCTCAAACAAGACCCAGGACCACCAGATCCCACCACAGTCCCATAAATCCATCAGACATTTACATTTACATTTTTTTTAACATTTACCTTTTATATCCCGCTCTTCATCCAAGGAGCCCAGAGCGGTGTACTATATACTTAAGTTTCTTCTCACAACAACCCTGTGAAGTAGGTTAGGCTGAGAGAGAAATGTCTGGCCTAGAATCACCCAACAAGTATTATGGCTGAATGCGGATTTGAACTCGGGTCTCCCCTGTCCTAATCCAGCACTCTAACCACTACACCACGCTGGCCCACCACAGTGCCATAACTCCACCCAAGGATGAGGCCTATGCCATAAATCCCCAGACCTTGACTCCTCAACACCCCAGGGACCCCATCTGAGTCCCCAAACACAGAGGTGGCGGCGCATCAGGGAGACATAACAAGTCAGATGCAGAAGTGCTCATCTACTGCCCAATGCCTGCCCTGGGTCTTCTCAGGATGAGGAAGAAAGGAACCACAGAAGGTCTACTTGAGAGTAAGACTTGCTTGGCAGCAGATAAGGAGAAAAGGGCCTTTCCCAGCCTACTTAAGTTGCTTCCTGCCTCTGGATCCTTGCTGGAAACAACAGCTCCTTCTGAAGTCTTGCTCCAGAGCCACTGTAATGTGATGCCAGCCCTCTCTAGTACCCTGCTTGCTTATGCTTCCTGACTTCCGAGAGCTGATTGCAGCCCCGAACTAAAACTGCACCAGCTCACGCTTTGGCCTCCTGAGCCACTGTGAACTGCTGCTCTGGCTTCTAGATTGTGCCTCCTCTGCCATCTGCTCCTTGGAGCTTGGAGAATTCTAGCCACTCCTGAACAACTCCAGGGTGCAACACTTGCAACATTTTGTCATAGCAGATACATAGACTCACAAATAGAGCATAAGTGGAAGCAAAGAGGAACTCCTGAAAAGGAGATTTACTATCACATATCAGGTCCCCAGATAAAACCCCTGCACCTGCAATGTGCCTTCATTGTAACTTGGCAAAGAGACACCTTTTAATGTGGTGATTCTCTTTATTTTGCAGGGGGAGAGTAACTGGCCCTGTCCACCCCCAGCACAGCACTTCCAGTGACTCTTGCTGGTGTCTATCTTATGTTTCTTTTTAGATTGTGAGCCCTTTGGGGACAGGGATCCATCTTATTTATGTATTATTTCTCTGTGTAAACCGCCCTGAGCCATATTTGGAAGGGCGGTATTGAAATTGAATTAATAATAATAATAATAATAATAATAATAATAATAATAATAATAATATAATTCTTTTACCAGTTCTCGGCTCTCACTGGCTCTGGCTCTTCCAAGACTACCATATTTCATATACATGCATCCAGCTACTCCCTTCTGTTGGGTGTGGTAGGGCAGGTTGTCACCTTTCCTGAGCTCCAATAAATCTCTCATCCAGAGACACAGAAAAATTCCCAATTATCTCCAAGCAATTAACTCCCATTAAGATAATAATATCAACCAGAACCAACCAACCAACCAACCACCCCAGGCTATTAACCAGCAATCTTCCTAACAAAGGAATGAGCAATGAGCAATCCATGATGGTACAATATTTGCTTGAAGGCAGTGGGTGCATGCTAAGGGCCTGTGTGCAACTCAAAGTGTTTCGAAACAAGTTATAAAAGCAGTAAGAAACACAATTTATCTAATCTAACACTGATTCAAACCATATTTATATAATCCTAAAACAACTTTTCCCCTATTTCTTTACTATTGGCATATGCAATTCAAAGGGGGTCACAGACACCAGATAGGTTGACCGTTGCCTTGTTAATGTTGTTGTGCGATGTTACATCACTCAGCTCAGGTAAGGTTTGCTGTTTAAAAGGAAGAGGAAGGAGTGCTACATGCATAGATGAAAACAGAAATAACCACAATGTAGGATGCAACTTTTCTTGGCAAAAGCAAGCTGTACCAGATCACAACCTTTTAACACAGCCCTATCAACTTTCAGCAGCAAGTTTCAACTACTTACCATGATGAAGCAACAAAGCCACTGGCTTTGTGCTGTGTTGGCAATACTTAAAAAACCTTCACAACCTAGAACTATCAAAGTGCCCTTTCAACAGGTTTTAAAATACAGTGACCACTGTCTTCTTGAACGTCAATTCAATTCTCTGTTCCAGTATCAACACCCAGCTACAGAAGAAATCAAGATTAACAAGGTCATTTTGCACATTTTTACCCATAACAATGCACTTTTCATTCTGGTTACTTTTTAAAGAAAGACTGAAAGCAAAGAAATAAAAGCATCCAAAATGTAATGCAAAAGCCACCAATCAAAACAGAACCACAACAATAGTGACTCGGGTTCAGCAAAAAGTAGTACTTTATTTATTTATTCAATTTCTATACCACCCTTCCAAAAATGGCTCAGGGTGATTTACACAGAGAAATAATACATATATAAGATGGATCCCTCTCCCCAAAGGGCTCACAGTCTAAAAAGAAACATAAGATAGACACCAGCAAGAGTCACTGGAGGTACTGTGCTGGCGGTAGATAGGGCCAGTTACTCTCCCCCTGCAAAATAAAGAGAATCACCATTTTAAAAGGTGTCTCTTTGCCAAGTTAGCAGGGGTTTTATATAATGTGAAACTCTTTTTATTCAGTTTTGTATCCCATGGTACCCTTGCCTTGTATTCCATGGTACCTTTTAAGCTAGCCATCCTTTCGCATGTCAAAGGGCTATTTGACTCCATGACCATACATCAAATCAGTTCACCTGGAGAGCTCAAGGCTAGTGGTGTGGTCTGAATTAAGATACAATGACTTTTCATGTCCTGCTGCAAGCATTGCTATTACACTAAATGTTACACATGAATTGACAGGTTTGGTTATCACAAAATGTTCCTACAGCTGACTTCAAAGTACATAACAGAAACCTATCATTTATCCATTATTTAAAAAATCAGACTTGTAGCCCTATCTATTGTTGGACTTTAGCCATCAATAAAAGTACTGCTGGCTATGCCCTAAATTATGAAATAACTGCACAGCGGCAATGAAAAAGATGAAACAGAGAGGGATGTTTATCATGATCTATTCATCAATCATTAACATTCATGAACATAGAAATGAGATTTTAAAATGACTTTCCTTACAGGCTGTACAGTAAACAACTGATACACTTGTGCTAAGGTGACAGCTTCTGTGCTTTTAATAGTTTTAAAATGAATATAAGAACCTAGAAATAGCCCTGCTGGATCATGCCCAAGGCCTATCTAGTCCAGCATCCTGTTTCACAGAGTGGCCCACCAGATGCCTCTGAGGAGAGCACAGGCAAAAGGCAGGGGCACACCCTCTCTCTCCCCCAGTGTTGCTTCCCTGCAACTGGTATTGAAAGGCATCATGCCTCTGAGGCTGGAGATAGCCCACAGCCACCAGACTAGTAGCCATTGATAAACCTGTCCTCCATGCCTAAGCCCCTTTTAAAGCCATCAAAGTTAGTGGTCATCACCACATCCCATTGCAAAAAATTCCATAGATCAATTATGCACTGTGTGAAAAAGTACTTCCTCTTGTCGGTCCTAAATTTCCCGACCTTCAGTTTCATGGAATGACTCCTGGTTCTAGTGTTGTAAGAGAGGGAGAAAAACTTATCTCTGTCCACTCTCTCTACCCCATGCATAATTTTATAGACCTCTATCATGTCTATCCATGTGGTTTTCCTGAAAAAACACAGGAGTGGTTTACCATTGCCTTCTCCCACGCAGTATGAAATGATACCTTTGTCGTTGTCACTAAAGTAACCGTCTGCCTCCAGTACCTTCCTATATCACTGCTGCCCAATATAGATGCCTACTTGCTTTAGCTGGTACAGCAACCAGCCTCAGAAGTGATAATGAAGACATTGAAGTGGTGGATAGCTTCTGCCTTTTAGAAGGCAGACCACCAACAGTAAAAGATCCAGCAGTCAAGAAATATGCCACAGACTAGCACTTGGTAGGGCTGCGATTAAGGCCTTGGAAAGCATATTTAGATGTCATGATGTGTCTATACCTACAGAGATTAGAATTGTTTGGACAATTGTTTTTCCCATGACACTCTATGGATGCAAAAGCTGGGCTCTGATGAAGGATGACAGAAAAAGTATTGACACTTTTGAACTATGGTGCTGGAGAAGACATTTGAGGATACAATGGACAGCCAGTAAAAACAAACTAATGGATCACAGAACAAATCAATCCAGAATTTCCACTCAAGGCACAAATGACCAGCCTCAAACTATTATACTTTGGACACATTATACGAGAACCCAGCTCCCTTCAGAAGTCCATAATGCTGGAGAAAGTTGAAGAAAGAGAAGAAGAGGACGACCAGCAGCAAGGTGGATGCACTCTATTACAACAGCAATGAATACACCACTGAGAGACCTAAAAGGCCACGTGGAAGACAGATCATCCTGGAGAGAATCTATGTGATCACTAAGAGTTGACACTGACTTGACGGCACTTAATAAGTTTATCATTTCTCCCCTTACTCACCTCCTTTCCAAAGTAAAGAACCCCAGATACTGTAGTCTAGCCTCATAGGAAGGTGCTCCAGGCCCCTGATCAGCTTGGTTGCCCTCTTCTGTACCTTTGCCAGTTCTACAATATCCTTCTTAAGATATGGTGGCCAAAACTGAATGCAGTACTCCAGATGTGGCCGCACCATAGATTTGTATAAGGGCATTATAATATTAGCATTCTTATTTTCAATCCCCTTCCTAATGATCCCTAGCATAGAACTGGCCTTTTTCACAGCTGTCATGCACTAAGTCAACACTTTCAACGAGCTGTCCACCATGACCCCAAGATCTCTCTCCTAGTGAGTCAATGGCAGCTCTGATCCCATCAGCGTATATGTGAAGTGGGGGGTTGCCCCAATATGCATCACTTTACACTTGCTTGCATTGAACCGTATTTGCCATTTCGTTGCCCACTCCCCCAGTTTGGAGAGGTCTTTTTGGAACTCCTCATAATCTGTTGTGGATTTCACAACCCTAAATAGTTAAGTGTCATCTGTAAATTTGGCCACTCACTCAGTTTAGTGAGTCCAGAGTACTCCCAGGCTATGAAACTGGTCCTTCAAGGGGATAACTAACCTGTCTAGGACCAATCATTCACCTAAACCTCAGTTGGAGTCTTAATGAATAGAAACACCTCTGCCTTGTCTGTTTTTACTTTCAGCTTGTTCTTCCAGATCCAATCCATCACTGCCCCCAAATGCCAGCTCATGGTATCTACTACTTTCTTGGCAGCCACATACTGGTAACAACCCAGAGCAAACTTCCTGACAACCTTCTTCAGCCATTTCATATGGATGGTAAATAGTGAGTGGATAAGACAGACCTCACAGTTTAATTCTCAACAGGCTGAATAATGTTTCCCCAATGCCACCTCCTCGTATCTGTCCTCCAGGTAGGACCACTGGAACCAGTGGTGCCATACAGTCCCTCCTCAGCCAGACTGCCCAGAAGAATGTCATGGTCAATGGTATTGAAAGCTGCTGAGAGATCCAGCAGAACATAAGGATTTAAAGGCAGAGAAAGCAGGAAAAAGACAACTCACTTGGTGGGTAAGGTTTTCCAACAACAAATAGTCAAACTTTTATTCAATAAAGACCTGCTTAGTTTCAGCAGGATGTCTGCTTCATGTGCCTTCAGACTATGAATTGGACCAAGATGATTAAGCCAATGAACCTGCCCACCTGCCTATCAAGTTTTTCTATGGAGGCCTTTGTCAGCGTCCCATCTGAGGGACTTCTTGGTGGCTGCATAATACTGGTGAAACTCCTACCAAGGGCAGCCTGTCATGCCCCTTTTAGTTTTTTGACATCATTTTCATTTCCAACATAATTTTGTCCCACAGAACTTCTGGTTTCTCCTGGTTCCTCACTATTTTATAATGAGTTTTAGACTATCTACTGCCCCATCTCCAATTTTGATATTGTTTTTATTGCTTTAATTGATTTTTTTTGGTAAGCTTCTCTAAGCATCTTTAATGGAAAGATGGACCACAGTTAAAAGAACAACAAACTAGTTTACTTACATGAATAACACATTCTAAAATGGAGGAAAATCCAATTCAAAAAGTGTATGGGTGGAGTTCCACACACGTGGATTTCACACACTCCATATCTACATCATACAAAAAGGGGGTTACAGGAGATAAGTCATCAAGTCCAAAAGATACAATGTATGATATAAAAGCACAAAACAAAAATATGTGGGCACAAGTTTCCCAAGTCAAGTAATTTATAGGATGGTTCTTACACCAAAACGCGCCACCAATGCAATTCATATTAGTTGTCCAAAGCAACAGCACAGCTGAAAGGAAAATATTTTTCTTTAAAAATAGGTTTTTTTAAAATGAGTCAAATTAGGTCTCAATAAAATATCCTGGATTAAAATGAAAACTGAATTTAATTCTAACAAACGTGACATCTATACTTATCACCTCTTAACTGAATCATGACCATCTATCAAACACATTGGCTGATATCCCAACTAAAGCGCCTGAATAACAAGCAAAGTGGTGCTAGTGCAGGCCTGCTCAACTTTGGGCCCCCAGCTCTTTTTGGACTACAGCTCCCATACTTGCTTCTCTATGAAAACAAATGAACAGAGGGGGTGGGAAATGCAGTCAAGCATTATGAATACAACACAACAGTTTATGTATCATCTTCATTATTTTGAAAATTAAGAATACTGAGAAATAATTGCATTATTTTCAAAACACATAACACAAAAGGTGAGTTATGGGGAAAGAACACTTAACAGGTGATGAAGCACTAAGTATGTGCTGTACATACAGTAGGTACTTTTGCTTTCCATCTCTTACGTCTCCATCCTGTCACTTGTCAACCCTTTGCTCAGTAACCATCAGCCCTTGTTTCTAGAAATTTTGGGCAAGTTTGATCTTCAAGCATGTGATCTTGTGTCTGTGCATGTACACAAAAAGGCCCACAGAAAACTTATCTTGCAGGGGACAGCATTCCATCAACTAGCCAACCCCTCACCTACAGTCAGAAGTGGTCTAGTTCAAACTCATCCTCTGAGTGGAAGCTTGACCTACATCTCATTTCCACTGAATTTACTTGCAAAAATGCTTTTTATTTGCTTATGCAACCTGAGTATATGAAATTAATTAATGTACACATCCAGGCAGAGTGAAGGAGTTACATCCACAAGACTATGACAAAGGTTCAGAACTAAAGTTGCCACTCAAACTTCAGAATCCCCATTCACAACGTTTTTTATCTACAGTATTTAACACAATGCTTTCTTTACAACATCCTAGCACAACCAACAGAAGGCAAATTTCAACTTATGATGATATGATCATCTGTCTAATGTTGTTAGTGATCTTTTAATGTCTGCTTATAGCAAATCAACTATTAAAACAGTATTTTTCTCATTCTCAGATAATGAAGAAACCTTTTAAAGTGTACATTATATAAGAGCCAGAAAACATAATTAAGCAGGTCACCACAAAGATAGAAGTCACCCAAGTTACCCAACATTTAAGAAGGATCTAACTGCTGGACCCCAAAAACTAAAGAACCTATTTCAAAATTAAATAAAACATAATGAAGGAGCAAGTTTAGTGCTGCTCAGTCTTTATAAATTTAACATCCGTGAAGTAGTAAACCACAAAACATACACGATGAACTAAAGGAGATGAAGATACGAGATTTGTAATTCCTGTCTAAGGTAATAAAATCATCAGAACTAATAGGAAATCTTGTTACAGACTAAGAATTGCTTTGTTCTCCACACTATGCAGTGAAGCACAAATCCAGTGGGAAATATTTTTGCCAAGATGCTTCAGAACCAGTGGTCTTGGGGCACTGTATCTCCCAGAATGCTTCCACACATCATCATCGAATATACCTGCTCACTGAGACCTGGGAAACTTCTGCTACAAGTTTAGGGGATGTTCATACGACCGCCCATCCAGTCAGGCAGGTAAGGGGAGAGGCAGGGTTCAACCTATCCTCCCTCAGACGACCGCTCGAGCCTGAGTGACATGAAAGCCGCGCTTCCACACAACTAGCGTTGCCAAGAGCAGCATGGTTGAATCTCCATACTGCTCCCGGTAGTGCTAGTAAAAAGAGGCAATGCACACTGCATTGGGGGATTCCCCAAAGCATTCCTCTGTGTGTGGCTGGGCTAGCAGTAGCCTGGCTTGTACACGAACAGGTAACCGGGAATAAGGGAGCACTTGTTCCCTTAACCTTGGCTAACTTCTTTCTTATCCGTTCAGTCATGTCCAACTCTCAGTCACTCTATGGATCAATGCACTCCATGCCATACTATCTCGTACAGCTTCCTTTAATTCCACCATGGTCATTCCGGTGTCATTTTTAATACTATCCAGCCACTGAGTACAAAACCGTCCCCGTCTCCTCCTTCCACTGATCATTCCCAGCATAATTGTCTTTTTGAGTGAATCGGCTCGCATGACATGACTAAAATATGGAAGTTCTCATGCACAGCTCAACCCAGGCTAAGCGTCCCTAGCCCAGGTTAGGCTGCCCGTGAGATTAGTCTCTTTGTCTGTTCAGCAAATGCATTGGTTGCTACCTTGCTCATGATGTGCAATGTCTTAGGCTGAATACTAAGAAGAATGTTGTCCTGAAAAGCACCATTTTTGTTCCTTTCTCCTTAGATATATGAGACACAAGTTAAAGAGTAGGTTTGTCTTTTGAATCTGCCATTTGTAAATTTTCTATTTTAAAAGCAATTTGGTTTTTATTCTAATGTTATGTTTTGCTTTTTACTGTGATGAATTGTTTTACTCAAGCAAGGCAATTATTTTGAGCATGTAACAAATCATATTCACAAATAAATAAAAATGGCATACTAGCAAAACGGCAGCCCTATGGATGTGAACTTTCCTAGGCGGTAGTAACTGCCATGCAGAAAGAGCAGCAGCTCAGTGTGTTTGGATGCATTAGTGCAAAGCTACTCTCAAGCATTTTAATTAATTAAAAAATAGAGATTTAAAATCTATCTCCATAAAACATTAAGTATACTTTTTTAAAAAAATTCTTTGGTGCCAAGGAAGATTTACAGAAATCAAAAGGTTTCCCCTTACCTGTGTTCCAATTCTCTGATAGACAGAATGACCCCTGAAGTTGATGCTCGCTGCTGCAGAGTGGCGAGAAATGTGAATTCGCTTTTATTCCGGAACAGCTGGATTAACTTCTCACTCGTATGGGGTCCTGCATGGACTTCTCTCTCTATGTCTAAAAAAAAGTGTAATGGAAGAATGGAAGAAGAAACAAAATGGTAAACTTCGTAACATATGAAGAAGAAAATACTGTTCATGTTCGTCTTTTGCAGATATGTTCTTTGTTCCACAAGACTTGCCTACCTTGTGCTACTGCTGCAATCATGCAATGTGAGAACAGAAAATGCCATCTTAACTTATGTGCCCCATTTGTCACACTGACACAATCAGGCAGTCACTGATTTCTGACAGGGTTTCTGAGCCATTCAGGTCTTCTGTGAGCAGATTACTTTGCTGATTCATGAGGTGTGCTGGGACAAGATAACAGGTGCCCAAATTCAGAAGCTCTGGCTGTTCCCAGAGTCACTTGCTAAGCTCCAATTTCAATTTTACAACTGCAGGGGTTCCTCTCCCTCCATAATACATCTAGAGAACGTGTCCTTGTACCATGTGGAAACAGATGCATTATTGCTAGCAATGTTCTGTGGTTATACCTTTGCTTCTCAAATGCATTTATTTTTAATACGCAGTCACATGAGACTGGCTTACAGGAACAAGCATCATTTCTCGGATTCCACAGTTTAAACAAGCAATGTGTGGCTGTTCATGCAATATTTATGAGTTGTTTAGAGATAGATACCACTCAGTATCCAAACAGGGAAATACTCCACTCCATGCATTTCCTTCAAGCCTTTTTTAGCTTACACTATTGTCATTAGGGATTGGGAAGAAACAATAAAGTAGCAGAAAACAACAATATTATAAAGAATTAATCATCCACCTTTCAACCTACATTCCTGTACTGCTGCCTCTCTCAAAGCTTTAGCTTTGTCACATATTCCGGGGATTTTTGTCAGTTTCTGTCCCTAAATTCCATTACTAATTTAAACATGTGTGCATTCCCTCTTTGCAGAGGGTTTTAAATAAAATTCCAAGACTAGATTCTAAGCTCAATAAAAGGCCTTCCCTCAGCATAGTCACAGCATGCATCCCAAAAGTCAGAGTGCTACAAGTGTACTCATCTGTCAGTTCATTTCTGTCAGTGGAGCTTGGTGGGTCAGGAGGTGAAACCAACAGGAAAAGTTCTGTTCATCTCTTGCAGATAGCAGTTGGAGGAGTTTACAAGTCTCTTGTCACCAAGCAATACTATCTGAATATTATCTCGTGTTATCTGATAATGTGATATCCCTCACACATCAACACAATCTAGATTACAACTGAGTCACAAATCAAAAAACAGGAAATAACCTATATGCAGAACAGGTAGATCAAGAACATGAGCCAGTCAAACTGTAGGTCAAACACATGAACTGCATTATATAAATCAATCAATTAAGAATGTAGACAATTTTTTTTTCTAGGAAAGATTTATCCATTTCAGAAGTATGTAACATGACAACACACTGACTCTTCTTTCTCAAGCACATAGACAACATTCGTCTAACCACAGACACTTTACTTGCTCACGTGCTCCACTTCATGGATATGAAGTGAATATGGGGGGGGGGGGAGAACCAGAGAATCTTGTTTCCATCATGTCATGCTCTAAGCTTTGCAAAAAAAAAAACACCATTGCAAAATAAATGCTAGATCAGATGGATATTTGGACTTGCCCAAGATCACACACTGAACCCAAGGCAGAGGTGGATTCTGCGCATCAACCCCCACATTTGTTGTTGCAACAAAACACCTGACAAACCAGTGAATCTGAGAGAAAAGTAACTTGCCTAAATAAATGGAGTACAGAACAGAGGTAGAACGTGAGCTCCTCAACACTAGACCACTCAATTAATTGCACCTTTGCAAAGCAAAGCACTTCTAATTTTACAGAAGGCAAACTCTACTCCTCCCCCACAACAAGAGGAAAAAATCCTGTTTTCCATAGCCATGTCAAAGATGCAGGAGACAAACTTACTCTCTGTCCAACCTGCATTCATGCTGCTGCTGGCAGTGAGCAGAGGGGGCGGGTGCTGTGATTTGAAAAAGGTCAAGCAGCAGCCACAACAGCAACCCCATGTACCACAACCCCATTGGCCCCAATACAGAAATAGCCATGAAGCAATCCAGTTCAACTCATAGACAGGAAGGGAACTAGCCCTGCAAATCACATGTGTGTTCTCATGTCAATGCATGGCAATAGGGCACCCCATAGCTTTAGATTTATATCTGTTAGGTCCACACATACTCACAAGACAGTAAAAACCAATCCAGATCCAAACATACTATGGATTTTTGTTTTGTCCTCAAGATGCCAGTGTAGCACACTGTACAAACTGAAGGTGGGAGGAAGATAGGGACATAGGAAGCTGCCATATACTGAGTCAGATCATTGGTCTATCTAGCTCAGTATTGTCTACACAGACTGGCAGCAGCTTCTCCAAGGTTGCAGGCAGGAAACTCTCTCAGTCCCATCTTGGAGAAACCAGGGAGGGAACTTGGAATCTTATGCTCTTCCCAGAGCAGCTCCATCCCCTGAGGGGAAGATCTTTCAGTGCTCACATGTGGTCTCCAATTCAAATGCAACCAGGGCAGACCCTGCTTAGCTAAGGGGACAAGTCATGCCTGCTACCACAAGACCAGCTTAAGGAATCTTGACTAGTATAAGAATGCATTTACCTGTTTGTGGAGAAGTTGGTTTTATATGGCAAGATTTTATTGGAAAATATTTTGCCCTGAAGAAGGCCATTTGCGCATCCCTAATCTAGTTTCCTGCAGCTACAAATATTACTTTGAGAAGACTTTTTTTACATTTACAATAAATTACTTTATGAACATGCAACACCTCTGGAAGAGCTGACCATCCTGGCACACATTATTCTTCAGTTAAATATCATCCAGGTATTTCCAGTGAAATGAAGGTGTGCACAAAATACATTTTTCTTTCTGTTCCAAGCTCAGAATGGAACATAAATACGCGGAAACAGGCCATGCAGACGCCCATTGCTCAGGGGTGGCGGAGGGGGAAGACCTGAACAGGCCGAAGATCCGACTGAACTGGCCAGTTTGAGCAGTAAGGGAGGCCCAGCGGGGGGAGGGGGAATCTCTGTGCGCGCATGCACGCACACACGCCGCCTCAAGCAACTCCCCCAGAGGGAGTAAGTTTTTAAAAATAAATATTTTTTTAAAAAAAATCACGAACCCCCCCAAACAGCCAGGAGGGGTCCGGTCCGGTGTCGGACCGAAAAATGGGTGGTTCGGTTTGACACCAGACAGTTGAACTGAACCAGTTCGACATCAAACCTGTTTGCACATCAATATTGCAAAGTTGCAGAGAACAATGAACAGTTCCAGAAGACTTAGTATTGCTTTAATTTTGCCTTTCTGAAGATGAGACGAGTGTAAAGGTCTCAGTCATCTGTAGGAACTCATTCCTTCGCTTCCACATTGTGGCCTTTCTGAGACCAGAAAGAAAAGAAGATAAAGCATGGAATCCTCTGAGAGCTACAGACTTCTCTTCATCAAGTGTCAAAGCAACTGAATGGATTAGTGTAATTCTGAAGTGCTTTTTGAAACCAAAATGAATCCCAATTAATGGCAGACCTTTCATTTCCATTTCACAGGATGAGAACACTGCCCTTACCCTGTGTGTCTTCAGTGCAGATAGAAATGCTGAGACTATGGTCTAGCACATCAGTAAGATGGCAAGGTGGGTGGGTGGATATCCTACTGTCAGCTACCTGGTGGTTACATGGGTCAAGCGTTCTTTCTTTTGCTCTATTGCTTTTTCTCACCTCACCACCATATGTTGAAATCACAGGAATACTTTCTGTGATTGGCACAGCAACCAAGATACTCAATTTTTTAAAATAAAATTTCATAGGAATTCATGGGAGATCTTTGAATAAATAAAATGAGGCAGAGCAAGTGTTTTGCTTCTCAACACTGATAACTCTGTAAACAGGAACCACAAAGGGGTTTATGACATGCAGCCACATTTTACACAGAAACCAGAACAGCAGTGAATGTGCACCTCAGAGGAAGATCACATTTTCCAGATTATAAGGAACTGCGATTTGGGACGGGGTGGGGGGGTGATGCTTACAGGACTAGATAATGTGAGTCATTAGTTCACTGTGGAAGCCACACTCACCACATTTTGTTTAAATACACAACCTTTTCTCCTGATTGTGCTTGGGGGAAGTTGTTTATGTACTTCCAGCAGAAGCCAGTTATGCATAGTAATAACTGGTTGGAAACTGATCGCATAACTATTTCAGTTCCTCCCTAAAGCAATTTTGAAAATAAATTATGTTGGTTTCTTTTTAAAAAATGAATTGTAGGCAAATGCCTATTTAAGTGAATACATGTAGCTTCAACTGAAGTGTGGGCAGATGGGCAAGACAGACTCATAAACTCCTTTAACTGGCCAGTATATCTGTCAAGTGTGTTGCAAAGGGAGTGGACAGCAGACTGTGGGAGTAAAACTTTCAGCAAGTCCCAGTGTGAACCAAGATTTACACTCATGCGAATGAAAAAGAAGTGCCCTTGTGTGCAACACATGAGAAAAATATTTATTACATGAAAAGTTGTTCACAAAGGCCCTGGACAGATTCTTAATTCACATAATTCATTCTCCAATTTTTATTTTTTTTAAAAAATTATTTAGCTTTTTTTTTTTTTTGAAAAAACATTTTTTAAAATACTGCAAGTACACTGAAACAGCAATCCTTAGGATTCTCAATTGAAAGTAACATTTACTGAAATCAATAGAATTACTTGATATAAATGTAGGACTCAGTGAAAAGGTTGTTCCATCGAGTCGGTGTCAACTCCTGTCTACCACAGAGCCATATGGTTTTCTTGGTAGAGTATAGGAGGGATTTACCATTGCCATCTCCCGCGCAGTATGAGATGATGCCTTTCAGCACCTTCCTATATTGCTGCTGCCCGATATAGGAGTTTCCCATATTCTGGGAAACACACCAGTGGGGATTTGAAGCAACAGCCTCCTGCTCTCTAGGCATTAATAAAAAGCCACTTATTTCTATATCCTGATGTTCCAGCGTAAGTTCAGCATTAAGTCAGAGTGATCTGTTTAATATAAGAAACACTTTGGAGAAATTTCAGATGATTTGTTGAAAGTGGAGAGACAAAGAAACATTGTCCAAATCTTTTTGATTCACTCAGTGAGACACCCTGTACATACACATCTATGCACATAGAATTGCTCCACTTCTCAATATAGGCACCTCTCTGTTTGCCTTTTACCTGCATGTGCTGTCACCACTGCTGTCGTCTTCCATGTATTTCACAGCTACTACCACAACTATAGGGGAACAACCCATCAAAAGGTTATTTCACATAAGATCCATTGAAATGCATTGAAAATGAAAGATGATGCTCTTGCACAGTTTTTATTAATTTAAATGAGTATACAAGAACATTCCCCCAAATTGTGCCCTAAAGCAAGTTTTGATAATGCACAATAGTGTCCCTTCATTTGATTTATTTTAAATCTATATAAAATACAGTAATATGATATAGCATAATAAATTAGAATTCCAAGTTAACTAGAGCATAAGTATTACATTGCCATGCTGCATACTTTGCAAGGGAATGGAGCTTTAGAAAAGCAAATTCTGACTAATCATTCTAGCCTTTCAGTGCTTGGGCCAGATAACAAGCTTACTACTTGTTACATTTCAAAATCTAACTCTTGTATTAACAAGCCCTACCTGTCAGCCCAGCACACAAAAAGGTAAACAGAGTTCCTTTTTAACTTGAACACAAAAATAACTTATGTAACAGAATTCATAAGTCTGAGAAGTGCTCTCTGAAACTAAAGGTGCCCTTTAATTTAGAGCAAAATCCAGTCAAAATTAAATCCTTTTCTCATTATATCAATGGAACATTAAGCTCGTTCCAACTAAAATCAGAGTGAAAAACTTTCTAACTTTAGCTAGATTATGCTTCGACATTAAAAGGACAGCAGGAATAACATAATTGTCTACACTCGAAAATACAAAATGGGGTGTTAGGAGGTTCAAAAATGGGCAAACTCACCACCACTGCACTCCTAAGAGGGAGCATGTAGTCCAGGCTGGCCTGCCCATCCCTAGAATTAACATTTTGCCTCCACCCTGAGGAAATCCCATCTTTATTTTTAACTACTCCAAACCCATTGTTCTCTGCTAGACAATACCCTCTTTAACCATTAACAAAGAAGGGTACTGATTTAGCATGCAGCCTTGGCCACACGAGGCATCTTTCCCCCTATAAAATAACCAGCTAAAACTCCCCAAACTGTGCAACCTCTGGGATACATCCCAGAGGTTGTGATCCTCTGCTCCTTCATCACCGCACCCCATTTTTCCTGCAGAGAACCCAAGCTCCCCCTTTCTTCACATTAGAGAGACAGTACAAGGAGAATCTCTCCGTCCATTCCCGGGAGCTTTCCTTTTTCTTCCACAATTTCCCCATCGCTTTCCTGGGTACGAGTATGTGTGAGAAAGCATTTGTGGGCTAGAATAGGGGTCCCCCCCCTCAGGTCTATTTTTCACCAGTAAGAGTGGGGAGGGTGGTCAACTCCTCCCCTGGATAAAAAGATAGCACATTTCAGGCACTACCAATCGCGTAGGATCCGCCCCAATGGACCACAAGCTTCTTTCAGATAGAAGATGTGCTCAAATATTCTCTGTGTGTCTCTAGAGTGTACCTTCCTGTGAGAGCAGAAGGGCAAAGCCCCAAAAAGATAACCTCTAGTTGATACTTCCAGCCAGGGGCCTCCAATGAGTGTCCCTTTCCGTTCAATCAGTATTTATTATGCTCAGCCATAAGCCATTGCATATAAACAAAATACTGTAATATAAAATAAATACAACTAAAACAGGTGCCTTAAAGAAGCAAAAAGTAATAAAATCCCATAAAATCAACATTCCTGATTACTTGAAATAGAACAGGCTCATAACTTCCGAGCTGCCCCTGCAAATAAGGCAACAGAATAGGTTACATATGGATAATCATCACATAATTCCTCAATTGCCTCATAAGACAATCTATTAGGGAACTGTTGAAGGATAGTTACCAGGAATTTCTTTTGTGGTTCCATATACAAGGGACAGAACAACAGATAATGGACAATATCTTTAATCTGGTGACAACCATAAAAACATGTCCATTCAGCCAGTGGGATACCCCTATCTCCCCCTTCCAATTTGGCAGAAGGCATCAGCTGAAATCTAAGTTCTGAGAGAGCTCTGTGTATCTGATGTTAAGAGTTTGAAAGTAGGAAGCCTAAAAATGATTCCTCTTTATTCTGGGGAACCACACTGAGAAACGTGAGCAGTTGATTATTGCCCTATCGTCTGTGGTGTCCTGCTCAAAAACCCATTTCCGCGGGGTCACCCTTGGCCACTGGCCAAGAAATCATCCCACCGCAAAATGTATTTTCCTAGCAGATCCTCACAACGCTATGCCAAACCACCTTCCTTTAATTGTTCAAGCCAACACATCTTTGTGAGGTTTTAATCTCCCATTTCATTTAATCTAAGGAAAGCTAAATCAATTCTAGCAGCAATGGAATGTAGCCCTGTCTCTGCCGTAAGATGGGCCACTGGAGTACCAGGAACAAGTCCTAGTATCCCCCCCCCCAATTTTTTTTTTATAGTAACATCTAACTCTTTCTTTACTTTCTCTTCCCAGATTTCCACTTCATATTACAATTGAAAAATGGCTTTGAAACATACATCTTCAGAATGGGGTTCATCAATTGTCCCCCTCTAGAATAAGAGTAGTGTTGAAGATGTGCATTAGTTTTAGCACCTGCGAGCAAAGTGGCTTCTATGTGAGGTTTCCAATTAATATTCATATCAAAATTTATCCCCCAAATACTTAAATAATAACACTTGCTCCAGAATGTGCCCATCAAGTAGCTATTTGAAGTGTTGTGGTATTTTACCAAAAACCATTGCCTTAGATTTGGAGTAATTTATTGACAGTTCCTCCTCTTTACAGAAACTCCAAACTTAGTCAACATTCTCTTTAAGCCTAGTCTATTTCAAGAAATCAAAATTAAGTCATCGGCATACAACAAGACTGCTGTTTTTTGGATTCTAACTGAGAATGCGAAGAAAGAATGGGATGTCATATTTGTAACTATGTGCTAATATATATTTTTAAAAGGGAAGGGGGCCAATATTCAGCCCTGTTTTACTCCACTAGTAATTTGATTTGGTTCTGTCAGAGTACCTTGAAGCCGAATTCTAACTTGCATGATATCGTTCCGATATAGCCCTGAATGAGCTTGGTTATAGCTAATTTGAGCCACAACCTCTCCCTGTCCACATGGCCAAATGCCGCAGAAAAATTGCAAATATGGAAGGAAGAAACACCATTATCCACGAGGAGCAAGATGGCTTTTGGAAAGGCAGACATACCATTGACCAGATATGTTGTCCATCATTTAATCTCAAAATTGTGTGTGTGTGTGTGTGTGTGTGTGTGTGTAAAATATATCTGGTCAATGGTAGATCTGACTTTCCAAAAGCCAGCTTGCTTCTCATGGATAATTGAGTTTCTTCCTCCCATATTTGCAATTTATGGGGAAGATGATGAGCAAACAATTTATAGGTCATATTGAGGTGACTGATGGGTCTGTAGTTCTTAGGGTCTAATGGATCCCCCCTCTTATAAATTGGCACCACAATGCTAGATGTCCACCCTGCAGGGAAGTTAGCTGTACTGCTTATCTGGGAGAATAATCTGGCTGGAACTGGAGCCCACCAGTCCACATCCAGTGTAAATATCACAGGAGATGGCATCTCTCTCCCAGGAGCTTTCCCTGAATGAAGCACAGCAATTAAATCCTTACAGTGACTGGAGACCACTCAGATAAATCGTCATAGGGTTTCCTAGGCTTATTATGTTGAGAGACCTCACCACTGCCAAAGATACCACTGAAATTGATGTGCCAACATGCAAAAGCAACTGGGGTAGCCTGTAAGAACTTTCCCAAATTATTCCCATTTACCAAACTTCAAAATCTCTGTTCATTTATCTTAAGGAGGGCTAGGCCCAGAGTCTTCCAGTTCTTGGTATAATAGATCTTCTCTTTGAGCAGATTTTTGTACTCCTTTCAGAACTGTGTTAAAGTGGCTAAGGAGGTAAGCATACCACTAAACCTGGTCCTCATAACTTATTCTGGTAACTCCTTTTTCTTGTACTTACATTCCTGGTCAAACCAGTTATGGCTAACAGGACCAGTTTTCCTTTGTTGTACCGAAGATACTAAAAGATGTCTCAACAAACCAATTATATCCTCAAATACATTTTACGTGGGCCCTCAACTGCCTGCTATCTCAGTTCTTGCAACCTCGTACTGTCTAGCAGTGAATTTATTTCCACTTCCATTTGGAGAGACCACCTATGATGCCCATTTCTCTGGGGGAAAAACCCTCCATTTTCACGTCTGATACTAGCCCAGGTTGTAATTTACTAGCATTGGGTGTTAGTTGTAATGGAAGATGATCACTTTCTGCTCTATCAACCAGAGAAAGGGACTGTACCAAGGGTATTAAGGATGGTGAGCCTAGCATATAATATACTACATTTGCCCTCTTTGATGTTAAATAGGTGAAATAACCAGAAGGAAGATCCAGATGACTACCATTGAGGCAGACTTTAAACTTAATAAAGTATAAAGCTTTCCCCTCTTTGTTAATACCTTTATCCTGGGAAACTCTCAAAGTTAACAGTACCTTCCAGTTCAAAGCATAAGTGGCCCTTGCCCATTCTTGCACTGAAGTCACCGCCTATATGTAGCTGGGATTTTGGATAATCTAGAACAGCGGTGGTGAACCTTGGCCCAGCCACAATTATTGTGGCTGGGGATGCTGGGAGTTGCAGTTCAAAAACAGCTGGAGGGTCAAGGTTCCCTACCCCTGATCTAGAATAAGGTCATCAATCAAATCCTCTAGCCTAATCCAAATTTCTCCTAAAGTGCTTCATGAACCTGGAGGAAAGTACGCATTTACACAAACCAAGAAACCAAAATCACTGCCTTGCACTAAGAGCACTCGGTAGAAGCTTTCTAGCCAATCACTCAGCAACAATCCATTTATATCTATAGAGGTAGAAAGGAGAAATGCTAAACACCCCACCCCACCACCCACCTTGTTCGATCTTGGAGGAATTCTAAGATGGTTGCTCCCAAACCATATAACCATGCACAAACAATGAATTTTCCTCTAACAGGTTTCCTGCAAAAAGACTATATCACAGGTATGGAGATAGCTCATAAAATCTCAATCTACAACCTTGTTCCTCCACCCTGTAATATTCCATGACACCACTAGCCTCTCAGGGGTTAATACTAATAATCAATCCTCCTGGATATAAGCCAGTGGTATATATCTATTACCTGCCTCCCAGGCTTGAGCTGCATTTTGCCTCAAGGAATTAGACCTTACTTCTTTACAACCCTCTACCTGGCTGTAGTGAATCCCTATGTCCACAATCATAGACCAATCATAGATTTTTACTCACTCCAGGCCAATTCCTGTAGCACGTAGTGGGACATTGCCACCTGTCCCACACCATTCTCCAATCGGAATAATCCAAATTACAGCTCAAATCAAAAGGGTGTGGTTGTTTGATTGGAACGTTGTTAGGAAAAGTTAGACAATTGAGGCCATGTGGTCTCCAATTAGAAGCCCTCTTAAGGCACTGGAATTGTTTTTGCACCGTGGGAAGCTAGGTAGAAATATTTTATCTCCTAATTTATTTTAAGTACCTTCCAATTGTTGAGAGGGTGTGATCCCTAGGTTATAGGCAGGCATCCTGAGTCTCAGATGTAATACAATTTTTGATCTTTATACCAATATCCTGATTGTTCCCATGGGACCGTGTGGCTTCGGTTTCTAAAATCACCACCTCTTCCCAGACCAGTGTTATTCCAGCAATACACCCCAAATCCTGTAGCATTGCCTTTCCCCCTACAAATGAACCTGCTTTGTCCTTTATTATCCAGTTGGACAAGGTAAGAATGAAAGATACTTTGGAATTAGGCTCTGTGGAAGCCCCCAAAGGAAGAATGAGTATATTGGTGGGCCCCTTGTTCCCTACTACTGACTTGGTCATGAAGTTAAAAATGGGCTTTCCAGCCAGGATATCAGAGTATCTGCTTCAAAGCTTGCAGAGACTGGGATCAATGCCCCTAGGCTCATCAAATGTAAGGCAGACCACTGTCTCTGCAGGACTGTCGTAAAACTTTTCGGAATAAGAGGTGTATCTCTGTCTATACTGTATTTGGTAGTTCCCAGTCTAATGTCTCATCTTGAAAAGAGTTATCTTTGTGGGCAGCCTGGTTTTTAGTTTTTGTAGATCTCTCCCTATCAGGAATGGAGTCAGAAAAAGCATTTTTCAAAATGCCCTCTTCAATCAAGGGGGAAAAAATAGCTAATAAGATTGTTTGAACACCCATTAAAAACTTTCTTTACTTATGAGACCTCTTCAAATAGTGTTAATACTGCCTGTCCTGACCAAGTACAATGTTTTCCCAGAGATGATAAGGGAGGGAGAGTCATACCTTTCTTCTGATGATAAGGCTTTGGAGTAGACACATTAAAATCAAGTGGTGAAGTAAGGGGACCTAAATTATCTTGTTGCCTTTGAGCGATAATATCAGGTAGCCTGAGGAACTGAGGGTTGTCAAACATTACCATAGAGTCGTTTCACTAAAAAATTGAGGTAGCATAATTTGTGGCATGAGGCCCTGTGCAAGTCCCAGCATCCGCAGTAGCAACAATCTGGTTAACCTTTAGACCACCCAGGTCCCCCACCCATGCTACATCAGAATCTGTCACACTATCCTGCATAGCAGGGGGGGGGCAGTAATCCTCTATAGTTTTCTGCTTGAGATAAAAGGGTGAATATGCAGTAAAACCAGAGGAACATCGCCTTCTAGGTGACACCATGTTTGGCTATAGGAAGTCTTTACAAGTCCTCCAATACTACTGTTCACAGTGGTCTTTTCTTCCCATGAAGGCCCCTCTTCACAGCTCAATCTCTGGCCCACAGACTGTTTACCAAAGAATGAGAGCCACAGGTTGAGAGCTCTTTGGCAAGCTCAGCCAAGTTATATCTGCAAGTGAGTGAGGCAGAAACAAAATTATGGTCAGTCCAGCTGAGACAGCTTTGGTTCTCTCTCCTCTCCCTTCCCCAAGGGCCCCCCTTTCAGTTCATCTAACTTTAGACACACACCATACCTTATGTGCCTCTCTCTCGCTTAATAGAACTCTGGCAACTTTGTCTGCTGGATTCCCCCAGCCCTGCCAGCATCTAGGGCTGGGTGCCATGGTGTCTGTGTTCTTCTCCTTTCCCCGCTAAGACTGACAGAACCCGATGACAGGGTTTGGTAACCAAATGATTAAAATAAAGATGGAAGCTGATCCTTTGACCTTTTGTTGCTTCTCTGTCTCTTCGACTGCTAGCGGGGAGAGGAATAGTGCTGTCCCTTCAGCACTGTAGCCTGACTCCATCCCCTGCTCTGGCATCACTAATTTTGGGGAGGGAAACTTTGAAACAGTTCCCTGTTTTCCTATAAGCAATCTCCAGCAGCATAAGGAACCACTCCCTTCTCAAACTTCACTTCCTGGATTCCCAGCAGCCTCCCAACATTTGCATAGGATGGAGTGCCTGGCATCAGCATCTGAGCCTTACTGCAGGGGTTTTCAAACCAGTATGCACAACAGTATCTTAGAAGGTGTATGTGGGTGCCACTTTGGCTTAAAAAAACCCCCAAAAACTCCAGTGTAAGAGCCATTCCCCATCTCCATGCAGTGCTGTGCTTTTCCCAGCAGCGGATGACTGCACGAAGGGCTATAAGAATAACAGAGCCCTGTAAATCCCCAGCACCATCTTTAAAGTCATGTACAGAGCACAGGGAAGTGTCATCCTCCCCAGCACTTTGACCACACAACTCTGGGAGGAAAGTGCTAGGAAGGATGACACTTTCCCGCACTCTCGGTATATGTCTTTAAAGATGGTTTGGGGGATTTAAAGAGCTTTGTTATTCTTATGGTCCTCCCCACTGACACCCACCCCAGCCCCATGCTGAGAAAAGCACAATGATGCATGGAGGTGAAAAATGACTCTCGCTGCAGATTTTTTTAAACCAAAGTGGCCCTCAAATTGAAAAAAAATCGTTAAGATCATTGACCTTTGGGGCTTTTCCATTTTTTTTTTTTAAAGACACCTCCACCCCATCCCCACTCAAGGTCTTGAAGATAGGAGAAACTAGTATGCTCCTGTCAAGCCTCAAGTGGGCTTGTGCAGTTGTTCTGCTGCAGGATTTTGCAAGCTGCCTGAAGTGTCCTGTCTACAAAAGGCTTTGCCAGGCCTAGTCCTGGGCAAGGCCACTGGGCCTATAATAACCAACCATTTATTCACACTTTGTGGATACAGATACAGCAGTACTTCCACCATGTGAGGATCCCATCCTCCCAGTCCCCCAGGATCCCAATGTTAAAATCGGCAAACCACACAGAACACTGAAGATGAATCCACAGTGACCTTTATTATGCAGACAGGACACTTCAGACAGCTAGCTAGCTCATACAGGCAGAACAAATGCCCAAGACCCCTTGAGGATTGACAAGAGCACACACAACATTAGCAATAGGGGGACTGTGTAGAGGTTTGTAAATAGGTAGTAAGTAGGCTAAATTTCACTGAGATTACCTCAGTGTTTAGGTGTAATTCGAGTGGCCCACTCCATGGAACCTTCATATTGCAGAAGTCAAGTGCAGTTTCCCTGTCACCATTCTGACAGTGGGGGGATGGGCAGTAAGGACCATGTCAATTGAGATAATTCTGAAGAAATGTGAGGGAGTCACTTTCTGCTTGACAGAAGAGAGGATGGGGGAGGATGAAGAAAAGTATGCAGCAATCCTGGACAGACTTACTCAGAAGTAAGCCCCCTTACTGCTTCTCCCCCATTGCTTTACCTACCCACCTGGCTTCCCCCAACTGTCCATTCCATATTTCCCCTACCCCTCTTCCCGGAGGATTTACCTTCCATAACAAACAAGGTAGGCATTGCACTTCCAACTGAATCCACTGGTTGGCTCCACTTGCTGATGTCACAGGACTGGCAAACTTTGGCTTCATTATTCAATGAATTTGCCAGCACTTGTTACCCACAGGCTTGTCCATGGGTAAGGACCTGCTCTCCTCTTCCTTAAAGCCCCCGCTCCCCATGGCGCCAAACCACGGTTCGTGTACACCCTTACAATTAGGATCCAACCTCCCTGAAGCTGATATTTGTGATCCCAATGATACTGTTTGGTTTAAAAACTTGTTTATATTTGCATGTAACTTGATTGTAAATGTTAAAAAATATTCCTAGGAATATTATCCTAAGGAACAAAACCATGCAGTTGTGTATATGCCTTTCAGTCTTATGTTTCACCCCACCTATGTAAAAGAGCAATTCAAATACACTGCCAGTACTGAACATTAAGAGTGTGATTACATGGCAAGTTGCACTAGGCTCAATCACATTGACTTTGGTGGGAACATACCACTTCAAGTGGCAAATGAGTAATGTTCCTGGATACTGCAAGCCTCAACTTTTTCTTCTTCTTCTTTTTAAGTCAGTAGCATGAAGGGAGAAATAGTGTTTCTATTATCTACTGAAAACGATTGTCTCCTTGTAATAAAATGCTGCTTTTCTAGATAATACAGAGTATTACTTTATCCAGTCATCTTCAATAAAATATTATTTTTCACTTGAATGATAATGCAAGCTCAGCAAAACACAAAGAAATAAATACATGATTTTCACAAGCCCTGCTAAAGGTAGCAGCTTTCCCGCACCTTTAATCTGAAATGCCAGGGGTTACTTTAATGAAATCATTCCAAAATCTTTACCTGGTGGGTATTAAGTAGCTTAGTATACTCATTTGACCAAGCAGTGCAGTCTTATTCTCCACATCTAAAAGGAGCTATTCAAGATTCTCAAGTTTAAATGGTTTACGTTTATATCAGCAAAAACATTCACAGGGTAATGTTTCCTTCAACTTATAATCATGCCACCATTTGCTGTTCACATCAGCAGGATAGATCAATTATAGCTGCCATGGAAATTTACATTAAGCTACCTCTACATATGATGCAAAAATTCTGGTTTTTGAAACCATTTTTCTATTGTTTGGCTGAATTCCAGTAGAACCTTTCAAACTGACAGCTAATTCATGGGATGATAGCAGTTGTCTTTCCCCCCACTCCTCAGGTAGCAAGAAAGAATGTACTGTTTTACAAATCACAGACCAGCACAAAATGTTGAATATATCAAATACTGGACCAAATGTTTTCAGAGAACCTTGAGGACAGTCAACTATAGCCCCATTCAAACATGAGTGGAGTCAGCATGTGTAGGGGGCAACAGAATTATGGGGGCAGACTCCCAACCTATGTGTATTCGACAAACTGTGAGAACTGATCCTAAGCATGTACATACTGTACACATGCATAAGATCTATACATAGGAGCAAGTGATGTGCACGAACCTGTTCGGAGGCCCTTTTATGGACCTCTGAACAGGTTCGAACTCTGGGAAATTCGATGTTCGAAGGCGGGGTGGTTGCACTTTAAGGGTAGGGGAGGATGCACTTACCCCTCCCGCAGGCGCTCAGTATTTGCAAAGTCCTATGGAGCGACAGCATACCTCCCTGCCACCCTATCCATTCCCTGGCCAGAAGTAGCTGGCATGCAAGCCTGAACAATGTGCATGAGCACACGTGCCTGGCATGCACATGCGCACTGGCCACTTCCGACCAGGGAGCAGACAGGGCAGCAGGGAGGTACACTGACGCCCCACAGGACTTTGTAAATACTGAGCGGCAGTGGGGGGAAAGGGGAGGGGGGAGGGGAAAGCGGAGGAAGGGATAAGTACACACACACCCACCTGGTTCCCTGTACATCCCTAATATGAGTAGGAACCTGACAAAACACAGCATCCTCAGTTGCACAGACATGCCTAAGATGTAGTGTCCATTCACAGCTGCCATTAAATATGCACAGGTTGGGTTCCAATACCACTATCACACTTCTTTCCCTCCCCCTCTTTCTCTTTCTCTCATACACACACAGATAATGAAAGGTGTTTTGTTACAACATTTATAAGCATGATCAGTTCCAAGAACAACATACTTGTGCAGATCTCAGTTCTAAGCTTTACTACAGCCTTTCCACTGTATACATCCATTGACCTGGAAGCACATCTCAGCCCTATCTTCACAGAGTGCAGCAGCCATATGCCAAGGACTTTTTTCTACAGCAGAAAGGCAGGGCATCTAACAGCATCTTGCATGTCCTATCATAACATCTAATGCGAGCAGTTCCATTCCCATAGCCTTTACCATTCATGAAATTGTGAGACTTCTAGGAATGTTGAAGAGAGAAAGAGCCCTAAGTAAACTTCCAGATAAGGAGATTACTTGAGCAATTGATTCAAGGCTCAATGCCTTCTCACTGCTCTCAGAGCTAGGGTGGTTCATGGTGTTGTGTGAAACTGCAAGCAATGAAGAGACACTGGAGGAAAATGAATGGTGAATCCAACTTAACAAGGCTAAAGCCTTTTTCAGGGCCTATGCTCTGGTAGTGATAGCAGCAAAGAAATCTCTGCCACCATCTGCTGAGTCATCCAGCAGAACAATTCCACGTGGTGAAAGACCAGTTACATCATAGACCATTGGAGGGGAGAAATGAACCCTCAAAAGTATGCCTTGACCAATTTGTGGGTAAAATTGTTCAAGTCTGTTCTTAGTACAACACAGTACTGAAGAATGTGACCAATATACCAGCCAGGTGCCCAACTGTTCCTTATTTCCCTACAGCTTCCGACACTTCTCTTCTGTTCCCTCAAGAGCTACGCCCAAGAACCTATGGATCAAGGCAGCAATGAGAAGGAAAGAAAAACTCTTTTATCTGCTACTGTAGGAGAGACTTAAGCATCAAAGATTGCCAAATAATAAGGCCAATAAGGCCTGTTCATGAAGATAACATCTGTGGGTTTTTATCCAAACTGTTTTCTCTCTCAAAATCCTCTGCACTTTTAGATATCAAAGAGAATCCTAAGTAGCCGCTAATGCAATTGCTTCTAAAATACATGGTGTGTAATTCATATAGACATATGGCAGCTTTTCAGAAAATATATACATTTTATTAATAAAATTAAATATGCTTTCAGCAGAAGGTGGGTCATCAAATAGCAACTAGAGGAGAACACACCACAATCACCACAGGAGAGTATGTGAGTGAGAGAAAGCAAGACAGTTATTCAAGAGACAGAAGCCATTTGATTATATGCTATATTGAAATGCACATAGTTGGAACAGTGGGGGGAGGAGGAATAAAGTAAAATGAGATAGTTACAACACCCAAGGATGGAGAACCAAATCCAAATATGTCAATGTATACAACATCATTAAAGATGTTTCCTCATTGCTTTTACAGGGCTGCTCATAAGAGTCATGTACTGAGCAAGTGATTAACAATGAAGTCATTAGGGGGAGAGAATCTGCTGTGCCTTTTAAAAAGTTAAGATTTTTTAAAAGACTGGAATCCAAAAAGTATTATTCTGCTCATGTTTTTCCCATCCAGCAGAAGACTGTTGTGTGAAAAAAGCAAACTATAAATCCAAGGCATTATTCCATTTGTGCAAACTCTTGCACAAATGTGTGTTTTTTTACTAACACTTATGATTCACTAAAGTTTACACACCCTTGTTTCTCCTACTGTAAAGCAACCTTTGATATTATGCTTTGCACTGCAAAATGTATTGTTCACAGAACAATACTTAAGTCATTTTGTCCTCTCTCACAGAACATCAAAGTTTTAAAAAACACACACACAACTCAGCGATACCAGCATTTTTAAAACAGCAAGGACATATTAAAGAATTAGTCAAGACAGATAGCTATCATAACCTGTTTTAAAGATCCTTTCCTTGTGAGCATTCCCTCTTCTCAGGTCTCCCCTCTTCAATCAACTCTGAACATCTCTGCTAAAAGAGATTTTGGCATCATTCTATGATTATATCAGCTTTTTCCTGAAGTCATCATCATCCACAATTTCAAGTTCATTGTGTTTACCTTTAAAGCATTCCACTTCTTTGCCTCAAACCATGATCCAATCTATGTTTATATTCACATTATTTTTCCACCACATGTATTTTTTAAAATGCACTAAGATCTATCCACCCTGAAATTTGCCATCTAAGTATGTGGAGGGGAGCCTCACACCCATGAGCCCCAAGCCCACAAACCATGCACCAATTAGCTATGTATGTGCGGGACCTATGCACGTAAGAGTATCCACTTGGTTCTCTCATGCCATCTGCATACAGATCTGATCAATGTGCAATGGTCAAGCGTAAGGCCAGTAAGCATGATCCTCCTCCTCCTCACCCCCCCATCCCACCCCACACAAAACCTGCACAGTTTCACAACATCTGAAAAGGGCTAATAATTTACTGAACAGCATGAAACAATTTTTATGCCAGAAGCATCAGCACTATCATCAAGCAAGTTATCTCCATTCATCAAGCAAGTTAACTCCATATTTAAGAGTTGGAGTAGCAAGAGACCCTGGGCCTTCAAAGTATTTATGCGTGCCCAAAGAAAACCTATGAAATTCAATCCCTACTCAAGGCTATGGTAAAAACTCCCACAATTTGAATGAATTACAGTGACACGAGAACTTGATAAATCCCAAGAAGTCATGGCACCTAGATAATTTAATCATGGCACCTAGTTTAGAATATTCAGAGTCAGAGCTGTTTAATAAAGTCTGTATTTGTCCCAGGATCCCTGTTTCTGTTCTAAGTATAATATGCTCCTTCTGAAATAAGAGCATCTCCTTCTCTGTTTGTTTTCAGGAAGAAGCTCAAGACTCTCCTGTTTTCTCGGGCTTTTAATTAGAATTAATTTTAAGAATTTTAAAACTTGATTTAAAATCTATTTTATTCTATTGCTTTTTATTTCATTTTAATTTGTAACTTTTAAATATTTTAAATTTTGTACACTGCCTAGAGATGTACATATCAGGCAGTATATAAATATGATAGATAGATAGATAGATAGATAGACAGATAGACAGATAGATAGACAGAGCAAGCTACTTGCAAGGGGCCAATTTGCACTCCCCTCCATAATGTTCATCGCTAGATAGAACATAGGAAGCTGCCATATACTGAGTCACACCATAGGTCCATCTCGCTCATTATTGTCTACACAGACTGGCAGCAGCTTCTCCAAGGTTGCAGGCAGGAATCTGTCTCAGCCCTATCTTGGAGAGGCCAGAAAGGAACTTGGAACCTAGATGCCCTACCCAGAGCAGTTCCATCCCCTAAGGAGAATATCTTATACTGCTCACACTTCTAATCTCCCTTTCGCATGCAACCAGAGCAGACCCTGCTTAGCTTGAGGGAACAAGTCATGCTTGCTACCACAAGACCAGCTCTCTTCCCTTTCCCAAGAAACACTGGTCTTACCGTGAAGGGTTGTTTTGTTTTTTTTCCATAGGTGGACGAAGGTCATCAACTTAGTATGGGTTTATCAGTCATCACATGGCTCAAGACAGGATAGGGTGGAATTTTTTTATACAGGCTAGCTTCCTGTTAGGCAGTAGATGGCGCCAGAAACCCAGTTCCCAGCCTGTCGCATAGAAAGGTGCAAGATAGACGAAACAGAGGCGAAGCAGTTATCCATACAAGGTGAGGAAGAAAATACGATGAAGACAGAATAGTGGGTGGACAACTCAACTGTCTCTGAGTGTCTCTACCTTATACCCCAAAACTGGCACCCCAACCATCAGGTTTATATCCACAGGTAGGTCTGATGACCTTCGTCCATCTAAGAAAAAGAACCCTTCACGTTAAGACCAATGTTTCTTTTTCCTTATGGTGGACGTTAAGGTCATCAGCTTAGTATGAGACATAAATGAAGAAAGGCGGGAGCAGATGGTCCAGACCACGTTTTGCAGTACCGTGAGGCCTAACACCATCTGGGCTGCATGGAATGAAAAGCTCTTATAGTGTTTAATGAATGGAAAAACGGAAGCTCAGGTGGCTGCTCTACACATCTCTGTGGGAGGGACATTCACAGAAAGGGCGGCTAAAGTAGAAGTACTATGAGTGGAATGAACTGTAATGCCCATTGGAGCTGGCAAGCTCCAGAGATACGTATGCCAACGTGACAGTTGCCCATATCCATTGGGATAGGGTGACTTTGGATACCTTGTAACCCAGGGATGAAGGAAGAAAAGACATGAAAAGGGAATTCGTTTGGCATAACATGGTAGTACGTCTGAGGTAAATTCTGAGTGCCCTGCGCATATCTAGAAAGTGCCATTTATTTATTTATTTATTGCGGGGTGTGTGTGTAGGAGAAGGGCAGAAGGATGACCTCCTGCATCCAGTGGAGGATAGAATTAACCATTGGGAGGAAGGTAGGGGCTAATCTTAGCACCACTAGATTCTAGTGTAATGTGCACAGCTCCTTACGACTGGAGAGTGCACCCAATTCGGATACTCTTCATGCTGGAGTAATTGCAACCAGCAAGAACACCTGAAATGAGAAGTGTTTTTAAAAGGTACCGAACGGAGCAGTTTGAAAGGAGCTCTGATGAGTGCATTAAGAACCCCATTTAGGTGCCAGGGGGATGCTGACGGCCCCCCTAAGGAACCTCATAAGGAGAGGATGGAGTAAAGAGGGAACATCTGGGGCAGACCTTTTGAGCACTGAAGCGAGGGCTGAAGTTTGACATCTCAGTGTAATAGGTTTCAAACCTAATAAGTTCCAAACCAGATTGTAAGAAAGCCAGTACTTCGGTGACCCCTGCAGTCAACCGAGATACGTGCTTCCGGTGCACCCACCATGAGAAATCTGATCAAGTCGACTGTAAACTATTTTCTAGAAGCTAGGGTAGTATTCTGTACTTCCAATGAGTATCCCACTTGAGTTAGGGTCAAGCACTCAACCTCCATGCAGAGTTGGAGCCAGTTAGGGTCTGGGTGGAGAACGGGGCCCTGTGACTGAAGGTTTTGTCTTGGAGGAAGATGCTAAGTAGGCCAATTGAGAGATTCAGTAGGTTCGAAAATTACGGCCTCCGGGGCCAATAAAGTGTGATGATAATCATGTCTGCCCTTTCTAACAGCACTTTTCGAATGACTCTCTGAATAATGGTCATCAGGAAAAACGCATCTAGAAGGCCATGCGGGGGGACCATGGTGCCATTAATCCATCCATGAATTCCACCCAGGGGAACTGGAACCATGTGAAGAAGCATGGAAGGCGATGGTTGCTTGCTGATGCAAATAGGTCCACTTCAGCAAGTCCTGGGTCATCTGATGGAACACACCTGGGTGAAGTGACCATTCTGTGGAATCTATCATCTGATGACTTAGCCAATGTGTTTGTACATTTGCCATCCCACTGAGGTGTTCCACCGATATGGACAGGAAGTGATTTTCTGCCCCGGTTAAGAAGCAACGGGATTCTGCCATAATTGCTCTTGACTTTGCTCCCCCTTGGTGACTGACCTGGGACTTTGCGGTGATGTTGTCCAAAAGGACGAGCACATGGGTGCTCGTGTTCTCTGGTAAGATGTGAATGAGTGTTAGGCAGATTGCACGGCGCTCCAGCCAGTTGATATTGTGATTAAGTTTGGGATTAAGTTTGTCCTATGCATAATGGCTCTGGCAAGCTCCCCAGCCAGAGAGGCTTGTATCTGTGGTGATGGTTGTCTGTGAGGAGATTATGAGTGAAAGCTCCTTGCTGAGTGCCGGAGACAGCCACCATTCAAATGACCTGAGAAGTTTGTTCGTCAGTGGGAGCTGCACCTGCCTGCGTTCCATGATGGCCTCCTGATGTGGTAGGATGTGCCACAGGACTGTTCTTGAATGCCATCTTGTTCAAGGGACACATTCTATACAAGAAATCATTGAGCCTAGGATCTGCACCAGGAGCATCAGGTCTGCCGACTGTTGACACAGGAAAAGATGAATTAGTGATCTCAACTAGTCTTTGCATTCGTTTGCGTGGTCTGTTGAATGTCCTTGTAGGCCTGTTGATGATCTGAGATCTGATGAGCAGATCGACCAAAAAAGGGTGGATATGAATGGCTTGCAAAATGTAAGTGTGCCACAACAGCTTCAAAAACATGTGGGGCCAATGAGAGGCCCAAGGGCATTGCCCTGTATTGAAATTTGGGATTATTGTAAGCGAATCTGCAAATCTGTGCTTATATATCGTGATGTGTAGGTAGGTCTCCGAGGGGTCTATGGAGTTGGGGAATTCCTGGGATCGCACAACTTCCTTGATGGATCGCAGAGATTCCATGTAGAATGGCTTCTTTTTTATGATCCGGTTCAGGTACCTGAGGTCTAGTACCACTCTCCACGACTTGTCTTTCTTGGGTCCCAAACACAATATGGAAAATATGCCTTGCTGTAATTCCATTGATGGTACTCAGGGGCGTGACTATAATAGGGCAAGGGGAGACAGTTGTCTGGGGGTCCACCCCAGAAGCAAGTCACATGACTGACTCCCCCAGCTGCGCACCCTCCCAGGCTTCCTTCAGTTGTATTCATCCTCCGAAACTGATTTGAGTGTTAAGACCTGGAGCTACCAGAACAGCATGTCTTTCTCTAGTACCATTAAATGACTTGCATCATCCACAATTTACAAAACTTTTAAAAAAATAATTTAGGATGATGTTCTATTGTGGCACATAGGTGTTTTTAGATAGACAGATAGATAGACAGATAGAGTATAAAATTTTTACTATGCTTTTTGTTATCACTATTCAGCCTCATTTAAGATTTCTTTACTTCATGTGCTGAGCTTCAGATAGGTGGGAATATTTTAAAATCTTTTCTTTGGGTCCACTCTAACCTTGCTACGTCCTTGATGGTACTGGTTCTATTGCATTGATCTCCTGCAGATGAAGAATAGCCAGATACATCTGTAGTTGTTTGGATTGGTTTTGGAATGGGTGTGGATTGGATTCGGACAGGTATGGAAAAGCTAGTGATCTGGGTGGAGGTAACTAAAACTCTAATGTGTAGCCATTTTGTATTGTGTCCAACACTCACTGGTCAGGGTGTTGAATCGGAAGGGAATTATCTGGACTGTTGTGGTCTGGAAGATCCCCTTGCTCGTTGCTGCCACTGGGAACGCCAACCAGGTTAGTTGGTTGTGGGTCTCTGATCTCTGAAGGAAGATCCTATATTTCTAGGAAATGTTCTGCTGTGGTGAAAGGAGCTATTATTGAAATGAAAGGGCTTCCGTGAATCTCGGGGTCCTAAGGGAATAGCTTTTTTCTTATCTCTATTCTTGACTATGATGGGCTCTAGAGATTGGCCAAATAGCTTGGTCCCCGTAAAGGGGAGGGCTGCTGGGTTGAGTTTGGATTTAGCATCTGCATTCCAATGTTTTAGCCAGAGGCTCCTACAAACTGCCATCCCAAAGCCATAGCCCTGGATGCGTGTTGGAGAGAATCCTGGCTGGATTCAAACAAGAGTGTGGTGACCTTGGCTAGTTTACAAATGCCCTGGTGTAACTTCTTATTTTCTGAAGAAATGTATTATACTAATTCTTTTGCCCATGGAATGGAGGCACGTGCAAAGATTCAAGTGATAGTTGATGCTCTAATTACTGTAGCTGACGCATCATGAGGCTTTCTTAGGAGAGAATCACACTTTTTATCCTCTGGAGTTTTTAAACTGTTCCTCCCCTTCTTTGTGCATGATTGCCCCTGAGATTAACTGGGCCACTGGTGAATCACCTTGGGGACTGAGAGCAGGTCCATTATATCAGGGAAGAGGTTAAATCGGTTTTTTTAGGGAATGATGTGGAAAGTCTGGAAGAAACAGGGGAATTCCATTCTGCCACTAGAGTGTTTCGAACACTGGTTAGAATGGTACCGTGGCTGACGGGACCAGCTCCAATGGGAAGACTTGTAAGTCTAGGCCAGGAGGAGGTCGAGGAGGCTCTGGAGTGGAGACATCATTTATGACTCTCTTAGCTTCGCCAGTAAGACTTTGTCAGCTGGTCAGAAGAGGTGTGAGGAGCTCGGTACTTGTGCTGTGGAGCCCTTCTCAGACAGTTTCTCATCTTTTGATGAGAAAGGGGGAGTTCCCAATATATTTATTTATTTGACATATTTTAATACCACCCCAAACCCACATCTCTTACAGACTTTTCTTTTGCCCCATGGTGCCCTGGCCTGAGGCTTGAAGCACCCTCTCACTGTGGGGGGAATGGCCCACCTACCCTGACTGGAATCTGGAAAGGAATAGGCGGCTCCCAGGTTCTGTCACCCTGTGGGTCTAGCCCTAGGGGCTGGAACCGGTTGGGGTTAAGCACGCTGAAGTGCCATAAAACACCAGAGTCCTGCATTCGGTTAAAATAAATTATTTTAGCCGTTGAGACATGTTTTCTGGAAAAGGATTTTTTAAAAAAGTTATTTTTCCTGCCCCACCAGCAAGGTCTTATTCATCAGAGGGGAGCTCTGTGAAGTTAGTATAGGAGCAGAGCCAGTTTGCATGGGCTGTGTTATCTGGGATTGTGCAGTGTCAGGGACTAGAAAGCTAGAGCCCTGATCTAGCACAGAAGGAAGCCCAGCATTTTGAGATCAGTGTTCCCTCTAAGGCTTGTGCATGTGTCCATGCTCACGTGGTTTTTGATATCCGCTCAGTTATTTTTAAATCCCGCTCAGGTTGAATCAGGAAGGTTCCACGCTGAATGTTCATGCACACAAACTGCCTTGATACTGCTGCCTAGAACAAAACTCATGCACACAGATTTTAAAAAACTTCGAGAGAACACTGTTTAGGATATGGGGAGCAAAAATTGCACAGCAGCAGCTTCCCCACTTCCACAGACACAGCAGAAATATCTTTTGTTAAAGTGGTATCCTTGTGCTGTGCACCTTTGCCCATGTTGTGTTGGGGCGATGTGGGAGGTAGGTGCCTGGACTGCTTCTGCTGGCAGAGCGCATGCAGCAGGATACACTCACTGAGGCACATAGCAAAGGAGAGAGGCTGGGTTTTTTCAGGGTTTGTTTTTTAAAACAGAGCGTCCCTTGCTTAAGTGTTTGCTCTTCTTGGCAGCCCTTCTATGTTGCTTAGGGCTCAGCAGGTATTCAATCAGCTTGGGGAGATAGAGGCATCATTTAGCTCCTGAAAGAGTGTTTTTTTTTAAAATGCACTTTTGACTCCTTTGTGTCAGAGTGGGGACCTTCCAAGAGGGAGCCCACTAACATCTCCGCCAACTGATCTGCCTCCATAGGCTTGAAATGTGGGGGGGGGGGGGAGTGTGAAAAAGCTATCAGAGGAGGAAAAGGCATTTTAAAAAAGCTAACCAAGGCAAAACCAAAAGTAACTGAGCAGTTTTAACTAACAGACCAAATGAGAACATAAAGCAATGATTTTTAGAACAAAATGAAGCAACTCTCTTGCCATCCTGGCACATAAGAAGAAATAAAGCGGGGGGCGGGGGAGGAACTAGCCTGATCTTTTAGAAATTGAGTAGGAGCTCTTCAAAATCATTGTCTTTCGAGCCAGACATTGGGCAGGAACTGGGTTTCTGGCACCACCTACTGCCTAACAGGAAGCTAGCCTGTATAAAAAAATAATCCTATCCTGTCTTAAGTCATGTGATGTCTGATAAACCCATACTAAACTGATGGCCTTCGTCCATCGTAAGGAAAACAAGTAATTCTGCCAATTGCCCACTGTCTGGCTCATAAGTTTCTAGGCTGGCTCCTAGATCCAAATAAATTTTCTCAAGTCCAGAATTACAAAGTTCATCTGTAAAACCTTGAAATCCAATAAACATACACGATAGTCACTGCGTAAGCAAATGTCCTCATCACATCTGTATTGATTTGGTAGTCCTATCCATCAAGGATGCAGGCACACACCTCATACTTTCAAGAACAATCAGCCACTTGCTTCCAAGTCTAAAACCAGAGATAGCCTTGCTCTTTGCCCATGCTGGGATACCTAAGTAGACTCCCAAAGTTAACTTGCAAAAGTTAACTCTCCATTCAAGGTCTCTCTACACAATTGACCCTCCTTTGGTTCACCTCCCCTCCACAGACGCCTCAGACAAGCAAAAAACAACAACAATTACCTCAGCAGGGAAGACAGATAAGGCTTCACGAATGCTCATTTCCTCCTTATCAAAAGAAGGCTAAAGTAGACTATAGGAACCCAGAAATGTACCCATTAAAGCACTGATTAGTTTACTAGGTGTTTCCATGTCCAATCACTTAATTCGCACGGGCCCATTCAAGAACTGTGTTTTAATGCAGTACAGCAAACATCAACAATGGGATCTTTTGAGATTCCCTGGAACTGCCTTATTCTAGAAAGAAGAGCAACTGGAATGTTATCTCATGACACAATTTGGGCTTTAACTGCCCCTGGTTACTTGAGCTAGTGTGCTCCCCCTTGGTCTCCAGTGCCCCTCACTTGGTTTCTATATGTTGGAGTCACCCATTATTTAGACGCTGCTGTGGACACTTGCCATACCACTTGGCCATGTTTTGCTTTGCGGGTTGCCCTTGCTTCCAGGCCCTAGACTGACCCCCTTGCCAGATCCAATCTGCACAGCCCTCCTTGTTACCACCTGGAGCTGGCTTCACAAGAACAGTTGTCCTTTGGATCTATCCCTGCCACCTAACCCTCTTGATTTTTCACTGCTGCTTGCTGCTTCCTAGTCCATTCCCCGAGGAAAGAGGTCCTTCGATTGCTCCCGAGCTACAAGGATCCACCTGCCACTAAAGGAAGCAACAAGGTCGTATGATAACTGCGGTTATCTGGGCTCCCTCTCTGTTTCTTTCCTCTTAAATCCAAGAGCCTGTTTCTGAGAGCCTCCTTTCTCTGGTCAGCCTAGGAAGCTACTCTAATCCAGACACTAAACTAAATTTCCTCTTAGTAGTTGTATGGTTACTCCTGTAACATATTTTTATTAATGACATTGTTAAAGTGAACCTCTTATGCCATTGTACCCCTTACCCTCAAATAGAACCTTTTCTGTTTTTGAACATCTCTTTCTCTCAATCAGTCATTTTCCTGTAAGCAAACTTTGCATTAAATTTATTCTAATGTGGAACTGCTCCACTCTGAGCTAATTTCCCTACACAAAGTCCGAACACAATTTTGGGGTGTTCATCAAACACCCCAGGGCAGTTCCATTAATACCAGACCAAATTCAACTGCTGGCTTTAACCTTTAAATTCCTAAATGGCTTGGAATTGGGTTATCTGAGAGAGCAAAAATCAAGTAAAATATAACCTCATAAAACAATTACACTTCCATTCTTTCACCAGTTCACTCTCTGCAAAATGCATGTGGAGAAAACACATTGTTGTTGTGTGTGTTGAGCCCTGCCAAAGGTTTGACCTCTTGTAGTTGGAATTCGTCTGAAGAGTGTGTAATCAATGCAGCTTGTTTATTTCTGCCAAATGCGCTTTAACCTTCTTGGTCTTCCTCAGTGGCATTTAAAACAGCACTCATACAACTTCTTCCTCCAAGGCATCACTACAGAAATATCACATCATGAAGCAACTCAAAATATTAATTCTTACTAGGCATATTTAAATTATCAATGCACACTTATAAAGATTTAATATCACTACTTACATAACATTCTCCAAGTGACAAATAACCTTGTAATGTAAACCTTTATCTCTTGCCTTCTTCAGATAATGGTAATGTTACAGACCAGGCCTGATTTATACACTAAGTATAAATTAGCTAGTATACAAAATATACTTGTATACATTATACATTAGCTAGTATACAAAATATACTTGTATACAAATATACATTAGCTAGTATACAAAATAGGTCTGGACCAAGTTCTTTTATATGGTGACCATGTATGATCTGGACGCATGGAAGAGAGGAGATCAAACCCGTTCTCAAAGATTCAATGGGCTTTATTGAGTACAAAAAGAACAACAACACAATCTTAGCAGAAAGCAGAACACTCTATCAATATTACTAACAATATTTAAACAGAACATCCTAACCACAACCAGTGTTCCTAACTACCATATGTGTGTGCAATTAAATCTTCCTAGAGCCTAATACAATTCAGATACAGAAAAAGGGGGGTTGAGGGCTGGCATGGTTTTGGAATTAGTAGGGGAAAAGGGGGGGGGAGGAGAAGGAGGGGGAAAGGATGGAGTGATTCCAGGCTTGTAGGAGCAGCATATTTACCCAGGACAAGAGACTTCTCGTCAGCTGAAGGAGTGGGGCGCTTGGCTGGAAACAGGAGTTGTTGCAGTGCTCAGATCATGGCTGAGAGCCGGAGCACCATGGCTGGGGAGTCTTGACTTTCTCACTGCGCAGTAGAAGACACAGACAGCCTCTGACCATGGGCAGAGTTCCTGCTTGTTGCCTCGCGGTTTAGCAGCAAACTCTGGGAAGGCGTGGGAGCAGATTGCCCATAGGCACAGAACTGCTGACTCTCTGTCTATTGGCCTCACTTTTTTATAGTGTATTTTTCTTTTGATCTTACAATAGAATCTATTCACATCTCATCTTTTCCTGGGCCCTCAAAAATGTGACAACTTGCTGTTACCTTCTGGACAATGTTAGGATATTGGCCAGTCCAGCGAGTTCTCAATCCCATCTTCTGTAAACTGTGTGCTCAGAAGGGGGGGACATTGCCCACAGCAAATCTGCATCTCTGAGCAGATTGGCCCCCAAAAGGTGTTAAAATTCAGGAGTTAGTAGGAGAATTGATCCTATTTGGTGTGAGACAGCCATTACATTATTTCTTGTGTATCTCTACCTAGTGTTTTTCTTGTAAATGAAAACAAGAGAATATTTAAAACAACATATATGTATGAGACGTCCAATACATTTTGGCTAGGACTGAAGCAGCAGTGAGGTAAGAATAAAGTCTACAGGCGGATCTCTGATGAACCTCTATAGAGAGCATTTGAGCTAATCACTGGGAAGGATTAGCATGGATTTCTTGCAACAGGAGAGAGTCTGAGTCACATTGTTAGCATATGAGTAGCATTCAGCATTCAGGCCTGGCTTTTGTGTTTTCTCGAGCACCTATTTTACAATACAATGCTAGATTGTCTCCTGCTCCAGAGCAGTTGACCTGGGTGCCAGTTCACCTCGAGTCCAGGTATCATTTCGTTTCTTAATATAACATGAAATCAGACAGGCCTATATTCTATATATGTAATATTTTGGGGTACTCATAACAGTAAGCATGGATGCTCAGCTCTGATGTAGAATATATAGCAAAATGAACAAATTAACCCCAGCTGCTGTGGGTTGATATCACCATGTAACTCTTAGAGGACCCAATTCTACAAAAACTTAAGTTCTTAATTACCATAAGGATAACTCCTGATAATCTACACAGTGTAGCTAAGTCCGCACTACATCCACATCAAAGCATACAAAGCAGAAAGAAAAGATCATGTCATGCCAAGATTTCATAACTTAACCCCCCAATTTATATTTTCATTCAGTCCCATGGGAGTCTAGGTTTTGAATGTATGGATCCAGAACAGTTCCCTTTTTAAAAGCCATTTGTTAGTGTTTCTACTATATCCCTTGGTTTTTCTCAATACACCAAAATCTTATATCTTCAGCACTATGTTCATGTTCCTTAAAATGTCTAACCAGAAGAGACAGTAAAATACCTCTCCTTATGCAGCTCTCATATTTCTTAAGGCAGAAATAAACAAGCTACACTGATTACACACTCTTCAGACAAATTCCAACTACAAGAGGACAAACTTTTGGCACTAGGGATGTGCGGACCGGTCCGGCGGTTTGGTCCGGGGGGTTGTGGTCGAACGGAACCACCACCACCCCAGTTCCATCAGACCAGAACTGGACCACTAGGTCCGGTCCGGCAGGTCTGACAACTTGGTTTTTTGTTTTTTAAAAAAATTAAGTTAATGAAGTACCTGTAGCCCCTTCAGAGGGGGCTTGCTGAAGCTGCGGGGGGGGGCGTGTCTGTGTGGGTTCCCTCTACCCCTGCCGGCCTTCCTCATCACCGCCACGACCGGGTAAGTAAAGCCTTTCTGGCCCTTTCGGGCCTCTGTAAGAGAGAACAGCCGACATTTTGGTGGCCGCCACACATGCGCAAATGCCTTCTGTGAGGCCGCCTCACAGAGGGCATTTGTGCATGCGCGGCAGCCACCAAAATGGCAGCCATTCACCCTTACGGAGGCCCAAAAGGGCTGGAAAGGCTTTACTTACCCAGCCGCGGTGGTGATGAGGAAGGCCGGCGGGGGGAGAGGGAACCCGTGCAGACATACACAACCACCACCACCCCAGCTTCAGCAAGCCCCCCGAAGGGGCTACAGGCACTTCATTAACTTTAAAAGAAAAAATTTTAAAAAGTTTGCGGACCAGTCCAGGACCGGACCGGACGGGGTTCAATGGGGGCCGGACCAAACTGGCCTGGTTCCATTCGAGGCCGGTCCGTCCTCGAACCGAAAAGGGCCAGATGGTTCTGTGCACACTCCTACTCAACACACACAGCAACAGTGTGTTTTCTCCACATGCATTTTGTGCAAAGTGAACTGGTGAAAGAATGGAAGTGTAATTGTTTTATGAGGTTATATTTTACTTCATTATTGTTATCCATTATTGTGATTTTATATGATTGTCATTTGTATAGGGAAAATAAATTCCAGGCTTTCCTACTTATAATACATTAGTTTTTATTTTTTACACTCCAGTTGGTCCTTTTACCTACCATAATTCCTTGTTGAATGGTTCGGTTTATCTAAGAGAGCACCTTGCCCTATATGTTCATACCCAAACCTTAAGATCTTCTCGGAGGCCATCCTCCAGGTGCCCCTGCCTAACTAGGTGAGGCAGGTGGCTACCCCGGAGAGAGCCTTTTTGATGGTTGCACCCTGTTTATGGAATAGGCTCCCCAGTGAGGTTCACCACTTTGTTCTTTTAGACACCAGGTCAAGACCTTTTTGTTGACAAAGGCCTTTTAAATTTTGGTTTTCAGATTTGATCTAATTTTTAAACTAATTTTAAAATGTGTTTTAAAGCTGCTTAGTATTGTATTTTGTATTTTCTTTTCTTTTTTCTCTATTTTGATTTTATGTGTTATGTGTTTTTAGTGTATGTTTTAATCCTCTGTTGTGAGCCACCCAGAGAACAATTTGTTATGGGGTGGTTAACAAGTTTGTTTGTTTGTTTATTTATTTATTTATTAAAAATGATACTGTTTTTGTACTTCAGCATGTGATCAAAACGCTTGCACTACAAGTCTCATCTGAACTACATACACTTTCTCAGCCACTGGTGTCTTCACATAAGAAGAGCTATCAGGCTCCTGTTCCTGTATATCTCCAAGGGACAAGAACTTGAAAATGTGTATGTACGTTATTCAAATGAAAACTACAGCATGAGTATTTTGTACTCAGGAATACTACTCAAGTGCAAAGGGTGGTGTTTGAAGAAGCCCTAAAGGGTACATTTTTTCTGAAGGTTTTCCCAAGGCTTGACAGATTCAACATTTACTATCTCTATAAAGATTCATTCAATAGTAAATGTAGGGCATCATGTTGAACAGTGGCACTTTCTAATTTATGGTTATTTGTAATAAATCACTTTTTTAATATGTTGTTTCAAACACTGATTTTCGAGTATAAGATCTGCCAGCACTGAAATGCTCTGTGCTTTTAATATGCAAACCTCCTACAGAGATGATGTCTCATTTTAATTATTGTTTCGGTTTAATGGGTTTTCATTAAATTAGAGGATGGAGCAATTACCAGGGTGAACAGCTAATGTTTCAAAAGGTAAGATCTCATGGCTCTGCAACAAAGACAGTACTAAAATTGTGTGCACTGGGGGGGGGGGCGTGTATAGACATCTAGACACTCTCTTACTGGGTTTAGACACTGCCATCATCCCAATATGCATATTTGTATACACCTGCTCATGACAGGGCATCTTTTAACAGAACCAACACCATAAAGGACATTGTCAGCATTTCCAAGAATAAAGCAAACTGGAACTTGGGTGACAAGAAATCAGAAGAGTCTCTTAACATGAAAGGCATTCCCTTCTCTTTAATCTTCACCAGGACTACCACATACCCAAATAATTCAGCTGGAATCCTGGATGAATCAAACCACAGTTTCCACATCTGGTTTCCAGACAAACTGTGGTTTGCACAAACTAAACTACTGTTGACCTGGTTTTCATGTAATGGCAAATTAAGGTTTGCTGACAGACCAGAAAGAAGCAGAGAAGGGAGAAGCATGCGAGCCCAATATTGATTTGGGGAGGGGCCACAGAACTGTGGAAGAACACATGTTTTGCATGCATAAGGCCCCAGATTCAATCCCTGGCATCTCCAAATAAGGCTGGGAAAGACCTCTATATGATTCCTGAACAGTTGTTACTAGTCAGTGTTAATAGTAGTGACCTAGATGAACTAGTTGTCTGACTCAATGTAAGGCAGCTTCATATGTCCATTCACATGGCACAAGATAATGGCTTGGTGCTGTGTCTAAACTGGGCCAGTGTAAATGCAGTGCAATGTTGCAACAACAAAGGACCAGGTCTCACAATCAGTGAGACCCGGTTTGTGGCAGTGCATGGGGAGATCGGGCTAAGACCACTCTCCCTGCACATGAGCGCGGAGGGAGTCCTGGGCAGCCGGATCGGCTGCCCACACAATTGCTGGCTCCATGACAGAGCCGGCGGGGGCTGGGGAGCTCGGGGGCCAAACGGGAGGGCATACTGCGAGCACACAGGGCATACTGGGGAGACCCCCAGAGCCAGGAGGCAGCTTTCTGCCTCCCCTCCAGGGGTCTACTCACAAGTAGCCGCACCAAAGAGCTGTGCCGCGGCTACTCATGACCAGATAGCCTGGGTTTGCGGAGCGCTCACTCCGCAAACCTGGGCTAAGAGAAGGGCTACAGGAGCGGGTTACCCACTCAAGAACCACCAGGCTTGCAGTCGAGCCCGGTGGTTCTCACGAGCAGGAAAAAATCAGGCTAGGCTTTCCTAGCCCGATTTTTCCCGATTGTGAGAATAGCCCAAAAGTGTTACTAGGAATTATTTAGGTTATACACTCCATTCCACAACAATGAACACTACAAAAAACAAGATCCATTCTCAGCATGAATGAATAAACTGACCATTCCACCACCTGAAGGGCTTGAAAACTGTATTAAAGTTGGAGATATTAGATATTCAGTAGTGAATATTTAGGGATGAATTTCCCAGTCAGCATTCAAATACCAGTTTGAGATGAGCATCTAAACCTCATTTCTCTCAGTTACGTTATTCCAAATGTTTTGTAACACAGATCATACATAAATTGTCAGTCATTTGGCCATGCTGTTCTTCTTAAAAATAAGTAAGTTCTTTTGTCTGGCTATATTTACATGTCTGCTGAAAACATCTTCTCCCATCCCAAATCTCCCTGATGCAAATGGCAATACAAAAAGGTAGTGGGGATGCAGGATGACACTTCCGTGAAAAAGACTCGGTATCTGAAAGCATTCTGAATTCAACCCGTTTTTGCCCATTTGAATTTGTCTAGGTTTTAAAAATGGCGGGGGGGGGGGATATACATACTCTCCCTCCAGCAAGTAACTAGGTATACTGCTTGCTGATCCAGGGTGAAACTGCAATGCAATTTATGCAGTTTAATTCTGATGCATTGCTTACAGCATACTGGCCATCTGCTCCTAATCATGTGTGTATTTTCTTGCTCCATGCATCACAGTTTATGCAGAGGTACAGTAGGTGGGTGCCAGGGGATCCACAGAATGAATAGGAACTGTATTGTTTAAAAATTGGAGCCTTAGTCTAGCAAGCTGTCCAGGACCTTTTTTGCTTTGAACCCAGCGCCCCTTCAGGCACAAATAGGAATATGGACATACAACACTGACCCTCATCTTGGCAAGCAGGATGAAGTCCCTTGACTAATTGGGTCAGGCATAATACACTGGAGTCTATCTTGTTACCCTTTCTGGGACAACAGGGCAAAACCTTCTGCTTCACTCCAAACTCTCACCAAATAATTTATCTGCAGCTTCTGATCTAGCACTCAGCTCAGACTTCTTGAGAGCATATACTTCTGATCCAGCCACCATGACAATGGACTGCCTGTGGGAACCCTTAGTTATGATTTGTCCTTGATTTAAACAGGTGTATTATGCATACTTGCATAAGAACTAACCCAAACAAAAGATGCTGGTGTACACGAAAGTCATCATGTTATATGCAACAAGGTAAAGTGTTAGGAGTTAAGTTACATTATTTTATTATTGTTATACTAGAAATAAGTATTATTTAGGGAAGCTATAGCCTAGTCAAACATTTGAAAAGACTATCATTTTCAAAAGATCTCTATCCTTAAGATAACCTTACAAAAAAGATTGTGAGTCAGAGGCTGTCTATGATTAGAAGTTTCATAAGTTAGGGTAAACAGGTAGTGAGGTACAGGAACTTACAACATGGCTTCTTGTGGCTGAAACTGGGGGGATTTCCACATGGACACATAAAAACAAGAAACCACCAGCTGACGTAAATGAAGGCAACAAATATCAGGCATGTGAACAGGAGAGAATAACCATTAGGGATAGATGAAATTGGGAAACATGTAATGAACAAGCTTGACATAGTGCAACAAGGCAAAATCAAGTGAAATCAGATTTCAAAAATAGGTTTCTCATGAGAACAATGAGATACCCCTGCTAAGCTGGCAGAGATACCCCTGCTAACTTGGCAAAGAGGCACTTTTCAACATGGTGATTCTCTTTATTTAGCAGGGGGAGAGTAACTGGCCCTATCCACCCCCAGTACAGTACCTCCAGTGACTGTTGCTGGTGTCTATCTTATGTTTCTTTTTAGATTGTGAGCCTTTTGGGAACAGGGATCCATCTTATTTATTTATTATTTCTCTGTGTAAACCACCCTGCACCATTTTTGGAAGGACAGTATAGAAATCGAATAAATAATAAATAATAATAATATTCTGGGATGCCCATTTTCCTAAGGATATTCCACAATTCGGCATGGTTCATGCAATCAAAGGCTTTTCTGTAGTCAATAAAGCACATATTGACTTTTTTCTGGTATCCTTTGGCTTTCTCAATTATCCAGAAGGTGTCAGCAATGATGTCTCTTGTTCCTCAGCATTTCCTGAAACCAGCTTGAACATCCGTAGGGCTTTCCCTTTCCACGTAGGGCTCTAATCTTCATTGGATGATCCTGAGCATTATTTTGCTAGCATGTGAAATTAAGGATATTGTGCGATGGTTTGCACAATCTAGGTCTCCTTTCTTTGGTATGGGTTTGTAGACTGACCTCTTCCAATCTATTGGCCACTGTGTCATTCTCCACATTTTTTATTTTTATGGCTATCGTCAAAAGCACATTAAGTCCTGTAGCTTACTGGCACAAACAACTCTTTGTGTGCAAACATATTCTTTACACAGCATTGGTGCATAGGTAGTCTATTCATCTGATAGGTTTCAACAAGTTGAAGTACTTTGGAATTCTCAATTATACTGCAGCTCTACACACAGTGGCAAATTATCAAACAAACTACACAGTGAAATTAAGATCATCTCAAAGCAAAACAACCTGTTGATCTGTTAAATTAGATGTTTACTCCTTTGCCAGTTGAAACGCTCGAGAAGTCACAGTACCACTAAAAGCACATCATCTGCTCTTAAATCATGTGAGCTAATCAAATTACATGCCTTGTTAACTAATTAGTTCGGGAGTCACTGATTGCAAGGTCTTTTCCCACAGTTTATTGTTATTGCCTACAAGGTGTTGTAATTTTATCACTCCCTGAATAATGTTGCAGTTCTTGTTTTTTCCAACTTTGTGCAAGAATGGTTAAAAAAAACATTTAACAGTGCTCAGCTATGAAAATAAGACAAGTCAGCAGAGCCAATGGCAATATGCAGAGAGCACTGTGAGAAGAAAATGATTTGTAAGGCTCATTACAGATTTACTATCCTTCCTGCAGAACTACTGTCCATTTTAGAGATCCAATTTCGATTATGATAAACATTAATGTCATACTAAATAATGAGATACTGGAAATTTTGCCAAGGCCAGCCTAACAGTTATTTTCCTCCCTAAAGGACATTTTGAGATAAATCTGGAGTTATGGTTCTATAAAACTAAAGATTTTAAGATTATCCTCCTTAAAAATGTGATTCAACATATTGCATTTAGAAGTACATTTCAGAGATGAGGAGACTGGGATTTGAGCAGTCCCCTCAACCAGGATTTGAGCAACTACTCATAGGAACATAGGAAGCTGCCATATACTGAGTCAGACCATTGGTCTATCCAGCTCAGTATTGTCTTCACAGACTGGCAGCGGCTTCTTTAAGGTTGCAGGCAGGAATCTCTCTCAGCCCTACTTTGGAGAAGCCAGGGAGGGAACTTGGAACCTTCTCTCTTCCCAGAGCAGCTCCATCCCCTGAGAGGAATATCTTGCAGTGCTTACACTTCTAGTCTCCCATTCATATGCAATCAGGGCAGACCCTGCTTCACTAAGGGGACAAGTCATGCTTACTACAAGACCAGCTCTCCTCTGCTACCACAAGACAACCAGCTCTTCTCGTCTCAACTACATCATTTTATTTTTAAACACTGGTCAATAGAGGGAATATGTCCTTGTACTTGATACTGGAGCCCAAATTCTCCTATATGATGCTCACACCAGGACGTGTCCAGGGGCTGCCTGCTGCCTCCCCCCATCCCTCTAGGGTTGGGGTTCTTGCACTTCCGCACTGTGCACCTCCTTTCACAATGCTTATCTCTGAGATGCGAGTACTTCTGGCCACACACTGCCTAAATATGTGCCAGCTCTCCAGTCAAGCCAGTAAAGCAAGGCTGCCCCAATTCCAGAAAGACTAGGCCCTGCTGGGATTATAGCAGCTCTGTCTCTGAGCCAGCATCACCAGAGCAACTCTCAGGCAGAGTTGCCATGATCCCAGCAAGAATAGGCCGGCCATAAAGGGGCCACCTGCTCTCGCTGGGATCAGAGAAGCTTTGCCTCACTAAGCTGTCATGGCAATGCCAGCTCAGTGATGTCAGGCTGAGTCGGCTCAACTAAAGAATGGCTGGCACAAGTTCAGGCTAAACACAGCCATCAAGGTGGCCAGAAGCACTTGCATGCTGAAGACAGGCTCTTCAGGAAGAGACACATAGAAAAGGGGGCCCAGGGCTGCCTTCCAACACTCCCCTGACTCAGATGCACCTTTCCATCTAGCCACACTAACACAGCACACCAATTTAGATGTTACTAATCTAAAATTACTAATCTAAAACATTACTACTTACTAATGTAGTAAAGGCCCCAGAAATCAAATTGATTTTTAAATACGGTTTCATGTGGCGAGCCTTATTTACTACGCCCAAGGGAAGTACTAAATACTCAGACATGCTAAAATACCATGTATCACTATCTGAGAGTGCATTCTATGATATACACTGACACAATTGACATTCTAACACACATTGTGGCAATTTTCCACATCTAGAAGTAATGTGTCAATAACCTCTCTCTCCTCCTCCTCCCTCACACAAAATTGTTCCATCACTAAGGCTTCTGATCATTCTATCACTACCTCAGTCATGTAGCTGCTACGCTCTCCAAGTGTCACACATAACAGGCATGAATTCTGACCTTTTTCCTTGCAGGATATACTTCATCACCGCTGTACCTTGGAGCACTAACAATTGCTTTCAGAAGGAGTTAGTTTAGATTTCTACCTTGGCAAATACCCTGTACAGCATTTCTCTGCAAATTCAGTACTGGACTGACTAGATTGGCCCACTCACTTCAATGGAATATTCATATGAACTAGCTGACCTGGTGTAGAGCATCTGCACCCCTAGTTATCCCTGTCTCCCCCACCCTGCCACAACAAATCCGGCTCCCTGCCCTGTCTTCATTCCATCTCCATCCCTTCAGCCACTCTGTTCTCCCCTTCCCCACCCACATCCCGTCAGCCACTCCATTCTCCCCACCCACCCACATCCCTTCAGCCACTCCGTTCTCCTCCTCAGCTTTCTCTCAGCCAGCCAGCCGCCACCTTCCAGCTTTCCTCTTCTTTCCCCAGCAGCTGCTTATGAACTCTCGCGAGAGCTGCCACATACAGGATTAACCACGGGTACACCTTAGAGAATTTATATCTATCTATCTATCCATCCAGAAAGAAAGAAAGAAAGAAAAAGAGAGATGTACAGATCTGCACAGGGACTCTAAGATGCTTTTCCTCGAACATCTGCCACTGATTTATCAATTGCCCACACTGAAGAGGCACTAACCAACCCAAATCTGAAGGTTTGTAGTGGTATGGTAAAGTGACATGGCATCTAGTAACATGGTTGAGTAGACACCCTGATGATCTGACCCTCATTTTAGTTTTTATAAGCTGCACCCCCTCTTTTTAAAAAAAAAATAAGGAAAGGTCTAACAATAATCCTCCACAAAACCACTATATCCTGACACAATTTAATGCAGAGCTGGTACAACGCAGAGCAAATTTTCTACCAATTTAAACAGGACTAAGCATAGTGCTTAATTGCATTTACATCACAGCAATGGGGTACAGGCATACATAACTTGCTCAGAACTGTGCCCAATATGTCCAGTACAATGCCAGTCTGAAAGTGTCAGCATTCTCTGCTCTTTGGAGTATCACACAAGAGACCCACTTCATATGGAAGATCCTTGATTTCAAGTTCTAATGAAATGTCTGCTTTTAGACTGCACTTTTTGAAAAAAAGGTACAAAGTGTTTATTTCTATAAAGAGATTCCAGAAGACCATTAGTAGCTACTTAAAATTTGTTTTATACTTTGCAGCACCTGAGCTGCTAGATGAAGCCTAAGTGAGGTCTCTGGAACATTGTATCATACCTTGAAAAAGGCAATCTTCTCATCAATTCAGATGATACATCTATAATTGTACAGAAAAAGGCAAATGCACTGGTTACCAGATTTGTAATAGTATGAAGTGCTTAAAACATTTTGCTGTTGATATATATTCAGGGATATGATCTGAATGAATACACGTGTTCCAAAGGAAAATATGGTATAATCTGACCTGATTTTATTTGTTTTAGTTCCAAGGCAAAGCATAAGATGCTGATATTGTTTTAGGTGCTAGAACTAGTATAAGATAGGGATGAAGATGGAGTCAGGCTTTGGAACCTATATTCACAATAATAAATTTTCTTTAGCTGTTGTGAATTTACTACAAGATATACACCATAAATCTCTCTTTCCAATCATTTCTTTACACTTGAAAAATCACATTTATACTAGTAGCAACAGTATCACAGAACAGTAAATGGAATTGTAGATCAATTTGTTTTATTTTCTACATTATTATATTTTGGCTAAAAACTTTGAAGGTCTTACCACTGTGTAACTACTACTCTTTGCCACTTTATGTTTTATATTTTGCCCCCACCCACATAACCCTGATCAATACAACCACAGACTGACATGCAATAGGCCAGCATAAGGTCTCCCTGCTGACATGGAATATGGCAGGTTGGCACTCCAGCTACAGCGTTCTTTCATAGGCTTCATCTCAAAATATGACATCATAATGGTGCAGGAAACCTGGATACCCAAAGAACTCTTAATAGCTTCAGCTCACCTTCATTAAGAGCAGAAACAGGCAAGGGAAGATGCAGACCCAAAAGGTGGACTGGGAGTATTAATTTCCACTAATACGTGACTCCAGTAAGACTACCTCCATTTAAGCAATATGCCATAGCAGTGATGATCCCTCCTAGCAATAGACTGAGCTGGAAGACTATCTAACTGACATTCTCTCCTCCTACCCCAATAAACACAAAGTGAAAGGCAGCAATTTTAATACTAGGCTCGGACCAGATGATGACACTCTGTATGCACACAATCAGTGCTGTTCGCCTGAAGCAGACATACTATCCTCCCACCCAACAATCAAAGGACAAGAAGTCCAACTTTGCGAGTCTCTGCTTGGCTCAAATGGCCAACAGACTCAGCCTCTACATAAGAACATCCCTGCTGGATCAGGCACAAGGTCCATCTAGTCCAGCATCCTGTTTCTCACAGTGGCCCACCAGATGCTGCTGGAAGCCACAAGGCAGGAGAGTTGAGGGCGTGCCCTATCTCCTGCCATTACTCCCCTGCAGCTGGTTCTCAGAGCCACCCTGCCTTTTCAGACTGGAGATGGCCCACAGCCCTCCGAGTAGTAGCCATTGATGGACCTCTCCTCTATGAAGTTATCCAAACCCCTCTTAAAGCCATCCAGATTGTTGGTTGTCACCACGTCCTGTGGCAGAGAGTTCCACAAGTGGATCACGCGTTGTGTGGAAAAGTACTTCCGTTTGTTGGTCCTAGACCTCCTGGCAATCAATTTCATGGAGTGACCCCTGGTTCTAGTGTTGTGTGAGAGGGAAAAGAATTTCTCTCTCTCCAATTACTCCACACCATGAATGATTTTATAGACCTCTATCAGGTCTCCCCGCAGTCGTCTTTTTCCTAAACTAAAAAGCCCCAGGTGTGGTAGTCTTGCCTCATAAGAAAGGTGCTCTAGGCCCCTGATCATCTTGGTTGCCCTCTTCTGCACCTTTTCCAGTTCTACAATGTCCTTTTTAACATGTGTTGACCAGAATTGTACATAGTACTCCAAGTGTGGTTGCACCATAGTTTTGTATAAGGGCATTATAATATTAGCAGTTTTATTTTCAATCACCTTTCTAATGATCCCTAGCATGGAATTGGCCTTTTTCACAGCTGCCACACATTGAATAGACACTTTCAACGAGCTGTCCACCACGACCCCAAGATCCCTCTCCTGGTCCGTCACCGACAGCTCGGATCCCATCAGCATATACTTGAAGTTGGGGTTTTTCGTCCCAATGTGCATCAGTTTACACTTGCTAACATTGAACCGCATTTGCCATTTTGTCCCCCACTCCCCCAGTTTGGAGAGATCCTTTGGGAGCTGCTCACAATCCGTTTGGGATTTCACTACCCGGAAGAGTTTGGTATCATCTGCGAATTTGGCCACCTCGCTACTTACCCCTGCTTCTAGATCATTTATGAATAAATTAAAAAGCACCGGTCCCAGTACAGATCCCTGGGGGACCCCACTTCTTACTTCCCTCCATTGTGAAAACTCTCCATTTATACCTACCCTCTGTTTCCTGTCTTTCAGCTAGTTAGCAATCCACACATGTACCTGTCCCCTTATCCCATAACCGCTAAGTTTCCTCAGGAGTCTTTGATGAGGAACTTTGTCAAAAGCTTTTTGGAAGTCCAGGTATGCCATGTCAACTGGATCACCTTAATCCACACACTCGTTGACACCCTCAAAGAAGTCCAAAAGGATGGTGAGGCAAGATTTACCTTTGTGGAAGCCATGCTGGCTCACTCCCAACAGGGCCTGTTCTTCTAGGTGCTTTACAATTTTGTCCTTGAGGATGCTTTCCATCAATTTGCCTGGAACGGACGTTAGGCTAACTGGCCTGTAATTTCCCGGATCGCCCCTGGGTCCCTTTTTGAAAATCGGTGTTACATTTGCTACTCTCCAGTCCTCTGGTACAGAGCCCGATTTCAAGGATAAGTTGAAAATTTTAGCAAGGAGGTCGGCAATTTCACGTTTGAGTTCTTTGAGGACTCTTGGATGGATGCCATCCGGCCCTGGTGATTTGTTAGCTTTCAGTTTTTCCAGACAGTTTAGAACATCATCCCTTGTCACATCTATCTGACTCAGCTCTCTAGCCTCCATCCCTAAAAAGCCTGGCTCAGGAACATGTATATGCTCAGTATCCTCTGCTGTGAAGACAGATGCAAAGAACTCATTTAGCTTCTCTGCAACCTCCATATCCTCCTTAATAATCCCTTTCACTCCCTCATTGTCTAATGTCCCAACAGCCTCCCTGGCAGGTTTCCTGCTTCTGATGTACTTAAAGAAGTTTTTGTTATTCCCCTTGATACTTTTGGCTAAATGTTCCTCAAACTCTCTTATTGCCTCCCTTATTGTCACCTTGCCTTTCTTTTGCCAGAGTTTGTGTTCCTTTCTGTTCTCTTCATTTGGACAGGCCTTCCAATTTCGGAAGGAAGTCTTCTTCCCTTTTATGGCTTCTTTGACGGTACCCGTGAGCCATGCTGGCATCCTCCTGGACTTAGTGCTATCTTTTCTCCTTTGGGGTATACAATCTAACTGGGCTTCTAGCATTGGGGTTTTGAGTAAACTCCATGCACTCTGGAGCAAAGTGACTCTCCTTGATTTCCCTTTCAGCTTTCTTTTCACCATACTCCTCATTTTGGAGAAGTTTCCTCTTCTGAAATTCAAAATGTCCGTGTTAGATGTCCTTGGTGATTCTCTCCCCGCATGTATGCTGAATTTGATGGCACTGTGGTCACTGTTCCCTAAAGGGTCAATGACACTGTCATCACACACCAGGTCCTGGGTGTCACTCAGAATTAGGTCCAAGGTCGCCTTCTCTCTGGTCGGTTCCATGACCAACTGTTCTAGCGCACAGTCATTTAGTGTATCTAGAAGTTTGACCTCTTTGTCCTGACCTGACTGTGAATTTACCCAGTCTGTGTGTGGGTAATTGAAGTCACCCATAATTACAGCCCTGCCTCTCCTTGACGCCTCCCTGATTTCCTCCTGCAACTCCCAGTCACTGTCGGTGTTTTGATCCAGAGGGTGATAGCACATCCCCAGTAGCACTTTCCCTTTCCGGCCTTGTATAGTCACCCACAGGGTTTCTGTGGAGGACTCCAGTCCACCTAGGTTTTCAAGCTTGTTAGATTCTATCCCTTCTTTAACATACAGTGCTACTCCACCTCCAATGCACCCCTCCCTGTCCTTTCTGTAGAGTTTATACCCAGGGATGACTGTGTCCCACTGGTTCTCACTGTTCCATCATGTTTCTGTTATGCCCACTATATCTATTTCTGTGTTAGCAGCCAAGCACTCCAGCTTACCCATCTTGGCTCGGAGGCTTCTGGCATTGGCATATAAGCACCTATACTCTGAATCTCTCCCCTGAAGTATGCTATTCTTATGACTCTTTGACCTGCTGGCACAGGCTCCCGTCTGCTCTTTATGCGGTTCTGCACTGTCCCCTTCTGTTTTATCTGAATTCTTTGCACCCTCGCACTTTAAAGGATGGCTTTTGCCTAACGGGATACTGCCCAGCTCCCGTCGGCTATTCCCCAGGTGTCATTTTAAAAGCTGCTCTGCAACCTTTTTGATTTTAAGCTCCAGCAGTCTGGTTTCATCTTGGTTCAAGTGCAGCCCGTCCCTTTTGTACAGGCCTTGCTTGCCCCAAAATGTGTCCCAGTGCCTAACAAATCTAAACCCCTCCTCCCGGCACCAACGTCTCATCCACGCATTGAAACCCCTCAGCTCTGCCTGTCTCACTGTACCTGCGCATGGAACAGGTAGCATTTCTGAGAATGCTACCTTGGGTGTCCTGGACTTCAATACACTACCTATCAGCCTAAATTTGGCTTCCAGGACCTCCCGACTACATTTCCCCACATCATTGGTGGCAATGTGCACCACAACAGCTGTCTCCTCCCCAGCACTGCCTAGGACCCTGTCTAGATGCCGTGTGATGTCCGCAACCTTCGCACCAGGCAGGCAAGTCACCGTGCGGTCAACACGCAGGTCACAAACCCATCTCTCTATCCCTCTAATGATCGAATCACCCACTACAAGGAGGCCCCCACCCCCCAGAGGAGTATCCCCTGTGCGAGAGGATATGGGCTCATCATCCACGGAAGGGGTCCCTTCTAAAGGAGCATTTCCCTCTTCCTCAGACTGATGTCCGCCTTGCCCACATACTAAACAGCTCCCTCGAAAATGATCACCTTGCCGAATTTACCTTCTGTGCTGGGCCCAGAATGAGTGCCATTGACTATGTAACTGTCTTGGGAAGCCTGCTTTAATTCGCAGATCGTTTGGAGGTTATCCCTGTTATAGCCAAGATCACCCAAATTGGGCCAGAACTACAGGCCCAAAAAACTAGGCTTCAGCCTGTGTCAGCACCAGCTATTCCTTTAAGAGAACCCTTATGGTTCATGGCATAGTTGAACCTTGAATGAATTGGTTAACGCCTGAAATCAGGCCCAGGGGCCCCAGCTTTGTTCCTATGTTAATGGCTCTGGGAAAGGCAGGAATTGATCCTAAATTTCCTCTGGAAGAAATTTACAATGTTGATGTAACCTGCTATTGCTGCAATTGATTGTGTTAGATTTCCTTGCTTCACATATATTACTGTTATCACTTGAAATGTTTAGATATGCACACTAATTTAGAATGACAACCATCACACCTTGATTGCTATCTCTGAAACACCCAAGATTTCTTCCTCCTATTGCCCTCTCTTCTTGATTTCTAACACCTCCTTGGGCAGAGGCACCTAAAAGTCTATGACACAGTACTTTACACAATGCTGACCACAACTATGCAGATTGTTGACAATCGCTCCCAAAGAAGGTCTGTGATAAAGAAGAGGAGAGATGGTTGTAATCTTGTAATCTTTGTTCTCTCCTTGAGAAATGGACACAATGATGCCTTGAGCCTATTGTTTGACATAAGCCACTGACATTTCTGAAATTCAGGACAGATGTGCCTGTGCTTCAAAGAACTCTTGAGTTCAGATCAGAGAACAGAACTATTGTAAGGGACTACTATAAGAATCAAGTGCTCCAGGCATGTTGTCAGCAATCTTTTGCTCAAATCTATGAGTTTGCTGCTCAGCTGCGTAACAAAAGCAGAGAATCACTACAGATTTACTACAGATTCTGCCAGTGATTCTCTCTGCAGGGCAGAGATGCAAGACTAACTCTGATCTGATCAGGTCCAGCTCTGGTCCTCGGTCTGAGACTCCATCATGCCTAATGCCTGCAACACACACCAGCAACGGACTGTAGCATCACTCACATCTTGTGGCCACTTCCAGATCCAGTAATCATGCCTTCGCTGGAATACTCAGCCTCTGCCTCCCACTCCTCTCCACTAATCCCTAGCATGCTGCCATCCCTCACCTAGAGGCCTGCCCTCCCTCCTTCCCCTTGTTCCCCCCACCCTCAGAATTTTGCTTATGTTGTCTAGAAAAGATAGCTTAACACTGAGAATACACACACACCCAACTCATTTGTTAGACAGGATTTAATGCACTACGCTTAGATACATGGTTCACCCTACTGATATGACTGACTTGCTTGATTGCATTGAGAACCAGTTTGCATTAATAAAGCCCATTGAACTTTATGAGAATATCTGTCTTTCTACCTGTCCAGATCATGTCTTTCTACCTGTCCAGATCATGTCTTTCTACCTGTCCAGATCGTACATGGCTACTGTATCAAGAACTTGTGCCACTATGTGGCAAGCATGAACATGCTTCATTCTCATTACAACTAGCTCCGGAGCATATTCAGAGTGTGGATCAGGCTTGGCTAACAACATCCCCCAATTTGACAGTGACCACTTTCCAATTGGCCTATGCCTAAATCCTTTGTCCAGCAGTCCCACGCTGAGGCTCTATACCAGGCCTGCTCAACTTTGGCCCTCCTGCAGATGTTGGCCTACAACTCCCATAATCCCTGGCTATTGGCCCCTGTGGCTGGGGCTTATGGGAGTTGTAGTCCAAAAACAGCTGGGGGGGCCTAAGTTGAGCAGGCCTGCTCTATACCAACCACACATTCTGCCTGCTGGAAGAACCTGTCACATCAAATGGTCCACTCAGCTGGACAAAAAAACAACAACAGAACAACTTACCTCATAGCACTTCCTGCACATGTGATTCTCCTTACTCTCAACAGAATCAAATAACTCAATCTTAGAGAGCTACACCAACCTAGTGTGGGAACTACAGAAGCATCTAATCCATAACAACAGCACCCACCCCAAACAACACCTGCACCGATGCAAATCATGATTCGACTCAAAATGCCTTCAAGCCAAAACATCACTCATCGCCAACTACAACACATACAAAGCCATCATGAGCCCAAGGACCATGCAGGCTCTCCTCAAGCAGAAGAGGCAACATAAATAACTACATAAACATAAGAAAAGATACTCTTAATGAAAGCCACCTGGTCACAACTCATTTAAGTCATCAGAAATAAAGATTCAGCTCTTTTCTGGAACATCACAGCGAACCACCCCAGCAGGAGCTTGATGCACCTGGACAGCTTCATTTCACCTCAGGTCTGGGGATGGCACTTTGGTGAACTCTACAGCGAAGAAGAATCAGGCCTCGGAGGTCCTGGACACGACGTAGAGGACCTGCCTGCCTGGCCACCTATGACAACAGAGATCATGGACTTATCTCTCAACTGAAATCTGGGAAGGCTCCTGGCAATTATCTCATTCCTCCAGAGCTAATTAAAAACAGCTCAGCATGGTGGGGCCCCATTCTGGCCTCGCTATTCACATACATTGATGGGCATGGCTATATCCCCAGTGACTGTGGTCTAATAGTTATTGTTTCCATCTTCAAAAAATGGTAGAAAGGATGACCCAGCAAACTACAGATCCATCAGCCTGCTCAGCATAGTCATTAAGTGGTACACCAGACATCTGTACTGGAAACTAAGGGACTGTTTGGAACAAGAAAACGTTGTAGCAGAGGAACAGACTGGATTTAGGGAGGGACAGTCCACTATTGACCAGTGCCTGGTCCTACAGCATTTAATCAAGAAACACTCCACCCACAATACAGTCTCCCTTTATGCAGCGTTTATAAATCGCAAGTCTGCATTCAACTCTATATTTTGAGCCAAACTGTGGGGAAAACTGGAAACCACCTTTATCAACCAGCATTTGCTACCCCTCATTCGTGCCCTCCAAAATGAGACATCCCTCAAGGTCTAATGCAATTCCCAGCGTCACCTATCAACGGTGCTGACCCAGCCCAGGGCTGCATACTGGCTCCACTCTTGTTTTATCTTCTTCATAAACAACATGGTGAATCATCTAAACAACCTGATCTTTCACACATACCCCCCAAGCTCACAGGAAAACACTGCAATCCTCTCTAGGACCCCTACTGGACCTCTCTAAAAAGCCCCGAGAGCCCTCACTCAATACTGTAAGAAGGATCAACTCAAAATCAACTACCACAAAACCAAAATCATCGTCTTTCCCAAGAAACCGAAGACACAGAAATGGCACATGAATGGGCATACAATCGAGCAAGCCACATGCTTCAAATACCTGGATACCTCCACGCCTCTGGCACCAGAAAGACCTATGACAACCACATTGCATTAAATGCCCAGAGGAGTGCTGCTGTCATTCTAAAATTCTTCTGCACAAGAGGAGAACAATACATACCTGCAGCCCTTCTCCAACTTTACCCCTCTGGAACTTGTCCAGTCCATCTCCCTAAGAGCAACATTTCAAGCACCCCATTGTGTTTCTAATGCCAGTCTACAACTGGAGGCAAGCCTGGTGAAAATGGAGGCAAGAGTATGCCACACTCTGCAGCCATACCAAGTTACTGGCTAAAACTATCCTTTCTCCCAGTGCGCCTAGCTCCACTAAGGCAGATGATTACCTATCCACATTGAAACAAACTCTGGTGGTGAAAATAGCATCCATTGGGCTATTGGTGGGCATCCCCTGCCCACGTCCTCTCCATAGGCCATGAGCACTCCTCAAACAGTGCATAATGGACATTATTATTATTATTATTATTATTATTATTATTATTAATGGACATTATTATTAGTGCCAAGATTATCTAGGCAGGGTCCTGGACTTCCTTACCTCAGAAAGTCTAAGATACATAGCAACACCTGTTTACCTTACGCAGACTGAGGTCCCCAATCACAGAAGGGCATTCACCTTGGGCGGCTTTGTTGCCTTCCCCTTGGCTGTACTAGATGGAAGATACAGGAAAGTCCCTTTCTTGGAACACCTGTGCCCATGCAACACCAGGCACATGGAAGCCGCAGAGCATCTCCTTCATTGCTCATTCCACAGAGACTCCCGCAATACTCTCATTCTCCCCAAACTGAGTAGGTTACCTGATTGCCCTGATCAATTCTACCCTTACATATTGCAATCCTCCTACAACATACAACATTGTTAAGTTCTGTCCAGCTACATGCAAAATCTGCTGGACTCTAGGGGTATGTACAAAACCGGAAAACCCGGTTCAGTTCGAGTACAATTGGACTCAAACCAGGTCTAGTCCTGTACACACTAAAGCCAGGCCCGGTCCGGCTGTAGTCTGAACTAGTTCGGGCCTGGCTCTGGGGGGTGGGGGAGGGGAAAAAGGTTTTGGGGGGAGGAATGGCAGACCTTCCACCATTTCTGGGCTCTGAGAGGTACCATCACAGCCGGTGCGGTCTCCTGATGTCCCCTCTCCCCTCATCAGCCTCCCCCGGTCATTTTCAGGCCTTTAAGGGCCACTTTTGTCCTGTTTTTGGCTCATTTTCAGTTCTCTGAAGTGGCAGTGGCCATTTTGGAGGCCTGGGTCATGACCCGGCCCCACAGATGGCCATTGGGCATGTGAGGCAGCCTCCAAAATGGCTGCTGTCACCACAAAGAGGCCTGTAACGAACCAGAAACAGGCCAAAAGCAGCCCATAATGGGACAAAAATGAACGGGGGAGACTGGAAGGGAGAGGCTGTTGGGGAGGGGGTGACATCAGGAGAGTTCCCACAGCCATAGCAGCACCCCCCCCCCCCGGAGCTCAGCAATGGCAGTGAGTCCACCAGTTCAACAACAAAAGAACATGAACTGGCCTCAGGCCAGCCCGGCAAGATCGGCTCAACTTTGAGTCAAACTGGGTCCAGTCCAGCTTGAAAGTGAGCCCCCATCCGAGCCAGTTCAAGTACGAGCCACCTTGACCTCGAGCCAGCTCGCACATCCCTACTGGACTCTGATCTCCATTAAATGCTAACTAGACCTGATTGGGAATGTGCACTGAACTGATTTGGCCAGTTTGGCTCCGAGTCTGGCCAAACCAGGTCTGGTCTGGTCCGGCCATCAAACCAGGCCAAACTGGTTCAGGGGATATAAATCAAACAAACTGGTAAAGTGGAATCCAGAGGGGATTCCTTTCTACAAGTACGGGGGGGGGTCCCTTCCAGGGCTAAGGGGCAGCCAGGCAGGAGCAGTAAGAGAAGGAATAAGGTCCTTAGCTGGCCATTAGCACCACCTCTTGCTGCCACTCACCCTCCCTGTGGTGCCAAGTGTGCTCTTCCGCTCCATTAGTGAACCACCACCAAGCTGATGGCTTGGTAATGGTGGGGAGGAGTGTGCTTCGTCTACAGGGAGCGGCAGCCAGCAATGGTGCCAGCAGATGGATAAGGACCTTATTCCTTCTCTTACTGCTCCTGCCTGGCTAACTAGTTTCTGCCAAACTAGCTCACCAGAAACGGGACCAGTTCGGTTCACGAATTAACCCCTGAATCAGCCCCACTTCAAGGTGAACCAGTTCTGCACAAACCGTCCATGCACACCCCTAGACCTGATGAAGCATAGAGCCCCACCTAAAATCTACATACTGTTTATAATTTTACAGTTTTCCATTTTAATTCTACATCAACATTTTTAACCCTATAGCCTTTTACTTATAGATGTTAGATGTTACTTATAGATATTAGCTATCCCACAATTTTATCCCATATAGTTCTAGTCTGGTCCCTGGGCCTGATCCCTGCTGAATCAGGTCCAAGGCCCATCTAGTTCAGATCCTGTTTCACACAGTGGCCCACCAGATGCTGCTGGAAGTCTACAGGCAGGAGTTGAGGGCATGCCCTCTCTCCTGCTGTTACTCCTCTGCAATTGGTACTCAGAGCCATCTCCAGCCTCAAAGGCAGGATGCCTCTGAGTACCAGTTGCAGGGGAGTAACAAGAGAGAGGGCACGCCTTCAACTCCTGCCTGTAGTTTTCCAGTGGCATCTGGTGGGTCACTGTGTGAAACAGGATGCTGGACTAGATGGGCCCTGGGCCTGATCCAGCAGGGCTCTTCTTATGTTCTGATCATTTTTAATTTGTAAAAACTTTTAGTCTCCTATAGTGTATGTCCTGCCATTTCATGGTGCTTACAGTTTCGGTGCTCTGGCTGCTTATGGAGGCCAAAGACTATAATACAGTCTTTATAAACCATATAGGTTCTAGCCATTTAGCAATTTTATAGCTTTCTTACTGTTTATACTCCCTCAATTTTAAAAGCCTTCAACAGCTGCCAATATTATGTTTCCTTGCCTTATGCTGGCCGAAGACCGTAATAAAGTTATCGACTGATTGATATTCAATATTTAATGCCATTTATATGTGTTCCTTTTTCTAACTATCACTTACAGATATAACATCCTGAAATACATTAAACATTTCCTTATACAAACACATGCAGACAAAAGATTTAGGCACCTCCCTTTCTCCTTCCCAATCATAATCACTTACAGAAATATTCAAGGGAAAATTCAAATTTAAAATAAACGTAAGCTACTATCCTGTGTAAACTTACCTGAGAGTAAGCCCTGCTGAACACAGTGGGACTTTTGTTTACTCAAATGTGTTGTTGTTTCCTACAAATTTTTATATTAATATTTGAAGAATCCAAAAATTTCCACTCCAAAAAACATCATAAGAAAAACTGACTCATCTATTTTCTTTAAGACCATAATTACGATTAGGAGCATTACTTTTCTTTTTTCACCCAAGCACACCAGAAACTCATGAATAAAATATGACAACTTTGATAGCCTCCATTGCTGTAGGTTCATCCGGAACAGCAAACGTGATCTGTATACTAACGACTCTTTTCCTTCATGAAGGCCTTTGTTTCTGAATGCTAGGTCTCATTTAAACAGGACCAACGCATGTGTCCTCCCCTCCTTTTTGCATTTCTTGCCTTTAGCAACGACTCAAGAAATAATGTTTACATTTCTTTGCCCCTCAATGAGTGCATTTCAAAACAATGACAATAGTGGAAGACTCATAAAGCAGACCGACCCACTAAAGAGGCATTGTAGCAAATATTCAAACACAATTGAATAATATCCTTTTCCTCAAAGGCAGAAGAAATACACACATAGCACAACTGTCATACAAGTCATGTTGCTAAAAAAATGTGTTTACATAAAGCTGGCATGAAGTTATGAATAATAAACGTGTTCTATATCTCCAGAGACGGCTAAAATCCAACCTTGACCAAAATTCTTCTGCAAAGAATATACAGGCATACCTTGTTACCATGGGAGTTCCGTTCCTCACCTACTAGTGATGAAACCGTGACGAGGCATTATGCCTATAGGAAATGGAGGGGTTAGGTTCTAGAACGGACAAAAGATTTTAAAAAGCAAAAGGACATGGGGAAAAGGCGAAAATAATGATAATGATGATGATAATGATGATGATGATTAATTTGATTTCTATACCGCCCTTCTAAAAATGGCTCAAGGCGGTTTACACAGAGAAATAACAAACAAATAAGATGGCTCCCTGTCCCCAAAGGGCTCACAATCTAAAAAGAAACATAAGATAGACACCAGCAACAGTCACTGGAGGTACTGTGCTGGGGGTGGATAGGGCCAGTTACTCTCCCCCTGCTAAATAAAGAGAATCACCACATTAAAAGGTGCCTCTTTGCCCAGTTAGCAGGGGACCTTTTAATATGTCAAAAAAACCCTTTTAATATGTCACATGCTCAGCTTCTATGCCACAATAGTCAACAGATAAATAATTGAATTTATTTACTATACTGTGCTCCATGGGGTCTACATATAGCACTTACATTTATATACCGCTTTATAGCTGGAGCTCTCTAAGTGGTTTACAATGATTTAGCATATTGCCCCCAACATTCTGGGTACTCATTTTACCGACCTCGGAAGGAAGGAAGGCTGAGTCAACCTTGAGCCCCTGGTCAGGATCGAACTTGTAACCTTCTGGTTACAGGGCGGCAGTTTTTTTACCACTGCGCCACCAGGGGCTACATATGCCCATGAATGTCCCCCGAATTCATGAAATGCCCCCCAAAACCACGAAAGATCATGGGAAAATCCCTTTTTAAAAGAAAGAAGTGAGCCACAGTGGATCCTTATAAAATGGTGGCCGGAAGTGACCTCCGCAGTCACTTCCAGTCCTCTAGGAAGCACGGATACATGCGTTTTACCCTTGTATCCATGGATAATGAAAGCAGACACCTGTTTAGACACCTGCAAATATATGAAGCTGCGGAAATAGAGACTGCATTTAACAAGGTTTGCCTGTATATGAAGTACAATGCAAAATGTATTATCTTGATATGGGCAAGCAGTTGCCACCCAGAAACCTTTTAATATGTCACATGAGCAGCTTCTATGCCCCAATAGTCAACAGACATTTTATTGACAGAAGTAGGATTAGCTATAAGAGACCTGAAAAACTGTAGACTATTTCTTGGAATACAGTTTAAAATCTGGTTTTGTCTATGGATGAAATGGGTTCTCAATCTAGTGGGATAAAGAAAAGTTACATAAAGTAGCACATATATCTATGTTTAAAATTATACTGTTTTGTAGCATGTGTAAATTTCATAATTTGTGAAAACATTTATAATGGATCGTTTCTTTTTTGCATTATTTTAATTGCATATCTGTTTTTGGAAAATAAATGAGTAAAAATATAGACATCTAGCAGTGCACCATATGAATGCCAGAAGCTTATCAGTTAATTAATTTGGCTCACAGAGGACACTGAGGAAATCCCAGTACACATCCCAGTGGGGGTGGGAGGGGCAAATTAAGAACACAAAAACACAGCCCCTGTGTCCTAGTATAAGAAATAGAAAGAAATCATTACTAGGGCTATGCATCGTCCAAGAGGAATACTGGAATGATATGCCCACCATCTGACATTATTGGAAGGATTTCCGATACAACAGGGAGCCCCAATAGTTGTAATTGTGACTAAAGTCCTTGTTTTCCTATCAAAATCCTACTTCTGATAGTAATATTGGAACAAAACCAGCCCAGCAGTCCCTTAGAGAGACTCTCTCTCCAAGCTGGCTCCAAGCTAGTATTTAAGGACTGCACTCCTAACCCCCACAAGGGTGGCTTACCTTTATCCTCCACTCCAATTTCAGAAATACATTTTCCTTCCAAGCTGGCTTGGGCGTGGATTTTAAGGACTGTATCCCCAAATTCTGGGGGTGGAGGGCAAAGGCAACCACAGGCAAGAGATTTCAGGGCCGCAGTCCTTAAAATCCACCTCAGGAGTTTGGGGTGCCCCCGATGGGTCTACTGGATAATATCGGATCAATTGCAATCAAATTCCATTGGGGTTGAGCCGGCTATATCAGTCTCCTGGCTTAAAAAAAAAAATTCAGATTGGATCCAATATTTTTGGTTGTGCACAGGCCTAGTGGTTACTATCATTAACCACAATGTTACTTTGAAATCATTTGATGGAGGAAGATTTTTGTTGTACAATCTAAAGAATGGTGAAAAAGTCTTGGCTAGTTACTTGGAGAGGTTAGATTGAGATGGTGCCATCTTTAGTCCTATGGTGCAGATATGGAGCCTGACCAAAAATAATAGTGGACACATTTAAGTTGATTTAGAGAAACAATGTGAAACATACATGCCTCTGCAAACAAACAGAAGGTCCCTCCATCCAATTTCAGCTGATAAACCACCCGCCAACCCTGCATGGGATTGCTCTGAGAAGGAGAGCAAACAAGTCCCCTCAGCTTCCTTCTGCTCATACAAGTTAGGATACAACCCCTAAGTCTGAAGGATTCACTATTATTCACCAGTGGTTTTTCAACCATGTTACATTTATTTGTCACATTTACATACCGTCCTATATAAAATCACAGGGAAGTTTACAATCCAATCAAACAGCAACCAAAACCTAAAAATCATATAAACAGATTAAAATTAACATAAAGAAAACGTTTAAAAAACCTTTTAATCATTATAAAACTAAGAGCCTGATAAAACAGGTGTTTTTCAAAAGTCATTTAAAAAATAACCAAAAATGGAGAGATTCAGATTTCATTTGGGATCCGATTTCTAGACACACAAGCATGCAAACTACCATATTATTCCCTTCCTACAAGGGAAACAGAAAGCTATACACAAGGTTATCCCAACTTATTTTTAATAAGTTACTCTGTGAAATTACACTGAGAGATAGGAACCCTGTATGCCAATATATCCGGGGATATGAACATACAGATGGGAAAGCAATAGTGTCACACATTCACCCCAGTTCTCCATACATTCATCATAGTTTATGCACCTATAAAATGCATTTTACAAGTTTCCAAATCATGAACAAAGAACCTGTAGACATTTAGCATGTGTCCATATCTCCCCAATCCAAGTCCAGTGCACTATTCACAATGCCACATTGGGTGGTGTCATATCTTAAAAGATCCCACCACATTACAAATTAACAATCTGACAAAGCATAATAAGTAGATATACAGCAGAAATGAAAAACAGAAACGGCAATCTTCCTCTGCACTACAAATATCACTTCAGGTAGCAAATTAATCTGAATTTTTAGCAGCTAAAAAGCAGGTTGATGCCTCAAGAAGCATTTGGTTTTTATTCTCTCCATGAAGTTCAAGACATTACAGTATTTTCACCACAGGAAACTGCCAAGCTTTGGTTACTACATTATGCCTTGATTATATATGGCTGCAGCTTGTAATACTGCATAATGAACAAACTGCTTGGAATTGTGTGTCCTACCACCTGTTCTCATCTTGACCTTTGTCCAATATGGCTTATATTATCAAGCAGGGAAATTATTGTAGAGGCCCTGGTTGAGATCATAAATGCTTCTCTGAGGGAAGGTAGGATGCCTCCTTGTTTAAAATAGCTCTATTAATTGCCTCCTTTAAAGAAGCCTACACTGGATCTCTTAAATGGGCAATTATAGGCCTGTCTCCAATCTTCCATGGTTAGCCAAGGTGATTGAGAAGGTGGTAGCCTCTCAGCTCCAGGTAGTCTTGGATGAAACAGATTATCTAGATCAATTTCAAATTGGCTTTTGAGCAGGTTATGGGGTGGAGACTGCTTTGGTCAGCCATATGATCTCCAAAGGGAAAATGACAGAGTGAGTGTGACTGTTGGTCGTTTTGGATCTCTCGGTGGCTTTCAATACCATTGATCATGGTATTCTTCTGGATCGCCTGCAGGGACTGGGTGTAAGGGGGCACTGCTTTGCAGTGCTAAATAAATCTCTCAGGCAGATTCCAGAAGATATTACTTGGAGACTGCTGCTCTGTGAAGTGAGAGCTTTCGTATGGTCTCCCTCAGGGCTCCATTTTGTCTTCAATGCTTTTCACAACATCTACATGTAACTGCTGGGAAAGATCATTGGTGGATTTGGTTCAGGGTTTTATCAGTACGCTGATGAACCCCAAATCTACTTCTCCAAATCTACTTCATCAGGTAATGGCATAACATCCCTAAATGCCTGCCTTGAGGCAGTAATGGGCTGGATGAGGGAGGACAAACTGAAGCTGAACGCAAATAAGATGGAAGTGCTCACTGTAGGAAGCCACAGTTCAGGAAATGAGATAGATCTGCCTATTCTGGGTTGAGTTACACTCCCCCAGAATGAACAGGTTCACAGTTTGGGAGTACTTCTGGACCCAACCTCCTCTCTGATACTTCAGGTGGAAGCAGTAGCCAGGAGTGCTTTCTATCAACTTCAGCTGATTCACCAACTGCACACTTTCCTGGAAGTGAATGACCTTAAGACAGTGGTGCACATACTGGTAACCTCCAGGCTTGACTACTGCAATGCACTCTACATGGGGCTGCCTTTGTATGTAGTCAGGAAGCTGCAATTGGTGCAGAATGCTGCTACCAGATTCATCTCTGGGATGCCCTGTAGAGACCATATTACTCTGGTTCTAAAATATCTACATTGACTACCAATAGGTTTCCAGGCAAAATACAAAGTGCTGGTTATTACCTATAAAGCCCAACAACAGCTTGGGCCCACGGTATTTAAAATAATGCTTTCTTCATTATGAACCCCGTCGCCTATTAAAATCTTCAGGGGAGGTTCGTCTGAGGGTGCCGCCAGCTCATCTGGTGGTGACTCAAAAGGTGTCACTTCTCTGTGGTGGCTACGGGACTGTGGAATGCACTTCCTGCTGAAATTAGAGCTGCTCCATCCCTGTTGACTTATGGGTAACAACTGAAGACACATCTCTTCAGCCAAGCATTTTAGTTAGTTGGTGTTTTTATGGAAATTTTAAATCTGGTTTTATGTTTTAACTGTTAAATTCTTGGTTTGTTTTGTTTTTGGTTTGTTTTATGCACTAAACTGCCTAGAGACTTCGGTAATGGGTGGTATACAAGTTTATTTAAAAAATAATGGCTTCTAACTATTTTTATTAAAATTATTTAAAATGAATGTTGTCAGCTAGGACATATTTGCTTTACAATAGAGTAGCAAAATGTGAAAGAGCAGAGTACAGAGTAAGGAAAATGCTTACATGCAGAAAAATGGCCATGTATAATACAAAACCCTATTGCTAATTTTAAAATCCTCAAAATCATATTTCATAGCCATAATAGATGTTCCTTCACTATGCTAACATAAGCATGTACACATTTTGCTTCTTTTTAAATGGCAAAACTATATTCAAGCTTCCTTATAAACCATCTCATTTCAAAGCATTATTGGGTCCAGACTTTGTCTGCCTGGTGGAGGTGGTGGAGGTGGTGGGGATTTCACAGCTATGGGACACTGCAGGACAAGAGAACAATACGAGTCAAGCGGCAATTACCCTTCCCCACCCTCCGGGGAGGTTGCAGTGTTAACACTGGGAAAGAATCTACAGTAGGGGGGGAAATTAAAATAAGAAAAGTTCAAACATTGAATATAGCACCCAAATGAACAGAACTTGATTATATTCTAAGCTTTTAAAATTTATTTTTTACTAACCAGTAATTTACTATCATGTTTTGTCATCACCATCACCACTTTGGTCTGGAGGCATTCAGTTTATATTAGGCAGGGTTGCACTACGCATAACATCAGAAGGATAACCTATAGCATAATGTAGGAGTAAACTGTTCTTACTGATATCATAAATGTACTGATATCATAATGTAGGAGTAAACTGTTCTTACTGCAACAGTTCTTACTGATATCGTCACCACTTCCAGTTTAAAGGAAGAGCAACATCCATGTAGGAGGGCTGCACAGCCTGGATTACCATCATGTGGTTATGACTTCTGACATTACTTAATAGTATGTAAGGCAATCATGCTGTAGCAGCTCCCATGTCAAAAGGGCATCATTAATTAGATCTATTAGATTATCAACTTAACATATAAGGGGATTTCAAAAAGAAAGTTCCCCTAATTAATTAATCCAGAAGTCTCCACAAAACCCTATAATCATGAAATCTTTCCATCGGTTATTTATATCTCTAAATATTTGGACACTCTGGCTGTAATTTGCATAACAGAGAGATACATATGTTTAGAATCATTATTAGCAAAATGAAGAAACAGCCACTTTTATTCAGTTATCTAACTAGCAATTCTTTTATGCAGGGTAGGACATATCAGTTGAACACAAAAGCTTCATAGGTGGATTGCTAGGCTGTGAGCAATATAATTATTCAGGGAAAAGACTGGGGATAAGTACAATTGCCATATTAGATTGTTTAGGACCTACCTGTGAGACCAAAGACCACAATATTACATGGGTCTCAATTCTGTGGTGGACTTTTTGTTCACCTTCAACAACTACATCAGAAATATAAGTGAGAAAGTGAAAGCCGACAAGAATATTCACTGCACTATTATCTCTTATTCCTAGTGGCACACTGTATATCAGTTCTGTGTGGATTAATCTGATGGTCCTGCTTTGTGATCTTTTGCCCTCAGAACCCTATAATTCCAACAAAAATTGCATATTTTTATGAATATATTTTCAGAGTGTGTAAACTGTGCACAATCAGTGTGAGGGAACAGGCTCACACCACTGATCTTGCCCCCAGCCTCCATCTGGCAATTATCTTACAGAGCCTCTGTACTTACACCTTCTGCATCCTTAGGCTCTATGCAGATGACTTAATAATGTGGGAAGCCATAATATTCTTGTCCAATCCATGCATTGATTGCAAGTAGATATTATATCTGAGCTCTGAAGCCTCAAGAAGTGTCCCTTAAACATATATCATTCCAACTAACTCGTTTTAACTAGGTTTTTTATTTCTTTCAAACATGCAGAGAGACTTGCATGTTCAGAGACTTACATGTTCACAGAAACAGCTTTGGGATAGTGTTACTGAAACTGCTCTGCAGTGTCGCATATGCACTCCTGACTAACCCTTGGGCTTGTGTAGGGAACCAGCGGATCTAGAGTGTGCATTACAGAATTAAATTTGTGCAAAACTTCAGTCTTGGAAATAACTGACAGAGAGTTGAAGTTAAATGCAAAAAGGTTTATTTAGGGTTTTAGGGGTACAGAAAGGAAATCCTGATTAGCAAGCAACACAAAAATGTTACCAAGAGAGCCTGTGTGGGGACTCCCAGAAGCATCCCTTACCTCATTTCGGGCTACAGGCTTGTAGTTCCCACATTTTGCTGTTCAGATCCCATGGGACCGTGATATTTCTATTAGGTTCTCATGAGCTAACTCATAGGGCATGTCACTTGGTATGTAGCCTGGGAAAGGTGGCTCTTACATCAGGTTGAGCCCAGGACTGCAGGAGAACCTCATGAGCTCGCCCCCAGATTGCTTCAAGGTGGGAAGCCAGAGTAGACATGATTTAATCAAGCACTTTTCAAGAATAAGCCAAGTATTCTCCCTATGTTGGCACAGGTCAAGGTATCACCTCCTCAGGAAGGACCAATAAGAGTTAGCAAGTCATTTCCTCAGCTAAAGAGCATGTTAATGGCTGGCTCAGGACACGGGAAGCTAGCTTGTTAACATTCTTAGTCACTCCCAGATATTCTAAAAAGACATGAGAGAAACCCTGATGTGCCCATTGCATTTGGCCCTACATGGGTCTCTTAGGCCTATTCACCCTTTGTACTGAAAAGAAGTACACTCAGCAAATATGAATAGGATAAAGATGTGTCCTGTGTATTTTGTCCCTTCTGTCCACCTTTTCAAGGTATGATCAATATAATGCCCCCTTAGTAAAGACATAATCACTCCATGTGTCTCCCCCTTGGATTCACCTGGTGCCTGTTACATCTTGGCATTGGCACCTCCATCTTGCCTTGCCTTTCGCACCTGTCCTGCCTGTCGCCTCCAGACCAGCCCTTTTTCCTAGCCTGGTCGTCGCAGCACTGCTGGCTGCAAGATCCTAGTCTCCCAAGATCCCCTTTGGATTTTTCCTGGTTCCCGGACCCCTGCCTGGTCCCTGGGTTCCCACTGCCTTTTGCCTTCTCGCCTGCCCCAGAGGAGAGAAGTCCCTTGGTATCAACTGAGCCATAAGGGTCCAAACACCCCACCAGATGGACTTAGGAAGTATCTAACATCTGCTCTCAAGCCTCTTACTCCCCTCCTTTCTCGCTGTTTCTAAAATCTAAAGCCTGTTCTCTCCAAGATCATTTCTCTCTTGTCAGCCTTGAGTGAACTTAATTTGGAAACTCAAGCCAAACTGCCTCTTTGTGAGCTGTAACTCAGTCCTTGTAACTTGTTAGTCTTGCTAGTTTTGTTAGTTAAATATTGTTGCTCATACCGTAGATCATTATTTAACTTCCTGTACCCCTAAAACCCTCAAATAAACCCGATTCTATTTTTGATCACCAACCTCTCTGTTCAGTTCTTCCCATGACTTAAGCTTTGAACAAATTTATTCTTAGGTAGACTGCTCCGTTTAAGCTCACTAGTTCCCCACACAAGCCTAAAACGCAGCAAGGGGTGTTCGCCAATTACCCAGAAGTAATACTATTAACAATAACTAGAAAAATAAATCAAGCTAACAACAACAATAAATCTAGATTGAAGCTCACAAAGAGGTGATTTAGCTTGAGATCTGAATTAAAACCACTCAAGGCTAACCAGAGAAATGGTCTTGGAGAACAACTTTAAACTTTAAAGAGAGCAGGAAGAGAGGGGAGCAAGATTTCAGAGCAGAAATTAGTATACCTAATTCCTTCTGATGGTGTGTTCGAACACTTGTTGCTCGGCCGCTGCTGAGAGACCTCTCTGTACAGGGACAAGCAGGGAAGTGGGATGCAAAAGTGGAGACTCGTGTGCCTCTCACGGGTGAGGAAGCCAGAAAAAGTCCAAAGGAGGCCTGATTTCAGGAGACCAGTTTCTTGATGCAGTCAAGCATGCTGCACAGACTGGGCCTGCAAGCAGGGCCAATTTGGAGGCAAAAAGTCAGACGGGCACAAGAGCCAAGGCACAGCAGGATGTTATAGATGGTGCCCAGATGCACACACACAGAGCGTGGTTTCGAGGACAGAAATAGGCAACATCTTGCCCTGGGGCCAAATATTGACCACACCTTTCTGCTGAAAGAGGTGACATCCGCAAAAGACAAAAGAAAACATTTTGTCGTGTTCAAGTTTGGTTAGTGTTAGTGGATAGGTTTGAGAAAGCTGTGTGGGATGGAGTAAATGGACACGTTAGAGCCTATCTCGCATCCAGGAAGGACCTTGATGGGTGCTTGGAATGTTTTAACGAGTGCTCCTCCCAAGTCTTAAGTCAACCATTAACACTTTTGTTGGAGAGATGAGCATGTTACACCTTATGCGTTCTTCGTGTGATAAGCTGGGAGGCTAGTCTGGTGTGTCAACAGAAGGGAACACTTGGCTATTCCTGCTCAAAGAATAACTCCTAATTAACTCATGTCTGTTTCAGCATCCTCACCTGCTCAAACAGAGAGGAGAGCATGGGGTTTAGCCCCCACTTTCAGCTGTGTGTTAGACTTGACCTGGGGTCATCGTTCCCATGCTACCTGCTAAGCGACTTACCCTCGGGAGCCAGCCTATGTAAGCAGACATGAGCCCACTATCCCGTGAGTTCAGAGAGTCCAAAATGGAAGCTGTAGATGTAGCCTGTAGCTCCAAATCAGGTGTAGGGGAGCTGCCAAACAGGCTATCTTCATAACAATAATTTTATGAATTAGAACCATGTTCAAAATGACTGGAAATACATTCCTTTGGTGACCAAGAAGGTTGGATGATAATTTGCCAGTTGAAAAGTTTATGGTTTAACTAACTGCAAAAGGCTTCTCTTTAAAGTTTCCATGCTGGAGCCATGGCCACACACACTCAGATTAAGAGGAAGAACAAGATTGGCTGTCTGAGGAAGGAAAAGCTTCCCACATGATTCTTGATGCACTGATTGCCAGTCAGGGTCAATTAGCAGATTGCTACTTACATAATCAGATCTTCCTGGCTAATGCTAGGGTACAAACTAAACAAGTCACATGCACGTTACAGAGACTTAGACGAGCAATAGCAATAGCTTAGACGAGGGGAGGGTCTAAGTCACCAAAAGAAAGGACCAATTACAGGGAACACTGAGTTTAAGAACCATTCAGAAGCAACTACCCTGCTTGGAGACTCTCAATGGATGAGCAATAGCAGCAGCCACAACCCCACCAAAGAGCAATGCCTCTGTTCTCTGTGCCCAAGGTTTCCTCATTCATTGCACTGGGGCAATGACAGGAGTCGTGTTAAAGTGTCCATACCTTCCCCCCTGCCATGGCCTCAATCAGCCCCCTCATGCATGCCATACAAAAGGAAAAGCATGCACATCATGCCTAGTCTGGCCCTGAATCTTGGGGGCGGGGGGAGGACAGCTTCACACAGTGGCAAAGATGCATAGGAGAGCTACTAGTTGGTGCCACATGTGCTCCTACTACCACTGCTGTTTCTCTGACATGTGAAACCAGAAATGTCAAGAAGAGATTACCCACCTCACAGTCAAGTCAATTTCAAATGCTGGCTATAAATGTGGGGCTGAGGTAGGTGACATTCTCCACCCAACATTTGCTGGCTTCACATGTCACAGAAGCGGCAGCAGTAGTGGGAGTGCAGCAATGTTCCCTCTATGATGTGTGCACATGCACGCGCATACAAGTTTTATTATGTCCACTCAGTTCACTTTAGATCCTGCTCAGGTTGAATCAGGGAGGCCCTGTTCTGCATGCACGTGCACACACACTGCCTTGATACTGCTGCCCAGAACAAATCACATAGATGGAAACAATTAGAGGGAACACTGGAGTGCAGGATCAGTGGCAAGTGGCAGCTCTCCCATGTTTACTTGCTGCATTTATGTGATGCTGCATTTATGTGAAACCTAAAAACATTAGGACTTCAACTAGATCACTGTTTGTCTTTGCTAAATGTGCACATTTCCTGAAACAGAAGTTTCCAAGCTTTACTCACAATCTCTTTCATCATTGTCAGGGGCATTGTTTTCCCCAAAATATGTGATATGGATGCAAATGGTGTGCTTAATATATATGGTGTCCTAAAACTCAAGTTGTAGGTAGGGACTAAGAGAGGTTTGACACACAGCATCCTCCTGTGTATTATACCCATTCTCAAAGAGATGCACTGGCTACCAATTTGTTTCCAGGTCCAATTCATGGTGCTGTTTTTGACCTTTAAGGACCTTAATGGTTTGGGCCCTGGATATCTGAAGGACCATCTGCTCCCAAGGGTTTCTGCCCACTTGACAAGATCATTGGAGGGGGCTCTGCTCTGCATGCCGACAGTGAGAGAGGCTCAGCTGTTGAGCACACGAGAGAGGGCCTTCTCTGTCATTGCCCCCAGGCTTTGGAATGCTCTCCCAGCTGGCATCCACTCCTCAGCCTCCATCACAGTTTTTAGGGGAGAGAGTAAAGACGTGGCTCTTCACCCACGCTTTTATATGAGGAATATTGTTTTTACTGCTGCTCCTTTGTGCTTTGTTTTATATAGGTTTTTAAATTTTTATATATTATTGTTATATGTGTATTTAATATCTGTCCTTGTATTTTAATTTTGTATTGTTTTAATTGTATTGTAAACTGCTTTGGGATTATTTTAATGAAAAGCAGTATAGAATCAAACAATAAAAATTGAATTTCTATTTCCTTTCATTTGCGATGTGAATTCCCTTTCATATCTTTACAGATTAAGCCAGGATATATGGAAATTCAACCATCTTTTCCCTACTGTTGGACAACTAGCAAATTTCAAATTGCTTTCACTGAGCTGACTAGTGTTAAATAATGCATTTTGTCTTTCTTGATGTGTGGAGGAAGTGTACTTTGATTTGCTTAGCCCCCTAATGTGAAGGCCAAGCCAACTTTTTAAGTTCCCTGGTTCCCAGAGGGGGTGAGCCAAGGTTTACTATATAAATAAATGTGGGTTTTAATTGGACTGTGCACACTGTCAAGGAGCACACACATTTGTCTTGGCTAAAACTTATATTCTGTTGGCTAAAATTTAATATCAGCAATCTCAGATTGCTAGACATTTAAAATAAGCCCTGAGGCTATGGGGGTATGTTTTAGATTTGATTTCATTTGTATTCTGCCAGATGGGGGAGGGGGATAAACACCCTTCTTAGAAACATTCAAAATATATGTCTATAGGACAGAGGCCCCCTTGGGTTTCTGCCTTCATTCTGAACAGTAAATAAACTGGTGAGAGTGCAATGCATGCAGCAAATATGTTTGCTCTTTTCTTCTAACTCCAATACCTTACCAGTACACAGTTCTTGTAAAGGAATGGTCTTTGGTTAAAACTAAATGCTACAGAACAACCTAAGACTGAATATACACATAACCTAGACACTTCATAGCAGTTTAACTATTTGCAATAGTCTCAGGAATCAGCTGGAAGGAACTGGAAAGCTAGAGATTCTCTCTAACTTTGCAACAGGTTTCTGCCCAGGAGCTTAAGTAGTCTTAGTTGGTAGTTTCTCAGATTTCAGCTGGCCTGAGGTATAATTCAGTAATCCAAAAAACTTCAGTTCAGGATGAGAATTAAAATGCTTTTAATTTTCACTAATGCTCTAAAATATATGGAAATTGTATGTTAAGGTGCCCAACTTAACTTCTACACCATATAAGCTGCAAAGATCCATATATTATGCTGGCTTTAGAAATTATGAACTGCTATCTGGTGCATCTCTACAAGACATAGTTCTTTCCCCAAATCTCTGAACTACAATTAGTGTCCAGAAAGAAATTCAAGACATGTAACGGCCTCATTTCTCCATCTCTCACAGCACCAGACCAAGGATTATCCCATGAAACTGGTTGCCAGAAAAGTTAGGGCTGACCAAAAAAAAAAAAAAAAGGACATTTTCTAATAGTGCATAATTAATCTGCCGCATGATTTGTTTATTACATTTCTATACTGCTCCTATACATTTCTATACTGCATCCTTGAGAATGGAAATAGACATGGAAAAACTAAGAAAGTTTTCCAAAATATCTCTGAAGTTGGGGAGGTTCCAACCTCGAATTGGTATGTTAAGGGATGCCAAAAGACAGATAATTGTAAACCGCCCTGAGCCATTTTGGAAGGGTGGTATACAAATCAATCAAACAAACAAACAAACAAACAATAATAGTAACTGATTCAGACAAGATCAAACAGAGATGGAAGGAGTATACTGAAAATCTGTACCGGAGCGACGTTAACATCCAAGATACTCTAGAAGATATTCCCTACTTGAAAGAATCTCTAGTACAGGAAGATGACATTAGATCAGCACTCCAGTCATTACAAGTTGAAGGCTAGAGGAATTGATAGAATAGCTACAGAAATATGGCAGGCAACAGAAGAAGAATCAGTCAAGGCTCTCAGCAAACTATGCCAGCAAATCTGGAGAACACCACAGTGGCCAACAGATTGGAAGAGGTCAGTCTACATACCCATACCAAAGAAAGGAGACTTAACATACTGTGCAAACCATCGCACAATATCCTTAATTTCACATGCTAGCAAAATAATGCTCAAGATCATCCAACACAGATTAGAGCACTACGTGGAAAGGGAAATGCCAGATGTTCAAGCTGGTTTCAGAAAAGGCCGAGGAACAAGAGACATCATTGCTGATGGACGCTGAAGAATTGAGAAAGCCAAAGAATACCAGAAAAAAGTCAATATGTGCTTTATTGACTACAGAAAAGGCTTTGATTGTGTCAACCATATCAAGTTGTGGAATATCCTTAGGAAAATGGGCATCCCAGAACATCTCATTGTTCTCATGAGAAACCTATACACAGGACAGGAAGCCACAGTCCAGACGGAACATGGTGAAACAGACTGGTTCCAGATCGGCAAAGGAGTAAGACAAGGCTGCATAATTTCTCCTTCTTTAGTCATTTTATATGCTGAATATACAGAGAGAAGCTGGATTGGAAGAAGATGGGTGTGGTTTTAACGTTGGAGGAAGAAACTTCAAAAACCTGCGCTACGCTGATGACACCACTCTAGCTGAAAATGCGGATGATCTGCAAGCTCTAGTATTGAAAGTCAAGGAGCACAGTGAAAAAATGGGACTACATACAATTAAATGTAAAGAAGACTAAACTAATGATAACAGGTACAGCAACCAGCTTCAGAATTGACAATGAAGACATTGAAGTGGTGGATAGCTTCTGGCTTTTAGAATCAACAGTCAACAGTAAAAGATCAAGCAGTCAAGAAATACGCCGCAGACTAGCACTTGGTAGGGTTGCAATGAAGGTCTTGGAAAGGATATTTAGATGCCGTGATGTGTCTACACCTACAAAGATTAGAATTGTTCGGACAATGGTTTTCCCCAGGACACTATGGATGCGAAAGCTGGACTTTGAAGAATCAAGATAGAAAAAGCATTGAACTTTGGTGCTGGAGAAGACTTTTGAGGATACCATGGACAGCCAGGAAAACAAACAAATGGATTATAGCACAAATCAATTCAGAATTTTCGCTCAAGGCACAAATGACCAAGCTCAAACTACCATATTTTGGACACATTAGGTGAAGACCCAGCTCCCTTGAGAAGTCTATAATGCTGGGGAAAATTGAAGGAAAGAGAAGAGAATGACCAGCAGTAAGGTGGATGGCCTCGATTATGACAACAATGAATGCACTGCTGAGAGACTTTAAAGGCCAAGTTAAAGACAGATCATCCTGGAGAGAATCTATCTATGTAGTCGCTAAGAGTTGACACTGACTTGATGGCATTTAATCAATCAATCAATACTGCCCCATCCAAAGGCTCTGGGTGGTGCACAACAGGTAAAATACTACAACAAACAGCATTTAATACAAACAGGTTAGAACAATACAAAAAAAACCTAAAACAGTTCAGAGCTATTTAAAACCAATTAAAAATACTTAAAAGCAATTTAAAAACCTTGGAAGGCCAGGCCAAACAATTAAGTCTTTAGGACTTTCTTGAAGGCCAACAATGAGTCCAGACTACAGATATCTGCCAGGAGTGTATTCCATAGGCCAGGAGCAGCTACAGAGAAGGTCTGGTTCCGTGTCACCACCAGATGTGGTAAATGGATATGGACCTCTCCGAATGACCTCAATGTACTATGGGGATCATACAGAAGAAGGCACCCTCTAAGGTAACCCAGACTTAAACCATTTAGGACTTTAAAAGGTAATAAACCAGCACTCTGTATTTTGCCCGGAAACATATTGGCAGCCAGTGCAGTTTTTTGAAAACATGCATAATATAGTCTCTCCAGGTTATCCCAGAGACCAGACTAGCTGCTGCATTTTGAATGAACTGAAGTTTCCGAACTAAACACAAAGGCAGCCCCACATAGAACACATTACAATAGTCAACCCTGGAGGTTACCAGTGATGCACCACTGTTTTGAGATCGTTCTCTTCAAGGAACAGACACAGCTGTCAAATCAGCCGAAGCTGACAGAAAACACTCCTAGCCATAGCCTCCACATGGGATACCATGGTGAGGCCTGGATCCAAGATGAATCCCAAGCTGCGTACTTGTTCTGTCTGGGGAAGTGTAACACCATCCAGGACAGGGAGGTCTAAATCATCCCTCAAATTCTGATCACGCACAATGAGCATCTCCGTCTTGCTTGGATTCAGCTTCAATTTGTTGTCCCTCACCCAGCCCATTACGGCCCATACGCAGACTTTTAGGGAATGAATGTCATTTCCTGATGATGGTGATGAGAAATAGATTTGGGTGTCATTAGCATACTGCTAACACCCTGCAACAAATCTCCTGATGACCTTACCCAGTGGTTTCATGTAGATGTTAAAAAGCATTGGTGACAGAATGGAGCCCTGAGGGGCTAGACCAACCATCACCAATGTAGTGATGACCATCATCTTGGATGGCTTTAGAAAAGGGCTTAGGCAAATTCGTGGATGACAACTCTATCAATGGCTACTAGTCTTGATGACTCAAGGCTCAGAGGATGCCTCTGAATACCATTGCAGGACAACATCAGCAGAAGAGAGGGCATGCCTTCTTTCCTGTGGGCTTCTCATTACCATTTATTTTGCCAACATTTCTGTGGAACTCAATGACACTTGATACAGTCATGACATATTTTGACTATGTTCAAAAATTAAGCAAATTGTACGGGCATCTGACTAAAAACAGAAGAACAGAAGTAAATATTGAGCAACAAGAGCAGCAGCTAGTTCATTCAGTACTAAGCCAATTAATGGTAGAAGCATAATTCACAAACATGTTTATCTTCATCCCCAAAATAGATTAGTTTGCTCTTTTAAGGGAGGAACGTTTAAAGGAGAACATGTCAACATGTTCTGAGGCAAACAGACAATGCTCCCCATCTTCCTGTTCTAAACTGGCATGCAGTAATATAGTTAAACACAGTTCCTCTCTCTTCCATTTAGAATGAGTGAAAAGAAAGCCTTTGCATTGCCTGCAGCTAAAAGGAAAGGAGAAGAAATATTTTCTAGATGAATGATATAAATCTGCCTCTCGCAACATCATGCATAATTTTATAGACCTCTATCATGTCTTTCTTCTGTTGCCTTTTTTTCTAAACTAAAAAGCCCCAGATGTTGTAGCCTTGCCTCATAAGGAAGATCCCCTAGGTCTCTGATCATCTTGGTTGTCCTCCTCTACATCTTTCGCACAATGTTCTTTTTGCGATGCGATGCCCAGAACTATATACAGTACTCCAAATGTGACCACATCATAACAGGTTTAATTTTCGATCCTCTTCCTAATGATTCCAAGTATAGAATTTGCCTTTTTCACAGCTGCTGCACACCGATTCAACACTTTCAACAAGCTGTCCACCACAACCCAAGATCCAACCCCTGGTCAGTCACTGACAGCTCAGATCAGTGTATATGTGAAGTTGGGGGTTTTGGCCCCAATGTGCATCACAGCACCAGTCATGCAGACCCCACCTTCAGGAGGAGGAGCCTATCCACTCAAAGTTTAGCTATAGAAGAGGACTCAACCTGAGGAACTTAGCTGACACAAGCCAATCAACTCTGAGGTGCTCCTGAGCAAAGCTGCAGCTAGGACAACAATGACCAGGGATCTTTTACATATTTTGGTTAATGTATATTTTAAAGCAATCATCTGTCTAAACAAAAGAGTTTGTGGAGAAAATTCTGTGAGATGATTTTCCTAGAAAGCAACTGTGAAATTATCTTTCAAATTTCACTTCTGCAAAGTTTCAGCTGGGAGTTGTAATACAGCACTACATTAAATGCCACACAGAACTCCATATACAATTCCACTCCCAGCAAATCATGCAAGTGGAATGCCTCATCATTGCTAAAGGGCTCAGTGCAAAAGCAATACTGTAAATAGTACTAGTTCCAATACTGGTCCTATATTCAATTCACATGCTACCCAGAGGCTATCTTGCCTCCATTGCAGACAAGGGTATCAGGCTGCTAGATAAAAGGCTCAAACATTCTATCATTAATACATCTAATACTGTCTATCCCACAATGAAATTCAAACAAGCTGCTGAGATCTACCATCCTTTACTAGTGTTTAAATGACTCCTTGTACTGCACAGGTCCCTTTTGGGTTTTCGGTCATAAAATGACCCACAGCTCCAATCTAAGGAACCTTTTCTTGCAGTGGCTAAATGAGCTCTCTCTGGACAGCAAGTCCAGGAACAGCCCATTCTCCATATCTTTCACACCACCTGTTCAGAAGATAAGCAGGGAAGATTTCTAGAAATCCCATGATTTCTAAAAATGAGGTGGGGATTGAGAGGCGAATTATGGATTTAACTAAGGTCTACTACCTTTTCTCCTATAATTCAAGCACTGCTCTTTTTTTGGACAGAGATATTCTTACCAGACATGCATATTATTCTCTCAATCAGCTTTATTTCAACAAAAGTAATTTCCAGCACAGAAGGAGTTAAAGCATGTATGCCCCTGATGTAATAGTAGCTGATGGAGAGAACAGAGTAGGTAAATGTATAGAAAATAAGAATAAAGTGGTACATAAGATCTGAAGCACAAGATATTCTTATCAGTGCTTAAAGAACCCCGGACTACCTAGATCTAAACACCAACAGGAGGTAGGATCCAGGACCCAATCTTATTTCCTCATTAAGGCCACAGCAAAGCAAAACCAAACACATTCATCATGTGGACATGAGAGGTTGACTCTTCTCTGTCACTGCAGCCTCAGGCTTGAACCCCAAATGCTGTCTGAGATCAATCATAACCAGCACAACCCAGGACTGGGGGTGGGGGGGAACTATCCCGGAACATCATAGACAGGAGGCCCCTGGATACAGCTATTCCCTGCCTACTCTAGCTCTGGGCTAAAGCAAATGGTCTCTCATTTGGTTGCTATGGTTCAGGATTCCTGTAATGGCTCAAAGCCCTCGCAGTGGCAGGTATCTAGAAGAGATCATGCTACCACTCAAGATACGGGGGAGCTATGATAAGGGCCTGTAATAGGCATAATCTCAATAAACTCTCTCCAACACTGGTCAAACATTATAGTTTGTGACACTGCACTGACAAAGTCAGGGAATAAATATTTCATAAAGTGCTTTTAAATAAAACTTAATTCAAAGCATATTATACAGACATTCTAGTGATCCAAGGAAAAAAGAAAGAAAGGAGAAGTTGCCCAAATCTGATTCTAACATGCAGGAGAGAAACTGCATTTCTTAGTCAATGCACTGGATTTATTTGGAATTCAGATCCATGTATTCTACTTAAACACATAAACAAACACATACTAAATAACAGAGCTTGCATTCCATCTTGGGATTTCAGCAATTCAGACTTCATTCCCTTGATTTATGGCATCATTAGAATCACTCAATAGAATCACAGGCCTATAATTCACACTGCCTCTGTTTGTGTGTGTTTCTGTCTGTCCTTGTATATATACGACACACACACAAACACAGTGTTTGTGAGCCAGTGAAAGAAAGATACATCACATAAACGATGGAGGCAACTATATAATATATTGCTGAAACGTGTGCTAATTCCATTAACCATGAACTTTGGACAGCCTAACCTGTACCATGCCCACAAATTCACTTTGCTTGTACACAGTTTGGTGTTGTTGTTTTTTACTTTAGACAACTGCTGTGCATTATTTTACTTACACACAGAGACTTTTTCTTCTTAACCAAATAAATGCCAGTTTGAATACTGGATCCCAGAAAACTTGTTGACCAGTCAGGTTCCACAGGAAACATAGCAAACAAAATGTAAATGCCAAGGTTCAAACCTAGAAACGTTCAGCCAAACAAACTGATGTATTTCTATGCCAAAAGCATAACCTTGAATTCTGGACATAGTACCAGGAAAGTAGATCAGAAGGATTGAACAGTGATACTATATTGCATTTAAAATGCATCAATGATACCCTTTCTGTAGCTAAAGGGGAGATCAACAGCGATTGCACATACCACATGAACCTCATATGCAAGTCCAAAACTGAGGCACCAGTTCATACAACTGGCACTTCCACCAGTCCCTGCTGGGTCATAACAATAGCAGCAGATGGCAAACAGAAGATGGGGGTGGGGGGACGACTCTACTGTGAAAGAGGAATGAGTCTATCCCCTCCCAACATACCACAGTCTGGATCCATAGAATGTGCCCAGACACACCTGCTCATCCACCCAGTAGCTGCTACTTCTAAACAACAGAAGCTTGGAGGAGTAGCTGTATATTTAGTTCCAGTTATAGAGGCTGTTCTCACATACAGCCAAAACCGGGCTAAGGCAGCCAAGCCTGGGCTTGACTGCGTGTAAGAACCGCTGGCAGCTGCTGGCAGTGCCTTGGCAGCAAACCCACCAAAGAGGCTTTGCTTGTTAGCCAAAGTTAAGGGCATGAGCACAGCCTCAACCCAGGCTAAATGCTTGTGTGATGGCACCACGCAGCACCGACACAGGAGCAGCCTCCCGGCCAGCACCAGGCAGATCCCCAAAATGCACCACACACTCATGCAGTGCATTATGGGATTTCCAGGGGCCGAGACAACACGTCACAGCCCCGACAATGCCAGGGGCAGTTGGTGTCTCTTTGGGCGCACAACCTATGCACACAGCATGAATCCAATGATCACTTGCGGGGGAGGTCAGTTTCACAGCCTTCTTCCCACACGCCCGACACCCCTTGTCACTGATCATGAGAAAGGAACATTGGGTCTTACCTTGTGAAGGGTCCTTTCCCCCCGATCTAGAGATCATCATGATGGGATCAAGTACTGAGCATGCTCAAGGCAAGGCTGGAAATTGGAATTATGCAGCTCCTCCCACCATCGGGTGTCATCCCCAGTTCCAGGACTGTTTTGCGAAGAGTGGCAAGGACAAGTGAAGCTCTGCTAACATCAGAAATCCTGACAGAGGAAAGGGCACCGTCAGGAGAAGAAATAGGTAAGTAGAGACACATTAATGGGGGGGGGTCCCAGGATGAGTGGAGAGTCAGCTAGGAAAAAGGAAAAGAGAAAGGGAACTGCACCCCTGGAAAACTGCCTACTCCCAAAAACGAGGCCTCTCCGAAGCCATAACTAAATCATAGGTTAAAAAAAACAAAAAAGGTCGGGGAGGGGCTGATGATTTCCAGATCAGGGGGAAAGGACCCTTCACAAGGTAAGACCAAATGTTCCTTTTCCCCCTGTCTGGAGATCATCATGATGGGACATGCCCAAGCAGAAAAAACCTGGTACAGTCCCCAAGGGAGGGAAGGATGTTTTAAACCACTTGTTGCAGGACTTGGCGGCCGAACGCCACCTGTGCTTCCCGGAAGGAGGGAATCTTATAATGACGAATGAAGGGCATAATGGAGCTCCAGGTAGCTGCCCGACAAATATCGGCCAACAGAGCCTGCGTTGAGAAAGCAGCCAACACTGCAGCGCTGCGAGCAGAATGAGCCATAATACCCTGAGGCGGAGTAAGGCCCAGGGATTCATAGGCCAGACAGATGCAGGCTCTGATCCAGGCTGCCAGGGAAGATTTGAAAGGATGATTGCCCAAGTTGTGAGAAGGGAAGGAGATGAAAAGTGCATCTGATTTTCTGATCTCCTTGGTACGGTGCAAGTAGAAACATAAGGCACGACGGACATACAGCTTATGCCAACGCACCTCCATAGGACGAGAAGGATCTGGGCAAAAGGATGGGAGAATGACATATTGTGCTCGGTAGAACAGCGAATTCACTTTCGGCAGGAAAGTAAGATCCAAGGTCAGCCTCACTTCATCCACACGGAGAACACAAAATTCTTTCCGAGCAGAAAGGGCACCTAATTCAGAAACCCTATGTGCAGAGGTAATGACCACTAAAAATAAGGTCTTGTAAGACAAGATCTTGAACGGAATTGAGCTTAGAGGTTCAAAGGGAGGTGCTGTCAAGGCATTCAGTACTTTATTGAGATTCCAAGAGGGGAAATGAGGAACCGGAGGTGGAGCTAGGTTGGACTCTCCCTTCAGGAATCGAGAGATGTGCGGGTGGAGAGACTGAGTGCCTGGGTTGAAAATATTCAGGACCAATGCCAGAGCTGACACCTGTTGTCGAAGAGTAGCTGGTTTTAGATTGAGTGCAAGGCCCGCCTGGGGGAAGTCCAGGACTTCAGGGCGCCTGCTGACAAGGGGGCCAGGTGTTTGCGTCAAGCCCAATCGGAAAAAGCCGCCCAGGACACCTGATAGATGCGTTGAGTTGAGGGGCAACGGGAGGCCAGAATGGTGTTCAAGACCTGAGGTGAATGCCCTTCTGAGCTCAGCCTACTGTGTTCAACTTTCACGCGCAGAGCTGGAGCCATCTGGGGTCCGAGTGATGAATGGGACCTTGCAACAAAAGGTCCAGTCAAGGTGGAAGACACCAAGGAGGGTCTGACGCTAGGTTGACCAGATCCACGAACCAAGCCCTCCAGGGTCAGTGGGGTGCAACTCAGATGACTTCTGCTTTCTACACACAAATCTTCTGAATGAACTGAAAAAGATTTGAGGTTGGTGGGAAAGCGTATAGAAGACCCGGAGGCCAGGGCGCTGAAAGAGCATCTGTGTCCATCGCGAGGGGCAAGAGGAACCTTGAATAGAACTTCAGAATCTGGGCATTCCAGTGAAATGCGAACAGGTCGAGAAGCGGAAGCCCATGCGTTGGGTAATTTGATGGAAAACCTGCAGGTGTAGCTTTCATTCTGACGGGTCGACCGTTTGGCAGCTCAGCCAGTTTGCCTGTTCGTTGTCCACCCTGCTCAGGTGTTCTGCCCTTATGGATGGTACATTCTTTTCTGCCCATTCGAATAGAAGATCCACCTCCTTCATCAAACCTTTGGACCATGTTTCCCCTTGGCGGTTGATATGCGCCTTGGTGGTAGTGTTGTCCATCTGGATAAGCAGATGTTTGCCCTGGACCAGATCTTGAAAGGACAGCAGGGCTAACCTGACAGCCCAGAGTTCCGAGCGATTGATGCTCCAAGCCTTTTCTTTCTCCCACCAGAGGCCCTGCGCCAGTCGTTCCTGGCAAATTGTTCCCCAGCCGAAGCTGCTGGCATCCATAGTAATCAGAGTCCTGTGTGGTTCTGTGAACATGAGACCCCATTCCAGGGCAGGGGAGAGCCACCAGCGGAAGGAGTGTTTTGACTTCGGGGGACAGGGGTACCTGGATGTGGGAGGTCAACATAATTTCGTCCTGGTGGGGCAGAAGAAGCCACTGGAGAGGTCTGGAGTGCCACCTGGCCCACGGTATGCAATCCATGGCAGCAGTCATCATCTCCAGGATCTGTGACAACAGCATCAGGTCTGCCGTCTCCTCGTGGAGGAGTGGCAAAAGGGCAGTGGTGATTTTGGCTCTTCTGTCTTTCGGGAGCATGACCAGGGCCAGTGTTGTGTGAAAAACTGCTCCCAGATGCTGTAGCGACCGCGAGGGAATTAGGTGACTCTTTTCCTGATTCACAACAAAACCATGGTCCCTGAGGCAGGTAAGGGTGACCCTCACATGGCGCTGGGCAAGCTTGAACAACGACGCCCTGACGAGCAAGTCGTCCAGTGAGGGGTAAATGCACATTCCCTGCAGACAGAGATGGGTCGTGTGGGCCGCCATTACCTTTGTGAAGACCCATGGGGCCAAGGATACACTAAATGGGAGAGCACGATACTGGTAATGGTGGCCATTGTAGAAGAACCGAAGGCATCTCTTGTGTTCCTGACAAACTGGGACAGAGGTAGGCCTCGGATAGGTCCACCAAGGCAAGGAAGCCGCCGGAGAGGATGACTTGTTTGATTGAAAGAAGGGACTCCTTCAGGAACTTCTTTTTCCTGACAGTCCGATTGAGGGCCCGCAGATCCAGGACCGCCCTCCAGGAACCATCTTTCTTTGGACCAGAAAGAGCAACGAGTAAACTCCAGAACATACTTTGGGCAAGGATACTGATTCTATTGCCTGAATCTGTAGAAGGTGATGAATTGCCTCAGTCATTAGGCGATGTTTCTCCAGGCGTCTCGAGATGGCCGTCACGAAAAAGGAGTCGTGTGGAGTTGTAGAAAGGTTGATTGCGTAGCCTGAAGTGATTGTGTCCAGTACCCACCGACCTTGCATTGTGGAACAAAAGGTGGAGGAGGGGCTGTAGCATCCTCTTCTTCAGATAATTCACCCTCCTCATCAGACCTCTTATCTAGAGGTTCCAATAGAGTTAGTTCAGCTGAGGGAGGGAGCTGAGTAGTGCCAGAAACCCTGGGGAAAAATGGGGTGCGGGGAGGAGGAACATCGCCTACTAGAAGGTCAGGCTGGAGGAGAAGTAGGGGGTTTCTACGTCCCTTGGCTGACTTGGCCAGTATGGGGCCCGATTCCGAGCCCGAGGAGAAGGGGAACGGTCTACGTCTCTTGAGCCTGTGCCCTGGTGGTCTGGGGGCAAACTGGCCCCTTTCGGAAGGGGGAATGGCCTCCCTACGGGGACTGGATGCGAGGCTAGAAGAGGACGTGCCGCGGTGAAGTCCCAGGCGGCGATCAGAGGCGGGGGCTCGGGGCACGAGGGAATCAGTGGTAAACCGCCCACGTTATATTGCACTAGAGGAAGGCATTCTTGCAAAAAGAATGTTTTAAGCCAGTCAGCCACATCGGCTGGGAGGACAGAGATAGGAGGTCCCAAGGGAGCAGGGGAGGTACCTGCCAGCCGAATGGCTGAAGAGTTCTGCGAAGCTGTGTCCGGCAAAGTTGGGGCTTGCTGCTCTGATCCTCATGTCATGGCCCCTTCGATCGGCCCACAAAGAGGCTAGTCCAGGGGGTAACGCGGACCAGCCACAGCCAGAACTGGTGACGAACTAGCCGAAGCTGAGTCGCCCCTAGAATTTTTGGTTTTCCCCTTTTTATGGAGGCGGGAGCGCTTGCAAACAGACTGGATGAGCAGTCTTTCACTCAAGCGCATGAAATCAAAGAGCTTTTTCTTTTTAGCAGCCTTGCCGTTTCCCTCCTTATGCGCTTTAGCCCTTTTGTTACTCTTCAGTGGAGAGAGAAGGGCTAGTGGGGGAGGGGCTGCCACCAAGGCAGGTAAGGCGGTCCACAAGGAAGTTGGTGCACACTGAACAGGCAGTGCAGGCTCTGAGACAAGCTCTGGGGCCAAGGACCCTTCCGAGAATGAGCCCCGAAGCAGCTCCTCTGCATGGGCTACTTCCATAATGGAGCCGAACGAAAAAACGCCCAGCCGCAAACAGAAACAACAGCAAAAATGAAAGTAACACCAATAAGCCAAATCACAAATTTAAAAGGTCAATTTCGAGCTTTGAGTAGAAAAGAAATAACAGCTATAGGCAGTTCTTTCCCACCCTTGCACACTGAGAAAATAGCAGCAAAGGGAAGAAGAAAAAATGGAGAAATGCACAAAATAGCAGAGCGAACACTAAGCGTGACCAAGCCCTGAGCAGACAAGACCGGAACCGGGAACGACACCCGGTGGTGAGAGGAGCTTCATAATTCTAATTTCTGGCCTTGTCTTGAGCATGCTCAGTACCTGATCCCATCATGATGATCTCCAGACAGAGGGGAAAGGGCCCAGGGTCAAGCCAGAGGGGAAGTTAAAAATGGGACACTAGTTGACATTACAACTAACCTTATTTATTATTTCTCTGTGTAAACCGCCCTGAGCTATTTCTGGAGGGGCGGTATAGAAATTGAATGAATGAATGAATGAATGAATGAATGAATGAATGAATGAATGAATGAATAACCAAATGGGTGCACTTCAAGGGACTGCAGGGACACACCAGGAGCCCTTGCAAAACTCCCCCAATCCCCCTTAGAGTCCTGAGCATTCTGCACACTCTAGAAGGACTCTGCAAGATTGGAAACATGCTGCTGACCCTCAGTTTCCAATCTGAAACTGCCCTTCCAGAGTACGGGAAGCTCTCTGCTCTCTAAGGGTTCTGGTTTAACAGTGTGCACACAGGGTAACTGGGGGAGCTGCATGAGGGCTCCCAGTGTATCCCCCATTTGGACTTTAAAGAGACTACAATTTTCAGGTTAGATTACTTGGCCTTAGAATCTATTCTACCAAATACCACACCCGATCAAGAACGCAGAATTTGTTTCACTCATTAGTGATTAGTAAAAACACAGAATAATGGTTCTAAGCAGTGTTTGGTAAAACATGCACTAGTCATATAAGATGCTCTGGTCACAATTACAAACCACAATTAAGTTTTTTTATATCTGAGCAGGTTTTGTTGGCAGGTTTTGTTGCTGCCAGCCACTCTTCAGTGGCAAAAGCTTCCATAGCAATATGGAACAATGGCTTTCCATTATCTGATTTCAGCAGCATTGTTGGGAGGAAAACTCCTGGAAATGATCTTTCACAGGGAGATCCTGCAAGTGAAACACTGCCTTTAATAGAAATCATAAGCATTAAAGTCAAGGCGGCTTAATTCCACTAGGAAGAGACTTTCTGCAAAGGCCTTGATAAATCAAGGGATGAGTGGTCCTAAACCTAAGAGGTTATTGTTATAGATGAAAAACCTTTTGCAATTGTTTCCAAAGCCTGCTAAAAATACACTGGCTGTATTTCTAGCACATTTTGGTTGGACTCTTGTGGCTCTGCAAGTCTGGGTTTACGGGCACAATAATAATAAAAATTAGTACTGATAAAACTAACATCAGGTACTTCTAAAATACAATTTCCACCAAGTCACAAGCAGTCTTTCACAGGCTGCTAAAAGCAGATATCAAACATTGATGACTGCTTGAAAGCCCCAGGTAAGCAGTGCAGATTGTCCCCAAGAAAGAGTGGCCTATCACTGCAATAAAAGTAAAGGACAACACCAAATAAGTTGCATTGTTCTATCATTGTTGGTATATTAATATCTTTATTACAGGTCAATAGGCTGTCACATTAATATTTGTTGTCAAAAAACAGATACATGCAATGGTTTTTTGTAACTTAGTTTCACCACCTGTTCTTCAGTTTGAGAAAATATAAGTAAGAAGGATATGCACAAAGGCAGGACAATGCCTCTCAAAAAGAACACAACTAAGAATTATGTGAACATACAGAGGCGAACCTCAGGATCACACATTTCCTTCTCCCACTCCCACACCGCAGTTCCCTGTATTCAATCATAGTTTACAGCAAACCATGGTTTACAAACCCTGCAAACCAGGCAGAGGAAAGTAAAAAGATTGTGCTTGGGCAGGTGCAGGGGATTGTGATCTTTCACCCAAGAGACATTTCCCAATATCTCATTTCCCTAGATATAACATGAAGGAAAGGTTCTCCCAAAGTAGACAGTAGGTCAGTCATCTCCCTCTACTCTCTCCCCTATTTGCATATTTGGACATTCCAATATCTACAAGAACATATACTCTGGGAAGGCAAGTTCACATACTCCATGCTTACAGGAACCCATATATGGCGCAAATTCTCTCACTCACTCACCTACATTTCAATACCACGTACTTACTATATACTGTATTTATCTGAATCCAAAACTTTTTTCCAAGTTTTTTGATACTAGAAACCAGGAGGTTGTTTTCAATTCAGAGTCCTGTTCCTTTTCAGTAAATGCAGGTACAACCTGTATTTAACCTCTACTTTTTAAGGGAGTCATCTTAAATTCAGTCATCTTCAATTTGGGTAAATATGGTTATGGACACTGAGGAATGTGCACAAAGACTACAATTGGCAATTATCTGTATCAATTGTTCTGTACAAATTTCATTCTCACATTTGAGGACAGGATTGTTTGTTTCACACATTGTTACTATCTGTTCACCGGTTGCTTTTCTTCTGACTGGACCATACAGCCCTTAAATATGGACTAATGGCAGAGCTACTCATGAAATACAGTCCCCCTAACAAATGCTGAGCACTTGAACAGTTGTGTGGTTGTTGGGTTGTTGTTTTTTAGAGAAAGAGAGTACACACACACACACACACACACACAACTCAGCAGGTGTCCTCACACAAATCCAACCAGCCATACAGCCAACTACAATAGCTGGAGGAAGATGCACTGCACCTGTTGAAGGCTGAGTGGAAAATACTAGGTATTAGAGTAATGTGTAGATGGCTGGCAAAGCAGAGAAAAGCCGACTTTAAACAGTGATGCACAGCTGCTTTGCAGAAAGAAGGGATCACTTCTCAGAGAATAGAGAAGAGAAGGCAGGCTTTGCAGTAGATTAATGACATGCTCTGGTAATACACTGCGGTTTCTAAAATCTTGCTGCTTTTTCCCCCCAGTCGCTTTTCTGTGGGAACCGGCCAGCCATTCTGTGTGTGTTTAAACTCCATAGGGGAAAAAAAATGGTGTGGAAGTCAAGGACTACAGGCAAAGCTAAGCAAAGAAAGAAAAGCTGATTAGAGATCCATATCCTTTGGTCCATGTCTTGATTTAGGGTATTGTTCATGTTCATTTGGGAAAAAATACTGGAAGATAAAACCTTTCATGGGGAAAGGTTGAATATGCAGTGCAGTGCATATAGGAGGCCTAAGTACCATCACTTTATTATACTATTCTGCCTAAATATATAGAAACCCATCAGAGGAGAGGAAGAGCACATCTGCTTCCCCTTCATTGTTGCTTAGGGTAGGAGACCGAGAGTGTGCCGTTGGCTCCTTCTGCTACTACCTGCCTGCTTCTCCTTCCCCTGTGAGACTGTTACCTGTGGGTAACACCTGTTAGAAGCGTGTGCAGGACTGGGGCCGGGGTGAGTGACTTAGCAGTTCCTAGGGTCAGCTGCCCAGCTCTGGGCCTTTATAAGAACGCAGCCTGTTGCCACTTTGGGGGAGCCACTTTGGGGAGATAACGAGGGCGAGGGCCAGGCTGTTTGGCTCAAGATCCCTCATGGGTGTGTAAAGGTGGGCAGGTATTTTAATTCGGCTTCTTTTTGAAATCCTGGGTGAGTTGAATTTTAATGTGTCGGGGTCTGTCTGGAGATGGGGAGACTAGGGGTGTATCCAATGATTATGGGGCAGCTATTCCAGTGGTACTGGGGAATAGAAGAAGTAACCTTGACAGGACAGCAGGCCGTTGCAGGGGAAGGGAAATCAGAAACCTAATTGCCGTTTCCCCTTCCCCATTGTCCTGCCAGCTCTTTGACCTTGAAAAGCAAAAGCTGACCAGCCACAGAGCCTTGTCTTGCTTTTTTGTAATGCCAAGTCGGTCCAGATAAACCTGAAATCATTCATGATCTGATTCTGGATGAAGGGACTGATCTGGTATGTATTACAGAGACTTCGTTGAGGGAAGGCTGGTGCCCCAGCCTGGTCCCAGCTTCTCCCTCCAGGGTACTCTGCTGAGGAGCAGGGGAGGAGACGTGGGCAGGAAGGTGGACTGGCTGTGGTCTATAAGAACAATATCCACCTTGCCAGGATCCCTGTCGAAGTGTCTGACCATACTGAATGTATGTACCTAAGTTTGGGGAACAAGGTTAGATTAGGACTTCTGATCACCCCGCTGCCCAACAGAGTCCCTAACTGAGCTGACGGACTTAGTCTCAGGTTTGGCATTGGGGTCTCCCAGGCTTGTGGTGCTCGCAGACTTCAATGTCCATTTTGGGACCAATTTGTCTGGGGAGGCTCAGGAGTTCTTAGCAGCCATGACAACTATGGGCCTTTCCCAAGTGGTCTTGTTTGTTTGTTTGATTGATTTCTATACCGTCCTTCCAAAAATGGCTCAGAGCGGTTTACACAGAGAAATAATACATAAATAAGATGGATCCCGGCCCCCAAAGGGTTCACAATCTAAAAAGAAACATAAGACAGACACCATCAACAGTCACTGGAGGTACTGTGCTGGGGGTGGATAGGGTCAGTTACTCTCCCCCTACTAAATAACCAGAATCACCATGTTAAAAGGTGCCTCTTTGCCAAGTTAGCAGGGTCTTGGGACCGATGCATATTGCTGGTCACATGCTTGATCTGGTCTTTCACTCTGAACAGGGTGGTGTTCCGTGGGTGGGAACTCCCGTGATTTCCCCATTGTCATGGACGGATCACCATCTGGTTAAGGTTGGACTCTCGGTCACATCCCACCTCCGCAGGGGCGGAGGGCCCATTAGGATGGTCCAGCCAAGAAGGTTACTGGATCCAATAGGATTCCAAGAAGTCTTGGAGGGATTTAGTGTTAGCTCTGCTGGTGATCCTGTCGACATTCTGGTGGAGAATTGGAATAATCAACTCATCAGGGCAGTAGACTCAATCACTCTCCAACCCAATTTGAAACTGGCCCCTTGGTACATGAAAGAACTATGGGGGCTGAAGCAGCAAGGTAGACAACTAGAGCGCAAGTGGAGAAAGACTCAACTCGAATCCGACAGATTACTACATAGAGCACATTTGAACATCCATGCTCAGGAGATACATGAGGCAAAGAACAAAGCAAAATTAGCTGAAATTCTTTTTGCAGAGTGGACAAGTGATCCTTCGTGGTTTCAATATTCACAGATAAACAGCATATTTCAGAAAGAGATACAAAGAACGGGGAGGATTAGAGAGCTGATGGGTTTTGAAATATTAATAACAAAACTCAGAGCACTTACTAGGACTTATATACAAGTTGTTATTGAAGCCAATACAGGATCGGAACAGGTAAAAGACTGCATGATAAAATAGATGCAAAACTTAAAACAATTGATATACAAGAATGGGTGTATCAATGGAAGGTGAATATTACATTTACAGTGAATAGCACGATAAGAGAAAACTGGTATAAAATGTATTTTCGCTGGTATCTTACTCCCATGATTATTGCAAAGACAGACAATAAATTTTTTGGTAAATGCTGGAAATGTATGAATCAGGCAGGAACCTTTTATCATATGTGGTGGATGTGCAGTAAAGCTAAGCAATTTTGGAAGACAATTCATTCTAAGATGCAACAACTTTTGAATATTGACTTTCCGCTATTACCAGATTATTTTCTTGTTAAATATCACAAAACCTTATATACCTGTAAAATAAACTGAACTCTCTTTATATACAATTACTGCAGCTAAAATTCTTTATGCTAAATATTGGAAAGTTCATTTAATTCCATCATTAGAAGAGTGGCAACTTAAACTTTAGGAATATGCATCAATGGCTAAGATTACATCACACATAAAGAACAAATCAGAGGATAAATTTGTTTCAGCGTGGGAACCATTTATTAATTATTATTATTTTTATTATTATTATTACATTTATATCCCTCTCCTCCTCCAAGGAGCCCAGAGCGGTGTACTACATACTTGAGTTTCTCTTTCACAACAACCCTGTGAAGTAGGTTAGGCTGAGAGAGAAGTGACTGGCCCAGAGTCACCCAGCTAGTTTCATGGCTGAATGGGGATTTGAACTCGGGTCTCCCTGGTCCTAGTCTGGCACTCTAACCACTACACCATGCTGACTCTATTATAATTTGGTTCATGGTTAACACCACATCCAAGATTTGGATTTTTTTTTTAAACTAGGCCATAAGTTCTATATCTTTTGATGGTTGTATCAATGTGTAGATATGTTACTCAGCTACCATTGGGTTTGAATAAATTGTTAGATATGATCGTGAGCTAGAATCCAAGTTGGTATATTTGATTATCATGAGATGTCATATGTGTTTTTCTTTTTTTCCTTCTCTTTTCTGTGTTGGCTTTTTATTTAATATTTCTTTAAATAAATACATTTTTAAAGCGATTCTTTTCCTCCTGTATTGTGTCTACAGTTCACGTCCGGTGGAGTTGTTCAGGGTTGTGAAGGGGCTAATGTGTGCTCCTTCCCCCTTGAATCGGTACTATGATCCAACAATGTCACTGTGACATTTTTAATGAGTTCTTTTGTGGACAAAATATCTCATATTTAGGCCGACTTAGATTCAAATTCCACAATTGTTACAGCGTCTGAGGCCGAGGTGTCCAGCAACTCCTCTTATGTGATGACCCTGCATCAGTTTGTGACTCCTGAGAATGTGGACAAGTTGCTTGGAATGGTACAGCCTACCACCTTGATCCTTGCCCAACATGCCTTATACTGTCTGGCAGGGCAGCTGTTGTAGAGGACCTGGTAGAGATTATAAATGATTCTCTGAGGGAGGGCAGGATGCCTCCTTGTCTTAAGGAGGCAATCATAAGACCACTTCTGAAGAAGCCTGCCTTGGATCCCTCGGAGTTAAGCAACTACAGGCCTGTCTCCAACCTTCCATGTCTGGTCAAGGTGATTGAGAAGGTGGTGGCCTCCCAGATCCAAGAAGCCTTGGAGGAAACTGATTATCTAGACCCATTCCAAACTGGCTTTCGGGCAGGCTATGGGGTAGAGACTGCTTTGGTCAGCCTGATGGATGTTCTCCATCAACTCTGTTGGTATTTTTGGATGTCTCAGCAGCTTTCAGTACTATTGACCATAGTATTCTTATGGAATGTCTGAGGGGACTGGGGGTGGGAGGCACTGCTTTGCAGTGGTTCCACTCCTATCTCACAGGCAGATTCCAGATGGTGTCCCTTGGAGACTGTTGTTCTTCAAAATCTGAGCTTTCCTATGGTGTCCCGTCAGGGCTCCATATTGTCTTTGATGTTGTTTAACATCTAAATGAAACCACTGGGAGAAGTCATCAGGAAATTTGGTGAAGGGTGTTATCAATATGTTGATGACACCCAAATCTGTTTCTCCATGTCAACATTATCGGGAGAAGGCATAACCTCCCTAAATTCCTGCCTGGAGGCAATAATGGGTTGGATGAGGGATAACAAGCTGAGACTGAATCCAGATAAGATGGAGGTACTAAATGTGCAGGTTCAGAACTCAGGAGACAATTTTGATCTGCTGGTTCTGGATGGGGTCACGCTTCCCTGGAAGGAACAGGTACGCAGTCTGGGGTTGCTTCTGGATCCGAACCCGTCCCTGGTGTCCCAGGTTCAGGCGGCAGCCAGCGGTGGTTTTTATCAGCTTCAGCTGATACGCCAGCTGCATCCATTTCTTGAGATGAACGACCTCAAAATGGTGGTAAATTTTTATTTATTTAACATTTACATCCTGATTTTTCTCTGAGGAGCTCAGAACAGTGAGCTCAAAGCAGTACATATGCTGGTGACCTCTAGGCTAGATTACTGCAATGCGCTCTATTTGGGGCTGCCTTTGTACATAGTCTGGAAGCTACAGTTGGTCCAGAATTCGGTGGCCAGGTTGGTCTTTGGGTCATCTAGGAGAGACCATATTACTCCTGTGTTCGAAGAACTACACTAGCTGCCAATACGTTTCTGGGCAAAAATACATGGTGCCCTTTATATTACCTATAAAGCCCTAAACAGCTTAGGCCCTGGGTATTTAAGAGAACATCTTCTTTACCATGAGCCCCACTGCCTGTTAAGATCATCTGGAGAGGTTCGTCTGCGGTTGCCACCAACTCCTTTGGCAGCTACTCGGGAACGGGCCTCCTCCGTTGCTGCCCCTGGACTTTGGAATATGCTCCTTGTTGAAATAAGAGCCTCCCCATCTCTGGCACCTTTTAAAAAGCACTGAAGACACATTTATTCACCCAGGCTTTTTAATTAGATTTATGGTTTTAAATTTTAATGTTGGTTTTAAATGATTGTAATGTTTAAATTATTTTAATTGTTTAATTGATTTAGTTTTTATTTTAATTGTTAATTGATTTTAATTTTGTTTATTTTGATGTAAACTGCCCTGAACCGTTTTTTGGAAGGGAGGTATATAAATCAATCAATCAAACAAACATTTCTTTTAAAAAAATTAATAATATTTTTAATTGGGTAAATATAACACAAAACGGGGCAGGCAGGGAGGGGGCAGGCGGATGGTGGCTGACACTGAGAAATAAACAGTAGGGATGTGCACGAACCGGTCCAGAGGCCATGTTGGAGGCCTCCGAACCGGTTCGGAACCGGACCGGTCTGGTGGTCCGGCACTGAGGGGGGTCTACCTTTAAGGGCGGGGGGGTAGAACTTAACCCTCCCGCTGCTCTTCCCCCTCCGGCGCTGCGGTTTAAATCGAAGTTTTGGGGGCGGCAGCGGTCCTCCCTGCCGCCCCTGCCCCCGTCGTTGCCCGGAAGTTGCAGTAATAGGAGCACGCATGCGCGCGTAGCTCTGAAGGATCCAATGCAAATTTCTTCGATAATGGCCTCCTTAAGACAAGGAGGGAACCTACCCTCCCTCAGAGAAGAACTCACAGCAATATGACCATGGAAAAAATCACAATGGAGGTATCTATACTAATTCAGGGCAGAGTGGATTCAGTAGTCATTAAGTAGTTAGGGGAGCACATCTGCATTATTGGGAGTTTATGGACACCACCACCCCCGCCTTTGCCCTTGAGCAAAGGACAGGAAAGAGAGAAAAGGTGATTCTCTGGATGATTCTATTCCACTAGGAAAAAATGTTCCATAAAGGCCTTAGTAAACTGGAATTTGCTAGGGACAACAACCCACTCTGTTATTTATTTAAAAGAACTTAGGCAGAGGGGCAAAGCAGTGGGCAGACAGCCTGCTCTACTCACAAATCTCTGGACATGGGGCAAGAACTGCATGTGCAAGTTGTATGGTTAAATATGGGGCAGATTATTATTTTTCCTTTTCTCCCCTCAACGGTCCCTGCTCTTGCAATGATCACCCCACGCAGAGACCTGTTTCTATATGCAACCCATCCTTCACTTCATTGCAGCTACAGGACACATGTCGTTCAGGGAATGGGAGACAGAGAGGTTATGGCATGAGGGCAGTGAGGCCAAATTGCAGTAAACACATACCCAGAAATTGAGCCACTTGATTTAATTGTTTTGAATAGTTCTGACATACTGAATTTCCTTGCTTTTCCACTTCAAAGATACTTGTGTTTCACTGGCAAATATATTGTTAAACTATGCATATATCTGCTTGTTAAAAAATAAGGCAGCAGTTTGGAGTTCTCCAAGGTGAACCGCATTAGATAAATGTCAGAACATGAGATTACCTCCCAATTTCTCTTTGGCACACATGGCTGAAACAGGCCTATCATGGTCTGGTCTGGCCTGGCCACACTCTCTTGCCACTCCTGAGGCTGCAGGTCTGGAGCAACAGCAGTTTAGAAAAACATGTGAGAGACAGACACAAGTTACCACTCTGCAAGAACCTAAGAGAGACAGACACCCAACGCTCTCCTCTCTCTAGTCACTGCTCTGCCAATCACGGCAATTCTCTTCAGACAAGAGCCTAAGAGAGACAGACACAAGCAAGTTCCTGCCTTCCTCTCTCCCACTGCTGCTCTGCCAGTCAGAGGCATATCTATGGAAAATAGCGCCCCAGGCAAGCACTGAAATTCTGCCCTGTCCAAACATCTGACGCAAACTTAGAAAAAAAACTGCTTTGTTCCTTCTATTCCTTTTGGCCAGAGAGATATTTGAAAAATATTTTTTAAAAAAACAAAAAACTCAGAAGCCATAAAGTGCTGAATAAAGCTTCTGATAGTGATACACTGGGATTGTGATGATTGTTGGCTTTCCTGAAGATTTACAGAAGCAACTTAAATACATGGGAAGCTGCTTTATACTGAGTCATACACTCCATCTAGCTTGGCACTGTCTACTCTGATGGGCAGCGGCTCTCACTGACTTAGATTCTATTAATTTTTTTAAAAAAAATTACCTGTAGCCTCTTCAGGGATCTTCCTAAAGGCCATGGAGAGGGGCGTTCTGCAAAGGTTCCTCCTCCTCCCACCAAAGCCCATCCAGGCTGATTTTCGGGCTCATCCGGGCCTGCAAAGATCAACACAGCAGCCATTTGGGAGGCAGCCACATATGCTCAAATGGCGTCTGCAAGGCCTTGCAGAGGACGTTTGAGCATGCGTGGCAGCCTCCAAAATGGCCACTGTGTCGATGTTTGCAGGCCCAGACAGGCCTGAAAATCAGCCGGGGATGGGCTGAAGCGGTAAATTAAGAGGCCAGCAGGGGAAGGAGAACCTTTGCAGACCACCACCCCCACGGCCTTTAAGAAGCCCCCTGAAGGGGCTACAGGTAAAAATAATATTTTTTTAATTTAAAAAAAATAAACTCACTAACTAGGGAGGAGGTGGGAAGCAGTATGGCACTGGTGCCCCCCTTCAAGTGGCACCTAGGGCACATGCCCTGGCTGCCCTACTCTAGATACGCCTCTGCTGCCAATGGTGGCAATTTTCACTCGGACAAGAGATTATTATAAATTAGACACCCACATGCACCCTATGCCATTTTCAATAGGATTTTGCTGAGGCTGAAGAGAGAGAATCTGCTCTCTCACTTGCACATGTGCACACAGCCTTTAAGTGTGCACTTGCCGAAGTGTGCACACGTGTGTGCTACTCCAGCCTACTACTGGTCCGAAAAATGGATAAGGCAGCAGGGAGGTATGCTACCACTCCACCGGACTGGTTTTCCAGCCAGCACCGAAGAGGGAAAAGCGGAGCAAGGGGTAAGTGCATCCTCCCCTGCCCTTAAAGTTATCCCACACCCGCCATCAAACTAGCTCGGGCCGGTTCCGTGCACATCCCTAAAAAAGATGGCACTCAATTGTGCCGGTACTTTTAGCAGCCCCACAAGACTGTGTGGCTGCTGGAAACCTCTGAGCGGGTGGTGGAGGAGGGAGCTTGTACACCTCAGAGGGAACACAGGGCCCATGTATCTCACTCTAGTTTTTTCAAGCAACACCAACAACTCAGTTGTGAGAACCAGAAAAAAAATTTCAGCACATTCTCAACTCCCTTGAAGCAGCTTCCATTAGAGATTTCTCAATGTTGCTTAAGACAAACTGGCCACTTGTTGAAATACTTTAATAACTAGCCATCTCAACTACTTCACCAGTGTAATAGCACACAAAAAATAGCACAATTTGTGACACACCAAAGACAGAAAGGTAGGCTACAGCCATTTACAGAATATTTATAGCCAACACATAAACATGTGGGCAGTTTTACAAGTTTTATTTTTAACAAATCCTATCCATGTTGACATATACTGTAGAGGATTGTTCTCACTGAGTAGTAAACTCGTATCCAGGCTTCACAACTTGAGGTGGAGGTTTACGTGTTAAATGATCCTCCATAAATATTCCCTGCATATAGAACAAAAGAACAGCCCTGCTGGATCAAGCCCAAGGCCCATCTAGTCAGCATCCAATTCCACACAGTGACCCACCAGGTGCCACTGGAAGCCTACGGGCAGGGATTGAGGGCATGCCCTCTCTCCTGCTGTTACTCCCCTGCAACTGGTACTCAGAGGCAGCTCAATAAAATAAAGCATCTCAAAAGAAAAGGGGCAGGATGAGGTCACAGCTCCGTGGCAAAGCATCTGCTTAGCATGCAGAAGGTCCAGGCAGGGTTAAGCAAAATTCCTACCCGCTACCCAACATCATCTCAAACTGCACGGGAGGAGGAAATAGTAAAACACTCCTGTATTCTACCAAAAGACAACCACGGGGCTCTGTGGTCACCAGGAGTCAACACTGACTCGATGGCACACTTTACCTTCACTCAACATAATAATATTGTTGGTTTTAAGTAAACAAGTGCTGGTATTTAGAAATGCAGAGAAACTGCTTGAGTACTGCAGATGATGGATCAAACTAGAAGTTTGTGTTTTCTAAAAAGGATTTCAAAAATGTCTCTATATTTTCATTTTATATTAAGTAAAAGATAAAGGGGCTTCTAGAACCAGTTCTGCTATTGCTTACAGTATAAAGCTAATCTAACTCTGCTGACGTCTAGAGAACCACATAAAGGTGAACCATCAAACATAATTTTCAACTGAAATATTGTCTCTGTTTGTACATAACCATTAACATGGATCAGACGACATTTCCTGAATGCATCAAAAACTTCTTGAAAACCAGTAGGCCAAGCATACTATGGAGCAGTGCCCTGCTGCAGTATAAATTATGTTCAATCTCCTCTCAGCAGAGAGTGCACCTATGGTGCTCTCTGTGTAGTTCCCATTAAAAGTGACAAGACAAATAGCAGTTAGTTACCCAAACATTTAAAATGCAGATAGCCTGTCCAGCTTTGGGAAGCAGCAGGGAATCAGGCCCACAACTCCCATAATCTCCAGCCACAGTGGCCAATAGCCAGGGATAATGGGAGTTGTAGGCCAACATCTGTAGGAGGGCCGAAGCTGAGCAGCCCTGCTCAACTAATAAAGAGGGGAAGGTTGCTTTTCTCAAAGCTTCTCTTTCTGCCTCCCTATAAGAATGCAGACAGAGGAGAAAGCAGCACCTAGATCAGAGAGCTGTGATGCCTAACTGTTCAGGTGGAGACTCCCATGTCTAGCACTTCCACGAATGTTCAGCATGTAGTTAAAATGTACAAAATAGCACAAATAGCAAAAGGAAGAGCAAAGAAGGAAAAGAGAGGAAGTACAGAACACAACAAATGAACATATGAGGCTACCTTATGTAGCCAGTGGTCCATCAGACCAGTGGCTCAGTACTACCTCCAGGGTTTCAGGCAGGGGTCTTTTCCCAGTCCTACTTAGAGATGCCAGGAATTGAATCCAAGGCCTACTATGTGCAAAGCATGTGCACTGCCACTAAGCTACAGCTACACGCCTTAAATAGAAATGGATATGCCCTATACTAGACTGGAGGCAATTACTGAGGATCAGTCCAGACATTACAACTCTTGTCCTCACAAGTCACCCAGGAAGCTAGTGGCTATGAGTCAACCAGACGCGACAGCTGAATGCTTCATTTGTGCTTTTGTCTTAAAAAAAAAAAAAAAAGACACACAAGCCAATAGCAGCTGTTGATTCAGACCACGGAACATGCGAAGGGGAATTTAACCCTTGCCCTGCACTGTGGACTCTGAAGACATGCCACCCCATCCCCGCCACAAATTGATGTTAGCTCTGGGATGTTAGCTCTAGTTTGACCCTAAGGGACTGAGCTGTAAACCAAGTAGTCTGTGGTTCCAAACTCAATCAGCTATATGAACTCACTAGGAGCTACAGGACAAACTATACCCCCCATCTAAAGTACACACATACCGTATATACCTCATAAGAACATAAGAACAGCCCTGCTGGATCAGGCACAAGGCCCATCTAGTCCAGCATCCTGTTTCGCACAGTGGCCCACCAGATGCTGCTGGAAGCCACAGGCAGGAGTTGAGGGCGTGCCCTCTCTCCTGCCATTACTCCCCTGCAACTGGTTCTCAGAGCCATCCTGCCTTTTGAGACTGGAGGTGGCCCACAGCCCTCCGATTAGTAGCCATTGATGGACCTCTCCTCCATGAAGTTATCCAAACCCCTCTTAAAGCCATCCAGGTTGTTGGCTGTCACTACGTCCTGTGGCAGAGAGTTCCACAAGTGGATCACGCTTGTGTGAAAAAGTACTTCCGTTTGTTGGTCCTAGACCTCCTGGCAATCAATTTCATGGAGTGACCCCTGGTTCTAGTGTTGTGTGAGAGGGAAAAGAATTTTTCTCTCTCCAAATACTCCAAACCATGAATGATTTTATAGACCTCTATTAGGTCTCCCCGCAGTTGTCTTTTTTCTAAGCTAAAAAGCCCCAGGTGTTGTAGTCTTGCCTCATAAGAAAGGTATACCTCTGACTGACTTGGCTTCCAGAGCTTTTGTCAGAGAGATTTTACTTGAAACATTTAATATGTTGCCCTCTGGCTTAAGTTTAAAAAAAAAAAATTCCAAGGAGACTTACAGACAACATTAAAAATGTGTGACTCAGTAGTGCTCAGATCAGCTTTTAAAAGGCACAGATTAGTACCAGGCAAGCCTTTCTAGGTTGCCACTAGGGGTGTTCATGAAACCGGTATACCTGGTTTGGTTTGAGTCCGAATCCAACTCAAACAAAACTGGACATGTTCAGTTCCCCACCCCCAACATATTCCTTGGTTCAGCTCAAATTCCAGCCAGTATGGGGGTTCTAACCAACAACAAAAAAGGCATGGCCCAGGCCACGCAGATGGCTAGTGTTCATGAGTGCAGCCTCCAAAATAGCCACCGCCAGCACAAAGAGGCCCAGAACGGGCCACACAGAGGCTAAAATGGCCAGAACTGATTGGAGACCAGGGGGAGGGGGAATCGCCAGAGAACCCCTCATGGCAACACACCCCAGCTGCAGTGAGGGGTGTGTGTGTGTGTGTGTGTGTGTGTGTGTGTGTGTGTGTGTGTACACACACACACAGTGTTAGAACCCCTGGACTGGATGGGGATGGGGGGGCTCAGCTCAAGGGCTAGCCCTGGAGCTGGCCAAGTTCAATGAGGGCCTGGTTTGAGGTCAAAGCAAAAGACCCGATTTGAATGCCATTTTGAGGCCAGTTTTGCTGAAAACAGGTCTCAAATAGGCACTTTTTAACATCGAGAGCTGGTCTACCAACTGTGGTTGGCAGGCAGACCAGTCCTCCATGATGGCCTGACATGCTAAGTCTGAAGCTCACCAGCTGATCCCAATCAGTAGACCAGCTCTCCTGTTTTCCCAGGGAGAGCTGGTGTACCAATTGAGGTGGGCAGGTAGACCAGCCCTCCACTTCCGACTTGGCACACCTGCCTGCCTCAGTGGACTGGTCTACCCACTGATCCCAATTAGTAGATCTGCTCTCCCTGAGAAAAAGCACTATTTTGAGGCCTGTTTCTCCAGCAAAATGGGCCTCAAAATGGTGCTCTAATACCCGAATCTATTTGGGTACTTCAAGACAGCCAGCCAAGCCACTTGTTCTCGGTGAATCAATTTGATGGTTTTACGATTCGATCCCAAATCAAATTGCAGAATCTGATTTAGGTACACCCTTAGTTGCCACCCTAACCTCTCAAAGCTGGGGGCACTCAGAGAAGGGCCTCAAAAAATAACCTTAGAATTCAGGCAGGTTCATGCAGGAGTAGGTTGTGCTTCAGAGAACCAATTCTCAAGGGTAAACACCAACACTGAATTGTGTTCAGAGGTGGACCAGGCAGCAAGGTCACTAAAAACTTGCAAGATATGTTCCATACAGTCAGTCAACAATCAAACAGACACATTTTGGACCAACTGTACTCTTTAAAGCCAGGTCCAGGTACAACACATTGCAGAGGTCTAATCAGAATGTTACCAGTGCATGGATAACATAAAATAAAAAGCTGTGAAATGCTTTGAATACTCCAGAGTGCTATATCCATACCAAGTATACCATACCACTACCATCAAGGATCTCTACAAGCATGTACTTGTGTATATAAACCAAAAGTGTTAACTGGGCAATCAGAAGTTGTCTGGAATCAACTTCTGATACTGACAGGGAACTTTTCCCAGCTTCCACCAATATGCAAAGAAATCACAGGTTTAAAAATAAAAATACAGAAGTCTGGTGGAGCCGCTCTGGGAAGGGCATCTAGGTTCCAAGTTCCCTCCCTGGCATCTCCAAGATAGGGCTGAGATTCCTGCCTGTAACCTTGGAGAAACCGCTGCCAGTCTACATAGACATACTGAGCTAGATGGACCTATAGTCTAACTCAGTATATGGCAGCTTCCTATGTATGGTGGCAGATCCTATGGCAACACTGAAACAGAGGCCCAGGGTTTGTGTCAATTAGCCTTGCAGAGAAATGCACTGCATTGTTTCTGCTACTGTTCAACCATCCAAACTACTAGCAGTTCTCCATAGCTTCAATGAACCCCTTATTTCTGATCTTAAAATCCTCCTAACGAAGTTCCACTTTACTGCTTGGAAAAAGGCTATGAAGTGCTGCCATCTCCTGTTGCAGGTAAGGCAGTAGAAGCATCACATCACACACAACAGTGAAGACTAGAACCCAGGTCTCCTCCCTGGCTGCTTAGCTATCCATGCATGCTGACACAGTTCTGCTGCTTGCAATATCCAATGTGCAAACACATTTAGTCTTTTAACTGCTTGACACTTGCTGTGTGGCTACTCACAAACTGCAAAACCATCCTGGGGGGAAGCAGAATTAGTATGTGTGCCTCAAGAAACTGTCAGACACAGCCACGAGGCAGTCTCGTGTAAAAATCAGCCCTATTAAAGGAAACACAGTAAGCTGGGTGAAAAATAGCCCTTGTTTATTCATAGCTTACTCATCTAAATAGCATACTACAGCAACTCATTTCTTCAACCACTTAGGGCTGCGAGACCACACTCTGCATAAAACCTCTTTTTCAAATAGCTTCCCTAGTCACATCCCAGAAAACTGATACTAAAATTACTTTAGAAGTCAAAGTACTAGTGAGGCAACCATGAAATTTCATAAGAAGCACATCTTAGAGGTAGAGGGAAGGGAACACAAATGAATGAGAAGCATGGATGAATGAGAAGCATGGAGAGGAATGGTGGCATTTCGAGCCAGCAAAATGGCAGGATAAGCTTCTGGAGGGAAAGGTTTAAACGAAAGAAGAGGTGGATGTGGGTGCTTTAACCCCTTCTCCAGCCACTAACTCCCTCCTCCAGTAAAGGTCATAAAGGCTATTCAATCAGTGACTGGCTGGTCTGGATTCTCAACTTGTACTACTGAGTGTAGGATGCGGGAAAGGTTCAGTATCCAACTTCTATTTATACAGATGCTCTCTACAGCAAACAGCTCCTACAGTGAAAGCACTTTTTAAAATGCTGGAATTTGACTATTCTGTATAAACGTAATGAGCATGTTCAAAAAGCTAGAGAAGTTACTAACAGAAATCAGTCTACAAACATTTGAGAAACTTTCTTTTCAGATGCACATAATATCAATAACTCCAAGTTGACAACAAATTGTAATTTTTTTCATTGTTTAAATGTATATAGGCTATGGATTAAGTTGCTAGAACATATGCCAGAAAACACAGTGTTTTTTGTCTCACTGTTTAGCTACATTTAAAGCTATCCTGCTTGGTCAAGCATTTTACTTACACACTCACACACACACACACACACACACACACACACACACACACAGAGACTAGAGTTGTGAAGTTGTATCGGACCAATAGGGATATTAGGCATTATCAGAAAGATTTCTAATATGACCACAGGGAGCCCCGATAGTCGGAATTCTGACTAAAATCCCTATTATCCTATTGGAAATCCTTCTACTTCTGAAAAATATCAAAACAAAACCAGCCCAGAACTTGGAGACAAAGTCTCTCCAAGCTGGCTGAAGTCCTGGACATTAAGGAATGTACCCCCACAAATCGGGGGGGGGGCAAGGTAACCCTCCAGGAAGCACCCACTGACCCAGACTCTTTCTCTCCAAGCCAATTCCTGACTAGGTTATCTAAGGATTGTATCACCAAAATCAAGGAGGTGAGAGCCAAGGTATCCTCCCAGGAAACACCCACTGGGCCAGTTGTTGCTTCCTATAAAGTTACCTTAACCCCGCACCCCCGATTTCAGAGGTGCAGTCCTCAAAATCCAAGCTGTTTCTTGTTGTGTGTCTTCCAATAAGGATTATCGGTAAAATACTGAGTCAATACTGATCAGATACCAACAGTGTTGGGGAGGGCACATTGCCCTCCCCAATATATTTATTTGGTGTGAGAGGTAGTTATTGGATTAGCATTGATCCAGTACTTCTGCTGTGGCACAGGCCTAGGTTTTATTGTTTCAAAACAAAATTTTATACATACTGAAACATCACTAGCAGAAATTTTTAAAATAGGAGTTTTCATTCTTTTAAAAGAAAAGGGGAAAAAGAAATCCCTGCTCCCGTGTGCTTCACAGGGGAGCAACACAGAATGGATTCACACAACTAACTTTTTCCCATGAAGTTTTCCAATTCAGTTCACAATACACGTCTACATGGAATACAAGATAGTCAACAGTTTCAATATATAAGCCACTCACAAGCCACAAGCAAGATTCTGATTTGTTATTTTCTCTTTTCCGAGAACCAGTGAGTTATTCACATATGTCTTCATGCCCCGAGGTATCTGAAGAGTACATCTGCTTCGCAGCAGATCTGCAAGATATTTAATTTGGGGATTTAAAGGGACAGTTCACATAGGCTTGGCTACTCTCCGCAATCCCTGGCAGATCTGTTTCCTGTGCGTTCCCACTGGCTTAGTCTGGGTTTTTCCTCCAGCCAATCACAAATCACAACACAGAAGAGGAGAGCATAGCTGTTAGTTTGACAGCGATGGAAGAGGACCAGCATTGGAGGAGCCGCACTGGAGGCTTCACTGCTGCCGCAGCTGCCGGACCACGGTCTGCAGAAGAGGTCCACAGCAGAAGAAAGTCAGCCCACACATCCCAACAACACAATCAGTCCCTCCCTACCTACGCACTACGGGCATGGGGCACACTGGGCATTTTAAGGCTACTTGCTTTCCTTTTTGTGCTGGCCACCCCGGACAAAGAAGGGCGGGGAGAGAACCACTGAGGGAGCACGGGTGGGGGCAGAAGACAGGGGTCCAAGCCTGGCACCATGTGTTGTTGTTGTTGTTGACTTTGAGTTTGCAAGATGTAGTTGTATGATGAGCGGGCAGTGTGTATTTGCTTCAATTCCATGCTTGTGAGGACTGCTGCCACATGCTTGGGAGGGGGTCTTTTTGAGAGGAATAGGAGGCGATGTGACACTTAGCTAGGCACCTGATCATTACTGCTGCTGCTGCTGCTACTTCTTCTGAGCTGCAATGAACCACAGCACCTTCTTGCTGGAAGAGAGGGCATCAGTGGGTTAAGAAGCAGTCATCCCAGGTGGCTTGTCATGGAGAGAAGGGGCTGATGAAATTCACTGAAGCTTTTGTGCAGCTTTCTCTCTGCCTCTCTCTCTACCTGTGCAAGAGGAGCAGAATGAGGCTGGGGAGAGGAGGAGGAGGCAGCTTAATGAAGGAACTTTCTGCTTGTAAGCTGAGAAGCCAGCATAGGTGTGCACCCCGGCTGGACAAAAGTCTATTATTTAGAACTCAGAGACTTTAGTGGGAAGAAGCAGCTGCTAACCTACTGAATCTTTTGCAGAAAACTTGCATTTTCCCTGGTGTCCCCAACTCCCCCTCCCGCCAGTGATCACACACCGCCTAGTGATGCAGAACAAGCATCTTGCATGCTCCTCCCCACCCCTACTCTTGCTCCATAGCAGCAGTGGATCTGAGAAGGAGGGAGGGGAGTGTTCTCCCCTCCCCCCACCCTTGGCTTTCGGTTGGATTCAGATGACATTTTGCTCAGTGCTTGGGAGATGGGAAGTAATAATAGCTGACACCCAAACTGAACTCTGTATCCCAACCCCCACCCACCCACCCCAGTGCTTGCAACTGCAAATCACTCAGAGCAGAAAACACAGCCGTCAAACTCCCCTTTGTTGTGTTTTGAAAAAAGCTGAATTACTGCCAATGGCCATTCCACATATTTTAGGAGAAGCGGTGGGGAAAACTTGAAAGCTTGGCTTTTCACACACACACACACACACACACACACACACACACAAAGCTGCTGCAAATAGAGGATTTTTTAACCCCAGACATATTTCTGGCTAAGCAAGAATGCACAGTAACTGGAGTGAAAGCAGAGTTGGGTGTGTACTCATCTCATATAGCCCGCAGGGATGTCAGGGTAAACAAAACTAATTTGTGGACTGGCACACTCTAATCCGGAGTGGATTTGAATTAAAAACCCTGTCTGTAAAGCCTCCAGGTGGGTCCACATGAGATCAAGCCACTCATGAGATAAAGCCACACAAACATTGTTCTCTAAAATCAGTTAATTTGCAGTGACCAAAGACTCAAGAACATTCAGGTTAAATACCTCTAATCCCAGGTGAACAGTGACAGGTCCTAGCTATTTGTCAGGCATTCTGAACATGCTCAGATGCACTGTTCTATTTCAGATATTTCTTCCAATTTAATGTTGCAGAGCGTATTCCTGGTTCAATCTAAGCTCTAGGCAAGAAGATTGCAATGAGGAAAAAAGAATTGCTGCATGGCTCCACCGTTCAATCATTGTACTAGTCTTTATAGCATGCAGGGTACTACTACATAAATTGTCTCTTTCATCCTGCAAACACACTGTGAAGTTAGTTGCTGGTATGCTTTACTACAGAATGCAAAGACTTTGAGAGGGAGAATAAAATAGCCCAGGGCCACTGAGAATCTTTCAGGCAAAGAATGAATTTGGACTCAGTTCTCATCCATACCCTGAAGGGTTTAGTCCTTTTAGTCAATGCCAGCCGCAAGTGGGCCAATCCATATCGCAGCAGGGAAGATCACCCTATCTCCACACAGCTGTTTGGTCCAAGAGCAAAACTTTGATGGTACTAGATGCTTTCCTCCTGGGGCAAACAGCATGGAGAAAGGGTTAAAACCTGGGGGGTGATCTGGATCAGGACCGCAGCAAGGACAAAAGGGTTAAAAAACTACCTTTTGCCTACATCACAGCTCTGGTCAAGATTCCCCTCTCCCCGAGACAGCCACTGACTAAAGAAAAGCTACATGCCTTGATGCACTTAACGTCATGTTAAGTTTGACTGAACCGGATACTGCAGGTATTGTAGTATGGTGGCTAAGAATGCAAGCTGGAGAGTCCCCAGTTCATTTATTACCTCAGCCATTAACCAGCTAGTTATATGCTAGGCACTCTCACTCAGAATCAGTCCTACATCTACAATAACACTGAACTTCCTTACAGGGTTATTGCAAGGATTTGAGAGATGATGTATTTGAAGCACTTTGAACCCGCCAAAAAAACACAAAAAAACCCACCAATATTTATGCACCACTTTTCAACCAAAATTCTCAAAGACATCTACGTAGAAAGAGGTTGTCTGTCTGCAAAGGGCTCACAAGCTGAAAAGAAACATATCAACAGCCACTGGAGGGATTCTGTGCTGGGGTTGGGCAAGGCCAGGTCTTCTCCCCTTGCTAAATATAAGAGAATCATCACTTTAAAAAGCTTCTCTTGACTCAGTTACAAAATAAATGTTAAACATCTTTATACCTTGTAGGAAGAATTCCGATATAGCACAAGAACCTCAGATTCCGATTGTGGCTTATTTTAAGAAATCTGGTTAGAAAAGGCCAGTATCCATCAGTTCAGACATAACGACCGATCCTGATTGCTTTCTAATGACACTGATAGGCAGAATACTTCCAAGGTTTACATGCAAAAGGGACCCAGAGGTGCATGCTCCCAAGGCTAAGAGATGGCGCATGAAGCCATGATTTAACCTTGGCTCTGTGTGATGTCTGAATCAGCCCACGGTCTCACACCCAAACATCTGTTCTTCCCATACTCACCCCACTCTGCTTTGGAGATTGCAGGCAGCAGCAGGTTATGCTAATCACTCTTGTTTTCCCCAGCTTATCGCTTTCACAAAATCATAGGCCGGCATGACTCAAAAACCTTTGAGAGCTTCCCCCCACCCTGCCACAAAAACCTTCCCCTATGTAAACAGACATTCATATAGAGATATTGTCCCTGGAAGAATACTTCGTTTATTTTAGACACAATATTAACTGGAAAAGTAATGGCCATCCCACCAGACTGAAGAAGAAGGCGAGGCAAGACCGGAAGCCCCTCCACTGCCTCAACTTTGACCACTTGCAGTTTGCCCCTTTCCTTTTCAGAACTGTCTTCTACAATGGCCACTACGTATCAGCATTAAAAGCGTGGGTATCAGGATTTACTTCTTTTCCTCTTCTCTTCACATTCCTTTTATAACACACCTCTTAGATTGTGAGCCATTATTAAATAATGCAAACTGCCTTCAGTGCTATGACAGAAAGGCAGCATGTAAACATAATGAGGAATAGTAAGATGACTGATCTAGTGCAGCATAGGAAGGGCAGACTGCTCACAGCTTGTGAACTAAGAATAAACTTATATAAGCCACGCTCCCTTCTGTATCCACACAATTTGGGACAGATGGGATTGTCCTAAAACTGGCTGATAAAACTGCTATCAACACTCATGGTCAATGTTATCTTATTGTCTTAAGAACATTAGAACGGCCTTGCTGGGTCAGGCCCAAGGCAAAACTAGTCTGGCACCCCGTTTCAGACAGTGGCCCACCAGACACCTCTGGGGATCCAACAGGCATGCCCTCGCTCTTGCTGTTGCTCCCCTGCAACTGGTATTGAGAGGCATTGTGGCTCTGAGGCCGGAGGTGGCCCATAGCCACCAGACAAGTAGCCACTGATACACCTGTCTTCCATGAATTTTTAAAGCCATCATCCTGTGGCAGAGAATTCCATAGATTAATTATGCGCTGTGTTAAAAAGTACTTCCTTTTGTTGGTCCTAGATTTCCAGGTCTTCAGTTTCATGGGATGACCCCCAATTCTAGTGTTGAGAGAAAGAGAGAAATTTCTCTCTATATACTTTCTCCACACCATGCATGATTTTATATCTCTCTATCATGTCTCCTCCAGTCATCTTTTTTCTAAACTAAAAAGCCCCAGATGTTGTAGCCTTGCCTTGTAAGGAGAGTGCTCCAGGCCCCTGATCAGCTTGGTTGTCCACTTCTGCATCTCTTCCAGTTATATAAGGTCCTTCTTAAGATACAGTGACCAGAACTATATGCAGTACTTCAGATGTAACTGCACATAGATTTGTATACGGGCATTATAATATTAGCATTTTTATTTTCAATCTCCCTCCTAATGATCCCTAGCATGGAATTGGCCTTTTTCACAGCTGCCACACATTGAGTCAACACTTTCAATGAGCTGTCCACCATGACACCAAGATCTCTCTCCTGGTCAGTCACCAACAGCTCAGATCCCATCAGTGTGTGTGCAAATTTGGGGTTTTTTGTCCCAATATGCATCACTTTACACTTGCTTACATTGAAGCACATTTGCCATTTTGTCGCCCACTCCCTCTTATCTGTTTGTGCAACTGGGGCTCATTTAGTTTGCATTTCTAGAAGTGTCTGTGTTAAGGTACTCACTGGATGAGCTAGAATTAGATATTCGCAATCAATATTTTGAAAATATCAACAATATTTTCAACTACACTTAGAAGTGAAGCTTTCTAACGGCATCTCTTTCAACAAAATACCAATATGGGGACTCCTGGTATCTTAAGAGCAAACACAGATAACAAAACACATGCTTGATATGTAAGGAACAGGATAATCATTCAAGTTTAATTATTCTTATACACACTAATAATGATATTAGCCTTACCTTGAAATAAAAATGCTTTGCTGGCATTATGTAGTCCAGACACCTGTGTAACTCCAATAGTCATATTGACAAGATCCAGTTCTGAGATAATATCAATTTGTAAGTTGGGATCCGTTCCAAAACCTACAACTGGTTTTTTTTTTTTTTTGAGAGAGAGAGAGAGAGAAAGAAAGGGAAAGATTCAATTATTTTAAGTAAAATATTTACAGTACTATATCCATATATCATTTTTAAAAACTACATTTTCTCTACAAGAAGCATTAACTGAAACCAAGCTCTGATATTTCCAGATTTTAAAAAAAAATTGTATGGGACATAGAACCCAAAATAACCCTACCATCATTAATGCTGCAGTACGACATAACAAATGAGCCCTGCAATAAAACAAACTTTAAGAAGTGAAAGATTAGCATAGCGACATAGATCAAGCAGAGAACTTTATAACCCATTTGACAAGTTATGTCTGTGTCTATTTTAAGTACAGTACCCTCGTTCTCTGTTCCTAACTGCATCTCCTCTGGACTGGATTATCTGTTAAAATCCACGGGCTAGACTGACGTGTCCTGCTATGGGGTCTCTGGAAAGACTAACCTGTATGTAGGCACAGGAGCGATACACATGGGGGAGGCAGGCTTTCAATGCAAAACACCTAAAGTTTATTAGAAGGCAATCAACATATACAGTATGATTCTTCAAACAAGAACAGCCAAAATGGATATGTGTGTTTGTATCAATCTTCAGCTACTATACAAAACAAATCTATCAAGCAAAAAAATGTGTACCCTCTCCTCCTCATCATCGCCACCTTATGGTGTGTGGAGACAGGGGACGGACTACCTCTTTACTCCTGGAGTGAGCACTTATTGGCTGAGGCTTGGTTCTGAAGCACCCTTTTCTTCCGTTAGCTCTTCTTCTAGGTGCCTGAATTACCCGGGTAATTCTAGAAACAGTTAAACTACTTATGCATCTAACAGGATAGATTTCCATCTAGGATCTCAGAGGTCCGATCTAGGCCACTAAGGTTCTTAAAAATGAAATGTCTTTTAAAAAAAAAAAGAGCATGCTGTGGAATGCTGAACATCAGGAGCAGCAGACAGGAAAGTAGGGACTGCTTAAACTTTTTTTCCCCTTCCTCCTGATTGCCCACAAAAAAACCTCCCTATCCTAAGCTACTTTCCCAGTCCTGGGGAAGAAAGCTGTTTGGGGGTCCTACCTGAAAAGGAAAAAGAGCAACCCTCTTTAAGCAACCTGTTAAGCAACCCTCACCTTCCTCAGTTCCCTATTACCTTCTTACAGCTGCTTTCAATTTTTAAAAAAAATGGGGAGGGGAGAATCACAAGTGTGCACCTTGTGTTGCTTAGTTCTTAGCACCACCAATTTCAACACTACCCTGCATGTCTAAAGCAATAAGACCTAGCATTTATATTGAGCTATGGGATTTTCAAAGAACTTCATACACTTTATTTTTTAAAATCTGGTATTTTCCAAGTTTGATCAAGAGTGTGGATGTATATAAATGATGTGTATGTGAGAACAAATGGGTTCTGAAAAAAATGGATATATAGAATCAACATTTCTAGTTACATCCTTGAGCTACACTGAATCATTGAAGCAGTTTTTTTGAATTCATATTAATTATAGGATATTAAGTTAATATTTTGGTGTCAGCAGTCTATCACTCCTATGAAGCTGGCATCAGTGAAAATACAGAATGGTCTGTATGCCCCAGGGTCAACAAGAATGCTGCTTCTGCATCTCTTCAGTCTAGAAAATAAAAGACAGCAGGATCCTCATAAAATTGCTCTGCAGGTGATTAAGTATCATACACTACTTTCAGCCAGTCAAGATCAACAGACCAGGAACAGAACAGTAAAGATGAATCTTACAAGGGTGTGTCAACACAATGCGTTGTGTAACATGACAAGCATCTAAAATGTCTTAGAAATCAATCCTATTCTTTTTCCTAATGATTTCATTACGAGCAACAATGAAGGAGGAAATTCCAACAATGAAATAAACAGAAAAACCTCAACTGATTTCAGTGCATATTGAAACGAACCTAGAAATCCAACTATATGTATCTTAGCTCTCTACAATTTTCCTTTGCTCTGAATATTTGCTCCTTTTGCATTTGTGAGCTGTGGAGCTCCATGTCTTGAACATCAGTGTTTTCTGAAAGCCACTCTAGTACAGAATACATATCTTTTACTTTCCTTACCAATTAGAGCATTCACACATTAGCGAAGCTGCATTTTTTTTCCAAAAGAATGTTAATTCAATGAACATGTGACTCATAGAAACCAACTCATATGTTGATTCATACAACGAGGAAATTAACATTTGTCCAAAAAACAAAAACAAACCCCTCCTCTTGGTTCTCTTTCAGCTTCCTGAAGTGTGTTTACACAAAAGATAATAAGAAATAGGGACTTGGAGGTTTATTGTACTGCAAACTGACTGGCACCTATATGTATGTATCTTTAGGGGTTTTTTCTTTTGTTTTTAAAGCCAATGTGTGAAGAATAATATGACTGATTTTTTTGTTTGCTTTTTAATGGACCAAGAATGAACAATTGAACTCTGAACTCATTGCAAAGATCAAACTTTAATTGATTTACCATACTGCCAGTTCACATCTGAATATGTACCAAAACCAACTGAAAGGAAAACGTTGATTACTTTCCTTTTAATCTCACCCATGCATAGAAGGCTAAGAGCCCCTGTCATCCCCAAGACATTTTGGAAAATATAATTTACTCTTCCCACTCCTCAAACCACTCCCAGTAGAAATATAATCAAACAACCCAAGAGACAATATAAAATCCTGTAATGGCATCCAAAATGTACTGCTTAGGGGACACCTTGCTCTGCTTAATGGTAAAGCCAGCCCTGACAAGAATATATTGTAAGACTGGACTCACTTCTGAAAGCGCCACAGAAACAGTTTTCTTAGGTAACCATTTATATAGCTCTTAAGCACATTAAAGTATTAAATACATTTATTCAGACAATAGTTTGTGTAAACCTTGCAAGTAAGTGCGGCACTGAAATTAAACACACTAATGGCATAAAACAAAACCAGGGTGTAAATTTTCTTAATACTATTTACTAGCCTTTAGGTCTCTAGCTAACTTCATTCTTAACAGATGTTCAGAAGACACACAGAAGTATCCAATTTCTCTTTTAAGCTGGCACTGCCATCTTCAGTTACTGCAACTAAGGTCTATAATAAATGGCAGAGTTGGGAGGAAGTGCCAAGTGCCTGAAAAACAGATCAACCTAGGGTTACAGAGCAGAGGTTTTTGCAGGGGTGCCTGGCCAGTGCCAAAGCTAAAAACTTATGCAGGTGCCAAACAGTTTGTAGTGCAATAAATGCACAGTTGTTGCTCATTGGATGTGCAATATTTAGATGTCTCCCTTGAAGGAAATGCTTTCTCAGCACTCAAAGGATCTGTAGCTGCTGAGCAAACAAGTTCCCAGCTAACAAGACTATTGCAATTTACATTACTGTTCAACAGAGTGGACTGAATAGCCAGCGTGGTGTAGAGGTAAGAGTGCTGGACTAGGACCGGGCAGACCCGAGTTCAAATCCCCATTCAGCCATGATACCAGCTGGGTGACTCTGGGCCAGTCGCTTCTCTCTCAGCCTAGCCTACTTCACAGGGTTGTTGTGAAAGAGAAACTTAAGTATGTAGTACACCGCTCTGGGCTCCTTGGAGGAAGAGCGGGATATAAATGTAATAATAATAACAACAACAACGTGATTACACACATATCACTGGAAAGTGGCCATGACATAACTGGTCTGCCCCATTCCCATGCAAAAACTTAACAGAAGATCTACAAAGAGGCATGGGACATGCTGTTACCTAGAAAGGAAACAGGGCAGAGGACCTCAGTGGGTAGGCAGCCCAAAGGACAGTTACTGAATGACAGGAACAAAGTAGACACTGACAGTAAAGTGTGCTGTTGAGTCGGTTTTGACTCCTGGCACCCACAGAGCCCTGTGGTTGTCTTTACAGGAGGGTTTTACCATCGCCATCTTCCGTGCAGTATGAAATGATGCCTTTCATCATCTTCCTATATTGCTGCTGCCCGATATACGTGTTTCCCATAGTCTGGGAAACATACCAGCGGGGATTCGAACCGACAACCTCTGACTTGCTAGTCAAGTCACACTACAGAATACTAAAAAGCAATGAGAGGGTGCCAAAAGAGACCTAAGGAAAAGAGGAATGGAGGCAGAAACTGAAAGAAGCACGAGGAAAGAGAACAAGAGACCTTTGGGGTCATGGAGAGATGAGCGTTTCAATTAGCCCGCCATGCCTTGAATCGCAGGTCTCTAGTGGCATTAAATATAAGAACAATTATACAGGCACAGTAGCAGCTGTATACTTAAGGCCGATCTGACTGATATTTGATGCAGAGAAAATAGGTGGCCTGTCACCACCTTTCAAAATTTCATGCAGTTTTTAATCTGCATACAGTTCAACCCCTGTAATTTCAATAATCAAGCAGCGCATTCGGGGGGGGGGGTTAAGAAACCCTAACTGCTTTTCTGTAAGTACCTCTTGCAAAGCTAAGGTAATGTTTAAGTTACCCAACCACACATACAGGACTGATTGTACACTGTCCCACTGAATCCCACCATTCATGGGCTGTGTCCATAGCTGGGAAGCAGACTATCAACCCCTACCCATGAGGCTGGGTCATTTAAATGTAACCACAGCCATGTGGCAACAGCTCACAGAAAATAGGTCACAAATGGTAGAGTAATGCTTAACAAGTGCCACAGTCAATGAAGATTTCTTTCCAATGAGTTTAAATGAGCAAGAAAACTGTCCCTATTTGCTAAATCTAGAGGACAAAATGTCTGAGACAATCTCCCTTGAAGCAATGAGAGAAGAAAGAGCATCTAGTTTGGGGTTGTTTAAACCAGGCAAGTCAAATAAAGTATGCCGGTTTCTCTCTCTTATGCACGTCTTAACTGTACAAAATACTGACAGGAAGAGTAAACTCTTTATTTTTAAAGAATCCCAATATGTCAGATCTACTCAACTAAGCTTCTGCTTAAGTCGGACATCTATACTGAAATCAGTTTACATGCCTGCTAAGAGTATGACCAACAATCTATGCCTCTCTCCCAGTAGGAATACCAATGCCCCAGCTTTAGAAAAGGTCTTCATCAGGGCACTAACACTCCACTTTTCAAACCTATTCATTTTTTCCATACTGGATTCAGAGAACATACGCACACACACACAACCATGGGTCTTAATATTAATATATATTAATATTTATATATATTAATAATTAATAAATACAAAAACTGCAGCTTCTGTTGTATAACAAAGTCTGTTTTTATCCCTGTGGTTTCAAGGTCTGCTTCTGAGATCTTAAGGAAGGACACAGACAGCTACATCATTTGCATCCCAGTGCCTTAAGTAGAAGAAATGGCTGAGGCAATCCATTTCTCTTCTTAGAAATTAAAGAGACATTAAATGGTAAACCATTTCATCTAAAAATAGTACAAATCATGAGATCTGATATTTTCTTCTACTCCCAGCTAAGAGTCCAAATCCTGACTTTCAGTTACTTCTTCACTTCAGCCCAAATCAGTTAATTTTGCCTGAGCAAAGCAAAAGAAAAGCTTTTAACCCATTAACACTAGAGGTGCTTGGGAGTTTCCACAGGACTGAGCTGGATAACTACCAATGTCAAGATAAAAATCTGACAGTAATTAATCTTCTCATTCTTAGAGGTGTATTACTCTCTTGTGCTTTTAGAAAACACTTGGTTACCTGGAAAATGACAATAATATAGGAACTATAGCTTAATTTGTGCTTAAAGCCCTATTCACATGGTACAGTTACTGTACATACAGTGTACATACATATTGTTATTTATATTAAACACATGTACAATAGTACACTTTTATCTTCCCCCTGCATTTGAGCAAGCATTCACCTAGGTTCACTTTTTAAATGAATGCATATACAATCATACAACATGTACATATGCACATACACCTGTACATACTTACAATGTAATGTATGAATGTGGATAGGATGTTCAATGCATGTACAATCTGTGTACAGTGTACATGCATGCAGATCTGTACCCATGTACAGTTATTCACAAATTATGTTCAACACACATACAGTAGTACACTTCCTAGCTGTACTCTATATTTGAGGGGACTTGTATCCAGATTCATTTTTAAAATAAACTAATTTAACCTGTACATACATACAATGTAATGTCTTAATATGGTTTATTCGTTTCATGGATACACCTACAGATCATCTTCCTTCGTTTTCAAATATATACATGCTGGCCGCAAGAAGGAACTTTCAAATTATCTGCACTTGACAGAAGTCAATAATCCCCACACTAACATGAGCCCCTGGTGGCGCAGTGGTAAAACTGCCGCCCTGTAACCAGAAGGTAACCAGAAGGTTACAAGTTCGATCCTGACCAAGGGCTCAAGGTTGACTCAGCCTTCCATCCTTCCGAGGTCGGTAAAATGAGTACCCAGAATGTTGGGGGCAATATGCTAAAATCATTGTAAACCGCTTAGAGAGCTCCGGCTATAGAGCGGTATATAAATGTAAGTGCTATTGCTATTGCTAACATGTACTAGTGAGAACTAGAAAATTTGCTTCACCTTGTCCTGGCAACAATTCAAATCAAAAACTCCCACCTTTTATTTAGACTACTTCAAACATCACAGTGATTTTACATGTGAAAAAGTTTATCTAACTGCATCATCCATGTAACTTGTTCTTACACAATCCTATGACCTGAAATTTTAGATTCTATCTATTAGATTCTAAATTAAAATTCTATCCAGATCTATGAACAAGCTGCATGGATGCCCTGTTCAAAGGGCACACTACATTTAAGGTTAAGCAATTTCAAGTCCCAGTAATTTCAACAGAAGGTCAAGCTCATGCTTCACTCTATCCCAGTGACATTCCTGAGATTTAGAGCTAACTGCTTAACTTTAGCTGAATTGTGCCCAAAATATTTTCATATATGTAGATCCATGTGATTATTTGTCATCAGAGTCAATTGTTTCAGAAGTTTCAGTGTGAAGTGTTCTATTCATTACTAAAGCTAAGACAGAGGCTTGCTCAAGTTCACGCCTTGGAGCCTTTCACACGATCACGTGGGCGGTTGGGCAGAAGGCAGGGTTAAGCCTAACTTCCCTGCAGATGATACAGACTAGCCCCAGCCACTCAGCACCACCAAGCACATGATTGCCACCGCGGCAGCCATGTACACACAGCCATGTACACACAGTGCCTCAGCAGCGACAACAATGTGCCATGCGATGAGCATGGTGCACTGGGGGATTCCAATGGGAGACCGGCACTCTAGGCGCTCATGTCTGTGCCAGCACAGATTACAAGCAGCCCACACTGATATACAATCCTGGAGCCTGGGTTAACGGTGTGCTCGCTCCATTAACCCAGGCGAAGAGCCGGGCTTTGACACTGGGTTTGGTGCTGCATGGATCCGCAGGGATTCTGGCAGTTCTCACAGGCTTGGCTGCTCATGAGAACAGCCTCCTTGAATTTGTATGTATCGGGATTTTAACCTAGTCCAACTACTTCACAGTTGAATTGACAGGTGGCCAGAGCCATCCTAAGGATACAAGAAATGATGATGAAGCTATCTCTCAGACTTAAAAACAACCTATAGATTTTAGGATATAAAAATTGATAAAATACTAATAATAGTGGCACTAGATTATGGGGGGAGGGATCTATTCTACAGCTAAACATTGCTTAAGCCTGATCCTAAACATGCTTTAGCCAAAGAATTAAATCCCACTAAATCCAATGCAACTTCCTTTCAAATATGCCTAAGTGCAGGATTTCAAGACATAATAAGATAAGGGGTAATACTGTGATGCTAATGTTGATTACAATTATGGGGAAAGATATCGACACAAGCCTATGTAAATAAGTAACTTCCTTTCAAAATATTTTAAAGCAGAACCGGTTTACAGAATTGTTAACAAGTGTGAAATTAACAAAACAAACCAAGAAAACCCCAAACCCACTCAGGCAAGTATTTTATCTAAGCAACAGGAATTGTTCACTCAAATTGTTTGACAGAAGATTTCCCAGGTTCTCTCTAACTGTACATGGAAGCTCTACAATCCCAGAGAACTTCTCCCCTTCAGGCACTCCTTTTAATTAAAATGGCCCTCATTGCGCCAGTGTAGCAAATTTGCAGAAGGAAAAAAAGACATAAGGATAGCAGCTTGCATTCATCCATCCAATTCATTCTGTAGGCTTCCAACATTATGATCAAACTGTTCTAAGAAGCAGTCTGCTCAAGTTGAAATTAAATGCATTCTTGTTTTAGCACATAAGATGGGCAGCTAGAACTAAAATTCTCAGATATATATGCAAGTTTCCACCTATAAGTCTATAATATAATGAGAATTTGTACCTGAGAGTTACTCTGCTAAGTTACTATTAGGAATACCAGCATTAGGGAGTATGTTCCCACATCATGTGAATTAAAAGATTCACAGGTCCTCTCTCTGTACTCTTGTTCCATCCGGGTCAAAGAACCCCTTAGAGACTTGCTTTCTCTAAAGTATGCTGTGTTTCCCTCAAGCCTGACTCTGATGGTATTTAAAATCCTTTCCATCCTCTGCAGGCAAACAAAAAGGACATGTGAGAGAATTGCTTGAACTTTTCATGACAAATTCTGTCTAATGAAAGCAAAGGTTCTCAAGATAGTGTTGTTTGGTTTTTTCCAAATGAACAAATGGAAGGTGAGTTCATCTAGGGGAGGTAGGAGACACTGGTTATTTCCCCTTCCCAGACTTTTTCTGTTAATCACCCAGAAGGAAACGATTTATTAGGGAAAAGAAGCCCACATAAACAAGGGCAAAATTTGCAACAGCAAATCTGCTTGTTAAACACAGCTACCTATCATACCGATAACCAATTTCCTCATGTGATTGATGGATGGATTAAAAAAAATCAAATCAAGGCAATTTTAACAAGCTAGGATCACTGCGTCCAATTTCAAGATTTCCAGCCATTCTTATATTTGTGCGTTTTTCATTCTCCCCCCCCCAACAAGACATACTGTTTCCAATAAAAAGCTGCATGGCCGTGGCTGAGAAGACAATAAAAGAGTGCCACCCATGTGTAAAGCCAAGAAATAAGCACTCCGTTTTTCTAGGAGAAGAAATCCCTGCTGATTAACCTAAAAATCTTCGTTTCCTTGCGATCCTCCCCAAGAAAATGATCTACCTCTGGCAGGTAGGAGTCACCTGCTTTTTTCAGCAAGTTAACGGGGGGGAGATAAATTCTAAGCAGGTGCTCGTCTTATACAAGCAAATCTGTTTGCAAATCACCACAAAGGCTCAGCAAAAGGGTGGTGGGGGGGGAAGACACGTTGTGAATCTGGGAGGAAGGTTTGCAGCAATGATAAACTGATAAACAGACACAGCCCGCTCAGCTGTCTCCTTCCTGGCACGCCGCTGGTAGGGAAGCAACGGTGCCTCCTCAAACAGATCGGCTGGGGTGGGGTTTGAGCAGGACTTGCAGGGTCCCAAGAGGGCTACCGCCATTGCCATGCAAAGTTTCCGAGTTCCCCCTTGTAAGACGCGGCAACAGAGAAAGGCGTTGCATGGGTGGGTGGGTGGCTGCGCACCGACATCGCGCGCCTCCTTTGGATCCACCAAGGGAGGCAGCAGCAGCCAGGAGATCCTACATTGCGCTTCGCCGAGCCGTTTGATTTGTAGCCATAGAAAAGCCGCTTTTCTATGCTAGATTGATCAAGCGATTGCCAGGGATTTTTTTAATTATTATGTTTTTAAAGAGAAAATCTTATGATACACCCCACCCTTTTCCCCGCGACCCCCTTGAGGGTGGCTGTCATTCATTCACGCGCAGCCCAGTTTCTGGGCTAACTCGCGGCTGGATAGTGATCCTTGATCCTACTTTTAGAAGAAGAAAGAAAAGCGCAAAGACCGCTCGAGAGAGAAAAAGAGGGGGCGGCAATCGGATGCTCCACAACGCCTGCCGGCTACCTATTGTCTCCGCATGGCCATGGAGACGTAGAGCGCGCGACGGTGCCTCTCAATGGGTTTCCTTCCTTAATAACCTCGCGCCCGGCAGCCGCGTTCCAAGGGCGGCCGCGTTTGCACATCCCCTGCCGTGCAAGGCTGGGATGGCCCCCTTCACCTCCTCTCGCTCCCCCGCCTTACCTGCTCTTGCAGCTGCCAGGCAAACCCACACGCCTACAATTATATCCATCTGGGCTGGTCGCTGCTGCGCTGTATTCCCCGCACAGATCCCGCACGGCGCGGCACAGCCGGGCTGCACTTCGCTTCCGAGCGGAGCCTTCAAACTTGAGGCGCTTGTTTTCCCAGGGCTGTGAGGAGGCGGAGGAGGAGAGCGAGGCAGCCGCACCACCAGCGGCCAGACCTGCTACCCTGGAAGAGCCCACGTGCTCTCCGTGGGGAAGGTGCCCGGCTCAGCTGCCTTTTCCCGAGGGGCTCCGCGGTTCACGCCCAGCCTGACGCTCAATCTATCTTCTGCTCTTTCTCGGTCGACGCCGCCGCCTCCCGTTGCCTCCGCCTGCCGTTAGCGGGGTGGCACCGTGAGCTCATCGGCTGGGTGGATCCCCCTCGTGGAGCCTAATGGACCCGTCTGAACCATTACCAGCCCCCTCCCTCTCGGAAAGAACGGAACAAGTGAGCAGCAGCGAAGATGCTCGCCAGAAATCTGCCCAACTTCTCCAGAAAGGGGAGAGAGCGAGAGAGCGAAGGCTACCCTGTCCTCCTTGTGTGATAAGAGGGCGCATAGGCACAGAAAGGGAGCGGGGGTCGTGTCGCTCATTCAGTTTAATGAATCCAGAATAACTCCTCCTGGGAATATACCACTGGAATATACAAAGACCAAACTACCCCAGGGTGAACTTTCTCACCGCGGGACATGGTGAAACGGTTTCCTGTATCTACCCAGTCACTCACACCACATACAGAAATAATATACATGCACAAGTGTGCTCTGGAGGGGTGCGGCTGCCCAACTTTTAATCACTTCTTCAACCCCATTGACATCGTGACCCAATGCATGCTTATTACCCGTTGTGTTATGTAGGGCTTAGTGCTCGTGGGATTGTCGCCTGTTGCTTGCAGCTCCAAAAAAGCATAGGAACATCGGAAGCTGCCATATACTGAGTCAGACCATTGGTCTATCTAAGCTCAGTATTGGTGGGAATCTCTCTCAACCCTATCTTTGATATTATTATTATTATTATTATTATTACATTTATATCCCGCTCCTCCTCCAAGGATCCCAGAGCGGTGTACTACATACTTGCGTTTCTCCTCACAACAGCGGCAGCCCTGTGATGTAGGTTAGGCTGAGAGAAAAGTGACTGGCCCAGAGTCACCCAGCTAGTTTCATGGCTAAATGGGGATTTGAACTTGGGTCTCCCTGGTCCTAGTCCAGCACTCTAACCACTACACCACGCTGGCTCTCATATGCCAGGGAGGGAACTTGAATCTGTTTTCTCTTCCCAGAGCGGCTCTATCCCTTGAGGAAAATATCTTACAGTGCTCACATTTCTAGTTTCCCATTCATATGCTACCAGGGTGGACCCTGCTTAGCTAAGAGGACAAGTCATGAGAGCCAGCATGGTGTAATGATACTTGCTGGGTGACTCTGGGCCAGTCACTTCTCTCTCAGCCTAACCTACATCACAGGGCTGTTGTGAGGAGAAACTCAAGTATGTAGTACTCTGGGCTCCTTGGAGGAAGAGCGGGATATAAATGTTAATAATAATAATAATGATGATGATGATGATGATGATGATGCCTGGTACCACAAGACCAGCTCTCCTCTCGTTCGCCAACAGAAGCATGTTGGAGAAGGGTGCGGCTATGAGACCTATAACACTGCAGCCTCAAACATTCTATCAAAATTAAGCTACACCCCATTATCAACATTGCTCAACTGTCTCACATGAGCAACAGGAGTTATGCATGCATAGGTGCAGAAATTGTAACCAGTGTTTATAAACACAGCAAGGGACCATTAAGTAAGCTCTCTGTAGAGGTACAGAGAGCAGTATGTATTCCAAAGAACAGGAGTAAGTTTTATTAAGATTAATGACTCTTAACTCCCTACTAAGTATGGCTAGGATTTGTAGCTTGCAATGAAAGCTGCCTGCAATGCAAGGAAGGTTAAATGAAAACACCTCCTCATTACCTACCCAGTTAAGGCTTCCAATTACGTTGGAATTATCCAAAATGTTGTTTTTATATTTTGTATACCACCTTGGGGTTAAAATATTAAAGGAAACCACAAAATGCAATAAACACATAATTTGATCAATTTTTCTTTTTAAAATTGTCACATTTTATATTTTTCTTGCATTATTAAGAGTCATTCTTGTGTGATTCAGACAAAGTCAAGAAAAAAAATTCATTCACTGCAAGGATATTAATCCGTGTGTGTGTGTGTGTGTGTGTGTGTGTGTGTGTGTGTGTGTGTGTGATAATAGCTCATTGATCTTAAATTCTGTTGGCAGCACAGAACACAGGAATATGCTACCTTTAAGTTTTTATTTTCTACCTTTTGTGTCCTGAAAAACTTCTCAGATTTACAAACAAAACAGTATTTGCTTTTTTAATGTTATTAAATATTGCAAATTCTACATAATACAGTTTGACTTCAAATAATTGTCTTTGCTTGTTGTGCCCTCTACCACTGAGAAGATGTTTGACCTCCCCAGTTATTTGAACAACCTTTTTTCCATTCTGAAATGTATGGTCTTTAGACAAGGTGCTGCACGAGCACATAATAACTTCTCCAGTCCAGACATTTCTAGGTGAATCTGGTTTTCTTTAACCTCTTTAAACTGGCTTCCAGTCTGATTTCAGCTCAGCTACTTCCTTTGGTCACCATAGGTAACCTTTGCCATAAAATGGACAGGAGGAATACAGCCCTATTCGTTCTCCTGGGCCTCTCAGCAGCTTTTGAGCTCAATCTGGGACAAGTTCCCTGAGGACTTGGGCTGTCGTGTTATGATCCATGTTCAGATGACACACAACATTACCCCTAATTTTCAGCATCTGAGGTCCAGTTCAAACGATACAGCAGACTGGCCCCATACAATGAGAGTAATGAGTGCACGCAGCCTTGTGTACTACTTCATTCTGCATAATCACATGCAACTTGAATACTACTTAAGTAGGGTGAGGGGTTGCTTTGGATTAACTGCTCCGTCCACAAGATTATGCGATTGTGAGATGATGCAGGAGTGCTGCATGTTTTTCTCTTTCTTCCATACTTTACTTTTGGTCTGCATGTTAGCTGAATATCAAAAAAATATGTTTTTAGCTTTCTATTCTTCCCTACCTGCTGGTGTGGCTCATGGGTTCTCACCTTGCTTCCATCAATACCTGCCTATTATCCAAGGAGAATAGTCCCTGTGGTACCAGTCTTTGTATGTAATAGAGAAGGCTTTAGACTGCCACCTAGTGGAGGACCATAAGTAAATTGCCCCAGCTAACTAGGCAAAAGTTACCATTTGAACTGGTATCTTCTGTATATTTAGCAGGGGAAGACAGCATACTGTAGTTAGGGACTGTTGCTGTTATCACCACTGTGTAGCTTTTTACAGTATGTGTGTCCTTTTAGTTTATTTGTTTGTTTAACATAGTTATATACCACCTTATATAACATCTCAGGGCAGTTTACAAACAGCAGCTAAAATCCAAAAATCATTTAGAACGGATTAAAATTACTAAAATAAAACTTTAAAACATCATAAACTAAGAAGTCTGATGAAAAAGGTGTGTTCTTAAAAGTAATTTAAAAACAACCAGAGTTGGGGAGATTCTTATTTCATTTAGGAGTGTGTTCCAGAATCTCGGGGCAACTCTAGAGAAGGCTTGGATTTGGATCACCACCAAGTGAGCTGGTGGAAACCGCAACGGGACCTCCCTCAGTGATCTTAATAGGCGGCAGGGTTCATGATGAAGAAGGCACTCTTGTTTGTGACAGAACCATTTTCTCATTCCTTTAGTTAAACCACTGACATATTTGACAAAATTTTAATAATTCTTAATATTGGTTTTTATTATTTATTATTTATTTATTTACACAGTCAGACAGATGTTATTCACTGGTTTGTTTTATCCAGACATCGAGTCCTTCCCAAGGACCTGGGATGGCTGGATTCTATTGTCAATGTTGTTGCTGTTGTTATAGATATCATCGCAGAATATAGGCTGTTCCCAGTAAAGCTGCTTTTTGTAATTGGCTGATGGTGATTTGTGTGGCCCCTATGGTGTTGAGGTGCTCTTCAAGGTCTTTTGGAACTGCACCCAGGGCTCCAATTACCACTGGGATTATTTTGGTCTTTTTCTGCCACAGCCTTTCAGTTTCAGTTCGTAGATCTTGGTATTTTCTGATTTTTTCTATTTCGTTTTCTTCTATTCTGCTTTCCCCTGGTATTGCTATGTCGATTATTTTAACTTGTTTTTCTTTCTTCTTGACTACAGTTATATCTGGTGTATTGTGTGGCAGATGTTTGTCTGTTTGTAGTCGGAAGTCCCATAATATTTTTGCATTTGCATTTTCTACCACTTTTTCAATTGTATGGTCCCACCAATTTTTGGCTACAGATAGCTTGTATTTTTTGCAGATGTTCCAGTGCATATCCCTGCTACTTTGTCATGCCTTTGTTTGTAGTCAGTCTGTGTGATCTTTTTACAACAGCTGATTAGGTGGTCCACGGTTTCATCTGCTTCTTTACAAAGGCGGCACTTGCTGTTTGTGGTTGATTTTTCTACTTTTGCTCTTATTGCATTTGTTCTTAGTGCCTGTTCTTGTGCAGCCAGTATTAAACCCTCTGTTTCTTTCTTCAAGTTGCCATTCTTAAGCCATTGCCCGGTCTTGGTGATGTCTGATTTTCCACTTATATTTTGCAAATATTGACCATGCAGTGGCTTATTTTTCCATTTTTCTGCTTGGTTCTTGACTTGTTCTTTCTTGTAGGCCTGCTTGGTTTCATTGGTGTTGAATAGTTTCTCATTACTGACCATTTTAAGTGCATCTTCTTCACTGTCCCAGCGTGGTATAGTGGTTAGAGTGCTGGACTAGGACCGGGGAGACCTGAGTTCAAATCCCCATTCAGCCATGAAAATATCTGGGTGACTCTGGGCCAGTCACTTCTCTCTCAGCCTAACCTACTTCACAGGGCTGTTGTGAGGAGAAATGCAAGTATGTAGTACACCGCTCTGGGATCCTTGGAGGAAGAGTGGGATATAGATTTAATAATAATAATAATAATAATATTCTTCTAGGCCTTTTTTCTCCTCCTGTGCTGTTTGATGGACATGCAGCATGTCTCTTCCACCTGAGCTGCGATGGAGGTATAGCCTATCTACATCACTGCGGGGGTGCAGAGCATGATTGATGGTCATGATTTTCCTGGTCTTACTATCTAGCGTCTCTAGCTCTGCCTGGGTCCAGTCTATTATTCCTACAGTCTATCTGATAACAGGTATAGCCCAGGTGTTTATGGCTTGTATGGTGTTCCCGCCATTGAGTTTGGACTTGAGGATTTTTCTAACTCTCCTGATGTATTCACTTCCAATTTTTCTTTTAACTTCAGTGTGTGCGATGTTATCAGCCTGGAGAATGCTCAAGTATTTGTAATGTTCTTTCTCTTACAGGTTCTTGATCTTGCTTCCATTGGGTGGTTCTATTCCTTCTGTTTTTGTTATTTTCCCTCTGTTCATTATTAATGCAGCACACTTGTCTAGTCCAGACTCCATTGCTATATCGCTACTGAATATATGGACAGTGTTTAGCAGTGATTCGATTTCTGACTGGGACTTTACATACAACTTCAGATGGTCCATGTACAGCAGATGGTTGATTTTACTTGATGTTTTAGATGTTTGGTATCTGAGTCCTGTTTTATTTAGTATTTGTGAAAATGGGGTCATGGTGCTTACAAACAACAGAGGGGATAGTGAGTCCCCTTGGAAAATATCTCTTCTAATGCTAACCTGTCCAAGTGTCTCGCCATTGATTGTTAACTGTGTAATCCACATGCTCAATGCTTTTTAAATAAATATCTGAATGTTTTTGCTGACACCAGTTGTTTCTAAACATTTTAGTATCCATGTGTGAGTATCCAGCTATAGTATTTAGTATCCAGCTATAGAGCGGTATCTAAATGCAAGTGCTATTGCTATTGCTATTGCTATTGCTATTATTCCAGTTAATAATTTGAATATGGTTGGCAGGCAGGTTATCCGTCTATAATTACTTGGAACTGCACCTTTTGCTGGGTCTTTCATGATGAGATGAGTTTTCCTAGTTATTAGCTATTGTTCAATATCACCTCCTTGCAAAATATGATTGAACTGTTTGATAGTTGTTTATGAAGGCTTGTTAGGTGTTTAAGCCAGAAGCCATGCAGTTCATCGTCACCTGGTGCAGTCCAATTTTTAATTTTCTTTGCTCTTTCATTTATTAATTCTGGTGTTATTATTAGATTTTGCTTTTGTTGGTTACATTTTTCAACTTTTTTCACCCAGCCTGCTTTTTTATTATACTCTATTGGATTGTCCCATAATTTCCCCCAGAACTGCACTGTTTCTTCTTTATTTGGTGTTTCTATGTTTCTTGTAGTTTCTCCTTCTATGCTTTGGTAGAAATGTCTCTGATTCGATTGGAATTGGAGATTCTGCCTGTGTTGTGTAATTCTGGCTTCATACCTCCTAATCTTCTTTGACACTGCTGTTATTTGCTGTTTTATTATTTCTAGGACTTCTCTAATTTTCCTTGAATCTAGATGGTATTTTTGGATCAGATACTGTTTGGTGTTTTCATTCTTCAGCTTCTTGTCTTTCATATCTTTCAATTTACTAGCATCTGATCTAAGCCTAGCGATTTTATTTTCTAATCTAATCTTCCATTTAGGTGATGTACTACTTTCTTTTTTGACAGGTCCACTGATCTTATATCCGAGCTCTTGTGTTGTTATTGTTGCTGCACTGTACATTCGTTGGTTTGTTTCTTGCAAATTATTGGTTGTTATTTCTGCAAGTGCAGCATTGACATCTTTTAATGCAGTTGTTTTTTGGCAACTGTTTTTAGAGCTGGAAGTCGAACCCTGGTGGTTGTTTGGTTATGTGCTCAGTTATTTTTTGCTTTAGTTCTTGTTGCTTTTCTGTTAAACAGCATTCAGGTTTTTGAGGTGAAGGAAAAGGGGAGGTTGCCTGGTTTTGATTTTGGAACAGTTCAGCAACAGTGGCATCCTCTATTTCCAACACCTCCTCCACCTGCGCCTGAGCAACCTCTTCAGTTGGTGGTAATTCTTCTTCCATATCTTGAGCCTGTGTTGCTCTTTGCAGTTCCTCCAGCTCAACTCCTGTGAATACTTTATTTCTTATTATGAATCTTCTCTTGTCTGCTAGCCTTTGTTCCGTTATTTCTGTATCTGGATGCTTCTCTTTCCAAATTTGGTACATTCTTTTTAAATAACCTCTTCTAGTTGGACTAGACTTGTAATAGCAGATCATTATTTCCTTGTTGGCATTTTTCATATATTTTTTCCAGTTAAGCAATGTTTCTTCCAGTAACCTTGCAGTCTCCAGCCCTGGTCGCTCAACTGAAGATCCTGAGTCCTGTAGCCCACTTGCCACCAGATGTCCAGGGACTCCAGCACCTGGCGTGGTCCTTGTTGACCCGGGCGACGACCGATCCGGTATAGATTTGTTAAAGTTACGTCTCACCATATTGGTGATGGGAGAGACCCTCTTGGTCTGGCAAATCTGGTGAGACCTGTCCGGTATGGTTGAACCTCTGGCATAGTTCTCACCTTCCTCAGAGCACGCAAGCCCCACAACCACGCCAAGGTAGTGCCTTACTGGGGGATGATGATGATGATGATGATGATGATGATGATGATGATGATTGGCAGGGGGAATCATGTACCCTATCTTGGACTTTTTGAAGGGTGATAAACATCCTATATATAATAATTTAGAGAGAGAAAACCTAATGTGAAAAAAAACTAGGTAAAGATTGGTCTCTATCATACCTACCATAAGGAAAGGATTTTATTTCCAGTGAAAGGAGGTCTCAAGAGATGGCTTTAAAACCTGAGTTTAGAAAGGACTGTCTGTAGGAATCATAGCAAGGACACACTGTCACCTCACTTGCTGTACTGCTGGGTTACTTAGCTGATGTATTTAGCTATTCTTTAGCACCCATTCTTGAAGCCTCTAGACACCTTAATGTTCACTAAAATAATTTCATGAAGAAATTAATCATACATAATAACATCCATTAGTCCCTCTCAACTGCCCCTTAAAAAAAGAAGTCTTAAACAGATTAGAGACATATTTTTCTCTGTCACTCATCAATGTGATATTTGTCTTCTTTTTATCATAGTAAATGATTCATATGAGAAGAAAGTGGATCTCATTTAAAAAAAAAAAGAGGTGACAGGAAAAGCTGCTTCTCCTACTAAATAATCCCATACAGCGTTTAATCCTCAGTGCATGTAACTGAGGGGAAAGGAACAGGACACGAAAGACAAGCATAAAACAATTTCAGGGGAGATAATTTGTTTTGTCGTGTATTATGAATGGTTCCTGCATAGAGAAAAACATGGCTGCATTAAATGTCTGGAATCAGGTTGTGTTTTATAATCCCAGTCGATTAACTTGAAGCCGGTTTCAACATAACATTTTTTAAACCATGAGACTGCTTTGGAATTCATTTTTTCTTTTTTCCTCCCCCCTCCCCGCCAAAAAATCAGATCATACTGAAAAGGCATAATACCCAATTAAGGTATGTCCTATTGGCAAAATGTATGACATTGGGGTGGTGTTTCTTCTTTAGAAAATTGTTTTTGCTAGATACTATTAGACAAATCACATCCAAGATATTTGCTCCACAAAATAAGACCCTCCCTCTTATTGATATTCCATACTAGTAAATATAATTTGTATTTTCCAGTCATAGATATATTGGTTGGCTGCCACTGGAAATGAAAAGACTGGACAGGATCCAGACACAATTAGTTATTACTGAATCCCAATTACATGAATGGTGCTTAAGTAGTCATGCCTAACTTGTCTTATTTATTTAAAGAGTGCATAGTCATGATTAATTTAGTCTGGATCTTGCCCATTATTAGGATATAAGCATGAACTTCTTCAAGTCTTTTCTATCACTTCTTGTTAATTTTACTCTCTGCTGGAGTTTAGGCATCTATTATGATGTATATCCTGCCCAAAGTTTCACTAGAAAGAAAAATGTTTCATCTTCATGTTTCTTGGGAAGAGAGCTGGTCTTGTGGTAGCAAGCATGAATTGCCCCCTTGGCTAAACAGGGTCCACCCTGGTTGCATTTGAATGGGGGACTACATGTGTTAGCACTATAAGGTATTCCCCTTAGGAGATGAGGCTGCTCTGGGAAGAGCACCTGCATGCTTGCATGAAGAAGGTTCCAAGTTCCCTCCCTGGCATCTCCAAGATAGGACTGAGAAAGACTACTGCCTACAACCTTGGAGAAGCTGCTGCCAGTCTGCGTAAATACTGAGCTAGATGGACCAATGGTCTGACTTGGTATATGGCAGCTTCCTATGTTCCTATGTACATGTGTGCCAAATTTCAGCTTTCTGTACATCATGGAAGTTGTTTAATAATTATGAAGCAAATGTGAAGTTAATCAGTGAAAGTGATGCCTGAGCATCTGTAGTGATCAGCCACCCCTCCCCTAAAGAGTTAACCAGAAGTGAACCCTGTCCTGACTGACAGGCTGGTGAACTCCAGAGCTCAGCCAATCAGCACACCAGGGGGGTGGGACCTAGAGAGCCGTTGGGAGCAATGAGAGTTTCTTTGTTAGAAGAAGCTGAGCTGGAGGTGCAGGAGGACACATGTGGTCATGGAGGATGGCTGCAGGAAGATGACTGCAGCTCTTGGAAGACAGAACTGCAGCGGCTTGAATTCTCAACCAGGGTTTGGGTGGGTTCAAGAAAAAAGAAGACTGGGCTTTACCTTCAGGAAGTTTAGTCTAGAGAAAGTTTGTTTAGTCAGATTTTGTATTTGACTTTCTATTTCTTTGGAGTGTGCTTTGTATATCCCTGAAACTGTTCTATGATTGTTTACCTGTAACATAACTTAACTAAGAAACACTAGCCTTCGCCCATCCAGCCAGGGCATTGCAAAAGACTCTGTAAGCATTTAAGTGTGCTTTTGCATTTTCCTACATACCTGTTCTTTGCAACTGGGTAATCACAATTTTTAAAATGTGCCGCCCCAACATCATTCAGGGTGCTTTTTGAAGTATTCTTGTAACCTACTGAGTATTTTTACCTGTAACTAAAAGCTGAGAAAGACTCAGACAGAAGCAGTCTGTGGCATATGAATACAACTGTTTTTCTTTTTCTTTTCTTTTACAAGCCTCTCCAAGTGGATTTTTAACTCAGGAATGGGGGTGCTTAAAGGGGGATTTCTCTGGTGAAAACACATCTCCTCAGGCTATTAACAGCTATCAATTTTCTCCCCATGTGTAGATTTTTGTACACATGTGTAGCATGTGGAAGATTTTTGTACTTTTCCAATAGCAAAATAAAGAGGGTTTTCCCTGGGAAGAGAGGTGGGGTGGGTGGTGGCAGCCATTTTGAAAATACAGGAAAGTTTTAGGAGTAGCCTTTGCCAGAAAGTTCAGCAGGGATGATTCAGCATTTCCCCTTCCCCTCACGTGAGCTTGCTCTGAAACAAAGGCTTCAATCCGCTACAGCACCTTTATCTGGATTGCATTCCTGTTGAGAAGTGCAGAAACTTGTTTCCTAAACACAAAGCTAATGTGACATGAAATACGTTTCATTTGGACCAGCTAGAGTTCAAAAAGTACTATACAAGTTTTCAAACTATATTTTCCTTCAGATTCAGTGTTCAAGAAAAAATGGAAGGAAATTGATACATTTTCAGGGCCAAGACATGTTTTATGCCTGCAGTTTTAATCCTCACTGGTCCAAAACCTATTGAGCAGGATCCAGATTAAACTAATAATGACTAAGTCCTATTGAAATATATCGGGCTTAATTTAGTCAAGCCTAAGTTGTCTCATTTATTTCAATGGTGCTTAGTCATGACTGGTACCATTGCCTGGATCCTGGGTTCCAGGATATATATAATACAGGGTTATGCACTCTCTCAGGCCTCCTAGTTACCATCTTTCAATACTCATATCCACATTTCTTCCAAGCCCTTTCTCTCCTCAGTCCTCACTTCAATATTCATCAATATCCTGATAAACAGGGGCGTATCTAGGGTAGGGCAAGCAGGGCACGTGCCCTGGGCGCCACTTGAAGGGGGGCACAAATTCTTAAAATTATTTTTTAAAAAATGGCCACCAAAAACAAAATGGCCACTGCACATGCTCAAATGGCCTCTGTGAGGCCTTAGGCCATGCCAGGCCTCGCAGAGGCTATTTGAGCATGTGCAGTGGCCATTTTGTTTTCAGCAGCCATTTTTTTAACAAAAATTATTTTTAAAAATGGCCACAGCACATGCTCAAATTGTCTCTGTGAGGCCCTAGAGGCCAGCAGTGGGAGGGGTAACCTTTGCAGATGCCCCCCCTCCCATGGCCTATAGGTAGAGCCCCAAAGGCGCTACAGGTAAATAATAATAATATAATATAATATAAGTCACTGTACACATATTCAGTTTGGCACTATGTACAGAGAATCAGGGCTTGTGAATACTGAGCTGAAGCTTATGAGCTAGGATGGTATTCATTTGCTCTTACTTTGCTTCTTATGATAAGTGAGTTAAATGTGGTGTCTTAATAATATGGCTATTAATGGTGAGTTTGTCTTTGAATCAGTGTGAAATCCTTAGTATTAAGGCCCACTGGGAGTTTCTTGCTCTCTTTCTCTCATTTTAACTGTCTTTCTAAAAGACTAGAATATATTCCAAGCAGTGACACAGTTTACTCTGCATATCCTTTAATTATTTTCAGAATATCTGGGAAAAGCCAAATTCTCCATTTATTTTTAAAACTTATGTAATAGTGATGCTACAATGCATAGTAGAGAATTAAATAGGCACTTCTGTTTAGTTTTCCAAGTACACCCCCACATAGTATTTGGGTATTTCATGAGCCCCAGCATACTGAAATTTGTAGTTTTCCAGCATTTTTTTTGGTCTGGCTACGTCCACTGCTAAATAGTTTTTGAAATTTCAAAAGATTAACGAGCTGGACATATTTTCCAGCTGATATTATAGTAAAGTTATCTGAAAGATGGGTGTCAGATTTTTGGACAGGGGGCGCAATTTCAGTGCTTGCCCTAGGTGCTATTTTCCCTAGATATGCCTCTGCTGATAAATATTGCAGAAAACAGCAAATGCTGTTTGGAATCATTTAGAAAAGTTAGATGCCACTATATGCAAGTTGGCATAGCTTACTGTGAGCACAGAACCTGGGCTGCTACCTTGATTTGAGCCCAAGAAGGTTATTATAACAGCTTATACTATATTTGTTGGTGATGTTGATGTGAACTCTATTCAGACATTCTGCTGGATTTCCATCTGTAGACATGTACATGTTTTTATGTACACATTATGTAGCCACAATATGTGACTAGGGGTGTGGAGAGTTGTAGTTCAGCAACATCTGGAGGGCTGCAGGTTGGGGAAGCCTGCTCTACAAGGTCGTTCTCACAACTGGTTCTACTCAGGCTAGGGCAGACCTGTCTAGGGGGAGCTAGTTGTGAGAAGCACTAGCATTGACCCCAATCCCAGCACTGCACAACTGGGTAGCCCTGTTTTTTAACCTGGCCTAATAGTGTAGCAGAAGGACACAAACGTCCCTTTTTAACCTCGCTATCCTGTCATGTGAACCCTCGGGCTGCATGCAGCCCGAGTGATCACAAAGCTGGATAGGATGTTGCTAGCAATGCTTTTCTGTTTTCTCTCAGGAGCCCCCTCATTTGTGTTTGAGTCTCCAGGCTTGGAGATGTCACTCTGGACATGCTCAGAAGCCTCACAGCATTGTGAGCTCTCTGTTTATGGCACATGGGCAGTGTTCCCTGTAAGGTGTGTGCACGTGCATACACTCACATGTTTTTTGATGTCCACTCAGTTAATTGAATGAGTTGAAGTAGGAAGTTCCCACTCTGAGTACATGTGCATGCTTACTTCCTTGATACTGCCACTCAGAACAAAACTCATGCCACACAGAGATGAAAAACATTAGAGAGAACACTGCACATGGGGACAGGTCAGAACAAAACTCATTCCACACAGAGATGAAATACATTAGAGAGAATACTGCGCATGGGGACAGGTTAGTAACAGTGGGCCAGTCGCCCCTAGATTTGGTTCCTAACAGGCAAATTGGAAAGAGGAGCAGATGCACACCCTCCCTATGCTGGGATACTCTAAGTAGACCCCAGGAGTTAACTAAAATTGGGTTAACTCTCCACCAAGGCCACTCTGCCCTCAGAGTTAACTGCCTCCCCCCCCCCCCCCCCCCGCTTTCACAAAGGATAGCAGCCAACTAATGTGCCAGGTAGCTCAACAGGAAGAACACAGATAAGGCTTGCAGAGGTAAATCTCCCCCCTCACAAAAGAGGTTGAGTCAGCAATACGGACCTAAGAGATGCACCCATTAAAAGTACTGATTGGATTACTGGACCTTCTGTCCATGCAGATTTCACTTCTCACATCTATGCATTCTACTTTCATGACAAAAGCCTTGGCATACCTCGGCAATTCCCACATTGTTACCCGCAGGAAGAGAGATCAGCAACAATGTAATCCTTGCTGGTTCCACCCAACACACCTGTCCGGAAAAAAGGACACTTGGAATGTGCCCCGAGGATATGTTTTGGGGTATAAGAAGTCCCAATTACATGATCCAGAGTGCTCTTTGTGATCTTCATGCTCTTTATGCACCAGCTACTTTGGAGTTACCAGCAGCTTTTTAGGTTATCTACAGTCCCCAGGCCACCATGCAAGGCTGTGTACTTTGTGCCACTCTCCAGATTAGCTTTCTTGCCCAGCCTGATCTGCCAGTCTTCCTCACTACCATAGGAAGCTCGTTCTATGGAGGAAGTACCCTCATGGAGTCACCTTTACCAACTAATCCCTCCAACCTTCTTGCACCTGCCTTGACCCAAGCTGTCCCTGAGTAATGAGGTCCTTTGGTTGCTCCAGGAGTCCAGAGGTCTCTTCATCTAGATTAGGTGATATGAGTGTTTTCTCTTCACTGGGCCCAAACTCTATCTCTATTCCCCTTTCTTAAATGCAACAGCCTCCGTCTCTAAAAAGCCTCGTGCTCTTGCCTGCCTGGGAACTTACACAATTAGTGTAAGAATTAGAAATTAGAAATTCACAATAATTCACAATTAGAAATTCAACAATAAAAAAATAAATTAGCACTTTAAGCTAAAACACCACATTGCCATTAAACACATTTTTCATAGTAACATTTATTTAACCACACATTTCTTTCCACTGTACCTCTCCCTACAATAAATATCTTCTTTAGATTTTGAAACTTAAATATCGTCTCCGTCCAGTCATTTCCTGAGCCCACAACTTTACGCAAATAAAATCTTACGTGAAAATATTCTTTCTGAGCTAATTTCCCCAAGTAAGCCCAAACATAGATTTAGGGGTGTTCACCAGTCACCCCGTGGCAGTTTCATTAACAGTGAAGAGTGCCCAGCAGTTGAGAAATCCCCCAATGCACAGCACTCTTGGTGTGGTGCATTGTGCGATGCTGGAGGACTTCTTCCTCCCACTCCAACACCACTTGTGTGCCGCAGCAATCAACGACACCCCCCAGTTAAACAGTGATCATGTGCGGAAATGCAGGTAGGAGCCTTCCCGACCCTAGGTACATTGGTCATGTGTACAATTTCTACATGTATTCATTTTTAAAACTGAAATACAGGCTTCAAATGCAGGATACAAATAGGAAGTGTACTGCTGTTTGTGCACTGAACACAACACATGAATAACTACATGTGCGTATAAATATGTACATGTGTACCCTATACACAGATTATACATACACTGAACATAATATGTGAACAGGCTATGATCTGGTACACAAGACCATGCATATGGACTCAGTCTGTTTATCACAAATATTTGCTAGGCTTTTCGCTCCATAAGCAGTTTTCAACAGAAAGCTTATATGGTGTTTGTGTAATTCCATACACTTTGCTTTGTTACTCTCCTGATCTTGAAAGCAGTTATTTTTTAAAATCAGTCCCTGTGTAGCACCTAAATCTATATTCAAGTTCAGCTTGCAATGGATGCCTGTTGGACAAGGTTGCAAACATAACTATATCAAGTCACATCAACATGTGGGATAGGAACACTTGAGAGCCTCTTCCACATGGGCATAGCTTCCACTGGACAAGCAGGGATGTTCCTGGGCCCAGTCAGCGCAATGTCCCTTGGCCCAGAGTGGCAGACCACCCCTCCGCCATCGCTCCTGTCCTGCCGACACCACCCCTGCCCTGCTGCCACGTCTTATCTTGGCCTTGGGGGGGGGAGCGTGAGCCAAGAGGGGCAGGCCACACACCCCCCACCGCGGTAGTGGGTGTGACTGTCAGGCCTCTCTGGCCAAATTGCACAATTAAACTTTGACGTTGCATGCCCGTGATGTCACGGGCATGTGATGTCCATACTCTAACTGTGCAGGTGCTCTGTTCAGCCAGAGAGGCCTGACAGCCACGGTGCCCACTGATGCCATGGAGGCCAAGATAAGAAGCAGTGTCGAGGCAGGGGCAGCGGCAGCAGTGGTGCCCAGGGCGGCCAATAGGAGGTAGGAGCAGTGGCAGGGAGATGTTGGTTTGCTAGGCTTTTCTCTCAATAAGCAGTTTTCATCAGATGCAGGGGGCGAGGCTTTGGGCTCTGGAGCATGTGCATGCTTTGTGCACGTGATGGGGCGGGTCCTCCACCAAGATTTTGTCCCCTGGGCCCTTCTCTTCAAAGCACTAGTAGTTTTATTCTTGTCAGACTGGTGGTATGTCTGAGTGGGAAATTAGTGGATAGATTTTTCAGTGGTTCAAGAACTTGGAGAACTATTTGGGAAATATTCAAGTGATGGGGAGGATGGTCATGCAGGGATTGTATGGAGAGAATTACATTTCAATTAGCAGTCAGCCTAGAAACCTACTATAGCAACTTTTCTTTAGGATCTAATTATAAAACTCAGAGATTATTTCCATCTTATAAATTAGACATTATAATACCTGGTCATCAATTCCAATTTTGTCTTTCTTTGTATACTATTCTTTTGTCAAAACAATGCATTTGCTTCTGGAGTTGGTCCTCACCCCTCCTTACAACAGGTGCAGGTGTGACCCCTCAGCAGCAGGTGCTGAGGACTTTTCAAGATGTAGCACTTGGTTATTTCACTTTCACCACTTTAATGTAGTGCAAATGTCTGTCTTCAGAGTGCTTAGCCAAACTCTTTGTCGCTTAACTCATACAATGGTCTTGTGCCTAAGTGTCACCTCCCTTCTTTTGTAGGCAGAGATGGCTTGTCAGAAGCATTTGTTTTTCAGCTTGTGTGAAAACAGAGTATCAATTCAAATAACAAATATCACTATAATATGTTTATTATGATATATTCATGCCTTTGCATTCCAAGTACTGCCATAAGCTGCAGGGGTGTGGTGGTGGGGACGGACCTCATCTTTGTATCTTAAAGTAGAAAACATAATTTTTTAAAATAGTAGAGGTGATTGATGCCCGCAAATTAAGCATTTTTTAAGTTTTGTGATTTCAGTATGATACTTAAGCACTGCTTAAGTCTCTGCCATTAAAGCAAACGGGACTTGAAACTGCTTTAATTTGGCTCAACAGGGCCATTTTGTCCAGTTTGACTGTGCACCTTTCAGTGTGATACTAAACACGTTTCTTCAGGCATGAGACCTGCTGAGTTAAATGGAGTTTAAAGTGTGCCATCGAGTCGGTGTTGACTCCTGGCACCCACAGAGCTCTGGTAGAATACAGGAGAGATAAGTCTTTGGTAGAATACAGGAGGAGTTTTCCATTGTCATATCCCACACATTATGAGATGATGCCTTTCAGCATCTTCCTATATTGCTGCTGCTCAATATAGGTGTTTCCCATAGACTGGGAAACACACTAGCGGGGATTCGAATTGGCAGCCTCTGGCATGCTAGTCAAGTCATTTCCCTGCTGCGCCATTAGGTGGCTGCTCCCAAGAAAATGTGCTTAGGACTTCAGCCTGTCACTGCTTTCCTCACCAATCCCCAATTCCTCTCCTTTCTCTGTTTTTATTTAATATTTTGCATGATTGATTTAATGCAATAAAAAGATTTAAACAAATCCAATTGGTCCTTTGATAAGCAATTAATTATTCAACATGCTGCAGAGCACTCTAACAATTAAGACTCTAATCATCTAATAGATATTGGCTTCTGCATCGGTGCAATATTTTAGTCCCCTGGTGCAATATTTTAGTTCCCTGAGAGAGCTGGGTGTTTTTTTTGTTTTTTCTGTTGACATTTTATTTAGATTTTTGGTAGCCACTCAAGTTTTCTAACAAGCACATGCATATTATTTCATAAATATCTTAAGACTGCATATTATATTTATTATATTATATTATTATATATTAAATAGTAATAATGATATTTGTGTTAAAATGGGAAGGTTTTTTCAATGTGTTGGCTGACATTCTAACTAAGCATGTGTCCAGACTGCAAAGCACTTTGCTTAGTTGTGCGGAGTTGGGTGCATGGTTTGTTGATCTCTCCTGTCCCTCAAAGCACCCTATGGGTCACAAAATATGTCTCTGAGGGTTGCACAGTCCTCAGGGACATATATTTTGTGATACATAAGGCATTTGCAGGGGAAGACAGATCAGAAAAATTTGCCCCTCCCCATACAAGCACCTATGCTCTGGTAGTTGGGTTTGGGAAATCTTCCACATTGCAATAACTTCTTCCTGAAGCACCACCATAGGATATCAGCCATTGTTCCTTTCAGAATTTCCAAAAGATACAGTCACAAGGTATATCTTTTAAACACTGGACATTTATTTATGTTTCTTCTTTTTCCTGAACTCATACATTAGAGGATAGATTCTAATTTATAACATCAGTATATAATAGGCAAATATAGAATACAGTAAATTGCATTTGTACACATAAATACAAAATCTGAGGTAGGGCCTCAAGAATAATGATTTCTTACATGAATAATGTATAGTATATCATCATAGGTGCTATATAAGATATATATATTTATATATATTTATGATATGCATCCTTTGAAACATAATGTATTTTTTCCCATTAGCTTATACATGGAGAAAATATAACGTCCTGATTAGGGTACATATCTTTATCCATAGGCAGCAGTACCCCTATAGAATGCCTGTAAGTATTTATGACATTACGCAAGTAATTAAGAATTAACCTATTCCAAGATAGGTCCACAATAAAGTGCCTAAAAGACACAAAGTACACTATATACTCTAGGTGACTGACAATAATATATTCTAGTCAAACACTAATTTTATTCCTAACAATGAAATACACCTATAAGGCAAATGGTTACCTGAAGATGTATTTAAAACATGGTGGGCAAAATCATACTATTCCAAGCAAAAAGGTCCAGCCCCAGCCCTCACATTTTAAATTCAGTTCATCAAAAGCAAACACACACTCTCTCTCTCTCTCTCTCTTTCTTTGGTTCATGGCTGCCTGAGAGTGACATGGAGGCAGAAACCATAAATACATTTTTCTCCCTTCCCTCTTAAGTCTACAGTATGAGTCCCATGGAATGCTAAATTCCAGCCATGTCAGTATGCACTGCTTATTAAGTGCAGGAAATTTAGCTACAGGCTAGGAAAAGAGAGTCGCATAAACACATTGTGGCTAGTGGCACTGTGTAGGACTTCTGGCTGAAACACTTCCTGGGAGCCATCCAGCAAACACCACTACTGCTCATCCTCTGTTCAGTTCAATAGCATTTGTGTGGCTGGGAGAGTTCCCATTCAAGCCAGGTTTTAAAGAGATGTGGGTTGTACAGCAGCAGCATCTGCTGGATTAACCTCTCCCTGTAGCAGAGGAACACCTGCCAAGCTTGCAACTGAAAGGATTGACATTCCACTCGTGCCTTTCTTCATTTGAGATAGAAATCCTGCTAAAAGGTGCCATTTAATAGGAAAGGAAAAAACCAACATCTGCATGAAATAAGCAATAATTATAGTAAGAGACCACTATAAGCTCATAAACCACATAATTGCACACGTATACAAAAAGGTATGGAGGAGTGGAGGGGAGACTTGTTAATGCTAAATGACATTTTATGGGGATAATAAACCATAATAAAGAGGATTATTTTTTTCCAGTGCAGAGGCACATCTATCCAATCAATAGAGCAGAACCTGATAGAAACAGTTACTTGACCCAAATGAAACATTAGTCTAAACACATACTAAACCTTTTTTTTTAAAAATTACATGTCATTTTGTTAAACCCTCCTTTTGGAAACAAAGCACTGCTGTGTTGAACAGAAACACAAGTACTATGCAGATGACCCTCACATTATTTGAAGGTGTCTATTTCTTAATCAAATATCATTTTAATGTATACAATAGTGCATCTGGCTTATTCAAAAGTTCACCTCATTTGTTAGACAAAATGTGCTACAGAGACAATCCACTATTAGATTTTTACTTACTTTTGCAAGGTCAGTGTTTATAGAAATAGATATGTCACCTTTCTGTAAATATGGCTTTTTCATTGTTTTATATTTTTAAAATTACAGTTACTAAAATACTTTGATGATCAGGAAGTGCTCATAAAATATGTGCAATCACTAGTAGACAATCCAAATAGCTATGACATATACTTGATTATTATATAACCAAATTTGTTTGGTTATATCATACTAAGTCAAATATAATGCTTCGTTTAAACCCTGCTAAATGAACACATGCTTTTGCTTTCATTGAAATGGCCAGATCAGCAAAGACTGGATTCCTTTTTGTTTGTTTGTTTGTTTTTGACAAATTTCTAGATTATGCAATCTAGGCAATGTAGAAACTAAGATACTGTCCATACTGAGTGCCCTCAACTTAAGCTTACATGCCAAGAGCAGTTTTGCCATCAGATTAAGTTTTGCCATCAGTAATAGAAAATTACTGTTTTAAAATTTGGAAAATGGCAGTTTAAAATAGCTATTCTTCTCCAACTAATACATACCAGCCTGTGATGTTTGTATGCTATTAATATATTTTCTCCATCTTACATGTATTGCAGTTCTCAGAACACATACTCCAGAACAGCTTTATAGATTTCCATGGCATTAAGGACCATTTTATATGGCCATCAGAGCCATGGGCACACTTAAAAATTATCTGAAACATTTGTGCATTTTGATTCCCTGCTTTTAATGAGCTTGTTGCCTACAGCCTTTGGCCACATGTAGGATTCAGCCTTAGGCATGGTCCTACTTTATTTTTGTTTTTGTTTTTGAACGATCTCCTGAATGAATGTCCACTGCTACCGGAATGTCCCTTGCAGTGTTCCCTCTAACAGAAAATCCAAAATGCTCTTGACTACAACTCCCATTATCTTCAGCCAATGCCCATTACAGCTAGGGATTCTGGAAGCTGTAGTCAACAACATCTGGGATTCCCTCTTACAGGGAACACTGGTCCCTTGTGAACAGAGGAAAGAGGCACATTTTTAAAATGGTGATTCTCTTTATTTAGCAGGGGGAGAACAACTGGGCCTATCCATCCACAGCACAGCATCGCTCCAGTGGCTCTTGCTGGTGTGTGTCTTATCTTTCCTCTTTAATCTATAAGCCCTTTAGGTACAGGGAGTCATTTTATTTATTTACTTATATCTATGTAAACCGCTTTGGGAACTTTTGTTGAAAAGCAGTATATAAATATTTGCCATATGTATATTAGAATGATTGCCAATGTGTGCCAAAAGCTGAATCTTGCATATGGTTGTGGCTGCATGTGACTGGCAGGAACCAGCTCACAAAGATGTTTCATGTGACCAGCAAGTGCCCAGATGCTAGCATGAATAATCCCTAACTTTCATCCATGTTTCAAACATTTAATTAATTAATCAATTTAACAAATTTCTATACTAACCAAAACTTATGTCCCTGGGCGGTTCACAATCAAAACACAATCAAAACAAAATTTAAACATTAAACCAATTTAAAACTTAAAACAAGTTAAAAGCATTAAAACTGTAAATCTATCTATCTATTTATTTCTATGTAAACTGTTTTGGGAACCTTTGTTGGAAAGTGGTATATAAATATTCATCTTATTTGTATCTTTTGGTTATCACAACAGTTTAATTAATCTGTAACGAGGTTATTATAACGACCCATGACATTTTGCTACCTAAAGCGGCTCCTATTCTCTTCCTTGTTTTCTATTCAAATTGCAATCCCAGTTCTAATTTCAGCCTCTTACTGTCCCCCACCCACTTCTTTTTTTCTGAAAGAGAAGAGGAAAAGCAGCATAGTGCCATTTCATCTTCATTCCTAGGCAGACTATCCCAGGAGCGGCAGGCCTCCATGTTGCAGCTGGCCCACAATCTGCTGCCGGAAGTGGCCCGCTTCATCAGAGTAGGGGCAGTCCTCTTTGAACAGCGAATCTACTCCAGGAATCTGCAGCCTTCCTCTAGCATAGCATGGGGACAGATGGTGATGGGCTTTTATGTTTTAGTTTGACAATGTTTTATTTTCCTTTGTATGCCACTTTGAGTGCTACTTTAACTGACAACATGACTAGTAAGTTTTTTAAATGATAAAAAAGAAATAATTTAAGTACTATAAAATATTTTGTTGTGCACCAACACTCAGTGGCTAAATTTGGAATGAGTTACAAAACATGAAATTATGTTTAAGATAGAAAGGTTAAAATATATTGCCCAAAAGAAGATCACTCTGGTGTCACATAATATTACTAGATAGGATTCATGGACTTGGATCCATTTTCTCTATGATTCCATTTAGAAAATATTCTGATCATTCATTTCAGTGTGAAACAGATTTTTATTCCCCAGCCATGGATGTTTGCAAAAGCTAATTTCCAACTCATGTTTATGAAAATTTAATCATGCCAAGAGCCAGCATGGTGTAGTGGTTAGAGTGCTGGACTAGGACCGGGGCGATCCGAGTTCAAATCCCCATTCAACCATGTTACTAGCGGGGTGATTCTGGGCCAGTCACTTCTCTCTCAGCCTAACCTACTTCACAGAGTTGTTGTGAAGAGAAACTGAAGTATGTAGTACACTGCTCTGGGCTTCTTGGAGGAAGAGCGGGATATAAAATGTAAAAAATAAACAAAAAAACAAAAACAAGGATGTGGATCTTCAAAATAGTTCAGGCAGAGGAATAAATTTAAGAGCAAATGTGGGGTTAGCAGTTCCCTCCACTGAATCATCTGGCAAATGTGCCCCCAGCACTGCATGTTAAGCCCCCAGCACTGGTAAGATCTCTAAGGGTCCAGTGTCTTAGCTCTTCAAGTTACATCAGGCCAATGTGTGACCCCTAAGGGCTCACACAACATACTGGAACATCACCTGGCCAGTCCCTATGGAATGAAAGGAGCTTCACGCACAAGTCCCATTCATTTCATTGGAGCATTTGTGGAGAAGTTCCTAACCAACTGAGCTCATCCAATTTGAAGAAGAGGCGTTGATAGAGCATTTTAAAAAATTCTATTCAATTTGATGGCAATTTACCTGATTGTGCTTCATATTGGCTGCCTGAAAACTGACAGGTTTCTTGCAGCAGCAAAGGACTGGCAACACTGTTTTCCCTATGAAAGAGAAAGTTCATCAAAACGATTAAGAACTTCTATCCAGTTGAGGTTAAGCACATTTAAACCCTATTTATTATATTGGCAGAAATTTAAGCATGTTATAAAATTCTTCTGTTAAAATCAGTGGGAACTTAAAAAGTGTTTAGTTTTGACTGGATTGTGCCGTGTGTGTGTGTGTGTGTGTGTGTGTGTGTGTATGTTTGTGTACACACCCATTCATACACACACACACAAACAATATATATATATATAAATACCCTATAATATTTAAAAACGTATTTAGGTTTAGTCATTTTAGTTTCCATTTCTAAAACTTTTTTCCCCGACAGGATGAAAACAGCACATCTACAAAACACAGATTTTTAACTCAAAGTTTACCTGAGACCCTGTAATGAGAAGACAATTGGACAAAAGGAAGGAGATGATATAAACAGTCCCCTGAAAGTACAGTTAAATTGGCTACTACGAACACTGGGAAGGGGAAATAAACAGGCAAAACTACTCTAAAACTCACCATCTCTACACTGGTTGCTAAGATATTTTATAGGGATATATAACAGCACTAGTACACACTACATGAACACTGATCACTTTTTAAAACCTCATATATGCATGTAACAAGATACAAGAGGATACTAAAGGTTACAGTTTTGCCAATTATTGAAGACATATTTTTCTCCCTCATGGATAGTGCATTTACAGTAAACTTTCTATGGAGTTCTTTGAATGTATTCTTACAAGCTCTATTTTCAATCTACTTTTTAGTAAACACTAGTTTAAGATTACTATTTGCATATCACTGTGCATATTTCAGTGCAATGCTATGGGGTATTCTGTGCACAGTAACACAATGCAGAGTGGTTGGTGGGTGGTGTGCCCAGAAGCGGAATCCTTGCTCTCTCCGGGTTGACATTATCCCTCTATCATTGCAACTTGTGTTGGTGGTTTATAGGATATGAGTTAGGAATGACCTCATTTGGGATGGGAGAATAAAATCAAAGCATGTATGCCTCATTGTTTTGAGGACGAATCTGTCTTTACAAAGTTATGCACTGTATTTAATAATCATAACAATAACAGCTATATAGACTGACTTCAGGGTTCAGTTGTTTCATTCACCCTGCTTGCTGAAAGAGAAGAATATATCAGAAGGCTGTATAAAGAACTTTGTAAGAAAAGAGCAGGGAAAACACACAGTTGAACTACACAGCTACATTCTAACAACCGTTTTGTATGTGGAAGCTAGATATACATAGTATAGTAGGCATATAAAATTAGGCACAAACTATATAATGGCTTCTCAAGAAGGAGAGATTGTGAAAAAAGTGAAGGAAGTCAGGAAAACATGTCTGGGACAAACTTAAAATAAAAACTTACATTTCCCTCCCTTCAATTGGCCAAGGAAATGAATATATAAGAAACACGGAGGCATTTTTAATGAACAAGGGGGGGGGAACCCAGCAATTATTAATTAAAATACATGAAATTAATTAAGACAGTGGTGCCCATCTGCCTCAGCTTGGCACTTTTTGGATTAGCTTCCAAGACAGAGATACAGCTTCGTGTCACACAGTACATGCCACCGTGTTCATGGGTTTTTTTCCTCTTGCATATACCTTTTAAAAAGCCTCATTAATTTATCTCTACACCAATGCCAAGTAGCATATTATATTAGTGCACTTGTACTAAAATGCTGTTTTAAAAAAAATCTTCATTACAAAACAGCAAGCTACTGCCAGAGTAAATAGCAGCCACTGAATGGAAGACATCTTGGCAAAATCAGTGAGTCACATTGCACTCCTATAAAATACTTACTCTGCTCAGTTGCATCCCACAACATTCCATTGTGTCATATACCCAGTTCCATTTTTGTGTTCCATGACTTTAATAATTCCAGAATGCAGAAAACAGGTGCCATCGCTCAGTGGAAGAGCACATGCTTTGAATGTGGGATGTTCAGGGTTAAACCTTAGCATCCTGATGTGCGCTCCCAATTTTCGATCATGTACAAGTAAAAATCAAGGTAGGAGGTGGGGAGCGTGATCATCTGCTAAGGGTTAGCTGGATGAGCATGCCTTACCCGGATTTTGGCCTCACTTTGAATGAGGTAGGAGAAAAAACTGTCCTACCCACCTGATGCTTAGCAGACAATCACAGTCCATGGCTCCTACCTCAATCAATCAGTCTTTATCACAGTTGTAGACCATCATAAAGTATAAGGATGATTGCAAGTTAAAAGTGATAATAGATAAAAAGTGGTTACATATGTAACAGTACTTAAGGTACATAATAATACTAAAAAGAGTACAGCAGAAGCATGAGGGCATAAAAGCCTAGAAAGTAATAAAAGTGCATAAAAGGCATAAAAAGGGGGATGGTTCCTACTTGATTTTACTCAAACATGACTGAAAATCGGGAGCACATACATCTTCCGAAGACCATTCTGAATTAATGGTAGTGTGAACAAGTCTGAAGTTATCTGCCCAATGGCACTCCAACAAATCTTGTAGTCATTGGTTAGGCCCAAAGACACTGTTGCTGGTGTCTATCTTATGTTTCTTTTTAGATTGTAAGCCCTTTGGGGACAGGGATCCATCTTTTAAAAATACATCTATGTAGATCATTTTGGGAACTTTTGTTGAAAAGCAGTATATAAATATTTGACGTCATATTTTAACAAGTTGCTCAGGCCAAATTCTTGACTAACTGGTGTCTAGTGTGAAAAATGAAATTGGCATCACTGAGAAAAATACAAATATTTTTAGTTTTGCCCCAAGAATCACCCCAAAGCATGGCAGTGGCACCCTGTTTTGCAGCAGTCCTCAGAAATGATGCCCTGTTGTGTTGCATACCCTGAATTTGGATCTGCACTTGCGACCAGCATTTCAGCTCCATGTTCACTGATTTTTACATGTAATGAAGGCTCTAGGAACTCATATGCTGGCTTGATTTTGTGATTTGAAAAAAACACTTTTTTCTGCAATGAAGTGACAATCATGGATATATGGCCTCCATCCAGTTATCTGTCCAGCACTGAATACAGTTGCTAACCCTCTCTGACTCAGCACAATCATACTGTTATACCAGGACAGATGGTGCAAACAACTTGTATATCACTCATGTGGCTGCAACAAACAAAAACTATATTGTGTGAATTGGCCCTAAGAGCAGAATTGGCCCAATAATCAGAGAAGCAATTCCCTGATGCAACTGACTGATTGTCACTGTTTCACAGTGAAACTATTCCTCCTGGCACCACTGCATATAAAAAAACCAAAAGCAGCACTTAAAGTGGTCTATCTAGTTCTTTACTACAGGCATGCAACAATAAATCCTACTTCCTAAGCAACCACTTTCAGGTACTGTGAACAAGAAAAAAGGAGACAATGAAGAAAGGAAGAAAGAGGGCAAGCAAGCTCAAAGGAATGGCTGTACAACATGGCCACAAACAGGGGAATTAGCAAGATTGGGTCCCCAGCTCGAAATCTTTTGGTGGCAGTTTAAGTCCAAGAGAGGATGTTCCCAGTGGGTCTATCATATTCTGGTAACGTTCACCGCGGTGCTTAGCCAAAAATGGCCCCCAATCTGGCTGTGGAGAGCAGACCAACTTCAGCCTCTGGAATTGTTTTAAAAAAAAAGTTATAGAAGTAAATCAAGATCAGCAGAAATTACTGGTGTTAATTACTCTACAGAGCACTCTTAAAATACCCTGCTGTTCAGTGTTTGTTTGCTGCAAGATTATTAAGCAACAAAGTGCCCATATTTTCATTATCCAGTTGTTGTCTTTTCTCTCACTCTTTAGTTCCTCATTCAAGCCCATGAAAACAACCCAGTATCATAGTCACCAATCACTGAGCTTATACACCAAAGGACATGTGCTCAATTATTTAGCCCAATCATCTGAGCAGTGGGTTGCTGAATCAAAATAATTGGATTTTTGTTTTGCAAATTTCCCAGAAGTATACAGATGACAAAAAATAAAAACACATCACCAGGAATGAGCAAAGATTTTAATTAGCAGATCACAAAATTGCCTACTTTTGTCTGTAGACTGGTGGGGAACCATGGGTTAAAAGCTGCAGAAATATGGACAATGAAAACCCTTTTCATCTTGCCACTAATTTCTTTGTTGAAAATATAATTTAATTGGGACAGTTTATAACAAGAAAGACAAACATATTTAGGATGGTTTAAGAGAAAACAATTATATGATTATTACCTATTTAAGGCAATCAAGCCACCATATCAGTTATTTTAATTTATGCTTAATTACCAATTTGCAACCTTTGTCTCCCAAATCAACTGTTATAAACTAAGCAGTTCAGAAAATACTCTAATGAAAATGAAATAACTGCTTCAGTGAAATAAATTTCTTTTTAAAAAAGACATAATAGTTTTGGTACTTCTTTTGGTATTATGCTTAAAAGAAGTAAGGATGGCACTATATACTGGCTGCACAATACATAAACCATTTCCAAACCAATCTTAATGGGAAACAAAGTTATTGACCTGAGAAAGAGAAAGAGTGGATAGCGGAGGGGTGGGGGGAGAAAGCCTATTTTAACCTTCAAATAGGTTTCAGAATGGTGTCAGCTCACCTCTGCACACTCAAAACAAAAACAATGAGCTCCCATTTCCCTTACTTTGCTGTAGGAGTACTTGACTCCCTATTAGGCGGTGGGGGGGACTATTGTCTCTCTCCAGCCTTAAGGCTTAGTTCCCTGAGGCAAGATTGCAATCAGCAGTGGCAGAACTTGCACAGCTGTTTAGAGTGTTCAAAGGACTGCTCAGCTTAGCCGTTCAGATAATGTGAGAGGTTTTTTCTCGTGTAAGTAATAGCCATGGTGAGGGGCAATTCAGAGCAGGGCTGTGTCAGGCACAGAGTTCAAGCTCCTTCCTCACAAGCACTGTGGCCCTGATCCATGGGGACCCTATTCAGGCACTATTTCATTAAAAGAAACAAGCATGTTAGTGTTAAGTAGCTGCTGAACATAATCTGCAGTTTGACCCCAAAATGTGCAGTTTGAAGAATCTTCTCATTAAAATGCTTCCCTTTGACGCTATCATGTCTACACCTCAGATTATGAATGTGAGCCACTAGCAGTCCATCAGTGCATCATATCAGTCCATCATATTTGAATGGTTTGGAGCAAAGTGAGGGAGAGGACAGGAAATAAAGGCTGTCAGACAGCAAATGAGAGGGGGAATGCTCTCTCGGGGCTCTCTGGAGCCCAAGCCACACCCCTGTGTACATGACATCACGCGCATAGGGTGCGAATGGCGGGGCCACCCGGCAGGGCAGAACACAGGCTGCCATTTGGTTGGCTTTGCCACTGGTGAGGACTGCCAGGATCCGGCCTGATCCCTGCAGGGCAGTGCTGCCTAGCCTAGCTTTTTAGCCCGGCTGTTAGCCCAAGTTAAGGGAGCAAGCGCTCCCCTAACCCGGGCTACCTGCTCATGTGAAACCCCAGGTTGTTGCCAGCCCAGCCACACACAGAGACAGGCACCTAGAGCACCTGTCTGTTGGGGAAATCCCCCAATGCATTGTGCATGTCGTGTGGTGGATTGTGGGATTCCTTGCGGCTGGGATGCATCATCCCAGTCTCTGGAGCTACATGCTGTTCCATGCATTGCTGCTCATCTGGGAGCATGGTCTATGCTCCCAAAACAAACAATCACTCATCTGGGGGGAAGGTGAGTTTACCCAGCCTTCCCCACCCACCCACTGCCCTGCCCACCACCGCACTGCCCACCCAGTCATGTGAACAACCTCAGTATGTTTGTTTATATTGTATTGTATTGTATTGTATTGTATTGTATTGTATTTGTTTATTTTGCCCCAAGGCCACCATAGTTTGTTTGTTTTGATTTCTATACCACCCTTCCAAAAATGTCTCAGGGCAGGGCGGTTTACACAGAGAAATAATAAATATATAAGACGGTGCCCTGTCCCCAAAGGGCACACAATCTAAAAAGAAACATAGGATAGGAACCAGCAACAGTCACTGGAAGTACTGTGCTGGGGGTGGATAGGGCCTGTTACTCTCCCCCTGCTAAATAAAGAGAATCACCATGTTAAAAGGTGCCTCTTTGCCAAGTTAGTAGGGGTAATGTTGAATGTTTCCTAGTACACTTTAAATTTTTAGATATTCTAAAAATATGTTCTGAGGTATACACAGCACATTCAGATTTACTCCATAATAAACAATACAAATCCAGTCAGCACATGCGATTAGCTGGATCAAAGTAATTATTCAGTTGGAGCAAGACTTCAACACACATGCATTCTATAAATAAAATATATAAAATCAAAACCTGCCACATACTTGCACACACTGACGGTGCAGACATGTGGGTTAATGTGAGCTATGGAGGTCAGATGTACATTGATACACACTCAATTCCATTAAAAGCAGAAGTAGTGTTATTTATAGGCTCAAAATGCTGCCTGACCTGAACTAGTCCATTATCCTAGTCAAAATTTATCATTGCCATTAGGACATTGATCTCATTTTATGCAAGCACTATGGAAGCTGCTACTGCAATACTACTCCTTTTGATGTTGCCAAAGTAATGTGAGAAGTCTCTGCTGGCCAACGGCCGTAATAAAATTGAAAAAAAAAAAATGTGAGAAGTCAAGGGTCATGTGGGAGGAGAGATTGCTCCAGCCCACACTCATGTTTGTGTTACTGCAGTGAGATACTAGGAGGACCAGCAGTGTGGGATCTTTCCTCATGGCTTCTCACTTTATCCTGGTGAGGTGGGAAAGAGTAGAGCTTTAGCAGCTCTCATGTAACATATGACTACACTGTAAGATTGCAAGCCATTAGCCTTGTTCAGATGTTATGGTGTACATGGTTACCCAGGGGATGTACCTGAGTACAGCTGACTGAACATGATGAGCCATGTTTTTAGGGCTGTTGCTTTTCGATGTTTTCATATGTATATGGTCTTAATTGATTTTAATGTGGTTTTATGGAATGTTATTGTATTAACTTTTGTAAACCACATTGGGATATGTTTTATGAAAGACGGTATATAAATAAAACAATACATACATACATACATACATACATACATACATACATACATTACAATTGATTGTCTGAAGAACCCTCCCTGCATTTGCCCTAATGTCCTTCACATGGATGGGGCGAGTCACATGATCATCCTGGGCAGACTGATAGGGTGTGGGGGGAAGGCTTCACTTAAGCTATCTTCCCCCCAGATGACCACTTTCCTCCATCAGTGTGCCCCCCACGCACCCACATGGATAGCCCTACTCCATGCAGCTCCATGAAGCACAGATCAGGGCAGAGGGATCTGGGGCCGGAACTTGTTATTCTGGCCTCCCGGCATCCCTCAATGCATCACGTGGGATGCTTGTTGCACTGGGGATTCCCCCAGCAGATGGGTGCTCTATGTGCCTGTCTCTGTGACTCCTCTGTGACTCCCTGTGTGGCACGCGCCCCACATTTATGAACATGTCCCTGCCAGTGCTGTATTTTTAAAGGGTCAGGTGGGGCAGCAACATAGTGACCAGAAGCACCCCTCATGTGTGTGCATGTTGCACGAGCACCCAACGTGCATTTGAGTGAGCACAACACACGCGCTCACACACTCGATGTGCACATGCATGCTGGGTACTTCCAGTCACTTCTGGTCCAATGAGGCAACAGGGCGGCAGGGAGGTACTGCCCCACCGGACCCTTTTAAAGTACAGCGCCAGCAGGGGAAATGTGGCGGGAGGGGTAAGAGCACCCTCTCCTCTTAAAGGTATCCTCCCCACCTTCGAGCCACCTCCCGCCGGTTCCGTGCACATTCCTAGTGTTTCTAATTGTCTGAATAGGACTATTGTCTGCACCACGCCAAGTCATTCCCTGCAGTCCCCAAGAGCTCTCCATCTGATGTCTCCACCTGGATCCAATGGCAATACACCATTCAGTAATCACTGTAGCTCTATTCAGATATTATCTTATACACACATGCAGCTTTGGGTAGATATGTATATGTTTTTGTGTGAATGATTGCACATACATCTATTTTAACAGTGAACCTGGATAAAGGTCCCCTCAAATGCAGGGCCGATAGGAACTGTACATTGTATGTGTGTCAAGCATAACATGCAAACAACTCTACATGTGTACAGAGCTATATATGTGTACACTGTACACAGATTGTATGTGCACTGAAGATAATATATGAATCAGACATCTGTTGGAATCCTTTCTAAACAGTGGTCAACATCACCATTAATGGTGCAAAGACACTGTGTGCAAACTTCTTCTGCAGCATTTATTAATAATCTAGCATCCCATTGATTGTACAAAGACACAGCAATTTTTGCCAAACTCCTTCCTCGAGAAGTGTTCCTTGAAAGTTTACACCCCAAAACGTGCCCCTGAGGGTCATGCAAAGGGATATATTTTCATCTGTTAAATTCTGGAGGAAGGAGAGATTGGCAAAAATTGCTCCCCCCACCCTCGCCCGCCTGTGTGCACAGTGAGCCTCTGGATTACTAAATGTTGTGGAGACACTTTGCATGCAGCCTCCTCAGCATTAGTAGGAATAGTCGCTGTTTTTGAAACTGACAGATCAGTCCTATCCTATATCCTAAAGAACAGGTGGGATAATAAGACTTACCTCAATAAATTTTCCAGGAGCTATATGCATTTTTATCACAAACATAATGGGAATCCAGATAACAGAACAAGCCAACATCAACCATCCTAGTATCATGGACCAGCCTGGGTAGTGGTAGGTGCCATACGTCATTGGTTCCCACTGATAGAAGCTGAAGCAAAGGATGAACTGGTAGGGAGGAAAAACAAACCCCCACATAGTTTGCTCATCAACACTTTTATACTATTGTGTATATAAAGAGTGCATGTAAACATACATGCACATACATACTTATACATAAAATGCTTATCAATACACTATTATTACTAAGGATATTTATATTATATCTATAAATAATAATATCAATATTCTACAATAAATGCGTGCCTATGATCAGATTGCCAAACTGTAAATCTGGCATAACTTTGCAAAATTCAATGGAGCCAAGTTAGATTTATATGACAGAATGAGACCAGAATCTTGTACCTATAGTAAAAGCTTTACTACAGTCTATTGGCAGTATAGCTTAATGTAATCATCTTGTTAGTCCATTACACTTACTGTATAAAGAGCAATGCATTTGCTTACGTTTGTGCATAATTCAATAACATCTGTGAACTGCCTACTTATACAATAACTGCACACAGAAGATTTATTGCCACAAAGGCATGTAGAGAAATGAGTGGATTTATTTTAGGACATGTGGATCAATTTAAAATGGAATTTTAACCATTCAAATAGATCAAATGTTAGTTTTAATGAAGACTACAATGCAACACATAGATGTAGACTGGCACTCTGCTTCTGCTGTATATAACATTGCATCTCAACAATCAATGAGAAATACTTTTTCCCCTTATATCCAGAACTCTATACATTTTACTGATCCAGCTCTTAAATCTTACCCATGACTGAAATGGAAGTTGTAGGCAAGGATATTTTTGAGCAGAAAAAAAAATGTCTGGAAGGACAATACTTAATTATTGTTCTTCCTGCCCCAAACATGATTTTCCTCAGCCACTCCCCACGCTCTCATCTGCCACACCATTATTCCTCCCTCCCTTCTTCTGACCTGTGAGTAGGCACAGACTGAGGTCAGCATGGGGTGGAGAAAAATGCCAGACCCAGCAGTGAAAGCTTTTGCATGTGTGCAGGCTGAGGAATTATAAACGGCTGCCAAGGATTGCAAGTGAGAGGTAGGCAGCAGCACATAGCGGAAGAGGACTGGCGCCCACCTGTGCTGGCTTGCTCATTCACTATGGGGAATGACAGAGGTGGTGAGGAAGATGGTTGCTTGGCAAGCCAGGGCCTGGTTCCTGCCCCCTGGTGGTGGGAGGCAGAAAACATGAGCTGAGAGGTCCATCATCACAAGGCCAGGGGAAAGCAGGTCAGGCTTTGGGCAGGGCAAGTTCCAGTCATTGTTTCATCGGTAAGGCAAGCCTGCTGTTCCTGCCAGTCCAGTGCTCTGTTCCTGGTCAGGGAGAGAAGCGTTTGGAGCAGGCAGTACTGAACTACAGAGGAGTAGCCACCACAGCTGCCATGTTAGGTCAGGCCAGTAGTGCTGGTGGGGAGGAGTCCAGTTGGAATTTACCTGTGTGAGCATACAAGTGGATATACATGCAGGAATGGGTGTGAGAGAATGAAAACATTCACGTTTCCTGCATGTTTAGTTCTTTGAAAGAGTGAGACTGTTCTCACCAGCAGCCAGGACTGGGCTAAGAAAGCCACGCCCAGGCCTGGCTGCCCGTAAGATCCGCCAAGAGGCATGTGGCTCCCCTGCCTCGTAAATGAGGTTAGGGGAGCGAGCGCTCTCTTAGCCACATTGCCCTAAACATATGCCAGTGCTGGTTGCTTGCAGCCAGCGCTGAAGCACTGATGGGCATCCTCCTGTCGCTGGGGGGATGTGGGATTTCCGAGGGCTGGGATGACACGTCCCAGCCCTCGCACTTCCACACTCCCTAGGGAAATGGCAGGCTGTCTGCAGGGAAGGTGGGCTGTTGCAACCTTCCCTACCACCTGCCCGGCAGCCGCCACCCCGCCGGCCCGATTATGAGAATGACCTCTGGGTGTGTTTCCTGTATCATTAACTCCTTAATCATTCAACACATAGGTGTGACCTGTAGTCTGTGGCTCACTTTCTTGAATTACCTGGTGTTTCTCTTAAGTTGTTTGCCACAGATTCATTAGTTGGGAATCCTCAGTGTTCCTCTTCTAAAATGGGTACATGCTTTCTACAGTTTGTCTACATACATAATTCCTTGACCATGTAATGCACATGTATGACTTGACATGTAGTCTGTGGCATGGCGCAGTTTCTAGCATTAGGTACATAGGAACATAGGAAGCTGCCCTATACTGAGTCAGATCATTGGTCCATCTAGCTCAGTATTGTCTACAGTAACTGGCAGCAGTTCTCCAAGGTTTCAGGCAGAAGACTCTCCCAGCCTTACCTGGAGATGCCAGGGAGTGAACCTGGGATCTTCTGCATGCACGTATGTTGCTGCTCTTCCACTGTGCTATGGCCCCATTCCACTCATATGTAGTCACCCATCCAAACCCAAACCAAGGTGGACCCTGCTTAGCAAAAGTGACAATTCATGCTCTCTACCACAAGCCTTCCAAGGTTTTTAAATTGTTTTTAAGTATTTTGATTGGTTTTAAATGGTTTCAGATTGTTTTAAAATTGTTTTTATATTGTTTTGAGCACTGTTTTTTAAATGGTGTGTATTTTGGTGTCTTTTTAAACCTAGTACCTACACAGGTACTAGAAATGTGTCTTTCAAGAGAACCTATTGTCAGTTGGGTCTTAGTTAAATATGACAGGGAAGGGAAGAGTTCACATACTATGCTGGGTTCTAATATGATCAGAGATATGGTTTTTCAGAAGACTTTGGATTGGAACATTTTCCCATTAAATTTCTTATTTGCATAAAATTTGCATACATATGTAAACCACCTGGAGATGTTTATATCGGGTGGTCTATAAATATAAAAAATGAACTTTTTTCCTCATACAATTTTACTATGCTAACTTTCAAAATGCTCTAAATAAATTGTTAGCTAATTGGGCATGTTATTAGTGGAAATCTTTTCCACATAAAAATTTCGTAGTGGGAAGTTTTCCACTCCACATCACCACACACTATGTATCAACAACTCTACTTTTTCTGTGCATGTGTGATGGTAACTTCTAGCCTGATTTTTGGAGGTGTGTTGATGAAGACTTGTTACTGTTAAGTCTCAAGAGGAAAGAAGAGATGCTAGTGTGTGGGAGAAAACAAGATCCACAGCAATCTTGTGCATATAACTGCTCTCCTGTGCTCCCCCTAAAATGTGCCCCCAGCATTCACCCAAAATTGTGCCTCCAGTGTTCACCCACAGCAGCAATGCTTTATAAGTGTATTACACTTTTCAAAACCAAATAATAATTGTTTTTGGCTTTCAATCTGAAGACAAAACTACCAGACTACTGCTGGTTCTAAAACATGTTAAATTGTTTTATTTTCAATCACTGGTAAAAGAGGGGAGGGGTGAATGTTTCTTTTATCTCAGTGCCAAGAACAGATGCTAAGAAAATATCAAAGGAGAAGGTAATACACAGAAGGAAGTGTGGAGCATTTCTTGGTCAGGAATTCAATCCCAGTGAATGTGAATGGCTCTTCTATTCTGAAAATTTGTTAGCAATCTGTTTTAAAATACAGTACACAGATGAAATGGATCATTTTTTAAAAAAACACTTCCAAGTATAAATTGTAATCAAACAGGAGAGCTATCAAAAAGAATATGCAATTCTGGTTGCTTATGTAATTAATCAAGTAATCAATTATTCTTTCCTCAAATTATTATATGGATGCCATGCTGGTCAGCAGTTTACAAAATTGACCTTGACTGCTATAAAACAATTATATGGATTTCTCCTCTCTTCTCTGCCTTCACCTTCCAAAACACATGGGTATGCATCTCAAGTTAGCTGGAAAATAGAAAATGCCAGGAGCAAGCTCCTGATACAGAGTGACACCTAGTGGCAGTGGGAAGCCTCTGCTGCTAGGTTGCCATGGACACTTTGTAAATAGCATTGTGTGCCTTGTGCTGGAACACATTAGCTGTGCGCAGAAAAGCAAAGCCAAATTTACCAGAACAGTTTGTCACAATAAAGAGTGCAATGATTGTTCCATGAAAAATGAACACTTGGCATGAGATTGCTCCACCAGCTTTCAGATATGGTATTGTTTCCAAGAAAGATGGCACAATTATACCAAAAAGATCATCATGCCATCTCTATTCAACAAATAATTTGAACATATAGCTTATTTTAATGCACTCCTGATATTAACATACATGAAGTTCATTTGTGTTTGTGTTAGATCTTAAGTCTGGTGTTTCCCAAACTGCCAAAAAACGTTATTTAGTGGCTTTCACATTGACCATAGCATCACATTGTTAAGAGCACATTTGTTTTATTATTATTAGTTCTCAGATCCCACCCATTCTGTGCTAATAGAATACTGAAGTCTTCTAAGTCAGGAGGACCAACTAGGGCCAGTTTAGGACCTAAGAAATAACTAGGATCAACCACATGGATCTTTTCCATCTGCTCACTGCTGTCTTTCCTGTCTGGGTGTTAGCTGGCTAGGAAAATTCCATGTGATTGTTCTTGCCTTGGTATACTTCTGGTATACCAGTGCTTGCTATAGCAATGCCACATTGCTTCCACACTATGAGAAGAGGCTTAAAACATTCATTAACTAGGGGCAGTATTGTGTATATTCCACTATTCACACCTATAGAATAAAGCTGCTGTTTCATTCTCTCTGAACAAAATCATCAGGGCAGTAAGCAACTTGACCTCCTAATAAACAGCAAGTGATTTTCAATGCTGTGTCAGTCTTAAGAAGTTATTAGTGGGATCCAAGGACAGAATTGGCAGAACTGCAGTCATTGTAAGTTCACATTTGAACTATGGTGTAATAAGTAGCTTGCCACAGGAAGAAAAAGCTCTAAATAAAGGTAAGGAAGAGAAATTTAAATTTATATTGTCTCTCATGTAGTGATACATATTTTACCACCTTGTCTGAGCCATGCCTCCACACAGTGTCATCCAGATTAATGTCACACTCACAAAAGAATGTTTTCCTTGCATAAGGGAAGGGAGATTCTTTGCTGATACTTCCTTCCCTGTGCTGTCTCTCATGCACTCCAAACATATGTTGCTGAAGGTGGATCACCTTCAGAGACATATTTTCAGAAGAACAGGGGTCTGCAGAAGGAAGAAGAAAATCAGTGAAAATTGCTCCCCATGCACAAGGGAAATAATGCACATTTTGCAAGGGTGCCATTTGTCTGGATATTGCCCAGTGTAACTAATTTATCCACGTGTGGGAACAAGTATAGTTCATAAATTTGTCTTGCACAGGCTCTACAGAAAATAAATAGGAGATGTACAAGAGCATGGTATTTACTTTCAGTAGGCCCTTTACTGGAGTTCTTTTGCCTTTAATTAGCCAATCCTACAATAGTGGTTAGATAAGAGCTGCATACGTTGCTTACACATTCTAGTATGGAAGCGTAGAAACTGAGGATTAGAGTTCAAGGATCACATCCACCTGGTAAGAAAAAATCATGCTGGGGCAGATCCAGCTGCTGGATAATTGGAAGTATAATAGTTAACTCTATTTTAAAACTTTAGATTTTAGCTTCATGAATATTGCCTTTAGGAATAGCAGGTTTATGAATAGATGTGGTCATTACTGAATAGTTAGCAGTGGAGAAAAAAAGAGCTGAAAAACACAGATGTTCCAGTCTCATTTCCTTTCCATCCCCCTGCTCCCCTGGTCCTTACTGTTAAAATAGTTGGGGTCACAAAAGCCCAACAGATTCTCCAGAATTTGCTTGGCTGGAATCCAATCATCATCTCTATGTCTTCACAAAATCTTTGCAAGCCTGTAAAATAAACAAATGTAAATCAAATTTTAAAAAAAAAAAAATGCACAAGAGACCAGGCAGCAGCTTACAAAATAGCTGTTCTGATCTCCCTTGTGTCTAATTATGGCAACAGACACTCAGTCTCTGACTTGTCAGTCCAACTCTTCAAGAGATATTCTAACCATATGGAATATGTGAGGTATTATACGGAAAGACATCCTAATACGTTATTCACTTCCCCCCAAATGATACTATGTATAAATATTAAGCATATTTCAGGATTTTGTTTTCTTAACATATTAAAAAAATTTTGCTTTACAGGCAATTCCAGCAACTACTGAGGAGAGGTGATTTCCAATTATCTTTCTTCCCCTCCCCTCCCCTCCCCAGTTCCAGCCCTCAGGGACATTGTTTCAGGAGAAATTGGTGGCTTCAGAGGAAATGGAAGGTGATTGAAAACCACCCCTTCTAATTTGCATGATGGAAAATGCTGGTCCATCTACTAGATGTCTACCAGTTCTAGTAAGGACAGGCTGTGCGTCATTACACTATAATTAGTTTGTTGCCAAGTTCATTATGCAACAACAATCAGTGACAAGAAACAGAGATCCTCATAGGTCAGGGCCCAAGCATGGGGCGAATGCAGACACTTGGCCAAGGCTGAAAGTTCACTACCATGAAGGAAAAACTGAGGCCAAGGGAAACACTGAAGCTGTTCATGCAGTCTTATTTCCTTGCATCTATATGGTCTATCCAGCTCTTGTAAGATTTTGTGAGATTTGCCAGAGTCAAACTGGTATCCATCTGAATAGTGAGTTGCTGGCCCAGGCCTCTTCTGGGACAGAAAGAGAGGGAAGAAATCCAGTGCACAGCCACTTGGGAATAAACTTCAACAGAACAGTCTGATACATTGCAAACCTGTTCACAGTTGGAATAGCTACTGTAGTAAGAAAAACAAATGGCAAATTGCTTGGAAGAACATCTTAGGAAAAAAACTCTTGGATTATCTGTTATCAAGCTCAAAAAAATTCAGGCACTAGACTATTAAATAATATGCAACAAATATTACTGAGAAAATACCAGCAACAAATCTGTCTTGTGCATTGTTTCTCAGTATCAATAGAATTGTTTCCCTTGACGTCAGTAAAAAAGTCAGACCCATAATTCTCACATTACTTCAGTCCATTGACTCTTTTCTTTGTTAGGCCTTCACAAGCCTGTCACATTATCTCGTTTGCTGCACCAGTTCTATGCACACAGCAGGTGCCTTCTGTCTTAATATAAAGGGGCTAATATTGGGAAGATGCAGCTTCCTTTTCAGGCTTGCAGTTCAGTGGCGCGAAACCATATTGCACCAGATGACAATTGGGCTATGTGATTTCTTTTCCTTGACTTCTCACTGCCATTCCTCACACCTGTTTACTATGAAGTAAACTGCCTGTGCTCAATGGCAGATGACGGATGTTTTATAATACAAACCTACAAAACCAAAATGCTGTCTTGGCCATTAATTATTCACACCTAAAGAACAAAAAATCCTACCTCACAACAAAATAAAATTTATAACTTTGCTGCGTCTGTGAAAGTGACAAAAAGTGAGGGATTAATGCCGAATTTGCTGCTTTGATGTGCATTTTGGATGTTGATGTCCCTCCATGTAAAAGCAAAACAGGAATACTCTGTTATCCAAACTATTCCTACCCGTCACACGACTGCAGCATTAATCTATGTCATCTCACGTGTACTGCAGTAAATTGAAGGAGCTCATAATGACAATGGAGCATCAACAGTATGGACAGAAATGCCTTCTACTTTCTTCTGTTATGTTATTTAAATACATACACACACACACACACAAACTTCAGAGAGAAAAAGTGTTAAAAACCATCACAGATGAAATACAGAGGTTAAAGACTATATACAGTTAAAGATAGCAGTATAAGGCTAATACAAAATGTGGCAGCCTTATAACCTGTGGGATGGACTGAATATGCTGGACGACAGAATGAAGAAAAGTGAGTGCACGCAGCTCCTTGCCCATCTGGTCACCCTGCATAGGGCAGACAATCACCTCATGTGCCCGGTGCAGGCTCTGGGAGCCTACATGGTGGCCAGGGGCGAGGGCGAGGGGTACCTGTTTGTGCATGCTGATGGCAACCCCCTATCCCAGTACAATTTTGGGCTGTGATGAGGAAGGCCTTTCAGGTGGCTGGGGTGTCCACAGGCCACCTGTCATCACAGTCTTTTAGGATCGGAGCGGCCTCAGCGGCTGCAAGACTCGGCTACACAGGCGCCGCAATCCAGCGCCTAGGCCGCTGGCGGTCTGCAGCCTACCGCAGATACGTATGATAGGGCGGCGGGTGCCCTCCCACCCCTGCCCCAATTGGACCCCCCTCTTGGTTCCCACCTCATGCGTGTTCTCTCTTCCGCACAGGGGCGAAGCATCCGGTCAGGAGGGCCAGGGTCCTTGTCCTGGGCCACTCCTTTATATTTTGGGCCCTCAAGTGGGTACAAGGCATGGATCTGGGAACACAGCTGGGCCTTGGGCGATGGGCCGCCATCGAGTGGTGCGGGCGAAGGGGAATGCAGAGAGCACAGCTGCTTCCAATGCTGCAGGAGTACCTGGAGCAGAATCCTGCACCGGACATCCTGCTCTTCCATTTCGGTGGGAACGACCTAGTTAGTCAGTCAGGTATTTCCCTGGCCCGGCAGACCAAACAGGACCTGGCCGTGGTTCTGTCCTGGTGCCCGGGGGCAGTCATCCTCTGGTCTGACATCACACAGCGCAGGGTCTGGTGGGGGGCGCTCAAACAGAACAAGGTGGACAGGGCAAGACAGAGGGTAAATGTGGCTATAGCCCGCTTCCTGTCAGCCAATGGCGGCGGATGTATACCACATGACGACATCGTCTACTCGCAGCCCGCCCTCTACTGGGGCGACGGGGTCCACTTGTCCGCCATGGGCATGAGGTTCTTTTTAGACGACCTCAGGCTAGGATTGGTAACAGCGATCTTAGGTTTGTGGGGTGCGGGTCGTTAAGCTGGGCTAACGCCCGCTGTGGCAGGTACAGTGCGGTGAGGAAATGCTAATTAAGGGGGTGTGGCACCTTAGGTAAGATGTAAATCAAGGAGGAGGAGCTGATCCCTTGAGGCTTGACAGATCAGGGATGATGCTTGACTCCTGCCCCTCCTCAGGCAACACCCCATCCGTATGGCTGTGCAGTGAGGGTGGGGTTGTTGCTGGGAGGTCAGAAACCTGACTTTAGGTCGGCGGAGAAGGGCGCCTCTGCTGGAGAGCAGATGAGCTGCCTGGAGCCAAGTGCTATCGCCATGGTCTGTTAGGTGGGGGCGGCCACGGTGTGGCCGGCCTATTAGGCACCGCACTGTTGTGGGGGATGTCCATGCAATCCCAGCCAATGAGCCTGTACCATAAACTTCAACAAATCGACCGTTCCTTCCATAGCAATGTCTCTGTGTCTCCTTGTGGGGTCTGGGCACAAATGCCTTCTGCTTTCTTCTGTTATGTTATTTAAACACACACACACACACACACACACACACACACACACAAAACTTCAGAGAGAGAAAGTGTTAAAAACCATCACAGATGAAATACAGAGGTTAAAGACTATATACAGTTAAAGATAGCAGTATAAGGCTAATACAAAATGTGGTAGCCTTATAACCTGTGGGATGGACTGAATATGCTGGACGACAGAATGAAGAAAAGTGAGTGTACGCAGCTCCTTGCCCATCTATTAGCCATCCTCACATGTTTATGCATTGTATATGCATGAATGTATGAATGCCTCGTAATTGCGTAGATGATTTACACGCATTTATGGGGACAGAATGTTTGAATGCACGGTTGATGATTTTCTACATTAGACATTCCATTCCCACATTTATACAAGGGGAAGGCATAATGAGTGGGCAGGGAAGAGAGCCTGCTGTTGATGCTCATGATCTGTGCTGATAGTCTATACATTTATTTATCTGATTTTCTATATAAAGTCTGCTGGCAGCCATCTTTATAATAGAGGGGGGGAAGGAGCGGCCAGGCAGTGCAGAGCTTCCCCAATGCACCGTGCTGGTTGTGTGGTGTATTGTGGGATACCAGGCATGGCAGCCCCAGCTTACTTCCCCTCCTCCCAATTACCACTCCTCCCAATTGCCACTTGCGCTCTTACACCTGGACTTCGGGGCCCAAGTCCAGGGCCTCCACAGCCGCTGGGGGGCCCCAAATCCCCTTTAGTCTTTCCCGGGTTGTGTGGTCACCTGGCAGAGCTTGATGATGCTTCATTTGCAGGGGAGGGAGGCCTCCAAATGGCTTTAGGTCCAGGTTCCAAAATTACCTAGGTACACCTCTGACTGGGCTCACTTCCACATTGCTCATGTGAGTGTACAGAAGTGGAGCTCTAATGAGCAAATGGTCATCTTGGGGGGAAGGCAGGTAGGCTGCTGTCTCTCCCCCCCGCCAGGGGCGGAGCCACCATTGGGCCAACGGGTTCAAAGAACCCGGGTCGCTGACCAATCAGGGGCTGCGAGAGCAGCCCTGACATGCCCCCCACGTCTGACATCAGACGCGGGGGTGGTAGTTTAGCTCCCGAGCAGGGGCACCATGGCCCCTTTGGGAACTAAACTAAGGCTGGTGCTGTGTTTGCAGTGCCAGCCAGGAGCAGCACTTCCCTGCAAAGGCCGTGCAGCCCCTTCAGGAGCTAAAAGACTGGCGTTGCCTTCGCAACACAGCCCAGGAGCGGCTCTTCCCTGCAGGGAAGAGCCACTCCTGGGCTGCGCTGTGAAGGCAGCGCCAGCCTTAGTTTAACTGCTGAAGGGGCCACGCGGCTCCTCACGGCTCCATTCGGGAGCCAGACCATGTCTCCCGCATCTGATGTTAGATGCGGGGGCGTGGCTAGCCCCTGCATCTGACATCAGACACGGGGGCGGGGCTAGCGGGGGCGCCCTCTGCGGCCACACACAGGCCACCAGCAGGCTGGCTACGCCCCTGCCCCCACCCACTTCCTTGTAGGCATGTGAATGACTTCAATTTGTACTTTGCATTTGAAAGGTTCAGCAGCATGCATACAGGGCAGAGGTTGGATTTCTTGTGCGTCCAAATGTATGGAACCTCTGCTCCTTTGGAAAAGCAGCTGAAGTTTTCTCTCCCTAAACTCCAATTTGAACCCTCAGTTTGTAGTATGTTTCGCTGCTCCTACCTGAAGTTAGCTGCCAGGTGCCATACATCAGGATGCAGAGGAGTCTCCTAAATTGGAGTTGAGAGAGGAAGTTCCTCCCTCTTGCCATTCCAATTGGATGCAGTGGGTGTCCTTCATGTGAAGGAGGAAGCCCAGCAGCCAGTTCCCTCACCCTTGCAGCCAGTTTCCCCCTCCTCTCTGCAGTCTCTCTGACTGCAGTTTGGGGCCCATGCAATACAGGTACATCCAAATGCAGACAGATAAGCACGTGGGGTAGAAGACGGAACTGTGGATCCATTGGACCCTCGGTTTAGGGTTGCCAACAGTCTCATACTGTGCAGGATGTCCCTTCTTCCTGTGGGGAAATGCTCATCCCATTAAGGATGCAATTTCTCCCACTTTCTGATTTCAGCCTTTGGCATAGGCCCATCTGCCTCATTTGGGAGGAAAGAGGGGCGATGAAGGGACTCTTTCACTGCCTTCTCTCTCACTCCGCCCCTCCCTCCTGCAGTGAGTCAATGGTGCTGAATGCTTGAGTGCTTTTAGCTCAGCTGCAGCATGCCTCTCACCAGCGTGCCCACCCCAAGGAGCCCCTGTCCCAGAGCGCTCATGGCCCATTCCCATAGTTTGGGAGGCAGGAGAGCTCTCGCCACTGTCCTGCTCTGCTGCTGCTCAGCAGTGGCCTTAGAAGTTTAAAAAGACAAGCCCCACCTGCTGTTGGAAATTCTCTGTGGTGAGAGAATCCTTTTCTCATTATAGCAGAGTGCACAGAGGCACAACACAGCAGAAATTTAGTTAGGCATGCGTGTATGCTGAGAGTAAAGTAACTTGGAGCCAGTTCATAGTTTCAAATCAATATAAAAGGCATTTATTAAGGAACTCCATTCTAGATAGGAAAGTGAGGAGTTGGGATCTCTAATCTATCTATCTAGCTGGATGCAGATGGATTCTGCATCTTCTCTGCACACATGGTGCAGGGAGAGAGGCTTGCCATGTTGCAAGGTAGAAGGCCAGGTAGGGAAGAGAGAGAGGAAGGAGGAAGTTGAATCCCTAAGAGTAGCAATCTACATTTCAAAGGGATAGCATCAGAGCAGTGGAGAAGGGATGACCAATGTCTTGACTCTCTAGTCCTCTGACTTACTAGTCTGTCCTCCACTGTCTGAGGCAAAGAGACAGCACAAAGCCCTTTAACTTCCAACACCTGCAGGTGGCCATGCCCCTGGGCCCCACGGCCCACTCGGAGTGCCCATCCTGATTTCAGTCTACGCAATGTTGGCAACCCTTCCTCGGTTTCATGTTACATGTGACTATGGCCACTGTCTTCACACTAGTCAATTTTATTTCTTTATTTACTTACTTACATTTACATACCACCCTTCATCTAGGATTGTGCAAGCCAGCTCGCTTCGAGCTGGGCTTAACAGGTTTGGGGTTGAACCAGACTGGCCTCAGCTGGTCCAAGTTCAAACCAAACTGGACCTGGTTCCAACTGAGCTGACTCAGAGCTCTACTGATAAAAGGGAATCCGGGAAGGGAGGAAGGGGCAGGCGTGTAATCAGCCTAAAAAAAAAATGGTGGGGGGGGGATTGCAGAAGTCAGGGGAGGCAGGTTATAAAATGTTCAGTGAAAACAGTCAGTGAGGCTGGGGAAGAAAGAGAATTTTTTGGTGTGGCAGGTACACACCATGTCACCAGCTGGCTACGGGCCTGGGTAGGGGGCTTCCCTAAAGGTAGAGCAGTCGGGGGGCGGGGGAAGCAACTACTTACAAATACTGCAACTGGAGGCTGTGGCAGCGGTGGCCATGAGGGGCATGGGGGCAGTGGCAGGGGCAGCTCCCCCACCCCCGCCAACCTCCCCTGGAGTAGGCAGGGCCACCGCCAGCCCAGTTTGGGCCTCTGTGCATGTGTGGAGGCCATTTTACTGACCTCCATGCATGCGTGGAGGTCAGTAAAATGGCCTTCAAGCATACACAGAGGCCCAAACCAGTCCACAGGTGGCCCTGCCTACTATGGGGGAGGCTGGTGGAGATGGGGAGAACTGCTGCCAGCAGCACTTGTAAGTAGCTGCTTACCCCACTCTCACTTGCTCTATTTTTAGGGAGGCCCCCCTGCCCACCCTCCCCTTTTCCAGTAGGACTCCGAGCTATTTCATACTGGGTCCAGTTCGAGTGGGCACAAAACTGGACCGGGCCGGGTTGGCTCGAATCCAGTTCAGATTCGAGCACAATCGGCAAAACCAGTTTTGTACACATTCCTACCTTCATCCTGGGTCCCCAGAGCAATAACAACAAATTAATAAACAGCAAACTAATTAAAACAATTATTTAAAGTTCATTAAAATACAGCTTTAAAACCCACAAACACAGCTACAAAACCAACTTGACTCCCAGTTTGGGTACTCTAACTCTGATTTCAGCCTTACCTGCAGCCAGCTTTCCAGCTACCTTACAAAACAGAATAGCTATCTGCAAGCTAATTTCCTCAAATTAACTAAAAGCATATCAATTTTTTTCCTTATTTCTCTTTGTTCATCTTTTGTGACCTTTGTTACACGTCCGAACAAAAATGGTAACAAAGGTCACAAAAGATGAACAAAGAGAAATAAGGAAAAAAACTGATATGATATTAAATAGTATCTTTTCAGTACACTTTCCTTATCCTATTGTTAGTATCAGCATTGAAACACTGAATAAAAAGCTCAAAAAATTACACATTTGTTGCAATTTTCTTTTATGCTTTATAATGGTGCAGCGGGGAAGTAACTTGCCTAGGGAGCAAGAGGATGCAGGTTCGAATCCCCGCTGGTATGTTTTCCAGATTATGGGAAACACCTATATCGGGCAGCAGCAATATAGGAAGATGCTGAAAGGCATAATCTCATACTACGCGGAAGATGGCAGTGGTAAACCCCACCTGTATTCTACCAGAGAAAACCACATGGTTTTGTGGTCACCAGGAGTGGACACCAACTCAACGGCACAACTTTACTATATTGTACTAACAAGTGGCCATTTCACTCATCATTTAAATGTAATCCATCCGGGTTCCTGCTTTCCTTGACTTCTTGATAACAACTGTCCCTAGATAATAATTATCTGAACTAGGTGTGATGTGGGAGATTCATAAAGAGGATCTCCACAGTTTTTTAAAAGGTTTGGATTGTGACCATCATTCTGATCTGCATTTAGTTGCTATTAACAATTTAAATACGTAGGTGAAGCTATTCACATATTCCTTATATTATGTTTAGTATGGCCTTCACACACCTTAGGCTAAAGCAGTATGTGAGAAACTTTGCAGAACGGGACTTACACATAATTGACTGCAAAATATAACAGATTTTTTTTTATTAGCTCTCTAATAAAGGTGTTTAATAGTGTGGATAAGCTACCTGCAGCCTTCACTTCAAAATATTAAGGCAGTTTAAATATTCATTTTGATGCTCCTTTTCTCTGAATGGTAGAAATGCAGGGAAGTATTGTATTAAAAGAGGTATTATGACTGACCTGAACAACATATATGTAGATAGATAGATAGATAGATAGATAGATAGATAGATAGATAGATAGATAGTCTCCTGTCCCCAAAGGGCACACAATCTAAAAAGAAACATAAGGTAGACACCAGCAGCAGCCACTAGAGGGATGCTGTGCTGGGGTTGTATAGGGCGAGTTGCTCTCCTCCCTGCGAAATATAAGAGAATCACCACTTTAAAAGGTGCCTCTTTGCTCAGTTAACAGGGGTGCTGCTAACCAAAACATTTACTGAATTTTTCCTTGGCTGGAATTAAGCACAGTGTATGTATGCTTCCTTTGTGCTTCATTCGTCTGAATGTCAGTCACATTCAGGGGGAAGGGGTTCCCCCATGAGGCAAGATAAGGCCTTAGGAAGCATGTGTCACTCATTTACCTGCTGCCACTACAGCATCCCTTCATTCTCTGCGCCTGTGTTTCATCTGGCCTGCCCCACCCTCCCTGGCCCCATTCCCAGTAAGCATAGAGAAGAGAACTGGTCTTGTGGTAGCAAGCATGACTTGTCCCCCTAGCTAAGCAGGGTCCACCCTGCTTGCATCTGAATGGGAGACTTGATGTGTGAGCACTGCAAGAGATTCCCCTCAGGGGATGAAGCCACTCTAGGAAGAGCAGAAGGTTTCAAGTTCCTCCTCTGGCTTCTCCAAGACAGGGCTGAGAGAGATCCCTGCTTGCAACCTTGGAGGAGCCGCTGCTAGTCTGTGTAGACAATACTGAGCCAGATAGACTAATATTCTGACTCAGTATATGGCAGATTCCTATGTTCCCATTTCCTAAGCTTGGTGCTGGGAGGGAGAGTGTGGAGAGTGTAATAACTCTCGAGTGTAATAACTCGGCTGCCAACAGAGACTGGGAAAAGTGGAGTCAGCGAACACTTCCTGATATATCGAGGTGCAGTGCATGCTTGTTCCTTGCTGCATGCTGCCTGATAATGGCAGCAAGGAGCAAACAGCACACACTTTGTTTTGGACCAGTATGTGCCACTCCTTGAGGCTGTTCACACCTGCAGCCAAGAGCAGGCTAAGGCAAGCCAGGCCAGATCTTGACTGTGCCTGTGAAGCTGCAGGAGCCAACCGGCTGCTGGGGGCTCAACGGCAGCAAACCTGCCTGTAGAGCCAGCCTCTTAAATGGGATTAAGGGTGCTGTAGCCAGTGCTGTAGTAGCATTATGGGATTTCTGGGGGCCAGGACAACGTATCCTGACTCTCCGCGCTGCCTGGGGCAGTGAAGGATTGTGTGAGCATGTGGAGAGCACACCCAGCAATGGAGGAGCAGTCGTCTGTGGGGAAGTTCAGTTTAAGCAGCCTTCCTGGCCACTCACCCTCAAGCCCTTCCCTCTGATTGTGAGAAAGGGCTCGTTCTCTGCTTTTAGTGCCTGGTAAAGCACGTAGCAGTGACAGATAGCAACTGGTGAAATTGCACAGGCCCAGAAGATGAGTAGGAAGAGACTGACCCAAGGGGTGGGGCCAGGGAACAGATGGTGGGGTGCATCAATGCCAGTGGCATATCGGGGGGAAACGGCGCCCAGGGCTGGCCGGCCCTGAAATGGCGCCCCCCCGCCGCCCCCTCGGCCCCCACATACCTGACGGCGGCAATTTGGCGGCAATTTGGTGGCTGGCGTGTGGCAGCATTGGTGATGGCCTGTAGCGGGCCGAGCGGCGGCACGGTGGGTCACCCGCGGCGTTGGCGATGGCCTGTAGCAGGCCGAGCGGCGGCGCGGCGGATCGCCCGCCGAGGACTACTGCAGAGCAGCGCCAAGCCTGCCTGCTGGCCCGGCGCCGCTTCCCAACTGCGCAGGCACGCCGCGCCGCTGCTCGGCCCGCTACAGCCTGGCCATCGCCAACGCCGCCGCACGCACACTGCCACACTCGGTGGGTGATCCAGGGGGGTGCGGGGGGAGCCACTTTTTGGTGCCCCCCACGTGACCCACCGGGGTTACGCCCGGGGCACGTGCCCCCCCGCTCCCCTATAGTTACGCCCCTGATCAATGCTAGGTTTACCCAGAGGGCAGGGCTAGCTGGTGGGGGTGGGTGGGAATGAGGCAGCACTTTGTGATTCACTTGGAGCTGCAACTTGCAAAAGTCAGTGAGCCACCTCTGACAGACAGCAATTGTGTACACAATCCTGTACACCCTTGGGAGTAAATCCCACCAAACTCAATAACTAGACTTCTGAGTAAACATGTGTAGGATCAGACTATCATATCATATCTGCCTCAGAGACTTAAATTGACTGAATAGTCATAACACCTTCCCTTCAGGTGCCTCCCTAACAGAGAATTCTCCCTAACAGAGAATTAGAAGAATTAATTAATTAGAGCCCCCCTAACAGAGAATTCTCGTCACTTGCACCAAATCACAATGCCCAGAATTCGCTTGGGATGAGTGTTAAACTGGCAAAAAAAGCAATGAAAGTTAAACTGGCAAAATGATGATATACTTTTGTCATGTTGATGTGTCCTAAGAGAATGCGGGAAGATCTCAGTTTCAACCACTATGAATATGTATGCAGTTAGGCATGTCGCTGTGCCTAAAACCATATCTGCCCTCCCCCAGTAAAACCACACTTTCCTTACTCACTGTGATGCTGCTGGTATAAAAAGCATCCCTGCTAACAATGAGGCACTTTGCAGCATTTTCACAAGTCATGCTAAATATGGTATTTGAATTTCCACATTCATAAATTAAACCACCACATAGATCAGAATATACATTTTATTTTTAAATGAAATGCTGTGAGGAAAGCTAAAAGGTATTTGTAGAGTTATTTGTGAAAATTCCTTTTGGTGACAAAGAACATATGACAAGGTGGGGAAAAGGAAACTTCCAACTAACTGTAACAGATTTTAAAAGCCCACTCAGGAAGGAAATTCAGCTACTAATTACTACTAGCATTTGACTTTTTAGGACCGTTTGGGGTATTGAACCTTTCCTTTCTCTGTCTTGTTCCTTCCATCTCATTATGAAGAGGATCCAATGGACCCTCTTCATCATGGGAGAGTGTTACAGATACATTAAGAGATGAAGGTAGAGAACCAAGACACTGGGAATGAAGACATGTGTCTGTTTCCATCCTTGGAGACAGTGGTGATGTGGAATGCTATTGGGAATAATGTATGATGTTATTGGGCTCCAGGGAACACTCCTCAGGATGAATGTTGGCTAACCACAGGGAATTAAAGACATGAGGAAAATTAGGTATTTGTGGGCAGACTGGCAGCATCTGTCTCTTCTCTCTCATCTATGTTTTGCTGCCCTGAGCACCTGACATAAAATTGCCCATAACTGCAAGTAAATAAAAATATAAATTAGCAACAGCAACATTTATTTTCTCTTCTGTGGCTATTTCTACATAAAGTATCTACCTGCAAATTCACTGCACCCTTACGGAGCATAAAAATAAAGCTGGAAATAAATTCTGGCAGGAAAAAAGTGGATGAAAGCAATTTAGTTTAAAACTAAAACACATTTTTCTATAGCATTCACTGACTTTGGTTCTTTGTATATTGCTTTGTGTTTCAGAATAAACCAAATGGGAATTATTACAGGCAATATGAAGCCCTAATAGTATTCTACTAATCATTCATTCTTAATTTGAGAAAAATAAGGAAATGGAACAGTTGTGCATTGCATATGGAACACCTGACAGTCTTTTGTAGAACTGGAACACAATGCTAATGAAATGTTAGTTGGAAAAGATCACCCAAATACAGAGCATTCTCTTCCCCTACTCAATTTGCAAACCTCAAGGAGCAGAACATGTAACAAGAGCTGAAGACAGATCTTTTATCATAAAAGCCCTTGTCAAATGCAATGACAACTTGATTACTTTTACAAAGAATAAACCATACAGAGAAGTTGTTACTCAAGTGCTGAACAAGCAATTGTACTTAACTCAATTGTAGTTAATTGTACAATTGTTAATTGTACTTAATTGTATTTAACTCAAAGAACATCAAGCTGAAATCAGACCAGCATGCAGGTGCAGCTGCACCTTCCATGACTTAGAGAGTTTTCACAACCAGCACTAAGAATACCTTTTAGCTGGAATGTATCACTTCAGAGTATGGTTAGTGTGTTGTAAAAGGAGAAGGGGTCCAGAGAACATTCAAATTCTGCTCACTTCAGCAAAGTAACCATGCTTTGTATCACTTATGAAAACACCCTTAGTCAGCCTTTACTACCACATGCAAGCTACATTTAAGATTTGTAAATGTGTCCTAGCAAGCCTTCTCAAGTTTAGATACATTATACATATCTAAAATATAAACTGATATCATGACTTCCCTTCCAGAAGCCTTGAGAATTGTTGTTCTGTGACAGGGCTGCAAAAGAAACTACAATGACCAGGCTTCCTTGGAAAGACGGTGGTGGAGATCCGTGAAAGTCAAACATATTTAAAACTGTATAGATGTGCCCTAAAACAAGGATGACTCCGCTCTTGTTGTTACATTGGCTTATATTTTTGGACTATGCTGGATTATAGAAACTCACTCTGGAAAGTGAACTAAATGGAAAATCTAACATTTTTGCTGTGTTCTATCAAAAGACTCTAGCAGAGAGGCCATGGCTAAAAGAGGGCATCCAACAAGACAAGCAGGCACAGCCTGGCACCATATAGCCAAAGAATGTTTGAAGATAAGGCAGCAGATGACTCATTAAGGCTTACAAGTCATAGAATGTATGTGAGGAGGAGACTGAGAACCATTCCAGTGGAAGCCATTCCAGGAGGAGACTGGAAGTCATTCCTTGTCAAGTTGGTATCGTATCGAAGAATGAAGAATAAGAATTACCAGGCCTGATGGTAACAGTTAATGGGTGTGGGAGAGTAAACAAGCCCTGTAAAAAGGGTGTGTGTGGATTTTTGAAGGAATCCAGGTTGCTACGATCAACACAGAATATTAGATTTATAATGGCTATGGAGATGAGGAGCCTAAAGAGTCAGTGAGAATCTGGGTGCAACAGGTAGGAACCAATCAAGAGTCTGAAAAGACATTCAAAGAAGAGAAGTGTGGCTTTTGAGGTATAAAATGAAAAGTCAGCTTTAAAACAGAGAGAATTTTCCTCTTTATTCACTTATATTTTACCTTTCCTTTCTTACACATTTTTCTTTGTTTCTTTCCTCTTGAATCTTCCTTCTTTCTAAGATACATCTCTTAGAAACTATTTTCCTTTTAATCCAATCTCAACTTCACAACAATTATCTATCTATCTATCTATCTATCTATCTAAGGCCTACCCATGGCTAATCCTGTACATGGCAGCTCTCACTAGAGTCCACAAGAAGAACCGTGGTGATTGGGCAGTTGAGATTCTATATGCAGATAGAGAGGACGAGCCTGTGGTACCATGGTGATTGGGCAGTGGAGATTCCATATGCAGATAGGGGGGGGGAGGAGGAGCCTGTGATGTTAAAGACAGTTGGAATGCGACTGCTCCTGGTTGGAAGATGTTCTTGATTGTAGAAGAGATGACTCCAGATAGATAGATAGATAGATAGATAGATAGATGGAAGGGGTCTGCAATGAGAGGGGTTGTGAGGGAGGAAAGGGCCCCTTCAGGAGACGGAGGCTGCCATTGTGTGAATTAGATGAGGAAACAAGATGAACAAGATCTGTTAACTCAGGAAGTGGGGGAGAGGGAGTGGAAGAAAGACAGAGGGGAAGAGCAAGTGGAGGAGAGAGCAAGAGTGAAAAAGAAGGGAGGGGAAGAGGGAAGGAAGAAAGGGAGGGTGAGGGATGGGACCGAGCCTGTCAGTGGCCTGAGAGGAATGAGCGGCTATTGCGGCACCTATTGGCAGCAAGGAAGGGCCTAGTCAGTCACTGCTGCTGTTTGGGGCTACTGAGGCTATTGGAGGAGGAAGGCAGGCAGGCAAGAGATGGGCCCAGGCCTGTCAGCAGCCTGATGGGAATGAGTAGCCATGGTGGCAGCAAGGAAGGACCCAGTCAACCGATGCTGCTGCTGCTCCTGGGGGGGAGGGGGAGCATGGCTTGGGTGAGGGTGGGGAGGTCTCTGGGGCTAGGGGGCTGCAGCTTGGCGTATAGGCACCAGCAACACTGCAGCCATGAACAAAAGGAGTGAGGGGGATGGAGAAAAGGGATTGAGGAATGACCAAGAGGGGTGAGGCAGAGGGAAGCAACCGAATGGAAGAGGAGACGCAGGAGTGTGGCTCAGGTGAAGGTGGAAAGATCTCTGAGATGAGGGGTGATGTGGCAGGGGGTGAGGGGATCAATCAAGTATTAGCACGCAGATGCTCTGTGCAGGTTAAGCTAGTTCTTATTAAATCTTGAGTATTCTATCCTCTCTTGAGTATACATGCTTTGTCTATGCAGTTTACATTATGATATACTCACCTATCCACTGCCTAGCTACTTCTTTGTTTGTTCTGATTTGGTTTTGGAGAATGCTGAAAACACCTCAGGCTGCCATAAGGGTAAATATGATTGTACTTCCGGGTATTGGTTAAGGGTTTAGATCCTTAGAAAGGAACACAAACTATGGCAAAGGAAATGCAAGGTGACAATAAGAGAGGCGAAAAGATAGTTTGAGGAACATTTAGCTAAAAGCATCAAGGGAAATAACAAAAACTTCTTTAAATACATCAGATGCAGGAAATCTGCCAGGGAGACGGTTGGACCATTAGACAATGAGGAAGAAAAAGGGATTATTAAGGAGGATATGGAGGTTGCAGAGAAGCTAAATGAATTCTTAGCGTCTATCTTCACAGCAGATGATACTGAGCATATACCTGTTCCTGAACCAGGTTTTTCGGGGATGGAGGCTAAAGAACTGAGTCAGATAGAAGTGACAAGAAATGGGGAAACTAAAAACTAACAAATTGCCATGGGCAGATGGCATCTATCCAAGAGTCTTCAAAGAACTCAAATGTGAAATTGCCGACCTCCTTGCTAAAATATACAACTTATCCCTTGCAATCAGGCTCTGTACCAGAGGACTGGAAAGTAGCAGATGTAACACAGATTTTCAAAAAGGGATCCAGGGGCGATCCGGGAAATTACAGGCCAGTTAGCTTAATGTCCATTCCAGGCAAATTGATGGAAAGCATCCTCAAGGATAAAATTGTACAGCACATAGAACAGGCCCTACTGGGAGAGAATCAGCATGGCTTCCGCAAAAGCAAATCTTGCCTCACAAAACTTTTGAAGCTATTTAGGAGTGTCAACGAGGCGGATCCCATGATCAGTGGGAACTGCCAGATAGGGTTATGCAGGGAGAGTGGGCTTAGCCCGCTCTCCCCACAGATGATCCTCCAGTGTGCGTGGGCGGCCGATCCCCCAGAAGTTTCAGCATGCTCTGCACGACAGTGCAGAGATTGCTGGAGAGACCCCCGAGCGGGGAGGCTGCCTTTTAGCTTCCCGGTCGGGGGTCTCCTCGTGAGTTGCCATGGCATGAAGCCGTGCCGCAGAAGCACATGATCCATTAACCCCAGTTAGCGGAGCACTCGCTCCGCTATCCTGGGCTAAGGGGAGGGGTACTTAGGGTGGATTGCTGCCGGGAGCCACTTGGCTCCTGTGGCAGCACACAACTGCCAAAAAGCAAGCTAGGCTCCCTTAGCCCGCTTTTTGGCAGTCCTGAGAACTGCTTCAACAAGTGTCTGGATAAAGGTGATCCAGTTGACATAGTATACCTGGATTTGCAAAAAGCTTTCGACAAAGTTCCTCATCAAAGACTCCTGAGAAAATTTAGCAGTCATGAGATAAGGGGGCAAGTACATGTGTGGAATGCTAACAGGTTGAAAGACAGGAAATGAGGGTAGGTATAAATGTTTTCACAATAGAGGGAAGTAAGAAGTGGGGTCCCCCAGGGATCTGTGCTGAGACCATGCTTTTTAATGTATTCATAAATGATCTAGAATTCGGGATGAGCAGTGAAGTGGCCAAATTTGCAGATGACACTGAACTATTTAGGGTAGTGAAATCCAAAACAGATTGTGAGGAGTTCCAAAAGGATCTCTCCAAATTGGGTGAGTGGGCAACAAAATGGCAAATGCAGTTCAATGTTGGCAACTATAAAGTGATGCACATTGGGAAGAAAAACCACAACCTCAAGTATACGCTGAAGGGATCTGAGCTGTCGGTGACTGACCAGGAGAGGGATCTTGGGGTCGTGGTGGACAGCTTGGTGAAAGTGTCGACTCAATGTGAGGCAGCTGTGAAAAAGGCCAATTCCATGCTAGGGATCATTAGGAAGGGGATTGAAAATAAAACTGCTAATATTATATTGCCCTTATAAAAAACTATGGTGCGGCCACACCTGGAGTACTGCGTAAAATTCTGGTCACTACATCTAAAGAAGGACATTGTAGAACTGGATAAGGTGCAGAAGAGGGCAACCAAGATGGTCAGGGGCCTAGAGCACCTTTCTTATGAGGCAAGGTACAATACCTGGGGCTATTTAGTTTAGAAAAAAGATGACTGCGGGGAGACATGAAAGAGGTCTATAAAATCATGCATGGTGTGGAGAACGTGGATAGAAAGAAAGTATTCTCCCTTTCACATAACACTAGAACCAGAGGTCATCCCATGAAATTGATTGCCAGGAAATCAAGGACCAATGTAAATGGAGCTACTTTTTAACACAACACATAATCAGCTTATGGAATTCTTTTCCACAAGATGTGGTGACAGCTAACAACCTGGACAGTTTTAAGAGGGGTTTAGATAACTTCATGGAGGAGAAGTCTATCAATGGCTACTAATTAGAGGCCTAGAGCCACCTCCAGCCTCCAAGGCAGGATGCCTCTGAGTACCAGTTGCAGGGGAGTAACAGCAGGGGAGAGGGCATGCCCTCAACTCCTGCCTTTGGCTTCCAGTGGCATCTGGTGGGCCACTGTGTAAAACAGGATGCTGGACTAGATGGGCCTTGGGCCTGATCCAGCTGGGCTCGTCTTATGTTCTTATCCATTTAGTGGGTAAGTTTTATTATTATTCACATCACTTTTAATAATAACTTTAAATGCCACACATCTCATCTTTTAGAATGTTAATTTTGCTTGTACTGATACAGGAAAACCTCAATATTCACAGGGATTCAGTTCCCTGACATTGTCGTGTATAAGGAAACTGTGAATTGCAGTCAATGCAATCGCAGAGGTTAGGTTCCTGGAGGATGAGAAACAATGGTAAAAATGGGACAAAAAGGGGGGGTGCAAAATAAAATGTCCTACCATGTGTGGGCTGCAGGACTCCAGCAATGCCCCCCCAAAAGTGCCAAACACACACCCCAATTTCAATTTTCAGACTTTTAAAAAACAAAACAAGACACAAAATGTCTCCGATGCCCAAAATGGTGGCTAGATATCTCTGTGGTCCTTTCTGGCTGCCTCTGATCCATGGATTTAACTATTTTTGTGCAGGTTTAACCTCGCATACACTGAGGTCGGGTGCCAGTTATCTGACAGTAGATACACAAAGCCTCAAATGCTGGACCCGCGATTAACGAGGTCCTCCTGAATTTTGATGTATCTTTTGCCACATGTATTGTTTGCCACACATCTACCATTTCTATGTATTGCTATTCACAGATCCTACAGAGGTTTCCGAGAAAGGTTAAAGTTTTGTTAAAAATCACCCACTTTCCTTTTCTTTTTTTCTTTTTTGAGGGTTGGTAGCACCCATCATGCCCTACTACTCAACCCACTTGAGTGTCCCTAGGAGCTACCCATAGGGAACAACGGGGTTTTTCAAGTCCCCCGCATTGTTCCCTATGGCTGAAACACTCTAAACGTTTTGTTTTGTTACTACTGGGTCTATCGTTACAGCGGGTCTACTGCTGTTTTGACAAAACGTTTTGGCTGTTTCTATTTCGTTTCAAGATTGAAATGAAATGCAAAATCTGTTTTGTGCACATCCCTAATAGCCCACACACCCACTATCCCCAACACTTGATGTTTACTGCCACTGTAGTCTTCCTGAGCATCACCTATTATTGTGACTGTCACACAGTCTGGAGATGGGTGATCGATTTCTCAGAAAGCTGACAGCAGTTTGAAGGGATTGCTGCTCATGGTGTATGCTCACCCTAATTTCACCTCTAGTAAAGCAGATTTTTGCCTTGTTTCAAAGGCATACATAGCCTGATTGACCAGCAGTGACAGTAAGACAAAACAAATGTGTGTGTACACTGTGGAAAGTGATGCCAAGTGATGCCAAGTTTCAACTCTTTCAAAAAAATTTAAAAGATGCAGTATTGTTTTCCTTCAGTCACACAAAAATTTGCAAGTATATTGTTTTGTAGCGTTAATATTGCCTGTGGTTTTTGATTTTTTGTTTGTACTGGTGGTTATATTTACATTTTCTGTGTCATGCTTATTGTTTCCTTCCAATTATGTTTTTTTGACACAGGTTTGTACTCAGAAATTTTGACCTCAACCAAACTCTAGGTTGTTACTGTGGTAACAAGCTACAGAAGCCGTTGTCCAGTCGGGGTCCAGCAGAGGCAAGACAAAACTGTGATTTCGATTACGGCAGCTGACTGCCAATAAAGTATACTTGTTTCCCTCTCAAGTATATTTTATTGCCTCAGGTTTGTGAAATTAATTTGACTAAGAGTTGTAAAAAGCACATAAATGAAGGCAAAAGGAAAGCAGTTGCCCTCAGGTGTCCCCTTCTGGTGGTTAAATATAGCCAAGTTGTAAAAGCAAGAGAGATGAAAAAAACTTTTTTTTTTTAAAGGCTACTTTGGGGTTTCAGTTGAAAGAAGGACAAGAAACAAACAAGGAACAGAATTCTGTTCCAGAGTATATTTTTACAACCCAAGATTGCCAATATTTGGCACATCACAACTTCTGGAGCTATTCTTATGCTCTAAAACTGTGTCACTGACAATAAAGCTGTTGATTGTGCAGGTCTCTCTTTAAAAACACACACATCTAACCTTTAGGATGACTCAGACTGCAATGCATCCTAAAGGCTTGGCAATAAACACTGGCTGACATCCAGACTAACTCCGTGCTATCAATGCAAGATTAGTCGATGTTGGCCACTGAATGGAATTCCAAATATATGTCCTTAATTCATGATTTTAACCTAGTCCTGTAATTTAGAGAATAGACTTAAATTAATACATTTAAATACACATTATTGACAACCCTAGAAACAAGGATTACTTTGGGAGGGGTGCTAGGCAAAGGTAATTATCTCTACTGATTTTTGTATATTTATGGAACAGTTCAGTTAGGATTGGGGAAAATATCAGGCTATGAATATCTTACCTATGATAAGATGCTTCATGGTAACAACAGTCAACACAGAGAGTGGAGGAATAGTCAGCGTTTGAATATAAAGATTTAAAAATCATATCGGTAGTGTTTTATCTTGCACTTAATGCTTACAATACCTCATGTATATTTTGCTGTGCTGCTGCCACTCAGTGGTCATGATAGGAATAAAACAGAAGTTTTATCAGTTCACCTTAGCACTTCCATACAATACCATAGATACTGTGAAGGAATTGAAAGCATTCTTAGAAGATTTAGAAGAGTTCCTCCCACATTCCAGAAATATAACCAGGTCCGGATTAACATAGTAGCAAATGTAGCATTTGCTATGGGCCCCGCGTTTTCTAGGGCCCTGCACGCCTGGCTTGAACGTCTGCCCCTTCTTTCTGCTCTCTATTTGGTGCTCTCTGCTGACTCTCCTCATTGCCTGCTGCTGCCCATTCTCATCTACGCATCGCTCGAGGCTTGCACAAGAGGTTAAACATATATTCTTAATATTGTCAAATGGCCCTTTTAATGTGATGGCTGCTGGGATCCAATATGTTCTGCACACATTGGAATCAAACATCCACTGTTGTGTGCCAAAATTGCTAATAGGTTCAGATTTCTCAAAGTACAGAATTCCTGAGAACCTTTTAATTTAAACATTCAGAGTTTTGTTCCCCACCCCCTTTCTCTTTGTGAAAATAACTCCAAAGGAGAACCCACGGTCAGGAGTCACAAAAAGGTGTGTGGGGGTGTTTTGCAAGGTTTGTTTAACTGGCTGGCTCAGTTGAGTGGAAGCATGGGACGGTTGGTGGGGGGGCACTAGGCAAATGAAAAAATTGAATTACTTTACTATGCAAGTAAATAATTTATGTTTCAGTATTTATGTGCATTTTTTAAATTTGGGGCCCCTTCATAACATATGCTACAGGCCCCACACTAGCTTAATCCGGCCCTGAATATAACTCAAGTAAATATAACTCAGAAATATAACTCATCGGCAAAAGAAGAGAGTGTAAAATTAGATTGCTTAAATGCATAAAACAAGAACAAAACAGCACAAAAGCAGCCTAACTTTAAATCAGGTGTTAATAATAAATAATAGTAAATTATGTTATTAAATCATGGACCTTGACCCTGTCTACATAATAGTCGTTGGTTGACAGAATGTGCAACGAAGCGCTGATCTTACCAAATAGTGCTGCTGTGTGCATAGAAGTCAGCCCCGGCAGTGTCCTGCAAAACCGCAGTTGTACAACTACATAAAACAGTGTCACAGATACAATGGAAGCTCCATTGGGCAAAATATACACATGCTGTTTTAAGTAATTACAAAATTGCACTCTTGCAGAATACTGCTGGGGTGACTTTTATGTATGGAGTAGCATGGGCTGATTGTTAAATTGTGTATCATATTAGCCTTTTTTTTTACTATTCATAGAGGTAAGGTTATAGAGGTTGCCAATATTCGGCATGTCACAACTTAAGGAGGTTATAGAGCTATTTATAGCAAAGGATGAAGTTAGAGCTAGCTGACAAATTATACATTAATAAGTCACAGAGCAAGATGACATTGAGACAAAGTACTAGAAAAATCAGATTGAAAACTGCTGATCTTTTAACAAAAACATGCAATTTATTATTAGCATTGGCCTCCTGGCTGGGGGACTGGAAAGTAACCATTGTAACAATCATTTTTAAAAAGGAATAGCGGTGGATCTGGGAAATCACATACCTGTCAAATCTAATGTGCATCCCAAGTAAATTGAGTGGAAGCATTATTAAAGCTCAAGTTGTTAAATACACAGAAGAACAAGCCTTGCTGAAAATCAGCATGGATTCTGCAAAGGAAGATCCTGCTTACCAGTGTTTTGAATTCTTTGAAAGGGTCAACAATTTGGTGGAGGTGTTGTGGTAGAAATTATAATCTAAGATTTTCAAAACATGTTTGATGATATCCCTAAACAAAGGCTCCTCAATAAGCAGTCATGATAGGAGGATAGATTCTGGCAACTGTATAAAGGATACAGTTAAATATACAGTTCTGGCAACTGTATAAAGGATCAGTTAAACTGGTTAAGGAACAACGAGCATGAGAACATAAGAACAAACCTCCTGGATCAGGCCCAAGGCTTATCTAGTCCAGCATCCTGTTTCACACAGTGGCCCAACAGATGCCTCTGAGAGGCCCACAGGCAAGAGGTGAGGGTATGTCGTCTCTCTTCTGCTGCTCCCCTGCAACTGGTATTCAGAAGCAACTTGCCTCGGAGGCTGGAGGTGGCTTATAGCCACCAACTAGTTGCCATTGATAGATCTGTCCTTCATGAATTTGCCCAAGCCCCCTTTAAAGCCATTCAAGCTAATGGCCATCAACATATCCTGTGTGAAAAAGTACTTCCTTTTGTTTGTCCTAAATTTCCTGGCCTTCAGTTTCATGGGATAATCTTTGGTTCTCCTCTTGTGAGAGAGGGAGAAAAATTTCTTTCTGTCCACTCTCTCTATTCCATGAATAATATTAAACACCTCTATCATGTCTCCCCTAGTCACCTCTTTTCCAAATTAAAAAAAGCCTCAGATGCTGTAGCCTTGCTTCATAAGGAAGGTGCTAAGGGCTTTTTTAGTTTATAAAACTACACTTGGGGCTTTTTAGTTTAGGGGGAAAAACAACTGAAGGGAGACATGATAGAAGTCTATAAAACCATGCATGGTGTGGAGAAAGTTAACAGAGAGAAATGCTTCTCCCTCTCTCATAACCCTAGAACCAGGGGTCATCCCATAAAATTGATTACCACAAAATTTAGGACTGACAAAAGAAACTCATAATAACACAACGCATAATCAACCTATGGAATTTTCTGCCACAAGATGTGATGACAGCCAATAGCCTGGATGGTTTTAAGATACATTAAATTTATCTCAGATAAATTCATGGAGGTTTATCAATGGCTACTAGTCTGAGGTCTATAGGCCACCTCCAGCCTCAGAAGCCTCTAAATACCAGTTGCAGGAGAGTAACAGCAGGAGAGAGGACATGTACTCAGCTCCTGCCTGTGGGCTTCCCAGAGGCATATGGTGAAACAGGGTGCCTGATCCAGTAGGGCTGTTCTTATGTGCTCCAGGCCTCTGATCATTTTGGTTGCCCTCTTCTGTACTTTCCCCAGTTCAACAATGTCCTTCTTAAGATATGGTGACCATATATGAAGTACCAGATAGGGTAACCAGGTATATGGAAGACCACATATGGTGACCAGATATGGAGTACGCAGTATTCCAAGTGTGGCCACATCATAGATTTGTATAAGGGCATTATAATATTAGCAGTTTTATTTTTCAATGCCCTTCCTAATGATGCCTAGCATGGCATTTGCCTTTTTCCCAGCTGCCATGCACTGAGTTGAAACTTTCAATATGCTGTCCACTACTACCCCAAGATCTCTTCCCTGGTCTGTCACCGACAGCTCAGACCCCATGAGTGTATATGTGAAGTTGGCGGTTTTTTTGCTCAATATGCATCACTTTACACTTGCTTACACTGAACCACATTTGCCATTTTATTGCCCACTCATCGACTTTGGAGAGATCCTTTTGGAGCTCCTCACAATTTGTTGTGGATTTTACTACCCTAAATAGTTTCGTGTCATCTGCAAATTTGGCAACTTCTAGATCGTTTATGAACAAGTTAAAGAGTACTGGTCCCAATACTGATCCCTGGGGGACCCTACTTCCTACCTGTTGGAAGTTAAAGACTTTGCGCTGTCTCTTGTCTCAGTGACATAGGAGGACAGACTAGTGAGTTAGAGGGCTAGAGAGTCAAGACATTGGTCATCCTTTCTCTACTGCTCTGACACTATCCCTGTGGAATGTAGATTGCTACTCTCAGGCACTAACTTACTTACTTCCTCTCTCCCTTCTCTTCCTGTTTTCCTTCTACCTTGCAACATGCAAGTTCCTTTCCCCTGCACCATGTGTGCAGAGAAGATGCAGAATCCATCTGCATCCAGCTAGCTAGCTAGATTAGAGCTCCTAACGCCTCACTTTCCTATCTAGAATGGAATTCTTTAATAAATGCCATATATATTGATTTGAAACGACGATGAACTGGCTCCAAGTTACTTTATTCTCAGAATACACGCATGCCTAACCAAATTCCACTGTGTTGTACCTCTGTGCACTCTGCTATAATGAAAAAGGGATTCTCTTACCAGAGAGAATTCCCAACACTACCTTCCTCCAGTTTGAAAACTGTCCATTTATTCCTACTCTCTGTTTCCTGTCCTTCAACCAGTTACCAATACACACATGAACCTGTCCCCTTATCCCATGACTGCTAAGTTTGCTCAAGAGCCTTTGGTGGGGCACTTTGCTGAAACCTTTTGGGAAGTCCAAGTATACTATGTCAATCAGAGGAAACAAATAAATTATTGGTTTTTTTCACCATTAAGGGGCAGAAGTAGTGTCCTGCTAAAAGGATCTATATCGGGACTCATGCTGTTGAACTTACTCATAAATTATCTAAAGGCGCGATAAAGATATAAAGGGCAATGAGAGGAGAAACAGACACTTGCATGAACTTTGGGCCAGATATTGTTGCATCATTAAAGCCAATAACCTTGTGTTCGCTTCTAAAGAGAAATTGTGTGGAAATGCCCGTATCAGGACCATGGGGGAGAGCCTTTAAGCCTTAAACCTGGAATGATCTCAACCGAGACTGGTATCATGGCGGGGGCAATTTGTCAAACCCATTTTAGAGTGTGAATCCAAGTTGATCCATCCCAAGTATCTATTGTGGGGGGGATCAAGCATGTCTCTTTTAATGACACACTTAAAATAACATGTACTTTGGCCTCTGATAAACAACTTTTCATGTTTCCCCCCAATATTGTTTTGTATACCATATTGGAAAAGTACATTAGCACAGGAAATATTGGGCATTAGATGCACACAATGCACAAAGAGCATTAGAAAGAATACTATATGACAATTTTAGTGATACAAAGCACCTTGCCAATTAAATGTGCAAACTACATTCCAAGAGTTTGTCTTTAATAGTGTGTATGGGGATGGGGAGACAGGGGGGGTGTCCACTGACTGTGGGGTGGCTATTCCGGTAGCGGTGGGAAATAGAAGAAGTAAAGTTCAGTGCATCGTTAACAGGGAAGGGAAGTCAGAAATCTATTAGCTGTTTCTCCTTCCGGCTGTCCTGCCAGCTCTTTGACCTTGGGGAGTAGTGCCAAGCTCCCACAGACTCTCACCTTGCTGCTTAATAATGCCAGGTCTGCCAAAATAAGTCAGAAACCATCTATGATTTGATTCTAGATGAAGGGGAAGACCTGGTATGTATTACAGAGACTTGGTTGGGGGAGGCTGGTGGCCCAGTCTGGTCCCAGCTTCTCTGGTACTCTGTTGAGGAGCAGGTGCGGGGACGTGGGTGGGGAGGTGGAGTGGCTGTGGTCTATAAGAATAACCTTTCCCTGACCAGGATCCCTGTGGAAGTGTCAGACCATATTGAATGTGTGTACCTAAGTTGGGGACCAGGGATAGACTGGGACTTCTCTTGGTGTACCGATCTCCCCACTGCCCAACGGAATCCCTTACTGAGCTCACGGACTTGGTCTCGGGTTTCGCGTTGGAGTCTCCCAGGCTTGTGGTTCTGGGGGAACAACAATGTTTACTTTGGAGCCAATTTGTCTGGGGCAGCTCAGGAGTTCATAGTGGCCATGACAACTATGGGCCTATCCCAAAGGGTTTTGGGATGGACACACATTGCAGGTTACTCTTGATCTGGTTTTTCACTCTGATCAGGGTGGTATTCCATAGGTGGGAACTCCTGTGATTTCCCCATTGTTATGGACGGACTACCATCTGGTTAAGGTTGGACTCACAGTCACACCCACCTTCGCAGGGACGAGGGGCCCATTAGAATGCTCCGCCTGAGAAGGTTATTGGATCCAATAGGGTTCCAATAAGCCTTCGAGGGATTTAGTGTTAGCTCTGCTGGTGATCCTGTTGATGCCCTGGTGGAGAACTGGAACAGCAAGCTCACCAGGGCAGTAGACATGATTGCACCTAAGCAACCTCTCCGACCCACTTCAAAATTGGACCCTTGGCATACAGAAGAACTATAGGGGCTGAAATGGCGAGGTAGACAACTGGAGTGCAAGTGGAGTAAGACTCAACTTGAATTCGACGGATTACAACATAGAGTACATTTGAAAACCTATGCTCTGGCAATACATGTGGCAAAGAAGTTATTCTTTTTGGCCCAAATTGCGTCCACAAGTTCACATCCAGCAGAGTTGTTCAGGGTTGTGAGAGGGCTAGTGAGTGCCCCTCCTCCCTTGGATCAAAATTTGGAACCATCTCTTACCCGCTGTTATGTGTTTAATGATTTTTTTGTGGATAAAATCTCTCGTATTCGGGCCAACTTGGATTTAGACCCCACAATTACTGCAGGGTCTGAATCAGAGGTGTCCAGCGACTCTTCTTATATGGTTAGGCTGGATCAGTTTCAGTTTGTGACTCATGAGGATGTGGACAAGCTGCTTGGAGAGATGCGGCCTACCACCTGTTCTCTTGACCCTTGCCCGACATGGCTAACACTATCTGGCAGGGAGGCTGTTGTGGAAGGCCTAGTAGAGATCATATATGCTTCTCTGAGGGAGGGCAGGATGCCTCCTTTTCTTAAGGAGGCAATTATTAGACCACTTCTGAAGAAGCCTGCCTTGGATTCCTCGAGTTGAGCAACTATAGGCCTGTCTCGAACCTTCCGTGGATGGGCAAGGTAATTGAGAGGGTGGTGGCCTCCCAACTCCAGGCAGTCTTGGATGAAACTGATTATCTAGATCCGTTTCAGACTGGCTTTTGGGTGGGCTGTGGGGTGGAGACTACCTTGGTTGGCCTGATGGATGATCTGCAATTGGCAATTGACAGAGGAAGTGTGACTCTGTTGGTCCTTTTGGAACTCTCGGCAGTTTTTGATACTATTGACCATAGTATCCTTCTGGAGTGTCTGAGGGGGTTGGGCGTGGGAGGTACTGCTCTGCAGTGGTTCCACTCCTACCTCACGGGCAGATTCCAGATGGTGTCCCTCGGGGACTGTTGTTCTTCAAAAACTGAACTTCGGTATGGTGCCCCTCGGGGTTCCATATTGTCTCCGATGTTGTTTAACATCTACATGAAACCCCTGGGAGAGATCATCAGGAAATTTGGTGCAGGGTGTTATCAGTATGCTGATGACACCCAAATCATTTTCTCCATGTCAACATCATCAGGAGAAGGCATAACCTCCCTAAATGCCTGCCTGGAGGCAGTGATGGGCTGGATGAGAGGTAACAGGATGAGGCTGAATCCAGATAAGACGGAGGTACTAATTAAGCGGGGTCGGAACTCAGGAGATGATTTTGATCTGCCTGTTCTGGATGGAGTCACACTTCCCCAGAAGGAACAAGAATGCAGTCTGGGGGTGCTTCTGGACACAAAACTCTCCCTGGTGTCCCAGGTTGAGGCAGTGGCCAGAAGTGTCTTTTATCAGCTTCGGCTGATATGCCAGCTGCTTCTGTTTCTTGAGATAAATGACCTCAGAACACTAGTACATTTGCTGGTCACCTCCAGACTTGACTACTGCAATGCGCTCTATGTGGGGCTGCCTTTGTTCATAGTCTGGAAACTACAGTTGGTCCAGAATGCAGCAGCCAGGTTGGTCTCTGGGTCATCTCGGAGAGACCATATCACTCCTATCTTAAAAGATCTACACTGGCTGCCAATAAGTTTCTGGGCAAAGTACAAGGTTTTGGTTATAACCTATAAAGCCCTAAACAGCTTGGGCCCTGGGTATCTAAAAGAATGTTTTCTTTGCTATGAACCACACCACCCATTGAGATCATCTGGAGAGGTTCATCTGCAGTTGCCACTCATCTGGTGGCTACTCGGGGACAGGCCTTTTCCATTGCTGCCCCGAGTCTTTGGAACACACTTCCTGCTGGAATAAGAGCCTCCCCATCTTTTACAACTTTTAAAAGGGCAGTCAAGACGCATTTGTTCACCCAGGCTTTTAATTAGATATTGTTTTAATTGTGTTTTAATAGTTTTAACATTTTAAATTTTAATTGTTGGAATGCTTTAATCTTTCTATTGGTTGTTTTTATTGTCTTCTTGTATACTGCCCAGAGAACTTCCATTTTGGGCGGTATAAAAATGTGTTAAACAAACAAACAAACAAATAAGTGGGGAAAGTTAGAGGTTTAGTACCCAACCAAGATTCAGTTGCAGGCTATTATCCTACAATAACAATTCTGTCTACAAACCAAGAATTTCTGAATATTTCAGCTAGTGTAATAATAATTTCAGCATCAGTAGTGTCCATGGCATATTACTGAGTACATGAACAATCTCTATGCCTCAGAAGCTTGCAGTGGTGAACAGTGATGTTGATAATGATCAAGGAAAGAGGGCTGAGAAGGAAAGGTAAGCAATCTTGTGTTTGATGCAGTACTAAGACATTCAAGTAACTATATCACAAGTATGCAGAAATTCAAGACTGAGATAGAAAGGTTCAGCTGTGCATCAACAGCACATCAGTGGTACTGAAAGCTACAAAATGTGTTGTGATCACTCAAGGAGACAATGTAGGGGACAAAGGATGGGAAGAATCTGAGGAAATTTAAAAGAGAAGAGAAGAGCAGGAGTTTCCCAGAGAAGGAACACTGAACAAGCAATCTGACAGACAGAAGACCACAGTTATAGACATGGGAGGGAGTTGTGGAGAATATACTCCACTGTACTACAGACAAACAGAGTCAAGGGGGACAACAAGAGAGCCCTTTGGATTTTGTGAGAAGACAATCTCTGAACTAAACAGTTTCAGTGCAGTACAGAGGCTCAAGAGCAGAGTTGGAAAAGAGAAAGTCCGCACAGCAGGAGTGAATCTCATGGTCCAGAAATCTGGAGGCAACAAGACAAGAGGTCAATGAGAGCAATAGTAGCATGTCTTTTCTGACTATTTTGAATCATGCACAGCTCTCTGGGTCTCTTTATGGAAAGGTGAAATCCACCTAACAGAGATAACAACCATGCTATCAGGATCAAAGCAAAAGTAGGGAGCCCCTTTTGCCTCTCTTTCAACTTCTTCATTTCACCACTTTAAATTGTAAACAAACCAAGAGCTGGGTCTCACGATCAGTGAGACCCGGTTCATAAGAGTGAGCGGGGAGAGCGAGCTGAGCCCTCTCTCCCTGCTCATGATCAGAGCGGATCAGCCGCCCACACGATTGCTGGCTCTGTGAAGGAGCTGGTGGGGGCTGGGGAGCTCGGGGGCCATGCGGCCCCTGGAAGTTCCAGTATGCCCTGCACAAGTGCGCAGGGCATACTGGGGAGACTCCTGGAGCGGGGAGGCGGCTTTTTGCCTCCCCTCCGGGATCTACTTGTGAGTAACTGTGGCATGGAGCAGAGGGAAGAGAGCTGGTCTTGTGGTAGCAAGCATGACTTGTCCCCTTAAGTTAAGCAGTGTCTGCCTTGGTTGCATATGAAAGGGAGACTAGAAGTGTTAGCACTGTAAGATATTCCCCTTAGGGGATGGAGCTGCTCTGGGAAGAGCATCTAGGCTCCAAGTTCCCTCCCTGGCTTCTCCAAGATAGGGCTGAGAGTGATTCCTGCCTGCAACCTTGGAGAAGCCGTTGCCAGTCTGTGTAGACAATACTGAGCGAGATGGACGTATGGTCTGACTCAGTATATGGCAGCTTCCTATGTTCCTATGTACTCACAATCTTTAAAAGCAGGTTTGCGGACCACTCCCGGTGATTCACACGATGGGGCAAAATCGGGCTAGCTCCGCTAGCCCGATTTCACCCCATCGTGTGAACTGCCTCCAAGAGAGGTCAGGGCTTTTTATAGTTCACTCTCAGCTATAGCTTAACCATGTTGGGAGAAATGGATAGCATAGGAAGACTTTCAGGAACCCTCCATTTGAGGCAGAAAGACAGTTTGTATCCTTTCTAAGCACAAATTTCTTCTTACAGCTTGTAAAGATGCCGTTTTATGAGAATTCTTCCCACTTCCAGATAGGTCTGTAATATGTTTCTATTACAATAAAATAGCACAAAGGGGCAATACAAATCTTATAAGCAGGCCTTAACGTTGAAATGTCTGGCAATATATCCAGTGAGTATTCAATTCATTTACAGTAAGTCAAACAGGAAGATGTAAAGAGAGAAGCCTGACACTTTAATGCTTCCTTCTTGAGACATACAGCAGTATGCAATCACCCATTTCATAAACAACATCTGGTGCAGCAATTTGGGATATTGCAGTCACTCATGTTAAAAGGTACAGGCAGAAAAACCACTCCACCACAAATCTACAGGCTATACAGTCCTGTTACAAATAGTCCCCATTTCTGACTCAGAGCTCTGCCAGCAGCTTATTTAGTTCTAAATCCTTCTCTTGGATGAGGGCACATATGGCTTCCATTGGTTTCCATGGAAACAGGTTATGAGCATCAATTGGTTTCCAGACATGATCTGGTTTCTCTTCCAATATGAATGATAAGGAATTGGGTACTAACCCACTGGCACTGTATTAGAGGGTGAAAGGGTGAAATCCTCTTTCTTAACTAGTAGTAGATCCTCATTTATCTGGATGCTTCATTTCTCTTTCAGTCTCCAAACAGAGATTCTGACAGAGGGACCCAGACATCTTACCTTTTCTGTGCCACTGTTGTTGCCTGACAGAGGAGGGTGCTGCTGGCTTGCTCTCTGCTGTTCTACAGCATCATCACTGGAGACAGCAAAACATGGTGTTGCTGCTACCCATTCAGCAGGGATCAGGTGCCAGGAGTATTTCACTTGGACTTACAAAGCTTGACTCCTCATTTGAGCGCATCACCTTTCAGATATTGACCAAATTGCCTCTTTCTGTCCTCTTTGCTTCCTGGCTTTACCATCTTGCCTACAGACTTCCCAAACACACATTTCTTTCTTTACATTCCTACCTATTGGCAGTATGGTTATAATTCAGTCACATAATCCAGGGCAGGGCTGGCTACAAAAGAAATAATTCCATGTAGTCAGAGAGCATCATCTGTCATAACTGGTTATGGTAACCCCACGAATGTGCAGGACTCTGGATTGCAGTGTTCTCCAGAGACCTACGTATGCTCAAATGTGCTTATGACTAGTCCATTTATTACTGTGAAGAGAGGAAGTCCACTAGTGCAAAGGAATACACATGCAGAACAACCAGAAAAGCTAAATTAAATGGGTGTCTATTGCAGACCTAAAACAGATGATTGGATTTATGCAAATGTATTTTAAGGATGGTGCTTTAAGTGAAGAAGGAAAGGAGTAGGAAAAGTGGCAACAGAGCACTTTTTGGAATCCAGGAATGGATTCCTATTCTCTAACAGATATCTCATTCATTCATGAGTTTTGTTTCTCGCCTGTCATTCACTCTCTCACACACTCATTCACCTTGAATATGGAGGCAGAAGTGGTGCAATAGACCCGTTATTTCTTTGCCTGGCTACTCCATCCATGTCTCATATCAAACATAAGGTTTCTTGACCTCTTGCTGCTGCCCTGCTGTCTTCCTCAGTATATGCAGCCTTCCTGATAATGCCAATAGATCAGGGGGATTGCTTATCCTAAAAGAGCAAGAGCTACAAGGTAGGTGTGTATGTGTGTGTGTGTGTGTGTGTGTATTTCTGGGGGAAGGTTATCCACTCAACCAGATTGGATGGTCCTGGGAACAGCTTCCTCATAGGACTGGAAGGACAGTCCTTTGATTATGGGAATGAGCTTACAAAGAAGTGTAAACAGCCACCACATGGTTACATTTGTTTCTTTACCCATAATGCTTTTGGGTGTCACTTACCTCTGGGCACTGGGCAGTGATATATGCCAAAAGATTAACTTTCTTGCCTATCCAAACCTAGCCTGCCTCAGATCAAGATAATGATGGGCACAGAAATTGTATATAACATTTGCAAATATGTTGCTTTTTTATTTTCACTTCAGAATATTTTTTTTACTGTATTCTTTGGTTGTGGGTGGGCAATTGCATTTGTCCTGCTAACACTGTCCATGGTTAGAATAACTGGGCATGAACATGGACTCTTTCTATAGGTTTTCAAGTTCCAATAGTGTCTATTTTGAAATTTATTTGTGAAAGCAAAAACAATTAATAAACTCGACTGACTGGCTCTAGCTAATGAGACAGTTGGTTGATGCAGTTTATATAACACTTGCCTGTTTGGCACCCAGACATTCTGTTAGCCTGAATGGTGTGTGACAAAATAGGACTTTACTACAAAAAGGAATTTCTGAGCTGCAACATAGATAACAGTAGTGGAAAACCCAAATAGGTTTATAAGAGGAAGGGTTTACAGCAGGATGTTGTGATATCCACTCAAAGATCTCATTTTATCTGTTCCACTTATGTGAGATGCCAGATACAAATGCAGAAAAGGCCATGCTTTCATCAGAAATGATGTGGCACAATCCTGCCTGGACATCATAGTTTGTGGCCATGAAACATCATAGCCTATGGACATGAAAACTCAGATGCGAGTGGACTGGTTGTGCTGATGCCATATTAACATGCAGAAAACTCATGTGACTTAAGGGACTAAATAAATGGAAATAGACAAGTGAGAGTCTGAAATATAAAAGGGCTGCAATTGCCAAATTATGTACTGTATTTGTGGTATGAACAACATTCTCAGTGCTTCCACAGGAACAATTTCAAATGTTGTTCATCTGAAAATTTCAGCCTTCAGGCCTTCAAAGTCATCCTTCATCAACACAAAGTCCAGCATGTCAGGACCCAGCCAGACCTGGACTCTGAAGGAACTTTCACTGGTAGGAAGAGAAGCTGACTCCAGGTGTTGATCATGATCCTGCAGTAAACCTCAGAAAAACAGTCAGAGTTAGATCTGTAGGAGGAGTCTAATATGTTGGGAAATCTGGACCCTGGGATTTGCTTCAGGCCCCTCTCCAATCACCCCTGGGATTCCAAGGGCAGCAGTGGCATTGAGTCTGTTCTGACATACAAAACTAGCAAATGAATACTTGCCTGACTGCCTGAGCTCTCCCTTGCAATGTGCCTTCTCAGGAGGAAGAGGAAGGCAGTGTAGACACATGCCTTGGATCAGGGCCAAAGTCCTCAAAAAGGCAAAAGATTCCTGCTCCTAAAACAACCCTGAGCATCCAGACCTTCACTGGTAGAATAGCTCATCCTTGAAGGTCTGTGGGGCAGATAACCTTCTGTTCAAGTCCCTTGCTCCATCCCTTCTCTCTGGCTCCTGATGCCAGTCTTGCTCTAGTACCCTGTTTTATTCTCTGGTAGCTCTTATCTTTGCTTTGCCTGCTCCTCCCGCAACCCTGGCAGATGCCCGGGTCACAGACCAAGCACCTTCACCTCATACAGTTTGTCTTGCCTATGGGCAGCTGTTAAGAAGTTGCATCTTGTTTCATCCTGTGAGAAAGGAAGGACTTGGTCCAGACATTTCCATAAAGTCTTTAAAGATGCACCTATTCACCGAGGCTTTTAATTAAATATTATTTTAACAGTTTTATCATCGTCTTAAAATGTTTTAAAAATTTAAATTGTTGTAATGTTTTAACTTTTACTATGTCATTTATTTGGTTTTAACTACTGTTTTAAGTTTGGGTTTTTTGGTATTTATTTTAACTAATGTTTTAACTTTTTGTTTGCTTGTTATAAACCACCCAGAGACGTGAGTTTGGGGCCGTATAGAAGTGTGTTAAGTGAATGAATAAATAAATAAATAAATAAATAAGTACATAAAATGAAATAAAATACAAAAATTCCCTTCATCCCAGTTTATGATAGATGTTCTCAATTACAAAAGGTATGTGCTATAGACTGGACATAGTCAAAGGTTAGCTTTCTTATGAATATTTTCCATTTCTAAAAATAAAGGTGGGGGTTAAGGCTGAATCAATGGTTACCAGTTTCCAAGGCCAGATTCTTTATATTCTTTGTACTTTGGTTTACACATTAGTGCATGAATGTTTTATCTTACTTAAGCTGTTCTCTGAGTCTCAGCCTAGGCTGCTGTAAAACTGTATTTGTGGACTGCACAAAATTTATGTCAGTTGAGATGCTTGACAATTATGTTTACATGTTTTTATCACTATTAACTCAACACCCCAGAGTAATAATTGCTATCACTAGCAAATCATTTAGTTATGTTACCAGTTCAACTGTGTTGACAGAAACAAACACTTTTTAAAAATCTGATTGGAATTCCAGAGAAACAAAATGGCAGGGGAAACAGTCATCAACTATTCCTTAATTTATATTCTGAAATCATGATAGTGTTTTTCATTTCTAAAAAAAAGAGGCTTTGTGTCACTCATCACATTTTCACATCATTGTGTGGTCAACACATAATACATATTTTTCTTACCATAAATGTATGAAATTCCAACCAGTTCAAAGATGGCTATTATAACAAGAGAGTAAGATGCTGCATAGGTATCCACAAGCTGCAACATGTACATCCCACCCTAAAATGAAAAGAAGTCATTACTAGTAGAAATAGCAAAACATCTGTAGCTTACAGGAACACAACTGAGTAATCAGAATCGGACAGACTTGGACGGGTTACTGCTACTTTGTCATTCCCACACTTTAGAAACATTCTCTGAGTTCTACTGAGCTGGAAATATGAGATAGTTTTTCCCATTGGAATCTGAGTTTATACACATTACAGCACACAAGGATGGGGATGCCATTTTTGCTTTGTTCCCTTCCCCACACAAACCCCTGTTGGTTTGTAGAAATTTGTTCCTGAAGGTCATGCAGCTCTTGTTCCACCTTCACAGAACTGCAGAGAATGTTGGCCTTATTTTGTCTACATGCCAGATAATCTCTTGCAATTTTGTCAAATCCTGCAGAATTACCTTTCACACCCAAATCTACTTGGAGCTGTTGCTAGCAATTGAAGGATCAGTTCTTAATCCACTGGGAAAACAGACAGTATATAAGATGTACAAACTGATGCTCGGACAATGATGCTTTTACCTGAGTAATCATAGGAAAGCCCATGATGAAAAAGGAAACACAGCATCCGAGAGTGAACAGAGGCTTGTGAGTACGTAAGTACTTTGGAAATTCATCAGAAACTGATGTCACTATCGTCTCAATAGTGGCAAACTGGAGGACATAGATGAAGAAAAAACAAGTAAAACATCATACCCAAACAAATTTTGACTGAAAAAATGAAGGCATATCCAATATTGCTTGCTAAAATCACTTTCAGAAAACTGAAGCTTTGGGTTATAAGCTCTTTGAAGATCACGAAGTTCACTCTTCCACCTTAATACACATTTCCAAACCCTGTTACTTACAGATCAACTCACACCATGAGATTATAGCGTTAAAAGAATAGGAACAAACAAGGCTGCACAATATAATGAATCTTTCAGGGAAAGTGTTCAAATTTCTCAGGCTATAGGCTACAGAGGAAGGTTAAAAATTTAAAAAGGCACAAAAAAGTCAATATGCACAGAAATCCTGGTGTGATAAAAACTGGAGACACTGTACTCACAGCATCTCCAAGATTGTGCTCTGACTTCAACCCTATACTGGCCTGCTCAGAAGCCCCACGCCGCCTGCTGTTCACAACTGCAGTATTTGTGGAGAAATTCTTCCCCTGATGCAGAATACTGGGTGCCCAAGTGTTCTGAATCACAAGAAGAATCTGCTCACAAGGACAGTATTTGTCCCTATGGACCAATACTGTAACCATAGAAAGTTGCAGGGTGGATGGGTTTCTGAGCACATCATTCAGCACAGATGCGAAGTTTCAGAATGAGCTCTTGAGGATGCTGTATGTGAATACAATACCCCCAGCTTTTGTAATGCCTGAATGGAGCTAAAGAGTTTGGAAAATTAAGTTCAGTGTAAAGGAAAAGTTCTCCATGCTTAATCTGTTGAGGCAAACATATACTTGTGGTACTGGAGTATATTGTATGAAGAACTGTAGTGTTACAATAAAGCAGAATTTGAAAATTGAAAATGGGCTGCAGTGTGAAAGGTAATATTCAAGGAGATATTATCCATAATAGCAGGAAGGGCCTACTCATAATCCCTGAGACCACCTCTGTGTCATAGCATTCATGTGGTAGTGATGCCAAAGCGACTCTTTCGGGGCCTACATAAAGAAGGGTTCCATAAAAGGTCAGAAATCCAGACCCAATCCTGACTGTAAGCCCAGAGCATGAAGCTGTACTCACCAAGTGTTTCCAGAAGAATTATGTTCCTGGCTCATTCACAAGAGCCATCCACCTCTACAAATGATAACATTTGGGTGGTGGTGAAATTAATCCAAGTAGGGCTGGCTCCAGGTTATAGGAGCCCCCCTGCAAACTGCCTTCTATGCACCCTGACAGAGTTATCCACCATCACCAGTGTTCCCTGTAAGAGTGAATCCTAGATTTTGTTCACTACAGCTCCCAGAATCCCTAGCTGTAGTGGGCTTTGGCTGAAGATGCTAGGAGTTGCAGTCAACAACATCTGGGATTTTCTGTTAGAGGGAACACTGACCATCGCCACCACGTAAAGGCTATGGGCTCAGAGGTGGTATAAGGAAGCCTTCTGAAGGGTCTGGGCAGCTACCCAGTGATGCTAACTCCTGAAACTGATCTGAATCCAAGTAATAGAGGAAAAATCCAGTTAGGCTCCAACTGAGACATTGCATAAAATGTACCTGTTTTCATCATATAAGCTGCCTAAACAATAATGGGCATTATTTCAAGGTTCTTTCCCCACTTCCACCATGACCCCAGCCTTGTTCTTCTTGACCTCTGGTGACTCTATATGCTTATAGGTCATCTCCAGCTCTTGCTAGGCAACAGTTCACTTCATGCTCATATGCCTCCTTGCTCCTGCTTTGTCTGATTTAGAGGTCATTCACACAATCATCACCTGTGTTCTACCCAGGTTTGGGACCTGTGTGTGTTGGGAAGCTTTTCCTCCTATCTTGCTTCCACACAATCACTTCTACCTAGGTTTTCCTCCTACTTGCCTCCACACAACCAAAAACTGGGAGCGTGCACAGATCCCAAACCCTGGTAGAACATAGTTTTTGATTGTGACAAGTTTGATCTCTTAGACAAGTTTGATCCAACCTTGTCTTCTGACTCTTGCCATACCTTCATGTCTACTCCTGCCCTGCAAATATTATTCCTTAGACCAAAAACTCTAGCTTTGACTTTGGTTCAGGTCTCATCACAGCAATTAGGTCACTTTCCTGCAGGTCTGGCTGATTTTCTTCCTGTTGCAGCTTAATAACTTGACAGTTTGATAGTCAGCTTCAGTATAGTTCCTGCTGCTACCAATTGTGCATGGAGATTACATTTACGACACTTTGTTAATCTCAAAATAGATTTTGTATGCTTCTTTTGCCTGAAAACCTTGGATGTGTTTAGGTATCTTCTAAGCTGCACCAACGGGATTAAACATTTAATCTAAGATATAGGCACAGGTTCTGTAGTGGAGAACAGTAAGATGGGTAAAAAAAACCAGGTTTACCATGGTGTCCAAGCCTAGAGTAAGAAGCATCAGGAAGAAGATTATAGCCCAAAACGGTGAAAGGGGAAGCCTGGTTAAGGCTTCAGGATATACCACAAAGGCAATCCCAGGACCTAGAGGGGGAAAGTAGATATTTATAATATTTGATCATAATTATACATCATGGATTTTGTTAAATACATTAAACACTTTAAAAACAACAACAAGAAGTAACTGGAAAAAAATGTAGAGAAGTTCCAGTATTGGATATTTGTAGTAGGACTCAATGAGCACTACCTTCTGCCACCATGCACAATGAAGTTATTTGCAGCTGAATTTACAGATAAAAAGATTTAGATTTCAGTTGCTACTTTGTTCAGTGCCTACATTATTTGTAGATTGCCACTTCCCCGACTGTCTTCCTCTTTGAGAAACTCTGACTTCCTACAGAAAGCAATTGAAACGGATCACAGACCTTCTACTTGAGTCAGACACCAGAGCTGAGCAAAGATTGAACAGTGCAAAAGCTGTCTAGTAAAATGTGATGCATCCCAACTGAGTCTCATCTATCTATCCATCTATCCATCTATCTAATTCTCTAAAGCATACCCGTGGCTAATCCTGTGTGTGGCAGCTCTCGTGAGAGTTCGCAAACAGAAGCACCTGATTGGGCAGTGGAGATTCCATATGCAGATGGGGGGAGGAGCCTGTGGCACCATGGTGATTGGGCAATGAAGATTCCATATGTAGATAGAGAGGAGGAGCCTGTGATGGTTAAGGTCAGTTGGAATGCAACTGTTACTGGTTAGAAGAAGAGGGAGAAGGAGGAGAAGGAGGCTGCCATTGTATGAATTAGATGAGGAAACAAGATAAACAAGATCTATTAACTCAGGAAGAGGGGGAGGGGAAGAAAGACAGAGGGGAAGAGTGAGTGGAGGAGAGAGAAAGAGAGAGAGAGAAGGGAGGGGCAGAGAGAAAGAAGAAAGGGCAAAGGATGGGCCTGAGCCTGTCAGCAGCCTGAGGGGAACGAGCGGCCATGGCGGTGGCAGCAGCAAGAAAGGGCCTGTCAACTGCTGCTGCTGCTGCTGTGGGGAGGAGAAGGAGTGAGTTTTGGGTGAGGGTGTGGAGGTCTCTGGGTCTCTGGGGATAGGGGGCTGCAGCTTGGTCAACAGGCTCCAGCAACGCTGCAGCCGCAACAGAGAGGGGTGAGGGGTATTGAAGCAAAGGGATGGAGGAGGAGGAGGACGGCAGCTCAGATGAGGGTGGAGAAATCTCTGAGGTGAGGGGGGCCGTGGCAGATGGTGAGGGAAGCAATCAAATAGTATCACGCAGATGTTCTGCACGGGTTAAGTTAATTCTTAATAAAGTCAGATGCAACACAAAGTTTGAGGCTGGAGATGCTTTAAACCATCAAAGGCTGGTGGCCATTCATATTGCTGTCCACTGCAATGTGGTTTCCAGAAGGGGGTGTCCATATTATCCTTGAACCGCATTATCTGCCCCGTCCTCCTGCTCCACTTTGGGCCAATGGGGTAATGGGGCAGGAATGACATGACAAACTTAAAATTAAAAAAAAAAGATTTTTGGCTGCCTTGTGCAAAGCCAAGGAGAAAGTGCCATTCCAAAACAAAAAAAAATTAATTGCAGTGTTACACCCTTGCGCAAGCGCTCCAGCAAAACAAACAAACAAATAAAAAACAATGGTGGAGAGGGCCCCTAAGTAAACATCAGGGGAGTTGGGGATTGGGTGGATTTGGAATAAGAGGGTGGTGGTGGGGAAGTTGATGCAGCTGTCCTTGCTTTGCCCCCCCACCCCAAAGCAGTTTGCAAAGCAAGCCCATGCAGAGCCTCTCAGACTAGCTGTTAAGGCTCTTCCTCCTTGCAAAGGAGCCTCCTTGCAAACAGCTGCCACCACTGCCACCTTCGCTTGCAGTGAGCTCAGAAGAGCCGCCACCTGACACTCTCCCTGAGCTCTGGGGAGGCAGGAGGGGGAAGCACTCCAGAGGGCAGCGAAGAGGGGTGGCCACTCACCCACCTGCTCCTTCCTCTTTGCAACATGAAAAATATGGGGGGAAATTAAGAAATAATAAGAAATAAAATATAATCCAAAAAGATAAACATAAAATCGAAGCAGGAAGGGGCAATATGGACAGATTCCCCCCCCCCCGCGCTAAATGAACTATCCACACCATGCCACTTACACTGCTGAAACATCATTGCAACCCTCCTACAATGCAGAAATACTGCTCCTTTTCTGTAATGAAATTTGGACAGAACCTTACTGAAAGTGATGTCGTAACGAAGGCAATATGGAAGCACACTTAGTAGAAACATAGCGAAACTGTTGCAGCATATAATCTGGAAACCGCCCAGGTCTGAAAGGACTTATAAAAGGTCTTGTCCCAAGGTTCCTAGGAATTGTGTTTGTTGTTTCGATTGTAGGAGTCCAGTGGAACAAGCTGCCTTCTACTGCCCCAGAGCCTACCCAGCCAAGTTCTCACTGTGTACTCAAGCCCTTTCCTTCTAAGGAGAATTACTGGGCTGCGGAGCCCCAAGTAACACTAGATTGAGGGGTTCAGAATTGCTGAGCTTAAATATCTATTCTTGAACATTCCTTATACGGATGTCCATAAATCAATCTGGTGTATTCAGTTTATCTTGGAACCTAGAGTCTTTGAGTCACTCCTTGTGTGGGCCTGCTGTTGACCATCCCTGTGCTTATTTATTTATTTATTTATTTATTTATCCATCTGATTTTTATATTGCCCTTTCGAGCTGGCTCAGGGCAGTTTACAATTAAAAACAGAAATCCTTAAAAACAATTAAAACAGAAATACAAATATAAACACCAATTTAAGAACATCTTAAAAAACAATTAAACTATCAAAACAATTAAAATTTGGGCCGTTCCTTATGTGAGCTTGCTGCACAAGAATCCCTTCACCTGATTGTCTAGGAACCCCAATGCTTCCCTTTGCTAGCTGTGAGCATGTGGTGTGCCACAGAGATGGTGCAGTGCCATTGCCTTGGTGCATCTCCTTGCCCTTGCTTTAGTAACACCTTTGCGAGGAATCCCCAATCTTCTTCTGATGGGAAGTCATCCCTTTGGCATCACACACAAAACAGCAGATACGGACATGTATTACTATTAAACTGCTCTTAAATCTTTCTCTTTTCTCTCTCCCTTTTCCTTTCCCATCTCTCTCCCTTCCTCTGTCCGTATTCCAGTGTGCACCACCATTAGGCCACTGGAGTCTTTACTCCCTCACTCCCCCCTCAATCATTATCTCTTCCCTGGGAGCTGCCTTCACTCCCTGAGCAACTACAACAGCATTCACATTTGTGCCTCTGCTTTATCAATAAACTTTATTTGTTTCAAAAGCCTTATCTCCAAGTCTCTGACATTGGCAGTTGCCTGTCCAGACTACAGTCTATTTGCCATGCACACTTGTGCTAAATTCCCCCAAGTCAGTCTAAGAGCATAGACACACGCATGGATAGTGTACAAGTGTGCTAACAAGAAGCAAAGCATGGTAGTGTACATGTATGTAAGCCAGTATGGTAACAAATGCCCAAAGGGATGACTACTAACTCTATTCACATTTCATATTCAATGCACGTACAATTTATATCCAGATCTGTAGGTATGTGCAGTTATTCATGTGTTCTGTACAATCCACATACTGCAGTATGCTTCAATTCCTATCTGCATTCTTCATTTGAAGGGGCCTGGATACAGCTTCACTTTTTAAAAGAGCTGAAGTGCAGCCATTCACACACACACACACACATACTCCTATGTACAGACACCTGTTCTAACATACAACGTAATATCCAAATAGGGCTGTGAACACAAAATTTATTGTTCTGTTACCGTACATTTTTTCTGTTCTACAGACCCTGTAGATTAGAGGATGCCGTTTCTCTTTAAGTGACCACACTTCACTGTCCCATGTTTCATTTACTGTACTTTGCTTTTGCTCAGTACTCAGTAGCTGAGTGCTTCTGTTCAGCAGCAGGAGAGTTAAATGGTAAATTCTTCACAAGATGTTTAGAAAATCCTTGACAAACAGTATAAGTATTGCTAGTTTAAGATATTTTTATTGTTGTGGTGTGAAGTACGCAGCTCTCCTTGAAACCTGCTGTTAACTGGCAGTTTTTCAGGGTAGGAAGGCTTAGGGGACCTTATATATTCATGACCATGCTCTTTCATCTCTTGATTAAAGATTTCTTCTTGACTACTATAGATAAGAGGGTTGTTTGCACTAGCTTTTTGTGTTTGAAAATTAAATTAAGGAATCAAAATAATGAGTCTCTAGAATTTATCATACCCTCTGGGAAAATTTAATTGCAGAAAATGAAATTGCAAATCTCCCATGATAATGACCCTCTACAAAAATGAAACTGCAAATTTCCCTCAATAGGGACCCTCTAAATTAATCTCTATTGGGCAGACGGGAATTATGACGGCAAAGAGTTGGACATACATGATGGCAACTGCAGTTTCTGTAACTATCAGAGTAAAAACAGATGTGCTTTTTGTCTTAGAAATCACTCAAAATTTAAGCAACTGTTTAAATGCCATCATACCATTGTGTCAGTTGGCACGCCAGGAGACCAAAGAAGAATTGCAACAAGACTTTAGAAGCTGGCAAATGTGTACTTTGAGAAATGTAGGCGATATTACACAATAGAAGTGACATGTACAAAATATAATTGTTGTTTACATTATGGGAATCTCAAAAGTCCTGTTGCTCTGCAACTCTCTCTAGTGGCTATGCCTCAAGAGAGAGAAAATTTGATGTTAGGAAAAAGAATGCTTATGGGATTTTCGTTCCAGGCACTTAATCCTTTACCCTCAAGCAGTGTACTTGCATATCCCATTCTCTCACATTATCAAATTGAAGGTATAGATTTTGTTCTTGTCCTGCACTTTCTGTCTCATGCCAAGCAGTAGCACGCAATTATTTTGCCATGTTGTTTTGCAGTTTCATGCTGGTTAATCTATAACTTAGATTAATTTAGACAAACTCAATTACGTTTTCAATTAAGAGAGGTCCTGTGGGTTGTAACATTTTGGACCAATAATTAGACACAGGATTTTTAACCAGCACCAATGGCAAAATTCAGGGGTGAGGGAAGAAAATGCCCCATGCTTATGAGAAAGAGAGAGAGCGCTCTTGAAGATTCTATGGCTGGTCTGTATATCAGCAGTCCCCTATGTGGGGCTGCACAAAAATGACAAAGAATAAATTCTCTCATAGTGCCCTCTCTTCTGATAGTTACAGTTTATTTGACATCATGGTCATTTGCATCCTATTTTGTTCTATTTTGCAGACATGAACAAGGAATTGTGGCTTAAATACAATGTAACTGAACCAGTTTAAGAGTTACTGATTTCCCTCTAAGCACTTCAGCCAAGTTGTTGTCTCCATCTGGATTCAAAAGGATATATGTGTAATGTTGAGCTTTTGCTAGAAGGCGCAACCGGTGGTGGACTTCCTGGCTGGCCTTTGGTGATGGGATTGAGGGCTGGGGCAGTTAACATTTTAAAGGATTTTGTGGTCTGTGTTGAGGCTGTCTCTCTCATTGGTTTGGCTGAGGGATGTCTCAGGGCCTCTCTGGGGATGGACCGATGGGGTGTATATTTTCTCAGCACACTCAGATATCCCAGTGGTGAAGGATATATGAGGAAGAAAGAGCATTGGCAGGTTAGCAGGCTGTTACAGAGGAAGGGGAAACAGAACTTAATAGCTGTTTCCCCTTCCAGCTGACCTGTCAGCTCTTTGACCTTGGGGAGTAGTGCCAACTACCCACAGAGCCTCACCTTGGTCCTTTGCAATGCCAGGTCAGTCCAAAATAGATCAGAAATTATCCATGACTTGATTATAGATGAGGGGGCTGATCTGGTATGCATTACAGAGACCTGGATGGGGGAGGCTAGTGGCCCAGTTTAGTCTTAGCTTCTCCCTATGGGATACTCTGTTGTGGAGCAGGTGAGAGGACGTGGGCAGGGAGGTGGAGTGGCTGTGGTCTATAATAATGACATCTTCCTTTCCAGGATCCCTGTCAGAGCACCTGGCTATATAGAGAGTGTGTACTTGAGCCTGGAACCAGGAACAGATTGGGACTTCTGTTGATGTACCAATCACGCCGCTGCCCAACAGAATCCCTAGCCGAGCTCAGTGGTGCTCTTACCCCTGGACTTCAGGGCCAAAGTCCAGGGCCTCCACACCCCCTGGGGGCCCCCAAGTCTGCCCTGGGTGGTATGGTTGCCACTGGCCTGCACTGGGCCGGGCAGCTGAGTGTGATTATGATCTGTGCCAGGTGCTTTAGAGACAGAGGGGGAGTGGGGAAATAATTATGTGGGATGGGAATATGTTAAGTTGTGTGCTGAAATGTTTCTGCTAGTGCATATTTGCATAAATATACCAGTTTTATATTCTTACATTCTTGTGAGTTCAGTTACTGTTTGTGCCCTCAAGAACCCACTTGTTAAAAATACTGTGTTTGTCATGGTGTGTGTGTGTGTGTGTGTGTGTGTGTGTGTGTGTGTGTGTGTGTGTGTGTGTGTGTAGGGAGATTATGCTTAACTTGCAGTGGCTGGGGAAGTGGGGGGCTCCATCAGGGGGTGGGGCCTCCAAAGGCCTTTAAGTCCAGGCTCCAAAATTACTTAAGTGCACCTCTGGCCGATCTGTCGGATTTGGTTGCAGAGTTGGCATTGGAGACGCCCAGGATTATGGTGGTGGGTGACTTCAATGTCCACTTTGAGACTGAGTTGTCAGGTACAGCTCGGGAGTTCATAGCAGCCATGACAACTATGGGCCTTTCCCAAGTGGTCTCAGGACCAACACATGATGTGGACCACACACTCAATTTGGGTTTTTTTGCTCTGACCAGAGAGATGTTCCATGGGTGAGGACTCCTATAATTTCCCCATTGTCATGGATGGACCACCACCTGGTGAAGGCTCACCTTGCAGCTGCTAGTCACCTCTGCAGAGGTGAAGGGTCTATTAGGATTCTCCGCCCAAGGAGGCTACTGGATGCAACAGAATTCCAAGAAACCTTGGAAGGTTTTATGGTTGGTTCTGCCAGTGACTCTATTGATGCCCTGGTGGAGAACTGGAATAATGAGCTCACCAGGGCAGTAGACAAGATCGTTCCTAAGCGTCTTCTCAGACCTGCTCCTAATTAGCTCCATGGTTTACAGAAGAACTGCAGGAGCTGAAATGGCTAGGTAGATGACTAGAGTGCAAGCAGAAAAGGACTCGACTCAAATCCAACAGATTACAGCACAGAGCACAATTGAAGACCTATGCTCTGGCAATATGTGTGGCAAAGAAGCAATTTTTTGCTGCACATATTGTGTCAGCTGGTTCACATCCAGTGGAATTGTCCAGGGTGGTGGACAATTATATGGACCCCTTCTGCCCCAACTTTGGAACCATCAGTTAGCTGCTGTGAGGTTTCGGATGAGGTTGTGGGTTTTTTTGGTAGACAAAATCTATCATATTTGTGCCGATCTGGATACCACTAATGGTGCAGAGTCTTTTGTGAGGGCATCCAGTAACTCCTCTAATGTGGTTATATTGGATCGGTTTCAGTTTGTGACTCCTGAGGATGTGAACAGAGCGTCCTACCACTTGTTCTCTTGTCCCTTGCCCAAAATAGCTTATACTAATAATTTCTAGGAAGGAAAGGGTCTGGTTGAGATCATAAGTGCTTCTCTGAGGGAAGGTAGAATGCCTCCTTGTCTTAAGGAGCAATAATGTGCATACGGTACTGTACTGCGTACAGTTTTGGCCATATCTTAAGGAGGTTATTGTAGAACTGGGGAAAGTGCAGAAAAGGGCTACCAAGATGATCAGGGGCCTGGAGCACCTTCCTTAGCAAGCATTCCCTTAACCTCATTTTTGGGGGGGAGGGGTCTGTTAGCCATGGCTGCAAGCACGGCTGCAAGCATGCTGGTTATTACCTATGAAGCCCTTAGTAGCTTGGGCTGAAGGTATTTAAGAAAACACCTTCTTCTTTATGAACCCTGCCGCCTCTTAAGATCATCAGGGGAGATTCATCTGAGGATGCCACCGGCTTGTCTGGTGGCAACTCAAAGATGAGCCTTTTCTGTAGTTGCCCCAGGGCTGTGGAATACATTTCCTGCTGAGATTAGAGCTACTCCATCCCTGATAGTTTTTAGGAATCAACTGAAGACACATCTCTTCATCCAAGTTTTTTAGTTGAAGTTTTAGTTGAAGTTTCTTAGTTGAATTTTATTGATTGTTTTAACTTCAAATTTTATGTTTTACATGTGTTAAATGTTTGTTTTATTTTGTTGTTGTAACCTCCTAGAGACTTTGGTATTGGGTGGCATATAAATGTGCTAAATAAATAAATAAAATGTCAAGGCATTCCAAATTATTGCTGGCCATCCATGTACATAGATGCTTTATAGCAGGGACATAGCAAAGTTGAAGTGGAAACAAAAAGTGAAAATTAATCACTCCCCCCTCCATCTTCTTCTTCAGAAGTAGCAGAGCAAACAGCAAGCTGTTGCCCATCCAGCTGGGGGTAGGGATATGCACGGAGCCGACTTGGAAGCCCCTTTTGGGCCTCCAAACCGGTTCAAAGAACCGGCAATTCTGCAGGGGTGCCACTTTAAGAGTGGGGGAGGGTGCACTTACCCCTCCTGCCGCTTTCCCCCGCCTGCGTCCGTTTCTCTAACAGTTAATTGGGGCGGCAACATACCTCCAGTGACTGTTGCTGGTGTCTATGTTATGTTTCTTTTTAGTTTGTAAGCCCTTTGGGGAGAGGGATCCATTTTATTTATGTATTATTTCTCTGTGTAAACCGCCCTGAGCCATTTTTGGAAGGGCAGTTTAGAAATCGAATAAATAAATAAATAAATAAATAAATAACTATAAAAGAACTTTCCATTCCAGGAGTTTGTTCATAGTTACCCATATCCATGACAAAGCCTCTATGAGCAAAAGCAAAAGAGGAAATTATTTTCAAAAGAAAATGTAATACAAGCAGAATTGCTTAGCGTAAAGGCAGTTTTACTTCAGCAATTCTGAGTTGGATCATGAAACAATTAGAAACATAATTTGGTCAACTATTCCTGCTTTACTGTGAATAAGGCTACCACACATATGTGTATTATCAAGATCATTCATCTCGCCCACCAGAACAGTGACTTACGTACTATGTAGCAAGCTGTGGATCTAAACGATAGGCAAGGTTGCTGCTTCCGAACCCCTTTAAACCACAATGGCTTACAGAGGTAGGGAGGCTCCATGGCTACTAAGGTGTACATCATTGCACTTCCACTGCTACTCCCATTGGGACTGATGAGAGCAGTAGCTGAAGTTCAATGAGACACTGTAGCCATGTAGTCTCCCCACTTTCACATGCCATGGCAATGGGGTTTAAAGGGAGCAGGGAGCTTGTCTGTTGCTTAGATCAGCAGCTTGCTTCACCTAGTGTGTTGGCCAAGAATAAGGTCATTAGGCTTAGGAAAGTAGGAGTATAAACAGCAAGTAACTGTTGTCCTGGAAGAATCTTCAACCCAGCTCGTATACTGGCCAGACCAACACTGCACACTAGTACAAACATGTTGCAATAGTGTAAGGATGATGTGGTAGGTAGTTTCACTAACTTGGGGGCTTGCATTTGAGACAAGTGTTGTGCCAGTGCAATAGGATGAATTTGTTCAACCTGTGGCATGCTTCCTGTTGTGAAACCTCCTCTCCGTTCCCATATTTGCAGGGAATTATGCAAAGCTATCTATTGTCCTTGTGCAAGCACATTGCTTGCACAAAAGGACAAAGAGTGCAAGAGACTGAGCAACTTTAACCATTCACTCAGCTATACAGCTTTCTTGTGTGTGTTCAGCTTTGTTCATTGCACTATTGCAGTATTTGTCTGGATGTCAGGCACGGTTCACCTGAATAAAGCAGTTCCTATACATGTTTATTCAAAAGTAAGTTCCACTGAGTTCAAAGAGATTTACTCCCAAATAAACATGCTTAGGATTGTGGCTTTAGCATCTTAAAACCTTCCAGTGTAAACAGATTGTTCCATTATGCGTATATACTTCCAAATGACACCCATATTCATTCTGTGTCTTTATAGGTCAACATACAATAAATATCATCACACATACATCACTATTCAATTCTGGATGACTCATAAGCCAGTTGTTATTAAAAACAAACTATTGTACCTTGGTCTGCAACATCTTCAATGTCTACTTTTAGCTCATTTGCCATGAAGCCAATAACCGAAAATATGACAAAGCCTGCAAATATGCTTGTGGCACTGTTGGTGCAAGTTACTATCAAGGTGTCCCTGAAAGGATAAAAGAATAAAGGACAATTGCCATACAGCTGTGATAGTGTACAATAGACAAGTTGGTGTATTAGTAAAATCTCAACACCTGCTTGGACACTAAGTATGGAAATCAAACACATTCATGGCATCCAGACATTTGCTCCATCCAGACAGTGCTCCTTTGCTGGAAACGTCTTCCACTTGCAAAGGGAAAATTATGCTCACACAAGGAGTCCTTCCACTGATGGGAAGACTCCTTGCATGAGTGGAAGGAGCTTCCAACAATGGTGGCTGGATGCCACCCCAAGATCTGGATACCACTCCTCCTCCTCCTCCCCAAATTCACTAGTGATTAATGTATTTTAATCCACTCTACCAACACCAAACAATCTATGACAAAATCTGGTGCTTTTAGAGAACATCACAAAGACAATACCTTTATAGTGCACAGCTTAAAATTAGCAGGGCAGTATGAAGATTGTCCTGAAGTCGCAAATGGTATAGCCATTTGAGACTTCAGATACGTGGCAAACAGGAGTGGTGATGCCACGATACTTCATATCGTGCAATATGCAATACCACATTCTTCCTTGCAATACCACATTCTTCCTTGATGGACTGAAGTAATGGAGCAGCTGACTCTCACATATATGCCTTTAGGATCACACACTTCATGTCAACTTTGAAGAACAGATGCTTCCATTACCTTGACCAAAACATATATGGATAAATGTGTGGTTTATAGAGAGATATAATGGCTAGAGTGCTATTTTTGAATGTGAAGGGCCCAGGTTCAAATGCCTTGCCAGTTACAAACAGCAGTGGATGGCCCTTGGCGGGTAGCCCACTAACTTTAACCCTGTTCACATCATTACTGCAAGGAAACATTACTCCGAGTTTCTAGAGGAAGAATGAGACATAAACATAATAAATAATAGATGGAAGCTATTGGGATCAAATGTAGCATGTATACAGCATTTGAACATACAATATTTTAAAAGTTGGGGAAATGTAATTGAGGAATATAACATCACAGCTAGCTATGATATCTTCTGCAGTAATGCAGTAATCTGTTATTTCTCTATGTAAACTGCTTTGGAAACGTTTGTTGAAAAGTGGTATATAAATAGTTGTTGTTGTAATTACCAAGTCACTAGCGTCATAACCTGGATGAAATTGCTCAGAGGCTAAACAAAAAAATTTAGACTTCATTATCATTGTCTTTGGAGCTTCTCACAAATATAACAGGGATGATAACTGTGATGTGAATGAACTCCTAAGTGTTCAAAAGCCTCTGTCAGTTCTGACAGGTGTTACAGGTATCTGCCAAAAGTAGTTTTCCTCTCTCAGGACAGCTCTAAGCAATGCTACTGCTTGCTGACTCACCATTCTGCAGTGCCTGGATATGGCCACTTCCATATTGCAATAAACATAATATTCTAAATTTTCATGCAAGTTTCAAGCACAATCTTGAAATACGATACACATGCTGCTGCAGGCTTTCATCCTACTTCTTAATGCAGTCTTACCCTCTGTATACATGTTGAGCAGAAACCTTGCACAATATTTGCAATGCCATCTTCTGGCCATATCTTGCATTCCAAGAAGAACCCATCCCTTTTTATTACCACTTTTGTGGTGACTGGGGAAAGATTAGGTTGTTCTCAAAATATAATAATTGGCTGGCAGGTGGCACTGTGAAAATTCAACCAAGTCAAGTTTCGGGTATACAGAGGATAAGGTCATGCTTGGAAGCAGCATGGAGCCTGCAGCAGTCTGTGACACTTGGAGCTTTCATGAATGCTTTCGATATCCTTCGCTTTACTGCCATATGGAAGTAGCCTATGTCTGACTGCAGAATGGGTAAACATCTTCATTAGCTGCTGAGCATTTTCATGAGTGTCAACACCTAAATGGCTGAAAAATTCTTTTGATAGATGCCTGTAGCAGTCTTTTCAACATATGGACACTTATTTCAAGGCTACTGCATGAACTAGCACACTGTAAGGCCGATCACATGACCGAAATCCCAGGTGGCTAGGGAGGGCTGGGGTGAAGGCAGGAGTATACCTACCTTTCCCCACACAAACTTCTTGTTCCTATTGCCATGCCACGGCACACACAGTCACTGCTTCAGCAAATGGTGTGGCATTCTGGAGGTCAGGGAAGCATTGCCCAGCCTCCAGAAATCCCACAATACACCATGTGAGGAGTGCAGTGCTTTGGGGGAATCCCCCTCAAGCCAGGTGCTCTAGGCACACAGCTCTTTGTCTGCTCAGGCTGTGTGCAGTCCGAGCATTCACACAACCCTGTACCTAGGTAACAGGGCACTCTTTTACCCAAGTAAATGGTGCAGTAAAAAACTGGACTACCCAGAAGGGCCTCAATCCTGGTGCTTCACATCAACAGTCCTACTCAGGTAGGGCTGCCCAAACCTGGGTAGGGCCACTCGTGTGAACACCTTTTATGTCTGGGCAATGCTGTGTAAATAGTCTTATGGACAAAATTATCTGCTAGGAACCCTTTCAGAACAGTTTTCTTAACTATATATTTATTTGTCTACTTTTACCAATGGGTTAAAAGAAAAAGGTTCCATGTTGGAAAAAGGTGAATCTGTGAGTGCAAAATTGTGTGTGTGTCTCTCTACATAAAATATAGCCATTGGCCAAAAATATAAATGGGGATAGAAGGAGTTCTTCCAAATGACTATTGAGAGGTTTGATGTTTCAATGTCATTTGTTCATTAGATGATGAAAAGCAATCTAGAAAGCTGTCAAGAACTGCTCCCTGCGGTTTCTTCAAAATGTCTAAGGGAGACTCTCCTTAAGCAAGATAATGCAATCTATTATCAGCTTTCCTTCCTGCTGAGTCTTGATAATGTTAAGTACAGAAGCAGATTGCTGTGTTCTAACCTTGTTCTGAAGGAAATGTTTTTTGGCTCTGGATCAGCTTTAGACGGAAAGACGTTTACTAAGAAAGCTTATTAACACTCCCACAGAATCTTAAGCCAGGATATGTGCTACAAAATAATTATTACAAATCCAAGATGATTTGTCAAACTGTGCTGAAATTCACAAAAGGGCAAAATGTTTAAACTAAATTTAAACTTGTTTTCACTGTGCTGTGGTAAATTATGAGGTAAAAGGTAATCATCACAAATATTTCCCTTCTTGTTATTGAGCCAGATGACCTGGAAAATAAAGGTGGCTATGGGAAATGAACTCAAGGTGCTTACACCACAAACAGTCTATAATTGACTACAATCCAATTAACCATTACCACAGCCATTTGGTGATACTCAGGTATGAAGATACTAGAAGATAATGGGGCTATTCTCATGACTGCAGAATAACGGGCTAGCCTCCGCTAGCCCAATTTTCTGCGATCGTGAGAACCACTGGGCTCGGCTGCGAGCCCAGTGGTTCTAGAGCAGGTGACCTGCTCAAGAACCCCTGCCCTAACCCCTGCAAGCGCTCCGCAAACCTGGTTTTGAAGATCGTGAGTAGCCGCGGTGCAGCTTTGTGCCATGCCTACTCACAAGGAGACCCCCGGAGGGGAGGCAAAAAGCCGCCTCCCGGCTCCGGGGGTCTTGCCAGCATGCCCTGCGCATTCGTGCAGGGCATGCTGGAGCTTGCAGGGACCGATCAGCCCCAGCTCCCCCCAGCCCCCACCAGCTCCGTCACGGAGCTGGCAATCGTGTGGGTGGCCGATCCGGCTGCCCAGGGCTCCCTCTCCCCATGCACCCTGCTAAACTGGGTCTCACTAATCGTGAGACCCAGCTCAATACCACCTGTATTCTCATAATCCAGATATGACCAGGAGAGCATGGATCCAGATTAAGGGGAAGTTGATCCAATACTTATGGATCATGCCTAAAACACTGCATGGAAAACACATCTAGCCTGACTCATCAGAGGAGCTGAGGTACCTCAGTGTGCAATGTCACTCAACTGCCAATACATAGCAATAGTTTTCTGTTTGTGCTGTTAACTACTGACTTTGATCGTTTGGGTTTGGGATAATTTTGTACTTTCAGATAATTTTATACTTATCCGAATTGCCTTTCCAGCAGAGGGAAGGAGGGCGGGATAGCTGAACCTAGCTATACACACAGCAATTCACATAGCTATACACACAGCAATTTAATGACACATCTGAGGGAAACAGCATGGACAGGTAGGAGGGAGGGATGAGCTGAAGCTTTGCAATTATTTTTCTCCCTCAAACTGCCTGTCCTCAACTCTTTGTTGTTGACTTTGTAAATGTTTAGTTTTAAAATAATTTTCAGACAAGCTTAAGCACAGGTCAGGGGAGACAGGTCACTTTATACATTATGATTTCCTTACACTGGAACACCAGTTTGTAGGTGGTTTTCTGGCTGGCAGCTATTTATATGTCAGAACATATGAAACTGGCCTCTTCTGAGACAGATGATCTGCCCATCTTGCTCAGCATTGTCTTCACTGACTCACTGGTAGTGGCTCTTCAGTGTTTCAGACAGGAGTCTTTCCCAGCCTTACCTGAATATGCCAGGGACTGAAACTGAGACTGCCTATATTCAAAGCATATGTGCTGTTACTGAGCTATGGCCCTTCCTCTGATATAGGAAGCTAACACTCCCAAGTCAGAATCTCTTCAGTACGGAGTTTGTCACTGTAATTCAGAATTGGGAGAAAGTGGGTTTCTTCTCCTCGGCCCCGGCACACAGACACCTCCATGCTGATGCTACCTAAAGCTGTGTGGTTTCCATAGCTTCTACTAGTATGTAAGGCAGGCTTGGTTAAGGTGCACATACTGGAAGATGTACATACTGGAAGCACTGAAGCAACTGGTTAGCCCCTGAAACTGGAGCATATACAGAGTGGTGGATGAACTAGGGAAACCTGGGTTAATGTCCCTGCCATAAAGTCCATGCAGAAGCCTTGGACAAGTCACTGGCCGCACTTGCATATAACAGCAAAATGGTACAAGAACCTGAGGTTAGTTTTTGTATCACAGACATATGTCCAACCGTGGCCTGGCAACCTCTGGTTTCAGGTCAGGGGTGTAACTCCCTCTTCCTGGTCCACCAAGGCCATAACCCAGCAGTCTTTGTAGCGCTCATGTCACCAGACTGTTGGCAAAGCCTACTCTTTGCAGGGTGGCAGCCACTGCCACCGTCTTCAAGGGAGCATGTCAAGCATGATTGTGCCTTTTCGGAATGGACCGCCCACAGCAGGGAAAGGGCATTTAAATCCCTTTAAATGGCATTTAAGCCCTTCTCCTGAAAGCAATTGTACCACCATCCTAATTCAAAGTCCCGCAGCAAAACAGTCTCATGCAAACACAATTACTGGCAACAGGGGGGTGGAGAGGGGCACTATTTTTCTATTACTCCTGGAAGAGAGTAACTCTCATGAGAGAGCAACATCCATCATCATCATCGTACAAGAAGGAAGCTCTCCTGTGACTGGAGACAATACTGCTCCTGCTGGACAGTTCTTTTCATGAGTAACACCACGGATTGCATACCTTTACTCAAGGGGAAGGGGCTGGGCCCTCCTTTCCCAACTTGGTTATACAAAAAATAGAGGGGAGCCATTCAAGAATTCCTGGGTGGGGCTGCCTTTTAAACCCAACCCTGGGTATAGCTGCCCTGACATATGTTATCTTTTCAGTGATCTAATCGGGTTGCCCAGTTTATGGTGCCTCCTGCATGCTTGTGAACATACTTCTTTATCAATTCATTTTTGGAGACCAAAACACATAGAGCCCGTCTTGCCATCCCTTTCCCCTTTTTCTTCTGATTGCCAGAGTGGGGAACAAGAGACACAGTTGAAAGTGGGCTTCTCCCAATGTTACTTTTCCCTTTGACAGGATTAGAAGCTTGGGAAGGAACAAGATGGTGTCCCTGTTGCCAGGCAACTGCTTGAGGAGCTCAGAGACAGGGGGCAGGGCAAATGCTCAGAGAGGCAGGTAGCCAGCCAGCTAGAAGCGTAGCTGTCATGGAGTGGGCGCGTTCCTGGGTAGGTGAGCCACACACTGAGTGAGCCACACTGAGTGAGCCACACACTCTACTATTTTGGTTCCAGAAATACCATGAAACCCTGGTTATGCATTCAAATGTAATGCTGCTGTCTTCAAACCTCAGGTTAGAGCTGTGAAACTCACTACAAACTGAAGATTTTGGTGAAAGAAATTGGATTTTGGTGAGAGAAACCGCAGTTTGCTTTTGCCACGAAACCAGTTTCACACATTCAGATGTACACAAATTCCAGCCTCTTCCCCATTCACCTCCAGTTTGGTGATACATGCGAATGCAGCCACTGTCTCAGCTTAACCTACCCCATATTCTCACCATAAGGATAGGATGGGATAACCTTACTATGGTACCCTGGGCTTTTCACCAGTGAGACTGATTTGTGCTGTGATAATTCTACAATGTGAATGAACAATCTACAATTCTACACAGTGTGCATACTACACTCCGTCAGCATTTTTATTTTGCATTGGCAAAAGTAGTGACATCAGAAGACAACAGAAGCTAAAATGTGCTTTTCAGTATTGTGAGTGCATGGAACAGAGTATGAGGCTCTATACATGAACCTGGGAGGATCTACACACTTAACCTGCTCTCTCCGCAGATGAGCAGCCACTCATTGCTGGGAGCCAGTAGGGGCTGCAGGGATCAGGGGCCGCCTGGCCCCCAGAAGTCCCAGGATGCCCCGCATGAGTGCATGGGGCATCCTCGGGAGACCCCCGACACCAGGAGGCTTGTTTTATCCTCCTGGAGGTCTCCTCATGAATCACGATGGCACGGAGCCGCACCATGACGACTCACGATCGGGAAAATGGGGTTCGCGGAGTGCTCGCTCCACTAACCCGGTTTAAGGGAAGGACTTCCTTGGTGAGCTAGATGAGAAAACCACTGGGCTCACCTGTGAGCCCGGTGATTCTCACAATGGGAGGAAACTGGACTGGGCTCCTTTTGACCGTTTTTCTCCCATCGTGAGAATAGCCTCCTTAGCTTATAGAGTATAGCTTTAGCTTATATTAGGTTACAGCGTATTTGATAAAGAAGTACTGCATAGGTTCAAAAGTAGCAAACTGTAGATCTGGAGTTTCCTGTTAATAAAGCACTTCATGAGAGCTTAATCAACATGCAAGCAGCAACCAAGGTACTATTGATCATGCAGCTGGAGAAGGTTAACTGTCATTAGAAAACAAACCTAATGAGACTTCAGCAACTATAAAGAACAGCATTACTTACTTACTCAAGGGAGCTTGTATGGTCAGTTCTAGGGTGGTTTTTAGAAAGACCAACAAAGATTTTTATGCCACCAAGCTCCTGTGAATTAGCAGTCGAGTTTAAAATTGTTATATTGACGATGCTCAAAATTAAGTTCTTGTGTTATGCTATCTTGTCATGATTTTATTCCTCTGCTTTTGTTTTAAGATGAGGAATGTTTAAACTTTGTTATTGATGTCATTGTTTTGACATTTTGTAAGCTGCCTCGGGCCTCTTTAAAGGTGTGTGACAGGATATAAATGTTTAAATAGGTAATAAAACAAATACCTGTTAAAACAATAGAATGGAAAGGAAATTAATTTACATGAACCACACCAATTGACAGGGAGGCCCCCCAAAAGGAAGTAATGTCACAAAATGTTTATTGTATTCTATTGGGTTTCCAAAAATGTACGTAGAGATGTAAGGTTACACCCACATCAAAGTTAGAGCCAGTCTGCTGATATGATGTGGTGAGATAGCCACCTCAGGCAGCAGTCTGCTGCAGCCAGCACTGCTGTTTTGCGGGCTCCCAAAAGCCTCTCTATTTATGTCTGGGACTACAGGCTTGTAGCTTCCACTCTTAACATGCTCAGGAATCTCACAAGATTGTAGGTACCTCATTTGTTGGTATGTTGGGGACAGGACACTTAGCAGGTAGTGGGATGGTTGCCCATAGATTCAACAGCTGCCAAGAGAATTGAAAGGGGATCAACCTCACGCCTTCCCCTATATTAGGGAATATCTAAGTAGACCTGAGTTAGCTTTCAAATTAACTCCACTTTCAGGGTCTCTCTGTCCAAAGATTGACCCTTTACTTCCCCCTCCTCTGCAGTTGCCTCAAACGAGCTAATGCTAATCAACTCAGCAGGAAAAAGCAGACAAGGCACTGTGAACATGACTCCCTTCCCCATCATAAAAGAGCTAATGGGCAATAGGAACTTAAGTGGTGTGCCCATTAAAAATACTGATTGGTTGACTGTGTCCTTCTGACCTAATAGATACCATCCTGGCACCATCCTGCCCATTTACATACAGGTTGCTCTTGACCATTCATGCCATTGTGTTTTACTAAAGCACAGCAAACAAAGACAGTGGATCCTTTTGAGATCCACCAGAATATCCCTCCTCAGGAAGAAGGAGCAGCCGATATTTTGCCTCAGGACCTATTTTGAACCTATCTCAGTTTTTAACTCAGGAAAAGTGGGGGCAGAAAGGGGATTTCTCTGGTGCAAAAGCGTCCTCAAGTGCTCAACAGCTATCGGTTTTCTCATCACGTGTAAGCCTACTCATGGAAGTTTTTTTTATTTATCCAATGGCAAAATAAAGAAAGTTTTCCCTGGGATTCCACCCTGAGCCCAGGGAGGTCAATAAGAGGGATGGTGGCAGCAGCAGCATTTTAATACTACCGGAAATATAGATTAGATTTAGGAGAAACCTAGCCAGGCAGCTCACCAGGGATGGTTCAGCATTTTCCCCCTTCATGTGAGCTGCTCTGAGACAAAGGCTTTAATCTGCTATATGTGCTAGTTAGGACGTAAGAGTGGGACAAAAAGGAGGAAAGAGAAGAATAAAAAGCTCCACCAGCAGACAGTGTATCCCTTATGAATGAGCTGGGAACACCTGCTGAATTACTGAAGCTAGGCGCATGTGGATCAGAATGGTGGCTTGAATGGGAAACCACTGGAAATCCCATGTAAAGGTGGGATATCAGCGTGCGCGTGTGTGTTTTAAATGATGTTTGTCACTCCCAGAGTATGCTGGCCTTTGTGTCTAAATTCATAGTGAGATTTTCTGCACTTCTCATCTGTCTTTTCTAGTCCTGTTCAGTCAACCTCCTACATCAATGGGTTTGCTGGCCAGGCCCCTGGGCTTGTCATTTGGTGCTTTTATGCAGAGGGCAATGCTGAATGATCCACATTATATGGAACCCTCACCTACACGCACTTTATGTCCTCCATCAACCATTTTATATACGACTAGCACAGTCACATGGACAAACAAACATGGCTACCTGATTTAGTGATAGGCTAGTCTAGTTTGCCCTTGACTGTAAAATATACACCTACATTAAGTCCAAATGATATTGCTGTATTGCTTAATGTGTTTACAAACACATAGGTCTCTGACTATGTCCACTCCAGCTTGCAAACCAATAACACATATTAGGCATGCTCAGTGACCAAAGTTAATTAGACTACTTCAGAAACCCAAAGGCAGAACTATAGAACACTACACTTATCAAGCCTCATATTGACTGATTAAAACATACCTAGTCCCTGCCAGACTAGAAGACAAGATGGTGGAAGCAGTTTTGAGGCACAACAATGTTTTTCTCAGCATCTATTTTGCTTAGTGGCTTTTTCAATGACTAGACTGCTTATCCACTGAATAAATGAATGTTATCTGCAGATAGGTATTCTTCAGATGTAAGTGTCCAGAACAAGAAATAAAAGGTAAAGAATAGATATATGCATGTAGATATACCTTATATTTTATATTTTAAAATTCTACTGAAACATATTCCTGAAAAATACATGAGCCATTTTTTGGAAGAGTGGTATATAAATCAAATAAATAAATAATGAGATCTGTATAACTTGGAAGTGCATTCCAAGCATTTTAAACATCTGTAGATTGAGTAATAATACTGTTGCATCTCTCTTGATATGCTGAATAAATAATTGGGGCAGGGTGTTGCAAGGTTAGAGCACGCCCTGGGGCAAAAAGTAAAGATGGGCCCTGTCCCCACCTCCCTCCCTTCTTATCCAGAGAGTGAGGGGGAAAGCAAAGAGCAAGCTGTTGCTTAGCTGGTGGGCTCCTCCTCCATGGACTCAGACATGTTCTCCCTCCCTGTTCAATTATTGCCCTGAATTGGGGTAGGAAGACACCAAAGGACTCAGGACACAGGGTTATCACACTATCTTAGATAGGGAAGGCAAGAGCAGTTCACACACTCAAGAATAGGGTAGGGGACACTTCCTACCCAGGTTCAGGAGCTGTGCGTGCTCTCAAGTTTTGACCATCTGTCAATTAAAAACAAGGTTGGAGGCATCCTCCATGATCGTGTGCTGAGCAGCAGCTGGGTCCAAGGGCTTTTTGTCCTACCTCATTCAGCAACTGGGTATAGTTGGAGGGTAGGAGGGTGAGCTGCTCAGCACATGATCACGGAGGGTGCCTCCAGCTCCAACCTTGTTTTTAACTGACAGGCAATCAAATATTGGGCATGTAGGGTACTAGTATAGGAGGCTTCACCTACCCTGTTCTTAATCATGTGAACTGCCCTTCAAAGTAAGGCTTATTTGCTTCTCTCCCCCTCCCAATGAACTTAAGGCAGCCAAGTAGGTGTTTGAACTGGGTCTTTGTCATGGATACATCATTTGCTGTTTGGGGGGTAGTGGTTCCTGCTGGGAAAGAGACAAGTACATTTAATTTCTCTCTGTGGCAGCAGGAATCATTAAAGCATCAGACACATGTTCAGCTGTGTGAGCAGATCTCCCTCTTGTGCATACATTTCTTCTTTAACCACTATCTGCTGCTGAGTTTGTTATTTTACTGTGGCTTTCAACAGCATTTTAAAAGGTGCATCAAATAGTGGTAAAAGTAGGGCAAAAAACCTTTAAATAAAACTACATTTATTTCAATAAGGGCTACAGAGTGTACACAAGGCAGCCCACAGTAGAATGACAATACACATCATAAATACAAATTATAAGCATCACCAATATAGAAATAACCTATATTTTTAACTGTTTTTATAAGACAGCAAAGGAAAGAAGAGGTCAAATTTCTCAGCTGATAAAGCAGTCCTTCCAGCTCTGTAATAGGTTACCTCTACCTTTAATCAAATGTTCCATCTTTAAGACCTTAGAGAGCTGTTCTTAATCTGAACTTGGTGCTAATTCAACTGCGGAAATAATCACCTTCCTAGTGATAGCAATAGCAGCAGTGGAAACTGCAGATTATCCTCACTGATGCAGAGCTCTCAGCACAGCTGGATTCTGACCTATTTCCAAATCTCAAGGCTTTCTTCAGCAGAGATTAGGCTTCTGCTGTATTTCATGCTGCTGTCCCTGGCTCTTGACAATTCCCTAGATTGCTTTTCAACCTGGTTTATTTTTAATTAGGGCAAGCATTCAATAGGAAGGAGGACACACCAGCTCCATGACCCCATTGGCTTTTGAAGCCCTGAATCACAGATGATAGACTGTTTCCATACTTGAATGAGATTGTGCTTTAGGATTAGAAGTCTTGATGATAAATGCTGCCAGCCTGCCAAAGTTTTAATAATCATAGAATCAGACTCATTTAGCCAAGCAGCAGAGCTTTCAGAACTTACAGGTTCCAAAATATCATATGGTACAGGCCTTCATGGACTGTTCCATGACAGTCATATATTTGAATGCACTCCAAAAGCGTCTTCTTGCCTGCAGAAGGCTAACTTTTCAGGGAAAAGGTTTCTAGCAGTTTGTGAAGGGGTTGTAGTTCAGGGATGGAGCATCTGCTTTGCATGCAGAAGGCCCCAGGTTCAGTCCCTGGCATCTCCATTTAGGGCTGACAAAGGAACTCTGCTACTCATTATGAAGATTTGCTCTTGTTGGTGGATGGAAGGTATCAATTGTGGGTTTTCTCCTTCCACTACATTTCAAGGCCACTACATTTCAAGGTTGTCTAATGGTTATGTTCATTAGACAACCCTTTAAGAATCCGCTGGAGGAAATCCTACCACAGCTTCCAGAGAATACTAAGTTTGAGAGCTTAAACAAACTGACAAGGAGAGAGAGAAAGACAGATGCAATTTGGAGAGCTGCTATCAGCCAGCTCCCCATGTTCCAGCTAAAGGGAGCCCCTTCCTCCCCAACTGCTACCTAAGAATCATCTTGCTCCAAGTCATTTTAAGTCATTTCAAGTTATCCTATTGGAGGACTTCAGTACAACATGAAAGATTCTAGCTCTTGAAAAGTTTTTCTGTTCTTTGCTTTTCTTTGCTTTTTAACACATGCTTATGGGTTTAATGCTTTTGTGGAAACTGCTGTGAGAGGTTTGCCTAAAAAAATGACAAAAGTAAACAAATAATGGAACAAGAGGACATTGCGGGAGAGTTTAACTGTAAAATAATGGAGGGTTCTAGGACAGGATTATTCCTGTGTTCCTAGGAGCCAAAACCATAACTCCTGTGCTATTTGGGGAGCAGAGAGATGTTTTGGGGCTGAGGTGAGCCTAATACAAGATGAAGGGGTGTCCACAAGAGGGCAGGCATAATACCTTTTGTTAAGTTTGTATAGCAGTTGAGGCTGCTAGTGGGCTATACATGAGTGCATGTTATCTCACACCAGATCTGATTAGAGTGGGCTACTGCATTGCCATTAGGCTAAATTCTTCAAATGGAGAGAGAAGACCAAGAGCTGTAAACCCCAATCCATGTCACATGGAGCCCAAGTGACAGGCTGCAATACAATTACTGGGGCTAGCAGATCTGGCACATCATGAGGCTTTAACACGGTAGAATCCAGAACAGCCAAAGTGTGGTAACAACACTCTTGAAATATATCAAAGTCCACGAAGAATGTATTCACATCATCAGTGTAATGTAAATGAGATGAGGTCAACAGTTAGAATTTATTAAGCCACAGTTATAAAAACAGAAGATTTTTCTAAAATAGAAGATTTTTAGAGATTTCTAACAAGGAGCACATCTATTTGTGAAGCGAACGGTCTGAAGAAAGTAATATTGAAACGATCGTCCCTGTTCCTGTTTCACTTTCATCTCTGATGATGTACATTACTATTCCAGTTCTGTTTTTATCACTGTGACCGTGAATTCAGACTGCTGACCTCATCTCATTCACATTACACTGATGATGTGAATACATTCTTCATGGACTTTGATATATTTCAAGACTGTTGTTGCCACACTTTGGCTGTTCTGGATTCTGCTTCAACCTCAATTCCACCATGGACTACTTGAGACCATGATGCAGTGAGACCATTCTCTCTCAATGGATTATACTTCTTTTATTTTGGGCGCATTATATTCTTTATGTTTATTATGTATAAGTATAATTGGGAGAATGGGTATAAGAACTCGTGTTGGGAATTGTTCAGTCATTGCAGTCTAATGTCAATATATTGTTATATTGTTATATAGTTTTTGAGTCCATGCATATTATTCATCAGTTGCATTAGATTTATAGAAGGGTTTTTCAGCAGGATCCAACAGTGATATCAGGATATTTATTATATACATCTTTTCATATTGGTTTGACAGTCATACAGGTTTGTTGTTGGTTTTTAATAGTTTAGTTCCAATCGTGATTGGCCCTTTTTGATGACAGTTTTTTTGTTTTTTGTTTGTTCTTTCCATGGCCTACCTTGAATTATTAGAGATCATAATCCTAATTACATAAACAAAAGAATTTTTTAAAAAAACAGTAGAAGTTAAGTATCAAAATTAGTTTCAGATATTTCAGGAATCAACTTTGGCAGCCAATTGCCATAACATCACTGGCTTTAGTAGAATAATTCTACTGCTTACCTGTACAGGTTATTGTGGAATTTGTTATAGGAAGACAGAGTGATCAGGCCACCCCAGGCAGCAGATAAAGAGAAAAATATTTGAGTGGCAGCATCTTTCCACACCTAAAGAAAGTTTCAAGGATAAAATTAGCATTAGTTTCCACAAACATCTTCATAAAGATTAATAAAACCAATAATGCCCTTGACTGTGATTCAGTATGATTGTCAGAGATCCCATACATGTGTAGCTTAGTATTTTACTATGGTGGTATCAGATAGATGGGATATTCTAGACAATGAATAGCCACAGATAAATAGTACAAGCATTAGTACCATACAAGAAGATGGAATGTATAAGAAACATAGGCATTTCTGAACATGAATCACAATGCTTAGCAATATGAGAGTTTAGAGAGTAGAACAACAAAGACTAAGGCTCCTCATTAATTGCTAATGAAACAAATTCTGCTGTTAAAACATTTGTTTGAGTATGAATCCAATGTATGGTGAAGTATTGAAATGCTAACAGAAATTGCCTGTTTTACTGCTATTCATATTTTTTCCTCAAAATAAAGGCAGCTCATTAATTTGGGGATGTCATGCATAACACCCAGTGTTTAGATAAATTACAGTTAAGTGGCACTTGCCCTAGGGTTAATTAGTTTTACTAACAAGAGCATCTTTATTTCATATATTTAAATCTTGCTTTTTAATTTTAACAATTTTTCCAGTGTAGCTTCCATGTAAATAAATAATTGCTAAAACAATTATTCAATACAAAACACCTAAGGGTGAAATAAGATTGAGTCAATAGTCTATAGAGTTTGGAGCTGAATTTTCCATCCCTCTGAATAGGGACTGATTTGCACTACAACAAGAAGTGACCAGGCAAGTTCTTCCCACATGGATCTCTGGGGATGAGATACTTTTTGATCCTCTGATGCACAGCACTGACATCTACAGACCTTGCCCTTGGCCAATGCATCATGTTCGTAACCATGCTGCACTTCTCCACAATCAGGGTTGGTGCTACCTACTAAAGCAAATGGACCAGTGCATTGAATAAGAACTCCATGTACATGGATAGGGAACTACATATACATTCTGACCCTCCTTTAACTGTAGGCATGAGCCTAAACCTAATGAAATCTAATGCAATATGTGATAAATCAAGCCAGACAAGATTGCATAATTGACATGATATCATTCAGCACAAAATAACACATCTCCATAATATGCTTTCTTGATACACAGCAAATAATAAATCTGCATGAGTTATTCATTCTACTAGAGTGTTATAACTGGAAAATAAGCCCACCATAGCATCAATTAGTTTCTCCCATTTAGGTGTGATGAAGTACCAGATACCAGCTCCGGCTCCTGGCAGGGTTACTCCTCTGATTAGCAAAATGATGAGCACTACATAAGGGAATGTAGCAGTAAAGTACACCACCTAAAGGGACCACACATAGACAAAGTATTACTCATACAGCTTGCTCCTTTAATTGTCTCATTGTCTACAACAAATCATTACCCAGCGAGCCCATGAAACTAGCCCATAGGAATCTGAGCAACCTACAGAGATAATACGATTATTTTCTAAAATATTGCTATTTATATGGAATCACAAGCCAATAAAATATCAAGGTTTTAAGGTATTTAAAGCGAACAATAACTGTATTTATGTATATATGACTTTCAGTTGGCAGAGGAATCTTGGAGGATAAAAACAGATATTTAATAAAATATGCACAAAATTCTCACTGTTCAACTTTACCACCAAGCAGAAGAAAATAAATGTAGATCAAACATTTGATGCAAAAAAGTAACCTTACACCTACAACAGCAACCATTTAGAGTAGTGGTTCTTGAAGAATGCCCCCACCCTCCTCCAGATGTGTACTTGTCAGTGTTGTTGCTATTGATCTCATGGTGACTACCCTGACTGTAGGGAAGCATCTAAAGTTTTCCACCCATATAGAATGCTATAACTTTGTAGTTTTCAATTATCCAGGCAACACACCAGAAAGACCTGGACATTGCCTGAATAAGTACTAAAGGGGATCTAAAACTAAAGGCAGTCAACAGTTTTTAAGAATACTGAATTTTAAGGTAATTTAAGGCACTTTTTCCTCATGGTTTACACACACATTTCCTTTATCCTACTGTCACAGATGTCGCAGGTTTGTGGAGCCCCACAAAACTTGTGAACAGAGATGACAGCAGGACAAGCATACACACCAGAGGAAATGATCCCACTCGGTTATATTACACTCATGATCAGGGATGTGCACGAAATGCAGCCAAATTTGATTTGAATCAAATTCTAATTCTAATCTATTCAATTTGGAACCATTGAACAGGGTGGAGATTCATTCAAAATTATTTGACTCTGCCTGAATTTGAATCAAGCTCGGCTGAATTTGAATGAATTCAATTCCAATTTTGGTGAATTCGCATGAATCCCCACTCTTTCTAATGGTTCCAACTTGAATAAATTCAAATTCAATTTGAATTAAGCCAAAATTCATGCATATCCTACTCATGCTTGATAAGAGCCCTGCTGGGTCAGACCAATGTCCAACAGATCCATCCACTGTGCTGTTTCTCACAATGGCCAACCAGACGTCTCTGGGACGTCTATAAGCAGGGCATAAAGGCAGTCATCTTTCCCTGATGTTGCTCCTCACAGTGACTGGTATTCAGCTCAGCTGCCTCTGAAACGGAAGTTCCGCATAGCCATCATGACGAATAGTCAGTTGTAGACTTGTCCTCCATAAATTTGTCTAATTCCCTTTTAAAACCATCAAAGCTTGTGGACATCACCACAACTCATGGAAGCAAATTCCAGAAATTAATTGTGCATTGTGGGCAGAATTACTGGTTTTTTTTAATCTGTCTTGAATCTGCTGTCAATCGTTTCATTCGATGACCCAGAGTTCTATCTAATATCATGGGAGGGGAAGTAAAATGTGTCTCTATCCCTTTTCTCCATACCATGCATAACAAGTTCTCGGGCAAGGTGGAGGGCAACTATGGTTTGCTCCAGCCTGAGTTTGACACAGGACTCCCTAGGAGGCCTAGGGAGGTACTGCTGACAGTTGCTAAGGGATATAGTATTAATTCCATCATTATTTATGGGTTTAATGCTTAACAGAATCATTCTAGATACAAAATTAGCAGAAAGGGCATTTTATGGAAACAAAATCATTGATCTGAAGTGACATTAGTGATACCAAATATTTGTTACATTCCAGTTTTCCAGGGTGGCTGGCAACCAACCAAAGCATTACAGTTTTGGGAATGCATCTTTTTGCCAAATGGATTCATCTTACTTTAACTGGAGCCCCTTTTTGTTAACATTTTGGAATACAGTCCAATGCCTGTAATCCTAAAAGTATAATCTCGTTGTTCTGCACAGGACAATGACAATAAAGATTTATCTATCTATCTATCTATCTATAATCTATTTGTCAAATTTATTTATTTATTAAATTTGTACACCACCCCAAACTTTCATCTCTGGGTGGTTAACAACAACATACACAAAAGTTAAAACATACACAAAAATCTTAAAACAATTAGAGCAATCTAAAAATTAAAAACAAGTTTAAACTTAAAAATTTAAGAAGTTGGAAAAGCTTGGCTGAAGAGGTGGGTTTTCAAGTGCTTTTTAAAAATTGTCAGAGATGGGGAGAATTGCATTTCAGTTGGGAGCGCATTCCACAGTCTCGGGGCAGCAACCAAGAAGGCCCGTCCCCGTGTGGCCGCCAGCCAAGGTGGCGGCAACTGGAGACAGACCTCTCCAGATGACCTCAATGGGCAGTGGGGGTCATAAGGAAGACTTTCCCTTAAATACCCAGGGCCCTAAGCCATTTAGGGCTTTGTAGGTTATAACCAGCACTTTGTATTTTGCCCGGAAACCTATTGGCAGCCAGTTTAGTTCTATCAACAAAGGAGTAATGTGATATCTCCGAGATTACCCAGAGACCATCCTGGCTGCTGCATTCTTACCAACTGGAGTTTCCAGACTACATACAAAGGCAGCCCCACATAGAGCGTATTGCAGAAGTCAAGTCTGGACATTACCAACATATGTACCACTGTTTTGAGGTAGTTCATCTCAAGAAATGGGCGCAGCTGGCGTATCAGCCAAAGCTGATAGAAAGCACCTCTGGTCACAGCCTCAGCCTGAGATACCAGGGAGAGGTGTGGATCCAGAAGCACTCCTAGACTGTGTACTTGTTCCTTTGGGGGAAGTGTGACCCCATCTAGAAAAGGCAGATCAAAATTGTCTCTGAAGCTCTGACCCCACAAAATGAATACCTCCATCTTATCTGGATTCAATCTCAGTTTATTCTCCCTCATCCAGCACTACTGCTTCCAGGTAGGCAGTTAGGGAGGTTATGCAATCTCCTGATGATGTTGACATGGAGAAAAATATTTGGGGGTCATCTGCTTACTGATAACACCCCACACCAAATCCCCTGATGATCTCTTCCAGCGGTTTCATGTAAATGTTAAAGAGCATTGGAGTCAGTATGGAGCCCTGAGGGATGCCACACATGATCTCAGATTTCAAAGAGCAACAGTCTCCAATCGGCACCATCTGGAATCTGTCCAAGAGGTAGGAGCACAACCACTGTAAGACAGTGCCTCCCACCCCCAACTCTCTCAGACATTCCAGAAAGATGCTATGTTTAATAGTATTGAAAGCCACCAAAAGGTCCAAAAGGATGAACAGAGTCACACTTCCTCTGTCAATTCCCAATTGCAGATAATCCATCAGGCTGACCAAGGCAGTCTCCACCCCATAGCCCACCCAAAAGCCAGTTTTAAATGGGTCTAGATAATCAGTTTCCACCAAGACCATCTGGAGCTGAGAGGCCACCATCCTCTCAATTACCTTGCCCAGCCATGGAAGGTTGGAGACAGGCCTATAGTTGCTCAACTCTGAGGAATCCAAGGCAGGCTTCTTTAGAATAGTTCTAATAATTGCCTCCTTAAGACAAGGAGACATCCTGCCTCCCTCAGAGAAGCATTTATGATTTCCACCAGGCCTCCTACAACAGCATCCCTGCTAGATAGAACAAGCCATGTTGGACAAGAGTCAAGAGAACAAGCGGTAGGCCTCATTGCTCCAAGCAGTTTGTCCACATCCTCAGGAGTCATAAACTGAAACCAATCCAGCCGAACCATATAAGAGGAGTTGCTGGACATCTCCAATTCAGACACTGCAATAACTGTGGAGTCTCCATCTAAGTCAGCCCAAATACGAGAGATTTTGTCTGCAAAGAACATTGGGTAACTGATGGCTCCAAATTCTGATTCAAAGAAGGGGGGCACGTACTAGTCCCTTCACAACCTTGAACAACTCTGTTGGACGTGATCTCACAGATGCAATGCGGGCAGAAAAGAACTACTTCTTTGCCGCATGTATTGCCTGAGCATAGATCTTTAAATGTGCTCTATGTCGTAATCTGTCGGATTTGAGTCGAGTCTTTCTCCATTTGTGCTCCAGTTGCCTACCTAGCCACTTCTGCCCCCATAGATCTTCCGTATACCAAGGGGCCAATTTCAAAGTGGGTCAGAGGGGATGCTTAGGGGCAATCATATCTACTGCCCTGGTGAGCTTGTTGTTCCAATTCCCCACCAGGGCATCAACAGGATCACCAGCAATAAATCTCTCCAGGGCTTTCTGGAATCCAATTGGATCCAATAACCTCTTTGGGCAACCATTCTAATAGGCCCCTCACCTCTGCTGAGGTGAGAAGTGGTTGTAAGCCTAACCTTAACCAGATGGTGGTCCATCCAGGACAATGGGGAAATCATAGGAGTCCCCACCCATGATACACTACCCTGATCAGAGTAAAAGATCAAATCAAGGGTGTGATCTGCAACATGCGTTGGTCCAGAAATCCCTTGAGATAGGCCCATAGTTGTCATGGCCACTATGAACTCCTGAGCTGCCCCGGACAAGTTGGTCCTGAAGTGAACATTGAAGTCCACCGGCACCAAAAGTCTGGGAGACTCCCAACGCAAGTTCCACAACCAAGTCTGTGAGTAAGGGATTCCGTTGGCCGGCAGGGCGATCGGTACACCAACAGAAATCCCAATCTATCCCTGGTCCCCAAACTTAAGTACACACATTCAATACGGTCAGATAACCCAAGAGGGAACCTGGTGAGGGAGATGTTATAGTCCACAGCCACTCCACCTTCCCGCTCATCTGCTCTTCTACAGAATACCCTGGAGGGAGAGGCTGGAACCAGACTGGGCCACTAGCCTCCTCCAATCAAGTCTCCGTGATGCAAACCAGGTTGGCCCCTTCATCCACAATCAAATCATAGATGAGTTTGGGTTTATTCTGGACCTACCTGGCTTGTTCCAGAATACAGGTTGCCATCCATAAGCGAAAAATGGTCACTCAAGAACTTAACAAGCATTCATATCAATAAACAAGTGGTTCTAATAAAAAATAATGGAGCCTACCTTCCACTTCTTTTAATATGGTAACTCTTACATACAACCCTGTGCCATTACTGTTAATTTGGTTTGTATCTGACAGGTCACAAAGGGATGTTGTCTATGCTTTGAGAGGCTGCCAAATATCCATGTTGGCTTTGTTTGGATTGTTTGGTTTGTACAGAACTACAAATGAAAGTGTTATTAAAGGAAGAGAGGGAGGGAGGGAGGGAGGGGGAGATGGTGATCTTATAGGCCTTCTTCCCTTCAAAAAGTAAACTGAAAAGTGTTTGCTCTAGGTACAATGCTAGCTGATCACTGTCATTATGTGATCACATTTTGCAACAGCATGAATCTCAGGTCAAATTGGGATGATTCTTTTCAATCCTTAATTGGGCCCTCTATTTTGAGGATGATTCCATTTGGGGTCAAATCTGTGAATTGCCTCCAATTCGATCCAAATTGATTTGACAGTGAATCAATCTGTACATCTCTAATACAATGTATACCTCCTGAGTTATGATTTACTTTTACTTACTTTTCCTGATGTCTTGATTCCTTTAGCCAAGGAGGCATAGACAATTGCCCAAGCCAGAAAAAGAGACAGTGCCAAAGGCCACCTGATTTCACCAGGATATTCAATTCCTGCAGAAATCTTCAATGCAAAGTACCTAAGAGAGTCAAAATACCAGTGTGAATAAATACAAATTATGTTCTCCTAGTCTATTCTTTTGTACCAAATTAATGATAACTTCAGTCTTCTGTGAATTCACTAGAGTTCATTTTGTTAAATTAGGATTTTTTTTTTAAAAGTGCACTTTACAACAATTAAAGTAAATTGGAAATCTGCCATTGCCTTCAGAGAGATGAGGGCTGTATCTACAATGGATATCCAAATGGTCAAATGGACAGATTACAAAACTTTTTTAAAAATCTTACTTGAAGTACTCTTCACTGCCACTGACAAAGGTTTTGTTGACATGGCTGGTGTAGTTTACCATTGTCAAGTTTGGATAGGCACTCATACAGAAAGTAGAGTTCTTTATCTGTAATTTGGGGTGGTCACCAATGATGCAGGAATCTGACAAGACAGAAATCAAAAAAGAAGAATACAGTAGAAAATATTTCCTGGGACTCTTGAGGAATAACAAGCAGCTCCTTCATATACCCATCTAAGAATCCTTGCCATATTTTATCTGAGATCTAAAATTTAATTAAGCGTCAGTTCCCCAAACAGAAATATACAGGCTTCCTCTCAGCATTTATCAAATTTGGTACTACAGTTCTACTGATGACTCTAATTTGTCTTAGAATGCTGTTTATCTAACTGAGCACTTCGACCTTACATGATTACTATATAAGCAAGTAGATACAAAGCATAACAAAGGTGCAGCACTTGGATTTAACTGACATGAAACTCATGGGTGTGGCTATAATTAAGCGGATGAGTTCAAAGAATGCAGGACCCCAGTTCCTGAGGGGCACCCCAGCTCCATCCCTCCCTATTTTCTTCATTATCTCCCTCACTCTGAGGGGCTCAGGGGAGAGGGGTGAACACGGGCCCCCTCCCCCCTAGCTACATCCCTGATGAAACCCAATCCTATGTATGCTTGTTCAGAAATACATTTCACTGTGTTCAATGGGGCTTACTCCAAAGTAAATATGCATACAATTAAAGCCTTAACCTTATTTCATTCCAGTGGGACTGATCTTTATCTTATGATCACTTGCATAATCTCTGTGCTCCAGAAGTGGTGCAGGGCCCCATTCCCTACACTGGATTATCAGTAATTACAATGCCAGTGCTTAAGTGAAGGGGGATGCTGGAGCCTTTATGAGGTACAGGCATGATGCATGAAAGGCTTTTCAAGGATAGGACCCTGTGATCTTTTTGTACCTATCTGAAGGATTGCAGAATAAGCCCACAGGTACATCCTGAGGATAATATTGCCCATTGCTTTTAGAAGCAAGCAGGTGGGACTATCCATTAGGGGTGTGCACAAACAGTTCACCATGAACTGGTTTGCCACAAACTGGGACAGCTCAAGTGGCTCGATCGCTAACTGGACAGCCTTCAGGAAGGCCAGGTGGTCCACGACTGAACTGAACCGAGCCCAGACCATGGTGGACTGATTTACTGTGGTTCAGCTGGTTTGAGGGGCTGCGCTTGTAAAGGAGGATCCAGTGAGGATCCCACATTACAAGCAAAGAGGAACCCTTGAAAAAACTTCTAAAGGGTGGCCGAGCGGGGGGGCAGCAAGAGGGCACCTTTAAAAGTAGATGTAAGGGGCTTACCTGTCCAGTGGCAGTCATGGTAGTGGTACTGCCACTCCTCTAAGGCCTCCCCAATCAAGACCCAGTGGGTGCTTGGTACTCACCCCAGAAGCCAGCCCGCATGGTGGTAGTACAGGTACAGAACTAATCTGGCCTCCACACATGTACGGAGGCCACGTCAGTTCTGTACCCGCACTGCCCGTTACAAGGCAGTACTCTGCATGTGAGGAGGCCACATGAGTTCTGGACCCACACCGCCGCCACAGAGACAGGCTGTTGGGTGGAGCACCACATGCATGCACTGGAACTGGGCCAAGGGGAGCCTTTGAGGAGTGGTGGTACCACTACCACAGCTGCTGGCAGACTAGTAAGTCCCTTACATCTACTTTTAAAGGTGACTTCCTGTTGCTGCCCCCCACCGGCTTCTCTTTAGAAGCCTTTTCAAGGATTCACCTTTGCTTTACAAGCATAGTACCTCAAACTGCTGAACCGGTTCGAGCTGGTTCGGTCAGTTGAACGGACCAGGCCAACCGGTCAGTTCAACCAAACCACTTCACATCTCCACAGTTCAGTCCTTCAGATTTAATATACCACCTATTCCATAGACTTAGGGCAGTGTACAAACAAAAACAGCATCTAAGAAATTTTTTTAAGAAAATTAAAGGGCAAACGCCTGGTAGAAAAGAAATGTCTTCAATAAGGTTTTAACGGCTGAAAGGGAGAAGGCAGATTGAATCGGGGGAGGGGGGGAGTGAAGGGGCACCAACAGAGAAAGCCTTTCCATGGACCCTAGTACTTTGGGCCTCTCTGAGACCAGGGATTGAAAGAAGGGCAAGCGGAGAAGATTTCACAGGATGGGACAAGACTGGCTGGGAAAGGCAGTCCTGAAGGTAAGCAGGTGTTAAGCCCTGAAAGGTTTTAAAGGTGAGAACCAGCACTTTGAATTGGACCCAGAAGCAAATAAGTAACTGGAGGACCAGCCAAAGCTGAACAAAGGAACCTCTGGCCATGACTTCCATCTGCTGCTCAAGCAGGAGCCGCGAGTCCAAGAGGACCCCCAAGTCTTCTTCAAAAGAGGGCGCACCACAGCCTCTTTTAAGGCTGCTGGCACAAACCCCTCACGAAGAGAAGAATTCATCAACTCCTGAAGCCATGATCTTACATTCCTGCTGGCTACTCTAATAAGCCAGGAGGGGCAAAGGTCCATTACAAATATTGGTAGCAAATTCTAATTAGGAGTATTTCCATGAGAAGTCACAAATTGTTTCAGTCCTAGCCTCTGATTATATGTGAAGGTTAGACTCTGAAATTGGGTTTGATTCAAAGATTATATCAGTTTAGCATTAACATTAAAGTTTATTTATTTGAAAAAGCTACAGCCTTCTGAATAATATTTATTTTATTTCTTTTCTATACTGCCCCATCTGTCAGCTCTGGGCAGTTCACAACAAGCAAAATAGAAACATTATTAAAACCAATAAAATAACCAAAAACGAAAACAATATAAATAGTATAAAACAATTTTAAAACAGTTTCAAAACCCTGGAAGACCAGACCAAAGAAGTAAGTCTTAAGGGCTTTCCTGAAGGCCAGTAAAGTTGTCAAGCCTCGGATTTCTGCTGGGAGTGCATTCCACAGCCCAGAAGCAACTGTGGAGGAGGCCTGATCCAGAATTGCCACCAGACGAACCGGTGACAGGTGACCTTAATGTGCAGTGGGGATCTTGCAGAAGGAGGCACTCTCTAAGGTAACCCAGACCTAAGCCATTTAGGTCTAGGTAATAACCCACACTTTGTATTTTGCCTAGGAACATATCTCAATTGTGACTTTGAACAAATCTTAATCTGAACAAAACTTCCTTTGCTGTAGGGATAATCCACTTTACCAAATGCTCCCAAGGACACTGTGAACATACACAGCTTGACAAGACGACAACATTCCATTTTGAGTGTATACAATATCGCAGGACTGCAACCGTAATACTTATCCTCACAAAGGATTGAACTCTCACTTCCTAATTCAATATACATTATTAGCATCTGTGACTTTTCTATTAATAATTGAACAAATGCACCCTGCTGCAGTTGCAATTCTGTCAAAGTCTCTATAGACAACTAATGATGCAAGACTTAGAAGCAAAAAACAATATACTTTTTAAATCATCCATATGCCCTGCTTTATTAAAGCCACTGGTAACTACTGTTGTGACCTCCCACCTATCTGTTCAGAAAGATGCACGGAGCACCATTCTTAAAAAGGTGTTGTGTTTCATATCAGCCAGCAGAGGGCGTGGTAGTATTCTGTCCTTCCACTATCCTAGTTTTCTACACAACTCTGAATTTACTTGGTAACTTGTGGAGTGGGTATTTTAAAAACTGAAGGTATTTTTATACCTGGCACTCTGTGGCCATTTGTCAGGTTCTCACATATAGAGAGCTGACTCTTATGTATGAAAAAGCATATACTTAAATTCCAAGGCCACATTTCAATACAGAAGAATGTAAACTTAAGCCCACTGGATTTAGAAATCAATCCAATCAAATTATGGCGCAGCAGGGAATTAACCTGCCTATAGAGCTGTTGGTACAAATCCCAACTGATGTGTTCCCCAGAATATGGGAAACTCCTATCCTATAGCAGGCAGCAGCGATCTAGGAAGGTGCTGAAAGGCATCATCTCATACTGCGTGAGAGATGGCAATGGTAATCCCCTCCTGTATTCTACCAAGAAAACCACATGGCTCTATGGTTGCCAGGAATCAACACTGACTCAACAGCACAACCTTTCCTTTTCCCTTTAACTCTATGCTGGACTGTAGTCTAGATGTGTGTGCATGAAAAGGGTTTGTCTCCACAAATACAGATCTGGGAATAGAACTTCATTTTGCTTTGTTTTTTAAATGGGATAAACCCTCAACCCAAGTTTTGAAAAACTGTTGCCTTGGAAAGTTTTTCCCCAAATTATGTTTCAGGGGTTTTCACTGTCACTGAAACAAGAAGCATTTACTTTCCTGAACATTTTATTTTATTTAGCATATTTGTATATATACAAATATGTATACAATATATATTTGTGTGTGTGTATATATATATGTATATATATATATATATATATATATATATATATATATATATACACACACACACACACACACACACACACACACAAATAAATATACCTCAAACTCTCATCTCTGGATAGTTTACAACAAACATAAAACAAATTAAAACAGAAAATAAAACTTTAAAAACAGTTTAAAACCACAATTCTAGTTAAAAAGCTTGGGTGAATAAATGCATCTTGAAAAAAAATTTTAAGCTGTCATTAGATATTCTTCTTCTGTGACTATTATGTGTCAAACATAAGCATTCAATATCACGGGGGTGGAGGGGAATCCATATGACAGGTATATTATGCTTAGATTTTCCTTTGCTCCTTAATTCTATACTCTGCTGATGCAATGACAGAACATGCAGTATTTACATAGTGGTAGTACTATTTTAAGTCCCTTCACAAAAATACTCTGAAGAATTCAGTGTACATAAGTGTGGCTGCATTACTTCTATTTTAAAAAAAATGTGTAAGTCTGCATAATGATCTGCATAACAAAGATTGTATCTCAGAAACAGGCAGTTCTGAAATATGCATCAAGATATAGCATGTTCAACTAGAGAGCCTCCATTTGCCTTGTTTAGATCACATCATAGCACATGTGAGATCACAGTATGGCATGTAAGGTCACTTTTGCTGCACTGCAGCAAGCTTTTCTTACAGCTTAGTTTCTAGGGCGGTTGATTTCCTTGCACTAGACACTGCAGATCAGCAGAGGGCGCAACTGAATCCCAAAGTCCAAGTCTTTGCAGCAGAGGACAAACAAATCTTTGAATGCAGTGCTATCCATCAAACCTTGAAAGATAGGCAGGAAATAATGACTACACTAAACTAAAAGGTGCAAGCATGAAATTACATTTACATGGACAATTATTAATAACTAAAATCATCCATCTGGAATCTAGGAAATGGGACATTTTCCCTCTAGCATTTGTGTGTGTGTGTGTGTGTGTGTGTGTGTGTGTGTGTGTGTGTGTGTGTGTGAGAAGGTTTTAACCAATATTTCTAGTCTACAAGTATAAGTATCAAGACAAATCAAAACATCAAGACAGCAATCTCAAACACTCAGATTTGCAAGTAAGACCCGTTGAAATCAGGGGAAGATATTTCTGTGTAAACAGATTAGGACTAGAGTACAAATATGAAAACAGAACAAGGAACGGAATCTTAAAGAACCTGATCTGATTAGCACAAATGTCAGGCACTGGCAGCTGAAAACTTAAAATCCTTGCTCCCCACCCCCTCTTATATGAATTTATTGCATTTTAAATTTTTTATTGGTTTTTACAATATCTTAACAGTCCAATTACATTTAATTAAGTAAATATTGACTTCCCGCTTACCATTCTGCATGGTTCATATTAGCTATACAAATCTACCATTGCTATAATTCAAAACACATACACTCCACATTGCAAATATGAATTTATGCTTCTACAATCCACATGGAAAATCCAGAAGATGAATCAATCTGGTATGGCCCTGTCAAAACCCAAGAAGCATATTTTCCCTTAGCCTTAGAGCACCCCTCGAAGCTCTGGCTGGACACCACTGGTTTCTGGCTTGGCCCGGGAACAGAGAACAATATGTCTTTCTAGTATGCTTCCAGAAATGCCAAAAATCAAAGATCAGTCATATCTCCTATTTTCCTTGTGCATTCTGAGGTACTCATAAATTTATTGTGCAAGGAGACTGAAAGGTATGCTGAAAATCTACTGAAGATTTGGTGTACGCTCAGGAGATATGCACATCAACAAAGCACTTTAACAGTGGCTATTCAAACTAAGGTGATACTACTGAAAACCTTAAAAGCACCCCCATTGTTGAACGAGTGACAATTTTCTTTCTCCAACAATGACCAACACTGGCTGTTGCATTTATTTTTAAAAATATAAAGCTCACTTCTCCCACAATTTGCCACACGTGGCTTACAATATATTAAAAGCACAAAAACAAAAAATAAAAAAAGCTACCGGCAAAACAGAAGGCAGAACCAGCACCATACAGGCAGTGCAGCCCATATCTGAGGCAGGTGGTTAAGACTGTTACTTCAAGCAGGAGGGGGGCCACCAGCACCTGCCAGCATCCCACTTCCTTCATCCACCTCCCCTCCCACTTCCCACCTCCCACTTCCTTCATCCCTCCCCCAGCCCCATCTCACTTCTTCCTGGATTTCAAGAGGCAGAGGGGAAGCTAGTGGAAGAGAATGTGTGGTGGGAAGGAGTACTGGGCTAGAGCTTCTCTCCTAATGCTCCACTGCACGTGTCCTCTTCTCCTCTTTTCCCCTCTTCCTCTTTAAATCCAGGTGTGCAGGAGGAGGAGAAGTGTAGGTGTATTACCAGGCAAAGGGAGGTGGCATTTTGTATGGCAAGGCATCACATGCCATGGGGTGGGGGCAACAGGTTGGGTGGTGATGACACAGGGCTCTGCCTCGGATGGGGGCCAGTCAGCCCTAAAAATCACCTTTTGTAAAGCAGTCAGAAAATCATATCCAGTAATTTCCTTCACCCCAATTCAAATGGCTATTTGGAAAAGTTAAGTCTTCACTGAACCTTGAAATTAAAATACAGTGGGGGCCAAGCAGACATTCAGCAGAACTGAGCTGCAAAGCAGAGCATCCACCACAGAGAAGGGGAGGGAGCAGCAAATTGCACACAGAGCTAGCCGAATTGAACAGGGCTAACCAAATATGCAGTTTCTTGTTCTTCTCCGTCAGTGATTTTAGAGCTGAAGCACAGTTACTGTCCCTAGCAGTGCATGGAGACCAGTAGAGTAGGTACACATAAAAACTCAAAAGGAAATGCTGGAAATCTATATAGTAAGCAGGCCACGATGGTCTAGCCTAGACCACTATGGGGTAGACAATTTTTGCCAGCATTCCAGTAGTGACTGCAGCTGGCTGAGGGATGTGATAGGAGAGGAAGCACATCTGAGTTCTGCTCTTTGTAACTACACTTCCAAAGGAAAGTTCAAACTAAGACTGGGCAGTCGGGGTGGGATATGAAAATATCAGAGGTCTTTCCTTTGGTCTTTCTACTTTGCGTGTTTTTCCTGTTGGGGTTAGTTGTGTACTGTCAGTTTTAAATGGTTGGTTCAGTTATTATATTTTGTTGTACACTGTTTTTTTTAATTGCCTCGAGTTCCAGCTTTTAGAAGGGTGTGTGTGTATGTGTGTGTGTATACATAATTCGGCCCTGGAATTCAGGGCCCAAGTCCAGGTCCTCCACACAGAGGCGTAACTAGGGAAAACGGTGCCCAGGGCAAGCACTGAAATGGCGCCCCCCGCCCCCCCCCCCAACATACTACATTATACTTAGGTTTTTCCTCACAAGCGCCCGCCACCGCCGCCGCCAAGCCAGGCCACTGACTGGCCGCCAGGTGCCAGCAAAGCAATGAGGGGGGGCGCAGGCAGCACGGAAGGGACCGCTCGTGGGGAAGGGGGCACCGACGCGCTCCCTTGACTGCTGCAGCACTGCTGCACTGAGCAGGAAACATTTGTATTAACAAAAAATTCAATTTTTTTAAAAAAAAATTGGTCATGGCGGCGCCCCCCCACGTGACCAGAAAAGATGGCGCCCGGGGCAAGTGCCCCCCCCTGCCCCCCCTATAGTTACGCCTCTGCCTCCACAGCTCCTGGGGCCTCCCAAATCCTCTTTAGTCTGTCCCAGGTGGTGTGGTTGTCCAGCCGAACATAATGATGCTTAATTTGCAGAGCAGGCGGGCTCTAAAGGCCTTTGGGTCCAGGCTTCAAAATTACCTAGGTGCACCTCTGCACACACGTGCACACACACACGCAGACACACAAAATGCTGCCCATCCCCCCTTGCCAGTCCTGCCTTGACCCTCCTACTCTGCTGCTGATGCCTCCCCACTTGCTGGTCTCACCTTCAGGGGCACACTCTGCCCTTTGACCTTGCCATGCCACTGCCTGCTGGAACAATTTAACCCTGTTCAACTGCCCAGCTGCCTCTCCTCATCACCGCACACAACTGCTCTAGCACAGGGGCGTAGCTAGGGGGGCCCGTGCCCGCCCCTCTCCCCAGCAGCCCCCCAGAGTGAGGGAGATAATGAAGAAAATAGGGAAGGAAGCTGGGGGGACCTCAGGAGCTGGGTGGGGGTTTCTTTGAACCCATGTACTCAATTATAGTTAAGTTCAAAGAACTATACCCCTGCTCCAGAACCAGTTTTCTCACTAACTCTCTTCTTAGCACCAAACGTGGTGCTCCCAGGGGTGTATATAGGGTGGGGCAGGCAGGGCACATGCCCTGGGCGCCACTTGAAGGGGGTGCAAATTATTAAAAAAATTTAAAAAAATTAAAAATGGCCACCAAAAACAAAATGGCCACTGCACATGCTCAAATGGCCTCTGTGAGGCCCTAGGCCATGCCAGGCCTCACAGAGGCCATTTGAGCATGCACGGTGGCCATTTTGTTTTCAGCAGCCATTTAAAAAAAACACAATTATTTTTAAAAATGGCCACAGCACATGCTCAAATGGTCTCTGCGAGGCCCTAGAGGCCAGCGGTGGGAGGGGTAACCTTTGCAGATGCCCCCCTCCCACGGCCTATAAGAAACGCCCCGAAGGGGTTACAGGTTTTTAAAAAATTAATTTAATATAATATAAGTCACTGTACACATATTCAGTTTGGCACTATGTACAGAGAATCAGGACTTCTGAATACTGAGCTGAAGCTTATGAGCTAGGATTGTATTCATTTGCTCTTACTTTGCTTCTTATGATAAGTGAGTTAAATGTGGTGTCTTAACAATATGGCTATTAATGGTGAGTTTGTCTTTGAATCAGTGTGAAATCCTTAGTATTAAGGCCCACTGGGAGTTTCTTGCTCTCTTTCTCTCATTTTAACTGTCTTTCTGAAAGACTAGAATATATTCCAAGCAGTGACACTGTTTACTCTGTATATCCTTTAATTATTTTCAGAGTATCTGGGAAAAGCCAAATTCTCCATTTATTTTTAAAACTGATGTAATAGTGATGCTACAATGCATAATAGAGCATTAGACAGGCACTTCTTTTTAGTTTTCCAAGTACACCTCCAAATAGTATTTGGGTATTTCATGAGCCCCAGCATACTGAAAATTGTAGTTTTCCAGCATTTTTGGTCTGGCTACGTCCACTGCAAAATAGTTTTTGAAATTTTAAAAGATTAACGAGCTTGACTTATATTTATCTAAAAGATGGGTGTCAGATGTTTGGACAGGGGGCGCAATTTCAGTGCTTGCCCTAGGTGCTATTTTCCCTAGATACGCCTCTGCGCGGCTGTCCCATAAGGCCAAGTGAGGTGACCCTGCCCACCTGCCATGGCTGTCAGTCACCTCACCTTTTCTGGGCTCCTTTACCTCTCTTTCCCCTCAGTGGCCCTCCCCCTGGGCAGAAGCGTATCTAGGGGAAATAGCGCCTAGGGCAAGCACTGAAATGGTGCCCCCTGTCCAAACATCTGACACCCATCTTTCAGATAACTTTACCATAAGATCAGCTGAAAAATACAAGTCAAGCTCATTAATCTTTTAATATTTCAAAAACTATTTAGCAGTGGACGTAGCCAGACCAAAAAATGCTGGGAAACTACAATTTTCAGTATGCTGGGGGTCATGAAATACCCAAATACTATTTGGAGGTGTACTTGGAAAACGAAACAGAAGTGCCTGTCTAATGCTCTATTATGCATTGTAGCATCACTATTACATAAGTTTTAAAAATCAATGGAGAATTTGACTTTTCCCAGATACTCTGAACAGAATTAAAGGATATGCAGAGTAAACTGTGTCACTGCTTGGAATATATTCTAGTCTTTCAGAAAGACAGTTAAAATGAGAGAAAGAGAGCAAGAAACTCCCAGTGGGTCTTAATACTAAGGATTTCACACTGATTCAAAGACAAACTCACCATTAATAGTCATTTTATTAAGACATCACATTTAACTCACTTATCACAAGATGCAAGGTAGAGCAAATGAATACAATCCTAGCTCGTAAGCTTCAGCTCAGTATTCACAAGCCCTGATTCTCTGTACATAGTGCCAAACTAAATATGTGTACAGTGACTTATATTATATTAATTTAATTTTTTTTAAATCTGTAGCCCCTTCAGGGGGCTTCCTAAAGGCTGGGGGGGGGGTGTCTGCAAAAGTTCCCCCTCCCCCTGCTGGCCTCTAGAGCCTCGCAGGGACCATTTGAGCATGTGCAGTGGCCATTTTTAAAAATAATTTTTTAAAATGGCCACTGTGCATGCTCAAATGGCCTCTGTGAGGCCTGGCATGGCCTAGGGCCTCACAGAGGCCATTAGAGCATGCGTGGTGGCCATTTTTTTGGTGGCCACTTTTTTTTTATTTTTTATTTTTAAAAATGGCAACCCCCTTCAAGTGGCGCCCGGGGCACATGCCCTGCCTGCCCCACCCTAGATACGCCCCTGCAGCCTCCTTGCTTCTTTAAAGCCTTGTGCCCCAGAATGTGGCACAGGCATTTGCTTGGTCTTTTTAAGAGCCCCTCAGCCCTTAAGCAAAAGTCTACTGGGTTTCGCATTTCGTGTCACTGCAGACCTGTGATGGGAAGGCACAGGTGTCAAAATTCTACCCACCATGCAGTTCTTGAAATCACAGTATGGGCCAACCTACATATCCTAGTACAAACGGACCATATCCTGCAAAGCAAACACCTAGTACACATTTATTAGACACACCAGAATTAGTCTTTTGGTCTGTAAAAAATAAGCCAAGATCTGGGTCAGGAGTGCAGTCTGTCACGATGAAGGGCTGCGTTGTTTTCACCCATCTCAATCACTCCCAACCATTTTGCAAAAAATCACACTTGGGGGCAAATCACTCTCTGGGAGGGAAAATTTGTGGATGAAAATGGCATTGGGGGGGTAGTACCCTGTCCCTCACCATACACCACACTCCCAGCCCCAAGCAGTGCCCAGTTCATGCATTTTTAAGGAGCAAAGGACCACTTCTGGGCTAAGTAGCTGTGCTTGTGATATCCATGATGATGCTTGTGATATCAATGGATGGCACATCACTGGTTCCTTTGCCTCTTGCCAATACTGTTTTGAATGCCTTGCCAGCTGAAATGTTTTCCCCTATTCTTTTTATTTTTATTTCAGTGCTGCTGTACACACAGGCCCTTTGGTGCTTAGCCCTTTCAGGGTTTTTTAAAAAGCATCTTTCTTCTGGTATCAAGGCTATACTTTGGCAGAGGCTTTACCTCTTCTATATTTATTACATGGAGATGGTCTATTGTGGTAGAGGGTGTGGACTTCTGGGGAGGCCACACCCCTTCATGCTTCTTCCCTGCCTCCCCTGGCTGCTCAGCATTCTTGCTGTCCTCCTGGGTGTCTAGGCCAAATAAAGGGAACAATGCACATCATCTTGCTCTCCAAGCCTCCTGCTCTCCAGCACAACCCCCCCAAAACCCACAAATGCTCCCACTTTTGTGAATTTTTGCCAAAAATCTTGGGGGAACTTGTTTTGGGGGAAAGAGGCACAAAATGGCTTAGTGCTGCAGAAAATGAGATCAGAACTCATTTCTGACCACCCAGGAACCACAGATAGGTGAACTTTGCCTATTTTAAAAACTACGAATAAAGGAACTAGAGTTCTCAGACCCAACTACAGATATGTGAAACTGTGATCCACGAGACTGCGGATAACGAGGACCACTTGTAACTGTATTTACCCAAAAGAAAGAGGACTCTGAATTTAAGATGACCTCCCAATTTTTTAATAGGAAAGAAGCTAGAAAAAACCTAGTCTTGGATTCAGGTAAATACAGTACTGGGTGCTTGTGTAAGAGAAAGAGATAGAGATACCCAGTAAAACTCTCAATGCAGTTTTCTAGGAAAACAATAAAGCTGCCAAGTATGTGCATGGTGACATCGGTACACAATGCATCTGGGCTCTAACTGCAAAACACTGTTGCCTAGCGTTTTGAACAGGTGTCTGTTCTGTGGATGGTTACTTCTTTTTGTTAGACTCGATGCCCTTTTCGTACCCTCCAACTCTTCTAAAGCACATATTGCGATATTACATGGCCACTGCAAAAACAGAATGGAAGTGCTATAGGTAGAATGTTCAAATGTTCATGATGAGGATATGTGTACAAGGTAGTGGTACTACAGAATTCATTTCCACCATTAACTCTTATTCCAATATACTTAAGCTTCAATAATAAAAAGAATCAATCTTCTACAGCAAATCCATGTCATGCTCATTGCTCAGTCATTTTAAGGCAGAATTATTCCTCCCATATCTGTCAGATACATCCATAACTGTAATCGTCGTCAGAGTTCAAAAGGAAAATACCAAAGACATAAAGAAAAAGTATCTCCAACTTACCTAACAAAAGTTTGTTTTTATCTCTACAATCCGGTGTGTTCCATGGATTGTTACAGGAAGCCCAAGGTAACACAGGTACAAAGGATGCAAAAAGGTAGAAAAGTGTGTAGCACAATATAATATTATAATATATGGCTATTAGGACAGATATAATCAGCATAGCAATACCACAGCCTAGTGGGGGGAAAGAGAAAGAGGACAAGTTAGATAGAATCCCCTTGGTCACCTGCTAAACATACTATGAACTGAAAGATAATGTTGAGATTAGCTAGCAATGCATAAATTCATTTTCTTTCATGCCCACTTTAATTGACAGGGGGGTTACATTTTATAGGCAACTGTTCAACATATTGTGCAACCAAATCCAATCCTTGTTTAATCTGAAGTAAAATACACTGAGTTTGTACACTAAAATACACTGACTTACTCCCAAATCAGTGTGCATTAGATTAAAGCCTCCACCACATTACAGTCAACAAAATATTACACACATGCATGCACACGCGCACACACACACACACACACACACACACACACACTCTAGCCAAGGGTGCAGTTTGGGAGGATCACAATGTCTGAGGCCAGATGGGATTATTCCTCAGAAGCACCTATACTGATGCTTATTGCTTATTATTATGCAGTATTTTGAAACCAACCAAAATAAACAACATATGCAGCATTGTTGCAATTTAATCTTGAATATATCCAAGAACAGGTCTTTGAATCTTGCTCTACATCCCTTCCCAAACCCTGAAATGGCACCCCTGAATACTGGTCCCAGAAACGGGCATCTTGTGCAGCATGGTATATATGAATCGTTATTTAGCGCTGAAGGCTCGTACCACTGCCTTTAAATGTGTGTGTAATACAGTAAGAGTGATGCACCCATGCAGTTCAGCAAGGATTTACTTAAGCAGAAGGAATAGTGCTGCATTGCTACTATATCAGTCAACATGAGGTCATCTCAAGGTCAAAGTAAGTAAATAGCGCACCCCCTACAGATCTGTGTTGCAAAGTGTCACAAAGAAGATAATCCTTTTCATCTTTATCCTTTAAGCTGAAGACAAAATTGTGCGAGATTTCCTAAATGCTCAGAAAGGCATCATTTTTCTTGACTCACCTTGTAAGGCAGGGATGGCTTTCCAGACAGACACAGGCCCCTGACTAGCAAACTGCCCCAGAGAAACTTCCAAGAAGAAGATCGGAACTCCAGCCAGAGCCAACATTGTCAAATAGGGGATAAGAAATGCACCTAGTGAGATCAAAGATGTGCAATGTAAACATATTTTCTAAACCTTGTAACATTTATCCTCACAATAACACTGCAAGCTAATACCAGTTCTTTTGGAATTAAGGAAGATCTTTTCTCTCTGAGAACCAAGCCAATATACTTTATTGGCAGAAGGCACAGTTCTTTCCTATGGGTGAGGCTATTCATTAGTCAGATTGACAGAAGGCATTTTCATGCATCATAAAACCCACAATTACTACCAAGGCATACATTTCAGGCTGGGACAACCAATCCTTACTCTGAAGTCGGTCCCACTTATTTCAATGGGGCTTACATACAAGTTAGCAGATTTGATATGAATATATATAGCAATAGCAATAGCAATAGCACTTACATTTATATACCACTTTATAGCCAAGCTCTCTAAGTGGTTTACAATGATTTAGCATATTGCCCCCAACATTCTGGGTACTCATTTTACCGACCTCGGAAGGATGGAAGGCTGAGTCAACCTTGAGCCCCTGGTCAGGATCGAACTTGTAACCTTCTGGTTACAGGGCGGCAGTTTTTACCACTGTGCCACCAGGGGCTATATATATAATACACATACACACATATAGTTAGCAGATATTAATATATGCAGCCTACTCTTAAGCATGTTTCCTCAGAAGCAAGTCCCTTTGCATTCAACAGGGCTTACTCCCAACAAAGTGTGTATAGGACTGTAGTCTTATTTACAAATGGCTGCATTGAAATCAATGGGATTTACACCCAATTATGTGTGCAATCCTATATACACTTGCCTGGGAGTAAGCCCACTGAATGCAATGGGACTTACTGCCTCACAAAATCCATGCCATGGATTGGACAGCACATCTGCTCAGGGTCATAGACTATATGGGGCTATTCCCCCATCCTACCTACCTTGACAAGAACTGCCTTGTTTAGTTCAGCCACTCCTGACCCTCATTCTCCTCTGGGTATATTATGGATTTACTTCTGCACTGTGTCAAACAAGGCTGGCTGTTTGGAATGGAAATGCCTGCCAGACTTGCTGCAGGTGGTGAAGCTAATTCAATTAGGACTAATAATTTCTCTCATCATCACCTACAACTGCGCCTCAGAGCTTTCTGGAGTGTGTCAAAAGGAAAATCGGGTTCATTTTAGGCTAAATGAAAACCTGTGCTGGAAGCAGCTGAATTTCAATTCAGTCAATACTGGGATTTATGCAGTCAGCCTTCCAAGCAAGTTTGTGGATCTCATTCATTCCCCTTCTATATTCTAATCCACAATAGCTGCTGCAGTGTGGGATGCGGAGGGTCAGTCTGGCCAGAATCAATCGAGCCTGGGCTACACAAACTTGTATTGCATTGAGGTTGCAATTAGGGTTATGCTTTGATATTGAAGCCAGGAGTGCTTTGCGGTAACATTCAGGAGGTGACCCACAAACCACTTATACTGGCCACCAACTCAATGTGACTGCACCACTGGAAAGTGTCCATGGACTAGCTCCTTTTGTTGCAATCCTGCACATAACTTACTGGGAAATTATCCTTACTAAAAACAATGGAATTGAATATGAAACACTGTGGAACTTAATATACATACATCAAATGGGGCATTAGATACCAAAAATGTGTCTGTGCTTTCAAATGGTCCCACTGAATTGAGAATAAATTCAATGGGAATTGTTCCCAAGTAAATGTGCACAAAATCTCAGCCTAAAGCTACATTCAACAGCAGCCTGGCTAAATTCCACAATGTGTATGGAAGATACATGTAGAGGAAGATACATGCACTGGTATCCTGAGTCCTTTTTATGGTGACTGTGGCCAAGTGGCTAGAATATAGGTATTGTTAATATTTATATACCTCTTTTCAACAAAATGTTCACAAAACGGTTGACACATGAACAGAATGAGAACAAGAATGTTAAATTGGTCCCTGTCCAAAAGGGACTTGCAATCTGAAAAGTGAGACACCAGCAACACCCAACAGGAGGATGCTCTGGTGTCCTGAGAATAATGAGAGGCCCTAATGAGAGGCACTGAAAATGAACTATAACCACCAATGTATAGTTACGGACAGTTCTCCACAGATTTTGAGACAAGCAAATCCCTTGATGAGGAATATACTAGTTTTATAACTTTTTGTTTAAGATTCAAAGTTATATTTTACTATACTACCATATCATGCAGGTTGACTCCAGACAGCAAGACAGCTGACTATTGTATGTTTCCTATTTGAATAAATTGTATTGAGCTTAGTTTAAAATATGATTTTAAAAAAATGATTTTATCAGTAATAAGATGCTGTTATCTATATGCGGTTCTGATTTTTACTATTTACAGAAAAGTATAGCTCTTGGATAGAGCCAGTTTAGCCATGCTCTGTATTTTAGATGATTACTCTAGAACAGGGATTCTCAAACTTGGGTCCTCAGGTGTTATTGGACTTCAATTCCCATAATCCCCAGCCTCAGTGGCCTTTGGTTGGGGATTATGGGAGTTGAAGTCCAATAACACCTGAGGATCACTGCTCTAGAACAAAAAACTGAGTTTTTAAATCTCTTTCACATCAGAAGTGGGGAGTTTTAATTTTAAAGTTATTTTGATATTGTCTAATGTGATTTTGTGAAGATAAATGAAAATTATGTTTTATTCTTTCAAGGGCCCTCCCCCCTCCCTATTTTAAGCATAGTTAAATGCCTGTTTCAATTAATTTGTTTTCAAATCAAAAAGGTCAAAAGTATTGAACATACAAATATCTCATGCACTTTTTCAGAGGTTGATTGCCAGTCAAATTATATGTTATATTATTTTTCAGATATAAACTTTCATTTGCAAAACTCATCCAAATCCTACACATACTTATTTGGAAATCTCCTGATCTCCTCCAAGAAAGGAACGGTGGCCAGAAGAGGGCAATTTCATTTGGAGGTATTTTATGGAGGAGAGCTGGTCTTGTGGTAGCAAGCATGAATTGTCCCCTTTGCTAAGCAGGATCTATCCTGGTTTGCATTTGAATGGGAGGCTACATGTGTGAGTACTGTAAGATATTCCCTTTAGAAGGATGGGGCCGCTCTGGGAAGAGCACCTGCATGTTTCATGTAGAAGGTTCCAAGTTGCCTCCCTGGCAACTCCACAATAGGGCTGAGAGAGACTCCTACCTGCAACCTTAGAAAAGCCGTTGTGCCAGTCTGTGAGCTAGATGGACCAATAGTCTGATTCGGTAGAAAGCAGCTCCCTATGCTTCTATAAAGTGAAAGGGTTACGTGTACTCCCCGACCCAGGCTGCCTCCCATTGGCTGTTTTTCAATTTCACGAATGTCTTAGTGTCTACTTTGGCAATCGAGAGTTCCAGTTAGTTCAAAGCGGCTTACTTCCAAGTAAACTCTGCCAAGGATTGTAACCATAGACATTTGAATAAAAGTACTTTCCAAAGGATTTGTTGCCAGTGTGGAGACTTTTAAAAAGCAACCGTCTGTTTTTGTTCGATCCAACATTTTTATTAAATTCTCCTTTAAAATAATTGTCGCGTCTCTTTTTGTTCTGAGGTAGTTTTCATTTGAGGGGATGGGGAATTAAAACCCGTTACACAGTTCCTGCGCGTCACATGAATTTCAACGACAATTATCCATTTCAAGTAAGCATAATTAGGATTTCCTCTTGGAGATGTATCCATCTTCTGTGTATCAAGGTCATTCTCTATAGCAGGGTGGAGCCCACTAGAAGCACTGCAGGCGTTAAACCAAACAATACGTCGAATACACAAAATCTTTCGTCCTTCGCACAGAGTGGTTTAACTTCTAATCTTTCTTTGCTTTCCATATTCGCAGTTGCTAATTCGAATTAGAGTCCCCATTTCACCCACAAGATTGCACTTAAATAGTACAAGGAAATTCATCGCCCTTTTTTAAACATCGCGCTTCAACTAGCCAGGTACAACAGGGTTGTTAAAGAATGTCAGTGGACCATTAGTCTGCGCTGGGTGATGAATAAATAAGAAGATTAAAAACATCATGCGATGTCTTTAGGTCTAAAATCCAGGAGTATGAAACATGGGCTAGACGGGTTTTCCATTGTGCCTCGTTTTGCTTGAATGGCTTCCTGTCCTGCCCTCGGTACAATCCCCGCCCCCCTCTCCAGCTCCACCCCTTCATTTTAATTTGCTGGCAGGTATCCTGATCCAGAAGCCAGTTGAGCGGAAGTGCTCTAAGGTAAGCCTTCCTGAACTCTTTTATGTTCAAGCCAAGCTCCCCTCCATTTTAACTGGTTTGCGGATCCGAGCCAAAATGTTCCCCCTTGCTGAGTTGCAGGTCAATGCAGGATATAAAAAGAGAGGAAAATCCATACCTCCCCCATTCTTAAAGGCCAGGTACGGGAACCTCCAGACATTGCCCAGCCCTACTGCATAACCCACCATGGAGAGGATGAAGTCCAACTTGCTAGACCAGTTTCCCCGGGCTTTATTTTCATCCCCTTCATCGTCATCCTAATAGAGACAACAAAACAAAACAAATCGCGTTGACTTGAAATATGAGCCCTTGCTATAAACCACCATCTCAAATCTAGAATGTCGCCATACAAAATACACACGCCCCTCCTCAGTTAACAGAGCTGCTGCTGCAAAGATGCGGAAAGCGCGGTTAGTCTATTGCAACAAAAAAGACAGAGAAATACCTATGGAACTTTAAAGGCTGCGCCGTTTGTTGTGGCCTGATTGTGAAGCAAAAAGCGTTTCTCCTTCCCCCACGGGTGAACGTGGAACTAAAACCAACAGCATCCAAAGGTACGTCTGCATTCCCATTACAGTTTACTTAAGGGAAAGCAATTTAAGATCCACGTGTGAGCATGTCCTCTGTATGTCCCCTGCACGTGTACAATTTATCCTTAGAAAGCGGCCACAAGTCTTCCGGAAGAAAGGAAGAAAAAAGACGGAAAGCCTACAATGCCTGGGGAAGGCCAAGTCGTGCCTAGAGACCCATTTCAAAGCAGTCCCGCTGGCTTAATAGGGTTGTTGTGTTAAGCAGTAAACGGTTTTGAGAGCGATTGCCGTAACGCCGCAAGGTATCCGCACACATCGCTTTTGAAACACTTGCCCAGGGGAAATGAGTTGTCCCCCTGGGCGTTTGCCTTCACCCGCACTGGGCTACAAACACCACTTGGAAAAATCTCCCTCTGCTGTTGCTTAGAGAGAGGTTTGCGCAAAGACGCTCTTGGCGCGACTACCCTGGAGGAACAGTCGTGCCCCTCTGCGCCGGTATCCAGATTCGGTTCGGCTGTTGGTGGTTAGGTACACGCCTGCCTCCCTTATCGTTATGGCGATGCGCTGCAGGGAATGGGGATCGGGGGGCATTTCAGGGGAAGAGGGGGACGTCGAGACCTCTTGACCACAAAAGGTAGTAATGAGAGGTTACCCAGCAGAAAGTAGACGTGAGGCGACACAGGACCCAACCCGGGTCCTGGTGAGTCCCGTCTCCTGCAAAGCGGCCGGGGGTCGGGAAGGTTAAGGAGCAGCAAAGACCTGAGTCGGGAGAGGTGAACCCCAACATACTTTCCCCGCCAGACCTCCTTTTTCTGAGGGGAAGGCAACGTTTTTCTTCGGGTGGCAGTCATTGTGGAGGAAAACAAACCAAAACGCGATTTTGGCGGAAATTCCGAGGGGGGGGGAGGTTCGGATCCCGCCTCCTACCCATGCTGCGGTTTAAATCCCCACCCCCAACTTTGCAGGGATTCAGCAGCGACCCTATCCTGACGCCCGGGTATGCCACCGTCACGTGGAGCCGCAAGGCCTCCGCCCGTGTCCGAGCGGGATCTTCTCCCAGCTCTAGCAACCTTACCCCGGTACTCTGAATTTAACTCTAAGATCTCAGGGCAACACCCCATCCCTGAAAAGAAACTCTACTTGGTTGAGGGCGGAGGGATAAGTGAGTGGACTTGGTTATTCTAGCTGTTGGACCTTTTAACTGGTAGGAAGGAAGGCGCAGAAAGGAGACAGAGGAAGCCTTCCACCTTAATCCGTAGGCTGGCTTGGAAAACAATAATAAAAAACCTTTATTCTTCGCCTTTTCTTTTTAATATTATTTATTATTATTATTTTCAAATGAGACCATTGCACAGTATCTACCTATCATTTAATGTGTCATTTATCAGACTTAAATTACACTGAAGATAACGGAATAAAGGTGATCAAAAATAAACTGGCGGCGTGGGATATCTAGCAGAATTTTAAGGCGCAAAGATAACTTTAAAAAAAAACCCTTCGAAATACGATCTCCCGACCTAAGCTTGCGTATTCTCCGCGGTCCACACACAGTTGATCCAACAAAAAATATCCTGTGAGCCATCCCCATGGCAAACCACCTTGTTCAAGTGAACTACTAGCATTGAAACCGATTTAATTTCCTTACCACGGTAATGTAAATCGTCGCAGATCCTAATGATTAGATTTAACTGGGTTGTGTATTAGTCTAGTATATTTATCATCGCTCAAGCAAGGACGGTTCCCGAGGGAGGGAAAGGGTGGGCAATTGTCCCCCACCAGCCTCCCACTCCTTTTTTAGAAATCTGGCAGGTGGGACAGAGCTCGCCCACCCAGAAATGCACGTGGCCCCTTCTGTAACCCTTTCCCGTTTTATCTTCGGGTGCCGCCACTGCACTCATGGGCAAGTGATAACAGCTTTTCGAAAAGGTTAATCCCCAGACACTTTATTCTTGGGATCTGGGTATCTTGGCTAGAATATACACTCGAATTCGATTAAAAAACAAATAAATCTGGCTTCCAGGCGGTTTAAACGTCCTTTGGAATAAAACCCTTCAGGCCGCACGAGCCAACCACATTTTAAAAAACCTCTCAGCTTCGGAAGCTGCTGTCTTCACAGCCGACGAAGTGGGAAGCTGTTCGTTAACTTTCATGGGGACTTTAGTGGAACTGCTCCGGCTTAAGCGGGTTGTGGACCGAAGCCTAGAGAGACCTAAGGCCAATCTGCGGCTAGAAAGGCGATGCTCTTGGTCTAGTTCTCTGCTGCCTAACTGTGCTCCCCGCGGCCTCTTACAGGGCGAAGCCACTGTTCTGCCAGGGTATCAGGTGCGCCTTAACCACCCCAGCCCCATTTCCACATCATGCCGCAGTGCCCGGGACTTGCTCACTGACCCCAAGTAACGATTGAACTGTCTGAGATGGAGTGATTGATCACAGAGCGCGGCCCGGTGGGGCTTCGGGAGTGGGCCTGGTAGAGTTAGCTCTTTGGTTGGGTGGTTTTGGTGGTTATTTTTGATTGTGTTCCCGTTTGGTCGACAGGCAGAAGCGTTCCCAGAGGGTTCCCTTTCCAGCCCTCCGTAAAGAATAGAAGGAAAGGAGAGGGAACTCGGAAAACTCAGACCCCGGTTCCAAAGCCTTCTTTCTAAATAAATCGCCTTCTCTCACGCAAGTGCCGCCCGGAGCAGGTTAATTAGGTTAATAAGCTACGCGTGGCATGTAGACAAAGCGGTGCAATGCAATTATTTTGTGACTGTAGTTGGCTTCTTCCAGAGTAGTGAATGGTAAAACGCCGATCGGTTTTAATTCTCCTAAACTGTGCTCTTCTTCTCTTGCAAAATTGATATGTGTAAAATGGAAACGGTTACCACTCAAAGCCTGAAAGAAATCAGCTAAGAAATTAATTATATGCTAATATTCAACTTCAGAGTTCCTCTTCCACACAATCTAATGCTGAATTAACTTCACCGAGGGAAGTGTGCGCGTGCGTGTGTATAAAGAAAAAAGGATAGAAACACCAGCGAACAGACCTTTTGGCATGCAGGGTAAACCTAAGAGTGTTTCAGCGGAAAGTGTTTGCCCAGTGGGCTTGCTCCCATTGTACCTTCATGAAGTAAAGTGGGACATTTTAGAGTGATTTGCCTCCTGACTCATATACTGAACTTCCTTCTGCCTTCCGATGCGAAACAATTACCACCTTTTGTTCATGTGTGTGTTCGTCCTAGGGAGAAGAGGCAGATTTTCCCCATATTGATATTGCTTAGAAGAACCAGTACTCCCTTGCCTTTGATTTAATGGCACAACATTTCCAGTCTCTCGCTTTGCCCTCTTTCTATTGGTCTCTAGGAGAGACAGGGGGGGAAAGTCTTTTTGAGAAACGAATGTAAGTGTGTAGGCCCTACATTCGGGGTTTAACCCTTTAATGTGGACTAGATGTATAGTTTGCATGGTAAATAGCAATGATAGCCGCCAATGGCGTTAAGAGAGCTTGTGAGGAGTAGGAAGACAGAGCAAGCGAGAGCAGCATTACAGGGAAAAGTTCACAACTTACCTCAGTGACACTGCCAGGCAGAACAGAAGTGTTCCCATCTGTGCCCAATACCACGGTGCTCTGGCTCATGGTCACCCAACCGCCCTTGGCATTGTTTTGCTCCAGTGTGCTCTTACCAAGACTTTGATTCGCTTCCCCGTCGGTGCTTTGCAAGGGGGAGATTTTGCAAGGGGCAGCGTTAGCTTGCTCTGTGATCCCTGCTCCGGGGGCATTCTTGAGAGGAAAAGGTTCTATAGAGTCTTTGCCGAAGGTGGAGTTGGTTTGCACAGGGGCGAGTTTGCAGATCCCAACTTTGGTCCTCTCGGAATCATTTGGTTTGGCTTCTTCGGATGGCAAAGTTTTGTTGTCATTGGAGAGAGCTGTGGCGACCTTGGCCAGCTGGGATGGAACTTGGAAAGGTAGGTTCTGCGGCTGCTCGTTTTCAGGGCTGTTTCTTATCATTCCTGCACTTTCCAGTGGCCCAGTGGCAACCGTTTCAGGGCTGTTGACAAGCTGCTTGCTCATCTCCTTTTGACTGGCGTAATCCTACAAGAGCAGCCACATTAAAAAAGAAGAATGAAGTGAAACGCTTTACCATGTAACACGGAAGCGGTGCTTAATATAAACTGTTTGTGTCATGGTTGCCCTGCTTAAGACTATCAGGAAGGCTTTCCCGCAGAATCAATTTAGACAGCCCCTCCTTCATTAACCTGACTATAGTAAGATATAAACAGCATCAGCGCCTGCAGACCTACAATTCTCGCGTTAGATAAAATATCGCTTCCAGCTTTCTGCTTGCAAACCTTCTTTATTTTCTCATCACGACTGTAGGATGCTCCCTTTCCCTAGCACCATTGTAGAAAGATTCTTTAATTTTACGCCCCATTTCCTTTCTGTCATTCAACACTGCACGCTGGCTTTGGAGGGGAGAGCAAGCGGCCCTCCCTCCCTCCATGTAGCTAGTGAGATATAGCCGAATTCAATACTATTGTTTCAGATATTCTCAATAATATTTTTTCCCCCCAATCATGTAGACGGACGGGGACTGCAAGAAGCGTTAAGAGGAATTGCCTTATAGCAAATGCTGGGTAATATAGTCCGTACTGTAAGTAAACTAAGATTAATGGGATTTGGTTCTTTGTAAGTATTTTTTTTTAGGATTTCAGCCTTAGAATACTTAATCTTGGCCCCATTCCTTCAGTCCATCATTTAACTTTCTATCTCCTAATCCTCTTGAAGATGTGCATCTAAATTTAAATCCCCAGGTTATAACAACAGTAGCTCTACAATCGTACGAGTGTATGTTTGTAAGCTGTTTTTAAGACATTTTTCTACACTTGAAAGATAAGAGAATAATCCTAGGAAGTTTCTTTTGCATGCACACTTGGTTTTCAGCGTCAAAAAAATATAAAAAATATAAAAATCCAAAACATACACAGTTAGTAACTGGAACCAGAATAACATTGCATTACAAATTTTACTCTTTTTTTTGCTACACTTAATAGCAAAAAAAGAACATTTGCATTCCTCGTGATCTTTTTTCTTCTCACCAGCGTTTCTGTATGAGAGAACGACAACGTCTTTAGAGGAATGTGAGCTTTCAGGACCCTGGATAGTTCCCGATCCCTAATTAGCCTCCCCTTCCCGGCAAGATAATCTTTTAAACCTAAAAGACATCAGTTTAATTGCAGCAGCGTTTGATTTCAGTACGGACATAGATCAAGACGGTTAGATACTGAGTAAAAAGATATCTTCCCACCCCGAAGCTCCTCTATAGAAACCGCGAAGCAAAAAACACTTACCATATCTAAAATAGCATCAGATGGAACCGGCAGAGGTAAAAACAGCAGAGCAGGCAAAATGAGTAGACTGGAGTTTGCTCAGGCAAGAGCAAAGCTTTCTATACCTCCGTGGGAAAGACTGGGTTTGCGTCAGTGCATAGCAAGGTGCCCTTCGTATGACATTTTCTTGATAATAAGAGTTTGATAAATCATTACCCTTGGATTCGGATTTTTAAAGGGACAACAAGAAGCAGAGCGCCGGCTAGCTGTCACTCAGGCTGCAGTTGGGATTGCGTGTTCAGTGTGACTCATATGGGGCGGGGGGGATGCTTACTAAGCCTAGCCAAGCCCGACGAGAGCAGAACTTTCTTGCTGGCAATTAGAAAGAGAACATGTGAGGAACACGTCCTATTGCGCCCACAGCACAAACTCGAGCAGCCGGAGAAGCCGCCCCCGTCTCCCCCCCCCCCTCCCGCGCTCTGCGCTCGCTTCTAGTCGGAACCCTCTCCGGTGAGCGCAGCCACTCCGCCACGCCTTTCACCTTGTTAGAGGATTCACTCCGTCGCCACTTCCAGCCCTTTCCTTCTTTCCACCTGTAGGCACTGGCATTTTGATTTAAGGTTACTCTTCTTCACGAAAGGGGAGGGCGAAGGTCCCCTCCCTCCCGGATTCCGTCCACAGACCGCAGCAGGAGACAGACCACATCACAGGCGAAATTAGCCATAGCCTCTCAGATAAATGTTTCTTTCCACCGAGGTCATCTTCAGTGCAGTTGAGCGGGGGAGACTTTTTTCGGCATATTTTGAAGGCCTTTAACAACTTAGACTATTACAACAGTGAAGGTGTTGGTTTTTCAAAAGACGATGCATTTTTAAATCATGCAGTTTTTGTAAGGAACTTTGCAAAAATGTATGGCCAGGTTGAAGTGGACCTTCCACCGCTCTTTAAGAAAACGCCTTAGCTTTCCAGTGATCCTCTCAGAAGCACTCGTTCTTGGATTCCCCTTTAGTTTAGACATACAATAGAAAGGTTCAGCTAAAGAACAGAAGTAGAAATTCTAGCTTTTGCACACCTTCCAGATTGGACAATACCAGTGTAAACGCCCATAACCTAAGCACACTCGTCTGGAAATGAAATGAAAGAATATTATGAAACCTTAAAGTTGCATCAAATAAATACGTTTATTGTAGCATATTTTTTTCGTGGATTAGAGCCCACTACACCACATGCATAAAGTGTTACCTTCAACTGACAGCTATAGGTACCAGGTATACCAGGTATAAAGGAACAAGGACGACAACAGAAAGTGTACCATGTGATTAAAGGGCTGTGAATAGCAAGAGACATATTTTTCTGATGAAAGGCTTAAATGTAGGAGAGAAGTAAAGTGACAGTAGCAGTAATTTGTGATAACACAGCCTTCTTATCTTAACCGACACATGTAATGAGGTAGGAAACCTTTGTCTCTATTTAATCCTAAAGGAAGAGTTCAAACCTGTGAACGGTGGAGACAAAAGGATATGAAATGCAAGAGGTACTGTCTGTTATTCATATAGAAATAAGTCCTTTTGAAATGTTTCAAGCAAACACACACGCACACACGAGAAAACTAGTTTATAGACGGATTGAGCACAATCCAGCCAAATTTACGGCGCAACTACATGCATGTTTTCTTTAAAATCCTACTGCTCACCCAGATAAGTATGCTTGGGATCACAGTTTTAACTTGCTTTAAACTCCATGGAATAGGAAAAGAGTCAGGCGTGTGTGTTTTATCCTATTGAGATAAAAACCAGGACTGCAGACCTTTGGCTACACGTGTCTATAGTCATTCTATATATTCTGTCTCCTTTGAACAAAGTCTGTATGCATAAAATCCGGTGACATTCAGGCGTATACCTTTTTATAAATGGTTCCCTACCTTATTCGATGCCCTTCAGAAAGCTAGGATGAATTTAAGCAGGACATTAGCAAGCTTTTGTTAGCCCAGATAATTGCAAAGAGCTGCCTCCATGCCCGTTAGGTAATTCAGTGGCGTCTGAAGGAGGCACTTCTCAAGAAGGTACCAACAGTCCATCATTTTCTAGATCGCAGCTCCTGCACTACTGTCATTGGCACCATGAGCAAGATACTAATTTGGCACATTCAAGTCAGGGAAATCAATCGCGGGAGTTTGGGTTGAACTGAACACCCCAGCGAGACATTCTTTCCCCTTAGTGTGGTTTTATTTAAAGTCCCCACTTGTCCCCTTTGCCCGTAACCTTGGAGAAGCCGCTGCCAGTCTGTGTTGACAATACTGAGCTAGATGGACCAATGATCTGACTCGGTATAAGGCAGCTTCCTATGTTCCTAACTACCATTACTTGAGAAGCTTAAGAATCGCTTGACTTTGTTAGGGAATAAAGTCAGGTATTTGTTAAATAAACGTTTTAAAAGAAATACGTAAAATGTGGAGATTATATTATTATTGTTATTTTACAAGAAGTTGTTCAGTTAAACACTTAATCTTCTAGTGACATAGTAGGACTCAAAATTGCACTTTCGCAGGATCGTGCCCTAACCGCAGGGATCATTTGCAGCTCTCGCTCAGTCCCCCACCCCGCCCCCGCCACACACACACACGTTGGTTTCAGGGTTGCTTTTGAATACTGGATCTAAATTAAAAGCGAGAAGCTATCACACTAAAATAATAGTTTTATTAGATATAACTTAACAGGCTGTGGCCAAGATTTCGGCATGTTTTCTTATCTGAAGTACAAGAATGTATCCATACTTTCCATTGCTCCGCCCATTTTGATAAGTGATGAGATATTAAGCAAACTTTTCATTTCCCCCCGAAAGCGGAAATCTCCCTCTGTTTTTTAGGTTCATGAATTATAAGTCGAATAAAAAGCCCAAACCAACAACCCGAAGTCCTTTTCTCTAGTGAAAAATATACTAGAACAATTTTCTTAGCCAAAGCCAACGAGAACATTGAGAGTAGAGATCCCCATCATTTCAATACGTCTGAACTGACTGAACTGGAAACAGTTTACGTTCCCCCCCCCCAATTTATAAGATTGCATTGTCCTATTTTTTTATTTACCAGTTTGATTTAAGAACAAGATGACGTCCCAAACTAAGGACATCGCAGCCCTTCTAGCATCTCAGTGTAAGCGGAAATGTGTCTTTTTAATCACCAACAAACTGTTCTTTCTTTACAGATCTCTGAGTCCCGTGCGGAAGTACGATTCTTACTCGTGGGTTCTTCAGCTCTCAGATTTCTTTTAATCAGTGTTCGCAATGCCCAAATCCACTTGAATATTCGGATTCTATAACAGAATGAAAGCAAATAACTATTGTATCATTAAATACATGTAGATAAAAAGTTTCCTAATAATTTTTTAAAGTGAAAGGTTTCCTTCTAGATTGTGCCGAATAAGCATCTTCCGCTATCCCAATGTGGATATTTTAGATTCTTTTCTAAACCAGGAAGAATTAAAAGTGGGCAATAATTCTCCCTTTCTATAGTCTCTGAGGTGGCCCAGTGCGTCGCTACGCGTGTCATATTAAACTGGGCATCAGAGATCAGCATTTTAATACTCAGTTAAATCCTTCTTTATTTGAAAGGATGTTATAAATAGTCAAGCCTCTTAAGTGCTTTTAAAAAATAGCCTCCAAAGCCTTTACCCCTACTCCCCTCCCCTTTTTATTTACCCCTCCCCTTTTTATTAAAACCTTTTTCCTTTTGAGGGCAAGAAGGGCGGGTAACCATGTTGCCGAGGGGGGGCCTCGAACTCGCGTCATCCCAACCCGCAGCTGAGCTGGGCTCCAGAGCAAAGAGCTCTGAAAGAAGGCTAAAAGTGTCTGGCGTGTGCTCAAAGCTCAGTCGTCCAGAGGACATTTTCCCCCTGTGTTGTGAAGATTGAACACGGCTATTTATTTTGTGGATTTTCTTTCTTGAGTCGAGGACTTTCTCACCCACAGGACTATCCGCAACTGGGTTGGAGGAGGAGGAGGAGCAGAGATTTAGAGACTGGCGCATCGGTGACTCAGAATCCTGCGGATTAAACCGAGGCACTTAAAGTCTGAAGAGCAGCGCGTAAATTCCTGCACATAAAACCGAACGTATCCAATTACTCGTTTCCCATGGAAGAAGGCGCCTGGGCGCCTGCACAACCCGGTCGGAGACACAGAGGAGCAGCAACAATGCTGGTATCGGATCTTCACCCCACGCAATCCTATGCAGATTTACTCCGAAGTAAGTGCCACTATGTTCAGCGGGACTTACTCCCAGGTAAATGTGCATAGCATTGCAACCTTAATTTCCAAACGGAGGAATGTGCCCAGAGGCAGGGCCACGGCCGGGATTTGTCTGTTACTGGGGCCCAGAAAATGTTGTCGCGGCAAAGTGCTCACTATGTGCGTGCACTTTTTTTTTCTTTTTCAAGTAGTGGGGTCGGGGATGGGGTCAAGTTGCCGAATGCACATTACCCAGACAGAGCCTGGATGAGTCGGTTGGGAGGAAGGAACCCAACAAATCCCCCAGGTTAGTCAGAGAGTCTGGATTTGTAAGAGGCACCTTCTAGGGAGACTTCAGGGCAACATGAGAGGACTTCAGTAGGCTCCCTTGTGCTAGTAGAATCCCCCACCCCCAGTGCCTCAACCCTAATCGTGCTCTTAATTGGGTCTTTGACACATTTGACAATCCCGCTGATTGTTCTGCAGATTGAGCCGTGCTGCTTTTCAGCCTTTTCGCCCTGGGGACGTCTGAGAAACACTCAAAGCCTGCTAGGGGTAAGGCACCAGCCTCTTCTAAAATGGCACCTCTAGGGACCTTGGAGTTTGCAGATAGGCGCCTGGCCCAGGAATGGACCGGGTCAGATCGGGAGTTTGAGTTTTATCTAGACCACCTGGCCATGCCTGAAGTGGAGGGAAGCAGGAAAACGAGGTGTGTATCTTACTGGGGAGCAGGGTACAGAGTTTGTTGCTGGTTTGAAGCTCAGCACTGCTTCAGTTCTCTCAGCTTTATTAACAGCTTTAAAGGCCTAAAGTTCCCCAGAGTGCAATGATAGAGTGGAAAGATGTATTTTATTATTTTTTCTTTTTTTTACCAGAGACCAGCATGATAGAGAGTCTATCTATCTATCTATCTATCTATCTATCTATCTAATTTGTACACCGCCCCAAACTTTCATCTCTGGGTGGTTTCCTTATGTAGATTGGATTCCTATGTAACTGTGTGAAGGATTTTCACAAACATGTAATTCTGAGGAACAGTGATCTTCACTATTTTTCAAGCAGGGGCCACTTGGGTGGAAAAACTTTAAATGTGAGAGCCATTTTTCACTGTACTGACCTCTTCACAGTACTGTGCTTCCCTCTGTGTTGGAAGGGCTCTTTAAGAGATACAGGAGCCCTCTCTTAAGACCTCTAGGAGGGAAGTGCTGGGAAGGGCTACACTTCCCAATACTCTAAGCACACCTTCCAGGATGGTGCAAGGTCTCAAGAGGGTTCTGTTACCCTACCCTGGTGGCGCAGTGGTAAAACTGCCGCCCTGTAACCAGAAGGTTGCAAGTTCGATCCTGACCAGGGGCTCAAGGTTGACTCAGCCTTCCATCCTTCCGAGGTCGGTAAAATGAGTACCCAGAATGTTGGGGGCAATATGCTAAATCACTGTAAACCGCTTAGAGAGCTTTGGCTATAGAGCGGTATATAAATGTAAGTGCTATTAACAACACCCCCCCACACACACTTCCTGGTGCTGGACAGGACTCAGCACTGCACGGTGAAAATGGCCACCTCCACCTTCTGCCAGGGGGACTGTACAGACTTTTCAGTTGCAGCTGAAGCATCACACAAAATTTACTTGGACTAACTGCATGTAGACTTTCCAGGACAAAAGATAAGAAGAGGGCAAATAATGAATCTGTGCTACTTGAGGATCTGTGCCTAGTAAATTGGCCCCTTCGAAAGAAATGCAAGCACAAATATAGAATGTGTGCATGCTGTTCAAAGCAGTGTAGTAGTACTTCAGGGCAGTCCTGGTCCTTTTTTTCCTCCATGAGTCTCAGGCAGGAGACTCTCTCAGGCCTATCTTGAGATGCCAGAGAGGGAACTTGGAACCTTCTACATGCAAACATGCAGGTGTTCCTCCTAGAGAGGTCCACTCCTTCGAAGGGGAATATCTTACAGTGTTCACACATGTAGCCTCCTAATCCAATGTAGCCTCCAAATCAAACGTAAACCAGGGTAGACCTTGCTTAGCAAATGAGACAATTAATGCAGGCTACCACAAGACCAGCTCTCCTCCCACTGCTTGTTTGTTACAGAGCTGTTGAGGTGGGTGTGACTATGGGGGCTGTTGTGGGGAGCTCTTGCACTTCTGAATCTGCAGCTACCCCACTGGCTCAAAGATATGTACCCAGTACATTGGCACAGCAGGACAAGGCTGTGTCACATCTGATGCCAGAATGTACACCTTCCTCTGCATGTAAGCCTCAAGGACAGGAAGAGATCCAGGGCACAGATCCTTGTGAGAGTGATGGTGTACAAGCAGTTAAGAAATCTCGGGCAGGGCATCTTTTAAGGAAGTCAGCATACTGGAATGACTATGTGATCAAGGGGGTCCAGACTCAAGGGTAAAACTGGGACTCCAAGAAGACCAAGTGCTAGCAACCTGATTTAATGTTAATGTTTGTTTGGGGGGGGGGTGCGGTGCGCGGGGTGGAGAGAGATGTATCATGAGTAGGGACACACAGTTTACTGAGAGAAGCTAAGGAACCTGGGAACAGCACTACAGTAGGTAGAGTACTCCAATTTCTGTTGTTACAGCATGTTACGCAATGAAGACTTATCCCTCCTAGGGCTGATATCTTCGTATTCCCCATGTGCTAGGCAGAGAGCCCAGATTTGTAGGCTGGCAGAAAGAAAGGAAGGTGTCCAACACACCTCTCATGTTACTGAGTGCTTGGGGATCTACCATAACTTCAAAGTAGATCCATACACACCTTTTCAACCACAAAAAACCCCCATTCTTTTCACAAAATTGGTCTGCATGTTTTAGCACAGATTTTTGTTGGGAAAGCATGTGTGTCAATGTTTTTGGTAAGTTCTTGCTCATGGCCAAGCAGCACCAGACTGTTCCCCCCATTTTTCTTCTTTGACTGTCTCTGAGGTCATAAAATGCATGTAAGGTAAATGAATGACGCCTCACATGTTGTTGATGCACCAAAAGTCACAGAACAAGCTAGCACTTTGTATACATTTGGAATGCATCTCTGTAAGGGCCCAGGGCACTAAGAGCATTTTGAAGACTGTTCTCCCTCCTCATAAAATCATTGCTTGTTGCCAGAACAGACCTTTTTAACACTGTTGCTTCCTTCACAAAAGCAATAGCATCAACCTGATTAAGCTGTAAGAGAGGTTCAACTTTTCTCATTAAGAAATGAATCAAAAGTTGGAAACAGAGCATCCCGAGCAGAGAGATACTCAACATTGCCTTGGGAAAAGTGTGGTTCACTCTCTGACATTGCATAGTCATGTATTACATTGAAAGCTGTCTTCCGCTGCAAGTGTGATGAAGATTCACTGCACACTCCATGAAGTACATAACTACTCTCAACTGGGAAACCCTCCAACTGTGTGCTTCCCTTTCTTTTGGATTGCTTCATATTTTCTGTGCCATTGTCATGACATATTTGGCATGCCTTGCCCCACAGCTCCTCAGAAAGGCTGTCAGCATTCTTTCTTTCCATGTCAAAATACACATATTTACAGTTTCTGCAGCTTGGCCTAATTGCACCTCCTTGCTCTGTAGTTGCCCAGGGCAACAATCTTTTACCAAAAGAAGCTAAACTAATGAAGCTGATGTTGGCACATTGGCTACGTGATGGTGCTGCCTCAATTTTGAGCTCTACTGGCACTGCAGTTTGCTTTGATGGTCCTGCAAAATAATTTAGAACAGCAATTATATTAAGTTCTGACAGACAGCAGTAGCCATAGCCAAGTAGCCAGTCCACCTCAGCTCCAAAAGACATTTTAGGTGTCTTTATCAATGAAACTGATAAACACGATGCCTTCCTGTGAAGTCATACAAATGATATGATTACAAACCTCAAAAGAAGTCCCCAACCTGATGCACTTTGGAGCAAGCATGCACTATTACAAGGTGCAGCTGGTGATTGAAACAGCACAGGTAGGGAATGGTTTTCCCTTTTTTTTTGGTCTTGCATCTGACTTTGCACCACACCAGGTTTTCCTGACATCACAATGGCACCATCATAGCACTTCACAATGAGCTCAGAAAAACTGAAACCATAGTCAGACAAAACTTTGAGCAGAACATCACTTACTGAGTCATCAGTGATACTTCTTAAACTTGTGCAAGGCCAGATTTCAATGCATTTTACCTTCCTTAACAACACTGCCTACTAGTGTAAGGTTTTCTTCACCAGCAGAATCCAGCGTTTCATCTGCTTTCAGGCCATAGAAACCCAGCTTTTGGTTCTTATACATTTAATGCATGTGTTCAGTTACTGTGCTACTCATGATGTAGATTACCTCATTTTGCATGTTGAGGAATGTATAGGTCGCATTGGTAGGGATACCTGCAACCATAGCTTTCAATTGTGAACTATGTTCAATTAACCCCTGCTAACCTGGCACCTTTTAACGTGGTGATTCTCGTTATTTAATAGGGGGAGAGTAACTGGCCCTATCTACCCCCAGCACAGTACCTCCAGTGACTGTTGCTGGTGTCTGTCTTACATTTCTTTTAGATTGTGAGCCCTTTGGGGACACAGAACCATCTTATTTGTTTATTGTTTCTCAGTGTAAGCCACCCTGGGCCATTTTTGGAAGGGCGGTTTAGAAACTGAATAAATAATAAAATAATAATAATTGTGTAAAGGAAAAGGGCAATGAACAACCCTTTACCACCACCATCATATTATGTCAGGTGAGTCAGGGAACCATGCCCAGCACAGCCACATAGAAGCAGTTCCTGTATTGCTAGGGACTGATGCAGTTCACTACTACTTCAGTGACATACTAAGCTCATGCACAGGACCTCCAGCTGCTGCTTTAACAGGCGGCAGGAGGGAAGAGAGGAGCTCGCTTGCCTTCCCCGGCAGATGAGCAGCGGCTGTTCTTGCCTTCGACGCATCGCGTGCCCACATGAGTGGTGGCATGGCGAAGGCAAGGGCTGGGAGCGGAGGGACTCCCCGCTCCCACATCCCATGGTGCCCCGCGCTACGAGCATGGCAGCTGCTTACATAAGAGCAGCAGCCACACTCAGCATGGCCACTCTTTCTCTCTGCCTTGCTCCCGGAAGTGATGGTGGGCAGGGGAGGGGCAGCCCTTGAACCTGGCCGCGATTGTGTACATGATCACGGCAAGTTTGGTTTGCTTAACCTCAGCTAAATCCAGGTTCAAAAGCAGGGCTAGGGCCAGGATCCAGCTCGCTCCCGGCACTTCACACGCAGAGTCTAGCCCAGGCTGGGCTGACCTAGCCCGGGCTAAGGTGTGCACGGAAATAGCCTCAATGCTTTTTCTTCTCAACCTGTTCTGAAACTGAAAGGGTATGAATTTCTTTCCCCATTGCTGACCTCTTTTTTTCATGCACTCCTTGCCATAATGTGAGTGAGCAAGGGTAGTGGAAATATCCTTGGAATCAGAGTATTCCAACCAGGAGCATCCATCCTTCTAACTATACCTGAAGCACCACTCCCTAACTCCAGTTTTGGTTTTGGGATAGCTGGGAAAATATGAGAGGGATGTGTGCTACCTAGATCCTCTGGGTATTTTGGAATAATTTCCCCATGAATCTGGTGATCCTTGGAATAACCATTCCCTGTCCCTGAACAGCTTTCAATTGTGCAGTAGATTAGGAATGTTCTTGTTGAGAATCAAGCTTTCGATTACAAAGGAACAAATTGCAAGCAGATATGCAGAATGAATGTGTGCTAATCAAAGATATCTAGTATGATGGCCCTTCTGAGTAAGTACAAGTAGAATTGCAGAATGTGTGTGTGCGCCATTCAAAGATCTGTGCTGTGCCCTGTGAATTGGTACTTTTGAAGAAAATGCAAGCACAAAATGCAGAAGGTGTGCATTCCGCTCAAAGATCTGTGCCCAGTAAATTGGCCCCTTCAAGTAAGTGCAACGACAAACACAGAATGAATGTGTGCCACTAATGTAGAATGACTCTGTGCAGCTCAAAGATCTGTGCTCAGTGAACTGGCTCCTTCAAAGCAAATGCAAGCACAAATACAGAATGTGGGCATGTCACTCAAGGTTCTATGCCCAGTACATTGGCCCTGTCTGAGTACATATGGGCTTTGGAATATGCTCCCTGCGGAAATAAGAGCATCTTCTTCTCTCTTTGTTTTCAGGAAGACCCTCAAGACTTATCTGTTCTCTCAGGCTTTTAATTAGAATTAATTTTAATAATTTGTTTTAATAACCGTTTTAGGCTATTGTTTTTATTGTGTTTTGTGGGTTTTAATCTGTGACTTTTATATTGTTTGAAATTTTGTACACTGCCTATAGATGTATGTCTCTACCCTTGCTGTAAAGGGGACCATCCTTTGTATTTATGTATATCTATGTAAACCACTTTGAGAACAGTTGAAAAGCAGTATATAAATATTCCTTGTCATCATCGTAGTAGTAGTATATATCTGGCGGTATGAAAATATGATAAATAAATAAAATAAATACATAAATATAAGCAGAAATGCAGAATGAGTGTGTGCCATTCAAAAGAAATGTACCTAGTAAATTGGCCGTTTCCTGGGAAATGCAAGCAGAAATTCAGAGAGTGTGCATGCCACTCAAAGAACTGGGCCCAGCAAGGCCAAAATACAGAATTATTGTGTGCTAATCAAAGAAGGGTACCCTTGGCCTCCTCCAGTGGTGGACTGGGTCTAAAAATATTGGTTGCCAGGAGACAAAGGGGGCCCACCCACAACTATAAGGCTATTATTTACTTTTTATAAGAAATAAATAAAAATTTCAAAAATACATAAGTGGGGAAAAGGTACAATTAAAATTTTTGTGAAATAAATGTATACTTTTTAGTAATTACAGTGTACATATATTGTACATATTACTGGCAGTATACAGTACAGATTGTTATAATTGAATTTTTAATTTTTTAATTTTTAAAAAATAAATGGTGGATATTTTTAAATAGTTTGCTTGTACTGAACATTTTACACATTAACAGGTAGTTCAAAAGCATATTTCATGCAGTCCACTATATTAATAGCAATTGTTTGAGTTCACTAGATGATTGTGCAAATCTGTCAATAATTGCTTCTGCATCCAATTCATCTAACAATTCCTTTTCAATGGATAGCAACATGTATGATTCCAAGTTCTCCTCAGACAGTGAATTTCTTAGCCTTGTCTTTATGATCTTTAGCTTTGCAAATGTCCTCTCACATTGGACTTAAGTAACTGATAGTGTGCAGATGACTTTATAAAGTACATAAAGGTTATCATATGCCTTGTCATGAAGTCTGTTGGATGCCAGGATTTTTAGTACACACGATGGGCAAGTGCTACAGATTTTACACTTGTTGCAACTGGAATCCATATTCTCACCATCATTAAGCAATAGCTTTAATACATCAAAGTTCGAAGCAAAAGAAAACAATTCCAATATTACTTGATCTTTGCTGATTTGTGGAGACAGCTTAATAATACCTTCCAGTGCTTCATCTTCAAGGCCCTTCTCTGCAATAGTTTAAACTTTGCTAGGTCCAAGCAGAATAAATCTTTATACAAGTTTTTGTGTTGTACAAAGCGTGAATCTAGTGACTGGACAATGCAGTCCATTATTAGGTTAAACACATTTACTTGAAAATCAGCTAGAGAATCTGAGGAATTTCCTTCATCATCTATAAGCTCATCTGCCATTCCTTTCTTCTTCCTCTGCCTCTTAACTGGCAATGCTGTTTCCAAAGAGTCAATTTCCAATGTTTGATTTTCATCCATATTCAACTGTGAAATTTTGTCATTACATTTGTTTACAAATTCCAATGCCTTGCTGTGAATGTTATCAAATGTTCTTATCTGTTCCTTCAACTTTGTTGTAGCTGAATCTACTAAACTCCATGCAGTAAACATATCTAAACCACTTGTCTGTAAATAACTTGATAACGTGTCTGTAGTTTCAAATATATACAAGTAAGTAAATGCTGTCAATATTGTTTCATACTTTAGAAGACTTTGATGTAAAACATTTGCTTCTTGTTTTGTTTTTGCATCATACTTGTCTGAATCCGCTGCCCTCCGCCAGGCACCCCCGGCTGGCTGGGCGTAATATTCTTAAATATAAAGTATCCTAGAAAAATGATTTTATTTAAAAAATTTATTAAAATAGTACTACGATGTAAATTTTAGTTGCATACAGTAATAATATTGGAACTTCTATTATATTTTCAAACTACTCAAAGGTCATTAACATTTTTAACATATTGTCTAATGTTTAAGGGGGCCCACTTCATCAGGGGCCCACAGGGCCCACTTGCCATCGGGCAAGCTGACACCCTGGCCAGTCCACCACTGGCCTCCTCAAAGTAAATGCAAGCCCACCTCCCCCCACCATACAGAATAAATGTGTGTTACTCAAGAGAAATCTGCCCACTAAGCTGGCCCCTTCATGCAAGTCCAGATGCAGAATGAATGAGGTCGTACAGATGGCCTCCTGTCCACCACTCTGGAGGGCTGTGGGGAAGACAGGAGTTCACCTGACTTCCCGGCAGATGAGCAGCAGCTGTACTTGGCTTCACCACGCTGTGCGCCCACACAAGTGGTGGTGCAGAGAGGGCAAGAGCTGGTAGTGGGAGGCAGTGTTCCCTCTAAGGTGTGTGCGTACTCACACATTTTTTGATGTCTGCTCAGTTAATTTTAGATTTCACTCAGGTTGAATCAGGAAGGTCCCAGCCTGAATGCACATGCGCACACACTGCCTTGATACTGCTGCCCAGAACAAAACTCATTCCACACACAGATGAAAAAGATTAGAAAGAACACTGGTGGGAAGACTTCCCCCTCCCACATCCCAGGGTGCCCCATGCCATGAGCGCAGTGGCGGTTCGCATTAGAGCAGCAATCCTGCTTGGTGCAGCTGGTCCTTCCCCCAGGCTCGCTGCCAGAAATGGTGGCAGGCCAGGGGGAAGCCTTCTGACCCAGCAGTGATAGTGCATGTGACTGCCTGCTGAGGTTAAGCAAACCTTATGAATAGCCTTAATGTGTGCTACTTTTTTAAAAAAATCCCTAAAGTAATTGGCCACATAAATATAGAAAAATGCAAAATTGGGGTTCAAATCTCCCTCTCCCTCTCCCAGAACTGTCTGCCCTCCCACCAGATCCCCACACAAATGCCTCCTGGATAGAAGGGTCCCTTAGTGGCACCTTCTTCCACCTTCATTAGAAGTTGAAGGAGTGGCACGTATGTGCTGTGAAAGAAATCTATGCCTGCATTGCTCCTGGCAGCTTGGAGACTGTACCGACTGCAGCATTCCTGTCTGCCAATACAGAGAAATACAGCATCAACCGTCTGACACTGCGTGGTCTGAAGAGAGCCAGATCCCCCTCTAAAGACAGCAGGTTGGAAAAGGAATGGCACCAGTCTTGGCTGTTTCACTTGTCTTCAGAATTGTCAGAATCTGGGCCCAGTGAATGATTTAGAAGCAGCTGATAGTGCAGCTTTGCTGAAATGGTGGACTCAACCAGACATCTGCATGGGAAACCAGTGGCAGCCCCACGTAAGAGAGGAACATAAATATAGTAAACAAATATTTACTCCTTTTGGTGGAAAAAATATATACTTGCAGTATATACAAGTTCTTAATCATAATGGCCTACATGATGTCTGGTGTTACATCTTCATTTATACTCCAGCCCAGGGTTGCTGAGGACCCCTAAGCAGCCCTTACAGTGCTCTGCACAAGCAGTACTAATACAGTTTTGGCAATGTGACAAATAGTGAAAACTCTGGAAACGCAGCTTGCACAACTGCTTGTTCATAGTGCCATGGGGGCTGCTTAGGAGTCCATGGCAGCCCCGTGGCCGAGTGTTAGAGAGATGCACATCATGTAGGCTACCATAATTATATAGGTAGTTCTAAATGGATGTGAGCCTTGATGTCTCACTAAGGCCGACACGTATGGGAGAAATTTTTTCACTGCATGCATTGCTGAGAGCAAACCAGGTTATCCTTGACAGAAAGGACATCCCTACATCTTGCACTGGAAGCTCACAACTTCCTAGGGGGCAAGTAGCACTTGGAGACTTTTGGGTCAAATTAAGCCACGTGACCTGAGTCATACCATCTGGATCCTCAACTGCCATTAGCCGATGGAAAATAGAAGCATGGAGGATGAGCTGTATCTGCGACAGGGAGCTTTGACATCAGGCCAGATTGGAAGGTTGGCCACGAGGCTTTGGGCTGCTGGCCACCATTCTCTTAAGAAAGCAGACCTCTGGGAACAAGAGTTGCAGCCAAAGAGGTGATTCTTACTACTCTGTAGTGAACTTGTGCCCCACTGACAGGTACAACTGGAAATATGCTTGGAGCTACCTAGAAGTCAGTGTACCAGTTGTCTCTTGGCACAGCCAACAATGGAATAATGCATATGTGACCTCTTTTACATGACTACTCTGATGTTCATGAAAGCCTGTCATGTGCTTGTCTGGGTCTGCTGTATTTAGGCTAGCCAGATCAAAACCAATTAATATGGGGTGCTGCTGTCTAGGTAAATTAACAATAGTGATTCTATTCTGTTTTCTTCCATTCTGGATATTTTAATGTGGGTAGAATGTTAAAACATTGATGACATCCTATGCAAGATTGGCCCATCCAATAGACAGACCTAGGTCATCTAGGGCACAAATTCTTGGGGAGTTCTGGGCTGACCCCTCAAATGGCTGGGTGGCAGTAGTGGTATTATGGATTTTAAAAAGTATAGTCTCCTTCCTCACTACCTCCCCTGCCTCAGCCAGCACCAGCTATCAAGCATTACTTCCTCCCAACATTCAGTTAAAGTTGTATTCTGTACTTTACAGAATGTAATTCTGACTGAACATGGTGAGGGGGCCACGAAAGTCATGTATCTCTTAAAGCACCAAAAAACTCTAGGTCTGGTCCTGATCCTATGAAGTTTTGATGGGCTCAGTTCTGTAGTGATAATTGCTTTAAGGGCAATATGTTCTTGAAGACAACAAATATTTAGCAACTGAGGTGTAGACTCAGATGACACATGGCAAATTCGCATAACCAAGCTGGCATTCTAGGAACATAGGTTGAGTGATTTTCAAAAGAGTTTCACATGGGTTGTAGATATCATATATCACCATAGGCTCAACTCACAGTTATAGCAATAGCACTTACATTTATATACCGCTTTATAGCCGGAGCTCTCTAAGCGGTTTACAATGATGTAGCATATTGCCCCCAACATTCTGGGTACTCATTTTACCGACCTCGGAAGGATGGAAGGCTGAGTCAACCTTGAGCCCCTGGTCAGGATCGAACTTGTAACCTTCTGGTTACAGGGCGGCAGTTTTACCACTGCGCCACCAGGGGCTCTGAACAGTTATCTGAACAGTTATTAAAGTTCTCCCCTACCTGATGGAACACTCAGGGCATATGTGCATCCTACAGATTTAAATTCTGTTGGCATGTCCCCTTTTCAGACAAATCTGAAAATTGTACTTCAAGGAAACTAGGAATCTTTAATGGAATTCTCAGCATCTATCTCAGACTATGATTCCCAGACATTTTTTGCAGGTGCTACGACAGTTTAAGTGGCATAAAACCAATATAAGATTGTACTGCAAATAAGAGCTAAGTGTGTACTGAATATTCCCCTTAGGGTATGGAGCCGCTCTGGGAAGAGGATCTGGGTTCCAAGTTCCCTCCCTGGCGTCTCCAAGATAGGGTTGAGAGTGATTCCTGCCTGCAACCTTGGAGAAGCCACTGCCAGTGTGTGTAGACAATACTGAGGGAAATGAACCTATGGTCTGACTCAGTATATGGCAGCTTCCTATGTTCCAAACATGGCCCCAATCCCCATGCCTGCACACACAGAGTGTCACATGCCAACTTCAGGGATTCAGTTATATTAAGCACATGAATGTTACTCACTGTGTATGTGAGTGTGAGGGAGTGAGAGAGAGAATGTGGGTATTTAAAATGCCCTCTGACCTCTTGTGATCTCCTCCCCTCTGTAGCCGTGCATGCAGTCTCTTTAAAAAAGGAAACACGTCCTCCTGGAGTAATTCCCTGCTCTCTGGCCTCCTGTTTGCAGTGATAATCATTTCCCTACGCTGAAGCAGAACTGATTGTAAATCTGCATCTATCGCAGGAGCAGCCATTCAGATTGAATTAACAAGTCACTACAGCCTTAATTACTTTGTCAAAGATGAAAAATAGTAATTGATCTTGTCCTGGATCAGCTCACGTATCCCCCTCCCTTCAGTACCCTGCCCCACTCCAAGTCTCCACAGATAAGCAGATACATCAGTATATGCTGAAAAATAAATATCAGGTTTGTGAACACTGGAAGAAGGAAAAAGATTTGGGTTTCAAAATGCAAAACTTCACATAGAGTGCTAAGCATTCAGGAATGGAAGGATGTGTGGGGAAAAGTCAATCAATTGCCTTGAGACTGAGATAGCTGAAGGAGGAAAAAATAAACTTTGAAAACACACACATTCTTCCCTTCAGCATATGCTTGGTTGATTTGCTTGCTACATTGGTCCTGTAAGGTAGTATATCTGCTCTTTGATTTTGGAACAATTGTAATCAGGATTGTATAGCTTGATCCTTAATGGTTTGTGTGTAAATGGAGAGCTGTTCTTATGTGCACGGAACAGGTTCAGAGGCCCTTTATGGGGCTGACTCTAACTGAACAAGTTTGATCGGCCAGTGGTTCCACTACATTTCCTCCACTGGCGCTCCATTTTTAAAGTCCCCGTTGGAGTGGCAGCATACCTCCCTGCTGCCCCGGTGTCCTCCTTGGCTGGAAGTTAATGAAGTACCCAGCTTGCACGCATGCTCGCTTGCGCTCTATGTGGGGCTGCCTTTGTACGTAGTCCAGAAACTGCAGTTGGTCCAGAACGTGGCGGCCAGGTTGGTCCCTGGGTCATCTAGGAGAGCGCATATTACTCCTGTGTTGAAAGAACTACACTAGCTGCTGATACATTTGCGAGCAAAATACAAAGTGCTGGTTATTACCAAAAAAAGCCCTAAACGGCTTAGGCCCTGAGTATTTAAGAGAACATCTTCTTCGCCATGAGCACCACTGCCTGTTAAGATCATCTGGAGAGGTTCGTCTGCTGTTAGTGCCAACTTGTCTGGCGGCTGCTCAGGAACGGGCCTTCTCCCTTGCAGCCTCTGGACTCTGGAATACACTCCCTGCTGAAACAAGAGCCTCCCCATCTCTGGCAGCTTTTAAAAAGGCACTGAAGACACACTTATTCACCCAGGCTTTTAATTAGATTTATAGTTTTAATATTTTTAATACTGAGTTTTAAATCTTTTTAAGGTTTTAAATGATTTTAATTGTTAATTGACTTAATGTTTTAAATGATTTTAATTGTAAACCTCCCAGAGACGCAAGTTTTGGACGGTATAGAAATATTCTAAATAAATAAATAAATAAATAAATAAATAAATAAATAAATAAATAAAATGAAGAGAGCAGAAAGGAACACAAACTCTGGCTGAAGAAATGCAAGGAGACAATAAGGGAGGTGAAAAGAGAGTTTGAGGAACATTTAGTTAAAAGCATCAAGGGGAATAACAAAAACTTATTTAAATACATTAAAGTCAGGGAACCTGACAGGGAAGTGGTTGGACCATTAGATGAGGAGGGGGTAAAAGGGATTATTAAGGAGGGTATGGAGACTGCAGATAAACTAAATGAGTTCTTTGCATCTTTCTTCATGGTGGAGGATATAGAACATGTACTTGTGCCTGAACCGAGCTTCTCAGGGACATAGGCTAAAGAAATGATTGAGATAAAGGTGATGAGAGATGAAATTCTAAACTGTCTGGAAAAATTAAAAACTAATAAATCGCCAGGGCCAGATGACATCCGCCAAGGGTCTTTAAAGACCTCAAATGTGAGATTGCCAACCTCCTTGCAAAAATACAAAACTTATCCTTACAGTCAGACTCTGTACCAAAGGACTGGAAAGTAGCCAATATAACATTCATATTCAAAAAGGGATCTAGGGGGGATCAGGGAATAACAGGTTGGTTAGCTTAACAGCATAATGTCTGTTGCAGGCAAATTAATGGAAAACATTCTCAAGGATAAAATTGTTGATCATATAGAAGCATATATATATGCTTCTTCTTGTTAAGCATATAGAAGATATACGCTTTCTCCTTCTCCTGCCAAGAAATTTAGGACTGACAAAAGGAAATACTTTTCCACACAGCACATAATTATTCTATGGAATAATTATGCCCCAGGATGTGGAGATGGCCACTAGCTTGAATGGCTTTAAAAGGGGCTTAGACAAACTCATGGTCTAACAATGGCTACTTGTCTGTTGGCTATAGGCCATCTTCAGCCTCAAAGGCAAGGTGCCTCTGAATACCAGTTACGGGGAGCAACAACAGGAGAGAGGGCATGCCCTCGGCTCTTGCCTATGAGCTTCCCAGAGGCACCTGCTGGGCCAGTGTGTGAAACGCTGGACTAGATGGGCCTTAGGCCTGATCCAGGCTTGCTCTTACGTTCTTATGTGTTCAGTCAAAATACATTACTATTATTAAGAATATATTTATAGCTCTTCTCAGCACAAAAAAGTTCACAAAGTGGCTTAAAACTTTAGAAAAGGAATTAGAAAACAGTCCCCCATCCAAATCTTAGCCTCACAATCTAAAAAGAAACACATACGAGACACAAACAGCTGCCACAGGAAGGATACTGTGCTGGGGCTGAACAGCAACAGTGGCTCTCCCCCTGCCAAATAGAGAACCACCACCACCTTTGAAAGTGCCTCTTTGCCCAGTTAGCAGGGCTTTTCTGTGACTATGAATTTTAAATCTGGATCTTTCATAGTCAACTGCCATTGAACTGGTATTTTTTAAAAAGTTATTTTAGTGTGCTAATAAATATTTGCTATTCCCAAATGTAATTAAAATATCAAAGAGGGCTACTCTTTAACATGAATGATGGTTTTATTTGGGAATGAATGGTAACATTGTAAATTAGATGATACAGGAGAGAATCAGTCATTTTCATCAACCCCCCCCCCAAGGCAAAACCATTATCATTATTTTTGCAATATTTCCATGTATTTAAATGTACAATTCATTGCTAAAAGTGAGAAATATCTGCTTTTACAAAACCCTTTAATTGGTTGACTGCTCTGATTATATGGAACTCTTTATTTTACATGTTTTGTTCATATGAGCACATTAACAGCATGTATATGAGCATGTAAAGTGTAATTTATGGACAGATTTACAACTCGTTTCCAAGGGTTACTTTGTGGCTGCAGAACCACAGCAGCTAAAGCAAGATCCAGAATGTCATGGTCTACACAGCTTTGCCTATCTGCTGCACAAGAACAAATATGGGCTGATCAATCTGAGCTGCTTCATGGACAAAATGGGTTTCAGAAAGTGCTGGTCCCAACACCAATATAGAAGCAACCATTAATATGCATCGTCAGTACTTGCCGCAGAAGGGCTATCTTGCATAAGAGACTCTTAACATCTCCTGACTAGGGCTGCCATATTCTGACTCTCCAAATCTGGGCACCATAATCTGCAGATTATGTAAATTGTCTTACAAATAGTTTGCATATTATGCAAATTAGCAGATGCACTTTCCAGTTGACTTGTATTTGCTCTGGACAGCTACCAACAATAGTTGGGGAAGAGATCTTTTCCTGGCCATTTTCCTTGACATATTAACAGCAGCAAAAGAACAAAAAAAATGCACATTTTTTCAGTACAATTCTGTGTGTACAATTCTGTACACACTTACTTGAGAGAAGATCTGATTGAAACCAATAGTCCTTACTTCTAAGCACGCATGCATAAAAGCTTTGACTTTGCATAAAGCCAAAGTCCTTAAACATTACAGTACACAGCCTTGTAGGCTGGCAGTGATTTACATAAAAAGCAAGCTATCCTCTCAACTGCCTGATAGAGATCCCCTGATGATAAAAAAACAAAGGCAACATTCCTCAGGAGACAGAGGCGTAACTATAGGGGGGGCAGGGGGGCATGTGCCCCGGGCGCCATCTTTTTTGGTCACATGGGGGGCGCCGCCATGACAAAGAAATTTTTTTAAAATTTTTTTAAAAAATTTTTGTTAATACAAATGTTTCCTGCTCAGTGCAGCAGCACTGCAGCAGTCAAGGGAGCGCATCGGCACCCCCTCCCCCACGAGCGGTCCCTTCCGCACCGCCCACGGCCCCCCCATTGCTTTGCTGGCGCCTGGCGGCCAGTCAGTGGCCTGGCTTGGCGGCAGCGGCGGGCGCTTGTGAGAAAAAACCTAAGTATAATGTAGTATGTTGGGGGCGCGGGGGGCACCATTTCAATGCTTGCCCCGGGCGCCGTTTTCCCTAGTTACGCCTCTGTCAGGAGATTAATGTACTTGTGAAACTCTCCCAGCTAGCCCTCTGCCTTAATCCATGTCCAGCAACTGAGCAGAATAGTGATTGCACATTTTGCTCCATAACTCCACTTCTACAAGGGCTAGAGCTTAGCAATTTAAAAAAGAAAGAAAGCTGAAATCCAGGGGAATCCAGGTAGGCTAAGTAATCTGTGTGACACGCTTAAAATCTGGGTACTACCTGGAAAATCTGGGGAGATGGCAACACAATTCCTGACACAAAAGGACACATTAGGCAGGATTTGAAGCACTAGGCAGTAACACTTGAGTTTCAACAGAATCTTCCTTAGAAGTACCACGTTTATTACACATGTCCATAGTCCATAAACTGGCATCTGGGGATTATAAAAGTCGTAGTCCAACTATAGCTGGATAGCCTCAGGAAGCTAGCCTCCTAATCTTTCTTGGCATACATGATTTGAAACAAAACAGTATTATTTGCTTCTTTTCTACAGTTCTTGCTCGTCTCCTTCTTCCATCTTCCTCTGAGCTTTCCACCTTTTCTTTTGTCTTGAGCACTTGGGAAATTTATTCCTGAAGCCAGACCACAGAACCCCCAAAGAGACAAACCTCAAAACACAAGCAAGACAAAGAACTGCCAGATCCTTTTATAGGGCATCTGAGAGCTGATGGAGCAGCCTGCAAGCTGTGACTTCTGGAAATGAGAGCAGTTTTAGGGTTGGTAATTAGTTGCTGCCTTCTCTTCCAGGCTGACCACAGAGCTTTAAGCTTTCCAAAATATCAGGTACACCAGGTGCGGCCAACCTGAGACCCACACAGTTGTGTGAGGTTTTGGTCATTATCCTTAGCATGCCATCAGCTCACCAGCGGAAGAAACATAGCTCAGTGAAGAGTATGTACTTGCATGCAGATGCTCTCATATTGAATGCTGAGATGCTCTCAGGTTTAATAAATTCATCTTTAGGTAGGATTGAGAAAGGCCCTATCTGAAGCACTGGCGTCAATGCTAGTCAATATAATACTGGGCTAGATGGACCAATAGCCTATGTTGAACACACAAGAAGTGCCATTGCATGGCTCTTAAGTCCCACGGGGGTGTGAGGCAAAGAATGGCACAGCAGAGTCAATGGCAGGTTCCACTGCACCACTGAAGGTGCTGTGGACAAGGTCTGATGAAGGCATCCACTCTGTTAGATGAATGGGTCCTTAAATGACTTCAGAATGGCATATATTGTTCATTAGTAAATATTGCATGGATAAGATTCTTTACAGCACACCTTATCTTTCTCATTCCAGCTGAACATTTCCAGGACTCATTGCAGCTGAAGCTATTTTAAACAAAATCTACTTGAATCGTAGTATGTTAGATGAACAGTGATGCATGCACGTTCTTCCTTCTCCGTGTGTACCTTTAAAATGATGGGCTTGTTTTACAGTTCCGATTATAAAAGGGGGGGAAAGACTAGTCTGAAGCAATCAAATGGATGCAATCAGTCATGCAAGACTGTTCCTTGGGTTTCAGCAGCTTCTTTTACTGGCGAACAAAACCATGAGGCATGTGCAGCTAAAGCAGTCTGTGCTGAAGGTGATGCATCCCTTTGCCTTTTCTCTGTTTAAAAAAATTCTGTGTTCTCCTTTCCCCAAATTTGAAAATAAAGCATGCACCTGCTTTTAATACAATGCATGTATTGAGGAATAATGTTAATTGATTGGATTTCATTTTACAAGGTAAGCATTTTTTAAAAAATTACATCGAATCATGATGTCTTATCCACTTTCCTGTTAAAACTGAAATAGTGCTTGCTATTTATTTTGTTTGATATAGAATATAAAACATATAATTGGTTTTTCTGGACAGCTATTCAGAAGCCATAGGGCTGGATTTGGTTAAATTAAGTTGAAACTGCTGATGCTGTTGGATTTGCGGTTTAAAATAATTCAGTATTCCTAGATGGTTATAGATGTATTAATATGTTGTTTTAAAAACCTATTTTTATATTTCATATGTTGTTAGCCACCTTGAGGTCCAAACTGGAACTGATGGGTGGGAGAAAACAAATGTAAAAATACACGGGCAGACTCTTAGTTCCACGACTGTCCAGGGCAGACTTATGTAGTTTGTCCTATAACAGAGATGCAGAACTCAGATACTCTAATGGGCCAGGACCAACCATGACTTGATGTGCAGTGGCCAAGGTAAATTTTCAGAGCAGTAATTATTACATTTAAATTATGAAAAAATATTAATGAAAGCAATTATTAGTTACACACATAAGCCCCGTTGGCTCAGACTCAAGGCCCATCTAGTCCAGCAACCTGTTCCCCACTGTGGTGCCCACCAAATTACACAACAAACTTTCCTCTTCTCTGCCCTTCCCCATGCACTTTCAAAGCTTGCAAAGGTTAATTTTTAAATGGGGCTGATCCTCACCAGGACCATGGGCAAGGCAGCATTTTGCACCTTGCCTCAGGCATCACAATATCTTGGGCCATCCTGGGGCCAGAAAAAAAGTCCCTGTGAGCCAGATTCACTCCCCCAGGCCTTATGTTGTGCATGCCTGTCCTACAGCAAGTTCACATAAGAAATGCTCAGGGATAGTGATTTCAGCTTGGCTCAGAAGTTGGATCCATGGTCTAGTGTTCCACCTCAAGTACTTAGCAATCCAGTGCACCACAGGCATTTGGGTGGGCTTCTGGGCAGTAGAAGATAGCTTGTGCTACTAAACTCCCATGACAAAAGGGTTTGTGGTGCACATTAAGAACAGAAGTCTTTTACTGGGTTTTCCTCTCTTCAAAGTTCCAAAGGTGGGAACACTTCGAAATAGGAAGGGGAAGGTTCCAGTACAAGACCTAGAGGAAATATGTGAATAAGAGCTAGAGGAAATATGTGAGAAGTTGTTACAGATAGATTCCAGAACAGGTTGTTCTGGTAAGAACTAATCTGCCTACTTTCCTTTCACTATAATCTTAATTGATTATATAACTGGTGAGGTTATATAATTAAGCTTTGTGGCAATAACTTGTGAGCTAACTGGTGAGGATGGTTTCCTTAAGGAAAGTAGGCTAATAAAAATGGCTTTTTTGGTGCCAAGTCTGATAAGCTGCTTGGACACCTGTCTGATGGATGGCATGGTGTGACTCCTCAGGTTCTTGGGAGCAATCTTTTGTTTAAGACCCCTGGTGTGCTTTACCTGGAACTCTGGCCTTATCAAGTATGCAAGGCATTTCAGACTGTGTGTTTGCAGCAACTCAGATTTCTCATAACACAGATGTTTGACCTTACTGTAAAGTAAAGTTGTGCCATCGAGCCAGTGTCAACTCCTGGAGACCACAGAGCCCTGTGGTTGTCTTTGGTAGAATACAGGAGGGGCTTACCATTGCTATCTCCTGTGCAGTATGAGATGATGCCTTTCAGCATCTTCTTATATCGCTACTGCCTGATATAGGGGTTTCTTATAGTCTGGGAAACATACCAGCAGAGATTCGAACTGGCAACCTCTGGCTTGCTAGTCAAGTCATTTCCCTGCTGTGCCAACCTGACTGGGGGCTTGCTATATCCCTCGCCCAGTATGAATCATCTGTCCTGCTCAGGGTTCCGCTCAGCCTTGCTTAGGTCATAGGTGGGTTGAAGATGGGAGAAAGTCTGTCTGACAACACTGCTTGACAATTTAAGATATGTCTTTTATGTAAATTAAGGAACTTTTTACATGTAGACTAATATTTATCATTTTTTAATGTTTATATTGATTACAGTTCCAAAGCAGATTGGTGAGGTTTGATAAATTTCCTCTGTATATTTGGATGCATGAACCAGATTGTGAAATATTAATTGGTATTACGTGAGTCATTGTCAGGTAACCTTTTTAATTTCCATAGCACTTGGCAGGACTCGTTCTATAACAATAAGCAATTTGTTATCATGAATCAGTCTGATTTAATAAAAAACCTAGTCCCTAAGACAGAGAAATCATTACCTTATAAGCTCTGTCTTATAAAAATTCTCTCTCATTCAAGCTGAAATTATCCCGAGATAATGGAAAGTTTGGTAAATCATTAAGGCATTAATTGTTTTTGCCCTCAACTTCCATAATGCAGCTTGTCAGGCAGGGTTATTGAGCAGAATGTGCTCTTATTCTTGCATCTATATATTTTAATCTAGTTAAGTAGCAGTTGCTTGAATGTTCAAATGTATGGGTCTGGATGTTGACACATTCAGGAATCTGGACTATAAAAATACCCAAGCCCAATTCTCTGATTTGGCTCAGAGAAGCCCTTAATACCAAAAGGAAGTTGGGGATTTAAGGAGATCAGGTGGGGGAAAACATTGAAGCATCTGGTGGAAATTTCTGCATCATTGGCCAGGCAGTCATGCTCTTAACAGCTATTGTCTCTCACTCACGTACTTCTTCACAGCACCAAGGATTTCCCTTGGCTACTATAATAAACTCTGTGTATATATTCCGGATGTCATAGCAAACCTGAACCAAGGAACAGATTTTGCCCTGCTGAAAAAGAACCTCACAACCACATTATTAAAATACAAGGTCAGAGTAAGGGTTCATAAAAGATGGTGCATTTACTAGCCCAAACTAGAGTGATTCAGGAATATCTACAACCAGTTTTCTATATCTTGGGTGTAAGTATGCCAGCTGTAAATATCAAGCCATAGCCAAACTAGGAGAAAAGGCTAAGTATATCCCAGACCATGATGAGCCAAAAGGATAAACCTCACAAACGATAAAGGACCCACACTACTGGGGAGCTGTAGAGAAACTAAATGGAAAATAGAAAACACAATGAGCACCAGAATTATACACATGCTAGTATAAAAAGATGCAATTTTGCTACATTCTACTAGTTTCATTAGAAAACTGAAAAGTTATTTGCTGCTCCAGTAATTAAAGTTACATGATAACCAAACATATCAAACTGAAGATTAACCATAACCTAGATGGAAACTTCATGCCTGCATCATATGTGACATTATTGCCTCTATATGGGACTTGTGAAGACAGTTAAGAATCAACTTGAGTAGCCTACAACTCCCTGGCTGGCATTTACTAAACTCACCACTGGGCTTGGATGAAAAACATGGAGCTCTGGGGTAGGGTAAAAAAAAAAAAGGTGTATTCTTCGGGAACAGCAGCAAGCCTTATCTGGATCTTCTTCTCCCTTTGAGCCACCAGCAATACTGCCTTCAAGCCATAACACAGAAGGAGCCAGTGTTTCTCTTGTATGTTAGGAATTCTTCACATTGGAGAAGCTGTGCCTGTAAATTCAAACCCCCCTAAGCCTCAGAGTTACATGAATGATCAGGCCAGGTGACTAGTTGATCACCAGAGCTCCAAAGTACAATTTCAGAAGCAGCAGCGTCTGCCACAGAAATTCACTGAGAACAATCCCATTCCAGAGAAATAATATGTTTTTTATCCTCTCAGGATAATGTTTCACTTGAATCACTTTGAAGTATGTTTCATCCTGCAGTTGAGAGCTGCCATAATTTACACTGGCAAGTTTCATTCCTCAGTTTGCAGTACATAAAAGAAATAAGTATTTAAGGCTCAAAATCAACAGCAAGAGGGTTTCATGCAGAAGAGAGCTTAATTTGATGAGTTGTAGTGCTTCACTTTTTTTGATACAGTGAAATTTATTTTTGGCTTTTCCCTGCTTGTATAAGAGTTCCATTTCAGAAGAAAGGAGCACCCAGGACTAAGACCACATCATTCTTAAGTTAACATAGTAAGCACATTACTTCTCAGTAGTACAGTTCATTCCAATATGAATACGAATATGACGAATATTTATGTACCGCTTTTTAACAATTGTTCCCAAAGTGGGATAGATGGATAGATAGATAGATAGATTAAATTAAATGGCTCTCTGTCCCCAAAGGACTCACAATCTAAAAAAGAAACATAAGATAGACAAGAGCCACTGGAGGGATGCTGTGCTGAGGATCGATAGGGCCAGTTGCTCTCCCCCTGCTAAATAAGGAGAATTACCACTTTTAAAAGGAGCCTCTGCTCCATTTCTCATTTCTGCCGGGCATTTGAGGAGTGACTCCAGAACGTCTACAATGAGCTGCTTTTGTGAGTTCAAGGAAAAGTGCCTGTTACTGTTATAATGAAGAAAAAGTGGATCTGGTTACTTAATTTTTAGTTCTGGCACACCACTGAAAAGCAATTGTACCCAATCAATCAAGACACAAAGGAAATAAGAAATAGGTGCCGTGCTTAGAGTTTATTGATAAAACTCAAACAGTATTCCAGAGAGAATGTGCTGTTTATCAGGGATCTCTAACATGAAGAACATACATAAAGATCTACCATAAAGAAAGTAGCGAACATGTACTATAAACAAGTGTATAACTGATTTTGGTACACATGATAAAAAGCTTTCAGAAATCACAAAATACACTGAAAATTATCAAACCATGTTGTAAATTATACTGTAAATCACTTTACTATTATTTAATTGAGATTCCACTTTTCCTAAAATAACAACGTGGTGTTCTTTTATAAAGGTAAAAGTACAAGAAAACATTAATAATTAAGAATACAACTTTAATAATAATATGTTTTTAAAAAAACAAAACCACCAAGAGCTACAAACAACAGATAAAACAGATAAAAGTCAAGGGCATAAAATTTTAACTTGGTGGTAAAAATGGACCAATACAGGATCTGACAGATTGCCAAAGGGGGACATTCCATCCGTAACATAGGAGCCCCTGCAAAATCGGCATGTTACAGTTCCCCACCAAACATGATGTTTCTGAAAGAGGTGGGACTCGGAGCAGTGACCCAGATAACAATCTCATAGCTCAGGCAGTTTCATATGGAAAAAGGTGGTCCTTAAGATACCCAGGCCCTAAACCATTTAGAGCTTTAAAGGTAATCTCCAGGACCTTGAATTGTGCCTGGAAATGAATTGGGAGTCGATGGAGATGTTGGCTGAACAAGCAGTCACCCTTTCTAAATATCAGGGTTGATTTGATTTAAGTAAAATTGATTTAAATCACAATTTAAATCACTTCACAGGAGAACTCAATTTTAATTATTTAAATCAAAATTTAAATTATTACTCAGGAAGATTCTATTTAATCATTTTCTATAAAAGTACATTCTTGTTGTCTAATATAACCTTAATACAAATTTAGAGATAGATGTAGGTTTCATTTTTAGAAGATAGGTACACACTACTCATGATGCTGTTTTATTCAGGCAACCAGGCCTTGCAATTTGTTGTTGCACTGTTTGCCTTTCACATGCATGCCTTTCTTACCCACAAGTACAGGAACTTCATTAAAGTATTTCCAAAGGGGTATCTTTTATGGCCTGCTGCCATGATAGGCGTTTCCCTTCAACAATGGAGAATACATTAGGAAAAGGTTTCCTCAGGATTGAATGAATATGTTCTATACACTTTTGGTTTCACTTTCTATTCCCCTCCCCTTCCCAATCCAGACTCCTCCTCCTTGCTCAGATCTACTCCATCCCCACAAATCCTCTATTCATTTATTGACCTTCTTTATCTTTGCACTTTTGAGGGGGTGGGGAAGCAAGGACTTGAATGGGTGTGCGTGTGCTGCATATACACCACCTGCAGAATAGGACTGATCAGGTCTATCATCCCTCATCACCACATACTGCTGTTAACATATTTATATAATATAATTAGAAGTTATGATTAATATTCACGATTATCTCTTTGACTTAGGTTCTTTATGAATATTAAAAATCAATTTAAATTTTTAAAAATCCAATTAAATTTTTTTTTAAAAAAACCCCATCAATTTGTATCAACCCTGCTCAGTACTGAGCTCCCAGTACAGGGCCATCCCTAGGGAGGTGTGGGGCTCTGGGTGAATCAGTGTGTGTGTGTGGCCTTGCTGCCTTTGGCACTTCCTCTCCCCCACAGCACACATGGAGGCTGGGCTGGCTGCCGTGCTGCTGGGAGCTGAGGCCGGCATGCGGGCAGCCTCGCCGAGTGGAACAGGCTGCTCGCTGGACGCCAACACCACTCCCCACCAAGCCGAGGCAAGCATACAGCAGGCCAGTGCTGCTCACACCCGCAGCGACAGTTGTGCCGGCTGCTGTGCTGCTGCGAGCCAAGGTGGGCGTGTGGGCAGCCTTGCCGAGCAGAGCAGGCTGCTCACTGCTCACTGTCCCTCCCCCCAGATGGCGCAGCCTGTGGGAGACTGGTGCCGAGCAAGCAGTGAGGCAGGCTGCTCGCCACCAGCACCGCCATCATGAGGCCCCTCCAAACACAGGTCCCCAGGTGATTGCACTTGTCACCCCACCCTAAGGACGGGTCGGCCCGGATAATAGTAGAGCCACATTTTGGTTTAGCTGATGCTTACATATGCTTTTGAAGGACAGCCCCATATAAAGTGCATTATAATAGTCCATTCTTTATGTCATTAAGGCATGGATGATAATAGCCAGATCTGCCATTATTTTCTATAATCATTTTATGGATACTTTAGCCTAACATTTGAGATGAAAAATGGCTGATCAAGGAATACACTAAATTAAAAGCATGAAAATTGTTAGCGGTATGTTCATAATACTATTTTTATGGGATACATTTGCATGTTTGTTTTGGCTATCCCTTGATCAAAGGGAATCAAATTATATACCAGTTCCATGAACCAGTTCCATGAACAGCTAAAACATATAGTGGTTTTGTTTAAAAATGGAACCTAACTATAAGCTAAATTTACAGCATAAAAATCTGAAAGTGTGCTTTACGTTATTCTCCCTATCAGATATGCAAATTTAACAGCACAGCTGAAAGAAAAATGGAATAGTTCTCCATTATGCCTGCAATGCACAGCCAGTCATGGCCTCTTATCTCAGCTCTCTTATTCCATTCTACTACACAGCTTGGCCATCCAGATAAGTCAGTCTGACATGATGCATAATATACTGCCAGTTTCCCAAGGGATGGGATGGTTCACAAGATTGTAATGATCATGAAATAGATTAAGAGATCATTGATGTCAATAGCCACACTTCTATTGACTGGGTGTGCAGATCCTTATCTTAACCCCCAGTTTAAAAAGCGAATAGGATTAGTAGTGAATAAAGTACTGATCATAAAGATGCTGTTAAATTAAGCTTATTAAAAAAATTTTTTTTGGTGTATTTTACAAAATGTCACCTCAAATGTTGGAAAAGCCAATAGGAAGATGAAGAAGTTTTACTGTTGAAGCTAAGCAGATCTTGCCCTCAACAGTGCCTAGCTGCATGGCCATCTAGGAATTTTGCATACATTCCTCTTGCTCTTGGGAGAAACAGTGGGGTACAAGTTTAGCTAATAATGACAGCTTGCCTCTGCTTAAGTATGGAGGCTTTTCTGCTCCCCAGTTCTCCAGACTAGCCAGTGAGGTGAGGTGGGATGGAGGAGGAATCAGGAAGTACAAATGGGGAAGATCCTGCCTTTGCATGGCAGTGGTTTGCATTTGTGCTAGTGTCCTTCTTCCCTGAACAATGAAAACATCAGGATTATTGCATTTACTTTACTTTCACACTCCCATTTTTTCCATCTTTTCCTTTGAAAAAAGAGAAAATAAAAAATGTTCAGTGATGCAGGACACTGAAGCCAGACAACCCCCCACTCACCCCAGCTTGAGTCCTTGAAAACTGCCTTTTAAATTAAGTACTTTTGAGAAAAGTAATTTTTTAATTTATTATTTATATATCACCTCCAAAGGCTTTAGGTGGTTCACAAAAAGAAACACAACAAAATCAAAATAAAACAATCTGTTGGGATTATTAAAAGCCTGGCTTTTAAAAAAAGTGTCTTAATGGCTCGTGAAGGCAGGTAAAGATATTAAACTATGAATGTCTATAGGGAGTGTATTCCATAGCCCAGGAGTGACTATAGAGAAGGTATGTTCTCAAGTCGCCACCAGATGAACTGGCAGCATACAGAGATGGACCTCTCTCAATGACCTTAATGTGCAGTGAGGATCATGCAGAAGAAGGCACTCTCCAAGGTAACACAGTCCACAGCCACTTAGGGCTTGAAAGGTAATTACCAGCACTTTGTACTTCACCCGGAAACCTATTGGTCCCATGCCATTGTTTTAACACAGGCATAATATGGTCTCTCTGAGAAGCTGCGGAGACCAATCTAGCTGCTGCATTTTGGAGCAACTGAAGCTACATTCAAAGGCAACCCCACATAGAGCGCATATTAAAGCAAAATAATGTGAATAATTGGTGTTTGTTTTAACAAGGCAGTTTTTCTAATATTCAGGCCTGTCTTTATTTAGCTTTCGTGCACAAATGACGAGGAAACTCCCAACTTTAAAAGGAATAAAAATGTACAAAGATAATATATTATAGGGCAATAGTGGCAGGGGCGTAGCAAGGTTGCTGGCAACCCCAGGATAAATCGCTAAGCACACCACACCATGCAGACACAGGGGGCATGGCACAAATGTATGGCCCTACACCCTCTCCAGCCAGCTTTCTTCACTTGGTCAATACTTCCTTTTTCTCCCTTTCTTGCTAGGAAGAAAAAGGATGCATCCAGTCAGTGAACAAAGAGTTCACTGGCTGGAGAGGGCAACGGACTATGCATTCATGCCCAGTGCTGGCCATGCCCCCTGTGTCAAAGTGATGATGCAGGACGGGGGTGTCCAGTCTTGGGGGTAGGGCAGTGGGAAGTGTGGAGGGGGAGGTGTAATGGAGCAGTTATGAGGGCATGCCCGGGCGGGCGGGGAGGGATGCTTTGGCAGCTCCCAGATCACTGAAGCTCAGGGACATTCTGTTGGAGCTAAGACCCTGGCATCATCAGCTCTCAGCTGCAATGTCTCATAGTGACCACTTGCGGTGGGGCGGGGGGGGCGGGTTAGCATCATAGATAAAAGTGCTGGATTCCTCCCCTCTTTGTTCTTCCAGTGTTAGTCTCCATTTTGTCTCTCCAGAGATGGCTGTTTGTTTAATCTCTCTCCCCTTTCAGCCTTAAGCTCAGCTTTGCTATCCTTTTGTAACTTCTTTAACTGATACTGTTTTAATTGTTTTTAATGTTGTTTTAGAATATTGTTTTAAAAATTTTAAATTGTCATATTTAAATTTTTTTTTTAACTAATGTTTTAACTTTGTTTTTATTTTTTTATAAACCAACCAGAGATGTAAGTTTTGGGTGGTATAAAATATGTAAAATAAAATAAAATAAAATAAAATAAAATAAAATAAAATAAAATAAAATAAAATAAAATAAATAAATCCTTATTCTTCAAACTGAAAGAACTGTATCCAGACCTCTCCCCATACTGGCTCTGCTCTGCTCATGGGAGTTCAACTGCCATTCTTCCCCTACACATTCCGTCCCCTTGTTCATTTTATTTATTTTATTTTATAATATTTTATTTTAATTTTTAATTTAATATTTTTATTTGTTATTACATTTCTGTACCGCCTAAAATACAAGTTTTCTGGGTGGTTTACAAAACAATAAAAACAGTCAATAAAAGATTAAAATATTTCAATTAATAATAATAATAATAATAATAATAATTTGATTTCAATTAAAATTAAAAAATTAAAACTACTAAAACACAATTAAAACAGTTTCTAATTAAAAGCCTGGGTGAACAAATGCATCTTGACTGCCCTTTTAAAAGTTGTAAGAGATGAGGAAGTTATTATTTCAGCAGGAAGTGTGTTCCAAAGCCTCGGGGCAGCAATGGAGAAGGCCCATCCCAGAGTAGCCACCAGATGAGCAGGTGGCAACTGCAGACGAAGGTTATATACGAAGGTTTGCTGAATACATAAGTCATAGGGAGCTATAGCTCAGTGGTAAAGCAAATGCTTTGCAAGCAGAAGGTCTCAGATTCAAATAACTGACCTCCCATTAAAAAGGATTTCAAACAGTAGGGCCTGGAAGGAACTCTGGAGAACCATTGCCAGTTCAAACAGAAGCTGCTGTGTGACTCCATATGAGGCAACTTTAAGTCTAAAAGTAAAAAGTAGCTACCACTGTTTTGAAGAGCAACAAGCTTTCTAACAATTTTTATTTCCCTCCCCAAATTCTCAGCATAGTGTAGGGATTCATGCTTAGGCTGTAGGCAAGCATCAGCAGCCATTCCTGCTATTGCAGTAGCAATAGCAGCAGGAGCACAGGAAAAGCTCTGTAACCTTTTGTGGGCCAACTAAAACTGTCCTTCTGTGCTCTTAAAGAAGCACAACTGGCAAGACAGTAAGGAAAGTACAAAGCTTCATTTCATCTTTCCACAGGTAGACTTAATTTTTACTGTTGAATTGTAGAGAATTAGTTGTGAAATGTAAAATGGTTTGGAACCAACTCCCTAATGGCATAGTGGGGAAATGATTTATCAAGCCAGAGGTTGCTGGTTCGAATCCCTGCTGGTATGTTTCCCAGACCTAGATCGGGCAGCAGTTATATAGGAAGATGCTGAAAGGCATCATCTCATACTGTGCAAGAGGAGGCAATGCTAAACCCTTCCTGTATTCTACCAAAGATAACCACAGGGCTCTGTGGGCGCCAGGAGTTTGTTTGTTTGTTTATTTGATTTGTATACCGCCCTTCCAAAATGGCTCAGGGTGGTTTACAATTAAAACACACCACTAAAACAGTAAAGAACTAAAATAAATTTTAAAAACACATAACAATTAACAATTTAAAAACATTTTAAAACAACAGTTAAACAGTTGACACCGACTCGACAGCACACTTTACCATTACTTTATTTACTTACTTACCCTAATCCAAACAAGAGGTAAAAAAAGGCATGATTCACTGTTGCCAGGGCCTGCCAGTTGAGAAAAGGCCACAACTGGCAGATCAGCTGAAGCTGGATAAAGGCACCCCTGGCTACAGCCTCCACCTGCTGTTCAAGCAGGAGCTGCAAATCCAGAAGGACAGCCAGATCACTAACCGCCTCTTTCAAGAGAAGCACAACCCCATCAAGAGATAAACTCATGGCAATTGGCCAGATCACAAACCAAACAAGAGCAACTCCGTCTTGGAGGAATTAAGCCTGAGCTTGTTTTGGCCCATCCAGGTCCTGACAGCCTCTAGGTCAGGGATTCTCAACGTGTGGGTCCCCAGATGTAATTGGACTTCAACTCTCATAATTCCCAACCAAAGACCACTGGGGCTGGGGATTATGGGAGTTGAAGTCCAATAACATCTGGGGACCCACACGTTGAGAAACCCTGCTCTAGGTACTGAGCCAGCACATGAACTGCATCACTTGTTTGGCTAGGAGTAGAGATATAAAGCTGAGTATCATCAGCATATTGATGAAAACGTTCTACAGACTGATGGATGACCAGGCCCAGTGGCTTCATGTAGATGTTAAAGAGAATGCAAGCACAGTCCGAGCCCTGTGGAACCCCACAAGTAAGTGGCCAGGGTGCAGAACACTATCCCCCAATCGACACCGACAGGAATTGCCCAGTGAGATAGGACCAGAACCACTGAAGAACAGTGCCCCCAAGGCCCAGCCCACTTAGGCATTCCAGAAGGATAGCATGGTTGATGGTATTGAAAGCTGCTGAGAGATCAAGAAGAACCAAGAAAGGTGCACTTCCCCCACCAAGGTTACAATAAAGGCCATCCAATAGGGTGACTAATGCTGTTTCAGTGCTATGCTGTGGCCTGAAACCCTACTGGCAAGGGTCCAGAAAAAAAGGTTTCCTCCAGGACTCTCATCAACTGAGCACAAACCACCTTCTCCAAAATCTTACCAAAAAAATGAAAATTGGAGACCGGACTTTAGTTATCCAGATTGTCAGGGTCAAGAGAAGGCTTCTTCAGGAGAGAGTAGACCACTGCCTCTTTCAGGGCTGATGGAACAAACCCCTCCCCAAAAGAATTAACTGTCTCCCAAAGCCAGGAAAGAACATTCTCCCTCGCAGCCCTAACGAGCCAGGAAGAACAAGTGTCCAGGCTAGAGGTAACTGTGCCCACATTAGCAAGAATCCTGCCCACGTCATCAGCCTCAACAAGCTCAAAAGTATCCCAGAGAGTATTACAAGATTACTTGTAATCTATTACCTCAACTAATACTTGTAATCTATTACCTCAACCTCTATTACCTCAACCGATACCAAGCAATTGGAGTCCAACTCCAACCGAAGCCAAGCAACTTTATCAGCAAAAAACCTGGGAAACATGTCACAGCAGAGAGATGGAAGATCACCATAATAATCCCTTCCCAGCAAAGAGTAGGTGATTCGGAAAAGGGCACTGGATGGGAATCCACTGACGCAATAAGTGCAGAGAAATGAGGAGATTTTGCCACCCTTATCGCCACTGTATACTTCCCAACATGGGCAAGCAAACATGCTTGGTCGGCTTCTGTCTTAGTATTCTTCAAGAGGTGCTCTTTTGGCTTGCTTCATCTCTCGAAGTTCCTCAGAGAACCAAGCAAGTTGAGATCCACAAGTCCTAAGAGGCTGCTTAGGAGCAATCTTGTCAATCATCCTCATAGCCCCGATGTTCCAGGCCTCAACGAGCAGAACGGATGAGTTGCTTATCAGATTGCTGGGGAACTCCCCAAGCACCCTCTGAAAACCATCAGGATCCATAAGGCGCCTGGGGCAGACCATCTAAATAGGTCCATTGCCCCTGCAAAGGGAAGGAGCAGCAATCCACAAATGAATTAGGGAGTGATCAGACCACGGCAAGGGACAGATGGATAAGTCCCCCATTTTAAAATCATGTTGCTACTGCTCCGAGCCAAAAACCAGGTCCAAAGTATGACTGCCAATGTGAGTTGGGCCAGAGAGAAGTTGCGACAAGTCCATGGCTGCAATGGAGGCCATGAAACCCCAGGCCTTGATCAAACCCTCACCCGGGGCAACAGGTTGAAACCCCCAAGAATCAAAAACCTGGAATTCACAACCAGCAGGCCTGCAGCAAGGTCGAGAAGCTCAGGAAGGGCTGAGGCTGGGCAGCAAGCAACAGCCCAATCTTATTGCGAAGACCCAGGGTCATGAAAAGGCACTCACAACCTTCTGCCTGCAGGGCAGGGCCCCTAATTGATTCTATTGTTGGAAGAGCTTCCTCATCTCTAACAGGCTTAAAAGAGCATGGAAGATATTTATTTCTCCAAGCCTTTCATCAGCAATGCATTGGTTTTTCCTGTTGTTCTGCGGTTTTAAATTGTTTAAAAATGTTTATAACTGTTTTAATTTGGTTTTAATTTTTGTTTTATCGTTTGTTTTGTAAACTGCCACAAGATGTTGGTGTGTGGCAATTTAGAAATAAAATAAATAAATAAATGGAAACCAGCAGTCATTCTGAAATTTATAAATATGCATTTGAACATGTAAGGCAATAATGACAATTTTAATCAAACTGAGATAGCAGAAAAAGCCCTCTGTGCTAGTCCTTTGAAGCAGAAGGTGGTACATTGCCTTTAAGTCCCTGCTTATCATGGCAAAATGCATTACAGTATGCATACTTCTGAAGAACTGATATTATGGCACTATGGCTGCTTTCTTTATGCTGGTTGGTCATAACAGGACGGGAAGAAAAGCAAGAAGTTAGACAGTGTCCAACTTCTAGACTTGGATTTTCTTAGTAAACCTTTTATTTGGATAAGTAGGATCTTAGCATTGCATAGTAAGGTCTACAGATGTATGCAGCACTGAGAAGCACTGAAAATTATAATACCAACATTTACTAGTCCATTGATGAGAAAATTTGATTAATCACCTTTATTCTCAAAGTGACAGTATATGAGTTTGAGAGTATATTATTTTTCTTTTGATTTATCTATACTTGATCCTGATGGCTCAAGGCCATCAAAAGCAGGTTTAAAGATATATATTGATTTTTGCCCTTTCAAACACTCACAATAAAACAGATAATAAATGGACCTAAGAGGAGAGAGAGAGAAATAAAAGAGGAGGAAATGGGGTACACAGTTTTGTCATTAAAAAGCCAGACTTTGCTAAAATGAATTTGTTAAAATTCATATTGACAAGCCACAATGCTTCTGGAAGAATGTCCTTTGGACAGATGAGACAAAACTGGAGCTTTTTGGCAAGTCACATCAGCTCTATGTCCACAGATGGAAAAATGAAGCTTTCAAAGAAAAGTACACCATACCTACAGTGAAACATGGAGGCGGCTCGGTTATGTTTTGGGGCTGCTTTGCTGCATCTGGCATGGGGTGCCTTGAGTCTGTGCAGGGAACAATGAAATCTCAAGACTATCAAGACATTCTGGAGCAAAATGTACTGCCCAGGGTCAGAAAGCTCTGTCTCAGTCGCAGGTCATGGATCCTCCACCAGGATAATGACCCAAAACACACAGCTAAAAGCACCTAAGAATGGCTAAGAACAAAACGGACTATTCTGAAGTGGCCTTCTCTAAGCCCTGATTTGAATCCTATCGAACATCTATGGAAAGAACTGAAACATGCAGTCTGGAGAAGGCACCCTTCAAACCTGACACAGCTGGAGTAGTTTGCTCAGGAAGAGTGGGCCAAACTACCTGTTGACAAGTGCAGAAGTCTCATTGAGAGCGACAGGAATCGCTTGTTTGCAGTGATTGCCTCTAAAGGTTGTGCAACAAAATATTAGGTTAAGGGTCCCATCATTTTTGTCCATGCCATTTTCATTTGTGTGATTATTTGAAATATTCTGTTGCATCAAAACTCTAAAGCAAAGTCTGATTTTTGTTAAAAGCAGAACAAACAATGATGGGTGCCAATTATTTTTGTCAGTTTCAAGTTATTTCAGAGACAATTGTGGGGTTTTTTTCGTGGAGGGGTACCAACACATTTGTCCACGTGTGTGTGTGTGTGTGTATAGGGGGGGAAGGGAGGGGTCAAAGTTCAGCATCTTTTCTTCCTCAAAAGAGTAGTTATGAGTGGTTGCTCTTTGGATCAGGACTGTTGTGCATGTGGAGAATGGGGATGGTCACCTCATTGCTGCTACACCAGTCTGAACAAAACCCACCACCCCAACGGATATTTTTCTATTAGCATCTTTGGGGGATGATTATTTTTCATGCTTCCCGTGTATCATGGTCCTGATACAAATTAGAGTTTTACACAGAGTTCTACGCAGAGTTCTACAAAATATTGCTTAGGAATAACAATATGATCTTCTGCTTTCCTGCACCTAAAGGAGTGAGGAAAAGAGGCCATCATAATATCAATATATTTTGTAGACATGTTGTCCTATAGATTCAGAGTTCCATTTGGCTTGTGTTCTAAAAATGTGTGATGCATGGATGTGAAGTTGCTCTGTGCTCCAATTAATCTTGATAGTGAAACATTTTTATCAAAACTGCACTAGATATCCACATTTCACTGAAATTGTTTGCTTCTGTGTTTCCTGGAAATCATACTCTTAAAATAAATATAAGCATCCAGATGGAAATAGCCTTGACAACCAAAGGACCTATACTGTTGCACACAAAATTGAATTCCTGCTCGTACCCTTATTCATTCATTCATTCAGTACATTTATGTACTGCCCCATACAAAAAGGTCCCTGAGTGGTTCACAATATAAAACCAATTAAAATATTTACATAATTAAAACAATTTAAAATCCAATAAAAACTCTAAAGTTTTAAAGCTTGGGTTTTAAACTAAAAGCCTGACTAAACAGGTATGTTTTTAATAATGTTTAATAAAACAAATTAAAATTGTTTAAAGCTTGCGAGATCAGGAGAGTCTTGAGGGTCTTCCTGAAAACAAAACAGAGAAGGAGATGCTCTTATTTCAGCAGGGAGCATAGTTCTGCCTTTGCATTTTCTCACTATTGGCAGAAGTAGGGAACACAATTTTTATGCAGTGATTCTAAAAGAGAAGGAAAATGTAGCACAATAGATATTTTCAGTTGGTAACTTATTCTGTTCATCTCTCTTTTTCTGTTGTCATTGGCTGACATGATGCACAGAGTAGGAGCAACTTGTGGAGCCACCACAGAGATGGAAGTAGTGGTACTGTGCAGAGAACAGACAATAGTGTTATTGGGGTGGGTTATCAGGCTTTCCATCATTTGCGACAATTGGAAGAAATTCGCTAACACTGGTAGCCCAGTCTCAACCGCAGCACTGATACTTCTGCCTCTGCAGCAGCAACCTCACAAGTTGCTCTGTCTCTATTAGTTGTGTGCATTATGTCAGCCCTTATCAGCAAGTATAGGCTGTGGGCCAAAATGCACTGAACTCTGAAATCTCAACTTAGTCAGACATATTCGGGGGGGGGGGTGTCGGGGGCGGAGAGGGAGTCAAACTGGGAGAGTAAATTTGGACTTTATTCTTTTCTTTTCTTTTTTGTAGATTGTGAATATGAACAAGTTATGGAAATGCAATTATCTATCACAAACCCTGGGGAAAGGAAGGCTCTAAGTATAAATACACACTCACACACACTTTTGTTACTTTGCCTCAGGACTGAAAAGGTAAGCATCAGAAATCAATTTAAACAATTTATTTTAAAGCCATTTAAAATCTATACAGGACACTACCCACACCCAATAAATAGCAGTATGGCAGGTTCCTTTAAAGAAAGTTCATTTTACATTTTTTAACTGGACATTTATGACTGCATTGGAAGATCAGGAACTATGAATGGCCTAGATTTTATTTTATTTTTATTTTTTGCATGAAAGGCTTATAACAAGCTTTTGGTTTATAGTTTTAAAACTTTTACTTTTTATTATGTTAATGTTTTGATCAGTGGCGTAACAAGGCTGGAGTGGACCCAGAGACAAAATTTTAAAATGGGCCCCTCACACACACACACACACACACTTCACAATATAGTCATGTGACTTGCCTCTGGGGGGCCCCTTGAGGCGTGGGGGCCCCCAGGCAGCTGCCTCCCCTTGCCTAATAGTAGTTACGCCCCTGGTTTTGATGGTTTTATATTGTTAACTGCACAGGGACATTTATGTATTGGACGATATAGAAATGCACGAAATAAATAAATAATAAACAAACAAGAAGGGAAAACCAATAGCTCTGTTTATATTTTCAATGTAGAAATCAATTCACTCACAGATAGAGCTTTACTAAAGCTTCTGAGTAACAGAGTTCTGCCACATGCACTACCCCAATCCAATTTTCCAGCTGTGGGCAATGGGTTGAGCATATCCTGTGTTATGACAAAAGTCAATTAAATAAGAGATCCTCCCCCGCCTAATTTACTCATTACCAGTTCTTTTCATAACTCATCAAAAAGTTTAAAAGAAACTCAATTGTGAACTTAGTTAAGCTGTACTTAAGCTGAACTGAATAACCATAAGAGCATTCTCTACTCCCAATAGCTATGTTCTATTCCTGCTCATTTCCACAATTAGTCTGTCCAATATCACTTTTTATATGCAAGAATGGTCCAGTTGTCTGTGAGCATACAAGTTTGCCCACCTCCTACTCCTAAATTGCCTCACCGCTGTGGATGGAGAGGTAGCATAAGAAAGCAGGGACAGAAGCGAGCATATGAGATAGGGTGTGGTCTTCATTTGGGAGACAGGATTTGTCCAACCCTTCTTGGGATAGTGCTAAGGAAGAGTTTCTTGATGCAGAGTAAAGGGTCATTGTGACATCATCAACCACTACTAGCAGACTATCTCCTTCTGCCCTCTCTCCTCTTCGCCATGATTGAAAATTCAAAGCTCTAAATAAAAAGTGTTTAACATTCTCATTACTGTATTTGGGGACCATCTCACTATGTAGTTTATTATAAAACAATTGTTAATTATGAGTAAAACACAACCTTACAAAAACTGAGATCACTATAAATTGCCACACAAGGCAATTTATAAAATATAAAAGCCAACAACCTATTTAAATTGACAAAAGTCTTTGAATGGTAGTGTGCCTACCATAAGACACATGAAAACAATTATTGTGTATAGAGCTATCTAAATAGGTGTACTAAACCCATTTCTTTCTCTGGAGATTTCTTCCACTATTTTATACATGATTCTTTGGGAGTTTGAGTTGTACCCAAGTGGAGAATCAAATTAACTTGTTGAGTAGGTTTTATTCCTCTTTAATTTGTATTAGCCCCATTAAGAGGCTTGTGCTTTGCTTTGGTTACCCACTGAAACAGCAGCAATGAAAGTCTGAAGCAATGTTGTGATCATTCCATAGTACTACAGTAGCATTTTGTTGCTAGAATGGCATAGAACATTTCATGTCCTGCTAGTGCTAAGTTTTTATCTGAAGATAGTTGTGTTTAGTAAGAAGCCAAGGAAGCTTTCCTAATTTATTATGTTTTTTAATTTTTGTAAACTGCCTTGGGATTGTTTTTAATGAAAGGCGGTATATAAATTTAAACAATAAATAAAATAAAAATAATATTTATTTATTTATTTAACATATTTTAAACCACCCAAAACTTACATCTCTGGGCAGTTTACAACACTATATTACTGCACTATTCTCAGTCATGTTTGTCATGGCATAGCATGACAAATTAATATGCCAATTAATACGCAGTCCAAAAATCAAGAATTGAACTATTGAACAAGTTGATGCCTTCCCATAACCATATGTAGCCAAACAATGATTTAAATGAGACTTTGCTTCCATGATGATTTAGTCTGTCTGAAATGGTGAACAAATGGTAGCTCATAAGCTCCTCTCTCAGTTCTCCTGGTTTACTTGATAACTTTGATCTATATTGCAAGAGAAGTGTAGCAAGAAGGCATGAGCCTAACATTTGATACAGGTAAAATCTGAGGTGAAGTATCATTTGAATAGACACAGCATGTGTTCAACAATGCCCTTTGCATTCAGTCTTGCATTCTTTATTCCTACTATTCCAAATTTTAGCTTATCAGAAAAAAAGTCATAAATAAGTGCCTTTCACACCATTGTGACATTTTCCTGCAAAACATGAATGTAGAGTCCTTTGTTCATGAGGGACTGAAAGATGGAAACACAGCAGTTGCATGAAATTGTCTGCAATGTCTCTGCGTATTCTTTTACTCTTTACAATGTTGTCTATTTTAAGATTAAAGACTTCCCCTGGATCGTAGGCACTGAATCTCATTAGACCAAACACCATGTCCTAGAAGAAAGAGAAAGGGCAACAAAAAGGTATGTGTGTGAAAAACAGGGTGGGAGGGGGGAATCTATTAAGGCCCACAGCAGGCAGCTCATTTCTTAATAAAAGAAGCCTAGAGCAGTCACCATATTAATGACTCTGTGTTTTCTGATGACTAAGCTAGGCTCCATTTTGCAGCTCAATTGGTGACACATTCAGAAATGATCTAGTTGCGCATCATAAACAGAAAAGTCTTTTGTGGAGAAAAACATTTCTAGTTTAAAACAGCTTTGCTACAAATCTTTATCTGAACTCTGGGAGTGAAAATCATTTTATACCCACCAACAATAAATCAGAGGAATGACACTGCAAGGATGGTAAGACTCATTCTGAACATCATTTCCAAATATCTGGAAACTCCACATACAACTATTCCCCTTTTAATTCCTTAGTGTCATCTAGATATTTTTAGACACATCCAGTTAACTAAAAGGAAGCTGTTGGATTGTCACCAATGGAACAGCTCTCTAGTCCCTTTCCGTGATGGGTTACTTTCTGTGATGGGCTTCTTGTGTTTTCCCCCAAGAGCTAGCTTTCTGAAAACATGGTAGCCAAAGAGCTTGTTGTATGTTGGACACCCCTATGTAATCTTTTCCACACAAGCAAGTGTCTCTAACAAACCAAGAGACAGAAATGTGAACTGTCAGAGAGCCATTTATGAAGAAAATATATAACAGAGGCACACAACAATCAAGAAGTGGTAACATAACAGTTGATTCATAGGGTTGTTTTTTTTAAGTAGTAGATGAAATCCAGTTCAAATTTTGCAACCAATACAAACAAGGACTCACATTCTGAAGGGTGATGGGAGAACATTATACAAGGTAGTCAGTCACTGAACACATGTTGAGAAACTCTTAATCAAGAACTGGTTTGCATGCATACTTCACAGGCTAATCTATGCTTGAACAAGTCCTTACAAAACAGTCATTTAGCACCTTAAATAGAAAATTTACTTTGACAAGCTCCCATGGCTTAGAGCCCATTTCATTCAGATGCACGATGAAGAGGATTCAAGTCCACAAAAGCTTATGCCACAATAAATCCGTTTGCCTGATGATCTCTTAAAACAATGTTTCCAATATTTTCATCTCACTGCATATTAGCATAGGGAGGAACATAGGAAGCTACCATATACGAAGTCAGACCATTAGTCCATCTAGCTCAGTATTGTCTACACAGACTGGCAGTGTCTTCTCCAAGGTTGCAGGCAGAAATCTCTCTCACCCCAATCTTGGAGAAGCCAGGGAAGGAGCTTGAAACTTTCTGCTTTTCCCAAAGCAGCTCCATCCCTTGAGAGGTATATCTGACAGTGCTCACATTTCTAGCCTCCCATTCATATGCAACCAGGGCAGACCTTGCTAAGCTAAGGGGACAAGACATGCCTGCTACCACAAGACCAGCTCTCCTCTCTCATAAAAACATAAAAGTGGCACCACACTTGCCCTAAACACACACACACACCCCAGTTCCAGTACATACTATAAACATTAGAAACAAAACAGGTGCCTGCACCATTACTTCCATGGCTCTCCCCAGTTCCCTCCCACTTTTTCAATGGAAGGGCACCAAATATCCTGTTAACTTACCCACCATCGGCATCGATACATATCACAGGTATTCACATGTGCAGCCTAACCCAGGCTAGGGCAGCCCAGGGTGGGTTAGGCTGCATGTGTGAAGTTCTGGGATCAAGCCTGATCCTGGTGCTGCCCCTGTGACAAGCCTGAGCTCTTAACTTGCCATTCAGCCAAGGTGAAGTGAACCTATGGTTTGTTTAACCTTGGCTGGCAATTGTCTGGCTGACCACTGCTGGGTTAAACAGCTTCCACCTATTTCGGCAGTGAGCTGGAGGGGAGGAGCAGCCACACTGAGAGCGGCCACTGTGCTCATGTCCTGGGGCACCCTGGGATGCAGCAGGAGGAAAGTGCTCCCATTCCCAGCATCTCCCCCTGCTGCACTGCTGCTTGTGTGGATGCAGTGAGGAAGAGGGGAGGGTGGCGGCTGCTCATCTGTGCACGTGAAGGCAAGCACCTGCTGCCTTCCCCGCAGTCCATCCGGCCACCGTCCCTAGCGAAGTCTTGTGCATGACCTCACAGATTGATGTCTAAGGTGGATTAAATGTTGACATGGGGATCGAGGTCACCCACAGTGGCTAAAGGTTTACGTCTTTGGTTTCATTCTTAATGCGAGTACATTTTCACTTCAGCTCCGCAAGCTCCCCCAGCATGCAAACTGTCATGGCTTATTTTTAATTTCAGCAAAAATCTAAATTACTGTTTATACCTGGAAAAGACCGATTGACTGTCACTAGTTTCATATGTACATTTTAAAAGTAGCTGTCAAATCCTTTGAGAAAATACATGACGTGGCCTTCCGCAGTGCAGCAGCACCGTCTGCGCATTAGTCTGATGACCTCTGCTTTCCCACACCCAGCCTTGTTACACCAGCTATGCATGACTGGTGGAGCCTTTTGTCTTGCACTTGTGTGGTATCTAGATCTTTTTTGCAAACGTAACTGGAGACATTTGGCCTCGCTCTGAACAGCAAATGCATAGGGTGGTCAACCAGCCAGATACTTTGTTTTCTCCACCCCACGGTTGTACCTCAGCAGTACAGTTGCTACTTCACTCAGTTACCCACTGTGAGTTGCGGCAATGCGCTGGCTGGTGCCTGATGACACCGTGGTTGGGAAATCCGGCATAAAAGGACGGTTAGTAACCAGACAGTGACTCGCAGCTTTTCCTGTGGTGGCACCATGGCTCTCCCTGTTGATGTTTGTTAGGTTGCCACTCTCCCAATAGTGGGTACTACTAACCCTAGGGGTATTTGAAGGGCTCCCAGAGCTCCCCTCTTTCGCCATGCTGCAGCTACACTATTTGTTCCCCCTCTGAGGACCACCAGCTTGAAGCCAATGTGTCCCTTGCAGAAGGGGAGTGAAGAAGGTCAAGACCCTCCTCCTCTGCTCCCAAATGACTGGTTATGTGCTGAAGGTCAGGGTAACCCTCTCCTCAACCCGAGTGATAGGCTTCAGGAAATTAGTACTGAGCACTCCAATTGAATTGAATTTCAATAAGGTGGCTTATGAGTAACTTCATCTGTATGTCAGCCAGTGACTGAAGTAGCCTCTCACACACAATCGCTATGGAGTACCTTTGCAACAGAAGAAATACACTTGTTAAAAAGATTGGGTGCCTCTTAAATGGGACATCACGACCCTTCTGCTTTGCTTGCAGGGGCATAGCTATAATTGAGTGAAAGGGTTCAAAGAACATGGGCCCCCAGCTCCTGAGGGCCCTCCAGCTCCCTCCCTCCCTATTTTCTTCATTATCTCCCTCACTCTGGGGGGCCGCCAGAGAGAGGGATGAACATGGGTCCCCTCTCCCCTAGCTACACCCATTTGCTTGGGTTTTCGTTAGTAGTAACCTCTGATAATTGAGCAAAGAGGCACCTTATAAAGTGGTGATTCTCTTTTATTATAAAACAGTCAGTGGTGCAGTTTCAAATTCAGAAGTACAGGCACTCTTCATGACAGCTTGCATGCCCATGCCCATGCCCATGCCCATTCCAACAGCCAGAAGAGTCAAGAAGTACCAGCACTCTGTCCTCCACACACCCCACTCCACTCGACCCCTGAGCAGAGTGAGAGCAACTGTCCCTGCCCAACATAGGGCACAGCATCCATCCAGTGACTTCTGCTACTGTCTAACTTATGTTCCTTTTTAGATTGTGAGCCCTTTGGGGACAAGGATAGTCCTTTTCCATGTAAGGCACTTTGAGAACTTATATTGAAAAGTTGTATATCAATATTTCTGGTTTGGTGGTGGTGAGGCATGGAGGGAGCCAAGCGGAGACCCGTGTTCTGCTGCCACTGCAGCCCCCCTGCCACGCCCTGTGCCATACATCAGACGCAGGGGGTGGGGCTTCGCTCCCAAATGGGCTGTGTAGCTCCGTTCAGGAGCGAGATCAGCCAGTGCGGTGTTTGCAGCGTAGCCAGGAGCAGCTCTTCCTGCCTTCAAAAGGCAGGGAGAGTCGCTCTGGCCATGCTGCAAATGCAGCACTGGCCTATTTTGCTTGCAATCAGGGCCGCATGGCCCCATTTGGAAGCGAAATCACTCCCCTGCATCTAATGTCAGACACAAGGTGTGGGTCTGGGGCCACAAGGCGCAGCGTGATTGGTGGCGGCCTGGGTTCTTTGAACCCATTCGCCCAATGGTGGCGGCAATATAGTTCTATTTTCCTGTTGTCCATTTTTACTAATTGGTTGCTTGTAATTATTTCTATGGGACCTAATGAGGTCTGAAAGGTGGGGTAAATCTTTAACACAAATTCTTAATATAGAGTGTCTTAATATAAAGTGTCTTAAAGTCTTAATATAGAGTGTGCGTGCATTTTTAATATAATAGTCTAACATGACACCAATCTTCAATAGAAATTCTGAAGCTTTCTAGTGCTAGCACATAAATTCATAGAACATGTTCTGTGTTAAATGTTTTACAAACTCTGAAAGCTACCATGCAAAATTTCTTCAAGGGACACAAATTCATAATTTTAAGTTCTACAGAGGACCATAGTACTCAGCTTCTTCAAAGATCCGGAAGAACGAGCCTTGTTGAAGAACCAGCATGGCTTCTGCGAGGGCAAGTCTTGCCTTTTGGAGTTCTTAGAGGGTGTCAACAGGCATGTGGATAAAGGTGATCCGGTTGACATAGTATACTTGGACTTCCAAAAAGCAACCAAAATGATCAGGGGCCTGGAGCACCTTCTTTATGAGGCTAGGCTACAGCATCTGGGGCTCTTTACCTTGGAAAAGAGGAAACTAAGGGGAGACATGATCTAAGTGTATAAAATTATGCATGGAGTGGACAGGGTTGACAGAAATTTTTCTCCCTCTCAACACTAGAACCCCATGAAACTGAAGGTTGGTAAATTTAGGACCGACAAGAGGAAGTACTTTTTCACATGGTGCATAATTTATGGAATTTCTTGCCATGGGATGTGGTGATGGCCACCAGCTTGGATATGGTGGATGGCTTTAAAAGGGGCTTAGACAAATTCATGGAGGACAGGTCTATCAATGGCTACTAGTCTGGTGGCTTTGGGCCATCTCCAGCCTCAGAGGATGTGGGCCATCTCCAGCCTCAATACCAGTTGCAGGGAAGCAACAAGAGAGAGGGCATGCACATACCTCTTGCCTGTGGGCTCTCCAGAGGCATCTGGTGGGCCACTGTGTGCAACAGGATGCTGGACTAGATGGGCCTTGTGCCTGATCCAACAGGGCTGTTCTTACGTTCTTATTTATGTTCTAAGCTTTTGACACAGTTCTTCACCAAATGCTCTTGAGTAAACCTAACAATCATGGAATAAGGAAACAGGTTTATGTGTGCATTGATAACTGGTTGAAGGCATTACAGTTCTGGTCACCGTATCTTAAGGATATTGTCGAACTGGAAGAAAAAGTGCAAAAGAGGGCAACCAAAATGATCAGGGGCCTGGAGCACCTTCCTTAGAAGCCTAGCCTACAACGCCTGGGACTCTCTACTATGGAAAAGATGCAATTACGGGGAGACATGACTGAGATATATAAAAATTATGCATGGAGTAGAGGGAGAGAACAAAAAAATTTTTTTCTCCTTCTCTCACAACACTAGAACCAGGGGTTATCCCATGAAACTGAAGGTTGGGTAATTTAGGATTGATAAGAGGAAGTACTTTTTCACACAGCACATAAACTATGGAATTCTCTGCCATGGGATGTGGTGATGGCTACTACCTTGGATGGCTTTAAAAGAGGCTTAGACCTGTGCACCATGAATTTGTCTATCAACGGCAACTAGTCTGGTGGATACAGGCTACCTCCAGCTTCAGAGGCAAGATGCCTCTGAAAACCCATTGCAGAGGAGTAACAGCACAAGAGGGGGCATGCCCTCACCTCTTCACTGTGGGCATCTAGTGAGACAGGATGCTGGTCAAGATAGGCCTTGGGCCTGACCCAGGAGCACGTTTCTTATGTTCTTATCTGAACGCTATCTTTTTGACCATATGATCAGATAGCAAGACATCTGTTCATCTGAAACTATACTTAAGCACAAGCTCTCTGCAACAATATGGTGGTTATGCTTATGAAACCAATCAAGTGTAAAATCTGCCAGTTTTCGTTTAACCTCTGCAAGCTGTTGCAGGTTCCATTACAATAATAAATCATGAAAAACTTCTATTTGCCATTCTGAATTAGCTTTTATGCGCTAGAATACATGTTTGGGACCTGAAAGGTTTTTCAGTTACCAGATCAGATGTATACAGAAAATGTTCCATCTTGACTACTATGAAAATTATTCACTAATGATTAACATCTTCAAATTCAGCAACTCAACATTGCCGTTTAAATGTACAATAAGTTAAAAACAGTAATTAAATATAAAGACACTGCACAAAAACTGTAGTTACAGCAGCTAATGACAAACCTCTTGGCTTTAATAGCCTATGTGGCTTTGCACCATTAATAAACTAATGAGATTAATTTTTGAGGCCTTATTTTTAAATATTAGCTCAGATTTTCCTTAATCAAGCACTGATCAGAGAAGTGTTGCCAAGTTAAGGAGCAAAATATCATGGTTGTGAAAGCAATGTGATAGTAGAAAAGCTGGGGCAATTTGTTTGCCAGAACAATTATTTGTCTGGTTGAAGCTCGAAAAGAAACTCTTCCAGAACCCACAATCACATCTAGGGAAATTAAAAAGGCACTTTTAAAGGATCCCTGTTCACTGAATTATCCTAGAGATTGAAATAAGTGCTGAACAATTGTCTAATTTTAACTTCCAATATACGCCAGGACCACTGACTCACACAATGAGACACAATACCACCCTATGGCTGGCAAAAAATAATCTTGCCCAGTTTTGAGTTTCAGCCATTGAATACAACAGCAATAGGATGACTGCCAAGCATATGTGCCCTTTATACATTGATGTATTTTATTAAAATGTTTATTTTATTAACACATTAACATTTTGGCTTGGCTCTATTAACAGTTATATATGGTCACCACCTCTCTTTCCCCGCTCTTGAGAGCTCTGTATGTACCAGAGACCCAAGGAAAGGGAAGGGAAGGTTTCATGTTGTGTCAGGCTCCAAAGTTCAGCACATTAGAAACCGCATCTGACTTCTCTAGCTGCTGAGGGTTCTGACCACCATCATTCAAGCATTAGAGGCAATCAACCCTCATGTTCAGATTTATAGAACCAAGTCACTTTACTTGAAACACATGTATCGGGGCATAACTATAATAGGGCAAGGGGAGACAGTTGTCTGGGGGCCTACTGCCTTGGGGGGGCCCCAGGGGCAAGTCACATGACTGACTCCCCGAGCCACGCACCTACCCGGGCTTCCTTCAGTTGTATTCATCCTCCAAAATTGATGTGAGTGTTAAGACCTGGAGCTACCAGAATAGCAGATCTTTCTCTAGTACCATAAAATGACTTGCATCAGCCTGAACTGAGCTTCAGTGAGAGGTGGGGCCATTTTAAAATCTTGTTTCTGGGCCCACTCCAACCTTGCTACGCCCCTGATATGCATGCTAATGTTTTGTGCCTCTTACTGTCCAACCAACCTCTACATTGCTGTCTTCAGCCAGTAGATAGCCCCAAATGAATGAATGAATGAAGACAAGGACTGAAATTTGCCTGTAACATCACATAATGTTCCTCTTAAACTATCTTCCATGGTATTATGCTAAATTACATGGGATTTTATGCTTGCAAAGACTATAACCACGTTTACAACTTTCTCTTTGTGCCAGGTAACTAGGGATGTGCGGACAGGTCCGGAGGTTCAGGATTGAACCAAACCCCCCACCCCCCGGTTCATCTGGTCCGACCTCCAGGACAGATCTGCGATTTTTTTCTAATAATACCTGAAGCCCGAGGCTTCCTGTATGTCATGGGGGGGAGGTGGTCTGCAAAGGTTTCCATAGGCCGTGGGGGTATGTGTCTACGAAAGTTCCCCCTCCCCCCTCTGGCCTCTCAAATCACCGCCATGGCCAGATAAATTGAGTAATTTCAGCCCCTTCGGGCCTCCGTAACTGCACGCCACCACGCATGTGTACATGGCCTCTGTGAGGCCCGGCACGGCCTATGGCATCGCAGAGGTCATTTGTGCATGCGCAGAGGCCAGTTTGGAAAAAACAAAATGCTCACCATGCACGCACACACAAATGACCTCTGATGCCACAGGCCATGCCAGGCCTCGCAAAGACCATGTGCAGTGGCAATACTCCATTTACCGGGCCACAGTGATTTTAGAGGCCAGCGGGGAGATGGGGAACTTTCGCAGACAACCCCCCCACGGCCTATGGGAAGCCCCCCGAAGGGGCTTGGTTTTGGCAGACCTTGAATCTTTTTCTTCTACAAAGCACTTAACATACACAATTTTTAAAAAATTAAAAGCTCAAGTGCAAGGCAAAGGATAGATATTCTCACCTGTTCCGGTGACCATCTGAATGAAACAAATGAACCACTGGTGGATTCTCTTCCGAAAAATGTTGGCAACAACTCTGTTATGTGGCTACGGTGATAACCAACCACCTTCTGTGACAACACAACACAATTAGAGAGGTGGCACTACCTAATGGTGCTTCATTCTCTTGCTTGTAATGAAGTGTGCTGGATTAGTGTTGGCAGTTTATCCAAACTGCCCCTTCACTTTTAATGAAGGTATGCTTGTGCGCATCCCTAATTGTGTATTAGGTGGGTTACACAATTTCATCCAAATCGACCCTGAAAGTCTTGCTTGAACTATAATAAAAGCAGTACAGTATTTTACTTCTAACAGTTCAAAAGGGATGACAATGAGTATTCAGATTTTGCTTCCCATATAAAGGTTTGCTAATATCAAGGGTGAAAAGCTGGAAAAACTAAACTAAGAAAATCTACAAGAAACATTACTTCAAATGTTTGGTAGTAATTTAATATGAATATTACAAAATCAATAGGCATATAAACTTCAAGATGTCAAGCTACAAACAACTGTGTTTATAATAGAGCTGCATTTATTTTTTTTTTTAAATACTACATAAAGTAATAGCCTTGAAAAACATGACTTTTGAAAACTGAGGCTGAAAGTCCAAAATAAGCTTTTCCCTACCAGGACTAATAAACCCCATATAAGATTCCCTATCCTGCATACCCACCCTCTGTTCTTCTCTAAAATGAGTGTGCCTAAGTAGAATTATAGAAAATTGAAGAACTCATTAACTAGTCCAAGATATTTTTAGTAATTATGCTCTTATTACTATTACACACAAAAACTTGCCATCAAATTCTTGAGACATTCTCATGGATTCATGTGGGTACTAGAAATACTACTCAGACTGGTTGAAAATGCTCTGCAAAGCAGAATTAACAGTCCCCACAAATACTGCAGGCATTATCATTTCCAGAAACAGTTATCTGAACCTGGACCAAAAATCCATTTCCCCCCAGTTGTGACTGCCAGCAAATAGTCACATCAAGTACATTTTCAAAAGCATGTATCTCCAAACTGATTGTAGAATATTCTTCACTGAAGGCTATATGTCTGTTTCATATCTTTGATTGAAAGGGTTATTATGAGGGAGCGTGGATCTTTCCTGTTTTTGTGGATAGTTATCCTTCCTTTCAGTTCTTCACCTAAAAAAAAGCACAAATGTAGGAATTTTTATGAAATTACCAAATTGTTACATATAGTGATGCTAGATTTGAATTCACAGTTGCACCAGTTTCATTAAACGAATTTGTTATAACTTATTCACAAACAAGTACCCATCCTATTTCTATTGGTTACAGGCTGTAGTCTCTCTATTCTTTAGACAATCATTCAAAGAAAAATAACCCAGTCCTTGGATTCTGCTCCGATAACTCCATCCAAATCCTCCTGATAAGGATCGAAATCCAGTTAAAGGCATTACACACACACACACCCCTGCACTGCTCCATGAGGCTGGTAGCCCCACGACCTCCTTTGTATGTGACAGCACACCCTTTTGTTTGTAGGAGCTCATGAGTTTTGTAGTTTGGAGGACTATTTGGAAATACGACTGTCATTCAAAAACATCTCTTGGATGTTTTTGAGTAAATGTCTGCCTGAAACAAACATTTTATCAAAGACAAGGTTTCAACTTATTGGGTTTCAATTTCTCAGTTCTTTTCCAGCTGTTTACCCTATGATGTTCTGGCAACTTACCAACTACATCCTGCTTACACAAATACCATCTCCTGATATTTCTGCTGAATTGCTTTGTCCCAGTCCTTTGCGGTGCATTTATGTTGCTATTAAGCAGCTGCTTGCATTGCACCTCAGAGACAAATGGGCTTCAGGCGTGGGGGAAATTATCCCTATATACACTTACCTATCTTTAGGTTTTCAACTAGAGAGAAAGCTGCTATTGTAAAAAACAAGTTGGAATTTTACTAGTAGTTTTGAAGAATGTATACACACACACGAATGAAAAATATGTAAATATATGTGAGCTACAACTATAGCAGATGTAGAGTGCCATTATGCTAGCAAGGAAGAGACAACTCTGTTCTTTTAATCAAACTATGCATGATTGCCCCATGGAACCAGGAAATGAAATATTATATTTGATTAGTGGGATAGTGCAGGGATAAACTAGGTTGTTTAGCATCATTTTCTATGGTAAGCTGACATAAAAATACCAAGCCTGAAATTAAGGCATATTCTAGTTTTTCCCAAAGAGGGCCCATAAGAAAGTTAAAACTTTCTTATGTATCCTGTAGTCATAGGATCCAAGATAATAGGATACATATTGTCCAAATTTCCTTATAGTCATAGGATACATAAGAAAGTTCAAACTTTCTTATGGGCCCTCTTTTGGGAAAAACTAGACTATGCCTTAATATACATGAGAAAGTCAGGTCTGTGCACCCAGCCCAAATGACTTTCACCATTAATTTGAGGGAGGGCAGGATGCCTCCTTGTCTTAAGGAGGCAATCATTGGACCGCTTCTGAAGAAGCCTTCATAAGAACAGCCCTGCTGGATCAGGCCCACGGCCCATCTAGTCCAGCATCCTGTTTCACACAGTGGCCCACCAGATGCCGCTGGAAGCCACAGACAGGAGTTGAAGGTGTGCCCTCTCTCCTGCCATTACTCCCCTGCAACTGGTACTAAGAGGCACCCTGCCCTTGAGGCTGGAGGTGGCCCACAACCCTCTGACTAGTAGCCATTGATAGACCTCTCCTCCATGAAGTCATCCAAACCCCTCTTAAAGCCATCCAGGTTGTTGGCTGTCACCACATCCTGTGGCAGAGAGTTCCACAAGTGGATCACGTGTTGTGTGAAAAAGTACTTCCGTTTGTTGGTCCTAGACCTCCTGGCAATCAATTTCATGGAGTGACCCCTGGTTCTAGTGTTGTGTGAGAGGGAAAAGAATCTCTCTCTCTCTCCACTTTCTCCACATCATGCATGATTTTATAGACCTATATCATGTCTCCCCGCAGACGTCTTTTTTCTAAACTAAAAAGCCCCAGGTGTTGTAGTCTTGCCTCATAAGAAAGGTGCTCTAGGCCCCTGATCATCTTGGTTGCCCTCTTCTGCACCTTTTCCAGTTCAACAATGTCCTTTTTAAGATGTGATGACCAGAATTGTACGCAGTACTCCAAGTGCGGTCGCACCATAGTTTTGTATAAGGGCATTATAATGTTAGCCGATTTATTTTCAATCCCCTTTCTAATGATCCCTAGCATGGAACTGGCCTTTTTCACCGCTGCCGCACATTGAGTTGACACTTTCAACGAGCTGTCAACCACAACCCCAAGATCCCTCTCCTGGTCCGTCACCAACAGCTCGGATCCCATCAGCGTATACTTGAAGTTGGGGTTTTTTGTCCCAATGTGCATCACTTTACACTTGCTAACATTGAACCGCATTTGCCATTTTGTCGCCCACTCCCCCAGTTTGGAGAGATCCTTTTGGAGCTGCTCACAATCCGTTTTGGATTTCACTACCCGGAAGAGTTTGGTATCATCTGCAAATTTGGCCACATCGCTGCTTACCCCTGCTTATAGATCATTTATGAAAAAATTAAAAAGCACCGGTCCCAGTACAGATCCCTGGGGGGACCCCACTTCTTACTTCCCTCCATTGTGAAAACTCTCCATTTATACCTACCCTCTGTTTCCTGTCTTTCAACCAGTTAGCAATCCACACATGTACTTGTCCCCTTATCCCATGACCGCTAAGATTCCTCAGGAGTCTTTGATGAGGAACTTTATCAAAAGCTTTTTGGAAGTCCAGGCAGACTATGTCAACTGGATCACCTTGATCCACACACTCGTTGACACTCTCAAAGAAGTCCAAAAGGTTGGTGAGGCAAGATTCCTTGGATCCTTCTGAGTTAAGCAACTACAGGCCTGTCTCCAACCTTCTGCGGCTGAGCAAGGTAACTGAGAGGGTGATGGCCTCCCAGCTCCCGGCAGTCTTGGAGGAAACTGATTATCTAGACCCATTTCAAACTGAATTTAGGCAGGCTATGGGGTGGAGACTGCCTTGTTCAGCCTGATGGATGATCTCCAATTAGGAATTGGCTGAGGGAGTGTGACTCTGTTGGTCCTTTTGGATCTCTCAGCAGCTGTCGATACTATCAACCATAGTATCCTTCTGGAACATCTGAAGGGACTGGGAATGGGAGGCACTGCTTTGTGGTGGTTCCACTCCCACCTCTCCAGCAGATTCCAGATGGTGTCTCTTGGAGACTGTTTTTCAAAATCTGAACTTTTGTGTGGTGTCCCCTCAGGGCTCCGTATTGTCTCTAATGTTGTTTAACATCTATATGAAACTGCTGGAAAAGATCTTCAGGATATTTGGTGCAGGGTATTATCATCAATATGCTGATAACATCCAAATCTATTTTTTCCTGTCAACATCATCGGGAGAAGACAATCTGCCTAAATGCCTGCCTGTAGGTGGTGTTGGGCTGGATGAGGGATAACAAACTGAGAATGAATCCAGATAAGATGGAGATACTTAATATGTGGGGTTGGGAAATGGTTTTGATCTCCTGGTGCTAGTTGGGGTCACGCTCCTCTGGAAGGAACAGGTACACAGTCTGGGTGGGAGTGCTTCTGGATCCAAAGCATTCCCTGGTGTCTCAGGTTAAGGTGGTGGCCAGAGGTGCTTTCTATCAGCTTCGGCTGATACACCAGCTGCATTCATTTCTTGAGATGAACGGCCTCAGAACGGTGGTAGATATACTGGTCACCTCCAGGCTGGACTATTGCAATGCGCTCTATGTGGGGCTGCCTTTGCATGTAGTCCGTAAACTGTAGTTGGTACAGAATGCAGCGGTCAGGTTGGTCTCTGGGTCACTTAGGAGAGACCATATTACTCCTGTGTTGAAAGAGCTTCACTGGCTGTTGATAATTCCAGGCAAAATACAAGGTGCTGGTTGTTACCTATAAAGCCCTAACAAACAGCTTAGATCCTGGGTATTTAAGAGAATGTCTTCTTCACCATAAGTCCCACCACCTGTTAAGATAATCTAAAGAGATTTGTCTGAGGTTGCTGCCAACTCGTTTGGTGGTTACTCAGGAACGGGCCTTCTCCGTTGCTGCCCCTGGAATTTGGAATGCGCTCCCTGTTGAAAAAGGAACCCTCCCATCTCTGACAACTGGTCTTATCCACCCCCAGCACAGTACGTCCAGTGACTGTTGCTGGTGTCTGTCTTTTTATATTGTGAGCCCTTTGGGGACAGGGATCCGTCATATTTATTTATTATTTCCCTGTGTAAACCACCCTGAGCCATTTTTGGAAGGGCGGTATAGAAATCGAATAAATAATAAATAATAATAATAACTTTTAAAAAGGCACTGAAGACATATTTATTCACCCAGGCTTTTAATTAGATTTATAGTTTTCATACTTTTAATATTGGGTTTAAAATGATTTTAATATTAATGATTTTTATGTTTGAATTATTTTAATTGTAAACCGCCCAGAGATGCAAGTTTTAGGTGGTATAGAAATATGATGAATAAACAAACAAACAATAGTTCAGAGCCATCCCTCTGTTCCCCACATTGTTCTGCACCTTCAATAATTCCTCTTTCCCATGACCTCTTACATGAACATGAAAAATAATTTTATTAATTCCTCTTTCCCATGACCTCTTACATAAACATGAAAAATAATTTTTGAGTCATAATTTTTGAGAGGAGAGCTGGTCTTGTGGTAGCAAGCATGACTTGTCCCCATAGCTAAGTAGGGTCTGCCCTGGTTGCATCTGAATGGGAGACTTGATGTGTGAGCACTGCAAGATATTCCCCTCAGGGGATGAAGCCGCTCTGGGAAGAGCAGAAGGTTTCAAGTTCCCTCCCTGGCTTCTCCAAGATAGGGCTGAGAGAGATTCCTGCCTGCAACCTTGGAGAAGCCGCTGCCAGTCTGTGAAGACAATACTGAGCTAGATAGACCAATCGTCTAACTCAGTATATGGCAGCTTTCTATGTTCATCTGATGCTTTCCTAGATGTCCTATATACCATAACAAGAAATGTATACTTGGGAAGTATAAGCAATGGGATAAGTCATTTATCCAATATAGATTAATGGATATGATATGACATGATATTAATCCTGTTCTCAACTAGTCTGGCAACTTTTATTGTTGTTATTAAAAGGAGTTAGCACCTATTGAAATAGATAGGACACATGAGGCTATGTGGTCCAGACTTCATAGCTGGCATTCCACTTCTGATAAAACCTAAGTATTCATGCATCCCGCAGGGATCAGTTCAAATCTCAACAAATGTTCACCATACATGTTGAAAGCCATGATTGATTGATGATTGATTATGTGCCGTCAAGTCGGTGTTGACTCTTAGCATCCACCTAGATAGATTCTCTCCAGGATGATCTGTCTTCAACTTGGCCCTTAAGGTCTCTCAGTGGTGCATTCATTGCTATCATAATCAAGCCCATCCACCTCGCTGATGGTTGTCCTCTTTTCCCCTGCAACTTCCCCCAGCATTGTGGACTTCTCAAGGGAGCTGGATTTTCACCATGATTCCAGCTTAAATGTAGTTGCTCAACAATTGGTACATGAATAGTGCTGGAGTTTGGTTTGATGAGAGAAACGTAACAAGAAACGACCCCCCTGCAAATATTGTGACAATATACTTAATATTCCAACTGATTTTCTGTTGTATTTTTACAGTCTTTTAAAAGGCTTCCTTTACAGTTGTAAGAAAGCTTTACTACAGTGCTATTTTGATCAACACTCTCTGCAAAGTATCTTGTTGGAGTCTTAATACATTCAAATACAACATGATTGCTTAGCCTTTTAAGCTACCACTGTTTCCTTTGTTGTATACTGTGAATCAAGTGCATCCAACAGCCAAATAAATACAAAATGATACGCCTGTACTAATCAATTGCTGATTGGACCTTTAGTCAGCATTGCAATGCTTATCTGGGCCCCAATGAAGTAGCCAGATGTGTCTTGGTAATTGTGGGACATGACTAGAAGCGATGCAGGACCAAGATCTAATTTTTTAAACCTGATATGTTGAGAAACACATCTTTATTTGTGATATATTCTAAAATCTAATTTGATCATTTAGTCAATGTAGACAAAAATGGACAATACTTTGGACTTTTTTTTAAAGGAAAGATGCTAGTCTTAATGAAGCAGGTTAATTGTTGTATGACATTGCTCAAAAGCATTTAAAATATTCTATATATATCTGGTCTCTCCCCCCCCCGCCCCCGATAACATAGTATATCCAATTCAAGTGGTGTAACAATGAAAATAAGGAGATCTTACACTGCTAAAAATGTGGTCAGATTTCACTAGGTATAATTCTAACCCCTGAATGATTTTAACAGGATGCATTGTCTTAGTTTAATTGTATAAAAATGGATAAAACTTGCTATTTCAACAGCCCTGGTGATGAATACCTTGAGACAAGCTAAAACAACCTACTATAGTTTTCATTAAGGACAGCACTCAGTTATTTATAACTAAGTTAATTGCATTAAGCGACCCAATCACTTTAATTCATTGTCATGAGGCAGATCTTTGTCTCTTTCTCACCCCAACAGAGCACATTAAATCTTCTTTTGTGCACAGCCATTTCTGAGCTACGGCAATGACTGTAATCATAACAGGGAGGAAGATCAGACCAATTAATCAATGCCATGTAGATATAAAATGACTGATGCTCTTTCAACAGCTCTACTGCTCTCTATACTCAGCAGAGAATGCTTTTAGAGAAACTGAGCTGCATCACCTATACCCAGTAAGATGCAAGCAAGGTACAAGTCATGCCAGAGTCTGATCGACTGAATTAATTATCATTCTATTGCAGTATTGTCACTCATTCTTTGGAGAACATGAAGGTTGTTTTGTCCAGTAAAAAGTGCATCAGAGAGAGGGAATACAACAAGGAGCACACTATGCTAACAACTGAGTTTAACTAAGAGAGATAACTTATTTGAGAAGCATAATGGGAGGTCCAGTTCACAACCATCTATTTAGAAAGTGCATATATAGGGTTGATTAAAATCCCGTATGTATGTATGTATGTATTATTTATTTTTGCATTTTTATACTGCCTTTCGTTAAAAGATAGCCCCAAGGCGGTTTACAAAAGTTAAAAACATACAATAAAAACACAATAAAATATCATGCTAAAAGTATAAAAACATATAAAAACAGGCATAAAACAATACAACAAATAAAAACACCCAGAAGCAGCAGTAAAAACGATTATGTAAAAGCCTGGGTAAAAAGCGAAGTCTTTAAAAGCTTTCTAAAAGCCATGATGGAGTCCGAGGAATGAATGGCCACTGGGAGAGCATTCCAGAGTCTGGGGGCAGAAACAGAGAAGGCCCTGTCCCAAGTGCACGACAGCCGGGCCTCTCTCATTGTCGGCACCCGGAGCAGGGCCCCCTCAGATGTCCTCGTCAAGCGGGCAGCAACCCTTAGGAGCAGGCGGTCCCTCAAATACCCCGGGCCCAAACCGTTTAGGGCTTTAAAGGTCAAAACCAGCACCTTGAATTGGACCCAGAAACGAACCGGTAGCCAGTGCAGCTCTTTCAAAATGGGGGTGATATGTTCCCAATGGGCAGCTCCGGATAAAGCCCTCGCTGCCGCGTTTTGCACTAGCTGCAGTTTCCGGATATTCTTCAAGGGCAGCCCCACGTAGAGCGCGTTACAGTAATCCAGCCACGACGTGACTAAGGCGTGGGTAACCGTGGCCAGATCTGCCTTCTCGAGAAAGGGACTCAGCTGGCGCACCAGTCGAAGCCGTGCGAAGGCACCCCTGGCCACCGCCTCCACCTGAGCTTCCAAAAGCAGAGCCGGGTCCAGTAGTACCCCCCAAGCTGCGTACTTGCTCCTTCAAGGGGAGTGCAACCCCATCCAGAACCGGTAAAATCTCCTCCTCCCGATTGGCTCTCCTACTGACCAACAGTACCTCCATCTTATCCAGATTCAATTTCAGTTTGTTAGCCCACATCAAACCCATCACGGCCTCCAGCCCCTGGTTCAGGACATCCACCGCCTCCCTAGGATCAGATGACAAGGAGAGATAGAGCTGAGTGTCATCCGCATATTGCTGACAACTCAGTCCAAATCCCCGGATGACCTCTCCCAGAGGCTTCATGTAGATGTTAAACAGCATGGGGGACAAGACCGAGCCCTGCGGGATCCCACAGGCCAACGGCCACGGGGCCGAGCAGTAGTCCCCCAGCACCACCTTCTGGACCCTCCCCCCAAGAAAGGACCGGAACCACTGCAACACAGTGCCTCCGATTCCCATACTCGAGAGGCGGCCCAGAAGGATACCATGGTCGATGGTATCGAACGCCTCCGAGAGGTCCAACAGACACTCGTGTACACTCAGCACCACACAATAAGTGCATTAGTCCACGCATCACTAAATGCATATTCTTACTGCACATAGTACATAGTCTCTATGAACCATAACTTCTGTAGGGAAGAGTCTCTACTTGTGTGGCCATGGCTAAATCAAACTCCTCTTGGAGGTTAAATATTTCTGCTGGGAAGAGGACATGAGAAATTAGGCTGGCTAATCAGAATTAGATTGCATCTCCTCCTCCCCTTATAGGATAGGGATCCTAGGCTGTTCTTTAAGGTATCCTGATGAGTCACAAAAACAACAATCTAGCCTGTAGCTACCTTAACAGCACCTCTCCAAGGTGTCTAGGGTTGTTTAAGAAGTAGTAGTTTCAAGTTAGCAAGTCAGCACAATTAAATATCAAAAACAAAAGGATATTCAGTCTTTTTGTTTGCATCAAGGTTTGCCCCAACTGTAGCCCACAACTCAAAATGAAGTCAAACTAGTTCTCCTACAATAAAGAAGCAGCCCTAAAGTGGCCAAGAAGTATCCATTCTATTCACAGGTAGAAATTCCTTTAAGCCTAATCAAGAAGTTACCCAGAAACTACTAACCCAGTAGTCCATTTCAATCCTTTGTAATTCCACTAGGAGCCAATAGATAGCTCAGGTATAACTGGAGCCAGGTCAGAATTGAAACCCCCGAGTTCCAAGAGCCAGACTGCCTAGAATATTTTGCCCTGGCCAATATTCATTCACTCCTGCTACCTCCCCCCCCCCCGTGTGTGTATACGCACGCATGCACACACAAACACATTCACATTCTCTCTCTTCTCATTGTGTAAATAGCCTAATTCTCCTCCCTTCTCTATCAATTAAATGCTCTCCCACTTGTTTTCTTTTGCTAATTAGATTAAAGTGCCTTATTATCCCCTTGCTTGACTTCACCTCTGAATATTATTCCCTAAAAAAAGTATACATTATTTTCACAAAATCTCCTCTCCTGCCTCTTCATTCTGGCATGCACTTTCAACATCTGAAACACATCCCTACATGAGTTTCTTGTGCATCTGCAAGACAATACCATAACACTCGAGACAGTCAACTTGTGTCAACTGACCCCCAGTTCATATTTTAGCCTACTCTGGAGCAATTTCCCTTCAATTATACTTTTCAAGTTAAAAATAAATGCATTTCTAAAAGCAGTCATCAAGATAAACCAATGCTTTAAAACAACGCACAACAATTAAAGATGCAGGAGAACAGTACATAAGAATACAAGAAAATAAAAATAGCCTTGCTGGATCAGGCCCAAGATGCCTCCGCGAAGCCCACAAGCAGAGAAGATCAAAGGAGACCTCTGTTGCTGCCCCACAATTGGTATTCAGAAGCATCTTGCCTCTGGACCTAAAGATAGCCTATAGCCCTAAAGATTAGCAGCTATTGAAAGACCTGTCCTTCAGGTTATTGTCTAAGCCCCTTTTAAAGCCACCCAAGATGTTGGCTATCACAACATCCTGTGGCAGAGAATGTGTGAAAAAGTACTTCATTTTGTTGATCCTAGGTTTTCTGGCAATCATTTCCATGGGATGACCCCTATTTCTAGTGCTGTGAGCCCATATTTCTAGTGCTTTCCCTCCTCTCTCTATCCATTTTCTCCTCACCATGCACAATTTTATAAACAGATCACGTCTCTGCTTAATTGCCTTTTCCCTAAGCCCCATATATTGTAGCCTCACCTTGTAAGGAAGGTGCACTAGGCCCTTGAATACTTTAGTTGCCCTCTTCTGCACCTTTTTCTGTTCTATAACAAACCTTTTAAATGCAGTGACCAGAACTGCATTCCAAATGTGGCTGTACCATAGATTTGTATAACGTCATTACAACACTATCAGTGTTATTTTCAATCCCCTTCCTAATGATCCCTAGCATGGAATTTGCTTTTTTCACAATTGCTGAGCACTGAATCAACGCTTTCAATGAAATGTCCACCACTACCCTAAGATCACTTTCTTGGTTTGTCACTGATAGCTCAGACCCCATCAGTGTATATGTGAAGTTGGGTGGGCTTTTTGCCGCACTGTGAATCATTATATACCTACTTACACTGCCATATTGTTGCCGGCTCACTCAGACTGTGGGGAGTTCCAAGAAGATCTTTCCAAACTGTTTTGGATTTCACTACCCTAAATAATATGTCATCTGCAAATCTGGCTACCCTAATGCATACCCCAATTTCTAGAACATTTATGAATAAATTAAAAAGCACTGGTCCCAATACAGATTCCTGGGACACCCCACTTCTCTCGATTGTGAAAACTGTCAATGTATCCCTATGTTCTGTTTCTTGTCCTTCAATCAGTTACCAGTCCACAAATGAATCTGTCCCCTTAAGCTGTGACTGCTAAGTTTACTCAAGAGCCTTTGATGAGAGACTATCAAAGTTGACTACTATTGTCAAATTGATTACCTCTATCCATATGCCTGTCAACACTCTCAAATAATTCCAAATGGTTAGTGAAGCAAGGCTTATCTTTCCAGATGCCATGTTGAGTCTCTTTCAACAAGCCCTGTTCTCCTATACTGTATGTTTAACAACTTCATCTTCAATTATGCTTTCCATCAGTTTACTGGGACATACATTAAGCTAACTGGACTAATTTTCTGGATCTGCCCCCCTCCCGCAAATCTCATTTTGAAAATCAGTGTTACATTGGCTGTCTTCCATTCCCCTGGCAGAGAGTCTGATTTGTAGGGGTGGGTTACACATTTTTTCTATGTTTTCTCTCAAAAACATTTGAGTTATTTAACAACTCTTGGGTGGATAACATCTGGTCCTGGTGATTTGTTAATCTTTACTTTTTCAAGATTACAATGCCATTTTTGTCACCTTTATTTGACTCAGTTCTTCAGCCTCCCTCCCTTCAGCTAGGCAGATGCAAAGAACTCATTCAGCTTTTTACAATCTCCATATTCTCCTTCAATAATCCCATTCACTCCCTCGTCATCTAATGGTCCAACTGCTCCCATGGCAGGTTCCTGCTTCTGATGTATTTAAAGAAGTTTTTATTATTCCCCTTGATGTTTTTAGCCATATGTCCCTCAAAACTACCACCTCATTTTTAAATAAACTATATTTAGTTTCTCCTTGCATTTCTTTGGCCAGAGTTTGTTTTCCTTTCTGTTCCCCACATTTGGACAAGGCTTCTATTTTATGAAGCATGTTTGTTTGTCTTTTATACTTCCTTGGCTCTATTTAGGCTGCTTCATATGCAACTATTGTCATTACAGAAATGTTTGCAGCAGCTGCCCAATTCATATATATGTAGCAAAAATTAAAACCAAAATCTTACTATACAGATTTATTTATCTTTAAAATATATAGCCTGCCAGGTGCAAAGTGGCCTAATATTTGTTCTTTTAAAGTTTTGGTTGCAGTGTTTCCTTTCTCTTTTGCTGTGTATAACCTTTTAAGTCACTGTGGAAAATAACAAACAGTTTATTTTCACTGCAAGGCATTATCAAGAACATAAAACACCACCATGTGCTGTTTTATTGCTAATGGATTTTGTTTGCTTGCAGATTTTGTGTTTCAACTTAACACTTTCTCCCCTTTAAGTAAATCAGTGCAGAGTCTTTCCTTAACCATTAATTTGAAAGTAGCTAGATTTAACACACCTGGACATATTTCCAAATCCATCCTTTCTATTGATTAAAGAGATTTAAGAGCTGGGGTAAAATAAGGCAAGATTCTTTAAATTTATATTATACTAGAGACACAAAGAAAGGTTTTGCATAAAGAACACTGAGTATTCAAGAGATGGCTGTGTGAAAAATCTGTGAGGCATATCTATGTCAGTCAAGAATTTACCTTCAGAAATGCCCTTCAAAATGGACAGTTTCTCTTGCCCATAAAATATTAGATGGCTCCTTCCTCTGTCATTTAGCAATGCAGCAAGGTATTACAAACAAATTGAGCATAGTGACAGCATTCTGTTGTACCTCACTCTCCATCATTGACACACTTTGGAACATCACTCATACGGAACAGTTACTGCCATTCTAGTTAGGAAAACCATACTTTGAAAACTATAGCTCAGATCATTATAGTATGGAATGAGTTCAGTGTGACTTGCTTTGTAGTCAGTGTCATTAGGACTGCAGCCTTAAAGACAAGTACTCACTGCAGAGCCAAGCAACCTTGCAGTGACACAAACTTCTGAATGGCAAAGGTTGCATTCCATACCGGATTGTACCTCTTTATACCGAATATCTCATGAAAATATGTTAGAAGTGAGAATTCTAAAGCATTGCTCTTAGCTCTACAGCAACTTCTTCTGGACACTAGAGTCATGATGAGATGTTAATAGGCCTGTCTTGTCAGAGTCAGAGTTGTTCAGTTGTTGAATGCTAGTGCCTGTTTGGGTATGTTGTTCTATATCTCTCTCAGTAGGTGATTCTAGTTTCTTAATAAATCTTTGTTTTTTGAATTCAGCCTAATTTTTCCAGATAATCTCTTGGTCTGAATTTCTTTACCAGAAGAGCATACCCTACTGTGTGAAGGTTTTAATGTTTCTTCTTACGCCGGGTTGTGGGCTCAGAGCTTTGGTGAAGAAAGTAATTTTTCTGAATAAGAAAATAAGGTTTTCTCAAAGATGGAGACATGACAAGTACTGCAGAGGACTGAGAAGTTACAAGTCGAAATTTTAAGCTGTGGTCTTTCAAAATAGAGATGCTCTTAAAAAGCAGGTCTTACATATCCTGGGGGGTGGGGTGGGGTTTTTTTGGGCCATAAATTAACAATGGAAATAATTAATGGGTGTGTGTAGGACTGTGTGAAGGCAAATTAAATTAAACATATATGTCATAAGGACATAAGAACAGCCCTGCTGGATCAGACCCAAGACCCATCTAGTCCAGCATCCTGTTTCGCACAGTGGCCCACCAGATGCCACTGGAAGCCACAGAAAAGACACCCGACTTCGGCATATGTGTAAAAAAAGAGGGGAGGAACACACCGGTTTCACGTATCCATAGGTCGGGAGTAGCCAGAAGTGACCATGGAGGTAATTTCCAGCCGCCATTTTATGTTTTGGAGCCTCAAAATGTCTCCATTTTTTAAAAAAAGGAACACACACAGAGTAATTTTCAGGACACAGTGCAACTCAGGGACCAGGGAAGCATGACAGGTAGCTTTCCCCTGAATTTCCCTTTGGCCAATTTTCGAACATTTTCCTGACCACCGGGAACCTAACCCCCATGATCCCATAGCCTCAATCACTCTATTCGCGGTTTATGTCTCCACGGTTACAGCCAGGAATGGAACCCTGCACGAATATAGAGGTCTTCCTGTACATAGTGTGTATAATTATATACATTTTTGGAGGTGAGAGGGGTGGTGGATGAGGAATTTAGGTGGTGGAATGTGTTGCCAGTAAGCCATATTCTTGGGATCACAGAAAGCACCCCTTTAGTCCAATCATGTTTCAACCACACTGGATCATGGGCTCATGATCTTAGTGCATACTTTACCCTGTCTAGTCAGACGATTTGGCTCAAAACGGGTCAAATCATTGCTGGCACTGTGCCTTCAAGTTTAACAGCTAAGACTGAAAAGGATGCTCCAAGCCATTTGATGAGGTATGCCAGGCTATTCAGACCCTACTTCAAAAGGTAACTCACTAGGGAGTAATGCAGATAAGTGGCACATTTCTCACACTTATCATGAAATAACAAATTGGCTAGCAAGGACTCAGTAGAGAGTGTCATAAAAAACTATAGATGTATAATCTTTTTACATCTGGAAGACATCCTGGTCTTAAGACAGTCAACCAAGAACAGGTCTATTCACCATGTAAACCACACTTCACAGCTTCCTCTTGCCTTTGTTGGGTAAGCTATACTCAGAATGATTAAATTTGAGTAGCAATGAACTTCTTTGTCTTTCATGGAATCTGTCACTTTCTGGGTAGGCAGAATGGCTTGGGAACTGCCTCAGGCAGATTTTGAGGCATATCTACCTCTGGCCAAAGCACATGGTCTCGGAATCTGTTTGTATCACTATCCTATGGACTCACATACATGTAGGTTGTAGCCCTTCACTCCTCTTCTCCACTTTCCTGCCTGTTCTCCATGAGGGGGCCTCTCCGACAACGTGCAACCAACGCACCAACTTACCTGGGAAGGATAGGTAAAACTAATCTCATGCCCTTCCTAGCTGATTCTCTGCCTCCCTCCCCACTTCCCAAGTGCTTTCCACAGCAAGCCTTAAACAGGTTCTGTTCTAAGAGCCTTAGCCAACCTAATTAGGACCATACCAAAATTATTTCCAGTAAGTCTCTCAGTTAAAATATCAGCCAAGATTGATTGTGTTGCCTAACCAAACTCTTGCCTTCTGTGTCCCCATTTTATCCTTAGTAAAACCCATGAACTGTATCCCTGTTTCCTCATTTTTCAAATAAGTCAGAACTTGCTCAGATTGATACTGGAACTGAATTGCGCCCTCAAGTCAAGCTAATTTTCCCCACTTTAAGTCAAAAGGCATAGCTGAGGTGTCTAGCCAGCACCTTAGGGCAGTTCTGGTAACAAAGGGGGCAAAAGGTAGCTTATTAAAAATACTAGTTTTGGAGATTAGTGATGGGGCTACTTTTTGATGTCTTGAGTCAGGCCTGCTCAATTTAGGCCCCCTAGCTGAAGTTGAGCGACCCTGTCTTAGTTTACAACTCTGTTAGTTTACAACTCTGGCTTACAAGACCTATGCTTTGGGTTTAAGCTATTAAGTCTAGCTAGGGTTTAAGCATTAGGATTAGGAAAATAAGCATTATGCTTTGGGTTTCAGCTATCTAGTCTAGCTAGGGTCGGCTTTAGGATTAGGAAAATAAAGTATAGAATTGAGGCTAATTGTCTGACAATAGTGAATGGATGTTCTACTGGCTGATTTCCCAATTTGTGTTAGTACAATAATATTTGAGATGAGGATTCAGAATAGGAATTGTGATAGTGGTGGAAATATATTGCTTTGTTGTTTTGCTGGGTGGAGTAGGGGGTTTAGTATTAGATTTAAGATTGAGAATAAAATGGCTAACAGTCCGCCTAGTTTGTTGGGAATGAATCAGAGAATAGCATAAGCAAACAGGAAGTATAATTGTGGCTTAATTTGAGGGAGGGCATAATAAGGAGGTTTGCTGGTGAAATGTTTTCTGGGTCTCTGAGAAGATTTGGGAAGAACAGGGCTAGTACGAGGGGTATTAGGATTATTATTGTTCCTAATAGGTCTTTAAATGAGAAATGTGGGTGGAATGGGATTTTGTCAGGGTTTGAGTTTAGGTTGGGTTTAGGCTGGGTTGTTTGATCCAGTTTCATGAAATAAATTCTGAATTATATTATTCTACAACCTAATAAATTTACAAAAAAAGGTTGTAGGTCAAAGTTGAAGAAACTGTAGCTTGTGCCTGAGGTTTTCAAAAATGGCAATGGGCATAATTTTGCCTAATTATCCATTTAATAAAGCAGCCTTGTGAAGATTTTTTGAAATATGACTGGGATTGTATTGAATAGGAGACTCGTCAGTAAACTAATGCTTCTTTTCTTGCTCATTTTCAGTTATTCAAGGTTTTCTACAGTGCCATACCTCTTTTGTATTCAGTGCCACTCAGGTTATTGATAATTCACCATTACTGCTATTATTTTATAACTGCCCAAGGACATGAAGCCTTAATGGAAAAAGTAAAAAGGTACAAATATTCCCTCAAGGAGAAGATATAATACAGATAAATGTTATCTGGGTTAAAAATCAAATTTCAAATGCATATTTTGGTTACATTCTCAGCATCAATTCAACCACGACATCACGAATTCACCCCCTTCCCTAAGGCTTCAGGTTGTGAATTGTCTGCATTTTTCTCCATGCTGAAAAATACTTTACACATGGGAAAGCTAGCACACCAGAGAAAGACCCTTCTTTGACATGTAAGCTTTCCATGTCCAGAATAATTTTTATGGATGGAAACAACACTTAAATGTGAAATTCACCTGCATACAGTCTAAAGAAGTATAGTGAAGGAATATGCTGTTTCTGCACATTTGACTTCATTGGTGGGCACTGAAATGTTCAAATAAAATAGTTTCGATTTGGAGACTTGCAGTATGATTACTTATGCACTGGTTTTAAAAGAGCATGCAAGAAAAACTCTCATGTAGTGTTGAAAAGCTGATGAAAATTGAACTGGAGATACAGTTTGGGATGGCTGAAGGCATGTTGAAAAGGAAGGGAATGAGAACTGCTTAAGCAGACATTTCTTTATTACGGAATAACCCCTCTGCTATACTCCCATTGTATCACCTCAAACTTAAATTATTCACACAGAAATATCCACAGAAGAAGCCATTTTGTCGCTTCCTTGTTGTCATCCCTTCCTCTATCCACTTGGAGGAATGAAACTTTATTTCTCTACTTTGGCAAACTGACTGTATGCTTGGGATACTTTCCTAGATTTTCTCTCATCCTTCATCAAACAAAAGGTTCTCCGCATTTTTCAGTGCTGCATTCAGTCGTGGAAGATACAGTTCTCAGTGACATCATACATGCTTTGATAGCCTCTCAGCACGATTTGCTGCATACACAGCATAATGGACACTTTTTGGTACAGAAGATAGATGCCTGCCGAGGATGCATACTTAATATCAATTTAAGCTTTATTTTCCAGCAAAACGAACACATGTGGTATTAAAGGTAAAGTGTGCCATCAAGTTGATTTTGACTCCTGGCTCCCACATAGCCTTGTGGTTTTCTTTGGTAGAATACAGGAGGGGTTTACCATTGCCTCCTCCCGCACAGTCTGAAATGATGCCTTTCATCATCATCCTATATCACTGTTGCCCAAATAGTACCAGTAGTGATTCGAACTGGCAACCACTTTAAAGTGACATTAGGCTAAGCTAAATCAAGGATAGTTCAGACAAATAAAAAAAAGAGACGGGATTCATTTCTCCTCTAATGCCTCTAACAATTAAAAAAAATAAAAACTCAAGCATTGACATAATGTCAAGGTACATAACTTCAACAGAGCTTTCAGTTGCAAATAGGAATAGCAGTAGCAACAACAAAAACACAAAAGATGTATATAGATTTGTACAAATCTATTTCTCCCTATCTAGGAACATAGGAAGCTGCCTTATACTGAGTCAGACCATCTAGTTCAGTATTGTCTACACAGACTGGCAGCAGCTTCTCTAAGGTTCCAGGGAGGAGTCTCTCTCAGCCCTGTCTTGGAGAAATGCCAGGGAGGAAACTTGGAACCTTCTGCATGCAAGCAAGCAGGTGCTCTGCCCAGAACGGACCCATCCCTTCTCTGAGGGCTTGCCAATGAAAAAACTTGTACTTCTGTCCCAGATAGTTCTAAAACTACTTAGTATCCACACTAGATCTTTTCCTTCTCTGCCCCAACATACTGTCAATGGCCTTAGTTAAAGGATTTATCACTCGATGCCCTCCTTCCAATTAGAAAAAAAAAAAGAAGGCAAAAACTGATGATCTAATTGTTTTGACTGCACAAGTAAGGCAATGCAGAGTGTGCAAAGCAAGTGCTGCTCTCAGCAAAAACAAGACCCGTACACTGAGAATACAGGAGAACCTTGCTATCCATGGATCCAACATCCACAGTTTCGCATATCTGCGGTCGGGGAACTGACTCCTGACCCCCCCATATGGGGGGATTGGCCCAAAAAGGGTTTAGGGTAGCCGGAAATGATCTCCAATGCCACTCCAACCCACCATTTTGGGAAACAGGAACCATTTTATGGCTTGTTGGTTTAATTTTTTTTTTAAACCCACAAATTTTCACAGAAACAAAACCCAGGTTTGGGACGGCATTCCTGGATACCTGGAGATCCGCAGAGCATAGTAGGATATTCCGGCCCCCCCCCCCCTTTTTAGGCTTCCTTTTCACAATTTTCTGCATTTTACAGAGCCTCCGGGGACCTAACCCCTTGAGTCCCATTGACTCAGTGCCTCGGTATCCACGGTTGTAGCAGAGAATGGAACCCACATGGATACTGGGGTTCACCTGTACACAAGATAACTCCTCTTAAGCTTCCTTCTGACTTCTTTTAATCCTTGGACAACAAACATCTACCAAATACACCTAGAAAATTGATGCAATACATGACATTTGGACCGTCCATGAAGACTTCTGTAAAAGTGGAGCTGATACAGAGCAGTTGGATGTTATTAACCAAAACACACAAGCTGCTGGAAACACATAACTGATCTTAATCTTTTATATTTCCTATGCATCATACTGGTCTTCAAGATCATCAATGTAGGTCGTGCTTTGTATATTATCTGTATGTGAGGTGAAGCTGCTGATGATGAAGAAAGGCATTTTCTATTGCAGTGCCTTGTTCATGAAAATCTTTCCCAAGAGAGAGGCATATAAACGTAGAAGTAGCAGGATTTTTATGAGGACTAAAGAGATGTTATGAATGTGGGTGGGCAACAAAAGCACCAAAGCTATGGCTTTGGCCATAGCTCAGTGGTAGAACATTTACTTTTCAGGCAGAAGGTCCCAAGCTCAACCCTTGGCATTTCCAGGTAGGGTTAGGAAAGACTCCTGCCTTAAATCTTGGAGAACCAGTCAGAGTAGACTGAGCGCGATAGCCCAATGGTCAGGATAAGGCAGTTTCTTATGTTCCTATATCTAACAGGATTCCCTCAACCAATTCTAACATAAAAGAGAAACTCCACCAAATAAAAAACAAACCTTATCTACCACCCAGGGAGCACAGGAAACCAGAATCTTTCTACCACCATCTGCCAGTGGAGGCACATTTCTGCATGGTATAAAAGTTGGGACATCAACCTCTCTGCCCAACCACTGCCTTTTCGTAGAGATCATTTGCCAATGGGGGGAAAAAATTGTGGAGGGGGACCAGGCAGTGAAAGCAAACAGTACCCCAGTGCTCTAGGTATTTAGTGTCTCCCTTCCGTGGAGACTTCAAAATTTAAATAGATTTTGTTTTGTATAAACACCCTTCTTCTTCAGTTGCTTCTCCTACTGGAGGTTAGCTATCATTAAGGCTACTTGATCTTTTGACACTGAATCTCTAAATAGTGACGCAGCGCTTTTTAGGGATGTGCACAAACTGGTCCGGAGGCCATTATAGAGGCCTCTGAACAGGTTCAAACATGGCCCGGTCTGGCGGTCCGGTGCTGGGGGGGGGGCGTTTCTCCCTTTAAGGGCGGGGGGTTGCACTTACCCTCCTGTCGCTTTCCTCCTGCCAGTGCTCCATTTTATTAAAATGTTTTTGGGGCGGCAGTGTTCCTCCCTGCCTCCGTTGTTGGCTGGAAATACCGGAAACAGCTATTGTACGACATGAGACGTGCGCGGAAGGAACACTGCCGCCCCAAAAACGTTTCAATAAAACGGAGCGCTGGTGGGGGGAAAGCAGCGGGAGCGTTAAGTGCAACCTCCCCGCCCTTAAAGGGAGACCCCCCCACCGGTGCCGGACCGCGCCTCCGTCCACATCCCTAGTTCTTTTACCATACCAGTCTCTAAAGTTTTTCAACCATTATGTTTTCCTTCTTCCTGCCCTCAAACTTTCCTTGCAATATCAATTGCAGAAGTTAATATCTCTGCAGAAGACAACAACACCCAGAAACAATCAAATAGCATGATGCTAATTTTGCTCCCAGGTTGGGATATGCATGAACTGAACCTGCTCAGTGGAGGGGGGAGCAAGTAAGCATGTCTTTACCTGCTCTGCTGCCACCCCGCTGCTTCTCCGAGTGTGGCACTTGCTCTACCAAAGGCAACATGCGGCTGCAGCCTGCGTGTTGTGTTATGGACGGTCCATATCAACATATCAGAACCAGAGGTACCAACTCAGAAGTATGTGAAATATAGGCCTGTGTCTGATTTCATTTTATATTAAGAGTTCAATTAGATCTGCCTGGGTAATGCTTGGTAAATGATTTGTAGAGGCAGGGGTAATCTAGCATTGGTTATCAGCATCTGTGGAAACTCACTGAGACAATGGGTCAGGCTTAATTACCAGTCTCACACTGCTGAAATTAACCTGCTGTCCAGTAATCCCCTTAACTCACTGACAGGATGCTTCTGCCATGTCCAAATGTGTTGATTAACTCGCATCACACATGTGCCCCTTTTTGATGTTACTCTGAATATTCTTTTGTTATAAATACACACTAGATATAGGTATACAAGAAATAATGTAATTGCTGTCTCAAACAAATAGAACTCTCCCACTAACTCCTGACTTTTAACACCTTTTGGGACCAGGCTAGCACATCTGGGGGCCCATTTGCTCAGAGATGCAGATTTGTTTTGGGCTATGTCCCCTCCTCAAGACAGCAGCAAACAGAAGATGAGATTGAGATCTCTCTGAACTGACCAAATATCCTGAGAGATTTTTGGTAATTAAAAGACAATATTCAGAGGATAGCAGGAATAAACGCCTTTTGTGATCCAGAAGACTCAAATGGACATCAAAGGATGGAACCACTATAAGAAGGAGTCTCTGGACATGGCAGATTAGCAGTCTTGTGCCTACGGGCAATCTTTTGCCTAGAACTGCTCAACAAGGATCCCAGAGTTTGCTGCTAAGCCGTGGGGCAAAGCAGGAACTCTGTCCAGGGACAGGAGCTGTCTGTGACTTCTACTGCACAGTGAGAAGTCAAGACTTCCCCAGCGATGGTACTCTGGCTCTCAGCCGTGATCTGAGCAACTGCAAACGCTCCTTCAAGCTGAAAAACATCTCCGCTCTCAAGTCTCTGATCCTGGTAAATATGCTGCCCCTACGAGCCTGGAATCCCCTCATCCCTTCCCCTTCTCCTGCTCCCTTCCCCTCTCCCCCTACTAATTCCTGATCTCCCCCAAACCATGCTAGCCCTCAGCCTTCCTCCCCCCCCCCTTTTCTGTCTGTATCTGAATTGTATTAGGCTCTAGGAAGATTTAATACACTACACACACATATGGTAGTTAGGAACACTGGTTGTGGCTAGGATGTTCTGTTTAAAATACTGTTAGTAATATTGACAGAGTGTTCTGCTTTCTGCTAGATCTCTTATACTCAATAAAGCCCACTGAATCTTTGAGGATTGGTTTGATCTCCTTTCTTCCATGCGCCCAGATCCTACATGGTCACCATATGGTGACACTATGAGCCAGGCCTAATTTGGTATGCTAGCTAATGAGCATATTTAGTATATAACTCAGGCCTGGACGGTAACAGTTGCATTGGCACTAACATGGCCTAACCGGCATATCCCTACTTTTAGGGAGTGGTCATCTCAGCAGGTCTTGGTGCCATTGTCAGCTGTACCCTGTGGAATAAAATCCTTCTGGGTGAGGCAGATGGAATAATCTCCATGGAGCACATAAGCAGCCTTTCCATGATGTAGGGTGAGATGGATGTCTCAGGTAACAAATTCCCAGAGCCTCAGCAGGGCAGCAAGATATCCATCCACAGCTGCTGTCAGAGAAGTTCTTCAAGACTGATCCAAGCCTTGCAAACTCCTCATACCCTTTTCCTCTTCCCCACCCCCTGCATGACTTTCAAAGCTTGCAAAGATTGTTTGAAGGAGCTGGCCCTCATCAGGGCAGTGGGGCAAGGCAGCATTTGGCACATCACATACAGTGCTGCAATACCCAGAGCAGATGTTCTTCACCATAGCAGCACTTACGGTCTTTCCATTGAGGGAGCTCTAGCATTTCAAGTTCACAACTGCTGAAATACTAAGAGAATGACAAGACAGCATGGCCACTGAGAAGCACCACGGTCACCCTGCCACCCAGGTAAGCCTGCCTGAAACCCTTTTGAGCACTTACTGAAGTAACACTGTTCCAGAGTGATTTGTGGAGATGAGTGTAGCATCTCTATGACATACTCCACACTGCCGCCACTCCGCTACCTAGCCAAAGAGTAGTGGGGAAGATTGGGGAGGATCAAGTGCCCAGTGCACCACTGAGGGACTAAGTGCAGGGCTTTTCCCCAGCCCCCCCCCCACCCCCAATCAGGCACCAATCTTGCTATTTTAATTTAATCAACAACTAGCCCACTAAACTGGCAGTTACAAAGAATCTGTTAGGCTTAGTAGATGAATGTGCATCAAGATATAAATGGACAAATCAAGAACAAATCCTTCCTGAACTCTGTTGTGTTTCAGGCCAGATGACCAAGTTCACAGTTTTGAATGTTTCCCCATGTAAAAACTTGCTACATGTAGGAAAAGGGCACATAGAGGAGAGATAGTCTAATCTAACCCCTTTCCTACTGTGAAAGTACATACTTGTTTATATGCTAATAAAGTGTTGTTCGTGTGCATGTTTGTGTCTGTGTGCACTTTTCCCTTGTTCCAGTGAGAAGGACCAGTGCAGATTGCATTCAAACTGCAATCTGAAGTAGCAGAGTCCTCATAAGGCTTGGTATTATTTTGTAAAATACAAAAGTCCCTTGTTATCCACAGTCCTGGCACCCATCGTTTCACATATCTGAGGATGGGTCTTAGAGACCCTGTTTCTTTATCTGCGGTACAAAAATAGGCTATAGAAGGTTCACCTATTTGCGGTTGCTGAGTGGCCAGAAATGACTTCTAGTGCCACTTCTTGCCACCATTTTACAGCATTTTGAGGCTCTTTCTTTAAAAATCCATTTTTTTCGATTTGGAAGTTTTCGGGGGCATTTCTGGAGCCCTAGAGAGCAAGGTCCTGCACATTTTTTATTTCTTCCCTCTTTCTGCTTTTTGGGGGAATTTCTCTTTTGTTAGGAACCTAACCCTGAGAATCCCATAGGGGTAAGGTTTCTTTGTTTCTGGTTTCTGTACCTGCAGTTACAGGTGAGAACGGAACCCTTGTGAATAACAAGGGCCACCTGTATGTAGGTCAGTCTAAAAGCAAGCAACTTCACAATTATTACAGCGGCACACAGAATGGAAATAATTGCAATATATAGTGTTCTTTTACACAGGAAATTCCAAGTATTTAGTTTTAGCTTATAAGAAATATTATGAATGACTATCAAGCAGTATAATGAAAATTCTCATAATCTATTAAAAAAAAAACACCACTGTACCTTTCTCCACAGAAATTGGATTCTCTAGAAAAAATGCCGTCTGCTTCCAGTGTGTTTTGATACAACAAGGACTAGTTGAAAACAAGACCTGCATTGACAGAGTTCAGAAATTTATGATGAAATACACAATTTAATATCATGCTTCATTAATCTGTTAAGCAAATACATACATTAAATACATACAACACCAAAACAGTCTCACTCGTAAACACCTTAAGGCAAAAAGCTGACAAGAATACACAGTATATCTTACAATTCATTTTGAATATGTAGCCCTAAGTACTCACCACGTTCTTGCAATTCTTCTCAAAAGATATATCAAAATATCCAGCAACTGCCTGAAACAAAAAAGAAATTAGGATTTTCAGCAATCTTTACATTCAATTCATGACAAGAAACCTCAGTGTTTCTTGATGTTATTAATATAAAAGTTACAAGGAATTGAGCTACACAAAACTCTCTTTTGCACAGCTGTTGAAGTCCAACAAAAATAAATAAATAAAAGGTTAAAGAACATTTTATGTGCAACCTGAGGTTAAAGCAGAAAAAGCAAGTGACCTTTCAGACCAAGGAATACGCAAATAAAAAGCAGGGGTCTTTTATTTAGAAAACACACACACGCGCACACACACAAACACACACACACCTGTCCTGAGACAGATATGCCTGGAAGACACAACAGTTGCAGGTTTCTGTGTTCCTCTCTGATTTGGCTTTTGTGGGAGTGGAAGAAAGGATTTTATGCAGGAATCTGTTTCTGTATGTGGATAGCATTTCTGGATTGAGTTCTCTGTAGAAAAACTACTTGAAGGACATTATCCATGTGAACCTCCAGTGAAACATTATTCCTGTGTTTCCCTTACTAAGGAAACAGTTTTAGATTAGTTAATATATGGCACATAACAGTGACAAGTCATTTAAACAGTACATCCATTAAGTGAACACAACAATCTGCAAATATTCTAACTTTCAACCATGCAGCTCTATCACTACCTAGCCAAAGCACAAGGATGATGCAAACATGTCAGATCACTGTAGGAACGCTACTTTTGGTTATCAAAAGTACACCGTATTTTACCTTATGCAACAGATGAGAAGTTTTTGGGCAGACACTGCATAGATACTACCTCACTCCCATATTCTGTACAGTGACTGAGAACTGAACTAAAAATCACTAACAAATATGGAAGCAAAATACTTCTATATTTGGAGAAAACCACATTCTGGGGAGAAGGACATTCTGGGGAGAAGGACATTCTGGGGAGAAGGTGATTAACCCCTTTTACCAACCAACTGCTCTTCTGCTGCGACTCCTCCAAAATGGACTTTCAGGTCACCCTTTCCCACCTCACTGCTTATCCCCTGCTAACTGGGCAAAGAGGCACCTTTTTAATGTGGTGATTCGCTTTATTTAGCAGGGGAAGAATAACTGGCCCTCTCCACCCCCAGCACAGGACCTCTAGTGACTGTTGCTGGTGTCGATCTTATGTGTTGTTGTTGTTGTTTTAAGATCGTGAGCCCTTTGGGGATAGGCAGCCATCTTATTTATTTATTTTTCTATATAAACTGTTTTGGAAACATTTGTTGAAAAGCAGTATATAAATATTTGTTGTTATTGTCATTGTCTCTGTTCCAAACTGTCCCTCCAAAATTGGCTTTTCTGTAACAAAAGTTTTATTACAAATAACTGGGTTAACAAGCCTTGGTCTTTCAGTTAGATGGGCTGGGAAAGGATGCATCCAGGCAGACATTTAACAGGTGCCATTTCCCCAATCACTTACTAGAGATGAATTTCTGCCTGATACATGGGTGAATGAAGCCTCATTTCTAAAGCCATCATAATGTACCAGACTATACAAAATCTTTACAGCTTTTATGGCTCAGAAGTTAAGATGGGCTCTTTAACTTGCAATTTCCATTTTTTTAGAGCACAAGTGAAAATGTAAAGCATCTTAACTCTCATCTTAAACTGAAGGTTTTTGGATATATATTTTCTGAATATATTTTCTAGTGCTATTTACCATACTGAAGGCTAAAAAAGCAACTGAGATCAGGCTTATTATGAAATAATGAAAAAACCCAATGAAACCAAATGTTGTAATTTATACTGTTTTCCCTATCTTAGCAGACTCTTTCCTAACTTTTCTTTCAATATGATTATACTTCAGGGAACTCCTCTCTTCCTTTAGTAGTTAGTGTTTTCTTTCTCTATATGTTCCCCAGCTTTTGATCCAGCTAGACAGTTTCTACTGTGCCACTATCACACTCTTCAGAACATTCCCTCAGTTTTCTAGGGCCACCTAAACATTTTACTTATAGCGTTTGTGTGTGTGTGTACACGCGTGCGCACACACACATACTCAATCTGCCTTGAATCATCAGATAGATAGATAGATAGATAGAATAAGTTCTCAAAGTAACTTGCATAGCAAAAAGACTTTCTAGTTTGATGAAAATATTGTCAGGCTAAATTTAGATGATCCGGTAGAAATTGAACTGATGCAAAATAATATTTTATTCGATGGGGAATCATTGTAGTATTACAACTTTAAATCTACCCAACTTTTAAATAAGATTCAGAACTGAAGTTTGAAGAATGTCAGCATTTAAAATTGGTTTGCTTTTAACAGAGGTTTTCTTGCTTTGTTTTACACAAGACTATGCTTACTGCCTGTTTCTCCACCTCATCACTTCATCTTTGACAGCAGATCTATAGTTCCCCAGAGGAGTGATCACAATGGACTCCAGTATCTCAGCTACAGTCATTCAAACAATTCTCCAAACAGCATCCAATAGGAAACTGAAACAGAACACAAATGGATTGGCCGTATAAAACAAACTCTGGCCTGACATGCGCTTTGAAAGGATGTTTTACGATAAGAAACACTGCAGTAGAGTAATAATTCTGCCTTCTGCTCTCAGCATGTCATCAGCAGACAAAACTGGTGTATTTGTTCTGAGGAGGGAGGAGAGGAGAGGTGGTCTTGCAGTAGCAAGCATGACTTGTCCTCTTAGCTAAGCAGGGTCATAGGAACATAGGAAACTGCCATATACCGAGTCAGACCATTGGTCTATCTAGCTCAGTATTGTCTTCCCAGACTGGCAGCGGCTTCTCCAAGGTTGCAGACAGGAATCTTTGTCAGCCCTATCTTGGAGAAGCCAGGGAGGGAACTTGAAACCTTCTGCTCTTCCCAGAGTGGCTTCATCCCCTGAGGGGAATATCTTGCAGTGCTCACACACCAAGTCTCCCATTCAGATGCAACCAGGGCAGACCCTGCTTAGCTATGGAGACAAGTCATGCTTGCTACCACAAGACCAGCTCTCCTCTCCCTCCTCGGAACAAATGCACCAGTTGTGTCTGGTTTGCCAGTTTTGCCCAGGGTCCATCCTGGTTGCATATGAAAGGGAGACTAGAAGTGTGAGCACTGTAAGATATTCCCCTCAGGGGATGGAGCCGTTCTGGGAAGAGCAGAAGGCTCCAAGTTCCCTCCATAGCTTCTTCAAGATAGGGCTGAGAGAGATTCCTGCCTGCAAACCTTGGAGAAGACACTGCCTGTCTGTGAAGACAATACAGAGCTAGATAGACCAATGGTCTGACTCAGTATATGGCAGCTTCCTATGTTCCTATGAGGGTTCTTTTGAAAAAGAGACCAGGAAAAATGATACAGCAAGTAGGTTAATGAGATGGGTTAAAAAAAACACAACACTCCAAAAACATCATTTTCTGCTGTTCATAAACAAAGTCAGCTGGGGGGTGGGTGGGGGGGATGAGAAGCACCAGAGCTGCAAATATGATCTTTAGGCATGTACACAGTCCTGTGAAGTCAATTCACAGACCAAGCTGTTGTTGAAATAAAGGCTAGTTGGTTCCATCTACAAATCCTGCCAAATATGTTACAGGAAACATGAACATAATCATCAATAGCCTTAATGTTGCTGATCTGGGTAGGCATAAAATATGGGGGAAAGTCTATGTGAGTCAAGTGAAATATCTGTAGCTCTATACAACACTTCTTTGTTCTACTGCCCAAAAGGGACATTTTTACATACAGAAGTAAAAGAAAGGCACAAAATAAAAATTCTCAACCCCCCTACCCCCCCAAAAAACAAACCCTGACAAAACTCCACTGTTGATAGATTGATAAACCTACAATTTATTCAACCGTCACCTTGTACTTCAGGCTAATTTTAAGGATATACTAAGCAGTGCACAGGGTAATACTGCATTACTGCATTGCTTTATCATTTACGTGAACCTTTTCTCTAAGAAAACAAAATACCCCTGTTCACACTGCGAATCCCCTACTGATTTATACACCCTGTGAAAACAGTTAAAAGCAATCTGACCAATTCACTTAGGAGAAAGGAAATTAAAAGTTACCATCATTGCTATCAGCTGCAGGGAGCAATTTATCATTTTTGTTCCTCGTCAGTATCATGTTCCAACAGCAAGCAGCTAGAGCAGATACAATTAGGCAGCTGGCCACAGTAGTAGGAGGATAATGTGCTTTTGATGGAGTTTATCCAACCATGGAGATGAAATGCTTGTAAGCCATGCAGCAGAGAGGGAGAATCATGATGTTCTTGTAGCAGAAATCCCACTTTAATTTTTAAAACTGATATTTCTTAAATGAAAACAATTCAGCACTTTAAAGTTACAAATCCCTCTCTTCTCAAGAGGGGTTTTCTAAGGAAATTTCTGTAGGCACATGTACAAAGCAACCTACTATCGCAAAAACCAGAAGAGAGCATCCTAGGTATTATTCGAACAGGCTATCTACCATATTATAATGGTCTCAACGGCTTGGGTCCACAGTACTTAAGAGAGCACCTTCTCTGTCATGAGCCCTATCACCTATTAAGATCATCTGGAGAGGTCTGGTTACAGTTGCCACCAGCTCGTTTGGAGGTGACTCGGTACCTGGCCTTCTCTGTGGCTGCCCCGGGGCTTTGGAATATGCTCCCTGTCAAAATAAAACCATCTCCTTCTCCATTTGCCTTTAGGAAGGCCCTCAAGGCACACCTGTTTTCACAGGCTTTTAACTGAAATTTTAAACTTTTTTTAAAAATCCTATGAGATTGTTTTAACGTTTTATTCTCTGAAATTGTTTTGTTTTTACTCTGTTTTATATTTCATGTGCTTTAAATTGTGTACATTGCTTAGAGACCCAGCGTGGTGTAGTGGTTAGTGTGCTGGACTAGGACCGGGGAGACCCGAGTTCAAATCCCCATTCAGCCATGATACTTGCTGGGTGACTCCGGGCCAGTCACTTCTCTCTCAGCCTAACCTACTTCACAGGGTTGTTGTGAGGAGAAACTCAAGTATGTAGTACACTGCTCTGGGCTCTTTGGAGGAAGAGAAGGATATAAAATGTAAATAACAACAACAACTAGCTGAACCCACACAGAGCATCTGTGCAGCGGTACACTCCGCCCACCTTCCCAGCCCCTTCTGCCCCGTCTCCTCTCCCCCTGCCCCCTTCTGCCCCAGTCTCCTCTCCCTTCTGCCCCAGTCTCCTCTGCTTTCTCACCGCCGCTATTATTTATCTCCCACCCACCTGGCCACCATTATTTTTCGCCCATGTGCTCCTCTCCCCCCGCCCCCTTCTGCCCTAGTCTCCTCGGCACCCCGCCTTCAGGCCCATTTTCCTCTGCTTTCTCACCACCGGCACCATTACTTATCTCCCACCCGCGCCGCTCAGTCTCCTCTCTCCTTGCCCTTTCTGCCCCAGTGTACTCTCTCCTTGCCCTTTCTGCCCCAGTGTCCTCTCTCTCCCGCCCCTTGAGCCCCAGTCTCCTCTGCTTTCTCACTGCTGCCATTATTTATCTCCTGCCCACCCACTCTGCCACCATTATTTCTTGTCCTCCAGCTCCTCTCTCCCCGCCCCCTTCTGCCCCAGTCCCCTCTCTCCCCGCCCCCTTCTGCCCCAGTCCCCTCTCTCCCTGCCTCCTTCTGCCCCAGTCCCCTCTCTCCCTGCCTCCTTCTGCCCCAGTCTCCTCGGCTTTCTGCCACCACCATTATTTATCTCCTGCCTGTTCTGCTCAGTCTCCTCTCCCCCCACCCCTTCTGCCCCAGTCTCCTCTCTCCCCCACCCCTTCTGCCCTAGTCTCCTCTGCTTTCTTGCTGCCGCCACCACCATTATTTATCTCCCGCCCACCCGCTTGGCCACCATTATTTCTCACCCGCCCACTACTCTCCCCCGTCCCCTTCTGCCCCAGTCTCCTCTCCCCCTTCTGCCCAAGTCTCCTTGGCCCCCCACCTTCTGGCCCATTCTCCTCTGCTTTCTCACTGCTGCCGCCGCCATTATTTATCTCCCGCCCATGCCGCTCCCAAAGCAGCCGTACTTCCCATTGGGCAGCTTGAGGGTGGATGCCTGGTGTCTCGCCACCTTTGATGTCATTCCCTCCCAAGGCAATGGGTCCAGTTTCCTCCTTTCTTCCTCCTTTCCCCTGACTCTGCTGATTCCCCTTCAATTCTGCTTCCCTCTCCTCTCTCCCGGGCCTGGCTGCCATTCCCTCCCAAGGCAATGGTTGGAACTCTTGCAGGACCTCGGAGAGTTCCAGCAGGCATCCAGACACATCCCCACATCCCCATGCAGTTCCCTACTCAGTCGGCCGTAAGAGAATTAAATATATAGATAATAGAGATGCACACATCAGGTGGTATATAAATATGATAAATAAATAAATATTCAAAGTACAAGTTTTCATGAATATTTCTTTGACTATTCTCAGTCTACACAACTGCAATTTCCTATGGCAAACTTGTACAACATTGGTGCTCATAATAAAATGAATTAGCTTTTCATCCCTGGAAGCAAGAAAATTTACTTCATATTTATTTATCTTTTTATTCACTCCCCACAAGTTAAGGCAAGAAATCATTGGAGAGCAGAAACACAGGAACTAAATGGTGGAAATGCCACCCCACCCACATAACAGAACAGCACGAGACTGCTGAACTCCGTATTTGATTATTAACTTTGTATTCACTCACCCCTGAATCTCAGCAGTGAAGCACTATAGCATAATTGCCCTATAGTGCCAACTGCTGAGGGTCAAGGAAGCGACTTATTTAGTCATGAAAAAGAATGATATAGGGAGAGAGAAGGGTGTATTTACCTGTACTTTCCCACAGTGCAAGGGTGAGTGTAGGAACAAGTGGGGAGCAGTGTTCTCTATTTTTTTTTCATCTGTGTGTGGGATGAGTTTTGTTCTGGGCAGGGGTGTGTGTGTGTGTGTGTGTGTGTATTAAAAGATTTAATATACTGCCCAGTCCACAGACTCAGGGTGGCGTACAAGGCAAGAACAGCATCTGAGATTAAAAAACAAACACACCCTTAAATTAAAGGGCAAATGTCTGGCAGAAAAGAAATGTCTTCAATAAGGATTTAAAGGCTGAAAGGGAGAAGGCAGACCAATCATGGGGTGGGGGGGGGTTGAGTTCCAGAGTAGCGGGGCAGCAACAGAGAAGGCCCTTCCACAGGCCCTAGTACTATGGACCTCTCTAAGACCAGTGACCAAAAGAAGGTCAACCTGAGAAGACCCCACAGGGCAGGACTGGCCAGGAGAGGTGGACCTGAAGGTCAACAGTATCAAGGCATTGTGTGCGCACAGGCATTCAGAGTGGGGCCTTCCTGATTAAACCCGAGCAGGTTCAAAAATTAACTGAGCAGACATAAAAATAAACTTGTGAGCGTGCACATCTTAGAGGGAACACTGGTGGGGAGCCATAATAAAGTGTTGCAGTGTATATCCAGCCCCTAGCAGGAGTGCTCCTGTTTTGGGATCCAGCCAGTCTGGTACACAATCTTGAGGGTTCCTTGATGATTCAGAGCTTATGTGTTTGTGGTGAGTAGGGGAGAGAGGATACCCCCTACAAACTTCCCACCCCTCTGAAACCTTCTCCCATGTACTAGATAGCGCTAAAGAGCTCAGGTTCCCAGCCTTGAACCCAAACATTTTATTGCTATATAGCAATCTATATAGCGAAGAGATTCTGAAGAATGAGAAAGGGAAAAGCTGTCCATTTCCCTTTCCTACCTCCTGAACTATTCCTCTATGGCGCAGAGAGAGGGAGAGCGCTAGGTTTAAAAAACCTATGACATATACTCCTGCCGCCACCAATCCTAATATCTGGAGCATTTTTCTATAGGGACAGCAGGGTGAAGCAGGTCAAATCTACTCCATTCTGTTACTCAACTGCCTTCAACAATCCATAGGTCCTGGAAGCACAAGACTTGTCAGGCCATTGTTCCTTTATTTTCTAAATATATTTCTAGTGTAGTGAGTCATCTAAATATATAGAAACCACTATCTTATTTTAAGATGGTTACATTTGGCTTCCAATCCAACAGGCATGAGACCACTCAAGGTTGGTATTAGAAAGATTCATCATCATCAAAATGTGCATTGGCTACCTTCAGGAATTATTTCCAGGAAACAGCAATAGATGCTGGAGAACCCCGACCAGCCTTCTGATATTACTTTCAAAAGAGCTGTACACTGAACTAAAATTAATATGCAACATCTTATCGCTGCTACTACTATTAAGCAAAACAATTAATTAAAATTAAAAGAATTTATTTACTAATGTAACTAAAAGTTTGATTGAATTTGTACTCAATCTTGGTTTTATGCATGAAAGGAGTGCTGCTTTTTAAGTTAACTGTTTTTAATAAATGTATAATGCCTTCATTTAGATATCTGTAAAATGTTATAACTGTAATAATATATTAATGTTCAATATCTGACATATTGAACTGACATCACCAACTAGAGATTTCTATATTAGCAAGTATATAAATAAGTAGATAGACAGATATTCAACTTTAAGATCTGGGATTGTTTTTCATTAGAACAAACACAAAAGCCACTCATTACACTTTTTCAGATCCTGAATTATTTCAAAGCATGAATGTGAAAGCTTCAAACTTGATGCAATTGAAAAGTGTTAACAAAGATTAAATTGTCAGCCAGTTAGGACACAGTTTCATTTTCAGACCTTTGTATCAAGAGAATTAGAAGAAAATCAGCTGTGGAAATAAAGTTATAGGAACTAAAAAGATTAAAATAAAAAGTGTAAAAGAAATCTAGAGTCAGCATAAACAAGTAAATTGTAATGAGCTTCCTACCCATCCTTTAACAAGACTCCAGGTGAGAAACTACCATGTTATGTTTCAAAACCCAAAAACTGAGAAGCTAAGCATTAAGCAAGCATTTCTTCCTGTAGCTTAAGCCAAATCAAAAATCTAGAAACAGAATCAAGAAACAAGTTCCCCCTTTAAATCATCTCTACAATCCCCAATACAAATAATGGACTTTATTGTTCATTTACTGCAAGGTTAGGCAGCTTGATGTGATGGATGAACTGTCAGCTTCTAACTAAACCACCACACTCCATCATAAAAGGAACTGAAATTCTGGTCATAAGATGTCAATAATCCTACATGACAAAATATGCAATACTTGGCAAAATTGTTTTTGCTCCCTGTATCCTAATATCACAAATCTATGGTCAAAAATTGACATTTCCCCAGACAATATTTCATCTGTAGTGCTACATCTGTAAGACTAAGTACCAAAAAGAGAAAACAAAGCTAACAAAAAACTTCCCAATAGCTGGAAAATGAAGGCACAACCCACTTCTTAAAACCTTGCATGTAAATACAAAGATGCAAAGAACTTTCTATGTAAAAGCACTGAGCATGTGCAAAACATTTGGCTGAAGGACTGGGTGTAAAGTTGGAATTCATGGCGGGGTGGGAATTGTTCCATATGAAGCTTCTGAGAAGCAGAGATATAGGAGACCATTAGAGCTTAAAGAATTCACAAGAATTTAAGATTAACTTTTAGAATCTATTATTGTTTTAAATTGTTATGTTTTAACTTTGTTTTTAATCTGTTTTATTGTAAACTACCCAGAGACATGGGTTTTTCACAGTATACAAATATGCTAAATAAATATACAATTGATTTTTTTTTTAAGTGTAGCCAAATGAAAAAAGAAAAGACACTTATTGCAAGAGGAAAGATTTCAGCAGACACTTCAAAATTATCAGATATGGGAAAAGCTGCTTGAAAGAGCTGACACGTATCAAAGGATATGGCCTGTTCACTGAACACTTTTATTTAATTGGATTTGAATAGTGATTGTTTTTTAAATGTATATCAACCCAGGGGTTGTTGAGGAGCAAAAGATTGTATACAAATATTGTTGCACGTTAAAAAAATTAAAAATAATTCTTGAGCCTTGCTGAGAGATCTTTCATTTGCAAACAGAAACTAGTTTGAGTGCCAAAGTGAAGCATCTAACCCTTAGCATTTATTTATATTCCACCCTTACCTTCAATGAACATATCAGAACAGCTTATACCATGCACAAAACAAGATACAAAAATCCCTAAAAACATTCAGAGTACAAGTTAAATATTAAAAACAGCATGATAAAATGCTAAATTTCATCCAACATTAAAAGTCTGGTAGCAAAGAGACATAGCCTAAGTCCTAGACAAGGCTCATAGGGGAGAGTGTGCACCAAGCAGGTTACCACAATTGAAAAAAGGCTATTTACCCATTTACCCCCTCAGACCACAGCGGCCCTGGAGAACTTCCCTCAATAATGAAGTGAAGGCAGGTTGATAAGCAAGATGGTAATTATTCAATTATCTAGGAATTAAGCCAGGGGTGTCAACCTTGGCACTCCAGCTCTTGTTGAGTTCTAACTTCCATAATCTCCAACCACAATTTATTGGGACTAGGATGTTGGAAGCTGTAGTTCAACAACAGCTGGAGTGCCAACGTCGCCACCTCTGGCTTAAGCTGTGGAGGGATTTAGAATGTAAGTGCCAACACTCTGAATTGTACACAGAAACTGATTGGGAGTCAAGGGAGCTTTTAAAGTTGATCTCATTGTCTGGTCCCAGTTAGCTGTCCTGTAGTTCTATTTTTAAATGTTCCCAAAGAGCTTTTTAAAAGGCAGCCAAATGTACAACACATTGCAGAAATCTAACCTAGAGGTTACCAGAATATATAGACAATTGTGCCTTTCTCCAGCAAATGTCGCAGTTGAAATACAGAAACAGTATTTCAGAAACTTTTGAAAAGTTAGGTTGCTGGAGACTCTGAATGTGTCACATCATAGGAGAAGACCTGCAGTCCCCTGTGAAGAAGATTTTACATTGACGTTCTTGAAGTTCCAATGAAGAACTTACGGACATTTACGGGAGAATATATGCACTCTTATGAACACCTGAAAAATGAATTCGAAAGAGAGCCTTTACGCTATTTGTGTTGTGCATTTGACATACCAGCCTCAGCTAGAAAGGTGCTATGAACCATGATGCCGCAGTGCCTCCATTGCCAATGCTAAAATACAGGCACCCCAAAGCTGTGAACCTGATCATTTAGCATGAGCGCAACCTCTTCCAGAACAGGATGACCAATGCAGTTTCTGACCAGACCAAACCAAACTTAAATGGATCCAGATAATCACTTGAATTCTAAAGTGCCCAGAATTGTACAGCAATAACTTGCTTGAGAATAAGAATGGATTTACAAAAATTTGAAACTGGCCAGGAATTATAAAGTCATGCTATGAGAAGCTTCATTAAAAGTGTATTGATAGTACAAAAATGAAAGGCAGGGGCTTCAGCAAATCCTAGTTGCAAGGGCAGAGGATACTGTACACTGTAGTGACAGCTTTCAGGCCTCAGAGATGAAGGTGCCATGAGCCCCAGGACAGCATTTAAAAAAAATAATTTTGTTAGGATCGCTCTCAGATTTATCTAACAAAGACTGTGAAAGAGCTCCATACATATTTTACACTGTGGCATACAGTGAAAAGACCACCTCCTCAGTACTTCTCTACTTACACATATTAAAGAATAATCAGTGCTCCAAAGGTCACACTGTGTTTATCTGCTGAAGATGACTGACACCAATATTTGAGAGAGAGAACATTTGTATTCTATGTACACAGCCTGAAGTACTAACACACATCCTCAGTCATCCTTTTACTGCCATACTAGAATGTCAAAAAGGTAATGTCATTTCTGCTCAAATAGGAATCCTTACCGTACACAATGAAGACTTTGTGACTGTCAGGGTGAAATCTGATGAAAATTCCAGCTCTGAAACAGATACAGATTGGCAGTCTATCCGCTAAAAGAAAGTAAATCTTATGTAAGTTTCAAAAGCAAAAAAATAAGCAAAGTATCAAGCAGGATTTGGGGACAGAATTATTTAATCAGATCTGTATTAGAGAGTTGGGCAGCGGGCGATGGATCTTACTTGAATAGTGATTTGAAGAGTGGAAGGAGTAAAGATCTGTAACATTATATATAAGACCAGCAGCTAGCAGCTAACTAACTGGGTTAAAGTTGGCTCCTTGATGGGTGATGCCTACCCTCCAAACCAGAGCTAAAAGAGGTGTAGATGGAATATTATATCTAATTTATTATCTATCTGTCTATCAAATTTGTATACTTATGTCTCTGGGTGGTTTGCAATTTAAAAAGTACAAATTAAAACATAATTAAAACAATTTACAATTTAACACAAATTTAAAACACTGTTAAAAAACAAAAACTGTAAATCTAATTAAAAGCCTGGGTGAGCAAATGTGTCTTAAATGCTTTTTAAAAATAGATGGGGAGGCTCTTATTTCAACATGGAGCACATTCCAAAGCCTTGGGGCAGCAACGGAGAAGGTCTGTCCCTGAGTAGCTGCCAGACGAGTTGGTGGCAACTGTAGACAAACCCCTCCAGATGGTCTCAAAGGACAGTGGGGGGTCATGACAAAGAAGACGTTAAATACCCAGAGCCTAACCTGTTTAGGGCTTTCATAACCAGCACCTAACAGACTAAGGTTTGCTTTCATCCCCATTACAGATACAGTGAACTCTTAGGAAGGGACATAATTTAATGATTACAGCCAAAACAGTTACTGGCCTGTCTATATAGATTTATTTACAGATACCTATCTGCAAAATCCATTAGAAGCATGCATAAAAAAGCGAAAGCACTAAAGTCCAAAAAAGGTTCAGATGAAGAATCAGATCCTGATTCTGATCCTCTTCCCGGCCCAGCCCCTTTTGCTAAATTTCAAGAGACACTTCTTAAGGAACTCCATAGTGTTTCTTCACGAATTCAGGGCCTGGATGCTAAATTTGACAACTTCTAGATGGAGGTCAGAGCAAAACTTTCTGATGTTACTCAAAAACTTTCACAATATGATCAACTTGCCTCTCAAGTTAATCAAGTCCAACAGGAACTAAAAGAAGAGAAAACATCCCGAGAAGCAGATTTTAAGTGATTAGAGAATCGAATTGAAATTTTGGAATCTAAACAACGTGCATCCAATTTAAAGATCCGAGGATAGCCTGAGCAATTTGGAAGAGAAGACCTTCATTCCTCTCTGGAAACTTTGCTTTTGGAATATTTGGGTTCTGGAGATTCTTTTAGATATTTTGGAGACATACAGGTTGAATTCCAGATACTCCAGGGAGAGGAAAGTACCTAGATACATTCTAGTTAAATTTCTGAATAAAGATACCAAGGAGTCAATCCTTCAAGCACAAAAAAGAGCTCCTCTTGAGTATAACAATATTGCTTTACAAATCTTTCCAGATGTTTCCATTGATATTCTACATAAATGACGAGAATTAAAAATTTTGACAACTGTACTTCAAGAAAAGAAAATAAGTTACAGATGGCAGATTCCCTTCTGTCTTGAGGTTTTCTTGGATCGAGGGAAGGGACAAATTTTTAATCCAGCGGATGCGATTCATTTTTTAGAGTCTTTACATGTTTCAGAAACAACTACCTTAGAACTACCAGTTGACAGCCTTCCGGAGGAACAGAAAAGCGATCAGGCCTCTGCAAATTAGCATATTGTTTAACAGTAGCTCTTGGACATGGCGGATTTTCCTAGGACATTGATTTCTATAAACATTAATGGCTCAAATACCCCATCTAAACGAAAGAAGATTTTCTTAAAATTGAAGAAAGAAAAGGTGGACATAATTTGTCTTCAGGAGACACATATTAAGACAAGCAATGCCAATTTATTGGCTTGTAAAGCATTGGGTCAATGTTATGTTGCATCTGATTCTAAGAAGAAAATTGGCGTGGCAATTTACATCAAAAATTTTAACTGGTCTTTAGAGAAACAAATACAAGATGATTGTGGTCGGTTCATTATATTAAAATTTTGAACTACTCAGCTAAATGAAATTACCATTGCTTCTATTTATGCTCCAAATTATAATAAAGCCCAATTTTATCAAAAATTCTGTCAGCTTTTGTTGGACACCGCGGAAGGGAAACTGTTAGTCTCAGGTGATTGGAATGCTGTTCTTTCCCCATTAATGGACAAGTCGGCTCAACATAAGAATTCTGGAAAGTTGCCTAAGAATGTATTGGACTATATGAGAATTTTATTGACTGAAGATGCATGGAGAAATAAACACCCATTGGAGAGAGATTTCACTTTCCCCCCTCAACCTCATCAAACAGACTCTAGAATTGACATGTGTATGGTCTCAAAGTCATTGTTATCTAGAATATATGACATTGAAATCGCGCCTTTAACATATGCTGACCATAACCCACTGATATTAAAATTCCAATACTTGAACACCGGACAGAAGAGATGGAGATTGAATAATTTTCTTTTACAATAAGAGAAAATTCTTTTGAAATGCAATGATGAACTGGTACATTTCTTCCAAAGAAATAGACACCTGATGTTTCTATTTTTTCCATTTGGGACTCCAATAAGGCTTTTATGAGAGGAATCTTTATTTTTGAATCTTCCAAAAGGAAGAAAGAATTACCAATACAAAAAGATTGGATAGTTAATGAATTATCCCGTTTAGAAGCTCTTCACAAGATTAATAATTCCCAAGATATTTGGCAAAACATTAGAGAACTTCGTAAGCAGATGGATCTTATAAAATCCAAAGAGAAATTTAGGAACATGACTTATGTGAAACAGAGATATTTTGAGAAAGGTAATAAGCCAGATAAATTGTTAGCATATCAGTTAAGAAAAGAACAGGAAAAGAGAATTATAACATCAGTCTGGAATGGCAAGGAATTTGTTATGTCAAATCAAGAAATGTCTGAACAATTTGTACAGTATTACTCCAAACTATATAAAGACGACAAGAAAGATCCTGAGAAAATTAAACAATTTTTAGAGGAAATACAATTGAAGTCATTCTCAGAAGAACAGAGCTGCTGTTTAAATAAACCTATTTCTAGGGATGAAACCAGGGAGGCAATAAAAAATCTTTAAAATAACTCACCGGGTTCAGATGGATTATCTTCATTGTACTACAAAACGTTTCAGGACAAATTAGTTGGAACTTTAACAGAAGTAATGAATGCTATATTATCTCATTACACTTTACCGGTTTCTTGGCAAGAAGCATTCATTTCATTAATTCATAAAGAAGGGAAAGACCTAACATGACCAGAATCATACAGACCTATATCCCTTTTAAATGTGGATTACAAAATTTTGACTTCAATCTTGGCAGCGAGATTAAGAAATTTCCTGTCTGAAATAGTCCATACTGACCAATCCGGATTTATCCCTAAAAGACTTATGAAAGATAATATAAGATATGTTTTGAATGCAATTGATAAAGTAACCATGACTTGTACAAAAGCAGCTATGATTTTTCTAGATGCCGAAAAAGCCTTTTGACAATTTGGAATGGCCTTTCCTGTTCTCAGTGTTGGAGAAAATGAACTGTGGCCCTCATTTTTTATCCTGGATTCGTAGTATATATCAATGGCAATCAGCAAAAATTATTGTTAATGGGTCCTTGTCTTCAAAATGCATAATCAATAAAGGTACTAGACAAGGTTTTCCACTTTATACTTGCTCTTGAACCTCTGGCAGTGAAAATTAGACAAGAACAGCGGATTCAAGGTATCAAAATAGGGGATTGTGAACATAAAATAAAACTATATGCTCATGATGTATTACTTTCTGTCACGCAAGTCAAAGACTCTTTGGATACATTAATGACACAGATACATTAGTATGGCTCAGTTTCTGGCTATAAGATTAACAGAGATAAAACTCAGATCATGACATGGAATCTTTCAGAAGAAGAGATAGAATACTTTTCTAAAGTTTTAAGATTACAAGTAACGAAGAAGCCAATAAAATATTTGGGGATTAATCTTACGAGGAGCAATAAAGATCTGTTTAAGAATAACTATGTTCCAATTTGGAAATCAATTATGGCTGATCTAGACAGATGGAAGAAGCTGACCCTATCTTGGCTTGGGAGAATCTCTGCAGTAAAAATGAACGTATTACCTAAGATGAACTTTCTTTTTCAAATGATCCCTATAAAGATAGACGATAAGATATTGAATAAATGGCAGAGTCAGCTCAATTCATTCATTTGGAATTACAAAAACCCCAGGATTAGATTTAAGGTGATGCAAGATTCCAAAGAAAGAGGTGGTCTTGGAGTTCCTAACTTGAAACTTTATTATCATGCTAGTAGCTTGACTTGGATTTTGAATTGGATTTTATCCCCTTATGGAAGTTTTACTCAAATGGAGGAACTTGGTCTTACTAGAGGTTTGCATAATTACTTATGGATTTCTGGTTCGATGAAAGATCTGGAGATACAACAACATACTATTCAACATAGTCTTTTTATGTCTGGGATAAATAACAGAAAAGAATAAATCCTAGATTATCAACTTTGGCCTCAATTCTGAATGTTTATTTCCATGAAGAAAAATTTTCTTCTAAGTATAACTTTTGGCGAGGCAATCTATACTCCTTACAAAGTTTGGCCCAATATTTAGCTCTGGACAAATCAGTTTCTTCCGGGCAAACAACTCAACAAGCATCCTGGTTTCAACAAGCTCAGATCAGCTCAATAGTTCAGAAAGAGTTACAGTTACAGGGTGGGAAACTTAGAGATGTGACTGAATCTGAAGAATTAATCACGCAAAACACTGATCATTTATTAGGCAGAATTTATAAGCTATTACTGAAGTATGAAACAGACTGAGCAGATAAAAGAATGTATGATAAAATGGATGCAGAACTTTAATAGATCGATCTATCTCTCTGATTGGGAATACTAATGGAAAAAGAATGTGAAATTTACTTTGTGTAACAATCTAAGGGAAAATTGGTATAAGATGTTCTTCAGGTGGTATATAACTCCTTTGACTATGAACAAAATATAAGGTTTTATCATACTTAAAAGAAAAATTTCTGGAAGAAAGGGCATCTTAACTTCTAAGATTTGTTCAATTTTCATATGAATTTGTTTCCAAAACTGTTGAGCTTTATTGCAACTCCACCACATATGGTAGAATGAACCTGAATGTGAATTACATTTCCAATATTTCTTGGAGAAAGAATCATTTATTCCTGCCAAATCAAACAAATTGTTTATATATGATTACAGTGGCTAGGATTATATATGCATCTAATTGGTGTATTTTGAAAATCCCTTCCTTAAACGATTGGTTTTTAAAAGTGTGGGATTATGCTTCAATTTCGAAAGTTTCGGCTTATGTGCATGGCATGTCTACTGAATCATTCATGTCTGTTTGGGAACCTTTTATAAATTACAATATCCGTCATGGTCAAACTTTGTTCCCATTTTCTGGATCTGACTTATAGTGTTTTTGATATGTAACTTACAAGAAGCTGATCAGATTAGATTTTGTAATTCTAAGAGTCTGAATTTCTTTTGCTTTATCTTGTTCTAGATACTTTTTCTTTACTGATGTAATTAGAAAAATGGTTTTTCATCATGAAAAATGATTGGTTTTAAATCGTTTTTATGGTGATTTGTCTTTGTCGTCTTTGGTCTATTTCTTAATAAAAATTGCTTATTATTAAAACAAACAAACAAAGCATTTAACTGCCCAACTTCTCTCAGGCACAATGATCTCTGGTCTTACAAGGCTTTCGTGCACCGAGGTAATGTCAGTGCCAGAGTCTCTCCATCCCCTTTTCACCTTCCCATTTATAATTATGCTTTCCTGATGCTCAGCAGGAATAGCATCTGAATCTGTGATGCGAACACCCACAAGGAAGTCTTGTTGGGGGTTGTTAAATTCATTTGAGCTTGGGGCTGCTTCTGGGGTCTGGCTAGCTGATGGGGTGGCTTGCTCAGGAAGGGCCCCAGCGGGGAACTGCACCTTACTGAATCCTCCAAACTGACTCCTAATACCCTGACTAAAAGCAAACAGCAATTACATTCATCTCTGTATTTATTTTGTGATAAAACAGGGGTGACTCCATGCTTTTCCTGGACTCTGATCCCAAATCTAGGAGCACACCGCTCCTTCAAGGTAGGCTGCCACTAGCTGAAGACTTGTTCACGCAGTTGAAGACTTGCTGAAGCCATTGACCAGGTTTCAACAACCTAGAACTCTCCGGCTTGGGACTTACAGGCACTGTACCGCCAGAGTCCACAGAGCCCAGCTCTAGAAAACAACTCAACAGTAATGAATGATCTTACGAGGCACATGGGGAAGAGTTTTGCAAGTAACCCTCCAGAACCTGTTAAATCAGACTGAAGCCACTTCTAAATATCTAAACTTTATTAAGAAACAAGGGTTTCACACAGAATAAGGAACTGGGAGAAAGTAGGTTGAAACTGGAAGTAAAGATAGGCACACAGGAATTCAAAAGAAAATACAAAAAGCATTTACTAACTGACTAGCACTGAGCCTTAGTCTATCAGTAGGCAGGTCTTTGGCTGAGAGAGCATTAATCTCTATAGCTTCTCCCAGTGGAACACCCATTCGCAAGTGGAAAAGGGTGAACAGTGGCCAGGCCATTGTCCTCCAGCTTTAAAGCCATGAGGGAGGGTGAGAGCTCACACCTGTCCTAGTTCAAAAAATATTCTAATTTCCTCCTGTCTGGGTGGTGAGATGCAAAGTGGCCCTATCTTCTGTGTCAGATAAGATTAGGGACTTGGTGAAGGAAGGGTCTGTTAGACTTTGTGGAGTGAGATGATGGAGGTCTGCTTGGTTCTTTTTGATGCCCAATAATCCTTGATGCCCCTTGTCAAGGCCAATCTGGCCAATGACTTGAGCAGGCCCTGCAACTGCAGTTTCCAGACTACGTACAAAGGCAGCACCACATAGAGTGCATTGTAGTACTCAGGTCTGGAGGCTACCAGCTCTGTTACCAGAACCACTGTTCTGAGGTTGTTTATTTTGAGAAATGGAAGCAGCTAGTGTATCAGCCGAAGCTGATAAAAAGCACCTCTGGCCACCACCTCAACCTGGGACACCAGGGAGGAGTTAGGATTCAGAAACACACCAAGACAGCATATCTGTTCCTTCTGGGGAAGTGTAATCCCATACAGAACCAGCAAATCAAAATAGTCTCCCAAGTTCTGACCCCACACAATAAGTATCTCCTTCTGGATTCAGTCTCAGTTTGTTATCCCTCATCCAGCCCATCACAATCTCCAGGCAAGCATTTAGAAAAGTTATGCCTTCTCCTGATGCCATTGACATGGAAGAATAGATCTGGGTGTCATCAGCATACCAATAACACCCTGCACTAAATCTCCTGATGATCTCTCCCAGCAGTTTCATGTAGATGTTAAAAACACTGGAGACAATATGGAGCCCTGAGGGACACCATATGAAAGTTCACATTCTAAAGAGCAATGGTCTCCAAGGGACACTATCTGGAATCTGCTCGAGAGGTAGGAGAGGTATCACTGTAGAGCAGTGCCTCCCACCCCCAACCTCCTAAGACGTTCCAGAAGGATACTATGGTTGATAGTAGCAAAATCTGCGGAGACACCAGCAGAGTCACACTCCGAGGCTATTCCCACGATCACTGGAAAAGCGGGTTAAGAGATCTACCCGAGACATAGGAAGCAGAACCACAGTAAAACAGTGCTATCTCCAAATCTCCTAGGCGATCCAGAAAGATACCATGGTGTCGAAAGTCGACAAGAGATCCAAAAGAACCAGCAGAGTCACACTCTGTGCAAGATGAAATTAGCCATGTTGGGCAAGGATCCAAAGAACAGGTAGTAGGCCATACTGCTCTAAGCAGCTTTTTCATATCCTCAGGAGTCACAAACTGAAACTGATCCAAATCTAATCTTGCAAAATCTCATGTCACAGTGACATTGTTTCCAGAAACAGATATAAAACAGAAGGGGTTTGAGTTAAACCCCTAACAATTCGGAACAGCTCTGCTGGATCAGGACTTGCCGATGAAATATGTGTAGAATAAGATCGCTTCCTTGCTGCATGTATTGCCATAGCATATGCCTTCAGATGGGCTATATGCTATGTCTTATAGAATTATAACTGAGTACTCCATGTTTGCTCCAGTCTCTTCAGCTCCCGCAGGTCTTCCATATACCATGGGGCTAATTTTGAAGCAAGTTGGAAAGGACACTTAGGAGTGATTGTGTCTACTAACCAGGTAAGTTCTCTTTTCCATGTCCACCACTACGGCATTGAGAGAATCACCAGCAGAAGCAACTCCAAAACTCTCCAAGGCCCTTTGGAATCCTACTGGATCCAACAGCCTTCTCGGGCAGAACATTCTAATAGGTCCACCCTCCGCAGGGGTCAGACTGTGAGACCAACCAGGAAGTGGTCCATCCATGACAATGGCTAGACTACAGGAGACTCCACCCATGTGTGACCCGCAACATGCATAGGTCCTAGGACTAAATGGGATAGGGCCATAGTTGTGATGGTCGCTATGAACTCCTGAGCAGCACTAGACAAGCCAGTCCCAAAGTGGACATTGAAAATCACCCAGCACCAAAAGCCTGAGTGACTCCAAGACCAAGTCAATGACCAGGTCCATCAGCTCAGTTAAAAAGTCTGTTAGGCAGCAGGGTGGGAGGTACACCAACAGAATCCCCACTCTATCCCACATCCCCAGCCTAAAGTACACACAATCAATAAAAGAAAATTTTCTCACAGGGATCCTGTAAGGGAGATAGATATACTATATAGATATATTCATAGATATACTGTCTACAGAAATACCACTTCCATTTAGGAAGCTGCATATAGAGGGATGCCACAATTAGTAGCTGGTTAAGACCATAAGACCAGCCCTGCTGGATCAGGCCCAAGGCCCATCTAGTCCAGCATCCTGTTTCGCACAGTGGCCCACCAGATGCCGCTGGAAGCCACAGGCAGGAGTTGAGGGCATGCCCCCTCACCTGCTGTTACTCCCCTGCAACTGGTACTCAGGCATCCTGCCTTTGAGGCTGGAGGTGGCCTTTAGCCCTCCCAACTAGCAGCCGATGATAGACCATGAAGTTATCCAAACCCCTCTTAAAGCTATCCATGTTGTTGGCTGTCACCACATCTTGTGGCAGAGAATTCCACAAGTGGATTATGCGTTGTGTGAATAAGTACTTTTTGTTTGTTGGTCCTAGATTTCCTGGCAATCAATTTAATGGGATGACCCCTGGTTCCAGTGTTATGGGAGAGGAAGAAGAATTTCTCTCTATCCACTTTTTCAACACCATGCATGATTTTATAGACCTCTATCATGTCTCCTCGCAGTCATCTTTTTTCTAAACTAAAAAACCCCTGGTGCTGTAGCCTTGCCTCATAAGAAAGGTGCTCCTACACCATGGTTCCTACATCATGCATACGTAGCAAAACAGATACATATGCATTCACCACAGATTACTTGTCGGGTTATGACTATTATCTGCTCTGCCTCCGGAAATGCCTTGGCCACCTGAAAATATGTGAGTTATATGCAATACTTAAGACATATGTTTGGGTGAGACAAGACACTCCTGGAGGCAAAGCAAATACTCAAATTTTGCTTTCTTCTGCTGTGTACATTAGCACAGCAGTAGTGGGGAAGCTCTCTACAGCACAGACATGCATCCTGGTGCTTCCATGCTGCATTAATCAAGATGTCAGCCAATGGAGAGAATTCACTCTACTCACTCAGGAAAGGACATGAAACAATCATTTAAATTATAGGGAGCTGTTGCTAGCTCTGCTTTTTCTGCAGGCTCCCAGAAGCCTCTCTGCTTATGTTTGGGACTGCAGGTGAATGGGTCTCACTTCTGACATGCTCAGGAGCCCCACAGCACCATGAGCTCTCTGTTTGTTGGCATACTGGGGAAAGGTCAGTCAGTAGGCAGTTACCCCTAGATTTAGCAGCTACAGAAGGGCCAAATTGAAAGGGACCTTTCCTCGCGCCTTCCCAGGCTGGTATACCTGGGTAGACTCCCAAAGTTAACTTGCAACAGTTAACTCTCTGTTCAAGGTCTCTCTGTAAGATTGACCTTCCTTGGGTTTACTTCCACTCCATGGGTGCCTCAAACAAGCTAAAAGCCAATTATCTCAGCAGGGAAGTCAGATACAGCTCTGCAAACACGCATTACCTCCTTATAAAAAATAAAAAAGGCTGGAGTGGGCAATCAGAACCCAGAAATGTATCCATTAAAATGTTGATTAGTTCACTAGGTGTTTCCAACTGAAGATAATTCCCATGTTTGCACATTCAGGCACTCTATTTGCATAATCCTATTCACTCATTGTGCTGTAGTGCAGCATGGCAGAAACCAACAATGGGATCTTTTGAGATTTCCTAGAACAACTCTAGTCAAGAAAAAAGGTTGATTGGAATGTTGCCCCAGGACATGTCCTTGGGAATATCAAATCCCACTTCCATGATACAGTGTGCTCCTTTGCAACCCACACACACCTTGGAGCTACCAGCAGCTTGGGTGATCTGCTGCTCACACAACATCACACCAGGTTGTGTCCAGCTTTTCGTGCAAATTTCCAGATTGGTTATTTGGCCGAACCCAATCTGCCCAGTTTTTTGTGCTAACACAAGAAGCTGTTTCCACAAAGAAGGCATCCCCATGCCTTCTCTATTTACTGTGCCCCTCTGGTCTTCTCACCCCTGCTTCTGACCAAGCTATCCCTCAAGAACGAGGTTCCTCAGTTGTTCAGCGAGCCCTGAGGTTCCTGCACAAGTAGAAGTTTAGGTAATATCAATGTTTGCCCCTCTCTGGGCCCATCTCTATCCCTGCTTCTCTTTCTTAAATCCAGCTGCCTCCTCTCTGAAGTCTCTTTCTCTAGCCTACCTGGGAATTAATACAATTAGGACTAAAATATCTCTTTGCAGTTGGATTGCTTTAACCACACATTTCCTTCCGCTGAACCCCTCTCTTCAATAAACCCTTCTTTTGATTTTTGAAACTTCAACCTTGTTGCTCACAACTTTGGGTTCACAACTTTGTGTAAATTTAATCTGATATGGAACTGTCCTACCCAGAGCTAACTCCCCAACACAAAACCCAAACACAATTTTTGGGATGTTTACCAATCAGCCTGGGGCAGTTTCATCAACACAGCTTGACTGATATTAAATGTCAGGAAGAACATTAACTAAAGGAAGAGTTGAACAATGGAATGAACAGTTTACAGAGTCTCAAGCCTTATTCCTTGGATTATTTCAAGAAAAGATTGGCCAAGTATATTTTAAAGATGTTTAAGGTAGTTAGACTGTCTAAGAGTTGATATACAAGTTCTAACCCCACAATTACACAACTGTAAACTGAATATATAATTATAATCAGCAATTGCTTGACTCTTGGAAATATGCACAAATCAAATAGATACAACTCAATCTTACATATAAATTGTCAGATTTACAAAGCCACAGCACAGGACACAGGCATTATTCACGTTACCAAACACCTGATTCAGAAGCAAGAATTCTCAAGTTTTGATTAACTATGTAAAGTGTGCCAACAAGTCAGTGTCGACTCCTGGCGACCACTGAGCCCCGTGGTTGTCTTTGGTAGAATACAGGAGGAGTTTACCATTGCCATCTCCCGTGCAGTATGAAATGATGCTTTTCAGCATCTTCCTATATCTCTGGTGCCCCATATAGGTGTTTCCCATATTCTGGGAAACATACCAGCGGGGATTCGAACTGGCAACCTCTGGCTTGCTAGTCAAGTCATTTCGCCCCTGCACCACTATGTACATTTCTATAATTCCCTGGATATTTTAAATATCATTGTTGTAAACCACCCAGAGACTTGAGTTTGGGCGGTATACAAAAGTGTCAAACAAACAAAGTAATCAGTTTCACAGATGTTTATTCATAATGACACTTTGGGTCAAGTCATTACTTTTTCTTGTGTTGAAAAGGAAAAGAGATATGTTTGAAATGTAAACATTATTTGCAAATTCTGTCTAGTCTAGCATTTTTAAAAATTCTCTGATGCTTTTATAATATATACTGCAGTATATCATAGAAGCCATGACCATGACAGAAGCTTGTCATTTTTCCTAAACTGGGAGATGCATTGCAAGTCTGTACTAGTCTTTGATTTTTCCAGAAACAAAGAATCTAAAGCGTTGCTCCCTCTAAGGTGTGCGCACATGCCTGCACTCACAAGTTTTTTGAAGTCTGCTCAGTTAATTTTAGAGACCGCTCAGGTTTAATCAAGAAGCTCCCACTCTGAATGCACGTGCACACACACTGCTTTGATACTCTTGCCCAGAACAAAACTCATTCTGCACAGGGATGAAAAAAATTAGAGAGGCTTTGGGGGTTTACAATATTTTGAGTAAAATATTCATCTGAAAATAAATCAGATTTAAACTTAAAATAGTGACTCTTTCATTCTGAGAGAAGTGTGGCCTATTTTTATCCAGATAAAAATGGGTTCAAAAACTACCTCAACCACAGACCAGTGAACCACCCCAGCAAGATTACTAAATGTGCATGTTTTTGCAATACAACATGTTATATAAATAAAACCAGGCTTACAAACTGCACAAGGGATGCATGAGGCTTGAGCACCACCTGTGCCTCTGTGCGCATGAAAACAGCTGTGAGGAGGCTGTGCCACAGGGCAGCAGCACTTGATGGTAAGGGTAATGTATTACCATCAGCACTTCTGATGGTAATACATCAGAAGCAGGAAACCTGCCAGGGAGACAGTTGGACTGCTAGACAATGAAGGAGTGAAAGGGATTATTAAGGAGGATATGGAGGTTGCAGAGAAGCTAAATGGGTTCTTTGCATCTATCTTCACGGCAAAGGATACTGAGCATATACCTGTTCCTGAACCAGAATCAACTTGTGGAATTCTCTGTCATAAGATGTGGCAACAGCCAACAACCTGGATGGTTTTAATAAGGGTTTGGATAACTTCATGGAGGAGAGGTCTATCAACGACTATTATTCGGAGGGCTATAGGCCCCCTCCTGCATCAGAGGTGTCTCTGAATACCAGTTGCAGAGGAGTAACAGCAGGAGAGAGGGCATGCCCTCAACTCCAGTCTGTATGCTTCCAGAGGCATCTGATTGACCAATGTGTGAAATAGGATGCTGGACTAGATGGGCCTTGGGCCTGATCCAGGAAGTCTGCTCTCATGTTCTTATATTCTAAAGGCTCAGTGCATGCCAAGTCCATTATTCACAGCCTCCTTGCAACTGTTTACATGCACAAAGGGTGGTGCTCAAATCTCCCAGGTCCCCCCTGCTTGGTATGACCATGTCCATCAAATGAGCTTTCTAAGGTGCACATACAGAATATGAAGGGCAACACCACGTGTTTGGTTCTTTGAGTTGTTAGATTTATCTATGTTATGAATTGTATTAAAAACAAGTTTCTGAACCTTCACCTACATTTAAAACAAAAACAAACATGCATACATACATTGGGGGTGGGGGTGGTGCTAGCTGGCAATCTTTTTTAGCCTATTTACTTTTCAGAAGGCTTATGAGATCACCCAGCATTCCGTGGGCTAACTTGTGAACTGCCTAACTGATTTGAACCAAATTTGCTAGAGCTGTAGGGTCACATAGAGATGCCCCAATGGCAGTGTTTCTGATGATGTCATCTATACCAAATCCAAAATGGTGGACATGTGACTGTTTGAGGTTCAAGGGGGCTAACTTGTGGACTGTCTAACCAACTTGAACCAAATTACATACAGTTCTGGTGAGTCAAGCACAGGGACACCTCAATGGCATAGTTTGTGATGATGTCATCCACCCCTATTAAAGATTGTGGATGCATACATTTTTGAGGTGCAAGAAGGCTAACCAATTTGAACCAAATTTGGTACAGTTGTAGTGAGTGGCATAAAGGGACATCTCAATAATGTCATCCACCTGCAATGATATCATCCACCCCAATCCAAGATGGTGGACGTGTGAACATTATTATTATTATTACATTTATATCCCGTTCTTCCTCCAAGGAGCCCAGAGCGGTGTACTACATACTTGAGTTTCTCCTCACAACAACCCTGTGAAGTAGGATAGGCTGAGAGAGAAGTGACTGGCCCAAAGTCACCCAGATAGTATCATGGCTGAATGGGGATTTGAACTTGGGTCTCCCCAGTCCTAGTCTAGCACTCTAACCACTACACTATGCTGGCTCTCCAAAATTTGAGGTGCAAGAGGTCCAACTTGTGGACTACCTACCCAATTTGGACAAAATTTAGACTACTTGTAGGGACAGTGAAAGTGAAGTAGGCAGATTAGTTCTTACTAGAGAAATTTGTTTATACTGTTACTATTTTAGTTCAGATTTGGTCCACAACAGTTAATATGCAAGCAACACAACATGAAAGGTATTTCATAAAAGTTAACAGCAGATCAAATATAGGAAATGTATACTGAAGAGAGGGGCAAGGAGAAGATTTGCACGAAGTGAAACAGGAAAAACAATTTAAATCATTTTAGACAGTTATTGGATCATAAAATGTGCCCTAAGTAAGCCCAACAAAAAGAATTGCACATTAGCATTGATATCATTGTAGAACATCTACAATGAATACATGCTGAGTAAATAGCCATTGTACCTCCTTAATTTTTTCCTAATTCACTGAGGGGTTTTTTTGTGGGAGGGAGGGGAGGAAAAGAGGGAGAAAAAAATAGGAAAAATCCATTATACCAAAATCCAAATAGTAGTCAGGTCCAAATTCTAAAATATTGGTTTATGGACCCCTGGGCTAAATTGTTTTTTAAAATGCTGGTTGCTTAGTTTTTACTGTTCTAGAATTAAATTGTTACAGTACCTTGATGATACAAGATTCAGATATAAGTGAATTTGGATCTAGCACTTCCACAACAGCTTCTGGTATTACAGCCTTCTTCATGCAGGACATGTTGAAGCCATACACATTATCCCAAAAAGCTAGTCTCTCTGCATGTTTCTTGAGGTCGCCTATAGCCACCAGGCTAATGGTGCAGATGTCAGGATACACTGAAAATAGATAAATTATTTAATAAGGAAAGTGGAGCACTACATACATTTTACAAAACAAAGCAAGAGCTAGCTTAGATATTGTGTGGACACCACAAAAATAAGGTTTTCAAATGCAATCATTCTGCAACTGTGTTTTGAAGTAAGATCTTCTAGGACTAAAACGTAGTGAAGTGCAATAAAGATGAGTGAGCACTGAAGTTCTAACTCTATTTTAGAAATTAATCTTGGCTATGTCCAGAAGAATATATTGGATATGTTAAATTATATAATTGAACCAAGAGAGAGAGAAAGACATATTTCACATATCAAAAGAAAAATGTCCCACGTTAGAGATGTGCACAAACCATGGTTCGAGCAATTTTTCACCCCACGTTTAATTCTAGCAGGTCTCTTTTGATACAAAGAATAGGGATTTGCCTGAACTGTGGTTCAAGCACTTTTTGCATAGGGGGACCAGGAACTTTAAGAAAAAGGAGAGCAGGCCCTTACCTGTTTTCTGCTGTCCTGTGCAACTTCCTGCTGGAGAGGCACACATCTATAGCAGGCTTCTAGGGATGTGTGCCACCCCAGCAGGAAGCTGCATGGGGTGGTGAAGAGTAGGTAACAACTTGCTCTGCCTTTTTCTTAAAGTTCCTGGTCTCCCTGCGCAAAAAGTGCTTGAACCACAGTTCATGCACATCCCTATTCTATGTATCAAAAGAGACCTGCTAGAGTTAAAGATGGGGTGATTAAACAACATACAACTCAGGATGGCTAAAATGTTTACATTCTGTCTTTCAAACAAACACATTTTCAAAGTGGTTTACATAGCAAAATGTATGAGAAAACTGTTCCCTATTCCTAAACAGTTCACAATCTAAACACATAGTTCTAAGTAGAATTAATGGAACCTACTTTTAATAAGGTGACTCTTACCTAGGACCCCCTTTCAAGCCGCCATCTTGAAACAAGATGGTGGATCAGTAAAAAATACTACTGGGGTGTCCTAAAACTCCCCAATTATGTTACAAATCTGGCATCTGACTAAACACAAAAGTTATTAGAGGGAGACAGTCATTGGCATGGTCCTTTGATAAGCTTCTTCCCTTTAGAAACTAGGCTAAAAATAGAAAGAAGACACAAGCAATAGACAGCGGCTCTCCTCCAGCTAATTATAAGAGTGCCACTACTTTAAAAGATGCACCTTTGCCTAGTTAGGTGTTGAATCACTCTAGCCGACTGACAAAATAAAAATGAGTAAGCTCTTGCTGCTTTTGCAGTAATGCATAACAGTTTACTATCCTCTCAACAGTCCATGCCAGCTGTCTACTAGATATATATCCCATTTGATATTCTTTAATACAGGTGGACCTCGTTACTTGGGGTCCCAACACCCACAGTTCGGCAACTGACAGTTGACCTTTGAATACACAGTTTTAAAAGGGTTAATTTCCCAGGTGGCCGGAAACTACCACCAAGGTCATTTCTGGCCACCATTTTGCAGCACAGATCCATTTTATTCATTCATTCATTCATTCAATTTTTATACCGCCCTTCCAAAATGGCTCGGGGGGGTTACAATTAAAACAAAACCATTAAAATCAATTAACAGTTAAAACAGAGATTATACAACACCATGAAACAATTAATCAAAACAGTTTAAAACCCTGAAAAGCCAGGTTTCTACATTAAAACTGTTTACAACAATTAAAAAACCATGGAAGGCCAGGCCAAACAGGGCTCTCCTGAAAGCCAATAAAGAATTCAAATTACAGATTTCTGCAGGGACATGCATTCCACAGCCCAGGAGCAGCTACAGAGAAGGCCCACCTCTGAGTCGCCACTAGACATACCGGCGGTAACTGGAGACGGACCTCCTTAGATTACCTTAATGTGCGGTGGGGATCATGCAGAAGAAGGCGCTCTCTAAGGTTACCTGGACCTAAGTTGTTCAGGACTTTAAAAGATAATAACCAGCACTTTGTATTTTGCCCAGAAACATATCAGCAGCCAGTGCAGCTGTTTCAAAACAGGCATAAAATGGTCTCTCCAGGTTGCCCCAGAGAACAATCTGGCTGCTGCATTTTGAACTAACTGAAGTTTCCAAACTACGTACAAAGGCAGCCCCACATAGAGCGCATTACAGTAGTCAAGCCTGGAGGTTACCAGCTGGTGCACCATTGTTTTGAGGTCATCCTCTTCAAGAAATGGATGCAGCTGTTGAATCAGCTGAAGCTGACAGAAAGCACATTTTGTGGCTTAAAATAAAAGAAAAACCCAGGGATTTTTTCATGGAAAAGTTGTGGAATTGCAACTTTTGGGAGGCATTGCTGGACAGCCACAGACCCATAGAGCACAATACGGCACTTTTCCTATTTTTTCAGGTTTAGCTGTTTTTAGCCTCCAGGAACCTAACCCCCGATTCCCATTGCCTCACTATCTCATTATCCACAGTTTTGCTATGTGCGGCTTTAGTGGAGAATGGAACCCCTGCGAATAACAAGGTCCATCTCTTTCAACAGTTGATTTAGTCTGTCTGCTATAATAGATGCCAACATTTTATAATCCAAATTAAGTAGTGAGTTAATCTATCAGATTCAAATTTCTTTGAATCCTTGTTTGTAATATCACAAACCTGTAACCTTTGCCTGTGACCATGTGGGAGGACACATCAACATTTTTGTGAACAATTCTATCATTTTTGATGCCATCATAGCAGTAATGACATCAACACACACACACTCTCTCTCTCCCTCCCCCATTCTACTAAAATATCATCTGATCCAGGGTATTTACCTTTGACTGCTTTTAAAGCTTTAACAGCTACCTGAACTTGAAAATTCCTTGAGTTACATTTTTCTTTACTAAGAGATTTCCAACCAGTGTTCTCTCTAAATTTTTTCAGGTGTGCAGAATGAGTTTTGTTCTGGGAAGCAGTATCAAGGCAGTGTACACACACATGCATTCAAAGTGGGCTTTTCATGATTCAGCATGAGTGGCATCTAAAACTGACTGAGTGGACATTAAAAAATGTGTGTGTGTGCACATCTTAGAGGGAACATTGTTTCTAACCTATTTCCTGTTTCAAAGAGTCTTTTCAGAACAAAGTAAACATTTCACTGCAGCATGAATGTCTCAGAAATTTTGTTTCTCTTCATGTTAATTAATGTAGCTGATGCCAAATCTGAGAGTGCGGTAATCCTGCTGCCTGCAATGGCCATATCTGTTTGTTCTTCAAATTTGTCCATGACATATCTTGGAGTCCCAACTGGAAAACTTGATAAAAATGTCCCGATGCACTTGAGTCCTCCCCAATCCATCCGTAAAACATTTAAATAATCCATCAAGTTATCATCTTGAAGTCCCTCTTTTAGTCCTAAACTATTATTCTCTCAATTAAAAATCAATTTCCTCCACATCATCCACCAGCAGCTCCATACTCTGTTCATTTCCCATCCCCACCACCAAACAATAATTATTTCATTCTATCTGTAGTAATTCTTCTTTCTCCATTTCCTCTGTCAACCCAGTTGAGGCTTCTGACCGTTTTCCTAATATGTTTAAAGTCTGAGATTGTCTTGACAGTCTTTCCAGATTCTAATGCAAACACTCTGAATATCCAATGTAGGATTTGATGGACATCACTTAAAAAAAAAAAAAAAAACCCTGTTCAGCAGTCATTTTTGCTACAAATCACTATCCCGAAACGTTTTTGAAAAGTGAGGGGACACCTACTGGCAAAAAGAAAAATAAGTTTCCAATCTGCTGATGGTGCAACAAAAAACAGCAAATGTAACAGCAATATTATTGATGTAACTGAACACTATTCTCATGCTATTTGTTAAGACAAACCACAGAGTTTCAAATTCTATTCATTCTGGATATTAAGTATGAGATGTACATATCAGGCAGTGTAAAAATATGATACATAAATCAATAAGTAGTACAAAGGACAATTAAGTGCCTTTTATTATATCATACAGGTTGTATGATATGAACAGGTTGTTTTCTTATCCAGCTTTAACTGAATTGCCAAATTTGTACTATCTTTAATTAATGTAGGGCTGATATTAACAATGCCCATGTGATTACGCCGATATGTGCCTGTCCATGCAATTAGGAAGGTGAGATGTTGAGAGCACGCCTGTCAGGATGGACTCCATGGATCCCCGCACACTACTGGCATATTCCTTTATCCCATGGGGCACTTTTCATTTGAACGGCCTCTCTCTATGTGGTGCAAATACTTATTTAAACAAGTGCAAAAGGGCCATTTGGATAAACTAACTCCCGCAACGTGATAAAGGGATGAACTGGAAGGGCCTTGGGATGTGTGTCTCCTGTTCCTAAATGTGTGGCCAGTAAGGTATTGTCCGACCCACAGCTGAGATAGTAAGAGACTGTGGAAATCAAAATGGGAAAAAGTTAAAAATATTCTTATCACTACACTGGTCAACAACAGTAACAACAAAGGCAGCTAGAAAGTTATCATGCTGTTAGAAGAAAATGTAGGCCAAATAAAATTAACCTATATGAAGTTTCAGTGAATTGGGCATCTTTGATCAAGAATCTCCTTTATCAAACTTCAACACCATATCTGTACACACCAGAATTAAACATCTGAAATGAATGTTTAAAAATGCTTCAAGAATATGGTTCAGATCAGACCACATCAGATCAGCCAGTGGTGGATGCATTTAGAACAAACTGTGTATGTGCTCACCTTCCCCTTAAACTGTGTTTTAAGCATTCCTTACAACTCAGGATCAAATTGTGGCTTGCAAGCTTAGTTTTCAGGGACTACATAAACCAGTTTCCCAGTCAGAGGTTACTGGAAAACTGAGGTTTAACAAATCAGGAGTCTTGGAATTCAGCAAAAGGAATTTCGCATGAGGTGAGAAGAATGGGGAATGTCTACAGACACCTCATTCAAACTCAAACAAACCACAGTTTGCTGGATCATCTGAACCAGGTCTATATGATGGGATAATCTCTCTTTCCTATTAGCATTTATGCTGGTTTAAAATATCTCCAGAAATAGTTTAATTTATCAACCATAAAAACGGAGGCAGATTCCCCCCTCCCACTTTTTAGGAAAACCAAATTAAAAACTAGAGTGACTGTGACTGGTTCTGCAAGGAAAAGGGCAAGACAAGATGTGGGGGTGGGGAAGTATCTCAACAAAAGGTAAAATAAATAGTTGCTTTTTGCACACCTGGCAGCTGTCACACATAACCTCTGGTGTTATGGCTCCAGAAAATATCTTACAAGAAAATTGTGTTTTCTCCAATGATTGCTGTGGAAGGCAAGTTTGCTTACTTATTGGATAGCACTTTTGAGTTTTTGCCTCCCTACATCCTAGACCTGTTCCTGGATTACCAGGACTATCCCTGTGCAAGAATGGACAATGTGACTCCAAGTCAAACATCTCCTGCCAAATTGACAGTGCTGCATTACAGTGCCCAGCGGCACACAAGAAAGTGTAAAAAGAGCAGGAACACAGCTACCAGGTTTAGCAGAAGTAAGTAATAGTCTGGTTATTGTCCGATTCGGATCAAGCATCTCCTGGCAATGAAAAATGCTTAAACCATTCCAAAGCACGCTGATGGCAACCTTAACAGATACGTTCTACCCTTTTACAACATCCATATTTTAGATAGGCCTCATTTGTTTGGCCTTGAAGATGTGCGGCTTTGTGTATGAAAGCCTGAACTACTACAGCTTTAATTCAATCTTCAGTGCCACTGGGCTTTGGATATCCAACTCTTACATGAGACATGAAGCTGAAGGTTAGTTATAAAAACTAAAATATTAAGAAGTAACAGGAAAGGGCCAAAATGTATGAATGTGTCAGATATGCACCAGAATTTCTCAGTGTTCTGGCAGCAAAACCATTTTATTAACCCCCATATGTGAAACTGGCAGACAAACTCTGCTCCAATGCATGTCTGCTATGATTGTCTGCTAGGATTAGGTCTCAAAGCCAAATGGAGCACTAATGGTCCAAACCTCATTTGATGAATATTCAAGTTGCACTGCTTTTGTTTGAACTGTGCAATGCAAGTGATTATTTCCAATTTCCATCTAGGAAGAACTGAATCTTCATGAACTCTTCAAGAACCATCTTGAAAGCAGGTGAAGAAAATAAAAACATGCAACACTATGAATTTTTCTCCTTTTATGCTAGTAAGTTTGCTTTAATCATAGGTTTAATCAACCTTTTTTAGACAAATGATGCCATTGCCAATGGTGATCATGTTCCTATTTCCTGTTCATCCTCCACATGTTAATTTGTGTGTTAGGCAGCCCAATGCTAGCCATGTTTAACTAACAAAAAGGTTCCACTATATTCAGTGAGGCTTACTCCTCAGTAAATATGCATACGATTGCAGCCTTAGGGCAGGATCCAGGGAGCATCTTGCATGAGCCTCCAATGGTGGTATCCAATTTCTGCCACAGACCCCAGCTGCAGCCCATGGCACCCATCCCCTGGCCTGCAGGAGCAGGTTTCCAGAAGATAAAGAGGCTGCAGCTGGAAAAAATAATTGTTTTATAGATTACATTATTAACTGTTTCTGTTTTAATTGGTTGAGAGTCATTTAACCATTTAAGCGGAAAGGCAGGATATACATTCTTATACATGTATAAAAAAGTATATATAAATATACACATGGTTGGAAAGCCCTGTTTTGAAAGCGGAACACTGCTTCTAGTTTTGCCCTTATCCTTTAATTATATTTAAATACTGAACACACTGATTAGCTATAGAAAATTTAACATTTACTGCTACCAAAGATGCTCAGTTTCTAGATAAACACTAACAAAAATCTTTGATTTTTGTTTCCAATCATGCTCTATTAAACATATAAATTGATAATAACTTAAATTACAGAAGGTCAGATACCCATACACACACCTTCAAAAATCTGCAGTGACATGATTTATTAGGGTCAACTGCACTAATTTTAGAACTTTCACCTATTAATCTGATCCAGTGACAATGATTCCACATAAGGCATTTTTGCATGTGGTCTTGGTTTACCCAGGTATCCCAAGTCTTCATACCTAGCAACTGGTGGTGCACATCTGACCAAGCTAACAGACTGGCATAGTATTAGGTTTCACGGTGAATAATCTTAATACCAAATGCCCCCTTGCCCCAGGGGGGATGCCAAGACAGCAGTGGCAGAAGGTCCAACAAAGCAGCCTCCAGTGGAATCCACCAGCCAGGGACATCCATTGGGTGTCCCTACTAAATTTACCTGCACAAGTTTTTTGTTCTTCTTGTTCTTTGGCACCAGACCCTAGCAATTTCAACCCCCAATCAACCCTCCTTTGGGGTGGCTTCTAACACCACAGGGGGCCACTTCCTTCTCCATTTAGAGAAGGTCCTCCCTGGTCCTCAGCAACCACCTAATTCTAGCAAAAGTTCAGCCAAGATAGGCTTGGCACAGGTGAGTGGGCAGCTGCTTCCCTACATGGTCAAGGAAGCCATTTCCCTGCTGGTCAATTTACTTCAAGAATCTCCTTTGCAGTTTTAATCCTTCCCTTCCCTCTCCTTCTGTTCCATGCTTGGGCAGTTCTCTGGAGTGGGCCATCCTTCTTCCTCTACCCAAACTTCCTTGGGTCTGTCCTGTCCTCTCTGCACCTCTCCCCTGACCCTGCCTTCTCCCCAATTCTGCTTGGATTCTATCCAGCTTAGTCTGCCTCTGTCCCCCTGCTCTCCCTACTGACCTCAATGTGTATTCTGGACCTGAATTCATTCAGATCTCTTGTCTAGCTGCCCCTAAGGATCTCTGAGGTGTTTGTCTCTTATCTCCCTGCCACTCCATCCTCAACTGTAGTATAGCATGTCCCTTTAAAATAGCTATTTGAATAACCCATGTAACTCAAAGCAGAGCTCAAGTAATATGCATTTAACACTATTTACTAATAGTAACGCACATGAGCCTCTTGGTGTGTTCTGTGTAATGTGAGAATCCCCTCATCAGCATGATAGTCACCTCTTCATTATATTCAAAAATATATATTTTCATTTGGATTTTTAAATCTGTGGTTGTGACTTTCCTAGGAAACTGCTTATTTTATGACTGCACCGACAAGATTCTATGTCACCTTAAGTGGCGCAGCAGGGAAATGCTTGACGTTTCTGAGACTATGGGAAACACCTATACCAGACAGCAGTGATATAGGAAGATGCTGACAGGCATCATCTCATACTGCATGGGAGGAGACAATGGTAAACTCCTCCTATATTCTACCACAGAAAACCGCAGGGCCCTGTGGGCACCAGGAGTCGAAATCGACTTGACGGCACACTTTACTTTTATTTTGCAAGAATCCATAGAGGCTTCCCCTTCTAAAAATAGTAGGTTTCCATGCAGTCTTTTGTTCCAACAATGGATCTGTACCTGGAAAGATGCAATCCAAAAACCAGTGGAACTATTTCCCTTACTCATCTAAAATCCAAAATGAATGTGAAAGGGAAATATTTTGAGTGAGCCAATTTGGTGATTGATCAATTTCAGTTCTTCAATCCTTCCTACTCGCAGAAGTAAAGCCAAGGCTATATGAAAACCTTTTAACTCCCAATTCTCATATACTGTCACATTTAGTTTTTATCTGATTGAATTATTCCACATCACAGGTAACATTAAACTGCTGATCAGACATCTCTCACCATAGCCCACTTTACAAATGCACGGGTTTGTCATCTGTGTCCTTCTCGACTCATTGCCCCAGAATCATTTGTCATTAGTAACAGCTCATATGGAGAGCAAAGCAAGACGGGAAATATTTTATCCCTAAGCAATGCTTCACAAATTTAAGGACATTAAAAGGGTAAAGATGTACAACTATAGGGCCTGGAAGTGAAGTTGTACATGAACATCATCTGAAATGAAAAAACAAATCACTTTCTTAGTAATTTTATGTGAAGAATGAAAGCCTCTTGCTTAGACCATTGCTTGATTTTTAAAAAAGATCACCATCATATCAGTGTACAGAAAACCTTGAAGCAGATAGAAAGGGTTACACAGCAATGAGTAACCCATATTCGGACAACACTTAACCATACAGCACAGCTGAAGTTCAAATGTTCACAATATCCCTAATTAGAACACACACCACATGGCTAAAATTATTAAATTAATTACAAAAACAAAAGAAGCGCAGTACCACTGGATGTGGATTTAAAATAGGGCTATCCTCCTTTCTAGCCACCTAATGGCGCAGCAAAGAAAAGACTTGACTAGCAAGCCAGAGGTTGCTGGTTCAAATCCCCGTTGGTATGTTTCCCAGACTATAGGAAACCCCTGTATCAGGCAGCAGCAATATAGGAAGATACTGAAAGGCATCATCTCATAACTGCGCGGGAGATAGCAATGGTAAACCCCTCCTGTATTCTACCAATGACAACCACAGGGCTCTGTGGTTGCCAAGAGTCAACAATGACTTGATGGCACACTTTACCTTTACTTTATTCTCCTTTCTAGCTTTGCCCAAAAGAACCTCCATCCACAGCTTGCATCATCAATATAAAACTTTTTGTAGGCATTAAAAACAAATATAGGCAACACAAAATTAACTTCCTAAACTTAACTGTTAGGAAAGCATTACAATACTGCACATTAGTAGACTGTTCCTTTTACACACGTGGACAAATGTGTTGGTACTCATCCATGAAAAAAGAACAACTCACAATTATCTCTGAAATAACTCAAAACTGACAAAAGTAATTGGCACCCATCATTGTTTATTCTGCATTTAACAAAAATCAGACTTTGGTTTAGAGTTTTGATGCAACAGAATATTTCAAATAATCACACAAATGAAAATGGCATGGACAAAAATGATGGGACCCTTAACCTAATATTTTGTTGCACAACCTTTAGAGGCAATCACTGCAAACAAGCGATTCCTGTCACTCTCAATGAGACTTCTGCACCTGTCAACAGGTAGTTTGGCCCACTCTTCCTGAGCAAACTGCTCAAGCTCTCAGGTTTGAAGGGTGCCTTCTCTAGACTGCATGTTTCAGTTCTTTCCATAGATGTTTGATAGGATTCAAATCAGGGCTCATAGAAGGCCACTTCAGAATAGTCCAAAGTTTTGTTCTTAGCCATTCTTGGGTGCTTTTAGCCATGTGTTTTGGGTCATTATCCTGTTGGAGGATCCATGACCTGTGACTGAGACAGAGCTTTCTGACACTGGGCAGTATGTTTTGCTCCAGAATGTCTTGATAGTCTTGAGATTTCATTGTTCCCTGCACGGACCCAAGGCACCTCATGCCAGACGCCGCAAAGCAGCCCCAAAACCTAACCAAGCCTCCTCCATGTTTCACAGAAGGTATGGTGTTCTTTTCTTTGAAAGCTTCATTTTGTCATCTGTGGACATAGAGCTGATATGACTTGCCAAAAAGCTCTAGTTTTGTCTCATCTGTCCAAAGGACATTCTCCCAGAAGCATTGTGGCTTGTCAATATGCATTTTAGCAAATTCCAGGCTAGCTTTTTTAGGTTTTTCTTTCAACAGTGGAGTCCTCCTGGGTCTTCTTCCATTGAGCTCGTTGTCACTCAAAAAGCGACGGATGGTGTGATCAGACACTGATGGACCTTGACTTTGGAGTTCAGCTTGTATCTCTTTGAAAGTTGTCCTTGGCTTTTTGTCACCATTCTCACTATCCTTCTGCCCATTCTGGGGTCGATTTTCCTCTTGTGGCCACGTTCAGGGAGGTTGGCTACAGTCCCATGGACCTTAAACTTCTTAATAATATTTGCAACTGTTGTCACAAGAACATGAAACTGCTTAGAGATGGTTTTATAGCCTTTGCCTTTAACATGCTTGTCTATAATTTTCTTTCTGATCTCTTCAGACAACTCTCTCCTTTGCTTTCTCTGGTCCATGTTCATTGTTGGACATATGATGATACCAAACAGCAGAGTGACTACTTTTCTTCATTTAAATAGCCTGAATGACCAATTGCATGATTGGAGACATGTGTGATACTAATTAAAGAAAACAGCTAATCCAAAAAATCACTCGAATCCAATTATTCATGATCTTTTCTAGGGGTACCAACAAATGTGTCCAGGCCACTTCAGAATATCTCTGTAGAATAAGCAATACTTTATCTCTTTTCACACTTGCTTTGCTTTACTCAATGACATATCAAAGGTATGCAGGTATACATGGGACAATTGCTTTTCATTTCATTGCATGTCAGGAGGCATAAAACACTTTTTTCAATGAGCTGTAAGGGTACCAACAAATTTGTCCACGTGTGTATATTCAATGCGGTGTATAGAACACATATGGTCCTCAGTCAAGACAGGTCAACTTCTTGACTATTAACAACATCCTTTAAAAATTACAAAGGCAATAAAGCACATTTAAGCTCAAAATACAAATTATGTCATGAATTGATGACAGAACTGTCAATTCAAAAGAATAGCAAGTTTGGCTTCTTGTAGAACCTTAAACATGTCTGAAAATGTCATAGGGCTGTCACAGACCCTGACAAATGGAAGCCAAGATGTTGTCAGAGCATTTTGATGAGATGGAGATGAGTGGTTTTCTCCTGGATAGTTGGACTTAGTTGTTTCACATTTATTTTATTGATTCATCAGATTTTTATACCGACTGATATGTGCATCTCTAGGCAGTGTACAGAATTAAAGCACAACAAACATAAGACAGAGTAAAAATAGTTACAATTCCACAAAATAAAAAAAACCAATCTCATAAGATAAAAACTATAGTTTAACATTAATTTCTGTTAAAAGCCTGAGAAAAGCGTCTTGAGAGTCTTCCTAAAAGCAAACAGAGAAGGAGATGCTCTTATTTCAACAGGGGGCATATTCCAAGCCCCGGGGAAGAAACAGTGAAGGCCCGGTCCCAGGTCACCACCAGACGAGCCAGCAGCAACCACAGCTGGACCTCTCCAGATGATTTTAATAGGTGACAGGATCCATGATAGAGAAGGTGCTCTCTTAAATACCCTGGACCCAAGCCACTTGGGGCTTTATAGGTAATAACCAGTATTTTGTATTTCTCTCAGAAACATATTGGCAGCCAGTGCAGTTCTTTTAAGATCTGTGTTATACGGGCTGTCCTAGAGACTAGTCTGGCTGCCACATTCTGTACCAATTGTAGTTTCCAGACTACATACAAAGGCAGCCCCATGTAGAGTGTATTACAATAGTCAAGTCAAATATAACAATAGGTTACTACCATATGCATCACTGCCATTTACCTAAAGAAATTGACGTAGCTGGCATGTCAGCTGAAGCTGATAAAAAGCACTTCTGGCAACTGCCTCAACCTGAGAAACCAGATAAGAGTCTGGGATCTAGGAGCACTCCCAAGCTACATATGTGATCTTTCAGGGGGACTGTAACCCCATCCAGAACAGGTAGATCTAAATCATCTCTTGGGTCCCCAAACACCTACAGTCAGTATCTCTGTCTTATTTAGATTCAGCTTTAGTTTGTTATCCCTCATCCAGCCCATTACCTCATTCAGGCAGGCATTTAGGGAAATTATGTCATTTCCTGACTAAATAGATCTGGGTGTCATCAGAATATTGATAACACCCGACACCAAACCTCCTGATGATCTCTCCTAGTAGTTTCACGTAGATGTTAAAGAGCATTGGAGACAATACTCCATACTTTAGTTCTCACTTTGCAGAGCAACAGTCTCCAAGTGACACCATCTGAAATCTACTAGAGAGGTAGGAACAGAACCACAGTAAAACAGTGCTACATAATCCCACCCTGATCGGGCAACCTAGAAGGATACCATTGTCAATAGTATCGAAAACTGCTGCGAGAGCCCAAAGAGAGATCCCTCTGTCGACAGCCAATTTGAGATCATCCATCAGGCCAATCAAGGCAATCTCAATCCCATAACCCACTTGAGAGGTGGTTTGAAATAGGTCTAGATAATCTGTATCATCCAAAACTGCCTGGAGCTGAGAGGCCACCACCTGCTCAGTCACCTTGCCCAACCATGGAAGAATAGATATGGGTCTATAATTAGCTAACTCCGAGGGATCCAATGCAGGTTTCTTCAAATAAGGTCTAATAATAGCCTCCTTAAGACAGGCAGGCATCCTGCTTTCCCTCAGAGAAGCATTTATAATATTTACCAGACCCTCTCTGGGTCAAAAGAATTGGTTGTAGGATGCACAGTCCGAAGTAGTTTGACATTACGGGCAAAGGGTTTGCAAAAACCTTAATTCCTGAGAAGACTTCACATAAAGATAATGAAAATGCACATGAAGTCTAGATGGGTTTGTAATCAGACACACAATTATTATCACCTTTACAACAATGCTTGCCTCACACACCTCTGTAAAGTAGGCCGGCCTCTACAATTGCTCTTTTACAGATATCTGAAAAATAGTGGTGTGCTCAAATCCATACAATGAGCCCAGAACAGAGGTAAAATCTACAATTACTACTATTACAATAAATATTTATATTCCACTCGTCAACAAAATTTTCCAAAGCAGTTTAAATAGAGAAATAAATAAATAAGATGGATCCCAGTCCCCAAAGGGCTCACAATCTAAAAAGAAACATGAGATAGACACCAGCAACAGTCACTGGAGGGGTACTGTGCAGGGGGTTGATAAGGTTAGTTGAATCTGAATCCTATCATCTAGAATCAAGTCTAATGCAGCTAGTAGTGTACATAAATATTAAGTATATAAGTAGTGAAGCATAAATATTCTGGGAAAGGCACAACTACAATTCATTAGTTAAGCTTGAGATAACTATTTAATCTTTGGGTTAAAATGGAAACATTTAATGTTTAAGGGAGGCCGAAATCAAGGTATTGTGAACAGTTCCAAACTAGCTGGCGAAACCTCACTGGTTACATATGCCTGAAGGAGGAAGTGTCCCATTTAAAATCTTGCTAAATGAGCTGTGCAATTGTGGCATTGTAAGGAGGAAAGCAAGTTAATATCTTAGAAATGCATGTAGGTTTGGCAGCTTGTTAATTTGGGTATTGTGCTTCCTTCAGTTTGCCCAGCCATCCTATTTTCTTGGGGCTTCTAGCAAATATTTGCCATTTCACAGGTGTTCTAGAACTCCCCACCACCATTTTGAAAACAGCCTGAGTTTAAGCCTAACCAAAAACAGAAGGGAGAAGTCGGGGAGGAGATGCAGACAGAAGGGCAAAGAAAAGCAGAGAGTCTTGTCAATATACACCAGTTAATCAAGTTACATATAAGTGGTTGTGAAAGCAAGTTTCACAAATTAAACTACCAATGGCTAGATCAAAGCAGTCTCATTATTAATCTCCCTTCTCTCTTCAGTTAAGGAGGTTATGGACCCCTAGCCTAAATCTGGAAAAAGTTCTATCCTAAAATTAATGTAGCATATTTTTATCTCATTGGTCTTTGACAGTATCATCAGTTCTTCCACTATACATGATGCAAAAAGTAAACTGCACAGGGGCGTAACTATAATAGGGCAAGGGGAGACAGTTGTCTGGGGGCCCACTGCCTTGGGGGGGGCCCCAGAGGCAAGTCACATGATTGATTCCCCCAGCCATGCACTCGCCCAGGCTTCCTTCAGTTGTATTCATCCTCCGAAATTGATGTGAGTGTTAAGACCTGGAGCTACCAGAACAGCATGTCTTTCTTAGTACCATTAAATGACTTGCATCGTCCACAATTTGCAAAACCTTTTACAAAATAATTTAGGATGATATTCTATTTTCACTATTCAGCCTCATTTAAGATTTCTTTACTTCATGAGCTGAGCTTCAGTGAGGGGGGGCATTTTAAAATCTTGTCTCTGGGCCCACTCCAACCTTGCTACACCCCTGAAACTGCATGTACCGTGAGGTCTTCTGCTGTTTGAACCCCGCTGCTGGCTGATTTATGGAGAAGCTATCTACAAGGCCTCCATTAACCTTTCAAACTAGCTGGCAGAAGAGCATCAGTTACAAATGCCTGAAGGCACAAACATTCCATTTAAAATCCTGCTAAATGAACTGGACATGCAAGTCAGTAGTTCTGTTAATGCTGTATTCTACTTGGAGTGATAACAGAACTTAATATCTATATCCCTATCATATAGTTTCACCCACTACTCTTTCCCTACTTATCTCTTCTGTCTCCAAACTGAGGAGCTGTGTTCAGAGGCAGAGCTGCCATTGAGCAAACAGTTTCAAAGAACCCGGGCTGCCGCCAATCAGGGGCCGCACCTTGTGGACCCAACATGCCCCCACGTCTGACGTCAGACACGGGGAAGGACATTATTTCGCTCCCAATTGCGCTGTGCGGCCCCGTTTTGAAACAAAATCTGCCAAAACAGCCGTAACAGCTCTCCCTGCCTTTAAAGTGCAGGCCGATCTCCCTTCTAAACAGGGCTGCACAGCCCCGTTTGGGAGACCACACCCCCGCATCTGACATCAGATAGAGGGGTGTGGCTAAGATGCAGGGGGCTAGGCCAGCAGGTCACGGCAGCAGCCGAACACGGGCCACCATCAGCCTTGCTCCACGCCTAGTTGTGTTCTAATCATATGAACACATCAGGGGTGTATACTATGAGATAATGATGCAGTTACTGATCCTTTCTAAAAATATATCCTATCACTATTACTCTTCCCCACATTACTGAAGAAACTACTTTGGTGAAAGTCAATACCTATGATGAGATTTTCTAAGCCTCTTTGAGGTATGAGCCTTCATAAGGAAGGTTCCTAGAAACCTTCACAATAATTTGACTAGTCTCCCTTCTTCCATGTGCTGACTGACATCTCTAACACCAGTAGCAATCAGCACTCAATCTCTAATATCAGAACTAGCCAAGCCAGAGAGTTCTACGCTGCTTCCAGCTCAGCCAGATGTTCCACGACAAGTGAGAGCGCACTGGAGTCCCCTGTGATGGCCCAGAAGACTCCAATGCACTGAAGCCTGCATGCCCACCGTATTCTCATTGGCAATCTTGTGCTTTGCTCGTGTAAGGCTCAACCACATCTTAGGCTTAGTGCTCTGCAGCAAAAGACTGGTAGTAGAAAGGCTAAAACTGAACAGATACAACTGGAGTAAAGAAGTGTTCTCTGTTGGCTTTGCAAGAATATATATTTTCCCCCAAGAGGAAAAGCAAGCAAGCTGTAGAAAATATTCCCATTTTGTTGCATCTTAACCTGTTTTAGCAGCGTGCAATGCTCTTAGGAAGCTCAAGTTTGAACTTCCCAGCTGAATAAGAGCAATTTCAAGAAGAAAATGTTCAGTTATAACACCATAACATTCCTTAACAAATACTTTCCATAGCCCTTTAAGAATATCGTAACTGTACATTATTTTGGTCACAACATGCACAATACAAACACAGAACAGAGTAATATTCAGGGGCTTTATAAAACTACAGGCTGGGCAAAGGCCAACTCCTAGGGTACTTTAAATGCTGCAGTCTGTCTTGAAAATCGCCAGCAGTTTCCCTAGCTAAGCAACATTTTTAATTAAGCCATCCAGCTGTGTGCACAGCTAGTAAGTGGATCAGTGAACACAGACTACTCAACACTTCCTATTAAGAAAAAGTCAAAATTAGACATTCTACAATTTAATTCTGTAAACAGGAAGGAGGAGTGAAAATCCTCTTGGGATGAGTTTTGGTTGAAAACACACCACCAACATAAAACTGATTTCACATCAGGCAACAAGCTACACAAGTGTGTTAAACTTGTGGCCATAAAAGGGAAAGATGTTGCCACAGCCCTGTCACAGAGCTGAACAATTGTTCACTTTGAAATCACAGAGCACCAAGAATTAGGGAGGTGCACGAACCGGCAGACGGCCAGTTCGGCGGTGGGGGGTCTACCTTTTAGCAGGAAGAAGGGTGCTCTTACTTATATACACACACACACACACACACACACACACACACACACACACACACACACACACACACCCCATGCCGCTTCCCCCACCAGTACTGTGCCGAAAATCACCAGCAGGGGGCAGCAGCATACCCTCTTGCCACCCTGGTTAGTGTCAGACCTGAAGTGGCCAGTGCGTGTGCGCACATCGCAACAATTTAAAGGCTTCCAGATTCCAATCTCAAAGAGACCCGCATATATTTAGAACAAGACACGGTGAAGAGGCTGCTGCAAAAATATTTATGTATTTACATTAATGTATTCACTTGTTTGACCCAAATATTAGAAATATATATAGAGAAGGAAATATACTCAGGACACCTACAGGTAACTAAATACAATTAAAGGTAAACTAATGAGTTTAAATCAGGGCTACGCAACTTCGGCCCTCCTGCAGATGCTGGCCTATAATCCCCATAATCTCTGGCTATTGGCTGCTGTGGCAGGGGATTATGGGAGTTGTAGTCCAAAAACAGATGGGGGGCCCTAAGTTGAGCAGGTCTGGTTTAGATGTTCTAAGAATTGTGGGTATATAGATTGTTTGGAAGTTTACTGAATTTATTTATATACCACCCAAAATTAATGTCTTCATTTATATGAAATTCAACAAAATTAAGATGCTAAAACATTAATAAATTTTAACTTCTAAAACAATGAAGCTATTCCCATGTTTGCCCAAAAGCGGGCTAAGGGAGTCCAGCCTGCTTTGGGGCAACCATGTGCTGCAACAGGAGCTGTACAGCTCCCAGCAGCTAGCCTCACTAAATCCCCCTCCCCTTAAATGAGGTTAATGGAGTGATTGCTTCATTAACCTAGTTTTTTTGTTTGTATCTCGCCGCAGCATGCAGCGACACATGAGTAGACTCTCGACCAGGAGGCTGCAAGCAGCCTCCCGGGCTCGGGGGTCTCTCCAGGATGCCCCACACACTTACACAGGGCAGCTTGGAACTTCCAGGGGGGCTGCACAGCCCCCGATCCCCACAGCCCCCACCAGCTCCATGATGGAGCTGGCAGCCATGAGCGGCTGCTCATCTGCGGGGAGAGTGAGCTAAGCCCGCTCTCCCCGCAAAACCCTGTCAGGCGCTTCACACGTGTCGTGTGAAGCACCTCAATGTTAAAAACTGTAAGTCTAATTAAAAGCCTGGGTGAACAAATGTGTCTTCACTGCCTTTTTAAAAGTTCAACCTCACTGTTGTGAGGTTGTTTATTTCAAGAAATGGATGTAGCTGGCATATCAGCAAAAGCTGACAGAGAGCACCTCTGGCCATGGCCTCAACCTGGGACATCAGAGAGAGGTTTGGACCTAGAATTACTCCCAGACTACGTACCTGTTCCTTCTGGGGAAGTGTGACCTCCATCTTGAACCAACAGCTCAATATAGTCTTCTGAGCTCTGACCCCACACAATAAGTACCTCTGGCTTATCTGGATTCAGTCTCAGTTTGTTATCCCTCATCCAGCCAATCACCGACTCCAGGCAGGCAGGTTATGCCTTTTCCTGATGATACTGACATGGAGGAATAGATCTGGGCGTCATCAGCATACTGATAATACTGTGTACCTAATTTCCTGATGATCTCTCCCAGAGGTTTCAGGTAGATCAGTGTTCCCTCAGTCTAAGGCATACGCATGCACATAAGTTTTTTTGACGTGCACTCTGTTAATTTTAGATCCCGCCCCACTTTGAATGCGTATGTGCAAACACTGCCTTGATGCTGATGCCCAAAACAAAACTCATTTCGCACACAGATGTAGATGTTAAACATCACTGGAGACAATATGGAGGCCTGAGCGACACCATATGAAAATTCAGATTTTGAAGAGCAACAGTCTCCATGGGACACCATCTGGAATCTGCCCAATAGAACATAAGATCATAAGAACATAAGAACAGCCCTGCTGGATCAGGCTCATGGCCCATCTAGTCCAGCATCCTGTTTCGCACAGTGGCCCACCAGATGCCGCTGGAAGCCACAGGCAGGAGTTGAGGGCGTGCCCTCTCTCCTGCCATTACTCCCCTGCAACTGGTAGTCAGAGGCACACCCTTGAGGCTGGAGGTGGCTCACAGCCCTCTGACTAGTAGCCATTGATAGACCTCTCCTCCATGAAGTCATCCAAACCCCTCTTAAAGCCATCCAGGTTGTTGGCCGTCACCACATCCTGTGGCAGAGAGTTCCACAAGTGGATCACGCGTTGTGTGAAAAAGTACTTCCATTTGTTGGTCCTAGACCTCCTGGCAATCAATTTCATGGAGTGACCCCTGGTTCTAATGTTGTGTGAGAGGGAAAAGAATCTCTCTCTCTCCACTTTCTCCACGCCATGCATGATTTTATAGACCTCTATCATGTCTCCCCGCAGTCGTCTTTTTTCTAAACTAAAAAGCTCCAGGTGTTGTAGTCTTGCCTCATAAGAAAGGTGCTCTAGGCCCCTGATCATCTTGGTTGCCCTCTTCTCTACCTTCTCCAGTTCAACAATGTCCTTTTTTAGATGACCAGAATTGTACGCAGTACTCCAAGTGTGGTCGCACCATAGTTTTGTATAAGGGCATTATAATGTTAGCCGTTTTATTTTCAATCCCCTTCCTAATGATCCCTAGCATGGAATTGGCCTTTTTCACAGCTGCCGCACATTGAATAGACACTTTCAACGAGCTGTCAACCACAACCCCAAGATCCCTCTCCTGGTCCGTCACCGACAGCTCGGATCCCATCAGCGTATACATGAATTTGGGGTTTTTCGTCCCAATGTGCATCACTTTACACTTGCTAACATTGAACCGCATTTGCCATTTTGTCGCCCACTCCCCCAGTTTGGAGAGATCCTTTTGGAGCTGCTCACAATCCGTTTTGGATTTCACTACCCGGAAGAGTTTGGTATCTTCTGCAAATTTGTGACCCGCGTGTTGACCGCACGGTGACTTGCCTGCATGGTGCGAAGGTTGCGGACATTACGCAGCGTCTAGACAGGGTCCTAGGCAGTGCGGGGAAGGAGACAGCTGTCGTGGTGCACGTCGGCACCAACGATGTGGGGAAATGAAGTCAGGAGGTCCTGGAAGCCAAATTTAGGCTGATAGGTAGCATTTTAAAATCCAGGACCCCCAAGGTAGCATTCTCAGAAATGCTACCTGTTCCACGCACAAGTACAGTGAGACAGGCAGAGCTGAGGGGTTTCAATGCGTGGATGAGACGTTGGTGCCGGGAGGAGGGGTTTAGATTTGTTAGGCACTGGAACACATTTTGGGGCAAGCAAGGCCTGTACAAAAGGGACGGGCTGCACTTGAACCAAGATGGAACCAGACTGCTGGCGCTTAAAATCAAAAAGGTTGCAGAGCAGCTTTTAAAATGACACCTGGGGAACAGCCAATGGGAGCTGGGCACTATCCCGTTTGGCAAAAGGCATCCTTTAAAGTGTGAGGCTGCAAAGAATTCAAATAAAACAGATGGGGACGGAGCAGAACCGCATAAAGAGCAGACGGGAGCCTGTGCCAGTAGGTCAAAGAGTCAAAGGAATAGCATACATCAGGGGAAAGATTCAGTGTATAGGTGCTTGTATGCCAATGCCAGAAGCTTCCGAGCCAAGATGGGTAAGCTGGAGTGCTTGGTTGCTAACGCAGAAATAGACATAGTGGGCATAACAGAAACATGGTGGAACAGTGAGAACCGGTGGGACACTATTATCCCTGGGTATAAACTCTATAGGAAGGACAGGGAGGGTCGCCTTGGAGGAGGGGTAGCACTGTATGTTAAAGAAGGGATAGAATCTAACAAGCTAGAAAACCTAGGTGCACTGGAGTCCTCCACAGAAACCCTATGGGTGACTATACAAGGCCGGAAAGGAATCGTGCTACTGGGGACATGCTATCGCCCTCCGGATCAAAATGCCGACAGTGACTGGGAGTTGCAGGAGGAAATCAGGGAGGCTTCAAGGAGAGGCAGGGCTGTAATTATGGGTGATTTCAACAACCCACACATAGACTGGGTAAATTCACATTCAAGTCAGGACAAAGAGGTCAAATTTCTAGATACGCTAAATGACTCTGCCTTAGAACAGTTGGTCATGGAACCGACCAGAGAGAAGGCGACCTTGGATCTAATTCTGAGTGACACCCAGGACCTGGTGCGTGATGTCAGTGTCATCGACCCTTTAGGGAACAGTGACCACAGTGCCATCAAATTCAGCATACATGCGGGGAGAGAATCACCAAGGAAGTAAAACACAGACATTTTAAATTTCAAAAGAGGAAACTTCTCCAAAATGAGGAGTATGGTGAAAAGAAAGCTGAGGGGGGAAATCAGGAGAGTCACTTCGCTCCAGAGTGCATGGCGTTTACTCAAAACCACAATACTAGAAGCCCAGTTAGATTGTATACCCAAAAGGAGGAAAGGTTCCACTACGTCCAGGAGGATGCCAGCATGGCTAACAGGTACCGTCAAGGAAGCCATAAAAGGGAAGAAGACTTCCTTCCGAAATTGGAAGTCCTGTCCAAACGAAAAGAACAGAAAGGAACACAAACTCTGGCAAAAGAAATGCAAGGTGACAATAAGGGAGGCAAAAAGAGAGTTTGAGGAACATTTAGCCAAAAGCATCAAGGGGAATAACAAAAACTTCTTTAAGTACATCAGAAGCAGGAAACCTGCCAGGATGGCGGTTGGGCCATTAGACAATGAGGGAGTGAAAGGGATTATTAAGGAGGATATGGAGGTTGCAGAGAAACTGAATGAGTTCTTTGCGTTTGTCTTCATGGCAGAGGATACTGAGCATATACCTGTTCCTGAACCAGGCTTTTCAGGGATGGAGGCTAGAGAGCTGAGTCTGATAGAAGTGACAAGGGATGATGTTCTAAACTGTCTGGAAAAACTGAAAGCTAACAAATCACCAGGGCTGGATGGCATCCATCCAAGAGTCCTCAAAGAACTCAAATGTTAAATTGCCGACCTCCTTGCTAAAATATTTAACTTATCCCTGAAATCGGGCTCTGTACCAGAGGACTGGAGAGTAGCAAATGTAACACCAATTTTCAAAAAGGGATCCAGGGGCAATCCGGGAGATTACAGGCCGGTTAGCCTAACGCCCGTTCCAGGCAAATTGATGGAAAGCATCCTCAAGGATAAAATTGTAAAGCACCTAGAAGAACAGGCCCTGCTGGGAGTGAGCCAGCATGGCTTCCGCAAAGGTAAATCTTGCCTCACCAACCTTTTGGACTTCTTTGAGAGTGTCAACAAGTATGTGGATAAAGGTGATCCACTTGAGATAGTCTACCAGGACTTCCAAAAAGCTTTTGACAAAGTTCCTCATCAAAGACTCCTGAGGAAACTTAGCTGTCATGGGATAAAGGGACAAGTACATGTGTGGATTGCTAACTGGTTGAAAGACAGGAAACAGAGGGTAGGTATAAATGGAGAGTTTTCACAATGGAGGGAAGTAAGAAGTGGGGTCCCCCGGGGATCTGTACTGGGACCGGTGCTTTTTAATTTATTCATAAATGATCTAGAAGCAGGGGTAAGCAGTGATGTGGCCAAATTTGCAGATGATACCAAACTCTTCCGGGTAGTGAAATCCAAAACGGATTGTGAGCAGCTCCAAAAAGGATCTCTCCAAACTGGGGGAGTGGGCGACAAAATGGCAAATGCGGTGACAAGTGTAAAGCAAGTGTAAAGCAAGTGTAAAGTGATGCACATTGGGACGAAAAACCCCAACTTCAAGTATACGCTGATGGGATCCGAGCTGTCGGTGACGGACCAGGAGAGGGATCTTGGGGTTGTGGTTGACAGCTCGTTGAAAGTGTCTATTCAATGTGCGGCAGCTGTGAAAAAGGCAAATTCCATGCTAGGGATCATTAGGAAGGGGATTGAAAATAAAACGGCTAACTTTATAATGCCCTTATACAAAACTATGGTGCGACCACACTTGGAGTACTGCGTACAATTCTGGTCACCACATCTTAAAAAGGATATTGTTGAACTGGAGAAGGTAGAGAAGAGGGCAACCAAGATGATCAGGGGCCTAGAGCACCTTTCTTATGAGGCAAGACTACAACACCTGGGGCTTTTTACTTTAGAAAAAAGACGTCTGCGGGGAGACATGATAGAGGTCTATAAAATCATGCATGGTGTGGAGAAAGTGGAGAGAGAGAGATTCTTTTCCCTCTCACACAACACTAGAACCAGGGGTCACTCCATGAAATTGATTGCCAGGACGTCTAGGACCAACAAACGGAAGTACTTTTTCACACAACGCATGATCCACTTGTGGAACTCTCTGCCACAGGATGTGGTGACGGCCAACAACCTGGATGGCTTTAAAAGGGGTTTGGATGACTTCATGGAGGAGTGGTCCATCAATGGCTACTAGTCAGAGGGCTCAAAGGCAGGGTCCCTCTGACTACCAGTTGCGGGGGAGTAATGGCAGGAGAGGGGGCACGCCCTCAACTCCTGCCTGTGGCTTCCAGCGGCATCTGGTGGGCCACTGTGCGAAACAGGATGCTGGATCAGGCCGTGGGCCTGATCCAGCAGGGCTGTTCTTATGTACTATCCTTTAGGAGAGCCCTTAAAACCTATCTGTTTGGCCTGGCCTTTCAGGGTTTTTAATCAGTTTTTAATTGTTTTAATGTTAACCTGGTTTCCAGGGTTTTAACTGTTTTGATAGTTTAATTGTTTTTAAGTTGTTTTAAATTGGTATTTATATTTGTATCTCTGTTTTAATTGTTTTTAATGTTTTCTTTTTCGATTGTAAACCGCCCTGAGCCATTTCGGAAGGGCAGTATGAAAATCAAATAAATAAATAAATAAATAAGATGCTCTCTTAAATGCCCAAGGCCTAAGCCGTTAAGGGCTTTATAAGTTATAACTAGCACTTTGTATTTTGCCAGAAACCTATTGGCAGCCAGTGAAGCTCCATCAGCAGAGGAGTAATGTGTTCTCTCCAATCACATTGCGGATCACATTCTGGCTGCCGCATTCTGAACCAAATGGAGATTCCGGACTACGTACAAAGGCAGCCCCACGTAGAGCGCATTACAGAAGTCAAGTCTGGAGGTTATCAACAAATGTACCACTGATTTGAGGTCATTGATCTCGATAAACGGGCACAGCTGGCGTATCAGTCAAAGCTGATAGAAAGCACCTCTGGCCACCGCCTCAACCCGAGAAATCAAGGAGAGGTGTGAATCCAGAAGTACTCCCAGACTGCGGACCTGGTCCTTTTGGGGAAGTGTGAACCATTCTAGAACAGGTAGATCAAGACTGTCTCTGGAGTTCTGACCCCGCACAATAAGTACTTCCATCTTATCTGGATTCAGCTTCAGTTTATTCTCCCTCATCCAGCCCATTACTGCTTCCAGGCAAGCATTCAGAGAGGATATGCCAGCTCCTGAAGAAGTTGGCACAGAGAAAGAGATCTGGGTGTCATCAGCGTACTGGTAACACCCGGCTCCAAATTCCCTGATGATCTCTCCCAGCAGTTTCATGTAGATGTTAAAAAGCACTGGATCAAGTACGAAGCCTTGAGGGACGCCATGCTTAAGCTCAGATTTAGAAGAGCAACAATCTCCAATCGACACCATCTGGAACCTGTCCAAGAGGTAAGAGCGGAACCCCTGTAAAACAGTGCTTCCCACCCACAACACTCTCAGATGTTCCAGAAGGATACTATGGTCGATAGTATCGAAAGCTGCCTAGAGGTCCAAAAGGACCAACAGAGCCACACTTCCTCTGTCAATTCCCCATTGGAGATCATCCATCAGGCCGACCAAGGCAGTCTCCACCCCGTAGCCCACTCAAAAACCAGTTTGAAATGGGTCTAGATAATCAGTTTCCTCCAAGACTGCCTGGAGACCACATTTTAAGAACAAACTATAGTTTCCCACTACATATCAATATGGAGAACTGCAATTTGCTTATTAGGTAGAATTGGAATAAGCCAGGATATCAATTCATGGATTGATCCTGGCTTTATATAGTGTCTTGTTTCAACTCTTAGTTAGTTAAACTGCAGTTCTGACTTCCCAGAGTCTCAGTTCACACAAACGCAAGTGAAATAATAAAAGATTATCAAACATGATAAACTACTATTCAAGCCTGAGTCTGGAGGGAAGAGTTCACCGCCGTCTGCGGAACAGAAATTTTTGAAGGGGCTACTGCCGCTTGTGAGGACTTGATCGCCTGTTCCCAGAGCCAAGATCGAAGGTGGGAGGTGCAGTTTTTTCTAGCTTGCTTAGTAAATTTAGCACAGCGGGGGCAAGCGTTGACCTTGTGGGCCTCTCCAAGGCAAAACAGGCAGCAACTGTGTATGTCAGTGGAGGAGTTTAGCCCTGCACCGGACACAAAATTTAAAAGTGACCTTACTGGCCATTAAGAAAGCCCAAAGGCCTAGACCTGGTGCCCTAAGGGCAGGAGCAACTAAAAACTCAAAAGAGAAAGGCAGATACAACTGAACTAAAAGAGAGAGAGAGAGAGAGAGAGAGAGAGAGAGGAGGTAGTAAAACTACAAATATAATAAAGAAGGTTTCTGTTTGTTTTCAGCTTGGAGCAACACACAGAGGTGGCGCTCTGTCGGCAGCAGTGTTCCCTCTAAGGCGTGCACCCATGTGTGCACTCACAAGTTTTTTGATGTCCGCTCAGTTAGTTTTAGATACCACTCAGGTTTAATCAGGAAGAACCCACTCTGAATGCATATGCGCACACACTGCCTTTTACTGCTGCCCAGAACAAAACTCATTCTGCACAGGGATGAAAAAACATTATAGAGAACACTGGTCAGCGGATGAAGAAAGACTGAGGAGAACTTCTGGGACACAAGCGTACTGCACCAGAGGGGCTGGGGCTACCACCCATTTCAGAGATAAGAATTTTAGCTTGGAAATAATCTGATGAGGTTTTTGCGCAGGCACAAATTACAATCATGTTGAGCACAGAGTACACGTTGAAGAACTGATGTGGATTTGAAACCAGTTCTGAACTCTGGTCTCAAATCCAGATGCTCCACAATGCCTCTTTTAAACCATTATTTTTACAAAGATAACTTCGTCTTATGGAGACACCAGTAAATCAACCATTCTCTTAGAAATTACTTAATTAGTTATCTATCCAACTGAGTTATGAGCAATTCCAAAAGACTGAATCATGTCAGTCTTTTCTAGCTACACAATAACCCTATTTAATGAAAAAAAACTTTTCTAAACTTTCAAGGCTTGTACTTCTGTTATTGTTTAAAAAAAATCAAAGCGTTCTTGAAAATACTATTTCGTTTAAAGCTCAAATATCCCATTAACATTTTTGTATTACCTATACTGAAAAATGAATGCCTTGAAGCTTCTATTAACGGAAGCATTTTTCATCTCAGGTGAAAACTTTCTTAGTCATGCACATCAGAATCTAAATCTTTCCCCAGAACTGGAGTATTTATTAAAACAAAATTCCAGACTAACCTGAATTGCCTTTTGCCAAGTACTTGTCCCTTGCATAAATGACAGAATCCAGCATTGATTCAAAAAGAAGAAAATAGCCCTGTAAATTGAAAGAGACAATGTTAGAATAATGTTTGGGTTCAAAAGTTTTTGTATGCTTTAGTAGTTCTCCTGTTCTATATTAAATTGGTGCTACCTCCTCTAAAATAGTATAGCAATCACTTTCACGTGAACTTTACTCTCATAATTGTTAGTGGAATACTGCAGAGCAAAATATTTGAATAGAATACTACTGTACTACTACTACTACTACTACTACTACTACAAGTAGTAGTAGTAGTATACAGCTCTAATAAGTTGCTAATATCTCCTATGCATATGCATTCCATAGTTGAATCTGTACCACCTATATCTTTTTCATATACTTTGTATAGTATCCAGTGAGCGAAGCACTATGAAACAAAATTATACATACTAGCTGAACCCAGAGTGTTTGTGTGCTAGAACTTTGTTGCTCTGCTTGCCCCCTGCCGCAGCCTTTATTGCTCAGTGTAAGCCACCCTCTCCCCGCTGCTCGCTCACCTGCCCGCCCCCGCACCGCTCGCTTGCCCACCCCCTCCCCTCCCTTGCCCCCTTCCCCATTTGTTTGAAACAAACTAACAGGAGAAGGGGGAGATTTTGAGGGACTGGTTTTTCTTGAGGGGAGAAGTCCGTGTGTGTGTGTGTGTGTGTGTGTGTGTGTGTGTGTGTGTGTGTGTGTGTTTTTCCAGGGCTTGCTTTGGGTGCTATGTGGCTTTCAGTTTTTGTTTTCTCTTGCCTAGTAAGAGGCAGTGGGAGGAGTCAGCTAGGGCTGTGAGGTGAGCTACACCTGGTGGAAGGGGCTGCATTCTTGCTGAATCACATTCCTTTTCAGTTTGAAGCCTACTCTCTATGATGAGGCAAAGGCCAGGGAGCTTAGCAGAGATTAGTGAACAGGGATCAGCAAACAGGGTCATTGGAGCTTTGCATGGAGTTTAGCATGGAAGTGTGAAGGGGAGTTTGAAAGGAGGCCCCTTGACAGCAAGGAGACCAGCGGGAAGAAAAGGTAAGTCTTCCATATTCTCAGGAAAGAACGTTTAAACTGTTGAATAGCTTACAACTACAGCTAAGGCCTAACTTTCAAATAACAATCTCCAAACACTCTAAACAGCCAACAAAACCAGTTATGAAGATAGAAAGCCAGAAGGGGAGGGGGCGTTTCCCAGTGTATTGCACTGAGTGCTGTATGTTTGACTATTTGCTCAACGGGCAGAAGTCATGGGTGTGTGCTCAGTGCAAGGAGCTCCTGGCTCTCGGAACAAGTTTGTTCCCTTAAAACCAGATCTTTGAGCAGATCTGGAGAAGCTCAAAGAGTCAGATAGTTATGTCAGAAGGACAAGACTTTCAAGGATGTGATCAAGGCATCCCACTCCCAGGCTGATGGCTCCTCTGCTGTTAGGGAGAATAAAGGTCTAGGGGAAGGAAAACATCATTCTGAGAAAGAGGAAAATGCTCCCTTAGAAAGGACCCCTTCAATGAATGATAAGCCCATGTAATCTTGCACAGGGAATACTCCTCCAGGGGGTGGGGGCCTCCTAGTACTAGGCGATTAGATCATTAGGGGTATAGAGAGATGGGTCTGTGACCCACATATAGACTGTACTTGCATATAGACTTGCCTCTCTGGTGCAAAGTTTGCGGACATCATGCGGCATCTAGATAGCCTGTTAAGCAGTGCTTGAGAGGTGTCAGCTGTCGTGGTGCACGTCGGCACCAATGATGTTGGTAAATGCAATTGGGCAGTCCTGGAAGCCAAATTTAGACAGGCAGAGCTGAGGGGTCTCAATGTATGGATGAGATGGTGGTGCTGGGAGGATGGGGTTTAGATTTGTTAGGCACTGGAATACATTTTGGACAAGATGAACCTGTACAGAAGGGATGGGCTTCACTTGAATCAAGATGGACCCAGACTTAAAATAAAAAAAAGCAGAGCACCTTTTGATGCCTGGGGGATAGCCGAAAGGAGCTGGGCGAATCCTGTTCAGCAAATGTTATCCCTTAAAGTGTGAGGGTGAAAATGATTCAGATAAAACTAAAGGGGAAAAGAGTAGAACCAGATAAAAAGCAAGCAGAAGGATGTGCCAGCCGGTCAAAGAGATCAAATTGCCAAGAACATATAGGTGCTTATATGCCAATGGCTAGAAGCCTCCAAGCCAAGATGGGCTAGCTGGAGTGCTTGGTTGCTAATTAAAACATAAAGTGGGCATAATGGAAACATGTGTAACAGTGAGAACCAGTGTGACATGGTTATTCCTGGATATAAACACTATAGGGAGGAGTGAATTGGGTGAGGTATAGCACTATATATTAAAGAAGGGATAGAATCTCACAAGCTAGAAAATCTAGGAAGACTAAAGTCATCCACAGAAGCTCTGTGGGTGACAATACAAGGCCTGAAAGGAAATGTGCCACTAGGGACATGCTATTGCCCTTCTGACCAAAATGCTGACAGTGACTAGGAATTGCAGAAGGAAAATCAGGAAAGTCACTTCGCTCAAGAATGCATGGAGATTATTTAACACCAAAATAATATAAGCTAATTTAGAATGTATACCAAAACGGGGGAAAGGTACCAGCAAGTATGGAAGAATGCCAGCATGGCTAACAAGTAAAGTCAAGTAAGTTAGAAAGCAGAAGAAGACTTCCTTCAGAAATTGGAAGGCCTGCCCAAATGAAGAGAACAGAAAGTAATACAAATGCTGGCAAAATAAATGCAAGGTGACAATAAGTGAGTATGAGGAACATTTAGATAAAAGCACCAAGCGGGAATAACAAGAACATCTTTGCTCACATACCTGTGCCTGAACTGAGTTTCTCAGGGACAGATGCTAAAGAACTTAGAGGTGATGAAAGGTGACATTCTAAACTGTCTGGAAAAATTAAAAGTTAAATCACCAGGGCCAGATGGCATCCACCTAAGAGTCCTTAAATAACTCAAATATGGAATTGCCAACCTGTGTCGGCCCAGAGACCACTTGGGATAGGCCCATAGTTGTCATGGCCGCTATGAACTCCTGAGCTGCTCCAGACAACCCGGTCCTGAAGTGGATGTTGAAGTCCCCCAGCACCACAAGCCTGGGGCACTCCAACACCAATTCCGAGACCAGGTCCGTGAGCTCAGTTAGGGACTCTGTTGGGCAGTGGGGTGATCGGTACACCAACAGGAGTCCCAATCTATCTCTGGTCCCCAAGCGCAAGTACACATACTTGATATGATCAGACGTCCTGACAGGGATTCTGGTAAGGGAGATATTATCCTTAAAGACCACAGCCACTCCACCTCCCCGCCCACATTCCCTCACCTGCTCCTCAACAGAGTATCCTGGAGGGAGAAGCTGGGCCCAAACTGGGCCACCAGCCTCCCAACCAAGTCTCTGTAATACACACCAGGTCAGCCCCTTCATCCATGATCAAACCATGGATTACTTCAGATTTATTTTGGACTCACCTGGCGTTAAAGAGAAGCAAGGCAAGGCTCTGTGGGTAGTTGGCACTGCTCCCCAAGGTCAAAGAGCTGCCAGGCCAACTGGAAGGGAAAACAGCTATTAAGTTTCTGATTTCCCTTCCCCTGCAACAGCCAGCTGACCTGCCAACGTAATTTCTTCTATTCCCCACCACCACTGGAGTAGCTGCACCGAGACCAGTGGACATGCCCTCCCATCTCCAGATAGACTCTAAAACATTCAAAACAAATCTTACCCAAGCCTTATCTCAGCCACCCTCCAGCCCTAAAAATGATAAACCAGGAGGGTAGCCCTCGCCCTCGTTGCTCCCCAAAGGGGCGACCCCCTTTGGTGCCACCCCTTCAGTGGCTGCCCCACCACCACTGGCAGTCTCCTATGTAGCCCAGGGGCGGGCAGGTGGAAGCCCAGGACCCCAGTCCTGCCAACACTCAGCTGCAACAGAGCTGGCAGGCAGAAGTCCCACAGGCAGGCAGCAGCAGATGACAAACAGCAGAGGAGCCACACCCAGCACATGCTCTCACCCTGTGCCTCTTGCTGGTGGATGGTCTTCCTCCTCTTCTGGGCACGGGGAACAGGCAGCAGGCAGGTGAATTTGTGGTGTCAAGTATCATGACACAATTAAAGAGGAGTATTTGGCCATTTGCAAATTCCTCTTGGATTGTCTTGCCTTGCGTCTTTCTCCTTTTCACTCCAAGCATATGCCTTGGAAATGCTGAAGCACTCTGAAGCCTTTAATGCTTGCCAACACGGTTGATTTGATTTAAATCAAATCGATTTAAATCATGTTTAAATCGCTTTATAGAAGGACTCAATTTTAATGATTTAAATCACTAGTCAGGAAGATTCTGTTTAATCATCATTTTCTAGTAAAGAATATTCTTGTTTAATATAACTTCAGGACTGCATTAATATGTTCTGTTCACTTTTGTTTTTACTTTCTATTCCCCTCTCCTATCCCTTGAATTTATATCCAGACTCCTCCTCACTCAGATCTACTCCCTCCCCACAAATCCTCTCTTCATTTATTAACCTTCTTGATCTTTGCTGCTAAAGAGAGAGAACAAGGGCTTGACTATGTATGTGTGCACTGAATGTGCACTACTGCAGAATAAGATTGATCAGGTCTATTATCTCTCATCCCCATATATTGCTGTTAAAATGTTCATTGAATATAATTAGTAGTTATGATTAATATTCATGATGATATCTTTGACCTAGGTTTTAAAAAATGGATTTAAAAAAATTAAAATCTAATCTAAAAACAAAATCTGTTTTACATTTAAAAATCTGATACACACACACACACAAGATTTTTTATCAGCCCTGACTGCCACACATAATTTGAAGGTCTGATTTTCCACAGCCATAATGGCTATACTTTGAGATTGTAGCCATGCAATTTTCACACACACATTCAAATCAGCAAGGGTATAGGCATGCACAGATTCTCGACTTTAGGCATGCATGAGGTTGTTTGTCCATAGGCAAGTTCTCTGCATTCCAATGCCCTGCTAAAGAGCTGAGAATGGAAATTCTCAAAATTCTGTACCAGTTGTCAGATTTTATTGAATTCCACATACAGTGATGTAATTTCCTCCTATCAACCCCAGCCATCAAATGCCAGTCCAAATAAAGCAAATGTTTATGGACTGTAGTGAACAGATTGTGCTTTACAACACTGCCATTGCAAAATATCTACTGTACATTATAACAGTAGCCAAATAGTATTATCTGATTGTACTGGAAAGTTTTAAAAATGTTCCTGTACCCTAAATCAAACCAGCAAGATCTATTTGGAAAACAAACACCTACATTTACTCATAGTGGTGAATATCCAGGGGATGGGTGGGGACTGATAACGGTAAAGTGTGCCGTTAAGTCGATTTCGACTCCTGGCGCCCACAAAGCCCTGTGGTTTTATTTTCTGATCACTACTGCTGAAAGCATTGTTATTTTACTTTAACTGTTGTTGTTTTTCTCATTTGCTGTTTTAATTATTTCTATGTTTATCAGCAGCTCTGAGGTCCTTAGCAGGCAAAAAGGCAGACTACAAACAAAATAATCTTGCTGTTTTCCCACTGACCTTTTCCACCAGTTTGCTTCAGCAGGTTTTGTTCTTAAAACTCCATTCTCTCATACAATATTACATCCCTGTAAGTTACAGAGGAACCATCCCTCATATTGAATCAAGTCATTTATTACCGAATGCTTTGCTCTATGTGTGGTGCTCATCTCTAGTGTAATTTAGAATGTAATTTCACAGGCTACTGCCTCACCTGTAGGGGTGCCATCTGGAAAGAGAATTATACCTGACATTTTCTCCTATGATACTCTGGGACTCTCCTGCTTCCACACTGACAAGGTTCAGATTTTTTTTAAAAAAAAAAAACACAAAACCTGCATTAGCACCTTCAAAATTAATTACAGCAAAAGGTTCTACACCGCACAGTTTTGTGAGAGGAATATTAATGACAGGCTGTCAGCTAAACTAAGACATACAGATGACATGTTCACTATTGGATGAACTAAGAAAGGAAGTTATAACAGGATGTTTTAGAAAAATAGGCTTTGCCTCTCATGGAAGTATAATTTTCTTTACCAAAGTTATATATAATAAATATCAATGGGCATGTGATCATACTCCTGCAGTAGGATGTCAGGAAGTGTTCTATATATAAAGATACAGCGACACTGGAATCAAAATTAGATTGCCCTACTTACTAAACAATCTCGTAAAGCAAGATTATTAAATAAAAAGTTTTTAGCTTCACAGAAAGCCACTTGCTTCAAATGAAGATTCAACTGCTAAAAGCACAAAAGGCAAAATAAAAGCAGCCTTTAATAAAAGATAAGATCTGCCAAATAAGACTTAGTACCTCACAATATAAAGAAAATAGCCAAAATCCAGACTAAAGAAATAAATAATGTTGTGGGTAATGCTGTGCACACGCTACAACCAAGGAATGATTTCCAGAAATCTTGCCTTTCCTCAGAGGGCCTCTGTTAATTTTGAAAATATGTCCCTGAGGGCTGTGCAAACCTTTCAGATGAAAGGGGAAGTTGATGAAAATTGCTCCGCCCCTGTACTGCATCTGCAGCATTGCTACATCATTGCTTCATTAGTCTGGATGTCTGCCATCATATATAAATATATTCATGTTCATCATTTCACAAGAAGTCTGCTCCAGAATAACTGGCTACTTAATTAAAATAAAATCTGAATCTCCCAGGTCTCTATTGCTTCTTCGGCCTCACTGAAACTATACTGCGGTGATAGCAGAAGCCATAAGCAGCAAATTACCTTTCTGTTACTCTTGAAGCACAGCAATCCTGTCATTCTGTGCTTAGAAACTCTTTCGTCCCTTTAATTTAACTCCGTGGCCTGTAGCTTGCAGCCCTTAAACTTTCCCTCTCAGTTTCCTTTCCTTGGCCAGCCCTGCCAGCATTCCTCCTGAAGCACTGTCAAGTTTCAGAGCCTCTTTTCACCTGTTTCCTTTATCCTCTGCCCTTTTCTTCAGCCACTTCCTACTTCAGCTACCCTTCCCTCAGGTTCCTGCTTTAGACCACTGACAACAACAAAAATCACTTAAGAGGTTGAGGGGAATCTTGGGGGAAATAGTATGAATACAAAGGCAGCAATTTCCTTTCAACCAGTTCTTGAGTTAAATCCTAAAACTGCTATACAAGAAACTCGGGGAGCTTAATAGGTGGTTTGAGAGTGCTGTGGAGCCGCCAGAGAAATCTGGCTGGGACGCACACCTCTAGATGACAGACAGCCTATATCTAACAATACAGCTTGCAAACTGTTCTATATCATACAAAGACATAAAATGCTTCTGAAGTTAATACTTTGTTTCTTCCAAAACTTACCCTATCCATTAAGTTGGCACAAATATAAGATAAAATGATAATTTGGAAGAAGCAAATTCTTCCTCAAAGCCAGTATTCTGCATGTTCTGTAATCTGCACTCATTTCCTGTAGAAACATTTAAGCAATCTAGATATGTGAAAATATGTAAAGCTTCTGTGATTAAAAAACACTTCCTCCCAAGTGTACATAATACACATTGCATTATCTCTCTCTACAGATAAAATGAATATTCTGGAAATCTAACACCAGCACACTGCACAGATGCTCCCATTTCACAGTTAACTACTGTATGTAGAATTACTCTAATTACTGTAAAACATCATTACCTCTTAAAATTCTGTACCTCGAGGGAACTGAAGCACAATTCTGCCTGCATACAAAGCAGCCTTGTTCACAAAGCATGCTCACCTAGTTATATAGTACATCTCTCCAGCAATATGATATTCAAGGCCTGTTTCTCAGCTAGCAGACAAGTCATACACAATATATTTGAGCTTCTAAGATATTCTCAGTACTATTAAAGTGTAAGGGTAATTTGTACTTAAAGCTAGAGATGTAAAATTTCTAGAAATTTTGAACAAATGGAAAACACTCATTTCATCCGTAGATTTTTTTTTTTTTAAGAGAAAGAAAATTTTGGGGAAATTTGAAATATATACTTTATTTTTATATCAAATTTAAATATGCTTTACTGTTTTAAATACAGAAAAATTAACTATGATCAGCTTTGCTAGCATTCCTTAAATATTTGCTAGATATTCCTTAAATAAAACCCACCAAAAATGAAGGCATTCATAATTTCACATTTTATACCAAGCAACAACAACAATATCTTCTGCTAGAGATCAACCTGCATTTTGCTACAACCTGTGGTATCTGAACAGGTTTATCCTGAGGCCTAGGTATCTTAATGGACGAGTTGAACATGAGCCAGCAGTGTGATGCAGCTGCTAAAAAAAATGCTAAAGCAACCTTAGTCCACACTGACACACAGTTTCAAAATCACGAGAAGTAATTGTTCCATTCTATTTTGCACTGGTCAGAATTGGAACACTGTATCCAATTCTGGGCACTACATTTTCAGAAGAATGTTGATAAACTGGAATGGATTCAGAGGAGGGCAATGAAGATGGTGAGAGTGTATGGAAACCAAGTCCTGTGGGGAATGGTTGAAGGAGCTGGGTATGTTTATCTCGGAAAAGAGAAGATTAAGGGGAGATATGGCAGCCAAATATCTGAAGGACTATTACAGAAAGATTGGACTTGTTTGCTGTTGCTGTTGAGAGCAGGACTAGAACCAAAGGGTTGAAATTACAAGAAAGCAGACTTAGGCAAGATATTAAGAAGAATTCCCTAACTTAGACCTGTTTGACAGTAAAACAGTCTGCTGCATATAGTGGTGAGCTCTTCTTCTCTGGAGGTTTTCAAATAGCAACTGGACTATAAGCATTTGTTCAGGGATAATTTAATTTTTTTAATATTCCATACCTCCAGTATACTACTGTTCGAGATAGCTCACAAAGTAAAAACAGATAAAATATAATAATATAAAACAAATAAAATTAACAGAGTAACTAAAAACTGCTGTAGTAGTTTCCTGCACTGAGCAAGACCTCCAAGGTCCCTCCCAACTCTAAAATTCTACTATTCTAAGATCTAACATTTACTTCCCAGTACACAATGTACAACAGAAGGACTTGCATTAAAAAATGGTACAGAAGTACTATTATAGTAATTTGCATATTAACTACTGTTAATATGCAAATTACTATAATAGTAATTACTATAATTACTATATTAACTACTGTTAATATGCAAGTAAATACAGAAGGCAATGTGGTCTAGTTATAGCAATATAAATCTGTATGTGCAAAAGTAGATTTACTGCCTATATTACTATAAGAAAGCTATACCGGAGTACTTAAATACATTTATGTCAGATTTAGCTTGTCTAAACGCACACATTTTTAGACCTCTGTCAATTAACTAATGGATGAAAAAAGTGAAACAGCCTACAGTATTTACTATGACATGGCTGCCAGCCAAAAGACAAGAATAAATTCACTTATGAGAAATACTTATTCATCTAACCTCCAGGAGTTTAAGAAAGGAAGTAGATGTGTGACTGCATTCCCCCCACCCCTCAATACATTACTTAATAAAGTAAGAAATGTTTCCTTATGGTGCATTCTTTTATTTCACTGTTTTAAGAGACATTTTTCAAATAAATGGACCAGGACATTGCCTGCCATTCCTGTTAGTTTGCAAAGCTGGAAAACATACAATATCACCTAAATCTTATTGCAATTTGTATCTGGTTTTATATTTTCAAGAGTATCCACGCAAGTCTCAACTCTCCACATTATATTAATAATAATAATAACAACAACAATAATAACAACAACAATAAAAAATTCGATTTCTATACCGCCCTTCCAAAAATGGCTCAGGGCGGTTTACACAGAGAAATAACAAACAAATAAGATGGAAATAAGATGGCAAAGATCACTGTCCTAAGCCATATCCCAAGGAAGGAAGGAAGCTGATTGATAGTAATCCTGGTAGCAAAAGAAATAAAATGCTTTTATACCCAAGCTACAATATCAATATAATTTCATAAGCAAAACTGGGAATAACATGAACTCTAAAGTTTACATACTGCAATTCTTCCTACATCAGCCTATCCAAATAGGAAGCTCCTCATAATACAACAGTGATACCTACTGCCATATCACACCACCCTAAATAGCAATCCCATCTATCCAAGTTACACATTTCAGTCTGTCAACATGAGATAGGAAGTTGTCAAAGCTCTGCACACACTTGATCTTAGCCAAAAGGCTGAGAAGCTCACAATTTTTTAAGGAAGCCAGCTGCTTTCTGAAAAGTTGCTTCTGCTGACAACTGTTTATAAGAATCTGGACAAGATTCCTATGACACACTCAATTCTCTGTGACTTTTTTCCTTTAAAAGATATTAAGCAAGGAATATCAGAAAAGCTGCCACATTAACTCTTATGGAAACTTCATTAAAAGTTGGCTTGCTCATGCACTCAATAATGAATGCTAAAACCTCAACTTGTGGGGAAAAATATGATCATGTGTCTACGGACACATGGTCATATTTCTTTCACAAAGTGTCTTAGTTTGTATCTTTGACATTAGTCCTTCAGGATAATGTCTACAGGTTAAATCTGAATGAGTCAACAACTGGATAATTCCTCCCATGCACACATATGGATAATATCAATACGTTATTTGATCTAGAAAAGAGTCAATATTTTAAACACACTATGACTAAGATCATTTAGTTCAACATCAAATACTACTTTGATATGATCTAACCCATTTTAATTAATACACGGCATATTTGTGTCCTTACCATCCACTCAGATATGATAACATCCACTTTTTCAAAAGGCAAATCAACATCTTCAATTCTCCCTTTGATTAAAGAAATGGTATCTTCAAGTCCATTGAGTCTGTAAAACACAGTAATAGACATTTTATGCATTTCTAGTAAAGATTTACACTAACATGGTCTAACAGTAGCATCAGCATAACATTTCATAAGCATAATCAATGCAAGTTGTCATCACATCCTCCTCTCCAGCATACTGTTCTTCCATACTGCACAGAAATGGGATACCCAGAAAAGGCAATCCTTTTATGTAACACATATTTAACAGGAATGGTGTCTCTGGTGCTAGGAGGAGATCTGAGAACTCCTAGCACCAGAGATACCAGAAGTCCAAAATAGGTACTGAAAAACTAACTTGGATATCTGGTATCGTATGACTGCAGGAACCTTGAATTCCTTCTTCAAAGGAAAAAGCAAATGACCTGAGATATTCTAAAGCAGTTCTCACGAGCAGCCTAACCCAGGCTAGGGCAGCACCTAACCCTGCTCACGTGCAGTGGAAGGATCCATGTGGATCCCAGCACTGCCCACCCAACCTAACCCCACTTTGTAGCCTGGTCTTTAGCTGAGGTTAAAGGCACAAGGGAGCCCTTAACCCTGGTGCCGGCAAGGGGGGGGGGAGAGAACGAACAAACACACACACACTTGGGCTGCTCACAGTATTGCTCAGGTATATATGTTGCTGCTGCTGCTCACACACAGAGATGGGCACTTAGAGCTGATGTTCTCTCTAAAAGGGATTCCCAGATGTTGTTCACTACAACTCCCACAATCTCCAGCCAAAGACCACTGCAGCTGAGCATTGTAGTGAACAACATCTGGGAATCCTTTTTAGAGGCAACATTGCTTAGAGCCCCCATCTCCTGGGGGATTCCCCCAATGCACCGCGCTTCTTGTGAGGTGCATTGTGGGATACCTGGTGGCCAGCCTCTGAAGATCCATGCTGCTTGGTGCAGCGCGGATCATCTGGAAGCACAGTCCACTCTAGGCAACCTTTGTTTTATTGTCTGAGGGTTAGGTAGGTGAAACCCTGCCTCCCCACCCACCCACGCCATCCGAATGCCCTTTCTGTCTTACGCTTAGGTAGACAACTTTATTGACATATTCTCTGTCCAGAAACATACAATCTATACTAGAAATATAGTTCTAAACAATATTCTAGAGCTCCTGTGCTTGACAGGGTTTACCAATCTGTTCCTATGTTTACTCAGAAGTTGTTATTTATTTATTCTATTTCTATACCACCCTTCCAAAAATGGCTCAGGGCGGTTTACACAGAGAAAGAACAAATAAAATGGAACCCTGTCTCCAAAGGGCTCACAATCTAAAAAGAAACATAAAATAGATACCAGCAACAGTCACTGGAGGTACTGTGCTGGGAGTGGTAATTTACTTTCAAGCAAGCACTCTTAGGATTATAGCCTCAGCCCCCAATAAATGAAAGCAGGGCACCTGACCTGTTATCTGTGGTGCAACAGCTGGCACTTGCTCCTGAGATCTAAATGTTTCCATCTTGCAGCATCCTAAGAGAAATTAAGTGGCTCCAGGAACTGTAATACGTTTCTATGGCAAAATCACATAGTCCTGCCAAGTTCAGGACACTATTTCAACAGTCATAGCTCAAACCATGACATCTTCAGTTAATTTTTATGAATCCATGTTCTTGGTGTTCCATAAGTGACAATTCATGTAAGACCTACTTGAAGCTGCATAGCTGTGTTCAAGAAGCAAAGCAGCTATAGAAAACCTAATATATCACTAGCCATGGCTTCATCCTTTAAAAAAAACCTCAATTTCCCAGAAGCATTAGCAGCACTCAAGGACCAAATTTAATGAAATGTCAAAAATTTGACATTTTTGGCCATGCACAGACCTAGTAACGGGAAGTCACTAAAGAAAAGCAGTTGGATTTGGTGTCAGTTTCTTTTTCCTACTCAATTATGGTTTTGCACAATCTGAGGCTTGCAAAAATAAGCAGATAGTCTTAAAATTTACTCATACTTGCAGATAAATATCACTGTTGTCATAATAAATGCATTTTAATGCTCCAAGTGCTTGAGTAACTCAGTATTTTTTCCTTCATGTAAAGCTTCATTCCATAAGATTAGAGGCAAATGGAAAAAAACCAGTTTTGGGAAGGGTTATGGAAGAGGGGGAAATTTATAGCGAGACCCTTCCAACTTTCTCATTTATATTGAGCCAAAGATCTAGATATTCAAAACCTAGGGGGAAGTCCTGCTACTTCAATCTTATTGAATTCCATCTTTCTAACTGTTACTTCTTTAAGTCTCTATAGTACAGTGATTGCACTTAAATGATAAATGAAAACTTAACAAAATGATTTAACTTTAATAAAATTGGAGAGTCCCAAAAATGGTGCTTGCAGATAATACAATAATCATATAATGAAGTTATTTCTTTCCTTGTACTTTCAGTGACAATACCATCTACATGTGCAGTATTCCTGCTCAAGCATACAAGTATAGCACTAATTTCCTCTAAAAGATACTCTTTCACTTCATGTTTTTAAATAAAGCTGTGTTGCAATTTAATGGATAAACTTGAGATCCAATTTTAATGGCATTTACTTTCTCTGAAACCCACAGTATCAATCTTTCTTTCGTATGCCATTATTGCGACAGGTAGTAGAGAGGACAGAATAATTATTCACACCACTGAAATTTATTTCTTCACTATAATTGTTATCTGCGTCCTTTCTTCAAATTTGTTATCCCTATAGTCTCTCAACAGAACTCAGTAATCCCATGAAGAATTTAACATCTTTAGAGGACACACACTATGATGAAGGCAAGGTATATAGGTGAAAAGCTTCATGAACTCAACCATTTAATATTGAACATGATATGTTAATGGCTCACTGTGTTAAACAGGATGCTTGACTGGATGGGCCTTGGGCCAGATCCAGCACGGATGTTCTTATGATCTCACACAATTAGGATGTTCAAGCAATATGTATGTCAAAGAGTATTACTAGCACCCAAGCAGCAGTGATATACTAAACAAGTATTTGAAATTAAAAGTTCATTTACTCATTTTCTGTGTGATGCCTCCTTTGGACATGCTTCCATGACACTAAGGCGCAAAATCCACTGAACATGCTGCCTTTGGCATTACCAAACCAAAGAAAACGGGGAAATATTACACTGATGATGTGAATACATTCTTCGGGGACCCTGACACATACCTCAAGACTTCATACTGCTAGACTTCTGCATCTATACACTTTGGCTGTCTTGGATTCAATTTCAGCTTCAATTCCAGCATGGTCTGCCTGAGACTCTGATACAGTGAGACCAATTCTTCCCCAATGGACTTTAGTTTTATTGAATCTCCTCCTATTTTTTCTTGTTCTAAAGACTAGCATTAATTTTGGGTGTATTATGTTCTTTATGTTTATTATGTAATAGTATTGTTTGGGAGAATTGGAATAAGAACTCGTGTTGGAAATTGTTCAGTTATTGCAGTCTAATGTTAATACATTACAACATAATTTTTGAGTCTGTATATTATCAGCTGCATAAGATTTATAGAAGGGTTCTTCAGCAGGATTCTACTGTGATGTTAAGAGATTTACAATACACATCTTTTCATTTTGGTTCCACCTTCATTTTTAATTAGTCTAGTTCCTATTGAGATTGGTTCTTTTTGATCACGGTTTTTTTGGTCAGTTTGGCATTACCAAAGGCAGATAAAAATAGCACAACCCGTCATCAGGAACTAGAGGTATCATTTTTTAAAAAAAAAGTTGTGGTGACATACATATGAATGGCTCAACACATGGTAACATCCACCACGGGGAACTTTTAAAAGGGGCCTTTGCATTGTAGTCATATAATGTGTAAAAATTAACCTTAAAGTAAACTTCAAGTGCACAAAATAGCCACAAATAAAAACCTAGGTATTGATGATACAAGCTAAAGAGAAATAACAGGACAGAAAGATCTGGTTCTGAATATTTTTGTTCTGCCTTACTGTGGCATTCAAATTATCCTGGTTTGATTAAACGTTCAAAAGGTCTCACAATGTCCAATGCCATTTCAGGGGCTTCCAAAGCTAATGCTGTCTGGATTCCATCTGTAACACACAAGAAGTATATGGGTTCTGCCTGCCCTTCTGGGAATTTCAATTTAAATATACTTTCCAACAGACATATGTGAAATGACTTAACTCTGATGTATGACATCATCCGGGACTTATCTAGATATAACTGGCCCAGAGTTCTGAAGACATAGAGAAATGAATTTGTTATGGAGGGTGAATTTTGTGTTTTGAATGACAAATGATCAGATTCCCTAATCAACTTTTAAAAAGTTAACTACATGCATTTGCCCTGGGATTTGAGCCTTATGCCCCAACCTATACAATAGATTGAGTAATCCAAAAACCTTCGGTTTAAAATGAGAGTTATGCTGCTCTACATTTTCACTCATGCATTAAAAAGAATGGAAATTGCAAGCTACAGTGCCCATCTTAACTTCCACGCCATATACGCTGTAAAGACTTTGATATATGGTCTGGTATATGATGATGGCTTTAAAAATGGGGCTCCATGCACCCACACTTTGCCTTGATCAGAGATGCATGAGGCAGAAATTCATCAGGGGCCTCTCTAGGAAGTGATTAGGAAACTGCACCTGTTAAATGGCTGCATCCCTCCCCAGCCCAATATCCAACTGAAAGACCAAGGCAAAGTGTGAGTGCATGGAGCCTCATTTCTAAAGCTATCATCATATACCAGACGGTACAAAGTATTACATTTTAAACTGAAGATTTTTGGATTGCTGAATTTCCAGGTGTTCTAAAAAGGGAAGTCTGATTAGACACTATGGGGAAGAGCTTACCCAAACAACAGGAAAAACTTCCTGATGTTGAACACCAAGAACTTTGTAAAACATTGAACTAAGATAAAGTCACACTCCCACCTCCCACACCTGAAAAAACACAAGTAAATGTAATTAGTGGATTCAGTAACCGTGATCCCACCTCATGATTATTCAGCAGTGAATAAAGTTGCAACAAGAAGCAGGTAATTTGTGTTCACTTCATGTTTTTCTTTTTACTCTCTCTCTCTCTCTCTCTCTCTCTCTCTCCGACAACAAATGCTTTAACAACCATGTCCAAAACTACAGATTATCTTCCCAGAAATTTCCCACAAACCTCCTGCTTGATTTAATTTCCTTCAGGATGGTGTTATCAGCAAAATAGTGTAAAGGTTATACACAAGTGACGTAGCCATTCACACACACAGGCACACACACCTCATCTGTTCCAGCATGCTCCTTGAACGGGCCACGGCAAGCTGGTATTCCCTGCCGGCTGCCCCACCCCCAGGGCTCAGATGGCTTCTACACATGCATGGAGACCAACTGAGCCCTGGAGGCGGAGGCCAGCACAGCCAGCAGGGAATGCTGGAAGGCTCGGGTGAGTGGGAGTGGCGGCAGCAGCTTGGTCGAGGCAGAGAGTCGGCGAGCAGGAGCACAGCAGCGGGCAGCAGGGTTGTTGTGGGCGGCACTGTAATTTGCTATTGCACAGACTCTGTTAGCACTAAAAATGAATTTTATGCCTCTTAAACCCCAGCTTTGAGGATCAATTGTAAAACATCAATCAACTGGGTCCCAGGGGGATATATAATAGGCACTTTTCTGGCATGCAGTCTAAAGGCTGAAACTATGCAAATGGACAACAAAATAATTTAAATAGCACTTCCTCAGTCCGAAAAAATGTCGCCAACCCTTTAAACTCCTATTCAAAAGGAAAAAAACCCTGCTCTAAGCCATTTCCCAATGGATCTTTGCCAAATCTGCGGGGGAGGTGTCCCTTGTCACCTAGTGAATGTGTGCTGATGGCCAGGCAGGCAGATCTGACAAATGGTTTTGATTTTATAAGCAATAGAGTGTTCAGGGCTTATAAAGGTGGAAGGTTGAAAATGCTCTCCAGCTTAACTACACTGGCACTATTGTGCCAGTATAATGCTTAGCTGTGCAACATGATATTTCCATTGGTGCACTGGCAGATGTTTTCTTAGTTTTTAAAGATGTTAACCCGTGTGTGTTTGTTTTTATTTTTCAGCCAGAGTTAACATACATCTCAGTTACTGGAAGATGAATATCTAAGAGTTTGGTTAAAATTATGAGACTGGTCCTTGAAGACAATTACTAATGGGAAAATATGGTAGTTGGATGCTCAAGTTATTTCGTTAGTAAAGCAAAGGGCATCTCGTTATGCAAGATGTCCTTTGCTAGCATTATTTCTCTCAAACTCATCCAATTCCACAGAAATAAATAGAAGTATGTTGATATATCCATCAAGAGATCTTGATGGATTGTTGCATCAGTATGAACATATAATATCTGTATGCAAATAGGCACTATCCTGATGCTAACAATATGGGACTGGGAGAATACCAACGGAAGCATTAAGTACCTTGCCTCCAACAACTGACCAACTGTTATTGTCAATAACCAATCTTCATTGTCCGTCTATATGCTTGAAATAGGTTAATGCATCAGCTATTCTGCTGTCATCAGGAGCAACAGGTTATAACAAGACTGTTACAAATTGTTTGAATATGAATTAGAGACAAATGAAATAGTTTTACAGTCAACAGATGTAACCTTACAGCAGCTGTTCACTGTGTACTCCTGGAGATCATTCATCACTGTCACAAGATTAGTTCTTTTTAATCCCCTTTTGCCCCTAGTATGACATGCAAATCAAACAAATCACCTGTCTGCAAAACAGTTTTGTTTTTATCACTTTCAGCTACCAAGTGTAGCAAGGACTTCCTGTACTCTTAGTGGAGGAATAAAAAATTAATCCAAGTGACAGCTAGTTAATGCAACAGATGTCCTGAAGTGCTTCAGAAAAAGAAGGCAGTCAATGACCCCAATCAAGTGCTATGTTTAGGAAATGCTATTCCATGACACAATTATTGTGCATATAATATACCTGAAAATCCCAGGCCCCTAGATACTCCAACTCCAAAGAATTCCATACTAATGGCTTGGGATTTTCATTTTTTCCTGGCCATGAACAGTTCAAAATGGTGATAGTGCCGTATTCCCCGGCACCTTGAACCTTATAGATAACACTACCCTGGGGGAAGGCCTGCAGCTCAGTGGCAGGGAACTTGTTTTGCATGCAGAGATCCCAGGTTTAATCCCTGACATCTCCAGGTAGAAGTGGGAAACACTTTCATCTGGAACCCCAAGGAATCCGTGCAGACAATACTGATATCGAGTGACCGATGATATGACTTGCTATGAGGTACTTCATATTTCATGGTCATACACCCTAATTGGATCATATATGAGCTTAATTTGCAGAGGATGTATTTACAACCTTCTATCTGAACAGAATACAACCAAAATGAAAAACCTGAAGGTGACCCATTTCACCCCACACAAGATAATTATGAAAGGTAATTGCCATTTGTCTCCAGAAGTAAACTTTGTTTGACTTTCCCCACAGACAAGGAGCATTGAGGGTTCTCCAGCTCTGTGCAATGTCTCTGGATGCAATAATGTGTTACTGGTGACTTTGCAGTGAAAAGGCTTTGCTGACAGTACAGAAAGTGAACAATGCAGTAGTGCTTCTCTCCAGGAATAAGGTCAACATACAGAGGACAATTAGTGCTACTTTAGTAAAACTCTAAAGTGAAAATTCAGCACAGATGAGCATAACACAATGGAGTCTCATGGTGAAGAACCTGAGGGTCCTTTATGGAGCACATAACTCAACACTAAGTTAAATGGGTAGTCAAAGCTCACAATAAATTAGTTCTTGAACAGCTAATGTAGTGGTATATATTCGTGCAAATAAGGCAGATAATCCAGACCACTGCCACTTATTATATACCGAGGTCATTATCACGACCAAAGTGGGGAAGGCAGAAGCCTACCTGTTTTCCCTACATGAGCTGAGCCACTTCTGGGCTCTGCCATGTACGTGCCCACACAATCGGCACTGCAGAAAGCCTAGTGGCAATTAAGAGTGGGCGGTGAAGCCAGGCTGCCAGGTATTCCACAATGCACCACACAAGGAACATGGTACATTGGCATACCTCCCTGCTGCTGTTCCCTGTGAGAATGTCCTCAAAGTTTATCCTTCCAAAAACATTCCTCCAAACTCCTGGGCCCCCAAACTGTCAAGGATGCCCTGTAGAGAACTATCACCAGCCTTTTACCTTCTCTTCTCTCCAGCAATGATGTGCAATACAAGGGTAAGGAAAGCAGATGGAAGGATTGGCTCAGTATCATTACAGCAGCTGAAGTATCAAGTGCTAGATTCCAGTGTTTATTTCACTAGGGCCCCATAAACTGCTACAAAAGAACAGACTTGCATCTCGATGAGGTGCTGAATCATATAATAAATTAAGAAGAGGTGACTGTAACTTCGATGTTGATCAGATTTCAATTCTGTATTTTTCAATTTTAGCTTATAATGTGTAAAGTTTACAGGAGAAAGGCAGTTTTGCTGTATTTTAAAATCCTATAAAAATTTTAAATTCCTAACAAAGGGAGCTTGCTCTGGCAGTGAAATGGAATTGCAGTAATTAACTGGCATAATCTGACAGGTTTACAGAATCTGCCGAACCCTCTTGGGTCTGGTATATGCCAAGGTGACATGATTAACATGTGTCACACAGAGAATGGTCTCAGCTTCTTTATAGGAAAAGACTGCTGCGAAAAAAGAAACCTGTTTTTCACTCACATTTCAATGCAGGTAAGCAAAAGACTGCCTTCCTCAAGACCCTCATTTTCAAAACAAAGCAGCACAATTGCAAGTGATTTAAGGAATGCCAGAAAGACATTTTCCTGTATGTACACATTGGGAGCTCTTGGAGAGCATTACAGCAGCAGGCTGCATGCAGTATAAGCCACCTGAGGATGGCTGTGCCAATCCAGCCCTTACTGCTGATGGATATATAGCCTACTGGCTTCTGTTAAGAGTCTTCATTTTCATTTGGTTTCTAGACCTCATGAAATAAAGGCTAAGTTTGGGGTGGTAAGTCAAGCTTTCTCCACCACTTCTAGACATGTTCACTTATACTGAACAAGTTTCTTCCTCTCCTTACTTAAGCTGCAACATTAAACCTTTTCACAAGCCACAATTCATTCAAGCAAGCTTCATTAACCATTCCCAGAAAACACCATTATAAGAGGAACACTACCCAAAACTGAGCTTTTAGGAAAGATAGGCAATGCCTTTTATGTGGCACCAAACTTTTTTTCTGTAGCAAGGTTTGAGTAAATAATGCTCTTGCTGAGGGACAATCATTTACATAATCTCATTATTTTAGCCAATGCTAGCAGCAAGGATGAAGAGAATAGGAGATAACACACAGAGGCATCATTTTAAAGGCTGATGGTAGGCAGCTCTGAGCCCTTGTGATGGAAATGCCAATGTAATTGGGAGCACAAGTGGATTTGGCATATAGTATATGCCTTTAAAGGCTCATAGCAGGTGTGCAATGGAAACAGAGCTTAAAGATTATGTACAATAGGGGAGGGCATACAAAAATTCTCTCTACTCACATCTATGCGAGTTCAGCATTACACATAATAGTTGTTAAAATGATTTTGAAAGCATAGGTTTACTACCACCAGAAGTGATACAGTACGGTTTCTGAATTTCTCCTACCTAATGATGTCCATGGCCTGATAAATAATTTCAGACTGGTCTACTGCTATCACCTTCTTTGCACCCACTTTGGCAACAAACATGGAGAGGATTCCAGTTCCACATCCAACATCCAAGACAATCTAATACAAAGAAAGAACAATTATTAATGCAAAATCTGCCTCTGCTGATACATAAGCCCCCTTGCATCAGATAAACACTAGCTAGGCCAGCATTCTGTTGCCCACAGTGATCACGTTGGAAAGCCCACAAGCAGAAGAAGGCATACTCTGTAGTCACTGCTTCCTAGCAAGTGGTATTCAGAGGCACACTGTCACCACCTTATTCTTTTTTCTAAATTAAAATTCCCTTAATGTTGTACCCTTTCTTTGTAAGATAGATAATTCATCTCCTGACCACTTTGGCTGCCCATTTCTGCACCTTTTCCAGCTCCACAGCAACTGGAACTCTATATAGTTTTTCATAGGTGGTCGCACCACAGATTTGTATATGGGCATTACAACATTAGGAGTTTTATTTTCAACCCCCTTCCTAAAAATCTCCAGCATGAAACTTGACTTTTCACAGCTGTCACACACTGGCTCAACATTTTCACTGATCACATTTTCACTTTCACCATGATGGCAAGATCTCTTTCCTGATGAATGTATATGTAAAGTTGAGATTTTTTGTTTTTGTATGCTTCACTTTATGTTTATTTACATCAAACCATCTCCAGGTGCCCATTACTCAGTTTGGAACGATGCTTTTGAAACTCTTTGCAATCTGTTTTTCCCCCCTCATCATTCTGAATAGCTTGGCCTCCTTACCGCTTATCCTTAACTCCAAATAATTTATGAAGAGATGCAAAAAGCATCTGTTTCAATAGAGATTGTTGGGAGAACCCACTTCTTACTTTCCTCATTGTGAAGACTGTCCATTTACTCCTACTCTCTGTCTGTTGTTTTTTAATCAGTTATGAGTTCATAAAAAGTCCTGCTCACTTATCTCATGACTGCTCTATTTACTCAAGACAAGAGCCTTTGGTAAGGGCTTTATCAGAAGCATTTTGAAAGTCCAAGTATACAATGTCAATTAAATCAACTCTACCCATATGCCTGTTGATATTCTCAAATAACTCTAGAAGATTAGTGAGGCAGGACTTACTTCTACTTCAGTAAGGCTTATTCTTCTAATAAGCTCCTGCAGCCCTCCTCCCATTGCTGGAAGGATGAAGAGAATATCAGCCTCCAATCTTTAACTGGGTAAACTGAGCAATGATAAACTATGGAATTTAATAATACAATAATAAAAGTAACCTAGAATGTGCACCCAAGTCCAAGAGGGATGCCAGTATAGTTGACAAATAGGATCAGGCAAGCTATAAAAGACAAAGACTCTAAGTAAGTAAATCCTTTTACAGTCTTGAACCAGATTAACATAACATAGTGGTAATATAGTGCCAGATGTGATGTAACAGTGGGGAATATAAATCATATTGTCATGGTTCCGACGAGATAACCCGCCACCCGTCGGCTTCTAGTGGCAGCAGGGAACTACCTCTTCCTCTTGATCAGAGGCTGTCACTGTGCTCCCAAATGATCACAGCAGCTCCGCCTCTGGCTCAAGCAGCCCATGCTGGGTCCCCTGGTCCAACAACAGTTTGTCATCAGCAAGCAACAAGATCTCACAGATCGTAAGATTAACTTGTCCAGTAGAAATAATGAGAAATTTGACAAATTAGTTGTAAGGTGGAGAGAAAGTATTTTCTTTATATGCTGTATACAACTCCTAAAACATTTTGCAATTCTCTGAAAGCTCTACTGAAAATCTTGAACATACTGTATTGCCATTCAGTTTTGGTTTTTTTAAAAGGTCCACCTTTGAGGCAAAGGTAAATCTTGCCTCACCAACCTTTTGGACTTCTTTGAGAGTGTCAACAAGTATGTGGATAAAGGTGATCCAGTTGACATAGTCTACCTGGACTTCCAAAAAGCTTTTGACAAAGTTCCTCAAAGACTCCTAAGGAAACTTAGCTGTCATGGAATAAAGGGACAAGTACATGTGTGGATTGCTAACTGGTTGAAAGACAGAAAACAGAAGGTAGGTATAAATGGAGAGTTTTCACAATGGAGGGAAGTAAGAAGTGGGGTACCCCAGGGATCTGTACTGGGACCGGTGCTTTTTAATTTATTCATAAATGATCTAGAAGCAGGGGTAAGCAGCAATGTGGCCAAATTTGCATATGATACCAAACTCTTCCGGGTAGTGAAATCCAAAACAGATTGTGAGCAGCTCCAAAAGGATCTCTCCAAACTGGGGGAGTGGGCGACAAAATGGTAAATGCGGTTCAATGTTAGCAAGTGTAAAGTGATGCACATTGGGACGAAAAACCCCAAATTCAAGTATATGCTGATGGGATCCGAGCTGTTGGTGACGGACCAGGAAAGGGATCTTGGGGTTGTGGTTGACAGCTCGTTGAAAGTGTCGACTCAATGTGCGGCAGCTGTGAAAAAGACCAATTCCATGCTAGGGATCATTAGAAAGGGGATTGAAAATAAAATGGCTAACATTATAATGCCATTATACAAAACTATGGTGCGACCACACTTGGAGTACTGCGTACAATTCTGGTCACCACATCTTAAAAAGGACATTGTTGAACTGGAGAAGGTAGAGAAGAGGGCAACCAAGATGATCAGGGGCCTAGAGCACCTTTCTTACGAGGCAAGACTACAACACCTGGGGCTTTTTAGTTTATGATAGAGGTCTATAAAATCATGCATGGCGTGGAGAAAGTGGAGAGAGAGAGATTCTTTTCCCTCTCACACAACACTAAAACCAGGGGTCACTCCATGAAATTGATTGCCAGGAGGTCTAGGACCAACAAACGGAAGTACTTTTTCACACAACGCGTGATCCACTTGTGGAACTCTCTGCCACAGGATGTGGTAACAGCCAACAACCTGGATGGCTTTAAGAGGGGTTTGGATGACTTCATGGAGGAGAGGTCTATCAATGGCTACTAAGAGGGCTGTGGGCCACCTCCAGCCTCAAGGGTGTGCCTCTGAGTACCAGTTGCAGGGGAGCAATGGCAGGAGAGAGGGCACGCCCTCAACTCCTGCCTGTGGCTTCCAGCAGCATCTGGTGGGCCACTGTGCGAAACAGGATGCTGGACTAGATGGGCCTTGGGCCTGATCCAGCAGGGCTGTTCTTATGTGGCTATCAGACCATCTCTCAAGAGTACAATTGTATGAAAAGTGGGGAGGGGGATGAAGACTTGACTCAGAAAAGCTGTAATGAGAATGTTTAAAAAAAAATCACAGAGAAAGATCACTTGGGTTAGGCGTAAAGAGGTAACTTGTTTACAACATATGCTTGTAAGTTTAGATTTAATACATAACCAATTAAAAGTCTTCTAGTGCCTATTAAGGTTAGGTATTATAACTAGACTGCTCTTCCGTGTCCTGGCTATTTTATAATTCTGAAAACATATTGAGTTATTCTTTACTCACTCCACTATAAAAATATAGTTTCTAGATGGTAGCCATTTGATTTCTTATAAGCTGATGGTTTGGGGCTTTCCCAGGATGCCTGATGTTTTACAGATTGTCCTCCAGCGACATTTTGTCAGTCTCCAGCATGTGCTTCAGTATCCAGTACTATAACATAAGAATGACACTCCCAACCGGAAACATCATCATGCAGAATACAAAACATCCCATTCTACCTGACCACCTGTCAGTTCAGGCTGACAAAAGAGCAAGAGGAAGACTGACTTCTGGGAGAATGAAGGGAGATGCTAGTTGACAGGTCCAAAATTACCTTCAATTTTCTCCTATTAACTTCATGAAATCCCTAAACATTTTACCTCACATTTGTGAAAGAAAAGCTACCCTGAAACAAGTCAGAGTTAATGATCATTTCTGTAAGATAGTGACAGAATGTGAACATGATCTTGGCAGAGAGATCAGTGGCTAACATCCAGGCTACATTACTCAACAGTACAACTCAGGACCAGTGTTCCCTCTAACAGGAATCAACCAGATGTTGATTACAACTCCAAGAATCCCCAGCTGCAATGACTTTTGCTTGGGGATTCTGGGAGTTGTAGTCAACAACATCTGGGAATCCCAGTTAGAGGGAACACTGCTCAGGATTCTAAAGGACTACTTAATTTCAATAGGACTTCTGTTGAGTAATTTAGTCAGTATGACAACCAGTGTTCCCAGCTTTTGCTTGGCAAAGTATCAAAAATCTCAACGAACAGGGCAATGTGCCCTGTCTATCTAATGACAGTGGGCAAGTCACTGCTGAGCATTTGTACTTTTTATTGTTTATAAAAAGCAAATGGAAACAGGATTGCCTCTCTTGTGCTCAAGCACTGATGGAAAAGGCAAAAGAGAACATGCTTGATACAGAAGAGAAACATCAATGCCAGGAGTTCAATTTATCAGCGGGAAGGAACAGCCAAACAACTTCATTTGGCTCCCATTCCATTACTTTTTCTTGAGCTTTAATATCGAGTTGCACTTGTACAATTTCATTGAAACTTATCAGAAAAAACTGAGGTGGGAGGGTACCAAATTGCTGTCGCACAGCCATGTGGAAGAACAAAACAGCTACTGTGTGCTGTTGACCTCTTGCTCAATATCAAATAAGGAACACATTAAAACTGATAAGACTGTAGACTATAAGAGAGATGTGCATAGTGTTTTAAATTTTTCCTCCTCCTGTTTGTATATCACCAATTAGTTAAGAGGATGTGCTATTTCATTATATCACAGCACCACATTTTCTCTAAGAATATTTAAATTTTAACAGGAGACATAAAGAAGGGAAACTGCACAATTGTTAACTTTTCGAGAAACAGGCCATAAGTCCCAGATCCCCAAATGAATCTTATCCCATCCTCATTCATAAGTTGTGTCTTTGACAGCCACTATGACAAAGCTTTATATAAACAAATATATTCCATTTCTGTGCTAGTAAGCAACACAGAAATCTTTCAAAATATATTTCATTCCAAGAATATTTGATGTAGATTCTTTTAAAAATAATTCTTATATGAAATAGAAGAGGATATAGAAATTTAAAACCAACTAGGCTGTTAGCTTATTTTCAAAACAAGAGTAAATGCCTCTCTAGCAATTACTGAAATTCTACATGTTTTAATGAAGATACATGCAAATTGCAAAATTAACCGCATATGAATATTATTAAATGTGGAAATGAATTTCAAGAAACAAAACTGAAACTGGCTATTGTGGATTATTTCTAAAAATTTAACCAGTTTTAACCTTGAGAAGAACAAGACATATTTGGGCTGCTTTAGCAAAAGAGTATTGAATGCACAGATCCTCAGAAGGTGCTTCTAAATCTGGAACACAGGACTGTACACACTGTTCCCAACATTAAGCCGGCAACCACATTCGCAGTGCTCAAATGGTAAGCACTGTCAGTTGGTGTTGTCCATATGTTAGATTAGTAGGCATGCATAATCCATTGCTGTGTACATCAGTTCAGTATTATAACAAAGCCTACAAAAGTTACTAGCCTCCAAATGTTTTTACTTGCCTGCTTCTGAATGTCTAATGAGTTTGGGAGGGGAGGATATTAGTGATGGAGGTTTTTTCTTTTGGCCTTTGTTGCAGCCCTGTGAGATGCAATGGCTTCACCAGCACTTGATCACATGCTTCAAAATAATATGTTTCAAGCCAGTTTCTGCCCCAGGAAATAATCTTGCACTATGGCATAAAATTGCTTCATGGCATATTCTGTACCGATCACCCCACTGCCCAATAGATCCCTAACTGAGCTGACAGATCTGGTTGCAGAGTTAGCACTGGAGTTGCCCAGATTGTTGTTGGTGGGGGACTTCAATGTTCATTTTGGGACCGGGTTGTCAGGAGCAGCTCAGGAGTTCATAGCGGCCATGACTATGGAACTATCCCAGGTGTTCTCTGGACTGACTCAGGATGCTGGTCACACACTCAATTTGGTTTGTGCTCTGATCAGGGTGGTGTTCCGTGAGTGGCAAATCCTGTCATCTCCCTCATCGTCATAGAGGGACCACCATCTGGTTAAGACAAGACTTGCAACCACAACCCAGGGGTGAAGGACCTATTAGGTTGGTCCACCAAAGAAGGTTATTAGATCCAAGGATTCCAAGAAGTCTTGGAAGGGGTTAGCGTTGGCTCTGCAAGTGATTCTGTTGATGGTCTGCTGCAAACATGGAATAATGAACTCACTAGAGGAGTTGACAGAATTGCTCCTAAGCATCCTCTCCAACCCGCTTCAAAATCAGCCTTGTAGTATTCAGAAGAACTATGGGAGTTTAAGCAGTGAGGTGGACTAGAGCACAAGTGGCGCCTGGTGGCGCAGTGGTAAAACTGCCACCCTGTAACCAGAAGGTTACAAGTTCGATCCTGACTAGGGGCTCAATGTTGACTCAGCCTTCCATCCTTCCGAGGTCGGTAAAATGAGTACCCAGAATGTTGGGGGCAATATGCTAAATCATTGTAAACCGCTTAGAGAGCTCCGGCTATAAAGCGGTATATAAATGTAAGTGCTATTGCTATTGCTAAGTGGAGGAAGACTCGGCACAAATCCGACAGATTACAGAAGGACAAACCAGAAGGTAAGAGTAGAACCAGGAATAGAGCAGATGGAAACAAAAAGGTCAAACAGAAAAGGAGACAGCACATGCCAATGCCAGGTAAGAGACTCTGCATATTGTTCTCTAGATACCAAGACAAGATGGACGAGCTAGAGTGCTTGGTTGCTAATGAAAACATAGATATAGTGGACATAACAGAATCCTGGTGGAACGTTAAGAACCAGTGAGACACTGTTATTTGTGGATACAAACTCTACAGAAAGGGAAGGGATGATTGGGAGTGCAGTACCACTTTATATTAAAGAAGGATTAGAATCTAACAAGCTAGAAAACCTAAGTCCCCCACAGAATCATTATGGGTGAAAATATGAGGACTAAAAGGAAATGTGTTACTAGGGACATGCTATCATCCTCTGGATAAAAGCTCTGAGAGTGACTTGGAGTTGGAGAAGCAAATCAGGGAGGCATCAAAGAGAGAGACAGAGCTGTAATAATGAGTGACTTCAATCACCCACACAGAGACTGGGAAAATTCACATTCAGGTAATGACAGAGAGGCCAAATTTCCAGACATGCTAAACAACTGTGCATTAGAACAGTTGGTAATGGAACAAACCAGAGAGAAGGCGACCTGGGCTTAATCCTGAGTGGTGCCCAGGACCTGGTATGAGATGTCAAGAGTTGTGGAATCATTGTGGAACAGTTATCATAGTGTGATCCAATTCAGCTTCTATGCAAGATTGCCAAAGAAGTCAGAAGAGGAAACCTTTCTTTTAAAGAAGGAAGGGACTGTTAAAAAGGAAGCTGAAAGGGAAAGTCAGGAGGGTCAAATCTGAAATTGGTCAATACACCTCTGCAGCTATTATCCAGAGCTAGTAGTTTAAAGTACTAATTTCCCCACAAAAATGTATACAATTAACCAGAAATATACTTAAGAATTTATTCTACAAGACATCTTCACTGCTGGAAGACAGCTGTGGAAGCAGTCAATGAACTTGATGGAAGCAGCTGTACCCACTAAGGCACGACTTAGTGAGTCAGGACTTGCATTCTGGACTGGCAGTGATCCTCTTAAAAATATAAATACAGTTTATTTTATAACTTATGCACACACACTATTCAACTATAGACTATTTTTATTTGGCACATTTTAGAATTTACAGTGTAAATAGTAGATAAAAGGTTTTTTCTTTATGGTTCTTAAAGAAAGCCATAAAAACAAGGGCTTACATGTCGCACTGCATCCCCAAGGAGTTGTGTACCCCCCTTCAGTTCTTCTCCAAACCCCATGGATGCTGCTTGCAACTGTGCAGAGTTTCCGTGGCTCTTAAGAATCACAGCTGCACTGTAGGATGCTCCCCCCATAAGAAATAAGGGGAGAAGGATCCCACAGCAATGATGTAATCCTTAAGAGTCAAAGAGGTTCTGCACGGTTACAAGCAACATCCACGGGTCTTGGAAAAGGGCGGAAGGAGTGTAAGCACTTCACTCTTCCATCAGCAGGATGCAGTGTGGTATGCGAGTCACTTTTTAATCATTTGTATTTGAAGCCATCTTATACATTTTTCAACATTTTTGTGTTCCACATTGTCTATACTGACAAGCATATACAGACAAAGGTTTATGTACAGGATATCTTGTTTTGAGCACAGTTGGCACTACATGCTCAACAACAGTCACTCTCTCGTCAGAGTATATTATGTGAGATCAGCTGCCAGAAAGCTACATTTAGAATTGCTGCAAGCTTTTCATGTAGCTGGAATCTTCTGGTCTAAGTTGTATCAGAGCGTTACCCACCTACTCAACTCATCAAAAGAACTGCAACAATAGAAAAGATAGGTTGACTCCAGCCAAGAGTTAGGAAAACAACCCTGCTTTTAGCTATTCTGTGTCAGAGAAACACAAACCAAGTTATAATAATACAAGAACAGAACCTTAATAGCTCAGGCTCATTAAAGCAAGAGATGAACTTGTCAAACACCTGTCCAAAAGTCTACAATATGGAACAAAAATTTTAAGAATGTTCTCTCTCTCTTACTGACTATCAGATATTTCATGAAGTTCATCTTCTTTCAATGGCTCTTCTTCATGTTTGTTAGCTATTGTCATACTCTCTCCCTCTCCACTTGGTGGTTTTTGTTTTTTGCTGTTGATTTGCTCCTGTTTCTTCAATTCCTATGAACTGCTAGTGGTATTGTTTAATATTTGTCTATTATATTTTTTGTTGCCTGTTTTAATCTAATATTTGTATGCAACAATGAGAGCCAACTGGTTAAAAAATGGTTTATAAATAAAGGGACAGCACACTGGACAACAGCTCTGGTTAAGTTAAAGAGAAAAAGAACAAAGAAAACTTGCTTAATCTATTAGAGGGAAACTGGCATTTTAAGGTATTCCAAGAAGAAAGGTCAGAGGTTTTGACTTCAGAACAAAAAGTTACAATCCTATGCATACTAACTTGAGAATAAGTCCCATTGAATCCCACACTTCCCATGAAGTAAATCTCAATGAGAATTACTACATGGGAAGTGTGGGATTTACTTCTGAGTAAACTTACAAAAGATTGTAGACTGAGTAAACCTACAAGAGAGGAGTGTCTTTGGATGAGGTGGTATATAAGAAAGTTTTAACAAACAAACAAACAAACATAGTGTGCAGCAGAGTTTTGATACTTGTTTTTCATAAATAAAAAGTACATTTTAAAAAGAAAAATAAGCCAATCACCTCTTTGCTTCTCATTGCATAACAAGATGTTATCAAAATGAACAAAACAATCATCATCATCAAGAATATGCCTGGTTGAATTTAAAGAGATTTAAGTAATTCAGCCTTTCCATTGTGACAGATGGCACTTCAGCAGAAAGCCAGAGAAACTGATTTGATAAAATCAGTGGTGATTTTAAAAAAGAGAAAACATGAAAAGAGAATATGAGTGCTAGGAGTAACTCCCCTTTAAGCCCAGGACTATATGCTTATTGGTCTCCCAGGCAGTATGACCTTTCAGGTCCATACTGGCATTACCAACCAGAAACGGGCATTTTGCAATGCAAAAGAGAGAAGGTTTGGCATTAGTGCCCCTCTCATATACTAGATACCAATAACAAAAGGGTCAAACAGGTCTTTGAGTAAATCAATGACTGGGGAAGACACTGGAACAATAGTAACTAAGCTTGGTATGCATATGCTAAGAAACCTTCCCCAGGAAATTAAAACCATAAACAAATTATTAATTCCTCAACAGAGCAATTCTCTCCCTCAAACACAAAAACAATTTCCCACCACTTATTAAATAGTCCAAAGATTAGAACCTCGAAGGGCAATTCTGACACCCCAAAGTGATCTCTACACTTAGTCAATTCAGCCCAACTGAATTTCCCAGAAACAGATAGCTCAATCACAGCACCAAAAAAGGTACTCTCAAGCTTTGCCCCCAAATACTTTGTCTTTAGGCTATTAAAAACCCCTCTTAGAATTAGTACTTTGGACAGTTCCACCCACAAGAACAGTACTCACTCTGGGCCAGTCACTTCTCTCTCAGCCTAGCCTACTTCACAGGGTTGTTGTGAGGAGAAACTTAAGTATATAGTACACCGCTCTGGGCTCCTGGGAGGAAGAGCGGGATATAAAATGTTAAAAACAACAACAAGAAGACACATCGCTGTACCCAGGGATCAAGGCTACTCTACTCACTTAGACCACCCACCCAAAGGAAAGCCTGGATAAAGTGTGCACTCTATGAATGAGTTCTAGAGATTCCTAAGCCTGAGAATCTCTGAAATGAAATCACTACTTTTGGGTGTCTTGTTCTCCAATTCCAACCTATAGGATTCCAACCTATTTGCCTGGAGTTCCCCTTGCCACATGAATCTCCAACTTCATCATTCCAGCCTAGGCAAGCTGCAAGAAACATAGATATAGTCCCCTCCCACAACTGCCCACTTTAGGACAGAGATTTTTCGCCCATTTCTCTCTTTTCTCTCTTTTAACTCGCCTCCTACCTCAGGGATCACCCCAGCATAGCACTGCCACCTAAGCAGCTAGTTTACAAAAAAGGACACTCTGTAGGAGCTGCACCCCGCAAAATTCACTCATTTCAGTTGCACTGTTTGAATGTACTATTTTGTTTTTCTGAACTAACGTTTCTCACAAGTGAGTCTGCTCTACCAAATTACCCATATAAAGGATTCATTTTGTCAATTCTCTAATCAGGTTGTATACTTTTGTTCTGCATTGAAAGCCTATCTCCTCCATTGTATCACACCTGCACCTACGTACAGGTAAGCCTTTTCCAAATATCCCTTAACAAGACAGAAGAGTATAGCCCCATACATTGTAACATTAGATTTACAAATAATATGAGGAAACGGGCAGAAACTTTGCATCCAGGATCACATATACATTCTTTAGTAATTCTACCAAGTTAAGATACCCAAAGTTGCTCAATTTGTTCAAGGAGGTGATTTTTCCTGATCCCGAACTTCCTGCTGAAACCCGCCCCCTTCCATTGCTGTATGCCAACTTGTTCTGAGGGGTCCCCCAGCCTTCCAGGACCAGATGGAGGAGTGCAGGAAGTTGCAGAAGGAAGTGCAGGGAGAGGAATTCCTCCCCTCACCTCAGTTTGCAGAACACTGCCTTAGAATACAGCCCAGTAACTGTAACAGAATTCAGTCAACACTAGTGCAGAAGTAAACAGCTTGGGATTTCTTAAGTAAGAAATTGCCTTATATAATAAAAGTGTGGTACATTAGCTACATTTAATATAGCACATTACATGCTATGGAGAAGGAGGGCTACTGGATCTCTCTATGAAAGTTTAGACAACTTCCCACTGAAAGCAATGATTAGCAACATCACAGTGGAAGAGATCTAGCCTTGTGGTAGCACGCATGACTTGTCCCCTTAGCTGAGCAGGGTCTGCCCTTGTTACATATGAAAGGGAGACTAGAAGTATGAGCACTGTAAGATATTCCCCTAGGGGATGGGGCTGCTCTGGGAAGAGCATCTAGGTTCCAAGTTCCTTCCCTGGCATCTCCAAGATAGGGCTGAGAGAGATTTCTGCCTGCAACCTTGGAGAAGCTGCTGCCAATCTGTGTAGACAATACTGAGCTATATGGGCCTATGGTCTGACTTAGTATATGGCAGGTTCCAATGCTCCTAGTGTAGCGATATGAGAGAGAGGAGGGGAAGAGCTCAGAGCCCTATGTACATCCTATTCTATATGCATATCGAAGAGCAGACAGAACAGAATTTGTCACATTCACGTCTTTCTCCCTTTCCAAGCGCTTATTCTTTTTCTACAGTTTGTTCATATAAGAACAGACTACAATTCTCAGAAAAGACAGATTTCATTAACAATGAGTTTTATAAACTGCCCAAGAGGGCCTAATTTATATGGGTATCAGTCAAACAAAACAATGAAATGTGAATCCTTTTCCCAGGGATCACCATGATGCTTTTATCATGTGAAATGCAGGTTAAAAATTCACTTGAATTACTGCAAATAAGTGTGTGTGTGCGTGCACGCCTATTTCAGACGCCAGTTAAAAACAGCAGACAAGGAAATGTAACAAAACCATGTCATCATAATTAATGAATGCTCAAGACCACACACTGAACAATGACAATGCTGATCAGCATTTCTGTTATCAGTGTTCTGCACCCTCCAGCAGTTGAATAATGCTCTTCATGTAATGTGACCCAAATATATTAAATCAAAGTCATGTCAAAGCATCATTGCCCCAATTCTAGAAAGAATCCAATCCAGGACAGCTTCTATTTCCTAGGAGAGTCACTTTTATTGCAAGAATATTAACAGTTTTAAAGCTGGCTGACTTACCTTATCTTTAAAGATGTGGGGGTTTTGATATATAAAGTCACAATAGCTTTCCGTGCGTACTTTGTCCTATTAAAAACAAAAGCATATTTTGACATTTATTCTGCAATGACATGGATATTAAGTGTTTTTAATCACCTTTCAAATACTATTCACCCCATCTCTAAAAGAATAACTTTTGGATTTTTCAAGAATGGAGATTGTTCAGAGTTCAGATTATGTTTAGAAAGCAGCCAGTTATCTTTCCTATACAGTCTGTTAGGCAATACTGACAAAATTACCTGATACAAATAAAATACTGACAATCTAATGTACCAAGAGAAAATATTAGTCCTTTTTGTTTTGCAGAATAGTTATGTCTGGTTTTATACACATTTTCCAAATACTACATTAAAACACTGCAAAATCAGTAGAGGCCACCAATTCTTAGCTCATCATCTAGGATGTGAACAACTATATGGCATATTACCAGATAAAGGTAATATCCACCTATTTTTAAATAAGACTATTTTTAAATGCGCCTATTTTTAAATAAGACTATGGATAAGGTCTAGTTAGCAAAGCAAGCTGTTCCTCTCCTAAAAACAGCCTTCTCTACAGCTAACATATAAACCTAGAAAGGTGCAAAGTCAGGTGAATCACAGGAACTATGTAAGCCACACTACAATACATCAAGTTTAGAAAAAGTCCTGAATGCTTAGTCAGCATGACTAGAGAGATGCTGGTGGTTTTCCAGCTTCTGCACCTGAATACGTGAGCTGGTTGCTTAGCTCATTTTAGCAACCAACTAACATCATGCCTTTAATATGCGTAGCTGGGAGATAAACTGTCAGAAAGCCAAATGCTTTATTATCCCTGCAAATGGCCAGAGAACCAATCAGCACAGCAAGGGAGAGATTAGTTGCTATTTTATTTTTAGTTCCTTATGACTGCGGTCAAAAAATAGTCGAAAGTACAAAGAGAATGCTTTAAAAAAAACCCAGAAAGAACTGCTGCTTGCATACAGATTTGGACACTGCACCACTAGATGCAAGACTAAAAGGATAAAAGGACAATTCTCTGCAGTAACCAACATTCCAGAACTTAGATGTATGTGCACAAATTTAAAAAATCAAGCTAGAGAAAAAAAGAAACTAGTGCCCTATTCAACTGAAATTTCAGCATAATAAAAATTAATATCAGTATTTTTACTGTAGAATTCCAAAAGTTTAAAGTGTAGATCTTAAGGTTACACTCCACTAACAAGAAGTGCTTTTTCTCAAAGAAGCCATTTTCTTGCCAATTTGCTACCAAATCCGGTGCTGTTCCAAGGATTCTCCAATCCTCAGGAGCAGCATTTCATGGGGGAGGGGGATGGAGGGAGTAGGCAATGGACAGCAGAGTGGGGAAGTCAACTAGAACTAAAGACCCCCTCCTTGTGAGAATGAAAGTGCTTAGATTCCAAGTCCAAGTCACTCATTTGGATTTCTTAAAATGCCATTTAGCTATAAGAATCTAACAAACCACTAATATTTTAGCGTTCACTACTTTGACACTAGATTAGCTGCAACTACTTAAGATCAAAAGGCTCTTTATCAGTGACAAAAGCAGTCAACCTGAAAGCTTTCAGACATTTACCCTCACTATTCCTGCTGCCTAAACTTAATCAATAGATTTCCAATGGCTGTCCTCACTACACGCATGGCTGGGCAGGAAACCTCCAGACATTTATTTTGGGGTGTTCCATTATTTTATTTTCTCACTCTATCTACATTTTTCAACTGCTTAGGTATTATCACAGCACAGAGATACAATACCAGTTATACATTATAAAAACTATAAATTTGTAATGTATGTTATAATTTGTATTTATACTTTGGATATAATAATAAAAGCCTTTTAATTTGGCCACAACAGGAAAAACAAATCAAGCAAAATGCTGCAGAAAACAACAGCATAAGAACGGCACACATACCAGGGTATTCATGTATAACACAAAGTGGGGGCATTTAAAAAAAAATGCTTAAAGGGTAAGTCGATATTTACTGTATGTTACAGGGAAGTGTTGTGTTATTTTAAACTGGAATGTTTTACATCTATCTCCCTGCCCGCATTATTAGGGGATGACTTGCTGACTAGCACTGGCTTAGCCCAACTGAAATTTGTAAGAGAATTGTCCCCTTAGATCCATTTTAGAGCTTTGGCAGCAATTTATAGTGTTCACAAGATCAGCCCTATGGCTTTAGAATAGTGCCAAAGAAAAATGTGTGTGTCACCAACTGATATACAGATTCACTCCAGAAGTAGTTCTAAAGCACAAAGGGCTGCTTTCAAGAAGGGGGCAGAGCCCACAATTAAAATAATCGTTTTTCTGATGGGCAATTAAAGTGTCAGATTTTGGTGTCACAAGTTTCCTGGAATTATTAGCAAATAGGGATACACCAAAACTTTACTGCAGCTTCAGACCTTGTATTTGAGTTCTAAATAACATGCATCCTACACAGCAGAAGCATTGAGATTTCAAGAGCCTCTTTGCTCCTGCCACCTAAGCTTAGCCAAAGCCACTGTTTTTTGTCACCTCCATCCACCATGGTTTATTGTCTCTGCTTGTCACCAACATTGTTCCCTCTAAGGTGGATGCATGTGCACATGCTCACAGGTTTTTGGAGGTCTGCTCAGTTTATTTTAGATCCCACTCAGGTTGAATCAGGAAGGCCCCACGTGTGCACACACTGCCTTGATACTGCTGCCCAGAACAAAACTCATTTCGCATAGAGATGGAAAAAAATTAGAGGGACCACTGGTCACCAACTGCATGAACAGATGTTGCAATCAGGATGGATCTTGTTTAAATAAAATCTATTAAAATTATGGTTTTAATCACATTTTAAATCACTAGTCAAAAAACCAAATTAAGTATTGTTTTCCAGTAAAAGCACATTCTTCTTCTGATTTAATGCATATTCTTCAATATTCAAAGATAGATGAATGTTTTATTTTTAGATGGTATATTTACACTATATTTTGTAAAGTAATGATTTATCTGAGAAAAAAGATCACATAATTTTTATAGCTACGAGAAATTGAGCCACTTTTGGAAGGGCAGTAAAGAAATCAAATAAATAATAAACAAACATACATCAAGAGACAAAATGCTAATTTAGCCATTTTACTTGATACCAAAGCTAACTGAAACAGTTAATTGTGAAGATACTGGGAGGTGAACCACCTCCAATCAAGTAGATAAATCAAGGATATTTGTGGAATATTTTTGCTATGCTGTATTAGGATAACCACTGTCAGCAACAAGACTTTAAAATTGTACAAACACTACTCAGATTCAGAAATCTAACTCTCACGACTTCAGGAATATTATGTTCAAACCATTTTGCTTTTGTTTTGCTTTCCACTCTCTTTCCTTCCTTGCATTTATCAACCCTAGGCCCACTTGCTTTGGGCATTTTCTTAACTTCTCTAAAGAATCATATCAAATAGTATAAAGTAACAACTTTAAGGTATCCTTTCCCCTTTCATTATTACTTTTATTGAAGCAAAAGAACTAGGCCCTGTACCCTATTAACGTAAAAAGATTCCTGCTTGCAGATTCACAGTTAGGGCAGGATAATATCTAAATTTAAAATAATTACAGTAGAACTACTGTGTAATATTCACACCAAGGAGAAAAAATCTTAGCGGAATCCAGTGTTTAGTTCACTTGAAAGCATCTCTGCTGACTTTTCTTTTTAAACACATAGGGCGGCATCCACAGTTTCACTTACTCTGGAACAAGATAACTTATTTCAGAATAAGACTCCTTGTTCTGGAGTACAGAATGCTACCTATGATGTTCACCTGGACCTTATTTATGGCACAAAAGCATTTCTGCCAAGAGGAACAGTAGATTTCTTACGCAAATTATCTTTTTGAAAGACAGAAATGGCTTTAGCCTACTAAATTCAATCATCTACTTTCATAGATCAGGATCTATGAAATTCCGATTTTAAACCTGTCCACCATGGACACCAGAAGGAAAGCAGAAAATAATTATATTCAAAATGCCTTATATGCACAAATATAAGAACAATCTGAGAGTTGGCAAGGGTATCCATTTCCAGATGGATACCCTTGAGCTGCACTGAATCTAGAGGATCCTCCAACATTTAGGGATGATTTTTCAGTGTTAGGAGCTGCAGTGGAAGGGGAGGCCAGACTGTATTCAGTACTTGTTTTTCTTGTGTTTTGCATCATAGCTTTCACTAGAAGAAACACCACCAAGTACAGACAGGGTTAAAAATGCAGCTATGCTGCAGCATGTTTACAGCAAGTAAGATATGTTTGTGCTCATTTCCTAACCTTTATCATCTCTTCATGGATCCCATAATGCCCATAAGAGCTGAAGTAAACCTCCTCCTCATTCTCTTGTAGGTCTGCAATGGCGCTGCCTGATGGTCTGCTTCCGACTTCAGTGTTCATCACAAATTCCTGGGCAAATTGTCTGTAATCAGTTTGAAACATACCCTTGAGAAACATTAACAGGACCACTTAAAAAAAAAAAAACCCAAACCCACCCCCCCCCCTCTCTCTCTCTCTCTCACACACACACTCACTCACTGACTCACTCACTCCAATGCAGGTTTCACAGAGTACCTTAATGTTCTGAAGCTCCCTCTGCTGGCTGCTGCAGAGAAAGCTGCTGCGTAAAAGTTTGGTATTCTCTGTGCATCTCAGCATCAGTATTTTTCCACATTTTGGACTCTGAAGTACTGCAATATTCAGATTGCAGGGATCCTGGCCTGCAGCTTTCATGAGCTTCTTTCAAGATAAAGGCCTTCCCACTCAATCTGAATGCTTACATTAGAAGTGACAGTTCTCTTCTACACCTCCATCCCAAGCTATTCTTTAACCTTAAAAATCACTACCATTAAACAGAGAATATACATTAGAAAAACAATTTTATAGATGCTCTTATACAAAATGCAAACAGCATGGAAACCAGGAATACAGACTCCAAATCATCCATGTGATATAACAGACTTAGATTTTCAGAAAACCATTGTCTGGTTCTCTTACTGATTACATATTAAGTTGTATCCTAACCTGGATTTGTGTGAATGGAAGACCTTCTGTAGCACAAGGAGGAGGTGTGATTTTCACCAATTCCCCTTTCACTTACCAGCTCTGTACCACATCTCATCCTGCTCAAAGTCCCCCAGCCTCCAAGAGCGGATTTTCAGGGGCTGAATGCGGGGGTGAAGTTTACTTTCACGAATGTATTTCCATGTACACTAGTGTTTGGATACAACCTATCATGTATTAGTTATCTAATTAAACTAACTAAAAAATAATTGGAAAACAGTAGACTTCCAAGGAGAAGCAACTAACTTTAGCAAAGAAATGTCCATAAAATCAGTAGCCTGTCTTAAAAGTGACAATGCTAAACTCTGGGATGTAGTGAAAAGCAGAATGGCTTTAGAAGATCCACTCTTAGATACTTTAAAACAGCAGCATAATGTCCTAGTCCTGTTGCAAATAGAATAAAAGCACAATTCAACAACAGATCATTATTTTGGACTGAGCAATTATTTTGGACTAAGCTGAGGCTTCAGGGATGCATGTATTCAGTGTAAATGAAATTCATGATTCCCAGAAATAGCCAAACTAAGAAAATTTGAAAACAATTACTTTGTGTAAGTTATTCTCCCTTTATGTTTTATGTTTAGAGGTTGAATGGTGGGATAGTTGCAATAATATGAGGGAACAAAGCTAGGCAGCTAAAACACAGCATGTAAAGCAACCATCCATTGTGGAACAGAAGATATACTGCATTTACCCGAATCCAAGATTAATTTGATGTTAGAAAACAGGGGGGAGTCTTAAATTCTGAGTCTTCGAGTAAATATAGCTATAACCTGTATTTTTAAAGGAACTCATCTTAAACTGAGAGTCTTGTATTCAGGTAAATACGTAATTTTAACTAAAGCAGTTCTAAGTAACCAGACATGCTGAAGCTGTTCTCTAGAACCATGGAAGCTAGAAAACTTGCTAAATAATACCAATGAATTCAGTAGCCCAGTTCCTATAAACAATAGCTTGCCAATTCTCTTCTTGGGGAAGGAGTAGGCATATACCTTTACTTTCTATCTCACCTCACCTCAGGTAAGATTCTACAAAAGGTTATCAGAATATGGCTGTGTGTGCAAAGTCGCATTTTTATATTCTTGCCTCTCAAAATAGGGGAGAGATTATTGCACACTGTAGTATCTGCAAAGAACTAACCTCACATACTATTTAAAGTGAATGGCTGAGTGAAGCCCCATGTCAACTACTCCACCACAGAAAGGAAGAACAAACCATTTGCGTAAACTAGGCCTAGCACTTGTAGTTCCATATGAACAGAAAGCATGAATTTATTTTTTTAGTTAACTGATTCAAGTTTGGACTTACAGCCCAGTCAATCTACTTGTCTTTGCCTATTTTATTTGGCTGATCAAACTTAGTACAGCTACTTAGTACTTGGTACGATGCTAACTGAACAAAAAGGCACCTTTTTAAAGTGATGATTGTCTTTATATAGCAGATGGAAATCAACTGGCCCTATCCATCCCCAGCATATCATCCCTCCAGTGGCTGTTGCTGGTGTCTATCTTGTGTTCCTTTTTTAAATTGTGAGCACTTTGGGGACAGGGAGCCATTTTATTCATTTATATCTATGTAAACTGCTTTGGGAACTTTTGTTCAAAAGCAGTATATGAATATGCATCATTCGTATGTGGATGAAAACTATTTGTGCTGTCATTCTCTTTTAATATTTTTTTCTCAAAGTTCTCAGTTGTACAAAAGAGATTTAATTGCTAGAAGAATTCTGCAGAGCTAGTATGAAATATTGTTTTGAAAAATGGCTCCACTAACAAAAATGATACAAGAAGAAACCTTATGCCCAACAACTGTGTGTCAGTACCTCAAAAGAAGCCTATTACCTCCCCACTCTCCAGTCACCGGAACTGTAATCTTCTTCAGTTTCTAGAGGCCTCTAATGGGGGCAGGGTGCCTCTGGGTACCAGTTGCAGGGGAGTAACAGCAAGAGAGAAGGCATGCCCTCAACTCCTGCCTGTGGCTTCCAGCGGCCTGGTGGGCCACTGTGCAAAATGGGATGCTGGACTAGATGGGCCTTGGGCCTGATCCAGCAGGGCTGTTCTTATGTTGTTATGATGTCACATAAATTTATTTTAATCTAATACATCCAAGATCTTTGCCAACTAAGTTTCTGATGCTAAGAAAACCTCTACTCGATACACACCTCATTTTCTGAAGATCTTCTTGGGCTCTAGCCAGTGCATCTTCTGCCAACTCTGCTCTGTGCTCTGCACGTTTCAATTGTTGAAAGAGAGATGAAGCCTCTGTTAGGCCATTGGGACAAGAGGAATCGGTGGAGTAAAGAAGGTCTTCTATATCTGAAAAAAGAACCAACAGAATTCATCACATAGTATCAAAGTACTGTATAAGGATTTATGGAGTCTTCAGGCAACTGTTGCATGATTTACAGGCAATGTCATAAACAGATGCCACTCCCAGCCCTTCTCAATTTGCACCAGGTTCTGGTCAAAAGCATCAGCTTTTACCAAATGCTACATCACAATCACTACTGATTTTCCACTCAGGAAGAACTACATTGCGTCCTTCTGGACATCTGCTTTATGTTCTTACACTTTGAAAAAGAGGTGAGAAAACTAGCAATAAAGTGAAACAAGGCATGGCCTGATCACAATCCAGGCCATTCTTGTACCATCCACACGATGCAGGGGAAGGTCTGGAAGTCATAGAGACTATAATCGTTATCAGCTTCATGCGTTGGGATGGTAAGCAATTTTAGCTTTTGATGAATATGCTGCTTCTCTGAAGAAATCTGTGCCTTCTGAGCAGCTGCAGCTACAGCATTTCAATATTGCCACCTTTCCTTCCATGGCCTTACCCTATAATGCACCAGGAAAGGAAGCAACCTTCTTCCTATATCCTTTTCCTGATGCATTACTGGAGGGGAAAATGGCTGGGCCCTATAGTTACAGGGTGTGGCCATTCCCACCCCCACAACCCCAATCCTGCACAAGGAAAAGTACACATTATGACATTGCTCCCTTTCATGGTGTACTATAAGGTGAGAGCAGGGATGGAAAGGCTGCAGTTTAAAACACCACTGCTGGGGCTGCCCAGAATACAGCAGATTTCTTCAGAGAAGCTGGATCTTCATTAAAAGGTAAGCCCTCCTCGCCCTCCAACGACCTCGAACAATTCTTGAGGCAATACTAATATGATTTGTCTACCAAATTGTTGCTCTAATCTGCCTTCCCCTGATTTGGAGTGATGGATATACTATCTTCCTAACAGCAGCAGGCGGGGAAGAAAATGGACCCGACCCAGCTAGTACATCAGTAACAGGATTACCCAACGTTACCTTTGCAACCTGTGAGGTAGTTTAGGAAGGCATTATGACTGAACATCTCTACATCAGAATCCCCCAAATATAATGATATCACACTGTGTGGTGATATCAATAGCACTAAGTGCTATTGTTATTGTGGAGCCTCAGATAGCTGGGTTGAGCAGCCCTGTGCGGACAGAAGAGGGCCACCTCTTGCTTATTCATGGGGAACCTGTTGCTAAATAATTCGTACACAACCTGATTCTGCGTCAGCGTTTTATACATACAGAACAGCTCTCTTGCTGAGATCTATTTAAAGTCAGCTGTTGACACAAGCTAGTGCAGTCCAATATACATGGAGTGTCAAGGTTAAATGGTATGTGAAATTAGAAATTACTGACATTCAATTCACACTGCTTAATCTTTCTGAAGTTAAAGGGAATGAAAGAGTACTCATTTGCCTAACATGCAAAACACCCTATAAACCATGGGAATGTTGCCATGATGGTAGCCTGCAACTAAGCAAATGGGCAAGTACTGGCTGCTGATCACATTTTACTCTTGATTCTCTGCTTCAGAGTTTGTTAAGCTCTGTCAATCACTTTTCATTATATTTTCACGATATGCTGGTTACGTGGCAGCAGTAGGGAGTAGTGTAATGGCTGCTGAGGTAACAAAGATCCCAACAGATCCCCAAAAGCAGAGGTATTTCCCTATAAATTGTGTAAATTAAGGAACATCTCCCTAAAATGAAAGTCTGCACTTTCCTTAAACATCTTTCCTTCTTTCTCAGCTGTCCAGTGGCACATCTTCCACTCATGACAGAAAAGTGGCTCAGGAAAAGGCAGACAGACAGGTTCATCGACATCCTTCCTCCTGAAGGGAGAATCCTTGCTCTAGAGCAAGAAGCTTCTTTTGGAGGAAGGAAATCTTAGGCTACAATCCAACATTTATAAAATATTGTTATGAAGCAGAAACTTAATCTAGACATTTTACGCCTTTGATGTCCATTTAACAAAGAAGCAAGCATTTATTTCTACCTGGGATAGGACAGCCCTTTAAACCACAGTTATAAAAATATTATGTTCAAAATTTAAGTTGAAGGAAATCCTACCAAACTGGAGTAAAAGGTCATCTTCCAGAGCAGGCTTCAAATATTTATCTTCCTCCCAAGGAAATGGGGCACTGATAGAACTAAAATACTCTGCAGATGGTTTCTGGAAAGAAAATGGAATACATACATTTCTCAAATTTATACTATATTTTTAAAAGTTCTGACTTAACCTATCTAGAATAACCTCTTCAGCTGTTAAAACAAACTTAGAGACGCTCTTGATGGAGAATTAAAAGGGCATGGGAGTTAAGGTAAGGTTAAGGCATCTGTAGGCTAATATCTTGAAACTTCACATGCATGATCTTCTGGAAACAGTCTATAAATATGCTTAATTTCAATGTGAACCGATAAAAACTGTCAAAGGTACAGCAAGTTTACAAATTCTGAAAACTGACACACTGACCGTTCCCCCCCACTGTGCCTGCATGAATACTGTTAAACTCACACTATTTAGGATACAACCTATTATTTTTTACACTGCAATGTTGGAAAGATTAATATCCAGCACTTCACAAGTTATACCAGGTGACAGGCAAGAATAAGCTAAACTATATGCAGAAGTCACAAGAACCGGAATTTTGAACAAAGCCTGTTATAACTTGCTCCCAAGAAAACCAAACTGTACATTTGTTCCACATACCATCTACTTCTGACTAAAGGTTTTATGTCTCTAACTATACATCTTATTACATCCAATTTTCCAGTCAGTCTTTCACCCAGCTTCTTTCTACTCCCCAGTTCTTGTGATACTGGCTGACACATTACACAAGGGCACATCAGTCCAGTACATAGGAACATAGAAAGCTGCCATATACTGAGCCAGACCATTGGTCTATCTAGCTCAGTATTGTCTTCACAGACTGGCAGCGGCTTCTCCAAGGTTGCAGGCAGGAATCTCTCTCAGCCCTATCTTGGAGAAGCCAGAGAGGGAACTTGGAACCTTTTGCTCTTCCCAGAGCGGCTCCATCCCCTGAGGGGAATATCTTACAGTGCTCACACATCAAGTCTCCCATTCAGATGCAACCAGGGCAGACCCTGCTTAGCTAAGGGGATAACTCATGCTTGCTACCACAAGACCAGCTCTCCTCTCAGTAACATTGTGTGCATTCAAGCTGCGTGACTGTGCAAATTGAGCAAATGCAAAAAATGTGTAAAAGTTGTTACACAAGAATAAGCCCATTATTTCCAGTTGGCTTACCCTTGTGTTTCATCATTTGTGCAGTTTGCATTTACTCAATTTGCAAAGCACACAGTGGTATGTCAGTAACTGGGCTGACATACCCCAGTGCAATATGCAAGCCACTACATTTTGTCCACCACTGCTGAGCCACAGCAACCCAAAACGCAGAAAAGAATCCTGCCTGCACTGTTCCACCATTTGGTTTCCCCCAAGAAGTTGCCCTCTTACCATCTAGGGAAAGTCATTCATATCCCAAAGCCATTGGCAAATACTGGTAAAGCATTATTAGTGGCCTTCAGCAATCCAATGCACACTTTCTTAGGAGTGAGCACTGAGTTCTGTAGGACTATTTCAGCAGAAACATGTATAGGATTAAGTTGTTACAAGCTAATCCCTATCAACAACTGAGTCAATCTACAAGCATTAACAGATAAAACACCAGCAGGCCACAGAACAAGGTAGGATCCTTGTGGCGATACAGGCTGCCCATGTGCCATCAATGAGGGATTAATATTCTTAGGTAGTTGTTGTACCATCAAATATGCCCTTCTAACATATTAATCTAGTACTGACAGTACACTACTTTAGGGCTGACTGCTCCAACTGGCAAAGCTCAAGTCCCCAGCTTCAACTCTTTCGTCTTACCACCTTTCTTGTAGGTCCTGCTCTGGCTTTAAAGTCAGGAAACAGAGAATAAGCAGGGATGGTTAGCTGCCTGCACTACATTTCACAGGGTAGCACTAATGATGGCTGCTTTTCTAAATTTCACCAGGTATCTGGCCTTAACCCTTCGAGGAAACTGGAATGGATCATACCCACTTGGAAGGAAAAAACCATAACACTTTGTGTTCAGTGTTCTGCCATGCTTGTCAAAGGACAAATGTAAGTGAAAGCAGGATTGCAAAATGCAGCCACCTCACCTGTGTTTACTTGCTGGAAATATAAGTTTCCAGTTCTCTGGGGTAATAGGTTTCTGTTCCCTGGGAAATCTCCTCCCAAAGCATTCCAGGGTGATCTGAATAGCGTTCTGGAGCCCTTTATTGTTTAAATTGAGCCTTCCATACACTTTGTTCAAAGATAATCTTTATGTAAATAAGTTAGAAGAGTCACTTGATGGCCTTCATTGCAAGGTGCCAGAAAATTGACCTCCTGCTGAGTTATGATCATCTGGGCTTGGGAATACCCCAATGCCTAACTGGTCATGAAATGTACAATTAGTTCAATAACTGGTTCTGTCAGTTCACAAGAAAGGCTCTAAGGCTGCTTAATCTTTGGGGTACTATTTACCCCCAACCCATTTATAGAGATATTGCCCCACTTTCTGCACAAAAAGAAAGAAGGGCTGAGCACTCACAAAAAGCCTTCAGTGTCCCTGCATTGAAAGCTTGTCAAGTAGGCAAGTGGGTGTGGAGAGGGAATGATTTACACATTGCATTAATATGTCCTTGAAGGCTGAGCCTCATATGTCCTCAGGGACATATTTATGCAGATGGTAAGATCTTTTGCAGCAAGGGGAGAAATGTGAACATTACTCCCGCTTCCCCTCCATACCCACTCGCCAGCACAAGAAACCCTTGTTGGAGAGACATTGAAAGCTTTTGGCAAGCACACAGTGCTTCTTCCACCCACATCTATTGCTGTGCAGATCGTGGACCACTGAGAACAGTGAACCCTTGTTCTGTTAAAAATATAGAAAAATAATTGTGTGTTCAGCCTCTATGCTCCTATCCTGCACGGTGTGAAAAGAACAGGTTCTGGTCTAAGCATCTATAGACAAGGAGTATTACAATATCACAACAGCATTGTGTGGGCTCTTTGACCCTTAGCACTATAAGTGTGTATAAGTACTTCGTACTGCTATAGGAATTGTTGATAACCCGATATCCATATTTATAAAAATGGCAATTTAGGTAATATTACAAGGGAATGAACAAACACCACTGGGCACTTGACCCCATCAAGGCTGATCTGCACCTGGAACATGGAGTTGCAGAGCACTGAATATTATTATTTTCCTTCTTAAATGGGGCACTATTCACCTTGATTTCTTTGGAGGGTGAAAGTCTCAACTGGTAGGCTATTAAACTAGACTCCATTAATAAGTACTTGCAACTAAATAGCCTGAATCCTAGCTTAACGCATTTCGCATATTCACATTTAATGAAATATGGAATTCACAAGTCAGAGTCACACAAATAAATTGCAAGTGTGATTTTTTTTAATTGAAGTTTTCCCTAGAAATCTATAGCTACATCTTAAACAAATTTTCATGAATGTGGCTGTGATGAGGCATACATAATTTAGATTTGTTCTTTGCACAGGACACTAAGCAACTTACTTCTAGACGAACAAAGTTTACTAGCTGGATGTAGCCATAGAAATCAAGTCCTGAAAGAGAAGAAAAAACACCTTTATGAGCATTTTAGTCAGTATTCAGAAGGCTTTCTAGTTTTCAATACATCAATACAACTAAATTTCTTTTAAAATCACTTGGAACCCAATCTTATGCCATTAGACGTACCCAAGGACAGAATTCTACAAAGGACCAGACTTTTAAAATACTTTTATCTCATCCCCAAGCAGAAGAAGGAAGCAAGATAGAATGACAAATAACCCCATCATAAAACGTATTCTATACTCTTCAAGTTTCAGGACACTCTTCAGTATAATCCACCCTGAACTAGTTTGTCAGTCTTTTCATTGGGAAATAGCTAGCGCAGTGTCTCAGCACATGTGGTGTTCACCAATTAATCATTTTTGAGAAGATATCATGATATTATGTTAAGTTATATAGCTACTCAGGGCATCAATAAGTACACTGCTGCTGTAACTGACTGATTTTTAAGACTATAACATTCTGTGTTGTGAAAGCAGGCAAATATCCACTATACCAATGAAGAACCTGGGCAGTTTACACACACTGTTTGCCATAATCTTGCATACTTTTCTTGTTATCTTGATTCAGCAATTTCTCACAGACTCAATGTGCACACAAAACTTCTCAAGCTACAAGGCATGCTTCATACATTTTCAACTTAGGCGGCAGACCTGTGCACACTTTATATATCAGAGCAGATTTGCTAATTTTAAGGATTGTAAAGGCTTGACACTAACAGTACAAGGAGTTTTTGTTGTCACTAGAAAATTTAACAGCTATCATTCAACTTGCCTGCCATTCAGATTAATTATTTTAACATTTGTTAACTGGGTTCTTTCCACCTCTTTGTATGTTTCCATGTCTTGCATTTTACAGTAACACTACGTATCCTAATTGCAATATACCTTCTTATTCTTATGTAGATATAGATCTTCCCATAATGAAAGTTCTTTGCTTTCCCTTTAGTCACTTAATGAATAGAAAGATTTCAATCATATACAAGAAGAAAATAGATAGTTATCACACATTCTCTGCACAAGTTAATCCAGAAGGACAAGTTGTTCCTAGAGTAGCCCCCATAACAAGAAAAAAAATCTGCTGGGTTTTATTAAGGGAAAAGGCCTTTCATCACTGCCTCAATCTCAACTTTGAAAATTAAAGCTGTACCAAAGTAACAAGAGATCAATATGAAATGAATAAAATATATTTACTGTGTTTGTGAGCCACCATCCCAATATTGAATCCATGGTCTGATGTACAGTGGCAAAATGATTCTTCAGCTGAACTGAAAAGCCTTGGGGGAAAATAATATGAGAACGTTAACAGAATCCAGACTAAGAAGGAGCACAAGCAGGTCACTTCTTGCACACACAGCAGTGGTGGGGATTTTTTGTTCTCCCTCTTCCTACTGCAGACCCATGCCTGTCAAAAATCTATGTCTGAGGGTCTTCCAACTTGTTCACACTAGCTGGGAGGATCCTTGGAGATTTTCTAGTCCAATCATCTGTTCAATACAACAATCTGCTACAGCATCCTTACACATTCATTCATTCATTCATTCAACATATTTTTATACCACCCAAAACCTACACCTCTGGGCAGTTTACAACAAGCACACACAGTACACACAGAATTAGCACAAGAGAGAGCAAAATACACAACTTGGTCAATGTATAAGAACTGCCATAGCAGCAGGAGAACATTACACATTACATTGGTGAGCTGCAGATCCCAGAGAGCATACATTCTATGGCAATTCTGGGTTTGCCTCTATATAAGGGGTGAAATGGCCTGCTATATTATACCAAATGGATACACTGGGGCAAACAAGCCAGAAAAAAATGTAGAAATTGGCATTCATTTGTTCTTTTGTACTCAGGAACTCATCCTTGATTTGTACAGCAGCAGCACTTCAGCCCAACGTGAGTTTTTTTTAAAAAACAACTGCTGCCAGGTCTTTGAGATCTTTTAAGACAGTGACTCTTTATTACATTCAAAGACCACACAGAGAATATATATATTAGATACTGGGAACTAAAAATGCATTTGAAATAACCCTGTTCAAATACTATGTATGTACAGGCATATATGCACAGGTACAATTATCCACACATTATATTGAACACAGGTACAGCAGTGCAGTTCCTATCTGTATCATGCACTTGAGAGACCTGTATTCACAGTCACTTGTAAAATGAACAAAGTGTTATGTTATTAGTACAAAAACGTGTAGGGGGAGCTGCACACACATACAACATAATATCTGAAGAAGAGGGCTAGCGTTTTATATACGAGAGGGCTTGTAAAGACTGCTTTGGTCTCTTTTTGCTGTGCTGCTTGCATTATGCTTGCCTTAAGCAAACCTGGTGGCGCAGTGGTAAAACTGCCGCCCTGTAACCAGAAGGTTACAAGTTCGATCCTGACCAGGGGCTCAAGGTTGACTCAGCCTTCCATCCTTCCAAGGTCGGTAAAATGAGTACCCAGAATGTTGGGGGCAATATGCTAAAATCATTGTAAACTGCTTAGAGAGCTCCGGCTATAGAGCGGTATATAAATGTAAGTGCTATTGCTGTAAGTGCTTAAGCGGCTTTGAGGGCACTAAGTGTTTGGAAGAGCAGAAAGAGAAAGAGTGCCTGCGTGTGTGCCTTAGCGGGACCTCAGAAAGTCAGCGGCCACTCCGGGGCCAAAAGCAAAGCTCAAGAGCTCGCCCGGCAGAGAACAGCCTTCCCTCTGGCGAGCAAGCACGACTTCTATTGATTCTCCTCCCATCAAGCCTCACTGGCCCGGACCTGTCGCAGAAGAGGCACCGAGCTTGCCGCCCAGGGCCCCTCGAGTCATCTCCATCGTCGTCCTCTTCCCAGCCAGCCTCGCTGCCGCTGTCCGACAAGCAGAGCTCGGGGTCCTCAGCATCCCCCGCCTCGCCTACAAGGAGCGAGAGAGAGAGAGAAGACGCAATGAGCACAGCTGGCGGAGCCTGAGCCCATCAGATCCCGAGGAAGGGGGAAGAGCCTACCAGCCACCGAAACTGCCCGGGAAGAACTCATAAGGACGACGACCCACGAGGAGCAAAGCAGCCGGGGTCACCACGCGCACACCTCTTCGCCAGGACAGCGTGAGCGTGTAGGCGCTTGCGCATGCTCATTCCGAGCACCCGGGGCGCTACTTCCGGGTTAGTTCTTCGGACGCTGCCCAATGAAAACGCGCAATTCTGATCTCCGACCAATGAGAGAGCAGAATGTAAGCAAGAGGGCGGTGAGGAGACTGACGTGATGTGTACGGTAAGGCCAAAGGGACCCTATTTACAAGCGAGTGATGCATAAAGCCTGCGAGGAAGGTGGTGTAGGGTCTGTGGAAGGGGAGAATAACTTATTAGCTTGTCAGAAAACCCTACAGTGTGTGACTCGCTGATGGATAGGGTGAAGTGATACTACACCTGCAAAGGGAATTTCTCCGGGGAAGGTTTGCCGCAGGTGGCTGCGCCCTAAGACGAGGTGTGACGAGTCTCCAGTGACAGTCATCTGGCCATGCCTGCTCGTTATGAATGATTAGGTTGCCGTCCTCTTATATGCATCCTTCCTTACCTTGCGAATGATCCCACTGAATACAGTTAGGTTTTCTTCTGAGAAAGCAGGCGGAGGATGGTAATTTCTGAAGTTCCTTATCGAACCGCGGCGGCGTTGCCTTGCGTGATGTTGATGAATGGATACAGCGAGCTAGAATGGAGTGGTTTTCTCCCCCCTTCTCACTTAGTTGCTGTAAGGCAGGCAGGCTGGGCTCTGCTGCAAATACTTTAATGAATGCACGTGGTGCCTTCGTTTCCCAAAAGAAAACGAAGCCCAAAGGCCTTGTTGTTTCATAGGAGAATACTTCGCGGATACAGTTGTCCTGTGTAGCAGAAAGGTCAATAGTTAACATAGTTATGTTTCTAGGATTCGTGTCTATTTGAGGTGTTTGTTTTTTAAAGGTGATCTCCTGGTTAAAAGAAATCTCTTTATAGGCATAAAGGTAAAGTGCTGTCAAATCGGTGGACTCCTGGTGCCCACAGAGCCCTGTGGTTGTTATTGGTAGAATACAGAAGGGGGTTACCATTGCCTTCTCCCACGCAGTGTGAGGTGATGCCTTTCAGCATCTTCTTCCTATATTGCTGCTGCCCAATATAGGTGTTTCTGGGATTTGAACCAGCAACCTCTTGTGCCCTAGGGAAGTTACTTCCCCACTGTGCTATTAGGTGACATGTTTTTAAATGCACAAAGACTATTTTTATTTAATATATTACCAGTATTCTATGAATGAGCTAGTGCTGGTAATGGTTTTACAACTCTCAATAAGAATTAAATCATTCTCCAATTCCTTCAGTAGCTTGGGGATGGCATACCATAAGGAAGACGGTTGGTCTTGTGGTAGGAAGCATGAATTGTCCGCTAAGCATGAATTGTCCTCTCTGCTAAGCAGGGTCTGCCCTGGCTTGCATTTGAATGGGAGGCATGAGCACTGTAAGATGTGAACGGGGCCGTTCTTGGAAGAGTGGAAAGTTCCAAGTTTAGTTCCAGGAGTCCAGAGACTCCTGTCTATAACCTTGGAGAAGATTATGCCAGTCTGTGTAGACAATACTAAGCTAGATATATCAATGGCCTGACTTGGTATAAGGCATCTTCCTATGAACCCTCTCTCTTCCTTGTTTTTGTTTTCTCCAGAAACTGCAAAATAATGAGTAAGTGGACTTTTGAGAAATATCAGAATCTTTAATCTAAGCAGGGTCCGCCCTGGTTCCATTTGAATTATTATTTTATTTTATTATTTATTTTACATATTTTTATACCACCCAAAACTTGCATCTCTGGGCGGTTTACAACAAGATAAAAACGAGTGTCTGAATGGGAGACTACATGTGTGGACTTCATGTAAAATATTCTCCTTAGGGCAGGGCTACTCTACTTCAGCTCTCCTGCAGATGTTGGCCTACAACTCCCATAATCCCTGGTCACTGTGGCTGGGGATTATGGGACTTGCAGTCCAAAAACAGCTGGGGGGCCTACGTTGAGCAGGCCTGCCTTAGGGGATGGGTCTGCTGTGGGAAGAGCATCTGCATGCTTGCATGCAGTAAGTTCCAAGTTCCTTCCGTGGTATCTCCAAGATAGGGCTGAGAGAGACTCCTGCCTGGGGTAAGCCCCTGCCAGTCTGTGTAGAGACAGTACTGAGCTAGATGGGCCAGGGGCCTGACTCAGTAGAAGGCAGCTTCCTATGTTGTAAGTAAATAGTGCCACCTTGTGGTGTAAGAAGGGAACAGCTACAGGTAAGACCAAAAAGTTACTAATGAAAACAATGTACAGTTGTCCCATCGCCAACTGCGAGGGTTCTGTTTCACGAAAACCTCTCTGTTGGCAAATTCATGGTCAGCAAGGCCTTACAGTCAATGGGAAGGGGGTGGGTAGGGGAACCCTGACAGTGAAATCACGCACACACAAAAGGAAAAATGCTTTAAAAACACGCATCCTAAAATCACCAAAACTCAACAGGGATGAGCAGATTGAGCCCCTTAGAAGTCCCTGAAACTCTCCAAACCCTCTCCAATGCACTTTAAAATCACCAGTCATCAAGGGTCACCATGAGTCAGCAAGAGTTGCCAAGAGTCATCCAAAACCTCTCCAATGAGCTTTAAAATCACCAGGAGTCAGCAGAACACGAGAAAGAAACTTTTCCTACCTGACAGCCATGCAGATGGTCACGATGCTAAGGAAGAGGGGTAGGAGGGATGTGGTGGGAGGAAGGGAGCTGTGGGGGAGGGGGAGGGGGAGGGGTAGCTTGGGGGAGGTTTAAGACATCTCCCCAACCCATGCAGCAAGCAGTTCAAAAGACACGGAAGCGGTTAGGACACAGAAGCCCCCCTCCCGTCCCCAACATCTACAGCAGGGGCGTAGCAAGGGGAGGGGGGGCTGTGTTCACCCCTCTCCCCAGTGGCCCCTCAGAGTGAGGGAGATAATTAAGAAGATAGGGAGGGTGGAGCTGGGGGGCCTGGGTTATATGAACCCCTCTGCTCAATTACAGCTACACTCCTGATCTACAGCCCCCAATTCCTGCTGCTCCCACCTCTGCCTCTCCCACTCCAAAGCCTCCAAAAGACCTCAGAAACGCCTCCAAATAGCTCTGCAACACTCCTCCACACCTCTCCAATGTGCTCTAACTCTCCACAAATTTTCCTGTCTCTCATGCCAATGAAAACCTGCAATATTCGTGGATACCCAAGTTGCGGCTGGCAAGGGAGGTCTCATTTTCACAATCGCAGATACTCAAAACTGTGGTACTTGAGGGACAACTGTATTTCTTAAAAGTGAATAAATGTATTTGAGGACTTTCAAAACGGAATAGAGAACACGTTTGTTTATTCATTTATTTATTTATTTTTATTGAACATATTTTTCTACTGCCCAAAACTCACGTAGCCTTCCTCTCACATCCTGGCTAAACTTACTAGAATGAGTCTTCCTGAAAATTAGTAGTCCTTTTTAGAGTAGCTCCTAAGTAGTATCGTTGAGTAACTCAGGATGTCAGCTAGGAAAATATGTTGGGTTCTCAGTCACCTTCCACTCTGCATATGCGCTAAAGCACCTCAGAGCCAAAGGAACTGAACACTACCCCCTGGGAACTCTTTCTGGTCCTTTAGTGAGATATAGTAATTTCTTGGCATAGACATGAGAGAGACATGGACACAGGGGCGTAGCAGCCCGTGTTCTTTGAACGCTTTTGCTCAATTATAGCTACACCCCTGCATGGACAACAAGCTGTCTTTTAAATGTTTACTTAACTAACAGACGCTTTAACAGAGAAATAACAGCTGGCAGGTGGTGTGTATGCGTGTTGCCTTAATGGTTAGCAATAACAAATACATAAAAACTACTAAGAACAACTTGTAAGAAAAGGAAGAAGGTTGGGAGAGTGGTGGTGAGTCATAGAGAGGGAGTGGAACATATTATCAAGCTGGAGGCTCACCTTGAGGCTGGTCTTGTTGGAAGCAGCACTCTAACCACTACGCCATTGATTAGCATGATTATTGCAGTGTTTTGGCCCAAATAGTCTTAAGTGTGGTACAGTATCTTGATCATAGTTTCAAATGTTTCTCTGTCAACATTTTTGTGAAAGCAACACAGTCACGTTGTTCCTGTTCCCATCCCAGAGAAAGCCTCTCTTTCAGCATTAGCACCCCATTCTAAGAGACAAAAGTTCAAAGTTCAGAGCTGCTCAAGAAATATCCTGTTCTATGAACAGGCCTGGTAGTATCCACCTTAGGTGAGGGTCTGACTGTCCCCGATACAGATCTAAGCTAAGCCTGATGTTCGGACTATACCACCCCAATTCAAAATGGCAGATGTTTAAACATTTGAGGTGCAAGTGCGCTAACTTGTGAAGTTGGTAATTATCTATTAAGATTATAGTGAAAGGGAAATCGGCAGATTTACCAGAACTTCTTGTTTTTCAGTAAATGGCAGGAGGTTGGGTAGGGAGGCAAGTAAGGAAAGCAGCATAGGAATAGATTTATGTTTATAGAAAAATTCTATTTAATAGTATTTGCCATTCTTATTTTTTGATGTTGAATATTGCTTGGCACTGTCATGTATTCAAATATGTTGTGGGTTCATCTCTCCATTTTTCATGCATTACCTGTGAGGAGAGGAGAGCTGGTCTTGTGGTAGCAAGCATGACTTGTCCCCATAGCTAAGCAGGTTCCACCCTAGTTGCATATGAAAGGGAGAATAGAAAGGGAGACTAGAAGTGTGAGCACTGTAAGATATTCCCCTCAGGGGATTGAGCCGCTCTGGGAAGAGCAGAAGGTTTCAAGTTCCCTCCCTGGCATCTCCAAGATAGGACAAGATTTATTTTTTTAAAATAGGACAAGATTTTTTTATTGAACCAACAAACTACCAAAGCATACAGTACATTGCCAAAGCACAATTATATACATAGTGGTTGTTTGTACATCATATATCTACAAAGATTTACACACAAGGATTTGGAAACCCACAAGGTTGTGAAGTATATGCAGGTAGTACTGTAACTTGGGGGTGGGGGATTTCAAGGCACATCAGGTAATCGGTGGTGGGGGGGGTTTACATCCGACATCCATTTCCACAATTTGTCCCATTGCTGTTTGGAAGAGATACTCTTGTCTTTTTGCACATAACCATACAAACTTTTCCAGAAGAGATTTACTGTCTCATCTGCGTGAACCTCTTGGTCCCGTCTTCCCTCCCTATTCCTATGCAGGAGCATTGCATAAATGACATACAGGTTTACTAACCTGATTACGAGGAGGGGAACATTCCAGTTCCCTAGTATGAGGGCACCCGTTCCGTCCCGTTTCCTTGAAGGTTTCTTTCTGGGACCTCGAAAGGAGGTTCTGTCGCTTAAACCCGATGTTAGTTCTTCCCAAGTCTGTTTTTCCAAATCAGCTGAGCGAGATTCCTGCCTGCAACCTTGGAGAAGCTACAGTCTGTGTAGACAATGCTGAGTTAGATAGCCCAATGGTCTGACTCAGTATATGGCAGCTTCCTATGTTCCTATGTATGTATCATATGCCATATTAAGGGTTGCTTATTAAGATTGTTTTATTAGCTTTGCAGTTCATATACTCCTTAAGTGTATACTTGTTTAGTTTTCAATTATGTAGCTATTATTTTTGTACTATCACTTATTTATTGTGACTAGTGCTTTAATAAACCAGTGCTATTATACTGAAGTGATTAGTGTCTTGACACTTTGTGTCTCTTTTGACTAAATATCTGGCCCATGGTGTTAGCCTTCTAGAGCAATTAATTTTTTTTAAAAGGAGCAAAATTAAATATGATTTGACAATGGTGCATCTGCAATTAAAGGATTAGATTTTCATAGGATGCCTTTCACTCTTTTTTTTTTTTAGCCTACTTTCCAGTAGGCTTATGAGATCACCTGGGATTCCGTGTGTCCATCCCCCATCAACTTTGCAACACCTGGACCAATATGAACCAAATTGGGTACAGTTGTAGGGTCACATAGGGACACCTCAGTGGCATCATTTGTGATAATGTCATCCACCCTGATTCAAGATGGTGGATGCATAAAGTTTTGAGGTGAAAGTGGGGTAACTTGTGAACTGCCTAACCGATTTGACCCAAATTTGCTACAGCATTAGGGACACATAGGGACACCTGAATGACGTAGTCTGTGATAATGTCCTCCACCCGGATTCAAGACAGTGGGTATGTAAACATTTGAGGAACAAGTGGGCTAGCTTGTGGACCGATTTGAACCAAATTTGGTACAGTTGTGGTGAGTGACACATAAGCACCTCAATGGTGTAGTTTGTAATGATGTCATCCACCCCGATCCGTGCAGAGAAAGGCCCCAAACAGGATGCAGACTGGCACATGCAGTCATTTGGGAGCAGGAAGGGGAGCGGGAAGGAGCTCTTGCCACCCCCATTCCACCAAGCAGCCGTGTTTTGTTAAAGGTAAAAGGGGGAACTTTTGCCCTTGGCATCTCCCTGCAGCTGCTGTAGCCGCCCCCACCCTCAGAGAAGGGCAACAAAAGGCTTAATCTGCCCCTGGGGAGACTTCCATGATAAGGACAGAAAGACATCTGAAACAGTCACAACTTATAATGAGCAGTATCAGCGGCAGGGGGTTTCTGAAAACAATACAAAAGAGGATGGCTAGCTTCCTGGTTCTAACCCCAGGGCCTGAGGGAGTTGCTTGGCAGAGAAATAACAAGCACAGCTTCCCTTGTCATATGACAACATAAACACAGTTCAGGACAGTTCAAAAGACGATATCCTGACATGAGTATAGAATGAGCCTTATCAGCAAAGGGCTAAAAATGGCTCAGTATGTGGCAAATATCTGTCTAAAGAGAAAGGTTTTTGCTGACTGCACAAGGCTTGGAAATGAATCAGGAGCCAATGAATGAGGTACAGCAGGGGAGTCACACCATCACTGCATTGACTCCATCCCGACAGCAGCCTACTTGCTATGTTTTGGACTAGCTGTAGTTAGAGCATATTAGTAGTACTAGAGCATAGTTGTTAAGTCTCTATGTGGCATGGGTATGTAGATGATAGTGACCAGAACTGTTTTCCCCAGGTAAGGAGAACAGCGAAGCTCTGCATAAACATTCCTTGCTCACAACCACTACCTGAATCTCTAGGAGAGGGCTTTTCAACCTTTTTAAACAAGAGAACACCCCCTTCCATCTCGAAGCTTCAGCTGATATAAGCAGTCAAGAACTGTAACCCCTAGAAATAATCTTTCCAAAGTTCATGAGAAATAAAATACAAGGTAAGTGAATATGCCCTAGAATCAGGCAAAAGACAAAAAAACCAAACCAAACCTTCAGTGCTTGTTTGTTTGTTTGCTTCGACTTTGAATAGTGCTCATGGTACTCACATTTATTTCATTATTAACGAAAATAACTGGTTTGATTTGAGCCATAGGTTCTTCCTATTAACTGAAAATAAGGGACAAATGGCATCCCATAAGGGCTGAAACAAGGGATGTCCTTGCTAATAAGGGACTGTTGATAATCCTATATCCCTCCCATAAAAAACGTATTCACTATTCTCATTACCCATTCTCCAAGGCTCACTATTCTCATTATTGCTTTTTATTATTTTCAGTTTTAATTTGAACCTAATAATTGTTTTTAATCTGACCTTTTTTTAAAAAAATAATTTTATTACTTGTGTCTGTGTCTATCTTATTGTTGTAAGCCACCCCGAGCAGTATTGCACTGGAGGGGCGGGGTATAAAAATTTCAAATAAATAAATAAGTACCCATTCTCCAAGGCTGCCTCTTAACTGACTTAATTAGTTATAATGGGCAAGGATTGAAGGAAAATGTGGTTGGCCACAGTTCTCCAAGGAGTCTAAATGTTCAAGCAGAACAAATAAGGAAGCATTGAAGGCACATCTTCCATAGCCCTTCAGCTATGTACAGAGTGCAAGTGGGAACACATATGAGCATTGGCCACAGTAGCCCACAAGAAGGCCACTAAGCTGTCCTGTGGGCCAACCTGCGTTCAGTTCTGAACAACCCAGAAAAACTTTGCTGGCCAACACAGACCAGATGCAATGATGGCAGAAAACTAAAATCTGTTTACTGCTATCATTGCCATAGAATAGGCTGTTAAGTGAACTCTCTATTCCCATTACAATCAGATTTGTCACAAGGTTTCCTTCAACATCATTCCAACCTTCATTCTTGTCTCATTCAAATGAGATGTATCCATCTGAAGAGTGGATTTAGCTCCAATTCTAGGGCTATGCAATCCTATCAGTCCAATAGGAATATCAGATCAATATGCCCACTGTGGGCATTATCAGAAAGATTTCTGATATGACAACAGGGAGCCACGATAGTAAAAAATTTGACTAAAATTCTTGTTGTTCTATTGGAAATCTTTCTTCTACTGATAGGAATATTGAAACAAAACCAGACTGGCAGTTGCTTGGAGAGACTTTCTCTTCAAGCTGACTGTGGGTTGGTTTTTAGGAAGTACACTCCCAAAACCAGGGGGAGGGTGCAAAGGTAACCTCCCATGAAGCACCCAGTGGATCCTTCATGGGTTATCTTTGCTCCCCCACCCCTGTTTTCAGAGATGTAGTCCTTAAAATCTATCTCAGGAGATGGGTCCCCCCAATATTATTTTTATTATTATTTATTTGATTTCTATGCTGCCCTTCCAGAAATGGCTCAGGGCGGCTTACATAGAGAAATAATAAATAAATAAGATAGATCCCTGTCCCCAAAGGGCTCACAATCTAAAACAAAACATAAGATAGACACGAGCAACAGTCACTGGAGGTACTGTGCTGGGGGTGGATAGGGCCAGTTACTCTCCCCCTGCTAAATAAAGAGAATCACCACATTAAAAGGTGCCTCTTTACCAAGTTAGCAGGGGTAACTTGGCATGTCGGACAAAATATAGGCATATTGGACAATATTGGGTCAATTCCAATCAGATTCCGATGGTGTTGGGGAAGCTATATCAGCCTCACAACTGATATAGCTTCCCCAAGAGTTTACCAGGATCTGGTACAGTGTCCGTTGAATCCATTAGAATGGGTTCTGCGCCTGTGCGGAAGCCTCTCGGTGTCGAGTTTACACAGCTCCTTTCAGGCGCCTGCGCCCCGCCCCACGTGACCATGTGGCTATTTAAGGCAGGAGAAGTCGCAGGCAGCTTCAGTTCCTTTGCGACTGATGTCGACATCGATGTTGACCGGAGTGCTGGCGATGTCGAAGTCGTCGATATCGAAGTGAGTATCGCTGTCGATGCCGGCTCCTTACAACTTGTCGATGCCGTGATGGTCGGTATCAAAGCTGTCGGTATCGAGGAAGTTGTCGCCGTTGTTTTCTCTAAATCCATCGACATCGGGAGAGGTTCTTCAGTCAATATCGATTCTAACAGTATAGGGCGAGTATCACTCATCGAGCCCGGCATCGAAGGACTCACATCGGCTTGGAGCGTTTTTGATGTCGACGGTAGCTCAATATCTTGGGCTGATCTCGGAGACGGAGTCGACTTCGACCCATGTCACTTCTTTTTCTTTTTGGCGGGAGGAGTCGGGGCCGCCATCTTTTCGCCTGGCCTTTTTGAGGGCTTAGGGGCCTTATCGTCGGGCTCCGAAGTTTTAGACTGAGGTGATCTCAGGTCCTTCGAGCCATGTGCTTGCGGTGATTTAGGCGCTGAAGAGGGAACCGATAGTACATCTTCGTACAAAGACGCCCGAAGGCGGAGTTCCCTATTTCTCCTTGTCTGTTTGGAGAACGATTTACAAATGGAGCAGGCACTCGTCATGTGAGCCTCTCCTAAACAGAGCAAACAGAGGTTGTGGCAGTCTTGTGAGGGCAGCTTCACGTTGCATTTAGTGCAGCGCTTGAAGTTTTTACTGCCTTTAGGGTATCCATTTTACTCACGGTCCGAGGTCAATCCAAAAAAGCCGTCCGATCTTTCGTCACGTTAGTGGAGTTAGAATTACTTAGTCAGAGAACAGTCCGTAGTCAAAGTCCAGTAGAGTACAATATATATATTTTTTGCCAAGGAAAACACGAAGGAGCCGTAGAAACCGAGTGATCTCTACGGCGGTCTCCAAGGAACTGAAGCTGCCTGCGACTTCTCCTGCCTTAAATAGCCACGTGGTCACGTGGGGCGGGGCACAGGCGCCTGAAAGGAGCTGTGTAAACTCGACACCGAGAGGCTTCCGCGCAGGCGCAGAACCCATTCTAATGGATATCAACGGAACCCTACCAGATCAAAAGTTACAGGTGAGCAACCTGTTTTTCTTCTCCATTCCAGAGGTTCACTAGGGCCAAAATCACAATTTCTAGTAACAGGAAAATCTCCAAGAGCCATCAAGAATTCATCAAGCCTCACTGGTGTTCTGCACGTGACACTGTGGGTGGAGAATATCTGTGCTCCTGTCTGCGTTGGCTTCCTGTGGCTGCATATATGTTGAAGCAGTCACAGATGTGACTAGGTGCTCCTTAGGGGTTGATGTTAGACACCTTGCCCTGTTGAGTGACTGAAAGGAGTTGCTTTCTCTTAGATTCTGTTCATTCCAAGTGCCTCATCCCCCTATTCTCCCCCTGTTAATTCCCCATATCTATGAAAATAGGTGTGTCTGCTCTGTGTTGAAAACTTCACTTTCATTGCAACAAAACTTGCTCATTCACTGGAAACTATAGTTCATGGTACCGCTCTGGGTATTGGCAAACAACCACTGACTGACTTTTGGACTTGTATAGGGAACCAGTGAATCTTAAAGTGAGCAGTCCATTTCAGAATATATTTGTACAAAGCTTAGGTCTTGGAAATGACTGACAGAGTTGAAGTCAAAGCAATCAGGTTTATTTAGCGTTTAGGGGCAAAAAAAAAAATCTTGATTAGCAAGCAACACAATATCAACTAACAAAGTTAACCAGGCTAACAATATTAATAGTGCTAAATTGAAGCACGAAAAGGCGTTATGGCTTGAGATCCAAATTAAATCCACACAAGGCTGATCAAAGAAACGGACTTAGAGATCAGATTTAGGCTTTAAAGGGGAGCAGGAAGAGAGGGGAGCAAGAGACTTAGGAGCAGGGGTTAGTATGCCTCACTTCCTTGGTGGTGTTTTTGGACGTTGCTCCAGGGCAGGTGAGAAGGCAGAATGCAGGTGTGAAGGCCTGAGTGCCACTTGAGGGTTAGGGAGCTAGGAAAAGTCGAAAGGAGGTCTGATCTCAGAGGAACAATCTATCAGTGCAGCCAAGCATACTGCACAGATCAGGCCTAGAAATAGGGTCGGTCTGGAGGCAAAAGGTGAGATAGGTACAAGAGTAGGGTTGCCAACATTATTTTGGATGAATACAGGACACAAGTCAGGGTGGAGTCTCAAGGAAGGGCATCTCATGCGTGGGGCATGGCCCCATGCGGGAACTCCTAGGGAGGCGGTGAAAAGGGGAAATGTGGTATTATCTGAATGAGGAAGAAGGACCTGGTGGGGCAAAGTTTTGTTTTATGAATGGAGATTTGAAAGGCACTGTAGAGTGGGGTGTGGATGGTATACAGTTAATGCTATGAGGAGACTTAGATTTCCTGGCATGAGGAGAGCTGGCAAGTGCTGCCTGTAGCTATTTCCCTAATAGGAAATGGATCAATGTGGCAGGATATTCAGCAAAAACACGAGTCTGCCACAGAAGTAAACCCATTGGAAAGTGACTGCAGATAAAACATAGAGCACCTAATTTCCCACCTTTTATTTCAAGGGTACAAATCTGCCCAGCTCCAGAAAGACTTGGAATCTCACTGGCCCCCCACCCCACCCCCATCTCCTTTTTGGCCCAAAAGGTTTCCAGGAAGACCGCTGGGTTTCTTCCAGCCACCAGCCCCTGCTGTCAGGCAGCGGTCCTATTCAGAAGATTCTGAGGGGGAACTGCCTGACCCACAGCCCCCTGATATCATAATAAGAACATAAGAACAGCCCTGCTGGATCAGGCCCACAGCCCATCTAGTCCAGCATCCTGTTTCACACATTGGCCCACCAGATGCCGCTGGAAGCCACAGACAGGAGTTGAGGGCGTGCCCTCTCTCCTGCCTTTACTCCCCTGCAACTGGTACTCAGAGGCACCCTGCCCTTGAGGCTGGAGGTGGCCCACAGCCCCCTGACTAGTAGCCATTGATAGACCTCTCCTCCATGAAGACATCCAAACCCCTCTTAAAGCCATCCAGATTGTTGGCTGTCACCACATCCTGTGGCAGAGATTTCCACAAGTGGATCACGCGTTGTGTGAAAAAGTACTTCCGTTTGTTGGTCCTAGACCTCCTGGCAATCAATTTCATGGAGTGACCCCTGGTTCTAGTGTTGTGTGAGAGGGAAAAGAGTCTCTCTCCACTTTCACCATGCCATGCATGATTTTATAGACCTCTATCATGTCTCCCCACAGATGTCTTTTTTCTAAACTAAAAAGCCCCAGGTGTTGTAGTCTTGCCTCATAAGAAAGGTGCTCTAGGCCCCTGATCATCTTGGTTGCCCTCTTCTGTACCTTCTCCAGTTCAACAATGTCCTTTTTAAGATGTGGTGACCAGAACTGTACGCAGTACTCCAAGTGTGGTCACACCATAGTTTTGTATAAGTGCATTATAATGTTAGCCGTTTTATTTTCAATCCCCTTTCTAATGATCCCTAGCATGGAATTGGCCTTTTTCACAGCTGCTGCACATTGAATAGACACTTTCAACGAGCTGTCAACCACAACCCCAAGATCCCTCTCCTGGTCCGTCACCGACAGCTTGGATCCTATCAGCGTATACTTGAAGTTGGGGTTTTTTGTCCCAATGTGCATCACTTTACACTTGCTAACATTGAACCGCATTTGCCATTTTGTTGCCCACTCCCCCAGTTTGGAGAGATCCTTTTGGAGCTGCTCACAATCCATTTCGGATTTCACTACTCGGAAGAGTTTGGTATCATATGCAAATTTGGCCACATTGCTGCTTACCCCTGCTTCTAGATCATTTATGAATAAATTAAAAAGCACCGGTCCCAGTACAGATCCCTGGGGGACCCCACTTCTTACTTCCCTCCATTGTGAAAACTCTCCATTTATACCTACCCTCTGTTTCCTGTCTTTCAACCAGTTAGTCTACCTGGACTTCCAAAAAGCTTTTGACAAAGTTCCTCATCAAAGACTCCTGAGGAAACTTAGCGGTCATGGGATAAGGGGACAAGTACATATGTGGATTGCTATGTCAACTGGATCACCTTGATCCACACACTCGTTGACACTCTCAAAGAAGTCCAAAAGGTTGGTGAGGCAAGATTTACCTTTGCGGAAGCCATGCTTGCTCACTCCCAGCAGGGCCTGTTCTTCTAGGTGCTTTACAATTTTATCCTTGAGGATGCTTTCCATCAATTTGCCCGGAACGGACGTTAGGCTAACCGGCCTGTAATTTCCCGATCGCCCCTGGATCCCTTTTTGAAAATCGGTGTTACATTTGCTACTCTCCAGTCCTCTGGTACAGAGCCCGATTTCAGGGATAAGTTAAATATTTTAGCAACGAGGTCGGCAATTTCACATTTGATTTCTTTGAGGACTCTTGGATGGATGCCATCCGGCCCTGGTGATTTGTTAGCTTTCAGTTTTTCCAGACAGTTTAGAACATCATCCCTTGTCACTTCTATCTGACTCAGCTCTCTAGCCTCCATCCCTAAAAAGCCTGGTTCAGGAACAGGCATATGCTCAGTATCCTCTGCCATGAAGACAGATGCAAAGAATTCATTCAGTTTCTCTGCAACCTCCATAACCTCCTTAATAATCCCTTTCACTCCCTCATTGTCTAATGGCCCAACCACCTCCCTGGCAGGTTTCCTGCTTCTGATGTACTTAAAGAAGTTTTTGTTATTCCCCTTGATACTTTTGGCTAAATGTTCCTCAAACTCTCTTTTTGCCTCCCTTATTGTCACCTTTCATTTCTTTTGCCAGAGTTTGTGTTCCTTTATGTTCTCTTCATTTGGACAGGCCTTCCAATTTTGGAAGGAAGTCTTCTTCCCTTTTATGGCTTCTTTGACGGTACCCGTTAGCCACGCTGGCATCCTCCTGGACTTAGTGAAACCTTTCCTCCTTTTGGGTATTCAAGCTGACTGGGCTTCTAGTATTGTGGTTTTGAGTAAACTCCATGCATTCTGGAGCAAAGTGACTCTCTTGATTTCCCCCCTCAGCTTTCTTTTCACCATACTCCTCATTTTGGAGAAGTTTCCTCTTCTGAAATTCATAATGTCTGTGTTTGACATCCTTGGTGATTCTCTCCCTGCATGTATGCTGAATTTGATGGCACTGTGGTCACTGTTCCCTAAAGGGTCAATGACACTGACATCACGCACCAGGTCCTGGGTGTCACTCAGAATTAGATCCAAGGTCGCCTTCTCTCTGGTCGGTTCCATGACCAACTGTTCTAAGGCACAGTCATTTAGCGTATCTAGAAATTTGACCTCTTTGTCCTGACTTGAATGTGAATTTACCCAGTCTATGTGTGGGTAGTTGAAATCACCCATAATTACAGCCCTGCCTCTCCTTGACGCCTCCCTGATTTCCTCCTGCATCTCCCAGTCACTGTTGGCATTTTGATCCGGAGGGCGATAGCACGTCCCCAGTAGCACGATTCCTTTCCGGCCTTGTATAGTCACCCATAGGGTTTCTGTGGAGGACTCCAGTCCACTTAGGTTTTCTAGCTTGTTAGATTCTATCCCTTCTTTAACATACAGTGCTACCCCTCCTCCAAGGCACCCCTCCCTGTCCTTTCTATAGAGTTTATACCCAGGGATAACAGTTTCCCACCGGTTCTCACTGTTCCACCATGTTTCTGTTATGCCCACTATGTCTATTTCTGCGTTAGCAACCAAGCACTCCAGCTCACCCATCGTGGCTCGGAGGCTTCTGGCATTGGCATACAAGCACCTATACACTGAATCTCTCCCCTGATGTATGCTATTCTTTTGACTCTTTGACCTGCTGGCACAGGCTCCCGTCTGCTCTTTATGCGGTTCTGCTCCGTCCCCTTCTGTTTTATTTGAATTCTTTGCAGCCTCACACTTTAAAGGATGGCTTTTGCCAAACGGGATAGTGCCCAGCTCCCATCGGCTGTTCCCCAGGTGTCATTTTAAAAGCTGTCCTGCAACCTTTTTGATTTTAAGCGCCAGCAGTCTGGTTCCATCTTGGTTCAAGTGCAGCCCGTCCCTTTTGTACAGGCCTTGCTTGCCCCAAAATGTGTCCCAGTGCCTAACAAATCTAAACCCCTCCTCCCGGCACCAACATCTCATCCACGCATTGAAACCCCTCAGCTCTGCCTGTCTCACTGTACTTGCATGTGGAACAGGTAGCATTTCTGAGAATGCTACCTTGGGGGTCCTGGACTTCAAAATGCTACCTATCAGCCTAAATTTGGCTTCCAGGACCTCCCGACTGCATTTCCCCACATTGTTGGTGCCAACGTGCACCACGACAGCTGTCTCCTCCCCAGCACTGCCTAGGAGCCTGTCTAGACGCTGCGTAATGTCCGCAACCTTCACACCAGGCAGGCAAGTCACCATGCAGTCAACACTCGGATCACAAACCCATCCCTCTAATGATTGAATCACCAGCTACAAGGAGGCCCCCACCCCCCAGAGGAGTATCCCCTGTGCGAGAGGATATGGGCTCATCATCCACGGAAGGGGTCCCTTCTAAAGGAGCATTTCCCTTTTCCTCAGACCGATGTCCTCCTCGCCCAAGACCTTCATTCTCCCTGACAGCAGAGGAGCTACCAGCCCTGGAGTGGGATGCCTCTATCACATCCCTGAAAGTCTCGTCCACATGCCTCTCTGTCTCTCTGAGCTTCTCCAGATCCGCCACCTTGGTCTCAAGGGAACGGATTTGTTCCCTGAGAGCCAGGAGCTCCTTGCACCGAGCACACACCCATGACTTCTGTCCGTGGGGCAAATAGTCGTACATGTGGCACTCTGTGCAATACACTGGGAAGTGCCCCTTCCCCTGCTGACCTTCTATCTTCATACTGTTTTAGTTGGCTCTTTACAGTATTTAGGGAGCTTATTGTCCGTTTATTAGATAGTTTACTAGGATAGGTCTCAGCTGTAATGGTCAGCTATTTAACTGTCCAAACAGACATTTCCCAAGAATATGAGGGATACGAGGAAGGGATATGTACTTACGTTGTCTTCTCCACCAGGCTCCTTGTGATCCTTGTGATCGTGGGGGCTTGTTCCAGGCTCCCCCGCACACTTCCCGCTAAACTCCTATGTCCTGTTTGCTATCCCTGTTCGCTATGTTCTGTTCGCTATGCTCTCGGGCCTTCACCTCATATGTAGAATAGGCTTCCAACTGTCACACAGGATGTGAGTCAAAGGAAGGAATGTGGGGCCCCGCCCAGCCCTAGCTGACTCCACCCCCACTACTAAGTAAACAGTGCCTTTAGGTAACCCTAAGAACTCCTAGCCCTGTTATATGTTAACCCTAACAAGTAACCCTAACAGGTAACACACAGAGAGCTAGAGAGACTAAGACCTACCCCTTAAAGAGAAACAGCCCCTGCAGAACTCCCCTCTTCCTGTTAGTTTGTTTGAAGGGGAAAAGGCTAGATGTTTAGAAGGGCTTGCTCAGCTTCTCAGCTGTGTCTGCTTTTCCCAGAGTAGCCTTCCAACGTCCTGCTACAGGATGCTGAAGAGGAAGCCCCACAGATGGAGAGCTTCCCTAGTGGGGAACAGCAGGAGGCTGCTGGGAAACCGTTGCCTTCCTCAGATGGGGAGGAGCTGGGACCAAGCAGCAGTCCGGTGAGCTATGTGGAACATAGGAAGCTGTCATATACTGAGTCAGACCATTGGTCTATCTACCTCAGTATTGTCTTCACAGACTGGCAGTGACTTCACCAAGGTTGCAGGCAGGAATCTCTCTCAGCCCTATCTTGAAGAAGCCAGAGAGGGAACTTGGAACCTTTTGCTCTTCCCAGAGTGGCTCAATCCCCTGAGGGGAATATCTTACAGTGCTCACACTTCTAGTCTCCCATTCATATGCAACCAGGGCAGACCCTGCTTAGCTAAGGGGAGAAGTGTCAGCATGATCTCAAGAAGGAGAAGTGTTTTGTGCAGAGAAGCAGCCAAAGTCTGACCAGGGAGGCGTCTGAATCTGTAGCCCTGAAGGCAGGCTGGGCCTTAATTGGCTTCATCTGGTGTTTAGCCTTGAAGGGGTATACATTCAGATCGCTCACTCAGCACCGCACTGGTTTCAACTGAGCGCTTTGTCATGGAGATGTAGGGATGTAGCCCTTCTTGCAAGAGCTTCCCCTAGCCTCAGCAGTCTCCTCTCCTCCTTACCTGTGTTGGGTACAGTCCTTATTGCCTTGCTCGTGCAGTAGTCGCAAAACTGAAGTTGAGGTTGCTGATGGGTGTTGTTGATATTTAGAGTCCTTAGAAGACAAGTGTTCCATCATCTGCCTTTTGATCAATTGGACTTTACCTGATAGTTAAGTGATTCTGCTTGTGCGAAGTGTTCCCTTTGTGCCACAATATTCCACATGGTTTAAATAACACCATGCCATCTTATATCTACAGATACAATACCATTTAAATAATACCATCTTATATCTACAGATATACTTTATTGCTTTGTTTTAAGATTTTGTTTTCATTTTCACATCTAATTTATTTTATATGTGTTATTCCTCTGCAGTACCCATGAGGTAGGTTGGTGTTGTACAATTTATGTAAGAATAAAGTACTACTTTTGATCACCAATCTGAAGACCAAACTACTCATTTGGCCAGTGTGTTAAGTTATATCCGGATCAGAACTGTGTCATGCAGGTAGGGTATTCAACCCTTTCCCCTCAATGTTGTAGTCTTGACAAAAATGGCCCCAACAAGCTGTTATTGGTTCAAGGAGTTAAGCCCATTATAGCTATTTCTTTCTAAGGTCAATTCAAGGTGTTGGTGAAGACTTTTAAAGCCTTGAATTGTTTGGATCCAGGATACTTGAAGGACATCTATCTCCATAGAAGTCTGCCTGCCCACTGAGGTTATCTGCAGAGGACCTTCTCTGTGGCACATTAATCATCAGATGTAGTCACTGGAAAAGATAATGAAAAAATTGTGTTGCCAAGCTAAAGTTTATAGTTATTCACCTTAAATATTAACCTGAATTAAATTGTTTGTATTTTGTTGTGAATCACTGTAGGTACCCTCTGAATGGAACTACATGTTTTAAGGCAAATAAATATGGTTTTAGCCCCAAAATTTTGCCTTTCCTTTATAAATAGCGGGACATAAAATATAGCCACAAAGAAGCAGGGGAATGACCTAGAGTAGAGAATTCTGGATGTGTGATGTCTTACTGTAACATCTGATAAGAATGGATCTTTACTGAGCATGGAATGAATTAATTTTCTTTACAATACAGATTTTCATAGTACTGTAAAAAGAACTGTGCATTACCATGCAAAAGGTAGACATGTTTTAATGTTGATTTCTTATGGCTAATTTTTGTTTTTCTATTTTTCATCACAAGATTTTTATTTAAAGTGAAGGAGCTATCTGTTAAGAGAAGAAAATGTGTAACCATGATATTGTACAATTCTGAGACTGTGGCTGTCTGGATACATTTTAGATTGCTATAATGAATAGCCATTGCCTCATGCCAAACATAATGAAAAGCAACAGCTCCTCACAAAAGTGGGGAAAGCTGTATTTTAAGCTTATTTAATTCAACTAAATTGAATTAATTTAAGTAAATTATACCAAAAAAAAATTGAAACCTCTTTCCTTACAAAAAAAATCTATTCTCCTTACACATGCATTATTTCTAGATTTTAAAAGGAAAAGAAGGGAGTTGTTTGAAGTATTATATGTAGTAGTTGTGTGTAAAATCATTCATTCTTCATATTGGCTTCTTAAAAATTAGCCAACCAATCAGAAGTCCCTAGACCGACGCTGTCTCTCTGAGTTAATCCAAGGCCAGTAAAAGGATAATTTGATTAAACTGAGACCCTAATTTATTTAGCTTTAGTTCTGGATCAAGCTTTCCTTAATAGAGTGCTGTCGTCTTCAATTGTTTGAGGCAAATTAAAGTGACATAAATACCATGGGACTTTTTCAATCTGATTAGTCAGCTAACTTGCATCAATACTACCCCAGCCATCAGATGCTGGCGTCCTTCCTTTCATTAGCCTTACTAACAACTGACAAGTTCTCCTTGAAGAATGGGCACCCACGCTGCCACTCCGACCCCCACACTTAACCCATCATCCTTCCTCAATGGGTCCTGTTTGACAAGGTGCCCATACCTTTTTCCACTGCTGTTCCACAGACAAAGCTAAATATTGTTTTATTAGCTATCAATAGCCTGTTAATCCCAAACAATTTCACAAATCCACTGAGCTCTCAAACCGATTATAAACATTTGTTCTTTTAAGATGCTAAATTTCTGCAGGTTTATTTCTTCCGTTCTCTTTCCTCACCATACGATACACACAGCATTGTAGCTGGGGAGTAAAGCCTCACATACCAAAGGTAGCTGTGGCCTTTAATGTTGCATTTCACCAGACACCAACAGTAAAAGTAATTTCTTTGAAGATTCCTGCTCATTATTGTCTAAGATTTAATTATAAATCAACAAGGATTTTAAAATATAAAATTACCATCTTTTAAATATCTAGCGGAGACAGATTCTGTTTGTAGAACTTTCTGACAGAATCAAAACAATTGAGAATAATGTTCTTCAATAATGATCTTAATAGAGTGTGAGCAACAAAAGTGATCCTTACTACTAGAAGTAAATGGCAGGATTACCATATAAATTTTTTGAAAATAAGTTTATGTGCAGAATCAGTATACGTAGTGAAAAAGCAGTAAACCCAGATATCAAGAAACTATCATAAAATACATGCATCAATAAAAGGGACAAGATTAATGTGTGAGAATATTCAATATCACAGGATAAATATGTAATCAGATTGGAAAGAAAAATTTACTCAGCAGTCACTTCAAATCAAACTTTCTGACTCCCATAATTGTTTTATAACTGCTTCCCTCACAAATACAGAACAATCTTACGTTTAACTAAGCTTTATTCAGAAACAACTCCATTTTTCTCCTTCTTGTTTCCCTCCCTTTCTTTTCTGACTCCACCCCCAACACTCTCTACAGGATCTCCACAGGGACAAACTTTCATCAGCCTCTTCCATGAGGTCAGACTGGAAGCAAGAACAAAATCCTCTTCAGTTTCTCTCTTGAGATCAGACCTCCCCCCTTCCCTCTTTTCTCATGCATGCTTGAAAGTCTCGAACTGTTCCATTTTTTTCCATTATCCAATATGATAGAACCCCTCAGATTTTGATTATTTGTTTTGGCCAAGAATATCGGGAACATCCCTTTCTCACTTTATAAGGCAGCTGTACTCAAAGTTCCCCAACAATGGAAATGTTTGCTGTTTGGCACCCCGTTTCTGATCTTGTATTTTTATTGCTTCTCCCTTACTTGATCATGAATCTCTACATCCTAACATCATGGAAAGCCCTATCAGTTGTTGCAATTGGGTAAGATAGGTGGTAATTTTGTGTCCTCTCAGCAGTTCAAAAGGTGGTTTTCCTGTAGTAGAATGAGGAGTCGTTCGATAAGCAAATAGAGTTTGATGGATTGCCACCTTCCAGGGTTGTTGTTGTTCATGCCCAGGTGAACTTTCTTTCACTCATCTGTTCATTTTTTTTCACTAAGCCATTCCCTCAAGGGCAGCACAAGGAAATAGTCTTGTGTTTTATCCCATGGTTATGCAAATATTCCATCTCAAATGAGGTAAGCTGTATTCCATTGTCAGTCACTAGTTCTTTAGGAAGACATTCTCTTGCAAAAACTGCAGCCATGAACTTGATCACTTTGTTTGTAGTAATGTTGCCAGCAAATGAAACCTCTGGCCACTTGGAATAGTAATCCATCATCACTATAACAAATCTTTGTTTTGTGGGTTGATTATCAAAAGGCCCGATTATATCTGAAGCAAGTTTTCCCCAGGGACCATTGGGATACTCAGTGGTCAAGGGCATGGTATTGTAAGTCTTCTGCGATTTGTCAGATACTGTACAAGCCATACAGTGCCTGATTATTTTTTCAGTGTTTGTCCAGACCTGGCCACCAGTAAATTTATTTGATTCGCCTTTTAGTCAAGCGCATACCCAGTTGGCTTTCGTGGTCAATTTTGATCACTTTTACTTGTAAGGAGGTTGGCACCACGAAATGATTAGTCCTCAGCACCACTCATTGAGAAGGGAGCTCACTCGCTACATGCATGTATGGTTGAAGATATTCCCGTACTTTGCTTTTGCATGGCCTTCCATTAATTATGTAAGGTTTAAATTCAGTAAGCAATTGATCAGCACTGAGGGACGCTTTCCACACAGAAGACATGATCACTCCCTGAGTGGATGAAGCTACTTGCACAATTACTACTCCTTCGACCTCTTCTTCTGGGATCTCCTCTTACCTTTTGAAGTGGAAGTCAAGATAAACAAACTGCAGTTGTATTCCAAAGACCGGCAGATATCCCATCTGGAAATCAAAGTCCTTAAGTCTGTTGATCCATTTGGTTGTTCTTAGGGTCACTCAACTTGACCCCTGAGTAGTAAATAAAGCAGATAAGGGTTTATGGTTTGACTGTAAAGTGAATTTTCTGCAGTCCTGAAGTGCTTCACAGCCCAGAAACATGCTAGAGCTTCTTTTTTTCAATGACAGAATACATCTTCTCTGATACAGTAAGTACTCTGAAAGCAAAGGCAACTGTTTACTTATCCCCCTTTTTGCTGGGTCAAGACAACACCCAAACCATATTTAGAGGCATCAGTGGTTACAACAGTGTGCCTGCTGGTTTCAAAAGAAGTGAGAGCATGGCTTTCAGCAATGGCCAATTTGATAGTCTGAAAACTAGCCTTGCAGGATGCATCCTAGTGAAATGCTACATTCTTTTTCAAAAGAAGATGCAATGGAGCAACTTTTGAAGCAAACTGTCTGTCAAATTTAGAGTAATACTCACAGAGCCCTAAAAATGAATGAAGTGCATCCTTGTGTGGCTCTTGCGCTTCCCAAATAGCTTTCATCCAGTCTGTTTTGTGATGTACACTACACTGAGATATCATGTGTCCCAAGTATGTGCAAAACTGACATTTCTCTGCAGAGATAGTAAATCTGTGTTGGAGCTTTCTTACTGTCTGTTTGGCATCATGCTCCTCAGTGGTTTTGCCATACGCTAAAATGTCATCCTGAAAGTAAGTGATGCCATCCATAGTCCCAAAAATTGCATGCATCATTCTTTGAAATACTGAAGCTGCAGAGGCTAATCCAAAGGGAAGTCTTTTGAAATGAAAAGACCCTCTGAGTAATAAGACTGTGTATTTGCGAGAACTTTTGAGCAGAGGAATTTGATGATAGGCTGAAGACAAGTCCAAAGTTGTGAACACAGAGGCCTCTTTCAGAGTAAGTAACATTGCATTTATATTGGGTAATGGATGACAATCTACTACCATGTTTTAGTAGTAATAGTAGTAGTAGTAGTTGTTGTTGTTATTATATTTAATTATTAATTATTCAATTTCTATACCGCCCTTCCAAAAATGGCTCAGGGCGGTTTACACAGAGAAATAATGAATAAATAAGATGGAGCTCTGTCCCCAAAGGGCTCACAATCTAAAAAGAAACATAAGATAGACACCAGCAAGAGTCACTGGAGGTACTGTGCTGGGGGTGGATAGGGCCAGTTACTATTCCCCTGCTAAATAAAGAGAATCACCACCTTGAATGCCATCAAGGTGCTTCTTTACCAAGTTAGCAGGGGTAACCTGTTGACATTGGAGTTCACATCTCTTAAATTTACGCACATTCAAAGTGTACTTTTTGGCTTTCATACAAGAACCATGAGAGAGACCCATTCTGATGAATCAACAGGTTCTGTGATGTCAGCATGCTGAAGTCTTGAAAGCTCCTCTTTAAGTGGTTGGTGCAATGCTATGGGTACATCCCTCACATTGCGTTGTACAGGTATTGCATTTGCCTTCATCTGAATTTTATCTTTGAAATGTATGGCAGTGCCAGGAGTATCTGCAAAAACATCTGAGAAATCAGCAATCATATCAGCATATGGATGCTCTATCGTCTGTAATACGGTTTCCGTGATATTTGGGTCTAACACTAACCGTAGATCTTTCTGATGTTTCCAGCCCAATATGAGACTCCTTTTTGTGACACATACACTTTCTGTTCTACAGTACATCCTTTGTACTCCAGGACAGCAGTGAAATATCCATTTATGGCAATAGGGGAACCTCCATGTCCCCTTGGGTAGATGTCTAAGGCCGCAGGAGCAGATCTGATGTAGTAAGGCGTTGGGTTTTTTGTAAAGTAGATGGAAATGATAGCGTATGGAGAACCAGAATCAGCCAGCATCTGCACTTCATGGCCACTAAGTTTAACTTCACAATGTGGAGAAGCAGAATCTGAGTCTGTCACACTTAAAACACTGTCAGGAAGTGGCTCATCTGCCTCATCCTTATAATATGGTGAATCAGTAATGGAGGGACGGCAGATTGGCAAACTTTCGCAAAGTGTCCTCTTTTTGGTTTTTTTGCACCTGTTGCAAGTGACCTTCCATGCAGGACAATGAGCAAAATCGGCTTTGTGGGTAGAATCTCCATCTCAGTAGCATTGGTAGCTCCTCCTTTCTTGTGCTGCCACTTTCTGGGGTAGTGCCATGTAAGAAGATTGAGTTTTGAAGGATTTAGACTGAACAGCCTGGATTTCAGGAGGTTGGTTTGGGGGTATCAGAGAGCGATCTGGCATACTGAAGAGCATTTCCCACTCTCCTAGACATCTCTATAACTTTTTCCAAGGTAAGCTTCCATTCCAGTAGCAGTTTTTCATGCAGTTTGGAACAGTTTGTTTGCATAACAATCTGATCCCTGATCATTTTATCAGTAAAGCAGGCAAACTCACAGGTTACACTGAGGCACGCAATGCTGTGACATATTGATCGATAAATTCACCAGGCAGTTGGGATATAGAACAGAAATTGTAACATTCAGCAATCCCATTCAAAGTGGGGTTGAAATGATAACCTAAGGCTTGAAGAGCAGCTTCATAAGGGTTGGCATCCCCTTCCAAGTTGGTAGGAAAGGGCAAATGAGTTTATATGCTTTGGGCTTCAGGGCCCAGGCAGTGAAGCAATATAGCCGCCTGTTTTGCTGGAGTAAAATAGGGGTCTCTATAGTAAGGAGGTAATTACAGAAATAGGACCTCCATTGATTGTTTCCAGGCAAGAGCAGGTTCTCCTGGGGTGAATAAGAAAAAAGGTGATGGTAGGGTCTGAGACATGCTGGAGTGGGCATCCAGTGAACAACAAAGTCCAGGACTGATGAGGGGAAAGTACCTTCAGGGGTTGTGCAAATCAGGAAGCTGGAGAAACAAGCAGCAGCACCAGTAGTAGAATGCGGCAGTTCAGGAATGTAGGCCCAGTAATTCAATGAAATGAAGATGCAGGAACCTTCACAAGGTTTGCAGGCTCATATGCATAGCTGGAACAAAATCTCATCACCAAATGTTTTATAACTGCTTCCCTTGCAAACACAAAATAATCTTATGTTTGTTTAACTAATCTTTACCCAGGAACAACTCCATTTTCATTCTTCTTTCCCTCGCTTTTCTTTTTTCTCCTTTCCCCACGGGGACAAACTTCTAATTAGCAAAACATAAAAGGTTCCTAAATAGAATACAACAATAATTTTTAGTATTTGTTAGAAAAATGCTTAGGCAAAGGTGACAAAGGAAGAGGGGAACCCCATGAACATTGAAAGAGGCATCTCTACCATGAAAGCATAGGATGCAATCCATAAATTAGCTCAGATACGGGTGCAGCTATAATTGAGTGGATGAGTTCAAAGAAGCTCCAAGCTCCAAAGGGCCTCCCAGCTCCACCGCTCCCTATTTTCTTCTAGTGGTGTGCACAGAACTGCTCCTCCGCGGTCTGGCACTGAGGAGGGGGGCTCTTTAAGGGCAGGGGAGGGTGTACTTACCCCTCCTGCTGCTTTCTCCCCTCCAGCGCTCCCGGTTTTGTAAGCATTTGGGGTGGCAGTGTACCTTCCTGCCACCCCTACCCCCATTCCTCATCAAAAGCCTTTAAAAGTCTCACTGCGCGTGCGCACTCACATGACGCAGGTTGTGGTGCACGTGACGTGCACATGTGCAGTGAGGCTTTTGAAGCCCTTTGACAAAGAACGGGGTAGGGGCAGCAGGAAGGTACCCTGTCCCCCCCAAAAAAATGCTTACAAAACCGTGAGCGCTGAAGGGGGAAAAGTGGTGGGAGGGGTAAGTACACCCTCCCTCACCCTTAAAGATCCACACACACCCCGGCGCCAAACCGGCCCCAGGTCTGTACTGGTCCGTAGGCCCTTAGAATGGGCTCCAGACCGGTCTGTGCACATCCCTATTTTCTTCATCATCTGAGGGGCCGGCGGGGAGAGGGGTGAACATGGGCCCCCTCTCCCCTAGCTACACAGCATAGGACACATACATTATGCTTTCAGGTCCACTGAAGTCAACAGGGGTTTTGTGTTAATGGTCCTAATACAAGTGCAAGAAAACTATTGTTCCTCTTGCATTTTCTCTAGAGGGTGTTTTTTGGTTTTGGGGTGGTTTTTTTTGCTATTTGTGCCCACTGCCCAGTCCCTGAAAAGTAAGGTTGTGGTCATTGTACCTTCTTGTCTTGTTGTGCCCTATGACAGATTTGGATCATGTTTCCTAGGCACAAGATAATATAAATTTAAACTGCACGAGAGACAAATTGTGCCACTGTATTTTAAAACCAGTTTATAAAATTAGTTTTAAGTATAAATATGGTCTGTAGATTCCACAGAAAGTGTTTTTCTATAGCAATAAAATAATCTTTGATACTTGGAATAAAAAGAAATCCATATACTTTAACTTGCCACTTTGTCACATTGCTTTGATGTCAGAAACAAAGAACCACAAATAAAGGAAGGCAAAGTACCATTTTTAATTATTTCAATATCTGCCATATCTTCCTGCCTTGACTGTTCCATAGTAGTGAAAAGCATATCAGATCTGATGAATCTATGTTTAAAGAAAACCTGGGATGAATGGGGTAATAATCCATTAGCACCTAACTGCTCAGAGGCTGCTTCATTCTGCTCAGTCTGCAAGGGAGGACTAGGATCATTCCCCCTATAGAATCTAGGACTTGAAGATGATGACACTCAAATCTATTTCTCCATGACATCTTCATCAGAAAATGGCATAACTCTCCTAAATGCCTGCCAGCAGGCAGTAATAAACTGGATTGGGTATAATGAATTGAAGCTGAATCCAAGTAGGAGGGAGGTACTCATAGTAAGGGGTCATACTTCGAGGGATGCTATGGATCTTCCTGTTCTGGATGGGGTTGCACTCCTCACAAAGGAACAGGTACGTAGCTTGGGAGTGCTTCTGGACCCAGGCCTCACTCTGTTTTTCAGGTTGAGGCTATGGCCAGGAGCGCTTTCTATGAACTTTGGTTGATACGACAGCTGCGTCTGTTCTTTCAAGATAGTGATCTCAAATCTGTGGTATACTCTCTGGTAACCTCTAGGCTTGGCTACTGCAATACGCTCTAGGTGAGACTGCCTTTGTATGTACTTTGGAAACTTCAGATGGTTCAAAATGCAGCAGCTAGATTGGTCTCTGGGGTGTCTCGGAGAGACCATATTATGCCTATTTTAAAGCATTTGCATTGGCTACCCGTAGGTTTACAGGCAAAATAAAAAGTGCTGGTGATTACCTTTACAGCCCTAAACCTAAAGCCCTAAACCTCGGGTTTGAGTGATAGAACCTCTTTTCGAGGTCCCAGAAAGAAACCTTCAAGGAAACGGGACAAAACAGGTGCCCTCATGCTAGGGAATTGGAACATTCCCCTTTTCGTAATCAGATTATTAAACCTGTATGTCATTTATGCAATGCTCCTGCATAGGAATAGGGAGGGAAGACGCGACCAAGAGGTTCACGTGGATGAGACAGTAAATCTCTTCTGGAAAAGTTTGTATGGTTATGTGCAAAAAGACAAGTATATCCCTTCTAAATAGCAATGGGACAAATTATGGAAATGGACGTTGGATGTAACCCCCCCGATTACCTGATGTGCCTTGAAATCCCCCATCCCCAATTATACAGTACTGCCTGCATATACAGTATACAGTACTGCCTGCATATACTTTATAATCCTGTGGGTTTCCAAATCCTTGTGTGTAAATCTTTGTAGATGTACAAACAACCACTATGTATATAATTGTGCTTTGGCAACGTACTGTATGCTTTGGTAGTTAGTTGGTTCAATAAAAAAATCTTGTCCTAAACAGCTTAGGACTGGGCTACCTAGTAAAGCACCTTCTTCTGCATGATCCCCACTGAACAATGAGATCATTGAGAGAGGTCCATCTCCATATGCCGCCAGCTCATCTGGCAGGGACTCAAGAGCAGGCCTTATCTGTAGTTGCTCCTAGGTTGTGGAATGCACTCCCTATAGACATTTGTGGTATAACATCTTTGCTAGCCTAAGACACATTTTTCAGCAAGACTTTTAGTAATCTCTGAATGTTTTAAAATTTTAAATTGCTGTTTTTAACTGTTTGTTTTATTTTGTTTTTCTTGTGTTTATTTTTGTGAACTGCCTAGAGCAGGGATGTCAAACTGTGGCCCTTCTGCAGATGTTGGCCTACAACTCCCATCATCCCTGGCTGTTGGCCACTGTATCTGGATATTATGGGAGTTGTAGTCCAATAACAGCTGGAGAGCCACAGTTTGACATTCCTGGCCTAGAGCCTTTGGAGTCAGGCGGTATATAAATAAATAAATAAATGGCTAGCCTAGGGAAGTGGCATCCCCCAATATGGGTTCAACATATGAATTTCCAGGACATTATGTGCAGACAAAATAATCTATTGTGTACCTATAGAACAGTAATACACACTTGGGTCTTCTAATAATTCAGCTTAATATTGTTTACAACTCACTGGAAGAGACCCTAACAGGTAAAGAAGATAAAAAGAAGCATGACTTATCTGAGCACTCTATCTAGTTTCTAGTCTATCTGGGCCTAGGACTGTTCAGACCCCTGAGGAGATTGTACAGGTCCACTTAATGCAGATTTCTGCTGCACAACTGACACTTTCTCCAATTTTTTTAACATGGCATGGTTATCCTGAAACCCTGTGGGCTTGGCTGTTTAAGAGGGGAAAACATAATTTCAGTATTTGTTTGTGTAAGAGCAGCCAGCTGAACTTCCCTGCTTTAAACTTTGCACACACCATATGTTCATGAGGGTCTGCCTTTCCAGTACCACCATTTTATTTGAGCACAAAAGAAGCAAAAGAATTACTTCATTATATGTTACTTTCTTTCCTGTGGATGACAGCATCTATACTATAAACCTCACTCACTCACTGACATGAAATCCGCAGACCAAACCACAAAAGATGGAAACATGCTCTCTTCTCAGGTAGGTTATGGACATTTTTCAGAGTAGGGAGTGGGAATACAAACCCCCAGAAAAATTCATTACTTTCCTGGAAAATGCTGGAAAACTCTCCCACTGAAAAACATGGGGAATGAGATTGCATAGAGTTAGGAAATGAGTAGAGTCACATGGCCATGGCAATTCCGGGAGTGGCAAGAGCAAGAGAGAAATACTTGTTTTAAAAGGTGAACATTGCAGCTGCTGGCACCAAGGATTCTGAAGGAAGCCTGTGAGGCCAATGGCATCCCGCAGAGAGGTCACCCTGCCCCTGCCATTTAGCTGCTCTCCACAGATGTGCCACAGTGTTTTGAGTAGTTGGCATGGCACTCAACTGCCATGCTGACTGCTCAAGAGGTCACCACACATGCACAGAGGCCAGCTGAGCAATGGGGGCTGGGTACTGGAAGTAGCAGGACAACCTGGAAGCAGGGCAAGAACCATGGGATCTTGTCCGCCTCCCGGGCTTCTTCCCTAGGATGGCCAGTGCCAGCTGGACGTTCACCATTTTTCGCAGGTATTTTTCTCTGTCCTTGATGCTTACCACCATCAATAGCAAAAGACTTTCAAAGTAAATATTATTATTATTATTATTATTAGTTTAATAATAACAAAATTAATATAATAAATAAAAGTGTAAGCCACTTTACTTGGAGAGAGAGGGCGAGAGCATAAAATACAATTCTCTGCCTCAGTTGGCCTAGACAGACAATGCCCAAACAGAAGGCATCAGAGTATGGAAAACGTCCAGAGGAACAAAGATCTACAGTTGTAAAGTAGCTACTGTGAGTGACCTCTTCCACAGGTCTTTGTGTACTGAATTCGGATTCATCAAATGGATTGCATTGCCGGCCCAAAATAGTTCCCTTTTCTTTCAAAACAATTGCAAAACCATGACCCATGTTTTGTAGTCAGAATCAATAATGTGGATTGGCATTCTGCTTCATCTGTAACTAGGTGGAAGTCACTTGCCTATCTCTTTAATTAGGTAATAGAAAGGTGTTTCTATTAGGTAATAGAAAGGTGTTTATGAGTCACTGTAGGTACTAGGTAATAGAAAGGTGTTTATGAGTCACTGTAGGTACTAGGTAATAGAAAGGTGTTTATGAGTCACTAATTTGTGCTAAGTGATTTTGGCTGAGATCTAAAGAAGGAACATGTGCGTACAGGCAACAACTACAGAACTAGAGTTTGTTTGCAACAGTTCTGCTGAAGAAATAAGGCACAGTGTAAAACAAAAGCAGTTTGTCTTTTTAGCCATGAGAGCTGCTGCAGCAAAATCAGGTCTGCTGCAGATGCTGCTCATGTGCCTGTTCCTTCTTTGAATCTTATCCCTTACATCTATGGCCTACAGTTGATTGTAGGGCACAGGGGACAGAAAATGTTCACCTTTCTGTCTCATGGGTGATAGTACTGATTGCATTAACCATTAATCCAAGGATTACGAACATGCTAAATACCATATCTATAGGGTGATCAAAAATTGAAATTAAGTTCTTCCTTGTCAGTCAGAGATGGCTCCTCAGTTTGCTTTGTAACTGAATGTAATCAAGTGATATGTCATTCCTGTATCCAGTGTCACCAATTTCCACAGATCAACTGGGAAAATACATGGTTATGCTATGGAATATCTTTCATTTACAGACATACTATTAATTAATGACCGTGCAAATTTGAAAGAAGTCGCTTTTATAGACCTATGCGTGGCCCAAGATGTTGGGTTCCAGTCCAAACCAACAGTGAGACTGTGGGGAGTGGCCTATAAGTCCATCTTATAGACCTGTGCATGGCCCAAGATGTTGGGTTCCAGTCCAAACCAACAGTGAGACTGTGGGGAGGGGCCATGCTGGCCCCTCGCAACTGCCGTGTCATGTGTGTCAGGACCAGTCAGAACTACAACATGTCTCTTGGTCCTACTCTAGATGACTCAGGGTCCTAAAGGAAAAAATGTCCTGCTAATAAGCACTTGAGTAGCCCAGCTGCTTCTGGGATTACTCAGAAGCAACAGGGAGTGAAAGTGTTTTTAAATATAAAGTCTCAGCTTACAAAGCAAGCATCTAGTTTAGTGCTCCCTCTGGAGCAAAGAGGAAGTGAGAGACCCTGTCCCATGCTCCCATCAGGGTCCTAGGTAAAGGTGGGGGGGGAGAAGGAGAGGGCAGGGCAGGGCAACAGGGTTCAACAGATATGTTGGAGTTCCAGTGGAGTTCTGCAATTACAGTAGGGAACATCCTAACAGTTCTAACTGTTGGAGGCTCACTGCTGTCATTTACAGAATTCCCAACGCCTGACAGAGGGCATGTCAGTTGGATTGACATGACTGCACATGTCAGTTGGACTGACATGATTGCACAGCCCTATCTTTTGAAATGCTTGGAAAGAATAAAAATTTGATCCAGCTCTCCACAATTCCCCCAGTTGCCGATACCATATTTGGCTGGTGTTCAAGCAATGGGTGTCAAAGTGGAAGACTTTGCAGGGCAGAAAGTGCTGCTAAAAGCCCACATGGATTGTTTTGAGGATCACAGCTGGATGCTTTGAGGATACAGATCTAGTGCTTGTTACTGATGGCATAGGCTTCCAGCAGCCCATTTGTAATGGTGAGCTTGTAATTGCAAGTAACTTGCAGTAGAAACTGGAGATATTTCAATGTTTAAATGACCTTGGGCCTTTTCGCACAATCAGTGAGAAGGGCTACCTGGCGTGTGGGGAGGAAGGCTGCTGAAACTTACCTCTCCCTCAGACTATAGCTGGGTCCATGCTTGGTGCATGTATCATGTACCCAGATGAACACCAGCTGCCCCCAGCAGTGTGGAGGGTTGGGGGCCACGACGCATCATCCCAGCCCCCGGAAATCCCATCATGCACCGTGCAAGTGCGCAGTGCATTTTGGGGATTACTCTGGCACTGACTGGGAGGCTGCTCTTCTCTTGGCACTGCCCTGCGATGACACATGAGCATTTAGCCCAAGTTAATGGTGCACTTGTGCCCTTAACTTTGGCGAACAGGCAGGCCTCTTGGGTAGGTTTGCCACCAAAGCACCACTGGCACTTCGGTTCTCACTGCCTGTGGTTCTCACTGTCAGTGGTTCTCATGGGCAGCTAAGCCTCCTTGTTTCTTTGAAAAAGGAAATCACTAAACTATATTTGCACCCTGTCTGTGTAGAGTTGTGGAGGGGGGTGTTACATTTTTACCTTTGTAATGGTAAATTTACACAGCCTTTTAGAGTGTTCAAACTTTATATCAGTGTTCATTGTAAGGCCTGGCGGCCAGTGGCAGCCTAAGCATGGCTCCCTGGCTAATTGTTTAGTGGGCCTGTCTGAAGCTTCATCAAAGCTGAATACTCTGCACAGTCACCTGGGCACCATGCAGAGATGACCATTCTCGCCGTTCAGCACTTTATCCAGTGGTGGTGGGACTCTTTGAAGGAAAATGGAATCCTCTTGATTCCCTACACATTCTTGGAAGGCAGGCACAGGGTACTGAGAAGTTTAGCCCTTCCCAGTGCTTTCCCCAAAGAGCTCTTAAGAGAGGGTTCTGTCTCTCTTAAAGGGCCCTCTCAGCACTGAGAAAAGTTCAGTACTGTACAGAAGTCAGCACAGTGGGAAATGGATCTTACATTGAAGGTTTGTTTGGTTTTGGGGTTTTTTGTTTTTACAAAGTGGCCCTTGCTTGGAAAATAGTGAAGATCACTGACTTATATATTCTTGTTAAACATTCATGTAATTTATTTATCTATATAGTTATTCCTCCTAGGTGTGCCCGTCGCTAATCCCATGTGTGGCAGCTCTTGTGAGAGTTTGCAAGACTAGCAACAGGTGCGGAGAGAGAAAATGGTGGCTCCTGCTGGGAGGCGGGGAGAGAAGGCGCTCGCTGCCTGGCCGGCGGGGAGGGAGAGTGCCCACCAACGAGCTGGCCAAGAAGGAGAGCGCCCGCCGCAGGGCTGGTGGGTGGGGAAGGAGAGTGCCCACTGCCAGGCCAATGGGCGGGGAGGGAAAGCGCCCACTGCTGGGCCGGCAGGCAGGGAAGAAGAGCGCCCGCCACTGGGCCAGCTGGGAAGGAGAGTACCTGCCGCCGGGCCGGCAGGCGGGGAAAGAGAGCAAATGAGCTGGTGGCATCTGTAACTGGACTTCCCCAGATGATCTTAATAGGCAACAGGATTCATGACAAAGGAGGTGCTCTCTTAAGTACCCTGGATCCAAGCCCCCAAGCCACTGAGGGCTTTATTGGTAACAACCAGAACTTTGTATTTTGTTTGGAAACATATTGGTAGTCAGTTCCTTGAACAGTGCTGTTCAATCCTGAGATGACAGAAACACATAAATGTCAATACATGCCACAAAATATGTGTACAAAGCATAATATTCGGCTGTTATTGTAGGGATGCTACATGAGTTTTCACAGTAATGAACATGGAAACAAATGTTTTAGATTTCTCTCTTAGCATTTAGAATTATTTTGTGGCAATTTTGCCCTTAAAAACACAAGAGGGCAGTATAGTTCTAACCTGTGAAAATGTTTTCGTCCCTGATTAGGATTCTGGTTTTGAAGAAGAAACTGTCAGGCTGTACTTCCAAATGTGCTTATATCCAGAAGTATGTCCCATTGAATGAATGGAACTTGCTTCTAAGTAAACACATTTAGGATTAAAATACCAGTTCCCACTGCATGGACTGAAAGGGACAAAATTTGGAAACATTGTTTTATAAGTCATTGAATGATTGAACTGAATATATATAATGAAGGCACATGTTTCCACTATACTTCTGCTTTGGAAACAAAAAAGAAATATCCCCCCGCCAACTCTGTATATTAGTTTGGTAGGCGGTCAGAAGTAGACACATTCCCAAAGAGGGAAATTAATATTTTTGTTGCGTTTCTGCACACATAAGCAAATGCAGAAGTTCTGTCCACTGTCCTAAACTGTGTTTCTGTGAAGGACTGCTGCTGTTGTGTGTTGCCTCCTTAAGAGGCAAGCCCAGAAGGTGTCAGAATGAGATGGAATAAGGGGCTGTAAGAAATAATTTCACTTTTGTAGCAGCAGGCTGTGTGGGCAGTTAAGCCTGTATACTTTCCAAGGGAGCTGAACAGTCAAAAGACCATATGGATGGGTAACCAAAAACAGTCCTCAGGCTATATTTGTTTTTAAATCAGTCTAAGTTTTTTCCTTTCCCCCCTCTTTTTCTTTTTTTGCCCTGGGCCTTTCCAGTGAGTAGTCAACAATACATAGTTAAATTATGAGAAGAAATTTAGTCTGTGAACTATTTGTACAGATCTAATAAGTGCTTCAATCCTATTCATGTAACCATTAAGTGGGAATATTCAGATTTAGACTGCAATTTTATGCATGCTTATTAAGAACGTCCCATGGGTATAATTTCCAAGTAAACATATTTAGGAGTAGGATATATGGCTGCTAAAAAGTAACAGAAATAAATGGAAATAATCAATTTAAAGCTATCCCTGATCTGTAGTGGGGCACTTCATCTGCCTGCATGCAAAGTTAATTTGTACACAAATGGGAAAGCTAGAAACTATTTAAACTTATGTAACATCTTTGAACGTTAAGTTTGTTTATAAAAACAATTTTATCCCATTTTTCAATTAAAAATTCCAAGTTAACTCAATGGGGTCTTCCCTGTGTCAAGGTCTGGCTGACTGCCAGGGAAGATCATAAGAACATAAGAACAGCCCTGCTGGATCAGGCCCACGGCCCATCTAGTCCAGCATCCTGTTTCACACAGTGGCCCACCAGATGCCGCTGGAAGCCACAGACAGGAGTTGAGGGCGTGCCCTCTCTCCTGCCATTACTCCCCTGCAACTGGTACTCAGAGGCAACCTGCCCTTGAGGCTGGAGGTGGCCCACAGCCCTCTGACTAGTAGCCATTGATAGACATCTCCTCCATGAAGTCATCCAAACCCCTCTTAAAGCCATCCAGGTTGTTGGCTGTCACCACATCCTGTGGCAAAGAGTTCCACAAGTGGATCACGTGACAAAGCAAAGCTGCTGAAACTGGATACGGCTTGGGAAGTTCGTCTTGACCGGACTTGGCTGCATGCTGTCGACACAAGGGATGACAAATGTTGCTTTTCAGCAGTGAGTAGAAGACTGGTGACGTGATTTATAGTGCAAGCCGAGAGCTCCCAGCTGGCAGGAATTCAAGGCTTATCAGCCCTCTGCAATAGGCGTTTGCTTCTCCTAATAGTCTCCAATTGATCCCTGCGTCTCGTGACATGCCACTGTTGCGGAGTCAGCGGGGGCTGGTTACATGGTTCTTCTTCAGATTGGTCTTTCACGATTTCTGCTGCCTCAGGTTGTTGTGCCTGTTCTGAATCATTAGCCACAGCTGTTTCATGAACACTGACAGCCGGGCTCTGCCCCTCAGACACTCCTGCATCGCCTGGAAAGTTGACAGCTTCGCCTTCCTCCTCGCTGTCTGAGATCGAGGGTGTGACACCCTGGGCTATGAAAATCCATGTACCAGCAGGTTGTTAACTAATGGTTAAACTTATGGAGAAGCCAGTCTATCAGCTGGCAAAAATGTGCTGTTTGAAGCAAATAGTATCTAGATCTTAAAGGGTTCAATCTTGTTGGGTTAGAGTCTGTCATTCTTGAAAAAACAGGGGAGTGAAAAGGCACTGATTTCTTATGAGGGAGATTTTCCTGAATCACCCTTTCCCCCCTGTAGCCATCCACACTCCATGCTATCCTTTTCAGGAGAATCCCTCTGGAACAGATATTCAGGATAGGGGAACAAAGAAAATCACACGCTCTTCATTTTATTTGTGCTCCTTTATATCCAAATCAGTGGTTGACGTCCACAATGACATCAATTGGCACTATGGTGGTGCAGCAGTGCCTCACATCCAGACTAAGGCTGAGCCACCTCATAAGGAAGGATATTTTTATCTCCCTTACCTTGGTCATGCAGCCACCAGGGACATATTTTCTGGAGGCACATTAAGGTCTCATTTCAGAAAGTTCCATTGTCTCAGATGAAATAGTAAATGTTTGATTTGTAATTTGTAACCCCTGCTAACTTGGCAAAGAGGCACCTTTTAAAGTGGTAATTCTCTTTATTTAGCAGGGGGAGAGTAACTGGCACTATCCACCCTCAGCACAGTACCTCCAGTGACTGTTGCTGGTGTCTATCTTATATTTCTTTTTAGACTGTGAGTCCTCTGGGGACAGGAATCCATCTTATTTTTTTAAATTATTTCTGTTTAAACCGCCCTGAGCCATTTTTGGAAGGGCAGTATAGAAATCGAATTAACAACAACAATAATAATAATTTGTTAAACATTTTTATAATGGCTATGTATGTGTGTGTGTGTGTATATATATATATATATATATATATATATATATATATATATATATAAATTTTAAGGAAAAAATAAAGATCTTTTGTCTTATCAAATCTCAATGTTATAAGCAGCTGCACATATCATTTTTTGGTAAATAATTGCATAATATCGGTTTCCCCAGAGCGTCATCCTTAAGCTTCCAACTGACAGGCATCAAGTAGATCCATCTCATCCTCTAAATCTCGAGATGGCAATTATTATTAGTAGTAGTATTTTATTTTTACATTTGGCAGCTGAACCAAACCTCACAAAAGCACCCCATAAGAATTGGTAAAAGGTTAGGATAGATTGACTGTTTCCAAATTGGAATACTAATGATGATCTTTAATGAAGCCTGACAGTACAATCTGTTTCTTATTGTTCCCTAAGTGCTGGCTACTGATCATATTCACTGGCTTTAGGTGATGGGAAGAAGTGGGGACAAATGGCGCCTGCCGGCAAGCAGGACTGTGCACAGCTGATCTTTCAGCAAGGATTAAATTAATTAAAATGATTCCTGCATCTGAAGAATCAATCTTTTTATTTGTTATCATCATACTGTTTATTAATATTGAATGGTGGCTAATTGGTGCCACTGCTGTTTGTGTCATCTGGATTGGTAATCTTCTTAGAAGGCAGTCACAAGTGCCCAATTTTAGTAGCTTAGGCAGAGAGTAGGGAATAGGGAGAAGAGGGATTTCCCAACTTCTTGTTTATGGATGGAAGGAGGAGGGGCGATGGAGGAGTGGCGATGGAGGAGCGTTTGCAGCTTGCTGGTACAACATAAGTTCCCGCTCACTGTGCATTCTGTAGAGTAAAGCAATGTAGCAGATCTATGTTTCTACTTCAAAAACTATTTTGTTTGTGTTTGTTTCAAATTTGGCAAACCCGCCCTTCTGTAGATTAGACCCAGTGAGTTTAAGATTATATATGTGTGTAGTAACAGGAGGCAGGAGTGGGAAGTAAGAATGGTTGAAAATCACTCCTCCTCCATACTTTATACATTTGCTTTTCTATAAAGCAAATGAACACATAAAGTAATCAAACTACTGTTTGTGTGTGTAGAGTTTGGTTATTTTAGATATTCATTTGTTTTATGCAAGGCAACATGTAACGAATCAAGCATTGTTAGTCACTGAGGATAATCTTAGTAGAAGAAGATTAAAAATTCTTTAATTCATTTTTATTATCCTTGGCAGATACTGGATTATGCAAAAACAAAATAATTACCACCCCACAGCTGAATTATTTATTTTGGCAAATTAAAGAGATAGTAGCAGAGTATCCCAGGGCTCATAAATTAAATGTTTTAATGAGGACAATTTTGTCAATATCCTAAATACTGGAGAGTAGGTTTCGTTTAACTCAGTGGAAACTACTTTGATGTAAGATGCTGTAGATTTTTTATTGGTAACAACTTTTTTTATCAGATTAGACTTTTTTTTCTAGAGCAAGAACATAGTTTCTCTTTCTCTGTACCCTTTTCCTGAATGACAGGTGTTTTATATATTTGTTAAAATGAAGACTATGGCTCTAACACATTTTTTTAAAAAGAATTTAAACATTGGGCAATATCCCAACTAATAACCCAACACTGTGAACAGAAGACATGCCATTTGCACAAGAAAGAGAGAGGAATGATTTTTGCCCATCCCCCTGCAGTCAAAGTTAGTGTTCCTTTTTTCATTATATTGAAATATGATTATGGTAAGGGATGGATGTTAGTCCCTTGAAAATTCTGTATCACACACACACACACACACACACACACACACAGAGTGATGCAACATTTCTGGAGATAAATTTTGCTTCTTTCATAAGTGTGACAGCTATGACAGCAGGATCAATAATCAAGTTTGACAGATCTTTTCCTCATCCTGCTGTGTGTGATTCATATGAAAATGTGACACAGCATTGATCATAGCAGTGATGCTTGCACAGCCTAAGTGTGCCAAGGTTAAAATATTTACTCATTTCCCATAAACAAGTAAATTCTATACTTGCAGTTGGGTACATCTCAACCACAAGTATAGTATTAAGAATCCATTTTCTGTTTTATATCTTTATTTTCATTCTTCCAAAACAAACAACAAAAACCCCTCATCTTTTTATAGGAGATCCTGCACCTCAAACTGCAAAATATAAGGGCACAAACGGAAATAAAGAAAAGCTTAAATTATTTGTTAAGATCAGAGCAATTTATCTCTGTTTGGTCAGTCCTTGGATCCTGTTTGCTTTTTAAAGCTTCCTATTATCCTTTGCTCAGAGACTACACTGACTGCCTAGGCTAGAGTTCTAAACTCAGAGGCCCACCACCATCTTTGCTTGCTTGCTAACTCTAAAGATGATCCTCTAAAGAAGGAGGAGTTTACTGAGCCATGTATAGACAGCCAACCTGGACAGTTGGCAGCACTGGTGCCAGAGAAAGGATAAGAATATGGGTCTTTTAAACAGTGACATGAGCCACCTAATGGTGCAGCGGGGAAGTAACTTGCCTAGGGAGCAAGTGATTGCCGGGTCGAATCCCCGCTGGTATGTTTCCCAGACTATGGGAAATACCAATATCAGGCAGCGGTGATATAGGAAGATTCTGAAAGGCATCATCTCATACTGTGTGGTATGATAAACCCCTCTTGTATTCTACCAAAGACAACCCCAGGGCTCTGTGGTCGCCAGGAGTTGACACCGACTGAACGGCATAACTTAACCTTTAAACACTGACACCATGTGACACTGACCATGTAGTTACAATGCCTGGAGAGAAGCACCAGAAAAATCGGTACAATTCGTTAAACTTGTCCTATTTGGCCTATTCTGGACATGTGGCAGCCCTGTCCACAGAAGTGCATGCATGCGCTCATGGGCCTCCTCTTTGCCTTTGATTCTCGAAAAGTAGCTTGCAATCATGCACTGGGCACTGCTTCTGAAACCTAGTTCTTACAAACAGAAAACGAGGTGATAAGCCCATTTTAGATTGCCCTGTGCATAGAACTCTGCATAGAACCCTGCACATAGAACCAATTTATTTACCTACACTAAATTGTAGCTGGGGATGCTGGGAGTTCTAGTTCAGCAGCATCTGGAGAGCCCCTGGTTGGCAACCACTGATCTACTCTATTAATCTATGAAACATTTCAGCCTTGGAAGAAAGGGGGAAACATGCACTCATGGTGCACACACATCCTTACTGGATGTGGTCAGGCTGGCGGAAGAAGTATCTTCAGACCAGCTTGGGTGGCATAACAAGCTCAAGGCCTTAATGCCTGTATCTACTTGCCACTCCTCCAGAGATTCATACAATTATTATCCTTTACAGCTTTTAAGTGGAGGAAAGACAACTGATCACTGTGTCATAATTCTAAAAAGAAAACCAAGTGCCAAAAGAGTGTTCGTTGTGCTTATGATTTTCTTACTAAAGCTCTGTTCACAGAGAATGCTGCTATCATGTCCATTAAGCTTTCCCCTGGACAAATCTAGATATTGTCATGTTTTGTTAAGAAAAATCCAACCTCTAATGATGCCTTTCAGTTTATACAGTGACAAGAGACTATAGCATTTTCTTCAGTCCTTTAATCTCCACATTCCTTTCTCCCCTTTCTAAATACTTTCCCTGTTGGGAACACACTGACTCCAAACAAGTCTAATGGATAAGTCCTCCAGCAAATGTTCTAAGTACCTAATTTTGAATAATACCTTGTCCTCAGAGTTGGTCAGTAGTTAACCTTTGACCCTTTATACTGCCATGTGGGAGGGATTCCTCTTAAAAATCTCCTTGTGGAAGACATACAATTAGTAGATTTTTAGTCTGATTGACCTGAGTTTTCTAAAGGTAGCTGTCCATTGTCATTGCCCCCCATTTCTGGTGTTTCAACTAATTCATTAAATAATAGTAGTAGTAGAAAGATCCTGTGGAGGATCTTTTCCTAGTTCTTTGTTTTGTTTTGTTTCCTTATCTAAAACATAGGAAATAAAATTTCTCAACTGTATCTAATGGACAATGGCCTAAACCTCATTGCTTTTGGACAGCATTGTCCCCTTCCTCATTATCGATTCATTATTTCAAAAGTGGAGAAATGAGAACAGGATTGTGAAGGGGAAAAGATAATTCATGCATGCTGGTGACTCAAATGGATGCCGCACATGTGTAGAGGCCAGCTGAGTGGGAGAGGTGGGGCAGCCCCCCCGCCCTTGGATTCTCAGTCAACCACCGCCAGTTCCCTAAGTATGCCAGGTGCTGGTGGCAAATAGGTTTGACATTTTAAAAGCTCTCTCCTCCTGCTGCCCTTACTGCCACCCTGGGAGCTGACCTCACTGCCCACCTCTGAACCCACCCATTCCTAACAGCACCACTGCTCTGCCTTGTTTCAGCAACAAGTGCTCAAGTATTCTGATGGGCCAAAAAGAGGAGCAATGCTTTTTTAGGGGTTACTCTTTGATGAGGCCAGGTAAGGTAGTCGCCTCAGGTAGCAGATTATTGGGGCACCAACCAGGTGGCAAAATTCCCCTGCCACTGCCATCAGAGCAGCACATTTGGACCCATCTGGCCCTTGCAAGTCTTGCAAGGAGAGTCTGTCATCACACTCCTTGCAAAGCTTGCAAAAAGCACACGTCAGCTGCTGACAACCTTGTCTCCCCCGCCCCCCACTTCCAAAGAATAGAAGGGCTGGTTTCGAAAGGCGGCAGCAGCATTGTGTGGCTTGTGTTAGGCACCACAATAGGAACATAAGAACATAGGAAGCTGCCATATACTGAGTCACACCATTGATCTATCTAGCTCAGTATTGTCTTCACAGACTTCTCCAAGGTTGCAGGCAGAAATCTCTCTCAGCCCTATTTTGGAGAAGCCAAGGATGGAACTTGAAGCCTTCTGCTCTTCTCAGAGTGGCTCCATCCCCTGAGGGGAATATCTTACAGTGCTCACACTTCTAGTCTCCCATTCATATGCAACCAGGGTGGACCCACAGGGCAGACCCTGCTACCCCTGCGCCTTTGTATTGTAAAACTAGCAGTGCCAGTAATTCTGGTAGCAGTTGAAGTATGAAGTAAAAAGAAAGTGGAGTGCTTACACTCCAGGGAAATCTTACAGGTAGAGAATTGGGTCAAAGATGGTCACTCAAAGTTGGTCACTCACTTGAGGCATCTTTGAGTTGGTCACTCAAAGATGCCTCAATGGCCATGGCCATTTCTGGTCCATTTGTATCCTGCTTTTGTGGCCAGAATAACACATTATGATGCCAAACTTATTTTTGTCTGTACTGTGTGGGGTGGCCACATTTGCAGGTAGAATCAGGAGGAGCTGCTTTTCCTACTCCCCCAGCTGGGTTTCTTGCTCATCTTGGAGTCTGTGGGGCAATAAATTGGTAGGAGAGAAAGTGTTGCAGGGGAAGGATTTTCTGCAAATCTGTTTCTACTTCACATTAGCATTAGGAAAGAAGTCAGGGTTAGAGACTAAGTTTGTATCATAAGGTTTAGTTCTGCACAAAGCATGTTTACTTAGATGCAAATTCAATGTGCTTCAGTAGGCCCAAGTAAGTATGCTGTTTATGGATTAGCCATATAGGTGCTGGGTTTTTTGGTTGTTGTTTCTAACTTGATATATTTTGTCATTTTTTGTTATATGAATGGCAGCAGTTCCTATTTTCGTAGTCTATCTATGAACAGAGTATATGCGTCCCTAGATTTCTTCTTCTGAACCAAACCCTGAGATAAACCTTTCCACAATAGGTTGCCATTCTTCTACAAGAATTCCTCTGCCTTATTTTTAAAGCAAAGGAATACAGGATAGTTTTGTTATACAACTGAAATACCAGAACAAGTGTTGTTATGTGATCATGTTTACTAATTATTCCTCTTTACCTAATGCTGATCTACATTTCTTTTTCTTAGCGTCACCAATTCAACCACATTCCCTTTTTCAGAGAACTAAGAAGTAGCTACTTGTGACCAGGAGAAAGTGGAGGTTAAATGAATTATTATTAAGGTTCACTCTTTATTCAAAAACATATATGATGAAATCCATATCAGTGGTAAATAACATGCAATTAAATTCCCCTTTGACTGCTCCATGGCAATTTCACAGGCAAAGCAATAGGGAATAAAGAAACATCATAAATACCAATCCAACCAGATTTATTAACATCATATCTAAGAGCCAAGAGTTCATGTCAGACCCACCACAGTACTAATAGAGTTCCTACTGGGCCACAAACACTGGTACAAATAATGGGGCTGAGACCACAATCACAGCATGAATGGGCCTAAATTAGTTGGGGCCGAATAACCAGTTTACTAACACCTATATTAGTACTGTATCACTGTGGGGAGGACTGCTGTCAGACGAGCCATAATCCCATAAGCTTGTCATTTGCATATCCCTCATTAGCTGATTAAAACCTGAAGGAGGCAGGTTTTTGCAGCTGGTGGGTCCATTCCAACACTCTGTCTGCCTGGGTGGCTTGGTAATGAAGTAATGTTTGTGAATGTGAGGTTTATATGTATGGAAAGGATTAAGAGTATTAGAATTTGTGTGAACTGATGTTGCCATATTCTCTCTACTGGATCACAGTAATTGGATGGGAGGAGCAAGAGGGGATCCATTAGTTTTGTCTGTTTGCTCAGGAGCTGGGTGCTAGAGATTCAATTTTGTTTCCTTTTGCTCCTTTGCTTTTGTGAAGCATGCCTGCTTTGTCTAGGGTAGTCCTTAGCACCTCTGTACACTAGCCACACTAAGGCGATTCAGCTACAAAGAAGTAGTCTTGGAGAATGCGAAACCAGCCAGCATAAAATGCAGCCTAGACTCAAGTACTACTTGAGAGTGCAACACATTCCGACCTAGTCCAATCCTGGGATAGAAAAGCAAGAGATAATTGAAATCTATAAACACCTCTGGAGTCTTTTTATTATTTTATTAGTTCTCCACATTTAGGCTTATCCAACTTCCACATCAAAAGATGCCGGGAGCTCCTTACAAGAAAACTGAATGGTTTTAAATTTCAGTGACTTAAAAAGCAATTGTTATGAGCATTTGCTGGGAATGCATAATTTTAACACCAAGAGAAAAATCCATTCTGATGCTATTTGTACAGCTGGAGTAATCATTGTGTGTGATTTAATGATGTAAAAAAAAAATTGCAGCACTATTTCTCCCATACATTCAACAATGCAACTCCTGTAATGTTGCTAGGAAAACCTCCTTGGCCATTCAGAAAACTTCAAAGTCCAATCTGGTTATTTATGGTACAGCAAACAACATATATTCAGTTGAAATAATGTTTTCAATGTAAAGAGTTATATTATTTATTCATTCATTCATTTTACATATTTGTATACTGCCCAAAACTTATGTCTCTGGGAGGTTTACAACAATATAGAAGACATTTTAACAAAATTTAGGTTGCAAACCTGAAGACAGGATCTGTCCTGCTTTGAATATTTTTTGTATAATTCTTTATTCTTTGTTTAGATGCATTATAAAAAATACTGGTTACTATTCCAACAGCAGCGCGCACACAGCACACTATTCTGTGTGCTTCCAAAGTGCCAATACTCTTGCGCAAGAGCGCAGCTATTTTCATCACTCCTCCTACACTCCAGAAACGTTCAGTTACATCTCTGAGGGCCAGAGGCATGTTTCAGCTGTAACAGAGTGCTTCCAGAGTACAGGGACAGTGCTAAAAAGAATCATGCTTTTGTGCAAGAGCACCTAAAATATACTTCTTTGGAAGTATGGGGACTAGCATGGGATGGGGGTGGGGCTAGTGCTGCATGCATGCTATTGTTAGAAGCGTGCATGTGGCACTAGAATCTCAGCCATTATAATGTAATAATAATATTAATGTAATGTAATAATAATAATGTGATAATATTAATGTAATGTAATAATAATAATGTAATAATATTAATGTAATAATAATATATTGCTATTATAATGACTGCCTTGCTTCAGGAACCCTACACTATTTCACCTATTTCACTGAATTTAAATGGAACTGAGATAAGGCTTTCGCCAAGGTATCCTAATTCATCTTTGCTTCATTTTTCTTTGCTCTGTTTCTTAGGTTCAATTATTTATGTGTGGGTATGTGTTTTTAAATAAATCCTTCTTCATCTCAAAGATTTTGGCAACTTTAAATAAAACTTTCCCCCTCCCAGAACTGGCCCACACAATTAAAAGGGGAATGCACTGAGAGCGTGTCCATTGTGGTGTCTTTCACGGATATCCCGACACCTTCTGGGCACATTCATTTAGCTAGTGGAGGGTAGATAGTTCAAGCCACCATTATACATAAGCTCCAAATACTAGTTTAAACAATCCATGCACCACCTTCAATAAAGGAATGTGCCAGGAGGGCTTTGGGATATCAACAAAAGATGTCATGGCAGACATGTTCTCAGCATGTCCCTTTCTGGGACGGGAGAGAAAAATATCATCTGAACTGGCCCTTTTGTTCCTAGCCATACTTATCCAGGAATAAGCCTCACTGGGCCATTCACACAGGCAGGTGGGGTGGAGGGGAAGTTTGGTCCACTTCACCTTTCCCCCAGACGATAACAGAAATGTTGTGGGGAGCACAGACCACCCTCCCAGACAATCCGTGCTGCAATATGCAGCTTGGCGCTCCAGAGGATGGGACAATGTGTCCCAGCCTCTGGATATCCCACAATGTGTACCTGCACAAGCGTGGTGCGTTGACGGGTTCCCCCAGGCCTAGAGCGCCATCTCTGTGTTGACTCGGGCTAAACACAGCCTGAGCAAACACATGACCCCAGAGCTGGGGTTAACAGCATGTTTGAGCCCTTAACCCTGCCTAGAAGCTGGGGTAAAAAGCTGGGCTAGGCGGCACTGCTCCGGGATTGGGGGGCAGCACCTACGTTAAGCTGCATGTGAGAACAGCCTCATTTACTTGCAGATATACCTTTTGGATTTAAGCAGAATGAAGAGCTGGTGTGAAACAGACACTTGTAACACTCTTGTGACACCTGTGTCCTCAGATCAATACATTCATGTGTGGCAGCTTGATCAGGCTAGACAAAAGATGGGCTGTAGTATGGAGAAAAATCAACTAAATAAAAATTTGCTGCAGAGAAGCCACTGCCATGGGGAGCAATTTATAACTGTCTTCATGTGACAACTCTCCCATCAGCACCAAACCCAAGTCCCTTCTGGATCATTGACTGTAATAAAGATTCATTCATCCCAAGTCCCTTGGCTTTCAGTGGAATTCACATTCTAGTGAATGTACTAGAAGATGACTGCATAGGAGCTTCATGTGCTGTATTAAGCCAGAAGCAACAGTAGAATACCCATACAATGGATCTGGGGCTTCCATTATATTTCTTACTGCAGACTATGCCATTTACAGTGACCCAGCAGCTTCTCCAGTATGGCCTGTAGATTAGGGTGGGATCAGTACTGCTGTCATGTCATTTCAGGGAAAAGATGAATCAGCACATGAATGCAGACCAAAACATATGCAAACACATCAGACCTTCAGGGTGCTTTTCTACGGCATTAGGAACATAGAAAGGTGCCATATGCTGAGTCAGATAATTGATCCATCTAGCTTAGTACTGTCTACACAGACTGGCAGCGGCTTTTCAAAGGTTACAAGTAGGAGTCTCTATCAGCCCTATCTTGGAGATGCCAGGGAGAGAACTTGGAACCTTCTGCATGCAAGCATGCAGGTGCTCTTCCCAGAGTAGCCCCATCCTCTAAGTGGAATACCTTAGCGTGCTCACATATTGTCTCTCATTCAAATGCAAACCAGGGTGGACCCCGCTTAGCGAAGGGGACAATTCATGCTTGCTACCACAAGACCAGCTAAGGAATAACCCTTAGTTATTCCTTAGCTGCCATGGAACCAAGAAAGGAAACCTTCTTGGCAAGGAAATTGATTGCCAAGAAATTTCGGACTGACAAAAGGAAGTACTTTTTCACATAATGCACAATTAACCTATGGAATTCTCTGCCACAAGATGTGGTGACAGCGAACAGCCTGGATGGCTTTAAGAGGGGTTTAGATAAATTCATGGAGGACAGGTATATCAATAGCTGAGGGCTATGGGCCACCTCCAGCCTCAGAGGCAAGATGCCTCTAAATACCAGTTGCAGGGGAGTAACAGCAGGAGAGAGGGCATGCACCTACCTCTTGCCTGTGGGCTTCCCAGAGGCATCTGGTGATCCACTGTGTGAAACAGGGTGCTGGATTAGATGGGCCTTGGGCCTGATCCAGCAGAGCTGTTCTTATTTTCTTAAGGAAGTATGCCATTATGGTTACTTGTGGATGACTAATCGCATGGTTCACACTGCCTGGGGAGGGCTTTCTTCATCCCTCCCTGAATAGTTGATTTGTCTGGGTAGTATGAATGTTCTTGATTTTGGCAGGAGGTTCCCAGCTGCTGTGAACTGTGTGGGTGGTGGTGGGTGCACAGTGCGCTGGGAGAGAATTTAAGTAGCACCATTCACAGCTGTATAACTAAGTATCAGTATTTTCCACAGGGAAGTAGTCTCCAGGCTTGTTCCTGATTGGCTTCTTCATGCCCTCCACGCAACAATATGTTACATCCTCTCACAAAGGATCTAATAAACCCCAGTGTGATACTGAGCTGTGACACATACAGTGTCGCTTCCTTTGTCTGCTTGTATTGTAATATCAGTATGGCAATAATTATTACATTACATTACCAGGCAGCTTCTCACTCTCGGAGCAGTTAAATAAATACTTTTATAAATCCTTGTTCTTTGGAGACATTAATAAGCTTTAAAAGACATCTACCCAATGAATCATGTTATGGCTGTACTGTGGCAAATTCCATAACACATCCTAATGCCCCCAGTTGTTTGTTTGATTCATTTTATGACTCTACATGCCTATTAAGTTGATGTACCAACGCTAATGTACCATGCCTGAAATTCAAAGCTAGAATTGCGCAATATCTCATCAAAGCGAGCAAACCGTTTTATTGCTGGGCTAAGGACAACACTCTTTTGGATGTCTGTCATTAATCAGATAATGTATTAAGGCAATTACTGAATCGGGTTCTGTAAACTGATACACTGCACAAGACTCTCTGGAACTGATCCATCTCCTGCTGATAAGAACATAAGAACAGTCCTGCTGGATCAGGCCCAAGGCCCATCTAGTCCAGCATTCTGTTTCAATATTAAGTTCAGAGGTCTCAACAGCTTGTTGAATTGGTCTTGATGATTATCAGCAGAATAGTTCACATATTGTGTGGGAAAAGAATAAAATATCCTTTGTCATACAGTTCAGCCTTTCAGCAATGAAAATAGGGATATGTCGGTAAATAAGGCAAAACCCATGACCACGCGGGCAGGCAGGTGGAGGGGGCAGGGAGGAGGCAGTGTTTCACCTACCTTCTAGACAACTATTGAATGTCTCTTGAATGGTGCACTGCTGTGCACCCACATGATCCATGCTGCATGGAACAGCGCAGATCTCTGGAGGCCAGGACTCATTGTCCCAGTCTCCAGGAATCCTACAATGCACTGTGCAACAAGCGTAGTCCATTGGGGTATTCCCCCAGGAGTCAGGTGCTGTAGGTGTCCAGCTCTGTGTATGCTCAGGCTGCATACCTGGAGTAAAGGGCGCGGGCAGCATGCTTGCACCCTTTAACCCAAGTAAAAGGCTGCATATAAAACCTGGGCTTGTAGGGCTCAATCCCGGCACTGCACATGAGCAGCCCTACCGAGGTAGGGCTTTCCTAACCTGTGTAGGGCTGCTCATGTGCATAGCCTTAATGTCTTGTGGGTGTGGCCAAGCACCCGGGGAGGTATAGCATGCAATTCTGACTACACGTGTGTCACACATGGAAAGCAAGTAATAAGGAAGGCACATTATTCCAGATTATCAAAGCAGATGAGCCAAATTCATTCCTTACAACATGTTCAGAATACACTTGTCACAACTAAGATACAAGGATTATTGCCCAAGCCTTGTTACACTATTACACATTGCTCAAGATTGGATTCCACCAGCTCTAAGCTGTGCACTGCATAGAGTTGAGCATCCATTTACATGTAGGTGCACTAGAAATGGGATGCTTCCACTCACCTACTTGGAGATTTTATTTAGAGGAGCTGGCTGCAAAAACTCCAGAAACATATTTTTAGGAGTCACAAGCAAGGGGGAGAAGAGTGAAAATTACGCCCCTTGTGCAACCAATTGTGCTGCTTTACTGTGGAGGTCAGCAAATACGCACAATCTTTCTTTGCTGCATGCATGCTTGGTAAGTCAGGATGTTGGCTACTCTGAGAAGTAAAAAGTGACAACTCTAGTAACTCACATTAAAACAATTTAACAAGACATCCCCATGAAGAGCAAAATAGGGACAGTGGTTGACAACATACTGTGCAATGTAACATTCATGCCATTTCACATGTGTGCAAACTGGACAAAAAAAGACACAACAATACAGCCATTGTAAATAACAGCTACATCATTGTGCAACTGTGCACAGTTTTTGCACTTGAGAAAGAGCACACTTGCACACTGCACAAATGTTGTGTTACAACATGTGTGTAACATTGTGCAGTAGGTTAGCCAGTGGGACAAATTCCAGAAAATAGTACAGTCCCTAGTAAACAGTGGAATGTTAGAGCCTATGAATTTTGGAATAATATAAAGCAGCTTTCCTTACAGCTTAGCTGATTTTCAGTACTGAAGTCCAGTCCTGGAGCATGTAAAATAGTAAGAAAGAAGCAAGTGCTTACTGTATGCAAACTCCCTTTTCATCTAATTGCCATAATCAGCCCTGCAGCAACCCTTGCTATAACCCTGTATCTATCCGTTTAGAATCTAAAAAAAAATTCCTAAGTGTTGGTCTAAGATGAATGGCTGTCACTTCCATACAGAGGCTCAAGGGGAAACACCAGGTGCTATCAAGTAATATCAGGTGTTCCTATGTTGCTCCAAATTTAAAACAAAGTTAAAATAAAACAATTTTATTGTGTTATTATGCTCTCTACACTGCACTATCAAGCCTAGTGTTTCTGGTGGAATCTTACCCAACTGTTGGTTTAGTAATTGAACAAAAGCAGTGATTGCTGGCCTGGTAATAAATTCTCGCCTAGATCAACTAGGAATGTATAGAACTGATTCAAATTGAACTGGGTTTGACTGGTTTGACTCGAACTGGATTGGTCTTAAAAAAAAAAAAGATGTTCGAACTGGACAAAGCCCGGTCGTATACGGACTGATTCGAACTGGTCCAATCCAGTTCAAGGGCTATGCTTGTAAAGGGGAATCTGGTGAGGATTCCCCTTTACAATCAAAGGGATTGCGGAATCCTTTAAAAGTTTTCTAAGGACAGCTGGGCAGGGGACAGTGGGGAGAGGGCACCTGACTGGCTTTAGTGGCAGCGTGGCATCAGCTGGGCAGGGGGACATCCGCAGATGCTGTAACTGGGCTGCCAGTGGCCATTGCTGCTAGAGGGGAGTGCCGGCAGGGTTTAGAGGAGCCACCACTACCAAAGCCAGTAAGGTGCCTTCTCGACACCCCCCTGAGCACCCTTAGAAGTCTTAAAGGATTCCCCCACCCTTTTGCTTGTAAAGAGGAATCCTCACCAGATTCCCCTTTAGAAACATAGCCCTCGAACCAGGTCAAACCGGTTTAGTCAAATGAACTGGACCACTGGCTGGTTCAACCAAACTGGCTCGCAGACTGGTGGTTCATTTCAAATTTAGTTAGAATTTGAACCAGACTGTCAAATTGGTTCTGTGCACACCCCTAAGGTCAACACCATCTCTCTTCCAAACACCATTGTTCATCTCACTCTTGCATTTTTGCTATTGAAGATAGATTTAGAAATTACGTTCTGTCACTCTTTTAATGTTTTGTCTAATATCCTTGACCATACAGTTACATCATTCTTTATGATGTTCAAAAGCAAAGCAGCCGCTAACACTAAGCAGCCAGACTAACACTGCACTAAGGGAATAAACAAAGATGCACAGTTGCAAGATCACAGCTGAGTGGATGGTCAAAGCCAGGCAATCTATTGTGGTCTCGCAAGCAAGCACTTGTGCAACAAGGATAATAGATAACGTGGCATCATTCCCTGAAACATATATGGAATGAGGAAGAGGTTTCATAGCAGAAGGTATGCCACACTGTGGCCCTAGTTTGGAATGCAAGTTTGACTTGCACACAGCCAGCTCCTCCCCCTTGCAGTCTCCCTCCCAGACTGCATATCGAATTGTCTGGGAGTGTGGTGGGGGGGAATGGGGGCACACTGTGGGTGGCCTTTGTGTGAAGAAATTAACCTTAGTTCCCGGCTGCTTCTCCTTGCACTTATGCAACATATTGCAAGCCTACACACACACATACACACAGAAACTACTTGCACAACATGCCTCTGGATAGTTCCTCTTCTACTAATGGTAGTATAATTCTACAGAGCAGCACAACTTTCCGCAAGCATCACATTAAAAACTCCTTCTGCAAGCACCACTATGGATGCAACCCATTGTTAAATAATAACAACAACAACAACCCAGCAAAAGGTGCCGTTCCAAGTAATTATAGGCCGATAACCTTCCTGCAACCATGTACAAATTATTAACTGGAATAATAGAGCAAGCGTGGTGTAGTGGTTAGAGTGCTGGACTAGGACCAGGGAGACCCGAGTTCAAATCCCCATTCAGCCATGAAACTAGCTGGGTGACTCTGGGCCAGTCACTTCTCTCTCAGCCTAACCTACTTCACAGGGTTGTTGTGAAAGAGAAACTCAAGTATGTAGTACACCGCTCTGGGCTCCTTGGAGGAAGAGTGGGATATAAATGTAATGATAATAATAATAATAATTAGCAGATGAAGTAACGCAACACTTATTAACTAACAAACAGCTTCCAGTTGAACAGAAAGGAAATTGCCCAAACACCAGAGGCACAAAAGACCATCTGCTGATTGACAACATGATTTTAGAAAACTGCAAGAGAAGAAAAACAAATCTAAATGTTGCATGGATTGACTACAAGAAAGCCTTTGACTCATTGCCTCACACATGGATACTAAAATGTTTAGAAACAACTGGTGTCAGCAAAAACATTCAGATATTTATTTTTAAAAAGCAATGAGCATGTGGAGTACACAGTTAACAATCAATGGCGAGACACTTGGACAGGTTAGCATAAGAAGAGGCATTTTCCAAGGGGACTCACTATCCCCTCTGTTGTTTGTAATCGCCATGACTCCACTTGCACAAATACTAAACAAAACAGGCTTTGGATACCAAACATCTAAAACATCAAGTAAAATCAACCATCTGCTGTACATGGACGATCTGAAGTTGTATGGAAAGTCCCAGTCAGAAATCGAATCACTGCTAAACACTGTCCGTATATTCAGTAGTGATATAGCTGTGGAGTTTGGACTAGACAAGTGTGCTGCATTAATAATGAACAGAGGAATCTATTATTTTAATTCTCGTAGATGTGCCTCTCTGGGGATGCGTCCCGGCAACCCAGCGGATTGGCTGGGCGGTGGAGGCGCCGGATTGGCTGGTTGGCTGCGTAGGGAAGTGGCCGTTTGGGGAGGAAAAGGAAGGAAGGAAACCGGGCAAGTGGAGAGGAGAACTGAACGGACTGGGGCAGAAGGGAGGGGAGAGAAAGTGGGGGAGCCTGGCTGGGCAGAGACAAACAGTTGGCCGCTTTGGAAGATGCTCTCTAGAGGGTGGACTGCAGGAAGGAGCTGGCTGAACACTTGGCGGCCCGACACCAGGGACTGGAGAAAGGAGGATGCGGCAACGGACAGCAGAGAAAACACAAGCAGGCTAAAAAGCGGAGGCAGGGGGGAGCACAAATGAGAGACAGAGAAAGAGAGAGAAAGAGGTGGAAACGGAGGAGGGAGCAAGCTGGGGCAGAAGGATTGGGGGGAGGGGACTGAGGCAGAAGGCTTGGGGGGAGGCGAGTAGGAGAATTGGCCGGCCCACGCTGGCGGGCCTGGCCTGGCGACCGGTGGTGGCGACAGACTCTAGCGATCGAGAGAGGCAGGTGGCGGGGGAGACAGAGTGAGAGAGGCGCGCGGGAGGAAGATACAGAGCGAGCAAGAGAGGCGCGGGGGGAGAGACAGAGAGCGAGAGAGGCGTGGGGGGAGCGACAGCGCGAGTGAGAGAGGTGCGCGGGGAGGGGGAGACAGAGCGAGCGAGAGAGGCACGGGGGGAGAGAGACAGCGTGAGCGAGAGAGGCGTGTGGGAGAGAGAGCGCGAGCGAGAGAGGCGCATGGGGGAGAGAGAGCGCGAGCGAGAGAGGCGCACAGGGGAGCGACAGCATGAATGAGAGAGGCGTGCGGGGGAGCGACTGCGCGAGCGAGAGAGGCGTGTGGGGGAGAGACAGCGCAAGCGAGAGAGGCGCGGGGGAGAGACAGAGCAAGAGAGAGAGGTGCGGGGGAGAGACAAAGCGAGCGAGAGAGGTGGGGTGGGGTGGGGCAGAGCGAGCAAGAGAGCTGTTGTGGGGGGGACAGAGCGAGTGAGAGAGCTGTGGGAGGACCAGCCAAACAAATTCTCCCAACTAACCCCAAAAAGGAAGTGAACTACCGCACAGATGCTCTGTGCGGGTTCAGCTAGTAATAAGAAAAACAGAAGGAATCGAACTGCCCAATGGAAGCAACATCAAGAACCTGGAAGAGAAAGAACATTACAAATACTTGGGCTTTCTCCAGGCTGATAACATTGCACACACTGAAGTTAAAAGAAAAATGGGAAGTGAATACATCAAGAGAGTCAGAAAAATCCTCAAGTCCAAACTCAATGGCGGGAACACCATACAAGCCATAAACACTTGGGCTATACCTGTTATCAGATAGTGATAATAGACTGGACCCAAGCAGAGCTAGAGACGCTAGATTGTAAGACCAGGAAAATAATGACAATCAATCATACTCTGCACCCCTGCAGTGATGTAGATAGGCTATACCTCCCTCACAGCTCAGGTGGAAGAGGAATGCTGCAAGTCCATCAAACAGCAGAGGGGAGAAAAGAGGCCTTGAAGAATATATCAAGGACGGTGAAGAAGATGCAATTAAAATGGTCAATAACGAGAAACTATTCAACACCAATGAAACAAAGCAGGCCTACAAGAAAGAACAAGTCAAGAACCAAGCAGAAAAATGGAAAAATAAGCCACTGCATGGTCAATGTTTGCACAATATAAGTGGAAAATCAGACATTACCAAGACCTGGCAATGGCTTAAGAATGGCAACTTGAAGAAAGAAACAGAGGGTTTAATACTGGCTGCACAAGAACAGGCACTAAGAACAAATGCAATAAGAGCAAAAGTAGAAAAATCAACAACAAACAGCAAGTGCTGCCTTTGTAAAGAAGCAGATGAAACAGTGGACCACCTAATCAGCTGTTGTAAAAAGATCGCACAGACTGACTACAAACAAAGGCATGACAAGGTAGCAGGGATGATACACTGGAACATCTGCAGAAAAGACAAGCTACCTGTAGCCAAAAATTGGTGGAACCATAAAATTGAAAAAGTTGAAGAAAATGAAGATGCAAAAATATTATGGGACTTCCAACTACAAACAGACACACATCTGCCACACAATACACCAGATATAACTGCAGCCGAGAAGAAAGAAAAACAAGTTCAAATAATCGACATAGCAATACCAGGGGATAGCAGAATAGAAGAAAAAGAAATAGAAAAAAATCACAAAATACAAAGATCTACAAATTGAAATTGTAAGGCTGTGGCAGAAAAAGACCAAAATAATCCCAGTGGTTATTGGCACCCTAGGACCAATTCCAAAAGAACTCGAAGAGCACCTCAACACCATAAGGGCCACAGAAATCACCATCAGCCAATTACAAAAAGCAACTTTACTGGGAACAGCCTATATTTTGTGATGATATCTATAATAACCAACAGTATTGATGATAAAATTCTGGCATCCCAGGTCCTTGGGAAGGACTCAATGTCTGGATAAAACAAACCAGTCAATAACACCTGTCTGACTGTGTAAATAAATAAATAAATAAATAATATTTAATTTAAAAACAACTACAACACCAGCCAGAAACATAGAACTTTCAGCTGTTAATCTGTCTGGGGCAAGATTGATTATTTTCCAAAGATTCTATAAAGTAAAGTAAATTGTGCCGTCGAGTCAATGTCGACTCCTGGTAACCATAGAGCCCTGTGGTTGTCTTTGGTAGAACACGGAAAGGGTTTACCATTGCCATCTCCCATGCAGTATGAAATTATGCCCTTCAGCATCTTCCTATATCGCTGCTGCCCATATTCTGGGAAACATAACAGTGGGGATTCGAACCAGCAACCTCTTGCTCCCTAGGCAAGTCTGTTTGTTTGTTTGTTTGTTTGTTTGCTTGTCTGAAATATTTCTATACCGCCCCAAACTTGCGTCTCTGGGCAGTTGCTTCCCCACTGTGTCATTAGGTAGTAGCCATTAATTTCTCAGAATTTATTGGCTTGTCTATAGAATTTTTATCTTCCTCCAATAATTTAAATATTGAAATTACAGTATTATTTTAAAAATTCCTGCCTATGAGACTGTGATTAATAAAACTGCGATTTTAGAAATGTAAAATCTGAAAGCAATTTTCAGAACTGTTACAAAATCTCTTTAATATTCACTGCTAAAGTGTTTACTTTTTTCTCTTTGGAGATAATTGATGTGTGACATATCCACTAACAACATGTGAATGGAAGGACATGTCACGCATGCAACAGAAGATGGACTTTTTGCTGATTTCCCTTTTCCTCTGCTGCCTCAATGCCCCCTGAAAACATTTCGTGAAAGATCTCCCGATCCTCTTATTTTTGAAGGGCATCAGAGGAAGCAGAGGGAAAGGAAACTGATGATAATACCTCTTTATGTTTTCCTGATGTTAATGCCTCTTTATGTTTCTCCCCTAATTTTCCTTGCTCGCCTGAACTTTTTTTTTGGCTTCTTCATGTTGGCTTCCATACTTATGAAAATATCTCTTGTATAGAGCTGTAGCGATAACTGAACGGGGAGGCGGGGATGAATGCCCCTTGGCCCCAAAGGAGGGGGTGCCAGCTGGGCAACAGTTTCCTCTTTACTGCTTCCCCAACTAGGGCTATAGGCCACCTCCCGCCTAAAAGGCAAGATGACTCTAAATGCCAGTTGCAGGGGAGCAGCAGCAGGAGGGGGACATGCCCTCACCTCTGTCCTGTGGGCTCCCAGAGGCATCTGGTAGGCCACTGTGTGAAACAGGATGTTGGACTAGATAGGCCTTGGGTCTGATCCAGCAGGGCTGTTCTTATGTTCTTATGTAGGGCTTATCTTCGCTTCTTGTCCCAGGGCCCAATCCAACCTTGCTGTGGCCCATTCTGTGCCTAAATGATGGACAGCGTGACAGCTCCATAATGCTGTGCCCCAGGACTGCTCCAGACTTCTAAGCAGCTCCAACACTGTTCAGACGCAGTGGGTGTAGAAGCAGTGTTTCTGCTGGTTTCCTGATGGTCATGAAGGTCAGTGGCTGACGTTCAGACTAACCCTATGTTGATGTTCCAGGCTTTTCCATCACACAAGGGTAGCTCTGACTACATGACTGAAGGGATCTTGTCTATGCAGAAATCAGATATTATCAGAAATAAGAAAAAGATTGAGAACTTTACTAGATCCTTAGGATAAACTAGTACAGGAAATTATACTAATAATCATGCTCGCTCCTTTGCATGACAGAAAATGTTGGCACACAGTGCAAGTTTAGCCTGGATGTTGACCGGTCTGCAAGAACTGTACTTTTTCCTTGGCCTTGGCCAAGGCGGAGTTGCACTTGTCTCCTGTTTCCTTTAAATCTGTTAGAGAAGCTTTGCTGAAGAAGTTTTCTCTTCATACCCTTTATGAACAATTGCTCAATTCATAAATGCAATAATTGTGGCTGACATACTGCACAACATTACACATGCGGTGGAATTTAACATTTGCACAATTGCACAACAGTGCTCATGTGCAAGCACAAAATTGTGCAAACTATACAATTTTGTGAATGTGAAATAGTGTGCCTGTGCAAATGTGCAAACACCACATTCCACCATATGAGTAACAGTGTGCAATTTGTTAACCTGTATGTGTAATTAAACCTTCGTTTTCAGAGGGTTGCGTTAATGTGGTTAGAGTGTGCCCAAACTGTATGGACAGATGCAGACAAAAAATGTCTTAGCACACTTCACCCACGTTGGTTACTGCATGTGTGTATTGAATTTGATACCCAAATCTTTGGTTTGGAAAGAATTTTTCTCCAACCTAATGGACTACAGAAGTGGACACAATGTACCAACTATGAAGTGTGTTTCTTGATTTACGTGCTTTGGCAATGTGGATTGCTTTACTAAACTATTCCTCATCTACAAGAACTTCTAAGATTGATTTCATCCCTATATTGCAGTGTTAGGTGTGCACTTCAAAACGCTTAACTACTGTACACCTAAAAAATGTAATGTGTGACATGACATACATCAGGGCAGATTATATGATTACAAGAGTTCAGGTGCTTTTCTGCCCTCTAATACCAGAAAGAATTCACTGTTGTAGGGGTGTGCATAGACTGTGGCTTGGGCTGCGGCCTGAATTTGGACTGGTAATGGCATAAGAACATAAGAGCAGCCCTGCTGGATCAGGCCCAAGGCCCATCTAGTCCAGCATCCTGTTTCGCACAGTGGCCCACCAGATGCTGCTGGAAGCCTACAGGCAGGAGTTGAGGGCATGCCCTCTCACCTGCCATTACTCCCCTGCAACTGGTACTCAGAGGCATCCTGTAGTTTGTGGTCTAGCGAACCAGGTTCGAGATGGTGCTGGGGACAGCAAGCGGCACCTTTAAAATTAAAGCCCCCACAGGTCTTTACCAGTGTACAGCATCACTGACCGCTCCCCCACGCAGCTTCCTTTGCAGTTGAGCTCCCCCGAGCAGCCAGCACGTGGCGGGTGGTGCAGCTCTGTCACTCACCTGGACTCCATGCATGTGCAGAGGCCATTTGTGGGGCCAGCAACAACATGTTGACAGTTCCAGAACTGACAGTGCAGTCCTGGCATGTTTCTTTGGAACTACGCTCCAAAGAGTGCAGTGCTGCTTGGTTCCTAGTAACTATGCATACAACTGCAGCCTGAGTTGCTGTAAAAGCACACTTGTTCTCTTCCCTAAATCTCAATCCCACTTCTCTACATTCAGGCATTTGTATTTATTAGGAGCTAAGCTGACTGGCTCCAAACAGAAGACTCTTCCCTTTATGCCTACCCACTGAGCAATCCTCCAGCGAGAATGACATGTTTGTCTGTGTACATGCTTGCTTTGCAGTCATCATTATATAAGAAGACAAGTAACCAATAGGAGAAAAGGAAATATTTCCTTTGAACCGTATATTGATTTGGAAACTTAAATTCAGCCACTGTTTGCATTATTAAACTCACGTTTGCCCCCTTTTTGTTTGTTCTGTCCCTACCATTTCCCTGCTCCCCTTATCTTTATTGATCACTTAATTTATCTTTTCTTAACTCCCCCCTGAACCGTCTGGTGCCCTGTGTCTACGGTATTGAAGCTAAACGCCCGTCTGTCTGTCCATATTGCCATGACTGGTTTGCCTTTGAAATAATAGGGGGAGCAGGTGGTGTGACTAAGTAGCCCCTCAACAGAATAGGGACACCACTGCTGTAGACTGCCCCAACCTGCCACTGATTTCCCCACCCTCCCAACTGTTCTGCATTAACGCAGTCAACTGTAGCTTTACAGTTCAAGTTTTATACAACTGTTTTACAGACCAGGAAGAATTTCCTTTGTAGAAAAGCTTTTGTTAGGCAGCAAAGCGGGCGGTGGGGGGAGGAGGGAGAAGGCAAGAGCTAGACTCAAGACTGAGTGAACTGAAAGTGCATATAGATCTATATCACACAAGGCAGATAACTTTGTTTTTTTCATACATAGCTTTATTCTTATTGCAGTTTTGAAATGATTATGCATTAAGAGGCTCTGCAGCATTATTTTGGGTCTTTATATGGATCTTTTCATATATTGGAGGAAAATTAAGATTTTACTCTTAGCATTAATGGTAAGGGTCTTGTTGGGGAGCGATTGCTATGCTGCAAAAGGATTGCCTTTTTATTGGGAGGTGTGTGTAGGAAATATGTCCTCCAGCATTGGATATGGAGAAAGAAAGAAAGAAAGAAAGAAAGAAAGAAAGAAAGAGTAGACTTGCTGATGTTCTCCAGGTTTATTTTCACTAAATGTTAAAAGGGGATATGATGAACACACCACTGTTGTGCCACAGTAAAGAGTGATAAGCTCATACAAAATATAGTGAAGTGCTTTCAAATATTTCAAAATGGTGTGGATGTTGGAGAAGGAGACTCTGACACACACCAGTGATTGTATGGGGAAGTCTAAATAACACAAATAGAAACATTGTTATTTTTGTTTAAGTTATAATTCTTTTCTATTTTCTTTTCGGAAATAAAATTTCCAAAAAGGATGGAAATGAGGCAACAATAAAACATTTATAGCATAGTTTGGAATGGTGGTGGATGCGCATAAACTTTCAAGAAATCAGAACATAAAATAAACAAAAAAGACTGTGTTTTCATTTCTCTGACAAGGAGACACTTGTTCAGAGGCCATAGTTTGAAAATGGTGTGTGCAGGGGATTTAAAGGAATAGGACAGGAGGCAGAAGTTTCAAGCTCAGATTGCATAATAATGCACGTCATTGTTTCTGTGCCACCAAAGCCCATCATCAAACTCTCTCCCAGTGGTGCAGCGAGAACTCCTGCAGCAGATGTGTATTTTTCTGTAGCTGTCATCTCTACCTATTGGATAGTGCCAAGCTAAGTAATATTTCCCTTCTTCCTCTGTCTAGAATAGTTTTGAAAATAGTGTAATAATTGTCACATGATTGTTTAAAGAATGTAAAGGATGAGACCATTCTTTCTTGAAAAGTTATTTGTTTGTTTGTTTAACATATACCACTCACTACCAAAGTGGTTTACAACAATAAAAAAAACAAGATTTTTAAAAAAATTAATTCAATCTATCACTAGAAATTAATTCAATTCTATCATGTGATAGAATTAATTAATTCTATCATATGGAGAAGGAGGCTTCACCTGCCCCTCCCCAAATCCCTGAGTTTGAAAACAGAAAGTGCCGAAAGGCAGTAATGAAACCAGTGGGGGAAGAAAGGATGTGCTGATTATTCAATTCAGAAAAACTTTAGACGGTATGTTATATTCAGAGTAAAATGCCACTTTCAGAATTTTAAAATGATTCTGTTAGTGTGTCTAAGAGATAGAACACTCTTTGACAAACTTGAGGTAACTCATTGATTAAGACTGTAATCTCCCACACGATGCATATATAGGCCACATTCTCACAACCAGCATGATTGCAGTTAAAGAGTTAACCACGATCGGCAACCTTTGTGCACGCCTGCAGAGTGTGTTGTGAGAACCTGAAGCGCTGCTGCTGAGTGCCTTTGTGCAGCTCTGCATATCTCCACACCTCTAGGAGAAAAGACCTGGATCCAGCTTTTCTCCAGACTGTGGAAAATCCTCTCTGACAGACAACAACACGTGAGTGGCTTTTCCCCTAAACATTTTGAGCAGCGGTGAACAGCTGCTAAAATACTGCCCTCATACACTCAATCATAGGAACATAGGAAGCTGCCATATACTGAGTCAGACCATTGGTCTATCTAACTCAGTCAGTCTTATTTCTATTTCCAAATGAACTGGAGGTGTTCTGATCTTTATGGACGTATAACCGAAGCACCTGTGGGTGAGAGGGCAGTACTGGCAGGGTAACCCACAGATATGTCTGTTTCACGAAAACTTGCAGAAAAACACCCACCCACCCCAAACTCCCCCAATCTAACTCAGTGGAGTGGAATGTTCACAGACTCAGGGGGGGCTTAACAGATAAGCAGGTGGGCAGAGCTACTGGAACTCAGTGGAAAGGAAGGAGCAGGAGGACTTGAACAAAAAGAGTGGGAATTTATTTTGGCTCAGTGAAGAGGAGACAGGGATGAAGGTTTGAACCAAAAGAGTGGAAATTTCTCAGCTTGAAGAATACTCCCTCAAGACAGTCACACTCCCTTCTGCTTCTGAGAGGAAAAGGTGTCTGAAACTTGAGGGTTTTAGCTTGGATTTTTAATTTGGTGAATTGTATTAGTCTGCAATACGTGCAGCAGAGAAGCAGACCTTTTCTGCATGCATTACATCCACAAGCTCATGTCCAGCAGAGTTGTCTATCATTATGAGGGGACTAGTACATGGCTCTCCTCTCTTGAATCAGAATTTAGAGCCATTACTGACTCACTGTGACACCTTTATTGAGTTTTTTTGATGATAAAATATCTCACATTCAAGCCAAACTAGATTCCATGGTTATTGTAGTTTATTATGGAGGTGTTCAGCAACTCCTCTTGTATGGTTAGGTTGGATCAGTTTCAGTTTGTGACTCCCAAGGACGTGGACAAACTACTTGGAGAAGTTCACCTTACCACCTGTTCTCTTACCACCTGTTCTCTTGACCCTTGCCCTACATGACTCATTCAATCTACTAGAGAAATTATTGGAGAGGGTCTTATTAGTATCATCAATGCCTCTCTGAGGGAGGGCAGGATGCCTCCTTGTCTCAAGGAGGCAATTGTTAGACCTGCATCTGAAGAAACCTGCATTGAATCCTCAGAGCTAGGCAATTATAGGTCTGTCTCCAATCTTCTATGGTTGGGCAATGTGATTGAGAGGATGGTGGCTTTTCAACTCCAGTCAGTCTTGGAAGAAGCAGATTATCTGTACCCGTTTCAAACTGGCTTTCGGGCAGGCTATGGGGTGGAGACTGCCTTGGTCAGCCTAATGGATGAACTCCAGTTGGGAATTGACAGGGGGTGTGTGACCCTGTTGGTCCTCAGATCTCTTGACGGCTTTTGATACCATCAACCATGGTATTCTTCTGGACCACCTGAGGAGGCTGGGGGTGGGAAGCACTGCCTTACAGTGGTTCCACACCTACCTCTCAGGTAGATTCCTGATGGTGTCATTTGGAGATTGTTGCTCCTCAAAACAAGAGCTATTATATGAAGTCCCACAGGTCTCCAGTCTATCTCCAACCAATGTTCCTTCTAACAGAGATTCCCAGATGTTGTTGACTACAACTCTCATATTCCTCAAGCAAAGGCTATAGCAGCTGGGGATGCTGGAAGTTGCAATGGAACAGCATCTGAAAATCCCTGTTAGGGGACCCAGATCTATTTCTCCATAGACTCCCCCTGAAAGATCAGTTACATAGCTTGGGAGTAATTCTGGACCCAATCTTTCCCCTGATCTCTCAGATAAGACTCAAGTTAGAGTTGGGACGCCTATCTTTGTTACTAACTTTGTGTCCCCCACCCCCTGCCACTATGCTTAGTCACAGGCTTAAGAAATTCATGGAGCCCTTTCTCATGAGAACAGGCTCGAGGGGAAGCAGAGAGGAAGGCTGCTAGTGCTTACCTCCCTGCAGATGACCTCTCTTCTCTTCCTGGGTGGATGAATCACGCACCCACATGATTGCCGGTAGCTGCTGGCAGCGTGGAAGATTGGGGGATGGGAAGCATAGCTTCGCCACCCAAAACTCATCTAATGTACAGCGCAAGTGTGTGGTGCATTGTGGGGATTCCACGAACGCCAGCTGGGGACCCTGCAGCCAGGGCTGGCAGACAACCAAGAAAATGAAGTTAAGAGAGCACTCTCTTAACCTGATTTTGCAGGAGGGCTCCGCAAGTGGGTTTGTTGCTGCAGTAGCTGCTTGCCTTCCATTATTTCTCACAAGCAGCCAAGAGCGCACTTGGCTGCCTTAGCCGCTCTTGGCTGCTCATGAGAACAGCCTCATGCTCACCAGGAATATGCTGCAAAATTTAGTTGCAGGTCTATATGTGTTAGGAATATTATATTGCACCTTACAACAACAACAACAACACAATACAAGTCCACAAAGTGGTGTAGAGAGCAAAAAGAAATGAAAAGTGCCCTGCCTCAAAGGGTCTCACAAACTAGACAGAGACACAGGCACTAGCAAGCTGAGAGACTCTATGCTAGGATAAAATGGGGCAGTTGCTCTTCCCCTGCTAAATATAAGGGTGGTTCAACTCTAAAGTGCCTCTTAAAAAAAAACAAAAAAAACTTGCCCACACCAGGAGTTTCGAACATCACTATTCACTACAACGGACATACTGAACAATGTCATGTCCACTGTACAACATAATGTTTGTGCCGTTGTACAAGAGCACCGTTGCACTAAGCACAAGCATTGTGCATGGTTTCACAATTCTTGCATTTAGTGCAACCATGCTCTTGCACAACTGCGCAGACGTCATGTTACAAGACATAATAAGATTGTGCAGTATCTCAGCCAGTATGACTAAGTACAACCTGCCACAGTGACATTCTTTATGATTACACAAGGAGAGGCCCAGGAGAACAGACATTAGAAATTGGACTTTAATTTCAGAGTTCTGAATGATGTTTATACCCTTTTTAAAAAAGCAAGTATGAATAATCCAACCACAGCAGAATGTCTATAATAATAATTCTTAACAGATGTGGAAATGTTCAAAAAAATTCCAGTGTTTAAAAAAAGAGTCAAAAATGTGTTTTACAAGCCTTCAATTTTAATGTGATGCTTTATCTATCATTTTACATGAATATATGCAGTGCATTGGTACAATTCCTTCTGACTGATTTGATTAAGTGCCGTCAAGTCGGTGTCAACTCTTAGCAACCACAGAGATAGATGCTCTCCAAGATGATGTCTTCAACTTGGCCTCAGCCTGTAAGGTCTCTCAGTGGTGCATTCATTGCTGTCGTAATTGAATCAATCCACCTCACTGTTGGTTGTCGTCTTCTTCTCTTTCCTTCTAATAATATATAAATCACACTAAAAATTGATATTAAATATGAATTTACATGGAGGTCTATAACTCACTGGCGCCTGCACTGCACACGGAAGATTACAGGTTCAAACTTTAACATCTCCAACCTGGGGAAGATCACTGTCTGAAAACCCTGGGAGGCTGTTGCCAGTCAATATCGACAACAGTGAGCTAGATGGACCAATGGTCTGACTCAGTATAAGGCAATTTCATGTGTTATATAGTTCTTTTAGTTCTGTTACACAATTGGTCTTCTTGCTGGGTTATGATTCACAATTGACCCTGGATGAGTTTCAGCATGGGCCACAACACCATCTTCGTTTGCATTTTTTTTAAATAGGAGAAAAAGACAAAGAAATGAAATGAAGGCAAGAAATGATGGAAGAGAATGTATAGTGAAGATAAGATGGAAGGAAACATGGATTTTTATGCAGTAAAAACATGAAAAATAAATCCTTTGTTACGATTTAATTTAAAAGCTAGGTTTGAAAAGTTTGAAGACATGTACATAACATTATGTTAAATACATGTAACATGATGTTTTCCTATTATGTCATCAAACTGATTGAATGCATTTGGATGCTAATTTTACTGGGCCAAAAGACAGGATAAAAATATAAGAAATAAATAATTAGTACTGAAGACATTTTAAATAGTTTTGGGATTCTACTACTGCAGATTGAAAATGTGCATAAATTGTTTTCAGAATAATTCAATACACCTCTTTAACAACCCACAAATTATCACTTGACAACACAAAATAATAGAGCTTTTTGTTAAAATCAGAAAGCATGTGGAGATCAAAAGGTTAAACAGGTCTTTCATCATGATAAATCACTAGTTAATGAAGCCACTATTTGTGAGTATTATCCTTGCTCACTTTAACGTCATTACCTTCTGCTTGTAAAGCTGACACTACTAATGATCTTCATTCTTTGAACTTTTCCACAATATTGACTGGTTGCTCTGAGCAGATGTTACTTGGATTTGACTGCAGAAGTAGCAATCCTTGTGGTGGATGAAAATAAGTTTGAAAGGAATTTTATTGTGTACCAATATTGAGCATTTTAACTAGTTTTAACAGTATTTATTGTTGTCTTATTTGTTTTGGGTTTTTTAAAATTAAATTTTATTAATTTTAACAATATCTTAACATTAACATTCACAACACATTAAACAAATATGGACTTCCCGCTCACACCTCCTCGTGAATCACCAACTATAGAATTAACCCTTGCTATAATAATAATTCAAAACATAGATCTAAACCTTACAAACATGATTTTGATCTACCCAACCTGCTAATATTATTAGATTTCAAACCCTGTTGTAAAATCAGTATTAGGAAAATAGTTCTTTAAATATAACAAGAATGGTTTCCAATCTTCTTTAAAGCATTCTAAATTTTGGTCTCTTATCAGTACTGTAAGTTTTGCCATCTCTGCATATTCCAAAATTTTTATCAGCCAATCTTCTTTTGAAGGCAGTTCATTGCTCTTCCATTTCTGTGCATATGTTATTCTGGCTGCCGTGGTAGGGTACATAAAGAATGTTAAATTAGTTGTAGAAAACACACCTTGTGTTATTCCCAGCAGGAAGGATTCTGGCTTCTTAGGAAATGTCATTTTGAATATTTTCTTTAACTCATTATATATCATGTCCCAAAAGGCCTTAGCCTTCCTACAAGTCCACCACATATGAAAAAAGGTTCCTTCAAAGTGTCCACATTTCCAACATTTGTTTGAAACATTTTTATACATTAATGCCAGTTTTTTTGGTGTCAAATACCACCTATACATCATTTTATTATAATTTTCTTTTAGAACATAACATGCAGTGAACTTTAAATCAGTTTTCCATAATTTTTCCCAGGCTGCCATTTCTATATTGCACCCCACATCTTGAGTCCCTTTTTCCATAGTCGTTTTAACCACTTCGTCTCTTGTCTGCTCCAAAAGCAAGAGCTTATACATTTTAGAAACTAATTTTTCATCATTTTCACACAGTTCCTTCTCAAATCTCGACATCTGATCCTCAAATCCAACTTTAAGATCCTTCTTATAAACTTCATTTAGCTGATGGTACTGAAACCAATCACTAACCAAATTTTGTACTTCAATTAAACTTTTTAACTTACAGTCCTTTTCTTGAAAATATAACAGATCCCTATAAGTACCCCATTGCGATTGCATATTTACCTCTTTACGTACTAAAGCTTCAATCGGAGATACCCATAACGGAGTTTTAGGTTCCAACCATTTTTTATATTTTACCCAAACTCTCATTAAACTCCTTCTTATATAGTGGTTAAGAAAATCTTTATGTACTTTACTTTTGTCATACTACAAATATGAATGCCATCCAAACCTTCTATCAAATCCCTCCAGATCAAGTAATCTAGAATTTCTTAATGTTATCCATTCTTTTAACCACGTCAAACAAACAGCATCAAAATACAACCTTAAGTCTGATAGGGTAAGACCACCTCTTTCCTTTGCATCTGTTAAGTTTTTAAAATTAATTCTTGGTCTTTTCCCTTGCCAAACAAATTTAGTTATGTCCTTCTGCCATTGCTTAAAACAAGTTAAAGTATTGATTATAGGAATAGTCTGAAAAAGAAATAACATTTTAGGCAAGACATTCATTTTCACCACTGAAATTCTTCCCATTAAAGATAAATTCATATTAGACCATCTTTGTAAATCAGTTTTTACTGTATTCCATATTTTAATATAATTATTTGAGAACAACAAAGAATTATTGTTTGTTAGCCAAACACCCGATTATTTAATTTTCTTCTCCACTTTCAACTCATTTATTTCAAAGAATCTATCCTTAGATTTCTGATCCATATTTCTAGTCAAGACCTTCGTTTTAGTCTTATTTATATAGAACCCAGCCAATTGGCCAAATTGTTGTATTTTTTATTATTTGTTTTTGTTGTGTTTATTTTTGTGAACTGCCTAAAGCCTTTGGAGTCAGACGGTATATAAAACAAACAAACAAATAAATAAACAAATAAAATATATCCCAGTGAGACAAAAAGTCTTTCCAATATGAGGTGAGGGTGCTAGATATGTTACATAGAACTATATTTAAATAAGAAAAAAATTGGCATTCTATCTTTATAAAATCATTTTACATTTCAAAGATTAAATTTAAAATGAATGCTGTTTAAATATCTCCATAGACTTCTCCTTGAATAGTATAGAGTATAGCATTGTCAATGTCTTCTTTTTCTTAATGATTCTACATATGTTGCTACCAATGGAAATATTTCTGCTTGATTTTATTTGAATCTTATCCAAATGTCTTCCACAGGAGCATATGTCTTTTTAGTGTAGAGTATATTAATTTACAGGCTAGGATATTTTAAAGATGCAATAACTCTGATGTAGACATGAAACTTCTGCATCTATAAGGGCTGCTGTGCTGTACCCATTTTAATAGTCACAGCAAATTTATTTATTCACATTGAGCAGAAAAACACATTATGATAACTGTATTTTTAAAATATGTATTTAAGATGATAAATACGCTGGATATTCATCCCTCAGGGCTCCATTCTGTCACCAATGCTTTTCAATATCTACATGAAACCGCTGGGTGAGGTCATCAGGAGGTTGGTACTGGGTGTTATCATAAGAACATAAGACCAGCCCTGCTGGATCAGGCCCACAGCCCATCTAGTCCAGCATCCTGTTTCACACAGTGGCCCACCAGATGCCACTGGAAGCCACAGACAGGAGTTGAGGGTGTGCCCTCTCTCCTGCCATTACTCCCCTGCAACTGGTACTCAGAGGCACCCTGCCCTTGAGGCTGGAGGTGGCCCACCGCCCTCTGACTAGTAGCCATTGATAGACCATGAAGTCATCCATGAAGTCATCCAAACCCCTCCATGAAGTCATCCAAACCCCTCTTAAAGCCATCCAGGTTGTTGGCTGTCACCACATCCTGTGGCAGAGAGTTCCACAAGTGGATCACGCGTTGTGTGAAAAAGTACTTCCGTTTGTTGGTCCTAGACCTCCTGGCAATCAATTTCATGCAGTGACCCCTGGTTCTAGTGTTGTGTGAGAGGGAAAAGAATCTCTCTCTCTCCACTTTCTCCATGCCATGCATGATTTTATAGACCTCTATCATGTCTCCCCGCAGACGTCTTTTTTCTAAACTAAAAAGCCCCAGGTGTTGAAGTCTTGCCTCATAAGAAAGGTGCTCTAGGCCCCTGATCATCTTGGTTGCCCTCTTCTGTACCTTCTCCAGTTTAACACTGTCCTTTTTAAGATGTGGTGACCAGAATTGTACGCAGTACTCCAAGTGTGGTCGCACCATAGTTTTGTATAAGGGCATTATAATGTTAGCCGTTTTATTTTCAATCCCCTTTCTAATGATCCCTAGCATGGAATTTGCCTTTTTAACAGCTGCTGCACATTGAGTCGACACTTTCAACGAGCTGTCAACCACAACCCCAAGATCCCTCTCCTGGTCCGTCACCGACAGCTCGGATCCCATCAGCGTATACTTGAAGTTGGGGTTTTTTGTCCCAATGTCCTAATATCAGTATGCTGATGACACCCAAATTTACGTCTCCTTTTCATCTTCAGGAAATGGCACTCATTCTCTAAATGCCTGCCTAAAGGCAGTAATGGACTGGATGAGGGATAACAAATTGAAGCTGAATCCAAGCAAGACATAGGTGCTCATTGTGGGGGCTCAGAATCTGAGGGCTAAGTTAGATCTTCCTGTGCTGGATGACATTACACTCCCCGAGAAGGAGCAGGTGCACAGCTTGGGAGTACTCCTAGACCCAGGCCTCACCCTAGTATCTCAGGTGGAGGCCATGGCCACGAGTGCTTTCTATCAGCTCTGGCTGATTCGACAGCTGCGCCCATTCCTTGATGAGGATGACCTCAAAACAGTGGTGCATCAGCTAGAAACCTCCTGGCTTGACTACTGCAATGCGCTCTACATGAGGCTGCCTTTGTACGTAGTTCGGAAACTTCAAAATGCGGCAGCCAGATTGGTCTCTGGGGTAACCTGAAGAGACCATATTATGCCTGTTTTGAAACAGTTGCACTGGCTGCTGATATGTTTCCGGGTAAAATACAAAGTGCTGGTTATTAGCTTTAAAGCCCTGAACGGCTTAGGTCCGAGTTATCTTAGAGAGCGCCTTCTTCTGCATGATCCCCACCGCACGTTAAGGTCATCTGAGGAGGTCCGTCTCCAGTTACCGCTGGTTCATCTGGTGGTGACTCAGATTGGAGGGGCTTCTCTGTAGCTGCTCCTGATTGCGCTCCCGGCAGAAATCTGTAATTTGAGTTTATTACTATCTTTCAGGCCTGGCCTTCCAGGGTTTTTAAACTGTTTTAAATTGTTTTAAATGGTTGCCCTGGTTTTCCAGGGTTTTCAGCTGTTTGAATGTTTAATTGGTTTTATCCTGTTTTTATAGTTTTGATTTTAATAGTTAACTGGTATTAATTGTTTTTATCCTGTTGTAAACCGCCCTGAGCCATTTTGGAAGGGCGGTATATAAAATCAAATAAACAAATAAATAAATAAATAATATTTATATACCACTTTCCAACAAAAGTTCCCGGACAGTGTACATATAAACAAACAAACAAACAAACAAACAAACAAACAAACAAACAAACAAACAAAATGGCTCCCTGTCCCCTGGAGAGGGCCAATTGCTCTCTCCCTGTTAAATAAATAAAGAGAAATAAAGCAGGAGATAACCAAACAGCCACTTGGGGGGCAAACAGCTGTACTGAGGGGTGATTTTCAGCCGGAAAGTGGCCCAAGAGAAAGAACTAACCACCCTCTACAGTCCTGATCTGGATCATACACTTCCTGTGGCTGCTTTTTTGTCAAAAGAGATGTTTCCAGTCTTAAGCAAACTTATCATATTTCAATTTTATAATGTGTAATTTTGGACTGGACCTTAATTAACTGGATCATCCACCTGCACTGTAGGGGTTCTTCTGGATCTGCCTTTGTCCAGGTGTCCTTAGGTGCCCAGGTGATATAGGTAAGCAGAATTGTTTTCCACCAGCTTCAACTGGTATGCCAGCTACAACCCTCTTGGAAAAAAGCAGATCTGATTTCAGTCACACATGCATTGGTCACATTCAGGTTGTGTTAATGTGATGCACTTAGAGGCCGAAGTCCAGGGCCTCCACACGCGCTGGTGGCACTCAAATCCTCTTTAGTCTGTCCTGGATGGTGTGGTTTGTGCCCTCAAGAACCTACGTGTTAAAAAATGATGCTTAACTTGCAGCAGGGTGGCCTCCAAAGGCCTTTAGGTCCAGGCTCCAAAATTACCTAGGTGCACCTCTGGACACACTGTACATGGGGCTGCCCTGACAATGGTGCAGAGTGCCTTTCAGTTGGTGCAGAATGTCACTGCAAGAATGCTCATGAGTATTTGGCAGGTTGTACATATAACATCTATTCTGCACCAGTTGTACTGGTAACCAGTGTACTTCTAAGCCCAATTCAGGGTCTGTTATTAAACTTTCAAGTCCTTAAAAACACACATGGCCTGAGACTGGGATACTTTAAGGACCACCTGTGCCCATATGAATCTATCCAGGCTTTAAGATCTGCCACGCAGGCCCTGCTGTCTGACCCACCATGTTTCAGGTTCCATTCGTGGGAACCAGGAATAAGGGGCCACACCTCTGGCACATACCAAAGGAAGTCCACCAGGCACCCTCATGGTTAGGCGTGTGTGGGTTTAAATCAACCAATACCCCACGATTCCAGGAAGCCTAGAGTTAAGGGTTCATAGCTGGCCCCCTGTGACACTGTTTTTACTTTATGCTGATTGTTGTATCTGCTCCTGTTTGGTATGCTGGACGTTTTTAGGCTACTGATTTTTAGCTTTTATTGCACATATGATGTTCTATGTGTTTATTGTTTGTATTGCTTGTGTGAGTCACCAGTAAATTTGAAAGGCACGGTATAAACCCTTTTAATAACAAATAATAATCTGCACACCAAAGTGCATGTGAGGCTCTAAATGGGAGTGTAAGAGTGAAGCGTCATTAAGGGCTGACATCCTAGCACTGTGCACATACAGTCAAAAGAAGCATGTCTGCAGTGGCATCATGCCCCCTTTGGAAGCAAGGGTGCTAATGCAGGGGCACATTTTTGCCAATCTCCAAAAGACTGTGTGCAACCTGCAAAGATATCTCTGAGTAGGAGTGTGCATGAACGGTTCGTGCAGAGCCAGTTTGCCTCAAATTGAGGCCAGTTCGTTGGTTTGATTGTGGACAAAACCGAACCAGGCCTGGTTCAGGGAAGCCAGTTCTGCATGAACAGGTGCAGCCGGGCAGGGGTGGAAGAGTTTTAAAGCACCACTTACCCTGTCAGTGCCCCTGCTTGCCCTCCTAGCAGCCCCAAGCTTTCTCTCCTCTCCTTTTACCAAGCCTCGGTTCTCTGTGCACAGGCCATTTGTGTGGCATCCATGCATGTGCAGAGGCCAGAACTGAGCCACCACTTAGCCGGCGGCTTGGTAATAGGAGAGGGGAGCATGCTTGGGGCTGCCTGGAAGGCAAGCTGTGGTGCCAGCAGCCATGCTGGCAGGGTAAGCAGCACTTTACATCTTTCATCGCCCCCACCTGGCCTCTCCTTACCTCCTGAAGGGCCCTCCACCTGTAATGGGAATCCTCACCGGATTCCGGTGCAGGGGCATTGTTAGATACTCAAAAGATCCAGGGCCCAGGCCCACAGTCCCTCCTTTGATAATTAAACTCAATAATGCTCCCCACAAGAATAATTACGTCTAACTTCTCCCCAAAGAGAAACGAGAGAAGCCAAGTGCTGTTTGGGGGGCTAAAGCATCTGGTTTTTCCCCAGCACACCACCTTTTAGGGAGGAGACAGACAAGAAGCTACTCAGCAGAGGCCACTGTCCCCACATTTGAGAAGGAAGTAGTGAGGACTGAAGGATGGGAGATCCATGAGCTCATTGATGGAAGGGTGGAATGTGAACAATTAACAAGCATGTAAGCCGTATGCTATAGCAGCTCATACTTAATAGCTTCCATATAATCTCTATAATGAAAAACTTATAAAAGAAAGAATTATTTTGAGGAATCGTACTTTAGGCTAATTGGCATAAAATTTTGCCCTTACAGACGGAGAAATACATTTAAGATCACTGCAGTGAAAGGAATATCTGCCTTTTCCTTTCTTCTGGAGTAGCAGGCAACAGAAGAAGAAACAGTCAAGGCTCTAACTTTGACACAATGGCCAACAGACTGGAAGTATATGTACCAATACCAAAGAAGGAGACTTAACAGATTGTGCAAACCATCACACAATATCCTTAATTTCACATGCTGGCAAAATAATGCTCAGGATCATCCAATGCAGATTAGAGTGCTACGTGGAAAGGGAAATGTCGACTGTTCAAGCTGGTTTCAGAAAAGGCTGAGGAACAAGAGACATTATTGCTGATGCATGTTGGATAACTGCAAAGAATACCCAAAAGAAGTCAATATGTGCTTCCCTGACTACAGAAAAGTCTTTGATTGCATCAACCTTGTCAAGTTGTGGAATATCCATAGGAAAATGGGCATCCCAGAACATCTCATTGTTCTCATGAGAAATCTATACACAGGACAGGAAGCCACAGACCAGACGGAACATGGTGAAACAGACTGGTTTCAGATCAGCAAAGGAGTAAGACAAGGCTGTATACTTTCTCCTTATTTATTCAACTCAAACGCTGAACATATACAGAGAGAAGCTGGACTGGAAGAAGATAAGTGTGGTTTTAAAACTGGAGGAAGAAACATCAATAACCTGCACTATGCTGCAGCTAGCACTCTGATAGCTGAGAATGCAGATGATCTGCAAACTCTAGTAATGAAAGTCAAGGAGCACAGTGAAAAAATGGGACTATGACTAAATGTAAAGAAGACTAAACTAATGAAAGCAGGTACAGCAACCAGCCTCAGAATGTATAATGAAGACACTGAAGTGGTAGATAGCTTCTGCCTTTTTGGATAGACCATTAACAGTAAAGGATCCAGCAGTCAAGAAATACACCTCAGACTAGCACTTGGTAGGGTTGCACTGAAGGCCTTAGAAAGGATATTTAGATGCCGTGATGTACCTACAAAGATTAGAATCGTTTGGACAATGGCTTTTCCCATGACACTCTATGGATGCAAAAGCTGGATTTTGATGAAACAGGACCAAAAGAGTATTGACACTTTTGAACTTTGGTGCTGGAGAAGACTTTTGAGGATACCATGGACAGCCAGGAAAACAAACAAATGGATCATGGAACAAATCAATCCAGAATTTTCACTTGAGGCATAAATTACCAGGCTCAAACTATCATACTTTGGACACATTATGCAAAGACCCAGGTCTCTTGAGGAGTCCATAGTTGAAGGAAAGGAAGAAGCGGACGACCAGCAGCAAGATGGATGGACTCGATTATGACAGCAATGAATGCACCACAGAAAGACCTTAAAGGCCACGTTGAAGACTGATCATCCTGGAGAGATTTTATCTATGTAGTTGCTAAGAGCTGACACCAACTTGATGGCACTTAATCAATCAAAATCAATCCTTTCTTTCCTTCTTTCTTCTAGTGTATTGTTATTCACTGGAACCCTGGTAAATTTACATGTAGGAATGGCCCTTTTTTTTTTTGCTGCTTTCCTTTGGGCACAGCTGTATGGGCTGTGCCAATACACATGGGGACAGAGAAGCA